>NC_138879.1:60313800-61513800 GCF_965194805.1 Balaenoptera borealis
CCCGGGGATCGGGGATCGAGGATCAGGACATACAGATCCCAGGGGGGCCGAAGACAGTTCTCCAACTAATGTCAGGCTCTCCACTCACTGAACTTCTGTTTAGCCCTCGGGCCCCAAAGCAAATTCCTTGGTCATTTAAGGTTGTGCACAGGAGAGCAGAGAGGTTCTGGCCCCGGTCCTGCCACTTGCCGACTGCGCCCGCAGCGGGCTTCGGAGCCTCGGCTTGCTCAGAGCAAGATGAGGACGAGAGGCTCTTCCCAGACAAGGGGGAGGAGCCGAGCGGTGGTCGTGTGAGCGGGTGACCCCCTCTGCCTCCTCACTTTCCTGCTCTGTCTCTGCCCCGCCCCCCCACAGGCTCACCAAAAGCCCGTTGGTGCCCAGCAATTCGGGGGGGGGGGCTGCAGGTGCCCCCCAGGGAGTGGAAACCAGACAATCAGGCAGCTTCCGGGGGCGGGGGCGCGTGGGAACTGGGCCCCCGCAGGACGGGGTCTCGAGGGGGCATCCACTCCCCATCACCCCCTCCGATTCTGCCTGCTCTCCTGCCTTGTTCTGGGCTGTGGGGCAGGGGGTTCACTCTTTCTGAGCCCAGAGATGCCGACACCACGCCCCCCACTGCCCCTCCTGGAGCTGGTTTCCAAATTGAGGCCTGGCCACTGTTATCTCGAGAGCCTCACAAGGGGCTGTGGGGTGGGAACTGTCATCTGCATTCTCCAGATGAGGAAACAGGCTCGGAGAGGTGAAGTGACTTGTTCAAGGTCAACCAGCTTGGGACAGTGGAACCAGGCTCCAACCCAGGCCTGCGTGGTCCGGAGCCACCTTTCTCGCTGGTGCTAGGCCTTCCTCGCCTCTGGGCTCCTGGGCACGTGGGCCGTCGTGTGGGAGGGAAACAGCTCTGGACACTGGCCAGAGGCAGGGGCTTAGCCGGGCTGACCCCAGAGTCTGGGCCTTCCAGGAGTTCTGGGGCAGAGGACCCTACTTGAGCCGCTGAGCAAGCCAGAGACCCTGATGTGCTGGTGGAGGTCGCCCAGGCCGTGTCCCTGCTTGGGCCCCACCTGGACTCCTGGTCAGCCTGGCCCCTGTCCCTCAGGACAGCATGCACTGACTTGTCCGTTCATTCATTTGTTCAGAGCATCTGCTGGAAGCCTGCCATGAACCAGGCGCTGTCTAAGCACTGGGGACACAGCTAAGGAAACAGAAACCTGCCCTCGTGGTGCTCACATTCTGGGGGGCAGGGACTGGCAACAAACAAGGATAGTGAGTGAAAGATACAACCGGTGGGATGGTGTGAGTGCTGGCATTGAAATAACGTAGGGACGCGGCATGAAGACTCGCGTATACAGCACCGAACAGGGCCTGGGCGAGGTGCCCTGGAAGTGACACGGGGGCCAAGAGTTGCAGGAGGGGAGGGAGGGAGGCCTGGGGGAGGCACAACGGTCCCGATGTGATGGAGGAACAGCAAGGCCAGGGTGACCGAGTGCAGTGAGGGGCGAAGGCGGGGGGTGGGGCAGAGGTCAGGGGTGAGGACTTGGCCACAGCCGTGGCAGAGAAGGGATGGAATTGGACCTCCTTGGTCTTCACAGGATCCCTCTCGCTGCCGCAGGAAGGACGGATGGCAGGGGCTGAGGGCAAAAGCGGTGGCTGTTGTGGGAGCTACCGTGGCGGTCCGGGCGAGCGACACTGGGGCCTGGGCCAGGCTGGGGCAGTGTGGTGGACAGAGTGCTGGGATGCTGGTGTATTTTGCAGGCAACTCACGAGTACCTGCACGGTTTCCTTACTGAAGCAGGCGGCAGAGTGGAGGCGGCCAGTGGAGATGAGGAAGGCCGTGGGTGGAGCTCTGCACGTGGTGGTCTCGGATGTCCGCCGTCCAGGGAGTTGGCGGGACTTGCACAGCTGTCAGGGAGTCAGCGGCGTCTGGGTGGTGCTGAGGCCACGGTTCGGCAGGATGGCACCAGGGGCTGGGTGCACGTGGAGGACGGGCCCTAGGAGTGAGCCTGGGGCTGCACTGTTCGGGGCCAAGCCGGCCCCAGAGACCAGAAGGGTGGTGTGGGCAGGCCCTGCTGCCGGCTGTCACCCAGGCCACCTCCCCAGAGCAGAGAGGAGCCGCGGCCTGGAATAACGATGTTGGTAATAATAATAATAAGAGCAGCTTATTCTCGGCAGGCCCTGTGCCTGGCTCTCTGTTTATCTCATGAAGGCTCCTGTTGGCCCCAGGAGCGGAGGGTGCCCTAGTGCCCACACTTACAGCTGAGGAGCCCAGGTCAGAGTCTGCATCCAGGACAGGAATGGGACCGACCCAGGGTTCCGAGCCGCCCCTCACAACCCCTAGGCTCCTTCTCTGAGCAACGTGGGCGCTCCTATGGCTGGGCTGGCCGCTCTGAGCTTCGGTCTCTTCATCTGGACAGTGGGCTTCAGAGCCCAAAGATGCCTGCCTGAGGTTCGCTGCAGCCCAGTGAGTCACGGGCCACCGTCCAGCGCTGGCCTCCCAGCTGTTCTCCTGGGCAAACCCCAGGCCGCCGAGGACCCCCAGTGTGGGCAGGCAGAGGTGTGGCTCCGGGCGGTGTCCCTGGGCCCCCCTCCCATCCTCACTTTCATCAAATGTCACGTGGAGCCGGGGGGTGGGGTTGCACCCTGCAGTCTCTAAGGGGAGCCCCCTTCTCTGGCTGGTTCAGGGTCCCGCCTCCCTCTTGGGGTCCCCAGCCTCTGCTGCAGGCACAGAGCAGGTGTCAGGGAACAAGTCTCTCATTCGTGTGTCACCTGCCGCATGCCAGGCACCGTGCTGGGCTCCACAGGGCCACAGAGTCGAGCAGAACCAGGCACGGCCTCCGCCCCCACTCAGCTCCCAGTGTCAGGGGGACACGAATGTTAAGCGAAAAGCCACACCAACGAGGGGGGAGCTACAGCCGTGGGAAGAGCCGTGAAGGCCAGGCCGCGATGCAGGTGGGCGGATGCTGCATGGGGAGGCCAGGGGGTTCCCTGAGTTTCTGACCCTGAGCCAAGATCTGAGGGATGAGGGAGCTAATCAGGTGGAAGAGGGAACAGTGTTGGGGCAGATGGAAGAGTATGTGCAAAGGCCAGGTGGTGAGAGAGGTGGAGTGACGCGGGGCATGCAGAGTGGCAAGCGGCCAGGATGGCAGGAGGGACCGGCCACGTGAAGCCGTGGGAGCTGGGGTGGGACTGCGGTCTCCATCTCTATGGCAGCAGGGAACGTGGCAGGGCTTTGAGCTGTCAGGGATGCTGCGAGCAGGTCTGAAAATAAAACTAACCAGCACGGCCAAGCTTTCTGACGTGCCGGGCTCAGGGCCAAATGCTCTCCCCCAGGGTGTCACTGGATCCTCACAGTGTGTAAGGTGGGAGCTGCCCTTCCCGCTGTGTAGATGGAGGATCTATAAAACAGGTCTCAGGGAGGTTAGGTCGCTGAGCGAAGGGCCCACGGCGAGGACCTGGCCACCTGGCTCCAGAGCGTCCTGTGCTCACCTGCGGCCTCACACTGCTCCTTGCGTGGCCGTCCTGGACAAAAGCTTTTGGGCCACTGTGTGGAGGATGGGGCGCGGGGGACAGTGGCTGTGCCGGGGTCAGCTATGGCGGGGGCCACGCTCAAGTCCAGTGGGCAGCCCCCGAGAGGGTTGTGTGGGGCCTTCGGGGCTGGCCCGGTGCCTGAGGCCAGGTGGGAGGTGTGGGAAGATGACAAGTTTGGCCTGAGACGCAGAGGGTTTTGGGGTGACCGTGGGCCATCCGGGTGGAGAGCTGGGGAGGCGGTTTAGCCCTGCAGGTCGGCGGTGACAGGGGCGAGGCTGTCTAGGAGAGGGACGGAGCGAGAAGGGGGGACCCCAACTCCGGCCTTAAGGACTGTGTGCCAAGGAGGCGGGGAGGGGCTGCCGAGGAGGGACCCAGGGGAACGACACTAGAAACCTCGCAGCTCCACAGCGGGTGGCATGTGGCCTCGGCAGGAGCTCTTCTGGCATCACGCTGGGGAAGCTGAGGGCAGAGGGTGGACGTGGGGAAGCCAGGCCGTGACCGGTGGGGGGAGGGGGTGGCCACAGGGAATGATGCATCCGGGAGGAGTGTGTTTTCAGTGGTGAAGGCCCAGCAGGAAGGCGGCCGTCTGCACACCAAGGAGTGAGGCCTCGGGGCACCTCGATCTCTGACTTCCAGCCTTCAGAACCGTGAGAACATCTTGTCCATTGTTTAAGCCACCAGCCTGGGCACTTTGTTATGGTGGCCCCGGCCAGCTCACACAGACCCGCTGGCAAATCCTCAGGACAGACCCAGGAGAGAGCACGCGAGAGGCATGAAGGCCCTGAGGTGGCCTCTCCATCGTGGAGGGAGGGGTGGCTGCAGATGAGTGTGGGGTGTTAGGAGTTTTCCAGCCGGGGTTCGAGGGGGCAGGGCCGGTTCAGAGGCTGTCAGTGGCACAGGGAGACGCCCACCCTGGGTGGTGTAAGCACCACCCGGGGCCGGGCCAGATGGGATCTTGAGGAGGACAGATGAGCTTAGGGATTTTTGCCAAAGAAGGTTTCTGAGATGAGAAAGCGGGGAGTCTAAGCTGGAGAGGAAGGGACACAGGGACGAACACGGGGACGTGGAGGGACATTTGTGTCCTGAGCCCTTTGGCACCTGAGTCTCGTAAAGCTGCAGGCCAGGCCCCCTGGGAGCGCAGCCCTGCAGCCAGGGCAGAGGGACGTGTGGGTACTGCTGACCTTCATAAAGACAGGCCGTTTGAGCAGAAGGGACCTCAGGTCACCCTGGCCAGAGCCTCCCTGCACAGAAGGCCCAGGAGGATGAGTGATGGGAACAGGGGGCGCCTGGGGCAGGGGCTGACCTTTGGGGTGCACCTTGGTGGTGTGGGGCAGGGACTTTTGGGAGGTGTTGGGGGGCTTCACCAGCCCGAGGGATGCCTCCCCCAGCACGAGGTGCTGCAAGAGGCCAGTTCATGCCGACCTACCCTCGTGCAGGCTGGACAGCCTAACGATGCTGACCACAGATCCAGGAGGCCAAGGACCCACCATAGACGCACAGACTGCCCTGGAAACAAGCCCACCCACGGGAGAGACGTGGGGGCCCAGTGACCGGAGCCTCAGACCCTGCCCCCCAAGCCCACACTGGCCAAGGAGGCCCAGACCTCTGGCCTTATCTCCATCCTTTCCCAGCCTGCTTGGGGGACACAACAGGCCTGGATCTGATGCCCTGTGAACCTGAGGCAGGAAGCGGCAGTGACCATCACCCAGGCAGAAACCCTCCCTTGGGACCTTGTGGCCAGGCCTTGTGGCAGGAGGAGGGGCCAAGGTAAGCAGCCCACTGGCGCCGAGAGGAGGACTGCGCTGGGCGTCGATCATGTCATTTTACATATGAAGAAACCGAGGCTGAGACAGACCTCAAGGTGAGGGAGCAAGGCCACAGCTCAGCCACCGCCCCCTCCCCCTCCCCCCTGCACCCTGGGGGTGCTAGTCAGAGACCCCAGGGGTCCAGAGCCGGGTCACCTTACCTGGGTCCAGTGGCCTGCTCCCTGCCCGCATGCCGCCCCACGGGGGTCCTTCGGCCAGGCCCCAGGAATGCGGCCGCCAGTGGAGAAGCTGTGTCTGTATCATGGGCGGCAAGCCCAGCCCACCACGCTGCCCGCCTGGGGCCCCATGCATATTTAATAATGTCTATTATTCCTGTTTTGTCACCGGAAAGGAGCCTGAGCAGCTGACAGAGAAGCCGAGAACAGCCGGGAGAGCTGGGCAGTGGGCCTGCTCCACACCCCAACCCCCCAGGGGCTCTGCCCCTACCTGCTGGCCCAGTGCCTCCGAAGACCTGTTGCCACCTGCCCCAAAGGCTGCAGGGCCAGGAGGAAGTCTTCTCATGGGCTCAGCAGCCTCAGACTGGGGTTCAAATCCCAGCTCTGCGCTCACAAGCCGTGTAGCCGAGGGCAAGTCACTGCCCCTGGAGCCCAGGCTGCTCGCAGGCCCGCACGGCGCCTCGCATCCCTCCTCACAGAGGCCCCCCTGAACCCCAGGCTTGGGCCTGCTCCCCCGAGGCCCAGGCTCCACACGCTCACGGCTGCCCCGACCCAACCTGGCCACCGAGTTCAGCAAACTTACAAAACTGTCCTTAGTGAACAGGCATTGTTTCCACTTTTATTTCAGGAAGGACAGCCGAGAGATTGGGGGTGCAGGGCGGGGTGGTATTTAGAGAAAGCGCAGAGCCCAGACTCCAAATCCCCCAGCCCAGGTGTCTGCGCCGGGCGGGTCCTGGGCTCTGTGCTGGGCAGGGGGTGCCCGGGGATGGGGGGCGGATAGGGGGTTTTGTCCTGGGCAGCGCCCTCCCTGAGAACCAGAGAAGCTGGCAGGAGCTGAGGGGCCGCCAGCGACCCAAGTAGGCCCAGCTCCCCGCCCGGCACCAGGCCAGCCGTCTGCACTAGGCCCTAGCGGGGGGCAGGTGGGCAACTCGCTCACTCTGCGCTGGACGGGGCCAGGGGTGGGGTGGGGGGGAGACGGCGCAGGCCCAGGGACCCAAATAGGACCCCTTCCAGAGTCCAGTCTCACGGGAAACGCCGCCAGCCCAGCCCATCCCCAACCTCATCCCAAGGCCCCAGCATGCTCTCCACCATCTGCCCATTGAAGAAATTTCTGCAAACAGCAGAGACGTGAGAGGCCCCTTCCTGGGGTGCATTTGTATTTTCCCAGTTTAGGCTCCGGTGAGTCCCATGGGGGGCGGGGGCGGGGCCACTACTTCTTCACGATCTGGATGACGTCCTCGTGCTCCATGGTGTGGGTCAGGCCCACCCGCTGCGGGCTGTACTTGGTGCTGGTGCCCTGAGTGGGGAGCGGGACGGGGGGCCACATCAGCCTCTGTACCCACCCGGCCGAGGCCGACAGTGTCACTGGAAGGGGGTGGAGGTGCAGATGGGGGGTCTAGAGTGGGGGTCCCAGCGCCAGCAGACCCCGCAGCCTCTGACAGCAGGACTCCCAGCGGTCCAACCGGCCCGGATCCCAAAGCGGGAGGGCCGTGTCCAGTCTGCAAGCCACACAGCCCGTAGAGCAGGACTGACCGACACCCCAGTCCCCACGCGGAAGGACGGGAGCTCCTGCCTGACCCTGGGGCTGCCCCGGGTGACCCTGCCCGCCTCCCGCCCGAGACTCACCCACACCAGCGCGTACTTGAACTGGCTGGCGAGTGACCGGTGGATGCGGTGGCACTGGGGGACGGGAGAGAGTTGGATGGTGAGCCCTTCGCACCCGCCGCCCCGCTGCCTGGAACAGACTTCTGCTCCCGGCCTCTGCGGCTGTCCCGCCAGGTGTGGCGGGAGCCCCACGTCCTGACAGGGCCTGAGAGGGCCAGGGCGTGTGCCACCCCCCACTGCACTCCCCTCTGTGTGGGACTGTTCAGCTGCAGGATCGGGCGGCTGGCATCTGTTGACCCCCAAGGACCCCAGTTCCGGCTGGGCACTGACGCTCACTAGCGTGTTGGGTGCACTGAGCCCCCGGGCGCGGAGCCGATGGGGCGCGTGGAGGGGCGGGCTGCGCGGGGGGCTGAGTGGGGGCAAGCGTGGGGGAGACACGCCTGGGAACGCACAACCCAGAATCGTCCTGGGCGGCAGCTCTGCTGACCGGACGCCTGAATGGCCCCGAGGACCCCGCAGCCCTGGTGGGACAGGATGGTGACGACCGCTTCCCAGGCATCTTCCCCGCGCCGGGCAGTGAGCCGAGTGCCTTACCCGCTGGACCCCATTCCACGCCGCCCCCTAACTGCAGCCGGGTGGCGGGACACGTGTCCAGCACCCAATTGCAACGCGGCGGCTGAGGGCCGGGAGGACGTCAGGCAGGACCCCGGGCGATGGGCAGAGCTCCCCCAACCCCGGCCTGGGCAGGTCTCCTCAACTCACCACGTGCTCCACAGAGGCCCCTTTCCGGAGGATGATGGCGTCCGTGAAGTCCGGCCTCTCTGCATAGACGGGCGGGGCGGGGCGGGAAGTCAGCAGAGTCAGGGCCCGCTGCCACGCAGCCCCCCTCCGCAGGAAACGGAGGCCCTTCCAGTCTCCGGCCTTGGCCTGCCCTTCCCCCACTCCCAGGCACACCCTCGCTAAAAGCCCCGAACAGACTTCTATAGCTTTGACTCAACACAGAAAATCAAACTACACCCCAGTCCAGCGTGCAAACTCCTGCAAGCCCATCAGCCACAAGAGCCCCGGCCGAGGGGTCCCGCAGGAGAACCCGGGCTGGACCGGCCCCGGCCAGGTAGCCTCATCTCCCTCTGCGGACACGGCCAGGGTCGATGCAAACTTCCCAAACTCGGCCACTAGGCCGTGGGGTGTGAGGCGTGTGCACAGGGGTGGGACGTCGCAGAGGCCCCTGTGCCCAGTGCCCTAAAGCCTTGATGTAGCGTCTGTCACTGCCCGGGGAGCCACCGCCGGCGGTGTCTGTCCCATCCCCACATCCCCCTCAAGACCAGCAGCCCCAGAACTCGGCATTCTTTGCCACAAGGGCTCAGGCCAAGGCCTCTGACAGGCTGCGGTGGAGGGTGGTGCCGGCTCTGAGACGGGAGAAAAGCCGTCGTGTAAGAGACTGGCTGGGCCGGGGCTCTGGGCGCCTCGCGCAGGCTGGGCAACCCGGGGGAGGGGGAGGCCCGGCCGCCTCTTGGGCCGCGCGGCCCTGACTCACGGCCTCTCTTCTTGGTGTAGATGCAGGTCAGGGCCAGGTACTCCCAGAGCATCTCCAGCAGGTAGTCCAGGTTCAGCTTCATGCCGCAGCTGCCGGGAGGAAGGGGCCGGTCAGAGCTTCCAGGGCTCCCGGCACCCAGGCCAGTGCGGCCCAGCTGGCGCCCATGGGGCAGCACAACTGCAGGCCTGACGGCGCTTCAGCTGCCAACGCCTCTTGTCACTGTCACGTTCACGCCCAGCACAGCCTGCCGTCTCTCCGGGGCCGTGTGGCGGGCACAGGGCACCTGTGGCAGCTGGGGTGGCCAGAGGCAGAGGATGACAATGCAGAGCCCACCCCCCGAGCGGCCCAGGGCTGCCCGGCAGGGGTTTCAGCGATGCGGTGACCCCTGGCTTGGTCCTTTGCCGCTGTATTGCCCTGAGTGGGGACCCGCCCTCCCCTGCGATGCACGTGAGCAGGTACAGGGGCGGCCTGCGGGGCCCTGAGGACGGGGCCCAGACGCAGCAGCAGGAGGGGAGCCGAGCTGTCCTGCGGGAAGGACACCCGCTCGCTGCTGCTCTTCGTGGCCGCTAGGGACGCCCAGGAAGCAGTCCTCGCGTGGGCCCAGGGCCCCCCTCCTCCCCAGTTCCCAAGGTCCCGCTCCCCAAGAGCCAAGCGTCACCGTGACGCTACAGAGCACCTGGGTGGAGCTGGGGAGCCAGCAGGGTGGGCACAAAGCCAGGCTGCCCCGACAGAGGGCCCCGCGGCCATGGCGGGCCAGAGCGCAGGCGGCTCCCGGGACCCACCCCTCAGAGAAGCCCCCACCCGAGGACTTCAGTCCCTTCTCCCTCCCAGCGGAGGTGACAGAAGCCACATCTTCCAGGGCCTCAGGAGCAGCGGGCTACAGCCTGGCTCTCTCTGGGGGTCTGCAGTTAACTGCTACCCACGAAGCCGCTAACCACTCTCACTCCCAGACCTTGGCGGATGAAGTCCTTCTGTTTTCTTAACCAGAGCTTACCCCATCACCCACCTGCCCCAGACAGGTTAGGGGGGCCTCGGCCAAGGTCACCAGCAGCTACCGGGATGGCCTCTCTACCCCGGGGCGCACAGAGGCCTGACAGATGGACTCCCGCTCAGAGAGGGCAGCCGCGAGCCTCACCTAATGACCACGCTGTCAGGTTTCCGGGCCAGGCGGTCCACTTCCTCCATTGAGATCTGGTCGATTTTATTATAAACCTGGGGTTGCAAAGGGGGAGGGGGTGTTGGGGAATGAGAGGAACAGAGCAGTGCGGCAACAGGGCCCCACCTGCTGACTCAAGGATGGGGAGAGGATGAAGGGGCCTGAGGCCCCCGGCCCCCCAGAGAGGCTGGGCTGGCACTCCGGGGTCAAGCCCAAGGCGCCTGCGGGACTCAAGCAGCCCCTGGGGTGAGGGCTCCCCTCCCACATGGCTGCCCCGGGGGCTGGCACCACTTACATACAAGCAGGGCATGTACACGCGGTTGCCCATGATCACGTCTATGAACTCGTCCGGGGAGCAGTCTTCTCGGAAGAGCACCTCCGCATTGAAGATCTCTGAGGGGCTAGGGTTAAGGGCAACCTGCGCGCCAGCAGCGCCCCCCCCCCCCCCCCCGCCCCAGCAGGGCCTGAAACAGCTGATCGCGAGATACACTGCCGAGAGGGACCGTAAGGTTACCTGCTTTCACGGTTTTACCGTTTGGGGAGCTCCCTCACTTTTCTCAAGGAAGCACAACGTGTAAGGGGTTCAATCAATATTTTAAATCTTTGCCGTTACAACAGAAGAAACGACGTACTTGCCAGGATCGCCAAGGCAGCCACAGTTCCAGAGCCCGGAGCGCTGGTCCCGCTTCCCCTACAACACGAGCTCCCCCCGCGGCCACCCTGCCTCCGCTCCAACCCCCGCCCCCAGCCTGGCCACCCCCCACCCCCGGGGTCTCCCCGAGGCCTCCCCAACCCAGGAGGCCCCGTCCCTCGCCGTCTCGTCTTCCTTCCACACGTGACCGGCCTCGTACCCTGCAAGGAGCCAGGAGTGCACGGCTGCGGCCTGGCCAGCCCGAAGCTTGGGGAGCGTGAGGCAAAGGGGACAGACGTGCCTCATGGGAGCTGGCCGCAGCTTTCCCGCGGCTTGGACGGAGCTGGGTGGTGTGGGCAGTCTGAGTCACCCGGGCCTCTCGCACCCCCGGGAAGGATGCTGTACTCGTGCAAGATCAGCTGCACCAGCTTCTCTGAGCACTGCGTCAGTGTGACCGTCGAGTTGAAGGAGATGCCGCCTCCTTTCTTGGGCTGGAGGAGCGAGGGAGGGGTGATGCTGACGGCGGCAGCTGCAGCCCGCACCCCTCGCCCCGCGGGCCGCGGCCGGTCCCACCCCCTCGCCGAGGCTCAGAGGCCGAGGCCTCACCTTGAAGTAGATGTTGGGCTTGTGCTTGTTGAGGCGGATGCCGACCGACCCCAGCTCCTTCTCCAGCAGGGACCTGGTGGAGAACCCGTGGCCTTCACAGGTGCCCGGGGCAGGCCGTGCGGCCCCCACTCTCCACGGCCGGCCCTCCCGCACCCGCCACCAGCCGCCGAACGTCCCCTCCCAGCAACCAAAGGTGCTGAGGAGGAGCCCCAGACCCTCTGGCCGGTCCGAGGGGAGATCGGCTGGTGTGCGGCCAGGGTGCAGATTGGCCTGCTGTGCCCTCAGCCGCAAGCCAGGGCGTGAGCAAGGCTCTGCTGTTTGGGGCCGGGCTCCTGGCAGACTCTGGGCAGCAACGGGGCACCCAGGCCCCTGCAGGCAGGAGCCAGAGCCTGGGTGGCACGGCACAGCCCCATCCTCCAGACACAAGCCTCTCAGGGAGGCTGCCCCAGGCCGCCTGCACTGGGTGTAGCCGTGGACAGTCCTGCCACTGCTCCCACGTGGCAGAGGGCCAAGCACCCCTGGGACCACCCACCATGAACTCAGGGACACACGGGCGGTAGCCAGTGTCCTGTTCCCCCCGCAGGGCCTTCCCAGGCTGTCAGCCTGCCCCGCCCCAACTGCGGACCTCTGCACCTCTCCCTTGGTGGCGTCCAGCATCATGATGACGACGTCGGCTGTGCGTGCCACGGCGATCACCTGCCGGCCACGGCCCTTCCCTGGTCAGGAGGGAGGAACGTGGTTACACAGTGACATGGGCAGGACCGCGGGACGCCCCTAGCCCACGGCGCATAGATTCCTGCCCCTTACAGACCCGCATGGACTCTGCCACGTGCCACCCCCGGGCTGGCACTTCTCTTGAGCCCTGTCTTACTCGTGGAAATGTGTTTTAGGAGGAACCCCGACACCAGCGCCTGGGGAGGAGAAGCGCCCCCCGCTGCCCACCCCCCCGTGGGCCCTGAGCTGGGTGCTCCTCCACCCGCAGAGCCACGCCGGGCAGTCGGTGTTATCTGCCTGTTCCAGACACGAGCAAACCGAGGCCTGGCTTAGCAACACTCAGCCACTTGCCCAAGACCACAAAGCTACGTGGTTCCAGGATGTGACGAGTCCGCCCCTCCCGGAACCAGGGTTACAGAGAGGAAGCAGCAGACGGCACAGGGGGAGGGGCTGTAGGAGCCGCCACCAAGGTCAGACCCTGCCATCAGACAACCAGAGAAGGCAGGCACCAGGCCACGGTCACACAGCCACTTGGGGACTGACGTCACAGCAGGGGACCCAGTGGTCTCCAGGGGCCTCCTGACTACAGCGGGTGGGCCTCCCCCGCGGGGGCCAGGCCTCCTCCTGCTGGCTGGGATGGCAGGTTCCTGGGGGTCCACCATCGCTCCCCACGCCAATCCAAGTAGGCAGGACCTCGCCCTGATGAGGGCGGTGGGCACGGGACCCCCAGGAGGAGGCTCCAACTCCAGTCCCGCACTCCACAGGGGCACGGGCAGACGGGCAGACGCTCAGCCGTCCGTCCCCGCGCTCCTCCCGGCCGTGAGAAGGAAATGACGACACTCGCTCAGTCACAGGGGTGTCAGAGGATTAAGCGAGCCAACGGTCCACACGGAGCTGGCACCTGGCAAGGGAGGGATGACCCCAGCGGGCAGCCACCCGCCACCAAAGCCGAGGGCGTGTCCCATCTCAGAGAACAGGGCTCCACTGCCATGCGCCCATCCCTGGCGGGGTCCACCACACACTGGACGTGGGAACCAAAGCTGCCTGGTGAGCCGTGCGGCCCTGGGCAAGTCACCCACCTCCCGGGCCTCGGTCCCCTCAGCTCTGAGGCCAGAGTCCCTCGGGAACAGAGCACTGGGCCCTGGGAGGGGCTGTGAGCCCAACCCTCCCGTCAACTGTCCCCAGGCGCCCACAGGGGGGCCTGGGCTCCACCCCGCCCCCACCACCTGCTCCCCCTCCCACCTTGTGCTGCGCCTTCGATGATTCCAGGGAGGTCCAGGAGCTGGATGTTGGCGCCTTTGTACTAGGATGCAGGAGAGGAGGTAAGGCGGGGCCGGCGGGCTGCAAAGGGGCCTCCCGGGCCAAGTCTGAGCCACGTCCCCACCCCAGCCAGCCTGGCGCAGACCATGCCCCGAGAGCCGAGGGGCCGCCTGGAGGGCGTGCGCTTCTATAAGCCCCCAGCGGCCACTGCTGACGGTAAGAGCTCCTCACAGGGAAACCACCTCGCGGAGGGAGGCCCACGGCCACAGAGCCCCAGCTCCCCAAGGCTCCAAAGCTTCTCGGGGAACAGAAGGAGCCAGCCAGCCAGCCACAGGTGACCCGAGCCGGGGCGGTACAGGGCAGTGGGGCACAGAGGGGCACCGGGGAGAGCTGTGCATGCTGGCAGACTCTCGGAACCAGCCAGGATTGCAGGACGGGCCAGGCGTCTCTGGGGTCCCGGCAGCCCCAGCCCCCAGCTCAGCCCAGAGCCTCCCCACGCACACGACACACACACACACACGCTCACCCTCCCTCCTGGGATCCGGCAAACCCCGACTTACTTCAATGACCCCAGGGATGCAGGTCAGGGTTGTGAACTCATAGGACGCAGCCTCACTGGCCGTGGAGGTCATCAGGCTCAGGAAGGTAGACTGGGAGAAAGCAGGTCGTTGCAGTGGGGGTCCTGCCCCACCTCCAGGAGAAGCCCAGGTGTGGGAGCCTGCGACTCAGGGAGACCCCCATCCCCCCGCTGGGGTGTGACGAGAACAGCTGGAAAAGTCACCTCTGGCCCTGCCTGGGGGGTTCCACACCACAGGGCCGCCCTGTGCCTGAGGCCTCAGGCCTGCCTCAGGTGGACACAGGGACCTGGTTCCTAAGGGGTTCCCCCGCTACACTGGGGCCCATCCCCAGCTCCACGGACCCTCCAGACCCTCCTGGGCCCAGAGAACCTGGAGCAGGTGTCGGTCCCACGGCACACAGCAGCTGCTCCCAGGAGGGCACGGAGGCAGGGACCCTCCCGCCTGAGAGCGCCAGCCGGTGGCGCGGGGCTGCGAGGGAGGGAGGGGAGCGGAAAGGATCCGGATGGGACCTCGCGGCTGGCCCACGGTGGGAGTGGGGCCACACTCGGCCGGCACTGAGAGACCCGGCCTGCGGTCCTGCTTCTGCTGGGGGCCCTGGACCTCGTCCCGGTCCCGACCTCGTGAAGAAGGTGACAAGGCAGGGGGAGCGCGGCGACCACAGTGATGGACGCTGTGGCCCAGAGGCCAGCAAAGCAGCGGGCAGTGCCAGGAGGGCAGCCCGGCCCGGCCCGGCGCCCCCATCCTAGTCAGCAGGAAGCCGGGGCACAGCTCACTCACACGCCCTCAGGCCCCTGGAACCCAAAACAGGGCTCACGAAAGAATCACAGGCCTCAGATCACAAAGTCTCTGCCCAGGGGGCCTCTTGGAAACTTGAGGAAACGTAAAAACCTGGTGGGGTAGACAGGTGTGGACAGACGGGCGGCCCTGAGAGCCATGGTTGCCAGAGGCCAACCTGGGGGACACCCCTGAACCTGTCTGGCCCCTGCAGGAGGGCGGCCTGCGCCCTCCCGTGCTCAGAGAGCCCAGATTCCCAACAGGGCCCAGACCCCAAGGGCACAGCTCTCGGTCACTAGAGTGGCTCCTCCCGGCCTGGGCTTCTCACCCGGGAGAGAAGGCCTTGCAGGCTGGAAAGTAAGATCGAAAGAAAAGGCTAAAACGAGCGAACCCACGGCAACACCCTAGGAGTCAAAGCCTGGCTGTGCTCGCCGGCCGCCCGGGGGTCACACCGGTCAGTTCAAGGCGCCCCGCCACCCTCGCTCCCCGACGGCCTCCGCCTCAGGTCCTCTCCTCGGGGCTCTGCTCACACACCTGCTCACAGGGCAGCTGCCCCGCTCCACGCGCCTGCCCTTTCCCTCTCCTCCGCGAGCTCGGGGCTGAGTGGGCAGGGGCAGAACGTGCCCGGCACGAGGCGCACACTCAGTGAACGTCTGTGCTCGGGGACAAGGCAGAGGCCAGCGGGGCCTCTCCTGCTGGAGAGTCCCCGCCGGGCCCGGGGAGGCTGGGTCTCCTGCACCCCGGAGCCGGCTCAGAGAGGAGGGAGGGGGCGCGGCCGCGGCAGAGCGGAGACCAGCCACCTTCCTCCCCGAGGCCTGCGGTGCCCATCACTGACCTTACCCACAGAGGGGAAGCCGATCAGCGCCACGCGGGCGTCGCCCGACTTCATGACATCGAAGCCCTCGCCTTTGGATGAGGACGATTTGGAGGGTTCCAGGAGCTGGGCCCGATACTTGGCGAGTTTTGCTTTCAGCAGGCCCAGGTGATACTCGGTGGCTAAAAGACAACACAGGATGGAAGGTGAGTGTCCCGGGTGGGTTGGGAGGGTCCCGTATGCAACCAAATACACGCAACCGAATGTGGGCCGGGACCCTCAGAGCCAGACAGCAACCGACAGACCGACAGGACCCAATGTCAGCGGTTCTCAGCCAGGGCGGCACCACTCCTGGGGGCATCCTGGAGGGCGTTTTCAGGTGTCGCTGCGATGGTGAAGTGACGGTGAAGTCTTCACGGGCACTTATCAGGCAGGAACCGGGGAAGCCCGCAGCTCTACAAGGTGTAAGTCAGTCCAGCAGAGCCAAGAACTGTCCCGTGTCGCAGGGCCACAGAGGGAGCCTGGATTAGGACCTCTGGGGCCCAGAGCCTCACAGGGCATTTTTACAGCGTTAACAGACACTGACGTTCCCAGGAGTGGAACTACTGTGTATGTTGAGGGAAGACTGTGGCATGTTTTGTTTGAAACTTCACCTAGACGGGCTTGCCTGCTTGGGACCCCAGGCTGCCAACAGGGAGGCCTCGTGTAGGGGACGTGAGTCACCCACACGACACACCTGCACTGTCTGCACTGTGGCTGCCACATGCCCGGTGATTCTGCCCAGAGCTGCAAACACCTCACCACCTCCTTGTAACTCCACTGTATCTTGGCTGTGCCCCTACATTCACTTATTGAAATAAACCCTATTTTAATTATAAATTACTTTCCTTTTTCTCCTCCTTGATATCGATTTTTTCCAAATTCTCAATGTACGTAAGTTACACTACTGATGGGGAGCTGCATTGCAGGGCGGCAGAGCGGGGGTACAGGACCTCAGCTACGTGTCATGTCGCTATGGTCAGGTGACCGGCCCGGCCCCGTCCCGTCTCCACCACTGTCCCTCTCATTCGCACAGGCCAGCCGCCCATTCTCGCCTCAGGACCTTTGCACTTGTTACCCCATTTCAACCTCATCTTCCCAAGGCTGGCTCCTTCTCAGCTCAAAGTCACCTCTTTGAAGAGGCCTCCCCTGTCCAGTCACACAGAGGCAATGTCACGCAGAGCTTCAGAGCCTGTGTTGGAATTCCATCCTGAAATTCCAGGCCATTTTACTTTGGAAAAGTTACTTAACCTCCTTGTGCATCAGTTTCTTAATCTGCAAAATAGGGACGTCAGCAGCGGTAACGACTTCAGCAGATTTCTGTGATTAAAGAAAGCTCTGGGAACAATGACCAGCACATAGCAAACTCTCAATACAAGTTGGTTATTATTACTGTCTGCAGTAACCCCCACCCCTGCCAGGCCCCTCGCTGGTCCCATTTGTCGTCTTCATGGCTTCTCAGCACCATTTGAAACTAGAGCCGACCCTGGAATAACACGGGTTTGAACTGCACGGGTCCACTTATACGGGAATTTTTTTCCAGTGATATCACAGTGCTGCATGGTCCGCGGTTGACTGAATCTGTGGATGCGGACCGTGGACATGGAGGGCTGGCTATCGGATGCGGCATTCTCAGATCGTGGGATCTGCGGTGGGTCCCGGAACCAATTCCCCCCCTCCCCCATACCGAGGGACGACTGAATCTTGTTTCTTTGCTTCCCTCCCTCCAGAAGGGCAGGATCCCCAGCTTCCGGTGTGGTGCTCAGGAAGTGTTTTGGCAAGTGAATGAGTGAATTGAGGGCAGTGAGAAGTGGTCAAGGACAGGCTCAGCAAGTCAGGTTCACGTGGTCCTTTCTGTCACCCCAGCGCATGGGACTGAGCATCTCTGAAGGGAAGGACTAGGTCTTGATCCCTTAATCACCTTTACATCCCCTCCTGGACCACTGCCAAAGCGGCAGCATCTCAGGCCTCCCTGCTACTTTCCTTGAGCCCCACGGATGATACTCCGCAGAGCAGCCAGGGGGAACTTTTAAAACAGACGTCTCTGCTGCTGAACACCCTCGACTACCTTCCACTGCCCTCAGAACGCAACCTGGACTCTTTCGCATGACCTACAAGGCCTACACGACTGGCCCACTCCTTTCCCATCCTGCACTCCAGCCCCAGACCTTCAGCTCCTTCAACAAGCCAAGTTCATTCTTGCCTCAGGGCCTCTGCACCAGCTGTTTCCTCTGCCAGGAACAGTCTCCCCCCAGGTCTTTGCATGGCTGGTTCCTTCTTCTCATTCTGGTCTCAGCTCAAACGTCCCCACCTCATGGTGGTCTTCTCTGATCATCCCACCTTAGTAGCCCCAGCCCCTACCCCGACACGCTTGCTACATCACCCTAGTTTGTCTCCACAGCGTTTATTATTGGCTGAAATTATCTTGTGTATTCAGCTACCAGTTTACAGAGGGTCCACTGAAAGGTCAGCTCCATGCGGGCAAGGATGTGCCAGCTGTTCACCGCTTTAACCGCAGTGCCTGGCACCTAGTAAGGGTTCCGCAAGTATTTACAGAATGAGAGTGAAGGAAGACCCCCAACTTCACAGCCAAGGGAGGACAGACACTGAGACCAACCACCGGCTTGCTTCCTGCTCCTGCAACCCCACAGCAGGGCTGGTCAGGCACTGGGCCTCGCCCACGACAGCCAACCGCATCTCCCACTACTGCAGACCCTCCTTCTCATCTAGACTCTTCTCCTCACTCTCCCATGAACACGCCGTGCTCACCTCAGCTGCCGTGCCTTTGCCTCAGCAGTGCCCCTCTCCTGGAATCCCCTCCCCTCAACCAGCTCAAGTCCCACCTCCTCCTGGAAGCCTTTTTGGGTGTCACCGGTCTCCTCTCCTCACTGCTCCTCTCCTCTGAGCTCCCGCAGCCCTTACAGTCTGCGCCCAGATCTGATGCTTCATCAAGTGCTACCTACGCTGCGGGACTCACTTTAATACCGAGTGCTCACGTGCATCCAGTGCTTTGCAAACAGAATCTGGTTAAACTTAGTTGTGAGCTAAGAGGGGGCACGGGGTTATTACCCTCATTTGCAGAGGAAGACACTGAGGCTCACTGAGGTGAGGTGACTTCCCAAGCTTTCACAGCATGTACGAGGTGGAGCCGGGGTCCAAACCCAGGTCCGCCAGACTCAAGTCCTGACTGCCTCCACCCCACCGAGGTGCTCCGGGAAGCTGGCGAGGCTGTATCTGTGGCGGGGGGGGCGGTCTCCTCCTGGACTTTCCCTCACAAAGGAGCAGTGCGCCAATCCACCAGGCCCGCCCGCCAGGAGACCCGGCTTCGAACCCCGACCCCGCCTCTCCGGGTCGGATGCTTGCTCCGTATGCTGGGGTTCTCTACTCGGCCCCCAGGTCTGGCCCTGATCCGCGCCCTCGGGATCCCGCCCGGCCCCTCCGGCTCCGGCAGCGCCCCCCGCCCGCCGCAGACGCCCCGCCGGGCCGGCCCTCACCCTTGTTCTTCTGCGTGCGGGCGATCTCCTTCTCGATCTCGGAGATCTTCTCCAGGATCCCCATGGCGGCGGCTGAACCAGGCGCACAGGCGAGGCAGACTGCAGCGGCTCCGCGAACCCTGGCCCGTCAGCGGCGGCAGATCAGCGTGCGTCGGAAGCCCACCGAGAACGGCGTCCGCGTGCGCCCGGCGCGCCGGGATTCAGAGTCCGGGCGGGCGACGTCGAGCGCAGTGCCAGACGCTATTGGTTCCGCCCGCTGGGCCGGCGGGGATGGGGAGGGGTGGGGGATGGGCCGGGCCGGGCCGGGGCGTGGCCAGGCCGGCGGGGGCGAGGCCAGGCGAAGATGTGCAGGAGAGGGGCGTGGGAGACCCAAAGGGACCCTCCCGCGGTGGACTCCGCACTGCGGGTCCCCAGCGCAGCCGACTTTGCCGGTGTAAAGAAAAGGCGCTGAGCTGAAAGTCTGGTGGCTTATTTTGTGTCGAGGTTAAATGCGGGTCCCCAACCTAGCCTTACTACCTGCCAACAGATGCCTCCTGATAGGACGCAGTATACACAGCACCTGTTATGCGGAATTCTTGCCAAAAAATACTGTCTGAATTTAGACCCGAGGAAACATCAGACAAATCTAGAAAGTGGTACATTTTATGGGACAAGTGGCCTGTCTTCAAAATTGTCAATGATGTAGGTGGAGGGGCTGGCGGTGGGGGAAGGATTGTTCTAGATTAAGAGATGTTAAATATAATGTGTGGACCTTGCCTGGATTCTGGTTGAAATTTTTTTTTTTAATATATTTATTTTTGGCTGTGTTGGGTCTTCGTTGCTGCGTGCGGGCTTTCTCTAGTTGCGGCGAGCTGGCTTCTCATTGCGGTGGCTTCTCTTGTTGCGGAGCACGGGCTCTAGGCGCGCAGGCTTCAGTAGTTGTGGCACGTGGGCTCAGTAGTTGTGGCTCGTGGGCTCTAGAGCACAGGCTCAGTAGTTGTGGCACACGGGCTTAGTTGCTCCGTGGCATGTGGCCTCTTCCTGGACCAGGGCTCAAACCCGTGTCCCCTGCATTGGCAGGCAGATTCTTAACCACTGCACCACCAGGGAAGTCCCGTCTGGTTGAAAAATTTAAAAGCAGTTATGAGAAGACATTCTTAGGACAATTGGGAAAAATCTGACTTTGGATAGAATATTAGATATTACAGAGTTATTGCTAATTTTCCTGGGTGTAATTATGTAGGAGATTTTCTTTATTCTTAGCAGATGCACGTGGTGGTGGTGGTGTTCAGGTGTTGTCTTTGTCTGCTCAGGCTTCCATAACAAAATACCGTTCACTTAAACAAAAGAATTTAATTTGCTCACAGTTCTGGAGGCTGGAAGTCCCACATCAGGGTGCCAGAATGGTTGGGTTCTGGTGCAAGTCCCATTCCTACCTTACAGACCGCCGCCTTCTTGCCACGTCCTTACGTGGCCTTTCCTCGGGGAGTGTGCACAGGGGGAAAGAGAGAGAACTCGCTGGTGATTCTTCTTATAAAGGCACTGATCCCATTAGGAGAAGCCCCCTCTTATGACCTCAATTGACCCCAAAAACCTCCCAAAGGCCCATCTCCAAATACCATCACACTGGGGGCTAGGGCATCAACATATGAATTTGGGGATGTGACACAAACATTCAGCCCCCAACAGGGGTAAAAGGTCACGATGTCTATACCTTACTTTCAGGTATGTGTGTGTGTGTGTGTGTGTGTGTATATATATATATATTCAGAGAAAGCGTGAAGGAAATGTGGCATTATGTTCACACTTGTTGAACCTGGGGGAAGGGGTGTGTGTGTGTGTATGAATTATCCTTTCAACTTTCCTGCATGTTTTTAATACAAAGTTGGGAGTAGGGAGCAGGTCATTGGAAATCATGCTGTGTTCAGAGCCAAGGTCCATAACTGTGTGTGCTTGGTTAAATTTCTTAACCTCTCTGAGCCTGTTTCTACACCCTGAAAACGGGGGTAACATGGTTGCTGTAAAAATGAAATAACAGATAAAGTTTGCTTGCTCATAAGTCCTCCTTGAATGCCAGAGCCACTGTCAGTCACGTGTCCTCCAGGGGTGTCACATCCTCCCCAGACTCAGCCCACGTTTACCAAACGCCTATTATGCACCAGGCTCCAGGTTGGACAGGGGTGTCGTAAGCTCCAGCTTGCCGCTCTCCTCCTCCTCTGACAAAGCAAGGTTACAAGCCATGCAAAGTGCGTGGCCCAGTGGCTCAAGCTATTCACGGCAGGGCTGAGATGTGAAGTCCAGGGACCCCAGGGTAACAGGCAGACAGCGAGGAGAACATCTCTGTCTGTGGGCTCTGTGAAGTTCAGAGAAGATGGGAGGTGAAAGCCTCTGGGAACTGGGCAGTCCAGGAAAGCGTGGAGCCCTAGCCCGGTGCGGGGGGAAGGTCCTCTAATTCCCTCTGCCCCAAGACGCGGCTCCCGGCTTTGACTGCCACCACCCTTGTGCCCACGAAGGTGTGTTCACTACCGGCTTACATCTGGGGAGGTGGAAATGTCCTGGAATGCGACTCACCTTTCAAGAGTCCTGGCATCTCTGCTGTTGTGTCTGCTTCACTCGCAATCCCCGGGGGTCTGTTTCTTCATAAATACTGTGAAATCAGGCCTACTCCCAGGGTTAAGGGAGAAAACCTAAATATCAAGCGTTTTCTAGGCAACGGGGCCTTTCCTGCTTGGAAGGTCTGGGTCCTCCAAACCCAAACCTGGGAAGCCAGCTACCAACCTCGCGTGTTCATGTCACCCGAGGAATCTCTGAGTAAGAGTTTACAAACTTCTGAAGTGGCTGCTACTGGAACTGTAAAATATTTGATTTGTGCATCAAAGGATACTATCAACAGAGTGAAAAGGAAACCCACGGAATGGGAGAAATATCTGCAAACCATATATTGGATAAGGGGTTAATACCCAGAACAGATAAAGAAGTCATTAGTCAACAGCAACACAACAACCTGATTTTTAAAATGGATGAAGGACTTGAGTAGACGTTTCTCCAGAGAAGATATATGGATGGCCGACAGCACGTGGAAAGATGTTCCACATCACTAGTCACTAGGGAAATGCAAATCAAAACCACAGTGAGATACCGCCTCACACCCGTTAGGACGGGGTGTGTCTGTGTGTGTCTGTATTTTACATATATATAGAGAGAGAGAGAGAGCGAGAGAGAGAGCGAGCGAGAACAAGTGTTGGTGAGAACACGGAGAAAGTGGAACCCTTGTGCACTGTTGCTGGGAATATAAAGTGGTGCAGCCAACTATGGAAAACAGTATGCAGGTTCCTCAAAAATTAAAAATAGCACTACCATATGATCTGGCAATTCCACTTCTGAGTACGTATCCAAAAGTGAAAGCAGAGACTTGAAGAGGAATTTGTACACCCACGTTCATTATTCGCAATACCCCAAAACTGGGAGTAACCCAAGTGTTTGCTGATGGATGAACGGATAAACAAAAGGTGGTCTATACATATAATGGAATATTATTCAGCCTTAAAAAGGAAGGAAATTCTGACACATGTTAAGTGAAACAGGCCAGTCACAAAAAGACAAACACTGGCAATTCCACTTACATGAGGTCCCTGGAGCCGTCAGGTCCATAGAGAAGGAAAGTAGAAGGGTGGGTGCCAGGGGCCGAGGGTGGGGAGTTGGTGTTTAATGGGGACTGAGCTCCACTTTGGGAAGATGGAAAAGTTCCAGAGATGATGGAGGTGATGGGTGTACAACACGATGAATGTGCTTAATGCCACTGAATTGGACACTTCAAAGTGGCTAAAATGGTAAATGTATACTGTGAATATTTTACCACAATTTAAAAAAAACCTCATTACGTAAAATAGTATGAAATAATTTGCCCGCAAAACCTTTTGAGCACTTTCCTTCCCTCCCACGCTTGCTCTGATTCCCACTGGCCTCTACCGGTCCGTGCAAGCCGCTCCCTCAAGGTCAGAAGTGACCTTCACGCAGCTGGACCCCATGGTCAGCCCTGAGCGTCGTGGACACAGTGGGTCCCTCCTTCTCCTGCAGGCCCTGCCGTCCCGCGGCCCGCAGGACCCCCGCTCCCTGGCCTCCCCCGCCATCCTGCTGCTTCCACCGCGGGTCCCTCCTCCCATCTGTGAGCGCCCCCATCTCATGGTTTTAAACAGCCTGTCTACATGCTGACAGCTCTCCAATCCTCATCTCCAGTCCAGACCTTCCTCCTGAATTTCAGGGCCGCACGGCCACCATCACTTGGAGTCTAACCTGTATTTCCCTCAGACTTAACGCGTCCAAAACTGAGCTCCATGCCCTCCCCTCAGACCCCCTCCACCGTCGGCCGCTGCGTCCTGGGCACCAGCCAGCTGGGAGCGGCCACGCGTACGGGCAGGAGCAAGCAACATCACCCCCCAGACCCGGCCGCCAGAAACCCACCGCCCGACCCTCACGGGCCCAGGGTGACCACGGGCGGCCCAGTTAGCGCCGGACCAGCCTGTGGCCGCGAGCGCCCACGGCTGGAGGGGCGGAACCCCCCACCTGTGCCACGTGCACTGGAGATGAATGCGCAGTCCAGGTGCATCTTCCCGGAAGCCGCTGTCCGTCACGGCTCTGTGCGTTCTTAGATTCTGGATTCGTCGGCTGGGCATCTGCTCACCACAGGGCCAATTACATTAACTACAGCTTCTGATTTCCTGCATCCCTGCTGCCCCCCCAGAGCCAGCCCGTTCTCAGGGGAGGCAAAGGCTCCCACTCCCCCGTGTGGTTCTCCCACACAGACCACCATCCCGGAGCCCACACCGCTGCTATACCTCCTCACACAACTGTCAAGCCACTACCCCTGGCCTGATCCTCCCAGGGCCAGGCAGCCTCATGCCCCAGGCCCGCCCGAATCACTCCAACTAGCCGGCCCTACCCGGTTTGCCCCCCTCTCCCCCCACGCCCTTCCCTCGGAAAGCCCAACAAAGACCGTGGTTTCTGTTTACCTTCTGCCCAAAACGTGGTGCTCCCCACGCGGCCCCGCGTGGCAGGCGTGCTCCCTCCTCTTGAGAAATGCAAGTCATACAAATCTCTCCGCGTCTCCACCCCGACATCTCCATGAATCAAACGTCGGCAGCGAACAAATGAGACGTTGACCCCAACTAACACAGAGGCTGCTGGTTCTTCCAAACGCCTCGGACCCCCCGGACGGCTCTCGCTGTTACACTTCCCAGGCAGCCTGTCAGCTTTACCCTCTCCAGCTCGGCAGTGGGCTCTCACTGGTCTCCACTTGCCCCTTCAGTCCTTCCACCCGGGAAGATCCTTTAAAACCTGCATCGGGTCCCGTCCCGCCTCTGCCCACATCCTCCGATGCCCCTCCTCTGAGTAAAGCCAGAGTCCTGATCCCGACAGCGACCGCCAAGGTCCCACAGGGCCCGAGGCTCCTACACACCCCACCCCGCTGTCCCCTCTGCTCGGAGGGCTCATCCCCACACGTCTGCGTGGCTCGCACCCACCTCCAGGTCTTGGCTCAATGTCACCCGACCGTCTTTTCAACCAGCGCAGCCCACAGTGCCCCCCAGTCTGCCGCAGCTCTGCCTGCTCTTTCCCTGTAATGCTGGTCTCTCAACACCACCTAACAGACACGGATTCTTCACTGTGTCGTTGCCATGTAGCTCCCTGCTGGGACACAGGCCATTCTCGGGGTCCGTCACGTGTGGACGTGTCACAAGCACCCAGGACGGCGGTCAGCACACAGCAAGCGCACCTGGGGAAGGTGAGCACTGACGTGGGAGGGGCTACCGCCGTCCCTTCTCTTTATCTCCCGGGCTCTGAGGTTCCAGACGGGGAGGAAGTCTCACTGGCTCCGTCCACACACCAGCCAAGCACCAGGCTGGCATCTCTACCCCGGCATCACCCAGCAGGTAACCCCGCTCCGCAGGCCAGCTCACAAGCCTGGAGGCCTTGCCCCTAATCACGCAGATGTCCCCCCGTGTTGGAATCCCCTGCGGGGGCCCAGAAACCTCCACAGCCACAGGGCCAGAAAGGGGGTTGGTTTCTTCTAACAGAACCGTTTTGCTTTAGAAATAGGACAGACTCACTGCTTAAATACCTTTATTATTTTTTAAAAATTATTTGGACATTGATAGCTCTGCAAAATACTTCTCCCGTCCCAAACCCTCAAACCCTTTCCACATGTATTCCCTAAAGAAACAAAATACTCACTTTTTGCCCATTCAAATCTAATTTTTAAAAACATGTAAGATTCAAAATCAAATATTATTTTTCTTTCCCAGAACTCGTTAGTAATTTTAAACCACGATGCACATACTCAATGGCATTTCTTTTTAAAAATTAGCTTATCTGACTATTTATGAGGAAAAAAAAAATCAATTCAAGGCCTTAGAATATAAATTCCCTGTTTCTGAAAGCAAAAGACACTGAAAAGCCCCCTTGGCTCCCCTGGAGTTTGTGCTGTGCACATCACCGCGGAACCAGCAGGCAGATGGACCGTCTGCTTCACGGAGGCATCGCTTAGTTACTGGGGGACCGCAGCTGAGACGCCGTCAAGTCCGAAAGGATGGGTGGGTGGGAGGGGACGACACCAGCAGGAGGGGCGAGGCGGGGAGGGCGGGGTGGAGGGGATCTGAGCAGAGCAGGAGCCGCGTCCTGAGGAGGGGGTGGGGGAGTCGGCAGGGAGTGCGCATCTGCACTCGTTTCTGAACGACGAATACAAGAGTCAACCAAGAACGCTGCACATAGAAGCAGAGGCATGTGGGTTACGAGAGGGCTCAGGAAAGAACAACCTCGGCTGGGGATGACCGCCCGAGCTCCTTCGGGAACTAAGTCAGGGCAGATGGTCTGGGAGTTACTCAGGGGATGTGGAAACCACTCCTTCTGCATCCTCGACAGACAGGTTTGTACGAGAACCAATCTTCATCACAGGTGTGTCCCAAAGAGCTGGCAAAGGGTACCACTTCTTCATCCCCAAACACCGCTGCACTTGACCCCTGGCTCAGCAAGGAAGCCAGCCCACAATAGAGCCCGGCCCGCCCGGGCAGCCGAGCAGCAGTGCCGCGCAGACACCCTGCCCTGCCCGCTGGAGGACACGCACACGCGGGCCCCGACAGGCTCCAGGCGGACCTCACCCTCAGCATTCTGAGCGGCACCTGAACCCTTCAAGGAGCTGGTTACACCCTGCAGCGCTGGCCCAGGCCTTGTGCCCCGAGCTGGGATTGACCAGAGCCAGCCACTCCGCTGCCTTTGGGAGTTTTAAAACCCAGGAAACGTTTCTGACTCATCTCTGGAGACAGACGTGAAGCTTCTCTCCACTGCAGCCACCAGGCAACTTTCCAGGGTCCCCAGGCCCTGGCCTTTCCAGATGGATGCTTGCATCTCTGCAGGGAGCTTCAGGACTACACAGCCCAGCGGCCCTGACACCCACCCACCACCTTCCCCAACACTTCTCCTTTAAGGCTTCTCCTGACACTCAACCTCAGGAACATACAGTACGTACGTCAATAAACCAAAGTCACTTCTTGGGAATAAAAGATTGCCCCACCACGCACCTAGACGGAAGGGCTTTGTGCTTTCTTACTCCGCCCGTGGACATGCACCTCGCGTTTGTTTTGCTCCCGTGGGTTAAAACACTACCTCGTTGTTAAAGCTTTCCCTCCGGTATTCTGAGCAAGTCTTGTAAAGCACCAGCAAATGCCAATCCCCCAAGCCCTGCCCATGTCTGCGGGCTACAGCGGATGCCACGCTATGAAGCTTTCTAAACATTTAAACAACACAACTGCACGCGCACGTGCGCACGCGCACAGACACACACACACTTTGGCACGTGAGCCGCGAGCTCCGGGAGTGCGCATGCTCTCACCCCTCCCCCACGCCAACGCGGCCGAGCTGCGGTTTGGGGAGAGCGGCTCCTTCTGCCTGGCGGGAAAGGGCGCCGCGAAGCACTGCTGTTCCGAGTAGCGAAAGGAGGACGCACAAATGCTAAACTGGCCCCCAAAACGGCTCTCACGCTTAGCGCTGTGACCGACGCAACGCTGCAAAACTTCTGTACCACGTGACCAGTTTCAAACTGCTGGCTGATTAAATATACATTTACAAATAGAATATAGGTATAAAAACTACTAAGTCAACATTTGCTGTTTTCAATGTGAAAACGATAAAATGTAATTCTGAATAATTGTGCATTTGCCATAGGGTCCTTGTTAAAGGGACCATAAAAATAATTTTGTAATAAAAAAAAACTTTTTTTTTTTTTTTTTTAAGTTTAGTATTGCCCTCAAGTTCAAAAGTTTGGAGCAAACGTGCTGAGTGAGCAGGACGGGAATCTGTCCCTGTCAGGGATCTGGAAGCCTTAAATCCTGTGACCTGGACGGCAGGCCCAGGGAAGCTGCCGGCCACTGACCAGCTCAGCGCGGGAATCCCAGGGCTGGCAGTGCCCCAAACCCCGCCGAGCGATCGGCTGCCTCCCCGCACAGGGCTCCGGGGGCGCACGGCTGCTGGGCTCGGCCTTCCCTTGAGCTACCAGAGTAAGCAATCGGGGGGCGGGGGGGCGGGGGGCCTGGTGGGGACCACTGAGCACCAAGGCCAAGGGGGGCCGGGGCTGGAGGGGGGCGTGGGGGAAGGGATGTGCGTCTCAGTGATACAGAAGTCAGCTGTGCAGGAGGAAAAGTGCATTTACGGTAGCTTAAAAACAGCTTAAGACCAAACTGCCACAGAGAGGGAAGAGGAACCGAGGCCGCCCTCCACCTGCCCTTGCTGGTCGGCCGCACTCCTCGGATGCCGTGGGTTGACATTCATGCTTCCTGATGCGAGTCTGCTCGTGAAGAAACAGGAACACACGTTCTCCTGGTTCTGGCAGGTACACAGTTTTCTTGGCAAAGTTCTTTTTTGCCAAGTTCAGTTTATTTGGTTGCCGTCCCGGACCGCTGTCACCGGAATTCGTAGATGGGCGCGCTGTGTTCTGGAACATGAGTGAGATTGAGCGACTGATACCTGTGGGGAGGAGAGGAGGGTGGTGGTGGGGGGATCGTTAGAACATCCTAAAAACCAGCACAGGGTGTGGAACCTGCCCCACCGGCGCCCGCAGAAGCCACGCCTAGAGGAAACGCAAGCTCATCTCAGACTTCCTCAGGGGAACTGAGCTTGGCCTTGTTTCCATTTCTCTGGTTAATCCCCCTGAACTAGGCAGAAAACCTGCTGTTTGTAGGCCCTGTTCCAATCCTGAAGCAACGACAGCCTGTCTTAGGAAACGAGAGGCCAAGTCCTCTGGGGGAGGATGCAGACCAGGCCCCCCACCCCTCCCCACCACCCTGCTTCCCTCCAAAGCTGCACGATCCGCAGAGCGCGGATCCGGAGAGCTTGGGATCGATGACGTCACAGCCGCCCCCCCCAACCTTAGCGACTTCACCTTCCTTCTCCCTAGACGCGGCTGTTAGAGCATCCGAGGGCTCTGCGGGTGTGCGTCCCCGTGACGGGTGCTCCGAGGAGGGAAGCAGATGAAGGATAAACAGGGCGGGACAGTCCCCACTCGGGGACGCTCAGTGTGTCGGCTCCCCCCACCTGTCCACAGAAGAGCGCGGAGCAGCACAGGGAAGAGCAGTTTATCTCTCACCCAAAACGTCAACAAGAAGGGACGATGGGGGCTTCCCTGCTGGCGCAGTGGTCAAGAATCCGCCTGCCAGTGCAGGGGGACACGGGTTCGAAGCCTGGTCCGGGAAGATCCCACATGCCGCAGAGCCACTAAGCCCGTGCGCCACAGCTACTGAGCCTGCGCTCTAGAGCCCGCAAGCCACAGCTACTGAGCCCATGCTCCGCAACAAGAGAAGCCACCGCAATGAGAAGCTCAGGCACCGCAATGAGAGAAAGCCCGTGCGCCGCAACGAAGACCCAATGTAGCCAAAAAAAAAAAAAAAAAAGGAAAAGAAAGGACGATGCATTAGCCATCAGAACCCTAACCCTAGGCCTTTGCACCCAGTGGGATGGCTGTAATCCTAAATGTGGGGAAGGACGTGGGGAAACACGAGAAGTGGAACCTTTGCACATCACTGGTGGGAACGTGAAAAGGTGCAGCCGCTGTGGGAAACAGTTCCCTTAAAAGTGAAATATAGAATACACCGTGACCCGGCAATCCCACCCCCAGTGCCCAGAGGAACTGAAAGCAGGGACTCAGACTCTTGCACACCCACGTCCACAGCAGCCGAAAGGTGGGAACGACCCACGTGTCCATCCACCAATGAACAGATAAAGACAAGGTGGTCCATCCACACGATGGGAAATCACTCAGCAATATAAAGACGAAGAGCTGACACACACCGCAACCTGGGGCCCTTCACGGTACGCGGGCCCATTTGCATGACACGTCCAGGACAGGCAAACCTGTACTTAGAGAGAGCAGATTAGTGGTTGCCTGGGGCTGGAGGGGGCGGGGAGGAAGGGTGACAGCTCAGGGGGACAGGGTTCCCTCTCGTGCCGACGAAAACGTTCTGAAACTGAGTGCGGTGACGGCTGGACAACTCTGTCGACACGGAAGCCACTGGGCTGCACGCTGCAGTGAGGGGACTGCACAGCAGGTGGGCTGTGTCTCCGTGAAGCGGCACTTTTACAAGGACAGGAGAAGCTTTCAAAACTCATTTGAAAGCTGAACAGCTGTTGACACCCCAACAACGGCTGCTCCCACAGAGGCCGGGGCTGCGTGGAGCCCCGGGCACTCGGTTGTCGCTGGGTAGCCCCACGTAGTGTCCCGCAGGAGCCTTCAAAGTGTGCAAAAGTCACAAGAAAATAATTTCCACATTCAGAGACGAAATCAGGTATTTCATGATACCGTCTGCGCTTCAGGGATAACGGGGCACTTACAAAAGCTCAAGGAGCCACGAGAAGGCCTGCAAAGGTGGCAAACGCCAGCCCTCGGGTGGCACGCGGCCGTCACCATGGCAGAGGCCCAGGGCAGGGCCGACCACGCCCGTGGGCCCCGGTCACCGGCCGGCACCAGGCAGGAGCGTGAGCACAAAATTAAAAAGGCCGCTGACAGCCAAGTTCCCACTGTCCACAGTGGGGCCTGACACTTTAGTTACTGATTAAATTGGGGAGGAATAAATACAAGACCTGCAAGATGGAGATAAACAGAGCTGAAAATATTTGCTGCTTGAAAGCGTTTAGCTATGAGTTCCTGTACCCAGAACTTCATTTTTTTACCTCGTTTACTCTGCCCTGTGGACGCAAGTGAGCCCCTCAAGAAATGAGGTCTCGGTGGCCGGTCCTTACCATTCCGAGCTCCTGTGGTAATAGTAGCCCTCTATGGAGGCCGCCGACTTCTGGAAGCAGATGTAGTAAAAGCCGGCAAAGGAAGCACCACTGATGTCCTTGATCGTGTGGTCCGGGACCAGGAACTGCTCCTGCACGTGGATGGGGATGGAGGGTCAGCGCCGGGGGCTCCGGCCCCCCAGGCCTCCCTGCCCCCCTGCAGGTGGCTTGCTAGGCAACTGTGAACCCCCGAGCCACTCGCATGTTCAACATACGCACACGGCCATCACGTGTCGAGGTCACCGGGGTCAGAGCCGAGGGCGGGCACCGTGGTGCCCACGCCTCGAGAGCACGTCAAAACCTTCCCACCCCTGAGCCGCGGACTCACGCTTCTGCTGCACCCCAGGAACCGTCGCTAGGCTCCCGGTCACCTTGAGAGCCGAGGGTCACTTCTATGGCCCGGGCCTCACCCCGAGGGCAAGGTGGAGCTCGCTCGCCCTGGGGATCCCCCCATCAGCAGCAGTCAGAACGGTGCTGCCCTCCTCAGACCCCGGGCGGAGCCAGCCCCCTGGGGGGCGAGGTCAGGGGCCGCAGGAGGCCTAGACGGCCCACGGGGGAGTCACCCTGCGTGAGAAACTCTTGGAGACCAAGCAACTCTCCTTCCCTTTCCCCAGTCTCTGAAATTGTAGTTTTTCAAATTAATTTTAAAGTAGAGCCTCACCCGACACTTCCTTTAGTGGGTTGTTTAGTTGGCCGGCTGCGGGGCGGGACTCAGGTTTACCCCCGGCACCTGCCTGTCTGCTGCCAGGGCCAAGCCCCCGCCCCAATTCTCACCACAGAAACACAAACTGGGAATGAGGGTGCTACAGGATTCGTCTGTAGGAAAGCTGGCAAGATTTCACCATAAAGCGTCTTTTTCCTACAGGTTGGGGGTGAGGGGTTGGAGGTGGGTGTAGGTTCTCCAAGTGACTTCACACACTCGCCTCCTGAATTCAGTACCCTGTGGCTTTAACCCAGGAAACAACCAGAGGGGGCACCAGAGCCACCCCAGCGAGCCCGGCCCGATGGGGTTCTCAAGGGCTGGGGGAAAGCCCAAATTCTGTCCCCGGCCCCGTGCTTCCTGAGCTGGAGGGACCGGGGGCGCCGTGACGGCCCACAGCCCGGGCGAGGTCACTTAGGGGCTGAGACAATGGGGGTCTCCCGAGTACACAGGACACTTGGGATGACCCAGCCTGCAGGGTCACAGGAGAGAACAAAGGCAGAGGACACAAGAGCCGTGCCTGCCCCACACGGGGGTGAGCATGGGCCTGAGGGGCCTGGGGCCCGGGGGCCACACCACAGGCCCGGCACAGCCGGGCAGCCTTACCTTCCACCTCATGAAGACATAGTCCCCACTCTTCAGCTCTTCGTAATCAAAGTCGTCTGAATTAAACGATTTTGCGTACTGATAAAAAGCCAGAAACTTGCCCTGAAAGCCAAAAGCAGAGTATGAGAATGAGGGACAGAGGGGTGGCGGGTGTGCTGGGCCGGTGCCGTGGCCCCTCCAGGGCGAGGCGGTGGCCGGCGGGCAGGGAGCGTCTGGTCACCCCGCGCACTGGGGCCTGGACCCCGGGGCAGACGCCTGGACCCTACGCCTGCCTAGTTAACGCGCCCAGGAAAGGCCGCCGAACGGGGATGGATGCAACCCCGGGCCTTCTCTCACCCCTTACTCCAGACAGACGCAGCCGGACGATCAGGGACGGGGTCTCCATACGTCAACCAACGGGGGCAAAGACTCAGGCTGAACCAGCCTGTAGTGCCGGGGTCGGGGGGGTTAGTAAAGTGGGGTCCCCCGACAATGCAGTGGCCTGGCGGCTTGGGACCAGCTAGTTGAGACCAGAAACAAGTCACGCTTGGTTACGGCAACAAAGCTGTACCTTATGATCATGTTTTTGTTAAAAAAAAAAAAAAGTACATATACTCAAAAAAGATTTAGGAAAAGGTTAACCCCTGCTTTAGCTTTAGGTGTTTGCCATTACAGATGTTTTGCTTTTGTTTTTTTCAAATATTTAAAGATAAGTATGTATTAATTCTATTAAAAAACCTCCTGAATAAAAAGTTAAGACAGTGGGCTTCCCTGGTGGCGCAGTGGTTGAGAATCTGCCTGCCAATGCAGGGGACACGGGTTCGAGCCCTGGTCTGGGAAGATCCCACATGCCGCGGAGCAACTAGGCCCATGAGCCACAATAGCTGAGCCTGCGCGTCTGGAGCCTGTGCTCCGCAACAAGAGAGGCCGCGATAGTGAGAGGCCCGCGCACCGCGATGAAGAGTGGCTCCCGCTTGCCGCAACTAGAGAAAGCCCTCGCACAGAAACGAAGACCCAACACACAGCCATAAATAAATAAATAAATAAATTAATTAATTAATTAATTATTTTTAAAAAAGAATTAACCTTTAAAAAAAAAAAAGTTAAGACAGAGAGGTATTAAGTCATAGAATCTGTCACACAGATATTTTTACTCTAAGTAGATTACGTGTGACGAATCTTTACTTTATCGCGATAATGATAATCACCATAATCTTTTATCACTTTATCATAATACCCACTTCAAATCTCATTCAGGAAAACTCGAGGGTGCACTACGGTGTCCTGACCCCAGTGTGCAGTAGACATCGTGGCTCCCCGACACACAGAGGGGCACTCAGAGCCGCTGGGGCCCACGTGGGGAGAGGGCATCGGGAAACCCTGAGTCCCACGAAGGCAGCCAGCGCTCCTGGAGGGAAACCGTCCCCAGGCCCGACCCTGCACGCCCAGCAGGCCGGGGCCCAGGGTGGCCTTCCCGGCCCCTCTTTCACTCAGTAGTTCAACCCAGCCTAGGAAGGCCGGAGTCCGGGTGTCTCCAGCTCTAACGAAAGGCAACAGGAAGTTCGAGCTGCTCTCCAGGTTCTTCACCTGCAGCCAACCAGCCTCAAACTGAGTTTTCATTGGGCCTCAAAGACCTTGCTTTTTGCAGGACCAATTTGAAATGGAAAACAAAGTTGGAAGGAAGACAGGCCGTGTGCTCGCTGGGCTGTGCAGGAGAGGTGGGTGCCGGGCGGGCGGGGAGAGCCGGGCGGGGCGGGGCCTGACGGCTCCCAGGGGCGCTCCCCGACAGCGGCACCTTCCAGGCTCCCCAGCTTCCAGACGCTCGGCTCCCGTTCGTACTCTATTAGAAACACAGGTGGCCGTCTACCTCAGTGTCTGCTTGCGACAAGAGCCAAAACATGTATTTAAAATTCAAAAGCTCAAGTTTAAATTCAATCGAAACTCAGCATTTGACAGGTGTTTCTTTCCTAACTCAGGTATGAGAAAGCGGCTCACCGACAAGGACGCTGCCTCCTGCAGAGTGTCTGCAGGCGGGGCCCCCAGGAGCCCGTGGGCCCGGAAGCAGGAGCGCGCGGACACAGCCAGGAGCGGTGGCGGGGCCCGGGAGCCGCTCTGGAATCCCCACTACTGACACCTCCCCCTGCGGGGTGCAGGGGGAGCGCACTGGAAACCGAGGCTCATCCTCGCCACAGCCAGCTAAGCCAAAAGGCTCTAGCGACCGGCTGAGCAATGGGATTTTAAAGACACAGGACTCGCGTGGCCCGGCGAAAAGGCTCGAGGAGGAGCTCTGAGCTGTCCTGAGGACCTCACAGCTGCGAGCACACAGCCGTGCTTGACAGGCGCGGGCGCTTCCAGGGCAGGAGCGGCCCTGAGGCCCTGCCCGTGAGGGGGAACCGCGCGCCTCCACCCCAGGCGCACCCTAAAGGCAGAGGCCGTCAGGGATGGCAGAGGAGGCGGGAAGGGAACGGTGGCTGGAGAGGGACGGTGCCGCCAGCCCCCGGCGCCCAGAGCAGAGGAGGCGGGAAGGGAACGGTGGCTGGAGAGGGACGGTGCCACCAGCCCCCAGGTCCCAGAGCAGAGGGGCGGGAAGGGAACGGTGGCTGGAGAGGGACGGTGCCGCCAGCCCCCGGGGGCCCAGAGCAGAGGAGGTGGGAAGAGAACAGTGGCTGGAGAGGGACGGTGCCGCCAGCCCCCGGGCGCCCAGAGCAGACGGGCACTCACCCAATGCTTCCGGTCCACATCCTCGTCCGCATCCCACTTTCGGGTTAAGAAAGGGTGCTTTTTGCTGATGATTTCTCCTTCAAAGAAGGTCGTGAGGGTTGGATACTCCTATGGTAAGAACCCAAATGTCAAACACGATGTCAAACGGGAGTTGTAACCTTTCACAAAGGAAAAAACCAACCTTGCTGTAATTTCTCCCCAGAGCTTTGCAGAAATGACCACACTGCTGAGCAACCACCCAGACCAGCGACGCCCACGGCCGTGGAGGGAGCCTGAAGTGAAGGGGCTGGGGGGAGGGGGTCTGTTGGATTCCGGGGCCTTTGCCAGAAGCAGGGAACCCCTCTTTGGCGCCCTTGTTATGTGCTGATGGCTCAGAAAAGAATTTGGACAGGTTATTTCTGAATACAAAGCAGACGGTAACTTGATAGGTTTCACTTTCCAAGGCGAATACCCAGAGAGGCTCCAAAATCAAGCTCCATCTCCCTCGTGCCACGGCCCAGCCACTGCTTCTCAAACTGCCTCAGCCTGTCCTTTTTACGCCAACTCTTCAGGTTTGGGGGGCAGGGGGAGGTTGGTAGAATACCTTGATGTATTAGGCATTCGTATAATTCTATCGCATGAGCTCAGACAGCTTATACGATGGGAAACATTGATAAATCACGTCTGCCCTGGGAAGCCACAACCGCAGGAAAAACAAATAAGCCGTCATCCTGACTGGGTGCTTGGAATACTCCGGACAACCTTGCTACTTGTTCCTCTGATAGTAAGGAAGCACCAAAGATTTTGAAAAAATTAATGGAAGAACAAGTCAACAATGTAAAAAGTGTACCGTTTCTCTGCATTTCTAGAGACCGGCCAACCCACCTGCCAGGTGGCCCCTCAGCACCACCCACCCGCCCGGGTACCTCCCAAGGGAGCGGTGATGACCCACCGCCTGGCAGAGCAAGGGTCACCACCCTAAAATCCTGGGACCATAGAGGTCCTGCTTTCTTCTCCTCACCCCACGTAAGCCCCTCTCAACTGGCATCAAACTTAACTACCCGTTTAAAATAAATCTGTTCCCAAGGCTTTGCCGCTTCTCCCGGCTCTCCTGCCACGTGGACCGGGGCTTCCAGAAAGCCCGTGGCTGCTTTACCGCACACACCCAAGCAGCCTGCCCTCGTAGCAGTGAGCTCGAAACACTACAGATTTGCCACCCCCCTGAAGCCGCAGCCCTCACCCCAACACTAGTGCTGGGTTCCTCAGATATTTATAGATACAGAGTGAAGAGATTAAAGAAGAGATAAGTTCCTAAGTGGAAACCTGATTTTTAAAGGTATAAACCAAACTATACTCATCCGTTTTAGGAAGGACTGCTAAGGGAAAAAGTTCTGTGTAAGCTGACAGCGGACTTGAGATGTTAAATAAAAAGCTATAGACAATATATTGACTTCCTGAGTTCTATCAAGACTTCCCTAAAATAGAAGGATAAACGATCAAGTCCTCCTATTATAACGCACAGAACATACTTATGTTCAAGTCACGAGTTTTCCTAATAAGTGATTCTGCGTCGACTTCTCTCTAAAATGTTTCAGGCAATCTCCCAGGGTGACCACAAGGTACCCACAAACTTCCAAAATTAAATAAAATAAACATCTAATGAATGAGAGTCATGTGCACAGAAGGAACCAAAACGACAAAGCCTCTCACAGGGCAGGCGAGGACATTCAAGCCCTGACTACAGCCGGGGAGGTGGGGGGGCGGGTGGTCACAAAGGGGGGGGGGGCGTGGCCAGCCCCCCCCCCGGGGGTGGGATCCCTGCGCCGGGTCCCACTCCCCTCACTGACTCCAGGCTCACCTGCCTGGAGGTGCCTCCAGCTTTCCGTGAAGACCTGCCTTCTGGGGGGTCAACGTTTGACTGGCCAGTAACTCAGCAAGAACTTCTGAAACCAGCAGTAAACGAGCGCCTGTGGCTCTGGGTAGTGTGACCAGCTCCCTGGTTCAGCCTCGGGAGCGTCCAAAACTGGAGAGTGCGTGGCAGGCCTGACCATGACACCCCCAGGCTGGGCTCCCAGGCCGGGTGCCAGCCGCCTCCGCCGGGCCTCCCCAGGGACGCCCCTCTCCCTGCGGGTGGCTGGCTCGGGACTGCAAAGGGAATGTTATTTGACACCCATTCTCACAATTCTGGGATTTAATTTCCACAAGGCACACAAACTTCAAAAACTGTACTTATTTGTGAATGTAAGGCAGATAAGAGGCAAGTTATCTCCAGTGTAACAGTGAATTTTCCCTATTTCCGTACAGACGAGGAAGACCATGACTATGACCCAAACCGTTCAGTTACGTTAAAGTAAATCACATATGTGCTTTTTCAACAGCTATAAATGGAAAAGCAAACAAAAATGGTTAACTGTGCTTTATAACAGGTGTAAAACCATTCAAAGAATCGTCACCCTTTTCTGCATCTTACCAATTATCCAGTGACCATGCATTAGATTTATAACTTAAAAAACTGTTAGACAGTTGTACAATGCTGTGACTATACCGAAAGCCAACAGATCGTACACTTTTTTTTTTTTTGGCCGCTTGTTGCGGGATCTTAGCTCCCCAACCAGGGATGGAACCCGTGCCCCCTGCAGTGGAAGCGCGGAGCCCTAACCACTCGATTGCCAGGGAGGTCCTAGATTGCACGTTGTAAATGGGTGAATGTATGCTATGTGAATTATATCTCAGTAAAGGGACTAAAAAAAGTTAGTAAAAAAGATGAATTCACAGACTCCTGACGCTCCTGCAGGACGAAGGGCCTCAGGAAACACAGCCCTCCTCTAGTAAAAGGCGGCTTCAGGCGGGAAGGGCCGGGCCCAGGGAAGGGCCAAGCCAGCACCCCGTCCGCTCAGAGGAGCCTGGCTCTAGGTGGCTTGGGGGTGCTTCCCGTCATTAGCGCCACCTGCCCCCGGTGGGACGTCCACAGCACTTCCGTACGCGGTCTGTGGATTTTTAATCCTACTTAACCATTTCCACAAAGCTTCCTGTGACCATCTGGAATCGGTGTCCACATCCCACGTGACAGATTTTGCTGGTTTCCTTATGAAGTTAAATGTCTGTGTTCTGCGCTCAACAAATGTGTTTGGCCACCTAAGAGTTGAGCGTATTCTGTTTCCTGTGCGTCTTCTACTGGCACAAACCCACGGGTGAGAACCCTTCCTTTTGCTGTCATTTTCTGCCCCTACTTGATTGGATACGTTTTCTAGAGGAGGGAAGAGATACCTTTTTGTCTCAACAACAAATTTCACAGGAGATTCTCAGACTCCCGGTGGGGAAGCAGGAGAACAGGGGGAACGGGGGCGACGGAAACAAGTGTTTCCAGACCGAGGAGGACCAGCCTTGTCAGGTCCCTTGGAGCCTCCCACTCGCTGACCCTGCGTCTTCCCCGGGAGACACAGCAGGCACCTGGAGCTCTCACCTCGCGGATGAGGAAATGGAATGGACAGAGGTGACGTCGTGGGGCCAGAGGAGGCGGCGCGAGGATGCGAACGCCGCGGCCCCCGACCCTCGGCCAGGCGGCGCCAGGCCCTCCTCCTGCCCACTCACCAGCGGGAAAAGAAAGCATGCTCTCTCCTGCCTCCGATATTCCCAGGAGTTCTGAGGTTTCAGGTGGTTCAAAGAAAGGAAAACACCTACGTTTTCAAACTGCGAAGACCTCAGTCCTCGGAGGAACGATGCTCGCCCAGAGGCTGAAACTGACCACGACGGTGGCAGCTATGTTCTTACTATGTTTGTTTTCCTCAAAAAGGATTAAAGTAAAATCAGTAGCGTTGGGCACACGCTGACCTGTTTATAAACGTCAACGGTCTGTGAGTCTTTGTGCTTTCCAACAGGACACGTCCAAACTGCCTGCTCTACGCTCCCCCTGAAAGAACCACGCTTAGAAATGGGGCTCCTGAATCAGGCCTGAGGAGTCGAGGTTGCTGGCCCTTCAGGACCGAGGCCCCTCCGGCTCCTGCCCGTGGGAGGGGCGCTTACCTCAGTAAGGCCTTTGATCTTCAGATACCCACAGAGGTACGAGTTCCCCGTGTCCACGTGCTGAAAAGATACACACAGCCTCGTTACCAATGGAGGGTCCAGCAGGAGACAGCGGGAGCACGTCCGGCAGGCAGAGGCCCCTTCGAGGCCAGGGCGGCAGGCGGGTGGGGGGTGAGGGAGCCTGGAGGCCGGCTGGCCCAGTGCAGCCCGGGGCTCACAGGTCCTGTGGCACGCTGAGTGTTCAACACTGAGTGAGGCCTCATTTAAGAAACTAGGAACATTTTGTGGCATTTATCAGATCTGGGGACCCAACTACTTCCAATACACCATGAGTCAAACACCAAGGCAGTACTTAGAAGCTGCAGTGAACTCAGCCAGCCAGTCGAGGTCAGCACCAAAGCAAGCGGGCTTCAACGAAGCTGGGGCGGTCCCACCGTCCGGTGTTGGGGACAACGGTCTCCACCTGAAAAGCACCACAGCCCTGCAAACGTCCTCACCTGCTGACCTGGGCATCGGACGGCATCAAGCAGCTGATCCGAACTCACAGGGGTCAGTAAAGAAGTTGTGTTAAAGGACACACAGCTCTAACCCAAGGCCTTAAGTTTCAAGGATGCAATTCTCACTGAATTTCAATATAGTTTGGGGTTTCACAGCTGCCAGAAAGGGCATCAGGTGGCAAGGATACTTGCTAATAAGACTAAAAACTGCACTGTAAATTGGCTAACATTTTGCACGGATTATCACCTGCTCAAGAATCAGAATTTCATTCTGGCCTCCATCCAAGCATGTGCCTCTCCCTTTCTGCCCAAATTGATCTTGATGAACTCAAACCCACCATAGCGCAGAGAGCTTCAACCAAACAACGGGCCGGCATCTCAACGAGAAAGATAACAAGGCAAATGCTCAGCAAGAAGGTCTTGCAGCACAGCTGTGTCCAACAGCTGCTCTTTTTAATATTCCTTCCACGGTGACCTGGGCTTCACTTCACTCTTAGCTTCTTGGATGGCAGAGGAGAAAGAGAGCAATCACAGTAACAAAACAACAACAACAAAAAGAGCGGTCAGCATCCTACAAACGTTAGAGGAGCTCTTTAAACTGGAATTTCCAAAAAGAAAAGGCACTCCAGAAGCCCATGAAAAGAGGCCCAACCTTGTCAGTCATCCCGGAAGCTCAAATCAAAGCCACAATGAGACACCACCTCACACCCACTAGGATGGCTACAATCAAAAAGACAGACAACAGCAAGTGTTGACGAGGATGTGGAGAAACTGGAGCCTCAGACGCTGCTGGTGGGAATGCAAAACGACACAGCCACTTTGGAAATCAGTCTGGCAGTGTCTCAAGTGTTAAACAAATAATTACCATATGACCCAGTATTCCACTGGTAGGGAGACATCCAGGAGAAAGGAATACGTATGTCCACATAAGAACTTGTACGTGAATGCTCACAGCAGTGTGTTCATAACAGCCCCAGAGTGGAAAAAATCCAAACACCCATGGACAGGTCAATGGATAAACAAAATGCCGTAGATCCACACAGGGGACTATTAGGCAACGATAAGAAGTCAGGAAGCACTGACACCTGCTGTGACGTGGGTGAGCCCTGAAACACTGCTCAATGGAAGAAGCTAGACACGAAAGGTCACATCATTGTACGACTCCATTTACATGAAAAGTCCAGAATAAACAAATCTTAGGTGAAAAAAAAATAGGGGTTGCCTAGGGTTGGAGGGGTGTGACAGCTAAGGGTTCTTTGGGGGATGATGAAAACATTCTAAAATTAGATTGCAGTGACGCTTACACAACTTTGTGACTACACTAAAAAACTACTGAATTGTATACCTTAAACGTGCGAATGGTGTTAATAGGTGCATCGTATCTCAGTAAAGCTGTTACGAAAAACAGAAAGAAAACAGGAAATAGATGAAGTTACAAAAAGCGTACGTATTCTAAGAAGGCTGAGCCCAAGAACCCAGTCCTGGCTGAAAAACCAGATGATGGAGCTATTCACACGCCACTGACTGTCTCCACGACGGACAAGCCGCTCACCAGTCCGGATACAGGGCAGCTTTCCTGGGTGAGACCGCTGCCCCCACCATCAGACGGCCCACTCCAAGGGGCCTCCAGCCACCGGCCAGGTCTCCGCTCAGGCCGCCCACTCCAAGGGGCCTCCAGCCACCGGCCAGGTCTCCGCTCAGGCTGCCCACTCCAAGGGGCCTCCAGCCACCGGCCAGGTCTCTGCTTGGGCCGCCCTGGGACCTACCAGTTGTGCACCAACTCAATCCCCACTCCCAGCGGTTCACAAGGAAGTTGGCACCTGACAGGAATTCAGAAACCACACACTAAGGACAGGGAGAGGAGCTGCTACAGTAACCAAGGCGAACTTCTCTTTTGACACTTGGCTATCCTGCCACTTGTCCCCGACCCCATCCTAAACCATCAAACTCAACAAGGGGCACAAATTCAAGATCATTGCAAACATGATCCTCACCAGGGATCTCACTTCTAGAATTTTATGATTAGCTGCAAAAAGTAAAAAAGCCTATAACTTCCTACTAAACTCTCACATTTGAAGCAAGAGAAGGGGGATTACCACATTAGGCATCTCATTATGAAGACTGAAATAACTCAGCCACGGTACTTTTTTTTTTGGCCGCACCTTGCAGCTTGCCGGATCTCAGTTCCCTGACCAGGGACTGAACCTGGGCCATGACAGTGAAAGCACTGAATCCTAACCACTGGACCGCCAGGGAACTCCTGTTTTTTTCAATTACAATAAATATCGTGGCTCATGATAGATATTTAAGTTTATAGACCAAAGATACAACACAGAAATGGAGTTCTCCCAATCAAAAGAAATTATCTATTCCCACAAAGCAGTAAGAAAAAAGAGGCTGATGAATGCTCTGCAGTTAGTGGAAAGAAAACGCATCCACAACTGTTTTTTGGGTGGGAGACCTACTTGCTTAGAAAAGAAGCTGTTAAAGATTTAAAATTATTAAAGGGCAAAGGGCAAGCATAAGGAAAAGACACTTGCTACGTTCTGTCCTCACACAAGACCTCAAAGCTTCTGGAAAGCCTTTCAAGAGGACAGATGTTTGGGGGGGCTTTTGGGAACAGCCTAGGAGGTGAGGTATCAGACTAAGGACAAAGGGGCAAAGGGAGGAGGAGGTGGGTCCTGATGCAGGTCTGGGCAGCTAGAGAGGAGGAACAGTTTTCTAGGAGGGAGAGGAAAAGGAGTATCAACCACTGCCAATCTCCTTGGGCTGGGAAGAAATGTCAAGTGTGCTCCCATTTGCATGAGAGGGGTGAGGTGCAAGAAAGGGCCGGGACAGGTGAAGCTGCAGTTCCAAAGCCATTAGGGGCTGGCAGCAGGTTCTCAGAAATCCAGGTCAAATGGGGGGAGGTGGGTGGACACGGGAAGGAAATACCGTATGAGAAATAAAGCGGGTGAATTACATTTCCCAGTACGTGGGTATTAGAGACTGGGAGAAAGCCCTGGCCGTGTCGATCAAAGTTAAGAACACGAAAGAGGGTCCCCTGGAGCCAGGAAGGAGGAGAACAGAGGTGTAGGACAGGGAGGTCTGGGCAGACAGGCCAGGGAGACCGGGAGTGGCCTGGAAGTGGCCAGAGGGCAGGGGTAGGGAGTACGAGAAGCCTGGGCCAGGAAGAGACTAGGGGTTGGGGGGCTAGGAGGCCAGCTTCTTAACAGACTATGAGGAGCCCACCCAGGATGAGGGCCCGGCCTGGGGGGGTGGGGCAGGAATCAGGGTGGGCTGGGGGCTCTCAAGCTCAGGGGCTAATGGAGGGAGAGGGCTGAGAAAGTCCCCCAAGGAGAAAACCCCAGGAGAAGGAGGCGGGCCCCAGGGCCTGGGCTTCCTGGGACCGAGGAAAACGTAAGGGGCAGCAGGCACGTCACAGGCCTGGGAGGGTCCCGAGTCAGGGGGAACCACTGGAGAGCTCTTCGGGGTCCGAGAAGGGCTAGAAGGAGGGCTGGTCCTGGGGCGACAGGCCACGGGGAGGCAGGGCCGGGTCTGAGGCCGCCGGTCCCCGGCTCTGGCCCGCAGAGTTGGGGTGCGCCGGAGGTCTCCCGGCAGGCCCGGGCAGCAGGCCCGTCCGCGGCCGCGGGCTCGAGGGGGCGGCGGCGCGGCCCCGCCAGTGGGCGCCGCGAGAGGCCCGGCAGCCGGCTCACCTGCAGCACCACCTCCACGTCGTACGAGTTACCCTTGCTCTTCTGGTGGCCGCGGAACTTAGAGCCGCTGTAGAGCAGGCTGGTGGCCACGCCGGGCTGCTGCGTGTTGATGGGCGGCGGCGGGATGAGCGAGGCGGCGGAGGCGGCCGAGGCACCGGCCGGCGGGGGACACTCGGTGCGGACCGGCATCGCGGGGTCCCCCGGAGCCAGGGCTGGGGGAGGGGGAGGAACCGCCGCCGCGCGGGAGCCGAGGAGGCTGCCCGGGGGTAAGGCGGGCGCGCGCGTGGGGCGGGAGGGGTCCACCCGCCGGCCGCCTGCGGACCGAGCGCTCCGGCCGCCACCGGGACCCCGGGACCTGAGATCAGGGCCTCCGGGTGCTAAGCGAGCCCCCTCCCCGCCTGCGCTCGCACACACACCCCTTCCGATTGGCTCCAGCGCGCCGGGGGGCGGGAGCAGGCTAGCGCGGCGCTTCTGCCCATTGGCGGCTGGAGACAGCACGTGGCGGGCACCGAGGCCCTCTGGGACTTGTAGTCTTCTTCCCGAGGCGCGGCGCGGGGGCGGGGCCTGGGCGTTTGTGATGCTGATTGGCTGCGGCGTGCGCTGAGACGCGCGGCGACGGCGCGCCGCGAGTGTCGTGCGCAACATGGCGGCGCCCAGGGAGGCCGAGGACGCCGGCGGCTGGTGAGAAGTTCCGGCCGCCGGTGAAGCTTCGTGCGGCCCGAGCGCGCACCGTGTGGTCCCTCCGCTCCGTGTTCCCCGCGCTCAGGTCTCGCGCGGTCGTCCTCCCAGGCCCCCGCGCGATGTGGAGGAGCTGCCTCCGGCTGCGGGGCGGGGGTCGCCACCTCCTGAACTGCCCCCGGGGTGGCCTCACCGCCCCCGAGGGGCCGGGGCCAAAACCCCCGGCCCGCGCCCGGGCCTACGCGCCGCCGGCAGGTGAGGGAGGCTAGGGCGGAGCAGGCTGAGGAGTTGGCCGTACAGGGTCACAGGTCGGAAGGGAAGCCCCGGCAAGGGCAGGGACCGCCCCAGGGCGCACGCGCGTCGTTTTCTTTAGCACGTGTGGCTTTCCTCTCTTCCATTAGGAAAGCAGAAGTCATCCTTGTTTTCAGGCGGGGAAATTCGGGTTCTGGGTCGGGATTGCCCCAAGGGAGCAGAGCAAACTCTGAGAGGTTTGCGGGGTAAAGGCCGGTCTGCCGGCCTGCTTTCTGTGTCCCCGCGACCCGGCACCGAAGGGACCTGGAGCCTGCGCTTTCAGTCTTCCATCCCGGCCGCTGTCTCCGCAGCTGTCCTGACTCTTCCTCCTACTGCCCTCCCACGACCCCTGCTATCTGCTAAGGAGTTAACACCCCGTGCCTTCTTCCTCCCCTTCCAACTCAGATGAGGCTTAGGAGAAGGTAGTGGCTCTTTCGTTGCTTCTGGGGAGAGGTTTTAGGGGTAAGAGTGGGAGTGACTCCTTTGAGTGAAGATAGTAAAGCTCTCCTTCCAGTCACTCAGTATTGATGTGCTGAGGGCGGGAGGCACCGTTGTCGTCAAGAGAGACGTAGCCTCCACCTAGGTGATGTTCAGTGTCGAGTGCAGAAGGTTATAACACCCTGGTTAAACAGTAGCCTATATCCTGTGTGAGGGAAGTACAAAGAAGCACCTATTCCCACCTTAGGGGTTTTGAGGGTCTAGAAAGGGTCTTGGGTGAAAGGACATTTAAGCTGAGTCTTGACAGAAGAGAAGGAGCTCGGTGTAGAGGAGCAGGGAGGGTGGAACGCGGGCGGCTGGAACACGTCCAGAGGTGGCAGCGGGTGAGGGAGCTTGCTGTGACACTGCCTGCTTTAGGAAATCTAGAGCTCCACAGGCAGCTTGGCATCGTGGCAGAAGCACATACCTGGGGTCTGATGCTGCTGAACCAGGAGCTGTGTGATCTTAGGCATGTGACTGCTTCGTTTGGACATCATTTTCCTCTGTGAGTTGAAGGGCTAGGTTGTCTCTGAGCGCCCTTCTGTTCCATAATTTTATACAAATGGGGAAGAGGAATGGATGTAGCAGGGAGCGGAGATCTCACCTGTCAGGGCCCAGGTGAAGGGCCTGGAGGTGATCCATGAAGAGCCAGTAAAGGGGAAGGAGGAAGGGCATCTGTGACCGTCTGATTTATGATGAGAAATGTACACATTTGGTCATTTTCTTGTACTGGCATACGTCTCCTAAAACCCTTGTAGTTTACTAAGTAATGAGAGCTGTGGGAGAATCTTTTGTTAAAATAGTCGGTCTTCTGTCCTAAAATAGCTCCAGAGTGATAAAGGTGAAAGGAGGGTCTTATTACTCATAACAAGCCCCTTTCAACCACACCTGAGCGTATGTTAACAAGGTGACTTTTTCCTTAGGGAAAGCCCCTAAGGATGGCGGCTGATTGCCAGGGGAACCAAACACACTTGATTAGAGGGTTGGAAGTTTCAGTCCCACCCCCTGACCTCTGGGAAAGGGAGAGTGACTGGAGATTGAATGGAGGTTGATCACTAATTACCTGTGATTTAATCAATCATGCCTGTGTAATGAAGCCTCCACAAAACCCCTGAACTATGGGGTTTGGAGAGCTTCAAGGTTGGGGAACACATGGAGATGCAGGGAGGGTGCCCAGAGAGAGCATGGAAACTCGGCACCCTTTCCTCCATACCTTGCCCCACGCATCTCCTCCATTTGCCTGTCCCCGAGTTGTATTCTTTTGTAGTAAACTGGTACTCTAGTAAGTAAACTGTTCTCCTAAGTGCCATCAGCTGCTCTAGCAAGCTAATCTTGCAGGACATTAGTATTGTAGGACAGAGTCCTTAATCTATGGGATCCAGCGCTGTCTCCAGGTGGGTAGTGTCAGAATTGAGTCAGTTGTAGGACACTCAGCTGGTGTCTGAAGAGTTGATCAGTGGTATCCGATTGGTAGGGATCCCTAACCCTAACCGCCCCCCCTCCACGTTTGGAGCATAGTATCTGTGTGAGTGTGTAAAGGAAAACGGGAGCGTTGTTTTTCCTTTACAGCACCCCAGGGAGGCAGCACACGAGCGAAGGGAACACGCTCAGGAATTCCCTTAAGTTTCCTCAATCAGTGGGTTCATCCAGTTGGTGGGTGCCACTTGCCATCATGGTGGCACTGACCTGCGCCTGTTGCTTTCTACTGCAGACTTGCTAGCTTCGGCTCTTGGTAGGTAGTCAAACGTGGAGGAAGATGAGAGTGGGTGAAAGAGTGCCAAGCAGTGGGACGGAGCGTCTCGCACCGACCTGAGCGCTCTGCTTTTCCGGTCTGAGCGTCTGTGCGTCTTTGGAGGAGTGGAAGCTTAAACCCAAGTGGTGGCTTCTCCATGAAGACTTGGAGAGGCAAGTAGATTGAACTTGGCTCCTTAGGGACGGCCGTGCCATTGAAGGTTGTCGGAAGGCGAGGAGGGGGTTAGGAGAGGGTCACCGGGCTGTGTGGCGTCCAGCCCTGTACCAGCTCTTGGAGCCGTCAGCCGCTCAGAGGGGAAGGTGTTCGGAGAGGCTGCCTGTCCAGCTGAGGACGACACCGGTGAAGGCAAGGCTGGAGGTCTCCTCTGTTGACAAGTTGTCTGTCGCCTGCACAAGTGGTTTAGCTTCTCAGTCTCTGCCCCGTCTTCAGAGGCTGCTTGTGCTGGGTTGAGGCAGATGCTGTAGATAAGGAGGCCAGCCTGCCACCTGTTTTTGTTAATAAAGGTTTATTGGAACCCAGCCCTGCTCATTCACTGACATGCATCTAGGGCTGCTTTCACCACAGTGCAGAGTTGGCTGGTTGCACCAGAGACTAGATGGCCTGCAAAGCCTAAAATACTTTATTTGGCTGTTTGCAGAAGTTTGCCAACCCCTGCTCTGGATGCTAGAGCAATTTGGAAAAAAAGGTGTGTTTAGTCATTTTGCCCATTCATACTAATTTATGTGGTAGATACATTTGGCCTGAAGAATTTTTTAACAGCTTTATTGAGATATGATGCACTTACAGTTCACTCAAAGTGTACAATTCAGTGGTTTTTAGTATACTCAAACGGATTGTGCAGCCATCGATTCTAGAACATTCTTATTACCCCAAAGAATCCCTGTACCCTTTAGCTACCACTCTCCGAGTACCCCCTCAATCCCTCCAGGCCTAGAGAACCACTACTTTACTCTCTGTAGATTTCCCTAGTTTGGATATTTCATATAAATGGAATGTGGTTTTTTTTGACTGGCTTTTTTTCATTTAGCATGTTTTCAAGGTTTATCCCAGGGGTAGCATGTGTCAGTACTCCATTCTTTTTCACAGCTGATAATATTCCATTGTAGGGACATACCATGTCTTATTTATGCAGTCATCCATGGGTGAACATTTGGGTGGTTTCCATCTTTTGGCTGTTCTGAATGCCTCTGTAAACACTTGAGTACAGGTTTTTGTTTGGGCATATGTTTTCATTTCTCACAGGCAGGTATCTAAGAGTAGAATTGCTGGATCAAATGGTACCTAACTTTCTGAGGAACTGCCACCCTGCTTTCCAAGGTGGCATTTCCACCAGCAATGTATGAAGGTCCCAATTTCTCAACCTCCTTCCCAACATCTGTGTTTTTGATCATAGCCATCCTAGTGGGTATGAAGTGGTGTCTCGGGGCTTTGCTTTGCATTTCCCTGATGATGAATGATGTCAAACATCTTTTCGTGTGCTTTTTGGACACTTGTACATTTTCTTTGGAGAAATGTCTATTCAGATACTTTGACCATTTCTTAGTTGGGTTATTTGTCTTTTTATTATTGAATTGCAAGAGTTCTTTATATAGCTGGCCCGAAGAATTCTGATACTTGAAAACGCTCCGTCACAGCCGCCCCAGGATTATGGGTAGAGGGACCCCGAGTCAGAATCTAGCGTTAAGGCTTAAGGTCCGCCAGGTGGCACTGTCTAGAAAGAGAAGGGTGTTGAGGTAGCTCTGGGAAGGCACGTCCTCTGTTCCTGGTGCACCGCGGTGCTTGCAGTTCTGAGGCTTTGAGTCTTTCCAAAGCAAAGGCCAGCCCGGAAATTGAGGCTGGTAGAAGGATCACTCACTGGTCTGTGAAGCCTGGGACAGGAGGAGGAGTGTCCGGGGAAGTGACACAGAGAATCGCCTGTTTCTTTATATGTACTGAAGCAACCTTGCAGGAGAAAGGGACCCAGTGGACGTTAATTTCCAGTTCAGCACTCTTCACAGGAGCAGCTTGTTAATGTTCTCCGCCTATATAGCCTGGTTTCTTGTGGCCAGCTTTTAAAATTCAATGCTTTTTCACATACCCGTTTCTTTGTATCTACATAGTCCTTAAAATTGTCACTTAAAAGTCACCAAGTGTGGTTTTGCCACAGAAACAGACGGTCTGTAAAGGGGGTGATTCCTACTCACAAGAGACCCGTTCTGTGTGATCCTACAAGCCTAGCCTGTCTCCTGCCTGTAAGGATGGGGCTTCCATTGCTGGTGGCTCGCCCTGTGTCACTGAGGATATGGGTGTTCACAGGCTCCTAGTCTCATGACTTGTCTCATGAGACCCAAGACCTTGGAGGGTCCAGGGAGAAAACCTCCATCTTTTGACATTGTTGCAGAGCATGGATCCCGCCAAGTGACTTTTCCAGATCCCGGTCTCGTTGCCTGTGTGAACCCCCAACTTGGCTCCCCCACCCTCCTCACCGGGACCTGCCGGCCTCCTCCGCAGATCTGGGCCTCTCGGGTGCTGCAGGCCTGCCCTGCTCACCGCCTTTCTAGTTCCAAAGCCTGCTCTCCTGACTGTCCTGTAAGCTGTTCCTTCTGCTGGGAGCTACACACACGTGCACGCGCGCACACACACACACACACACACACACACACACACGCGCGCGCGCGCGCGCCGTCAGCACGGTTGGGCCTGCCCTGCTCTTCTGCGGCTCTCAGGTGCCATCTAGCTGCTTGGAGGTCTTCCTTTGGCCCAGCCGAGATGAGGCTTCTTGGGTTTAGTGTCCATCTTCCCACAAGACGGTACGCGCCTCGAGGGCAGGGTCGCTTTGAGTCCTGCCCTGGAAGGGGGTTAGTCGTCGCCAAGTTTGCTCCAGGACTGGAGTTTGCCCTCCCCTCAGCGCAGCCCTGAACCGGCCTGGCCGGCCTCTCTGATCAGGCACAGAGGTGGGCCTGGCCAGGACAGAGGAGCGGGGCAGAGGGAAGAAGACCCCCTCGTGGGAGACGTCACTGTCCCGGCAGCTTTGGGAGGCTCAGCCTGGGCTGTCAGTCTCTGCCCGTCCTTTCCTTGGCCCCCAGGCCTCTCGGGCCCATACCCCATGGCCGTGGGGCGTGTGGTAGAATGCTCTGCCATGCCGGCAGGGTGGGCCCTCCCCCAGGGATGAGTCAGCCTTCGGACCCCCCCGCCCCCCGCTTCCTGCCTGGTCTGGCTTTGGACTTGCTGCCCAGCCAGGCACTGGAGAACATGCTGGACATCGTCTGGGCACCCCGACCGAGGCCTCCAGACAGACGCAGGGGCCTCCAGTCTTGTGTCGGCGGGGCTGCTGCTCCTAGCCTGTTACTCAGAAGCCACTGATCCGTGTGGAGTGGGGAGACCCTTGGGCGCTGTGTGGAAGTCAGGGTGGTCAGTCAGCATCAGCAGTGACGGTACAAGCTCCTCCTGAGCTGTCTCCACAGCATTTTAAACTGCGCTTTTGAAAAATCTTTCCAACAGAAAGGAAGAGGTTCTATCAGAATGTCAGCATCACACAGGGTGAAGGTGAGTGAGTGGAATTTTCACTGCCTCTTTTGTTTCTGTGAATGGGTGGAAACACTTTTCACCTCCAGCCAGCTCCTCGGTGAGCTTGGTCTTGGCGCTCTCGTCGGGTGTCTTTCTATAAGCCACCCGCCCCCCAGAAGGGGCTCGGGGCGTCTTTGCACCGAATCAAGTAGCTAAATATAGGGGTGGTCACTCGATTCTGCTTATTAACCCCTGAGAGGTTTTCATCTGATCTTTCAAGGTGGCTTTGAGATCAATCTGGACCACAGGAAGCTGAGGACTCCCCAAGCCAAGCTCTTCACCGTCCCCAGCGAGGCCCTGGCCGTCGCTGTGGCCACCGAGTGGGACTCCCAGCAGGACACCATCAAGGCGTACACCATGCACCTGGTAACAGGTCGCAGCCCGTGCCCGAGGCTGCCACGGCCTTCGTGGGGTACCGGGCAGAATTGGGGATCCTGTCCCGATTTCGATAAGGCCCTGCGGGCTGTGGGCACCCGCCCCGCCCCCAGGGCCTGGTTCCTCCCTGGCCGCCAGCTCTCTAATTTCCCTCGGGGGCGGCCGCTCCTTTGCTTTGCCAGCTCTGTGGGGCTGTGACGGTCCGGGTGCTGGTCGTGCCTGCTGTCTGTCTCCTCAGCAGCACGTAGCCAGCCTGGCCTCAGCTCAGCTGGCACTCAGCAGGCTTGGTGGCGGTGCGGACCCTCCCCGAGAAGCTGGCCTCCCCGAGGCCCGAGAGGAGCAGCTGGGGGAGGGGCCCACTCGGTCACCTTGGGCGACCTTGCCGCCCCTTGGGCAAGGTCCCCACCCTGAAAAGTGGGTGGTGGTCAGGACGGGACGAGACGATGCGTCGCGAGTCTGTGCTTCCCGGCACATGGCCCCAGGCCCCAGGCGGGCTCCTCAGCCTCTCCGCCCGCGTGCCAGCTCCCCTGGACTGTCCAGGGAACAGGGGACACGGGCTGCAGACGGAGCCTTCGGGTAGCTCAGCAGCCTGCGGGCCACAAGGCAGATCTGGAAAAACTGTCCTGCCCCTGGGTTGGCTGGCTTGTCCCCTGCTTTCTGAGGCGTCGGGGAGTTGGCAGGTGAGCTTCTCAGCCAGATCCAGGAATGCTTCCACGTCACCGTCGCTGAACCTGATCTCCCTGGGCCTGGGTTCCCACGTCTCTGAAATGGTTACAATAATAGTACCTCCTGGAAAGGGTTGTGGTGAGGATTGAATTAAACACCGCAGAGCCTGGTAGTACAGAGACTGAGACCTTGGGGGAGTTCATTGTTCCTGGGGCCTGGGCGGTGTCCTCGGGACCGGCCGTGCTGACGGGCTCTCTCTCTGCCTTTGATCCAGACCACACTGTGCAACACATCTCTAGACAACCCGACCCAGCGAGGCAAAGACCAGCTCATCCAGGCAGCCGCAAAGTTCCTGGACACTGACACCGTCTGGTAAGGGACGTGTGGGCGGCCTCCCCGGGGCCTGAGCGAGTCCCTCGGCCTGTTTGCCCGGAGCCTTCTCAGTGGAGGAGAGGGCAGGCCCTTAGCTCCTCAGCACTCAGCTGCGCTGCAGACCCCGGGCGGGAGGGCGCGGGCTGCCCCAGGGCCGGGCCGGCCCTCTCCCACAGCCAGCAGCTGTCCCCTGGCTGGGGCGGGGCAGGCTGGTGGCCTCCGCAGCTCTTGCAGGCTCTAGGACCCAGGGGGTCACATCCGGCCACCACACGTTCTCACGTAGGCCGCCTGCTCGTCACTTGTCCGCTGGGTCACGGATGGCCCGACCTTGGCATCCAGCGGCTGGCCTCCTTGTCTGCATCCTCCCCGCACCCGGGTTCTTTAGTGGTGGGTCGGGGGTGTTGACAGGAAGTGGAAGGAACAACTGAGCAGCCCCATGTCTGCCGCCCGAATGCTCCGGCACCCGGGAACCTCCAGGGTGGCACGTGAAATCGGCACTGGGGGGAGGGGACAGATGTGCCCCTGCAGAGACCGCTGGCACTGCTGTTGGAAGGTCCACGCCGTTTGCGTTAGGGACCGTTTGGTTACAGGGAACAGCACCCTTCCAGCCCAGCTTAGAGAAGGGTGGTTTTCTTGGAGACCATCCCAGTACTGAGAGCAGATGCGGGTGGGAGCCCCCTCTGCCCTGGGGGCCACTCCTCTCCCCTGGGCAGCCGCCGCCCCGCACCCTCGTGACCTCGCTGCCACTTCTGCTCACACCAGCCTGGCCTCCCCGGCACCCCCTCAGATTTCCGTCCCAGGAGGCCTTGCAGCTCAGCTCCCCTCAGCTGACCTCATCTCTGTCTCTCGGTCAGAACAGTGGTGCGGCCTGGCATCGGTGGTGCCAGGCAGGGCCGCTGGCGGCCGCATCTGTAGCTGGGAGGCACGTGGGCAGTCAGGCAGCTGGTCCGTGGCCGGGGCGCCGCCTCTTGGGAGGGGCTGGCAGGCAGGACGAGTGACTGAGCTGCTGGCACAGCATCCTGGGACCAAGGGGGTGTGGGTCTGGGGACAGTGTTCGTGCTGAGAGCAGCGCCAGGGCAGCACTGCAGGCGGTGACCTGGCGATAACTGGGGATGTTCGGGACAGCGGGTCTCAAACTCAAGCTTACGCAGAACCCCTGGAGGGCTTGTGAAGCTGCAGGTTGCTGGTCTCCACCCCCAGAGGGCGGGGCCTGAGGATGTGCATTTCCAGCAAGGTCCAGGGTGAGCCCTGGGCCACACTTTGAGAACCACTGCTTTAGGCTTGGGGGCGGGGGTAGGGGGTGGAGAGGTCTTTTGCTGTTGTGTTTTGTGTATCTGTGTCTGTCACTGGATGAGAGAATTGTACTTTTTTATTAATGGAGGTGCTTTTGCACTGAATTAGCTACAGGGTGGAAGAACCAGAGACGCTGGTGGAGCTGCAGAGGAACGAGTGGGACCCGGTCATAGGCTGGGCCGAGAGGAGGTGAGCCGCTCGGCGCTGGGCAGGCCAGGGTCCAGGCCATGCTGGACAGCCGGGGCCCTGAGCTGGTCAGTGTTCTGAGTTCAGAGCACCCAGGGGACGCAGGACAGGGCCACCTTGGGGGAAAATGCTGTTCAGTGCTTCTGTCCCCATTGGCTGTGTGACCTTGGGCTAGTGACTTGATCTCTCTGAGCTTCCTTGTCTGTGAGTGAGGCTCATAATCCCTACCTCCCAGGGTGTCAGGGGGTGTACACGAAGTGATGCACCCTGCTTGGCACACAGTGAATGCTCGCGTTGGCAGTTGCCGTCCTGCTCATTGTCACAGGTGCTGTACAGTCGTACACACGATCACAAAGCAGCGTGTGTGATCCGGACACACGCAGAAAAGTCTGGACAGGTGAACCTGTGGGTGGGAGGTTTCCAGGGATTGATGATGCCCAGTGCTTTTCCTTAGCAGGAAGACTCTTGTGCAGAATTGAACAGACCATTGATGTGGCAAAGTTGTTTCAGTTTCATTTCATTCCCAGGGGATTCGCAAAGGGCTCTGACCTTGTGCTCCCGTGACCACAGTATTTTGTAAATGTGTGTACACGGAGTGGTTTTGGCATAGCGTTTTTTATCTGTACGCGTTTCCTGAGTGCCCACGATGTGTCGGCATCCTTGGGTTTTGTAGCAAGAGGCGTAGCCAGTGTGCTGAAGGATCAGATAAAACCGAACGACTAGATGCCATGTGAGAACCGCAGAGATGCGATGCCATTTTGGAGTCCGATGAAATGGAACAATAGTTTGGCGCCTACAGGCCTTTGCTATGGTACAAAATGGTCAGCTTTTTGTGGCAGTTGAAATTTCTCACCCGTAACAGATTACAGGAAAACGTGGCCACTTCCTGTGTTCCATTTGTACTATTGGAAATTTCAGAAAGACTGTTTCTAAACCAATGGGAAAAATCAGTGATATATGAAAGGAAATTACAAAAATTGCTTTTATTCCATTGTTTTTTCCTGCATTTTATGTAGTTAAGATTGTTCTTGAAGATGTATCGTTCTTGAAGCTAGCTCGTGTCCCAGACCAAAAACAGTGCCTTGTGTATGGTAGAGGCTTAATAAATGTGTGAAAAAATGATTGCCTGATACAGGACATACACAACTATTGTAAAGAAAATAATATTTAAAAGAAGTCTTTTATGGCTTATATGTGAAAACTTTTCTGCAAAGGTTTGAAACGCAGGTAGCCCACAGTTCTGATAGACGTTCAGGCCAGTGAATTAGAATTTCAGGAGCTGTAAGTGACCCCCTGCTTCCTGACTTGCCAACTGTGCCTTCATCCAGAGCTGTTTCTTGCCCTCTGCTCTCGGTGACAGAAGGTTACTAGGTCAGGAGGCCACTGACTGCAGTGGCAGGTGCTGTCAGTAACCCCAGCTGGCCCCTGAAGGGGCACGCGTGTGCTCAGCAGGCGGGGGCTCTGCTTCTGGGCAGAAGCTGGGCTGCACAGCGGGACAGACAGACGTGCAGCCTCTTTCTTTCAGATACGGCGTGAAGATCGGCTCCTCCACCAGCATCATGGGGCCCAGCATCCCAGCCCGGACTCGGGAGGTGCTGGTCAGCCACCTGGCCTCTTACAACACGTGGGCCCTACAAGGTACGCGGTGCTTCCTGTCGGCCAGGGAGGACGGGCTGGGGGTGGAGGGCTGTCATGCTAAGCTGTCCCCTGGTCCACGGGCCAGCAGGTTCACACCCTCCCTGGGGGACATGGCTCTCCCCTCTTCAGGAGTCTCCATTCAAGTCTCCCTGGCCTGGCTCGGGTCACGGGGTGGAGTGCTCGCTCCGATGGGCCGGGGCCCGTCCCAGGCAGGAGCGGAGCCAGGATCCCCGAAGGAGAGCAGAGCGCTCCTCTAGAAGTGTGGCGAAGGCTTTGTCCCCGCCTGGCGACTGCCCTGTGTGGGATGGGGGCCCCGGGTCCTGACCTGGCTGTGTCCCTGCAGGGATCGAGTTTGTGGTGAGCCAGCTCAAGTCCATGGTGCTGACCTTGGGCCTGATCGACCTGCACCTGACGGTGGAGCAGGCCGTGCTGCTGTCGCGCCTGGAGGAGACGTTCCAGGTGAGGCGCAGCCCCAAGGCAGACTCCCCGAAGGTCACCCCGCCGTGTACACGCGGAGCTCGGGTGCTAAGGCCCGAGGCAGACTCCCCGAAGGGCACCCCACTGTGTACTCATGGAGCCCGGATGCTAAGGCCCGAGGCAGACTCCCCGAAGGGCACCCCGCCGTGTACACGCGGAGCCCGGATGCTAAGGCCCGTAGAGGTGTGGTCACGTCACAGCGGTAGCAAACTGCGGCGGTGCTGCTCGGCCCTCCCTCACCGCCTCGCCGCCTCTTCTCAGCACCGTGTCGGGCGAGGGCTCTTGTTCCCATCTTGCACAGGAGGAATCCGAGGCGGGGGCGCCCCCTGAGATGATGCCGGAGGCGGGTCTTGGAGCCCCCCTCTGCGGGTGGAGGTTCAGGCACAACTGCAGGCTGGGCCCCCCAAGATGAGCAGGGGCCACGTGGGTGCTTCTGGAGGCTGGGCTTGCACACCCGGACGTGCGCACAGTGGGCCCCCAGGGCTGCCACTTGTGCACGTTTGGTTTAGGGGGCTCAGAATTAATAAGGCTTTGCTGCACTGCCGTTTGCGTTTTTTAACTCAGAATGATGGTGTTCTCTGCAGTCCCCTTGTCACTTCTGCAGCCTCAGAAGGTTAATTGCTGTTACAAATTGGCTCCTAGCATGATGAAAAAACCCTTTTGTAATGACAGCATTTCCCAAGTTCGTCTAGTCATCCGCTCAGGAAAATGCCAGGGGATAAAACTGCTTCTGTGTTATGAGAGGCCTGCTTCTCTCTGGTGTGAGAAAGGGTTGGATGGGAAGAGGGCGATCTGGGCCTGGAGGCGGCAGCCAGGAAACCTGGTTTCCAGTCTGGGCTCTGCTTTTGGCTGTGGGGTCCGAGCAGGGCCATCATTCCCTGAACCTCACGTTCTACTCACCGCAAAACGGTTCTCTGAGAGTATAAAACGCCCTTCAGATGTTCTAGGCCACCTGAAATGCAGGTAGATCTCGAGTTCCTGGGTGGGGGGTGGGGGGCGGGGGGCGGGCGGCCCACGCCTCTGGGCCCCTGGCCAGGGAGGGGCCTGCAGGGTGGGCTGGGGTCGCACTGACAGCCACGCTCAGGCCAGGGCTACTCCTGGAGAGAGAGTCTGCAGCCCTGCTTGGTGCAGACGTGCTGGCCTCTGCTGTCCTGGCCTCCCCCAGGAGCCCGGGCTGCAGCGACCGTGTGGCCCTGGCTGGTTTATTCATCCCCCACCCCCCACCGGGGCACTTGCAGCCCTGCCCAGTGAGGCAGCTCGCAGAGGGTGACACTTCGCAGACTGCCTCACGCCAGCGTCCCCGTGGGAAGGTCAGGCCCCTGGGGGAGATGCACGTGCGGCCGTACCCATGAGCACGGTGCCTGCTCTGCCCGCCCCCGCACCGCGTTTTCTCACCTCTCGCTCCCCCTGCGTGTCTCATGTTCGGGCGGGATCAGAGCCTACTCTCCTCAGCTATGGGACGTCATGGCTCTGGCCGGTCACCCAGCGGCCTGTCCCATCCTCTCCTCAGATCCAGAAGTGGGGCAACGTCGAGTGGGCCCACGACTACGAGGTGTGGGACCTGCAGGCGCGCACGGCCGCTGGCGCCCTCTTCGTGCACCTCTGCTCCGAGAGCTCGGCCGTCAAGCACAAGCTGCTGCAGGGGTGAGGCCGGGCCCCAAGCCACGCACCTGGTGGAGGCCAGCTTGGGCCGAGGTAGGGGCATGGGTGCGAGTGATTGTATTGAATGACTCTTCGCCTCGAACCGCATGGAGCCTCTGCTCATTGCTCCGGTCACCTCTGGGTCCCCGAGGCCACCCTGCCTACCCACAGGGCACGTGCTGCCGGGCCGGACCCTCCCACTGGGGAGCTCTCAGTGGCCCTCAGCCCCAAGGCTTTTGTCTTCCGGTTTTTAATCAAACAGTCTTTTAAAAATGAGTCCCTCTTGGTCCGAGCCATCTGTTTCTGTTTGTTTGTTCCTACTGTTTTAGCAAAAATGATTTACTCTTAAAAATAGAAAGTAGGGTTTTCCTGGTGGCACAGTGGTTACGAATCCGCCTGCCAATGCAGGAGACACGGGTTCGAGCCCTGGTCCGGGAAGATCCCACATGCCGCGGAGCAACTAATAAGCCCGTGTGCCACAACTACTGAGCCTGCACTCTAGAGCCCAAGAGCCACAACTACTGAGCCCTCGCGCCTAGAGCCCATGCTCCGCAACAAGAGAAGCCACGGCAATGAGAAGCCCGCGCACCACAACTACTGAGCCTGCGCTCTAGAGCCCGAGAGCCACAACTACTGAGCCCACGTGCCACAACTACTGAGCCCTCGCGCCTAGAGCCCATGCTCCGCAACAAGAGAAGCCACGGCAATGAGAAGCCCGCACACCGCAACGAAGAGTAGCCCCTGCTCGCCGCAACTAGAGAAAGCCTGCACACAGCATCGAAGACCCAACACAGCCAAAAATAAATATAAATAAATAAATTTTAAAATATATATTTCAAGGGGCTTCCCTGGTGGCGCAGTGGTTAAGAATCTGCCTGCTAATGCAGGGGACACAGGTTCGAGCCCTGGTCTGGGAAGATCCCACATGCCGCGGAGCAACTAAGCCCGTGAGCCACAACTACTGAGCCTGCGCGTCTGGAGCCTGTGCTCCGCTACAAGAGAGGCCGCGACAGTGAGAGGCCCGCGCACCGCGATGAAGAGTGGCCCCCGCTTGCCACAACTAGAGAAAGCCCTCGCACAGAAACGAAGACCCAACACAGCCAAAATTAAATAAATAAATAAATTTTTAAAAATATATATTTAAAAAAATAGAAAGTAAACAGTGTTTGTTGTTTCTGGGATAAAAGCCTGGGCAAGGCCACCTGATGTGCACATGACCTGCTCAGGGATCCCAAGGTCCTCCTCACAGGGCCACTCACAGGGCTCCAGACTGCAGGCGGGGTCTCTGGGTGTCTGGGCCCAGGTCAAGGAGCAGGAAGAGTGCGAGTTTGGGGCACAAAGGCCTCGGAGCTGCTGGGCCTTGCCCCCCTTCCGGGGGCCCTGGCCACCTCACCACAAGCCCCCACCCCGCACCGTGAGTGTGCTCACCAGAGGTACTGTCACATCCCCACCTCATGGGTGACGCCCAGCTGTGCTCTCAGCTGTGGAGGGTCCTTGGGTCCCCGCGGCCTCCGCCTCGGTGGGCTGGCCGGGCCCCCAGGCTGTGCTGGGAGCTGTATCTGGGGAAGGGCCTGCCCTGGGCGCCGCGGAGGGGCGGCCGAGAGCCTAGGAGTCGCTCTCAGAAGACGCCAGCTGCTCAGATGTGGACACAGAGGATGGAGAAAGGTAACCAAAGTCCTTTATTTCTCTCTGCCTGTGAAGGTCGGGGGTCGGGGGGAGGGCTGGGCCGCAGCCCTAGTCCAGGAGGTCGCTGCACTCCAGGCTGTCCAGCTCGCTCTGCACGTGGTCGATGTACTGGTTGATCTCCTTCACGCGCCTGCGGTTCCTCATGATCTCGTCCTTGTGAATCTGAGGGGCAGACGGCGGCCGGCCTGTCAGGCGGGGATCGTGAGCCTGCCTTCCTGACTCCGTTCCTCCCTGCTCCAGTCCTGCGTGCGCGTCTGCACCGGGGCGGGGGGCGGGCCTCCAGCGTGGGGTACTGCTGCTGGGAGGCGCCTGCCCTTGGCCGCGCTCACCTTGTCCACCAGGTGTGCGCACCAGGAGTTGACCTTGGTCACCAGCTCGTCCTCCCGATTGTCGATCTTCAGGAGGTGGATGTCGTGTGAGGCCCCGACCGCGTTAACGATCGTGTCCTTGTCGACAAAGAGCTGGGGAGCAAGGAGGAGCAGGTGAGGGCCTGGACCCGCCCTGAGCGCAGAGGCGCTGGAGCCAGAGGGGACGGGGCTCAGCTCCCCGCAGGTGGAGGCGGCACCCAGCCCGCATCCTGCTTCCTCGGGCCCGTCTCGGGTGACCACGCCGTCGGCCCAGCAGCACCAGTGCCCGGAAAGGGCCCCTGGGCGGCGGGGCAGTCCCTGTGGGGAGCGTGCCCTCCCCAAGAGAAGGCAGGGCCGCCCCAGCCACCTCACCAAGGTTCTCCAGTCTGACTTGCCTGAAACTTGCCCGTCGGGTGGGCAGCACGAGGCCGGCCGAGGGGCACAGGGCTCCTCTGAGGACAGAAGTCCCACAAACCAATGGGTCTCTGCTGCCCCTCACGTCAACCCAGTCGGACCTGGGGTCCCATCTGGGCTCCTGCCTTGTTCCCACCCGCTTCCCCGCTGTGGGACACGGCCCTCGCCAGGCCCAGCTGGTTCCAGGTGTTCACACGTGAACAGGCCACATGTGCCTGGCGCGGCTGCGGGTCCATGTGGTCACTTCCCAGAGTGGGGAGGCCTTCACTGGCGGCTGCTTCAGCTTTAAGCGGAGGCGCTTCGTGTCGCCAGCGACGGCGAGGGACCTGAAAGCTCTGCGTTGTAGAGAGGGCACGGGCGGGTGTGTACACGTGGGTTTCTCTCTCCTTCGGGAGTGGTTAACCTAATGATCTCCAGAATACAGTCTATGGATTTTGAAATGTTAGCGTCTCTGCAAAAAGAGTGTTCTGAGACCCTGTTACTAATACGCTCACTGATGGTTAGAAACAGAAACCAGACTTTATCGCCGAGGGCCTCGTCTGAAAGCCCCTGTCCTGCCATGTCCACCACCCACACGCTCCCTGTCATCTCTGAGCCTCGGTTTCCTCGCCTGTGAAAGGGAACCACACTGGCACCTATCTCACTGTGTCGGCTTGGAGATGAAAAGGGCAAATACACATCCAGAGCTGCTCAGGCAGCTGGCCCTCGGGAGGCCCTCGGTCCCTGTCAGCTCCTTGTGATTATTCCGCTTTACAGTCAGGGCTTGCTACCCCACGTTTTGTTGCTTAAACATAAGGAGACGGTGTAGCATCTCCTGCTACAGGTGTTCCTAAAGGACAGAGCTGATGGGCCTGCAGAGGGAGGGGTGTCCAGCGGGCTCGGCTGGCTGCCCCGTGAGGCCTCCAGGGTGGCACCCGATACCAGTGCTGCCCGGGAGCCCAAGGCAGCCCCTTGGCCCAGGGGCAGAGCCCCATTACCCTGGGGCCTGGGGCCACGGGCAGACCCAGACGCCCACTGTGTCTACAGTGAGGGCACAGTGCCCGGGCTCGGCATCTCAGACTAAGGTTTGAATCCAGACCCGTCCTCACAAGACGAGGTGTCCTCACAACACATCTTGGGTGTTTACCGAACTCCTCTGAGACCCTGTCTCCCCAGCTGTCCCATCTGTAGACCGGGTGGGAAAGCCACTTTCCGGGGTCCTTTGGTGAGTTAACCAAGCCCGTGCGGGCCCCACCCAGTCAGCAGCCTGGGTGTCCCGGGACCGCGGGAACAGGTGCAGAGCCACCCTGGAAGCACCCGCCCAGGCTGCTCACCTCCCGTTGACTTCGGGGCCTCCTTTTCTGCGTGTCCCAGTCCTCAGAGAGGTGTCACAGACCCCGGAGCCTTGCGTCAAAAACTCCACGACCGCTAGGTGGTCTGCCAGGCGGCTCCAGGGTGGGCTCCTGGGGGCAGCCTTGCTTCAGGCTCGGGAAGGTGACCTCTCCCAGTGTCTGGGTGTTTGAGGAGGCCCTGCCACCTTGCCGCTGCACTGGTGACTGTCTCGGCCCCTGACAGAGGCTGCGGGGTCGGAACTGCTGGTCCCTGCCTGCGGGACTCCGCCAGCACCTGACAGTGGGCGTGGTGAGGGCGTGGTGAACCCGGCACCCCGGGCGCGGGGGCTGAGCGCAGTGGGGAAGAGGCCACTCCTGCCTTCCCCGGGGGCCTGTATGTAGTGTGAAGAGTAACCTAAGCAAGTCGACGCAAACACGATAGCTTGGAACCGTGACAGCGGCTCTGACAAGGATGAACGGCTGTGACGGAGAGACAGTGGGCCTTTGGGAAGGTGATGGGGGGCCTCTCCAAGGAGCTGGGTGTGAGCTGAGATCTGAAAGACGGGGAGGAGCCGGGTGCACAGAGGCCTGGGGGAAGAGTGTGTCAGGGGGCGGGGCGCGGCGGAGACCTTGCTCCAGGACTCACTGGGGGGAAGGAGTCCCAGGGTCTCTGGCTGCTGCGTGGAGAAGAGCAGTAACGCCAGGGTCCCGCAAAGGGGGGTGGTAGCTTGCCTTGGTGGAACGCGGAGGAGGAGAGCGGTGAGGGGGGCAGGGAATGGTGAAGGAAGGAAAGTGGGTGCCCTTCGCAGAGACACAGCCCACCCATTGCCGGCCCCCAGCGCAGGAGACCTGGAGCCCCGCGAGCGGGCAGAGACCCCAGCAGTGCTTCCCGCCATAGAGACTCGGGGCTGAGACGACCTTCCGGGGAAATCTCGGACCTCAACCTCTATTTGTCGCTGCCTCTCTTAGAAGGTGCCAGAAGCCCCACAGAAATGAGCTTTGGGAAAGCAACCTCTCGGTAAGTTGAAAGCACTTAATTATCACAAGCTCCTCTGTAGCTGGGCTGCACTGGGTGCCCACCAGCTGCTTTGCTTGTTAGCCTATTTCGCCTTCCTACCGCCCCTCTTGCAGATGAGGAGACTGAAGCTCCGGCAGGTTTTTCAGGCTTTACGGGGGCTGCGGGGCGGGGCTGCGTCTGCCTGGCGCCCGGGCCGCCCCGCCCACCGGGCCCGGCCCCGGCCCCACCCCCGCGCTTACCGAGCGCACGGCGTCCGGCAGGTCCTCGTCCAGCTCGCCCTTGACTATCTTCTCCAGGGTGCTGATGGCGATCTCCAGGAGCTTCTCGTGGTGGTGGTTCTCCAGGTCCCGGCACTGAGCCATCGTGCAGCGCGAGTTAAGCCAAGGCCGGGCTGGAGCAGGCCGGGCGCGCCCTCCCCTGTGCTGGGCCCCGTGCATCCCCGCCTTCAGGGCCCTCCGACTCGCCCGCCACGCACCCGCTCTGGGTCCCTCCTGGTCCGCTCCCCTCCAGCGCTTTCTCCCCGCAGCGCAGCAGCCGGAGTCCCGGCCCGCCCCTGCTGTGCTGGCGGCGCTCACACTCCGTTGTGACCTAAAGGCCTCCTCTTGGAACTGCCTCTCCCCGTCCTCTGGGCCTTTGCCTAGGCTGCCTCCTGAGCCTGCCTGGGACGCCCTCCCCACCTTTCCAGCCCATCCCTCTGGCCCACCCTCAGGTCCTCACTTAGTGGACCCTCCTTCAGGGAGTCTCCCGGCCCGGCCTCCGGTTGGCTGCTCCCATAGCTCTGTCACCCAGCGGGACTGTGGGCCCAGGAGGGCAGGACTGGGATGGACTTCAGGGCCCTGAGTTCAGGTGGCAAAAGGTCAGGCGTGCCCCCAATGTTGGTTCCTAACCTGACATTTAACCCATCTCCTTGTAGATGATGTATTTGTCAGTGGCTTCAGCACAGAGGTCGCCCCACCCCCAGGGCGTGTGCACCTGCAGTACCGGGGGAGGGTGGATTCTGGGTGTGGTGTCCCGGTGAAGTCACCCACTAGAGCGCAGACGGGCCAGGACTCGTGCTGCACGCAGCGGCCTGCGGAGCCGCCCAGTGGGCATCCAGACTTCTACTCTCATAGGGCGCCTTTGTGCTGAGGGTCCGGAAATACTCCTCGAACATTCCAGGTGGTTGGCAAATCTGCATCCTTTGAAGGTGGGCTGTTTTCCTTGGTGGCAGTGGGAGGGGGCAGGCATGTGACCGCACAGGGAGCCACCTGGAAGGGACCCCACTTAGTTGCATCCTGCTTAGCTGTGAAGAAGCTGTACCCTTCTGTGCCTTTTGTTTAAAATGCAGGCGACTCCCCCCAGCCCCCTGCAGGCGGGGAGCAGTGGTGCGGGCCCTGAGAGCCCCGCGGCCTGCAGCGCCTCCCCGCAGAGGGGCATCAAGGAAAGGATATAGGCTTTGGACGTTTTCGACAAAGAGTCCCACCAAGTCGATGATGTTCCTTTCAAACATGTTAATAGTCTCCTGGAAATGATAAAGAACACGCATATTTAGACATGAACTCCACCGAACTGCACCAGAGCAAAAGTGCTCCTTACCACTCAGCGGAGAGTGACCGCAGACCTTGAGGGTAAAGACCACCCACCTGACCTTCCCCAGGTGGCGCTGTGAGCCGACCCTGCCTCTCCCGACGGCTGCCCCCAGCCGTCACCCTCCAGCCACTTTGCCTCGGTCACCCCCCGGGGCTTGAGTGCGACGCCTTCTCCAGGCCTTTGCCTGTGCTGGTCTCTCTGCCAGGAGCCCCCCGCCAACAGGCACACACACAGCTCACCCCGTCCTTGGGGTTCTCAGTGGCATCTGCCTGCGTCGCCCCCAGAGAAACGGGAGGGTCGCTAGGAGCCGGGCTGCCTGCCAGCTCCACTACTGGCTGTCACTCGGAACGTTGTTAACTTCCCTGGGCCTCAGCTTCCCACCTGTGAAATGGGTTCCCTTCGCATAGTACGTGTCTCACGAGGTTGTGGTGAAGCAGAAACGGGTTTCTTCACACAAAATGCTTTGCAAGGTGCCTGGCAGAGAGGAAACCCTCGGGAATGCCGGCTGTTACCCCAGGCCTCTCACCTGCAAGGCTCCCACCTCCCTCCCTGAGGACACCCCTGTATTGCTGCATCGAATGCGGAGCAAGGCGCCCGGGCCTCACCCAGAGGCCCTGGGGAGGGCTGCTACCCAGTGAGCCCACAGCGTGGGTCACGCCCCCGACCTACTCTAGACTCGAGGGGCTGCAGGGTGGGCCGACGGCACAGGGAATGCGCCTGAATCCGAGGACTGTCTACAGACTGAGCTAATTATACATTTTTCAAATGTGTGTAAACCCTCTTGTAATGAAAAAAACATAGGGCCACTGAAAAGCACGGCTCCACTTAGTAGCTTTTTGGCGGCTAGTAAGTCAAGCACAGGTTCTGGTGAATTGCGGGATGTTGACAAGGGGGTCCTCCTGCTCGGAAAGGTTGGGAGCCGCTCGCTGCCTGAGCCTCCCGATGCCCCACAGACGTGCTCTGCGGCCCGGAGCCTCCCCGGCGGGGAGCGAGCGTCTGCTCCGCGACGTGCTGGGAACCTGGCCGAGGGAGGCATCGAGGAGGCGCTGGCTGGGGGGCCACGGCAGCACGCGGGAGGTTCCGCTCATCGCTGCTCTGCAGGCCGCGGCCTCGGCCGCCAGCTGCCTGGTAGACACACAGGTCGGCCTGGCCGCCCCGGATTTCACGTAGCGGCACTTCGTTAGGCTCCTCGCTCGCCCCGAGATGCAGCGACTACCGGCTGCAGTGCCGGGAGCCTTCGTTCTATCCCAGAGTGGGGGGTGAAGGGCGGGGTCCATTTTGTTCCTCGACAGCCCCTTGGGTCTAATAAAGGACTCTCCCTGCCGAGATCCTGCACTCTTCCTAGACGGGGAGACCATTCCAGAGGTGCGAGCTCACCCCTCATGCTGCACGAGGGCCACTTGTCATCCCAATGACTGAAAAGCACCAGAAGCACAGAAAGCTTTCGTGTGACCCGCCGAGTGGCCCCCGGGAAGGTGCTCCCTCGCCAGGTTCCCGCACAGGAGCCGGGCAGGGCCGCCGCGTCACACGTGTTCCCGGGGCCCCGCCTCACCTCCAGCTGCTCCACCAGCTGCATCTCCAGCGTCATGAGCACGTTGGCCAGCTCGGTGATGTCCTCGCTGTACTCCGCCGTCTTTATCTCGAAGTTGGTCAGTTCAGACTCGTCTCGGATGGAGCTTAAACTCTGGAAACAAAACCTGTGCTTTAGGAATCCACAATTAAGTGTAATTCCTGAAGTGACAGGTGGCAATTTGGTTTTGTGGGCCGGAACTTGGATTCTGGGGTCGGACTGCCCAAGTCTGAGTGTCAGCTCCACCCCCTCCACGTCGGAGGCTGTCAGAGCAGAGGCTCCACCAGCTGGTGAGTTATTAGGCGTGGAAGGAACGATGGCTTCAGACTCATGTGGACCTGAATTGGGACCCGGCTGGGTCACCGTGGGACCTCGAGTGACTCCCGTCTCCTCGGGTGCAGGGGCAGAGAGCCTGAGCTTCACGAAGCCTGGGGATGGGGCGCTGTCTGTGAGGTCCTGGCTCACAATGGGCTGACTCCCAGCCCAGCGGGGCTCTGCGGGGGAGGTTGGAACACAAGGTGGGCCCTGTCTTGGGGGAAGCCAGCTGGACCCCCGCAGCATCCCGTGTGCAAGTAGCTGCCAGGTCCGTCTGCAATGAGAGGTGCTCGTGGGCTGGAGAGCACGGGGGTCCGAGCCGCACCCAGTAGCAGCCGTTCACTGACGAGGGGCCTGGGGGCTCGGCCGGCAGACGCAGTGTCAGTTGAGTGACCAGGCGTGACTGGGGGGCGAAGGGTGTTTGTGGTCGTGGCCACCCCATCTGGAGGAAGATCAGGCTCCTTCCCTGTATCAAGCCTGACCCGAAAGCAAGCGGCTTGCCCCGTGGGTCTCGGGTCGTCAGCGGTGGAGGGGCCGGGCCTCTGGCGGGTGGGCACCTGGAGCGGGAGGAGGGAAGGGGCTCGGGGCAGGGCCTACCAGCAAGTGCTTCTCCTCGAACTTGGCGATCTTGTGCTTGCCCTGCTCCTGCTTTTCCTGGACGGCCTCCTGGACACACCCCATGAAGGTGTCGAGCTCTGCCTTCCGCTTCTCCTGCTGCTTCAGGCCGTACTCGAAGATGTTCAGGCAGATGATGACGAACTTGTCCTTGTAGGTGAGTGGCCGTTAAGGAAGCTCACGGCTGCCTGGGGGGGCGCACATGGGGGTGGAAGCAGCTCCCGTAGCAGAGCTGCAGTTGGGATTTGGAGTATGAATTGGTGGTTGGGCATCTCCACCCTCAGCCTGAGGGATTCAGGGAGGGTCCTGCATGGTGGGGGTGGGGCGACAGAGCAGAGGAGAGACCCCCGGGGGACCTGAAGGGGTCAGGAGCCCGGAGGCAGGGGAGCGGCCAGGGAGCTGAGCAGCGTGTGTTTCTGTCTCTGGGGCCCTGCTGTCCAGGCCGTCTCTGTGCTCGGCGGCCACAGGTGCACAGGGAGGCTGCGGAGGTCAGGGGACCGCAGGCTCGGGGCACAGAGCCCCAGGTTCAAGGCCTGGCCCCGCAGCTGCTTCTGTGGCCTCCTCGCTGCTCTGGGCTGAGGGTTCCACATCTGCAGCGCCTGCCACACGAGGGGCGCTTAGGTGCTGAGGTCAGGCGGGGCTGCAGCCGAGGGCCAGGCTGGGAGGAGAGCCGACCCCTCCCCGCTCTCCTGAGCCGTGGGTGTTTAGGAGCGGGTTTCTCTCTGTGACTCGCTGTCTCTGCTCCGCGTCCACCCCGAGTCCCTCAGCCACGATGACAAGCGCCTACCACATCCTCTGGGGGAAGGGATGCAGGCTCAGCCCACACTCCTAACTGCGCAACCTGGACAATTCACCCTCTCCAAGCTCAGCTTCCCCAACTACGAGAAGGTAGTTGGGGTCCAGTATAGCACCCACCCCATGGGGTGGTTGAAACAGTTTTAAATGCTGGATGCAAAGCGCACAGCAGGAGCCCATAAACAAGGTAATGAGGGTCAGAGTCACAGACACGGTCAGCCAGCCTCCATCTCTGGCAGCCTGGGCCCTGCTGACCAGATACCCACATGTCCCTGCGCTCACAGCCGACCTGGTTCTCGAGGCCCTGGGTGTGCCACCTGAGGCCCAGAGTGGAAGGGGAGCCCCCCGGACTCCCACGCCCAGGCCCTGGGGGCGGCCGTGACCCGGAAGGGTATGTCTGCAAGAGCTCGCCCACGCCGGGCAGGTGGGACAGCTGGCTACCCTCCACGTCCTCGGCGTACATGCTGTCAAACAGGAAGGGGCCGTTCAGGTGCTCCACGAAGGCCGCCTGAGGTCAGAGACACAGTGGGCTCCCTGGGCAGGGCCCTACGCTGGGCACCGGGGCCAAGGGCGCCCGGCCCTCGGGAAGGCAGGCTGGGGAAGGGCAGGCGATGGGCCCAGCACAGGCGGGGGTCCAGAGGCAGAAAACTGAACGGTGCCCAGCTTGGTCCAGCCGGAGGAGAGGCACACGGAGAGGAATGAGCTTTTCTGGCTGCCCACCCCCCCCCACCCCCTGCCAGGAACCAGCCAGGGGTCTTAAGGACAGGGGCTGCTCTGAGAGATGGTTCCGGCAGAGAGTCCCTGGCCCTTGTGCTGGAGGGGGGCCTGGGGGCCGTGGGATGAGGAGGGGCAGGTCAGCGTGCTGCCCTGACTGAGGTTCTGGCAGCCCAGCGGCCCTGGGCACCAGCTATTCTCAATCAAAGGACAGGCTCTGGGGGCCTGGGCCCTGCTGACCTTCACGGCACTGGCCCATGACGGGCAGCAGCATCCTCGGGCGGGGCGGGGCGGGGCGGGGCGGGGAGCAGGTCCTCCCACCCGTGGCCTCGTACCTCGTGCTCCGCCAGCTCCTCCCGCCGGGCCCGCTCGTCCTCCAGCCGGGCCTGCATCAGGCTCTCCCGGTGCTTCAGCTCGTCGACGCTGTACTGGTGCTTCATCTCCGCCAGCTCTTTCTGTTGGAGGATCGCGAAGCGGCATCGTCACCAGGGTCGTGGGGTCCCTCCTAGCCGCTGGCCTCTGCCATGCCGTGGCCTCGCCAGCGTGGGCGGGGATCCCCTCCCCGCGGCCCTTGCCAAGTATTCTGAGCCTCAGGGAGATCAGTGGGGGAAGCAGCACGGGCAGGCTGAGGGTCCATGGGACATCCCTGGGGTGGAGGCGCCCAGCGCAGACTCGGCCGCTCCCCCAGGCCTCCCCGGCCAGGCTCTGGCCCCCTTGTAGGGCTGCACAAGGGAGAGGTGCAGTGGGTACCCGAGCCACAGGCCTGGGCGTGAGGTCTCGGCCCTCGGCTCTGGGCCCTGCCACCTCTGGCCCTCCTCCACCCGTCCTGCGTATCCCCCTGCCTGCGCTGGGGGCTGCTGGAGCCCCAGGTGACATTGCCTGTGCTAAGGCTTCAGGTACAAGCACTGCCGACCCTCTGTGCTCCGGTATCTGCTCCCCCCCACCCCCGCCCCCTCCTCTCTCTCAGGACCATGGCCTGCGTGCCCTGCCCTCTCCCTCTTACGCTGTAAGCCCCATGCCAGCTTCCAGGTCCCTGAATGCTCATCACATCCTGAACTCTGCTGAAAACCACAGGGTTCTCCATGGGCCTCCGTCTCAGCAGGACAAGCCCTGCATCCCAGCGTCGCCCTCCTGCCTGTCTCCCCCCCGCGACACAGAAAGCCCCCCAAGCTCACAGCCCCCACCCGTTCGTGTGCTCTGCTGGGACTGTCCACCGTTCCTCAGGGCAGCGCCAGCCTTCAGGCACAGCCCTGGGCCCGATGGAAACGGGGAGGCACCCCGGGAGCCTGCCCTCAGCCCTGGTCGGCCTCGGCTGGGCCCGGCTGTCCTGCTGCCCGAGCCTGGCAGCACCAGCAGGTGAGGGAGGGGCTTGGGGCTGGCCCGGGGACAGGCAGCAGCATGGACGGGGGTCCAGGTGCCCCTGCTTCGCGGGGCTCTGCTCTTACCACCTTTCCCTCATCACTGATCTTGGTGCTTCCAGGCAAAGCCTCTGAGCTGCGGAAGGGGGCTTTGCTTCCCGCAGCACAACGCGGTGCCAGGCTGGGCGGCCTGCCCCCTGTGGAATCTTCTGGGGAAGAGGAGAAACTGGCTGGGGAGGGGCTTGGGAACCGTGCGGCGTCTGGCTGTGCATGTTTTGTTTTTTGTTTTTTGGGGTTTTTTAAAATATTTATTTTATTTATTTATTTGGTTGTGCTGGTTCCTTAATTGCGGTACGTGGGCTCCTTAGTTGTGGCATGCAAACTCTTGGTTGCGACATGCATGTGGGATCTAGTTCCCTGACCAGGGATCGAACCTGGGCCCCCTGCATTGGGAGCTCAGAGTCTTAACCACTGTGCCACCAGGGAAATCCCTGTGCATGGTTTTATGATGAGTGAAATACACCCCAGCAGCTCTTCGGCCTATTCCAAGCATTTGAGCCCACGCTGCCTTTCAAATTATTGTCTAAATGCAAAAAATAAGACTTGAGAGTCTTGGGACTTCCCTGGTGGTCCAGCGGTTAAGACTCTGCGCTCCCAACGCAGGGGGCCCGGGTTCGATCCCTGGTCAGGGAACTAGATCCCAAGTGCTGCAACTAAGACCCGGCGCAGCCAAATAAATAAATAAATATTTAAAAAAAAAAAAAAAAAAGACTTGAGAGTCTTGGAATTCAAGATTTCAGATTCTTGTCCTGTTCCGGGACAAGAGAAGGCCATGGTCGGAGGAGGGGCAACTCTCTGGGCACCCCGCCCCCGGCTGCTCTCCGTGGACCCCCCAGGAAGACGCCCGTGAGCGGAGGGCTCCACGCTTGGCAGGCGGTGTGGCAGCCAGGACGGCAGCGTCAGCACCGAGACCCGGGGGCCAGCCCCCCTGCCTGCTTCCGCTGGGCTCTCCCCGAGCCCCGCATCAGCTCAGGGCCCCCCCAGGCACGGGCTCCTTTCTCCCAGGAAAAGCACCAGCTCCCAGGGGGAGGGGTGGGCAGGTCCCTGTCCCCCCACCGCCCGCGCCCAGCACGCAGGGACATCCCGGTCCTGCCGCCAGAGGCCTCGTGTCGGGCGGGGTTCTTTTTCCAGGGGGCAGAGCACCCACAAGCGTCATGCTGCGAAGGGCGGGAAGCTCACAGCAGGGGGCGGGATAGAGGCAGGGGCGGCCAGGCCGGGCTGGGCAGTGGACTGGGGAGGGGGCTTCCTCCCGGCCCTGCTGCCAGACCGCCGGGCCCAGCTCCCCGCTCAGCACCCCGGCCGCGGGGTCCCGGGGGCCTCTCTCTGGGGCCGGTGCCCTCGGCTCGGAGGGCGCTACCGTGAGCGGTCGTGGCGTGGAAGCGAGTCCTGACTCTACCCTGAGCTGCTGACCCCGCTAATCGCCCACCCTCGCTTGGTCCCCCGACTTGTTCACCCAGAAAAGCAGACAGCGGCCTCGAGGTGGGAGGTGGCATGCCAGCGACGGGGGCAGTAAAGGCACCTCGAGGAGGGCCGCCCTCCCCTCCTCCTGTGGACGCGCCCCTCCCCAGACGCCGGGGCCTGCACGCTGACCGCGGAGCTGGACGCACGAGGGCCACGCTACCGTTTGGTCGTCGATGCGCCGGAAGTCCAGGTACACCAGGTCGGGGAGGTAGGCACAGACGCACGTCCTGTAGTCCTCGGCCTCGGCGACCGGGTTCCCCGAGAGGCTGAGCGTCCGCAGGTCCTTGAACCGCCGCAGGTAGATGACCTGGGGGAGGGGGGTCGCCTGTGTCCTCTGCCCGCGCTGGGCGGAGCCACGAGGGAGGAGCCACGGGCTTTGCCCAGGACCCGTGGACCTGGGTCCCCATCTCCTCTTCTGTAAGGTGGGTGCAGGGATGTGGTGCGTAGGTGTCGAGAGGACCAAATGCCACACACTGTGAGGGCCTCCACCTTCTCCCGTAACGCCCTGGCTGTGCCCATCGCTGCTGCTCTCAGAACGGGCGGCCTTTTCCAGCTGTAAAGTGCTGTGCAAGGCCCAGCGCTCTTAAATTCAATGGAACCTGATTTACAGTTGGCCTGGACCAACTGGGTGGCAGCTAGTGGGACGTCCACTGACGGCCGTTTATTCTTCCTGTTGTTAGTAACCGGGGGAAAGTCAGCAAGATGCCAGTACCTCATCTGACAGCATCTCTTGTGCCTTCCTGAAGGAGTGTCTTTGTCATTTGTTTATTCGTTCAACAAAGATCACTAAGCACCTACCAGGCCTCAGGCACGTGCCAGGCCTTAGGGACACAGTGGGAACAAAGCCCTTATAGCAAGAGCTGGCACTCTAAGGCAGGGGACAAGAATGTTTTAAAAGTAAGTAGACTCATTGCTGTTTGTTGTAAGTGTTAGAAGAACTCAAAGGGGGAGGGGGTGGAGAGGGGGGCCTTAGGGACCACGACAGGGGGGTTTTCAGTTAGGACTGAGGCCTCTGAGGCCTGAGGGAGCAGCCAGGGAAGAGCAGGGGCGAGTGCATTCCCAGAAGCAAAACCAGCACAAGCAAAGGCCCTGAGGCAGGAAAGAGCGTCCTGCACCAGGAACTCAGCAAGGCCAGGGGAGGGAATGGAGCGTCCACAGCGGGGCGGGGCATGGCCTGAGAGCCAGCGTCCCCTCCACGCCCAGGCCTGGACCTGCGTCCAGTAAAGTCTGCGGTGTCCGAGGGACAACAAGTCAGAGGGGATCTGCTCACGTGTGGCCCTGGGTACTGGACCGACCCAGACAGGAACAGCTCAAGACACTCAGAAAGGTTTTCACAAGCAAGATTTGGGGCTATTGGGGTGTGCCGTTAATCTGAAAATCCCTGAATAAGCATCATTTCCTGCAGAGCTCTCCTGTGCCCGGTCCTGTAGCAGCCACTCAACCCTAACTGACTCAGCCCTCACACCGGCCTGCCCCGCAGGCCACCGCTCTCCCTTACAGATGGGCACGCGGGCCCCGGGCGCTGAGTCCCCGGCCCAAGGCCAGGCGGCCGGGAGCCTGTTAAACCTCAGCTCTCCACTTACACCTCCCTCAGCTGTCCTGTGTGCCCCGGTCCCGCAGGGCAGAGGGCAGCTGAGCAATCAGGTCTTGAACCCTGACAAGAGGTGGGTTGGGTTTACAGCCTCCCAGACCACACGGCCTCCGGGGTCTGGCCCTCAAACACAGGTGAGCAGCCGGCACCTGACCCGCCCCAGGCCTTTCACCTACACCGCCTGGCCCGCCCACCCCTCTGGTCTCGGTCGGGTGGGTGAGGGCCCGTCACACCGAGGGGCACCGTGGGGGAGGTTTCTCCTGCTCTCTGTGCTGCTAGCTGTGGATGAGGAAGCCTGCGGCCTGCACTGCTGGACCAGCCCTGGGGAGCATCAGCCCAGGGCGATGCCAAGGGCAGCTGAGCCGAGAGGCGGGCCCGCCCCCTCCACGCAGCCCCCTGCTCCGGCCTCGGCTGTGGCTGCGATGGACGCGGCTGCAGCGCCCGCGGCTGCAGCGCCCGTCTCACCCCTGCTCTCACCCCGAGCCCCACCCTGCAGCGAGGCCGGGAGGGAGTTAACGCCGGGACGTGGCTCAGCCGCGGGGACAGGACTGGGGCTGATGCTTGGGCCCCGGCCCTTAGGTGTTCACTTCTGGACGCCCGCCCAGCGGCACGGAGCCCCCATCACGCACGGCAGCCGTGTCTGTCACACACCTGCACGGTGGCTCCGGTTGCCCCGGGGTCACCCAGCGGCACCCAGGGCCCTGCCCCGGCCCTGCTGCCAGCTCACAGGGAGGGTTGGCAGGGGGAGCCTCTCTGGTCCGCAGGCAAACCTCCATCCCTGCTGCACTCATTCATGCGGGGGTGAGGGGGTGTTCCCTCTGAAACGCAGGCCTGCCCTGGGCACACACAGCGTAGAGCCCCCCACGGCTCTCCTCCGCCGCTCTGCTGCCTGGCCCTGGGCACCGCCCTGCACCCACACCCCGACCCTTCCAGTGACCCGGGGCTGCTGTTGGCCTCTGTCCCCAGTGAGCACGAGCCAGACGCCCCACGGCCGAGGGGTCCCCACCCCAGCAAATGTCTGCTGGGTGAGTGCGGGGGCAGGGAAGGAAAGATCCCACCGGGACAGGGGCACAAACGGACCCACACGTGGGCTCTCGTGGGCTAAGCTGGTGTGTGAACGTCATCGAGTCTGGAATTCTGGCTTTTCTGGGACAAGGGGAAGGTCGGAGGCTCAGCCCGCGGCCCCCCGCCCCCCGGCGCCCTCGCTCACGTTCATCACGTTGCCGATCTGGTTGTTGCCCAGTGACAGCACCTGCAGCTTGGCCAGCGCGTCCAGCGAGTCGATCTTGGAGATCCGGTTGTTGAACAGGCTCAGGTCCTCCAGGTTCACCAGCGTGTCCAGCCCCTCGATGGCCTCAATGTTGTTGAAGGACAGGTCTGGAGGACGGCTCCGGGTTAGGGTGACCGTCCTGAAACCAACCCCCCCGCCCCCCCGGCTCTGCTGCCACCTTCCCGGCCCCGGACTCGGGCAAAGGCTCGCGTCTGTGCGGCCCTTGTTCTGGGATGGAAACTCCCTGGTGGGTCGGGGCAGCGCACCTTGGGGTGGGGGAGCCCCGTGCGGGCCGGGCTGCCCCAAACTCCAGGCCCAGCCCCGGCTGAGACCTCAGGACCCCCTCTAGCCCAAGTTTCTCGTCTTTGGGAATAAAACTGCTTTTTCGCCACCACGGGTTTGGGGGTTTGGTTGGGGTTGGTGTCCTTGAACACCGATGGCCCAGAGGCCCAAACTGGGAACTTTTCAAGAGCTTCAGCTAAAGCCCTCATGTGTAAAGGGGACTCAGGAAGTCGGTTTGGCCTCCCTGGCGCCTCAGGGGACGCTCACCCGGGACACTCTCCCTACGCCAGGCCCTCCCCGGGCGTTTCCTCGTTTGTCATCGCCTGCATCTTAGGGCTGAGGGAGCCAAGGTTCAAAGGGGCCTGGTGGTCACGTGCTCAAGATCAAGAGCACGTAAGGAAGGTAGGGTGCAGAGGGCAGAGGTAACGTGTACAGAACCGGCTAGCACGTTGGCAGAGCGGGACCTGAACCGGGTCAGCCTGCTTCCTTTCGCGCCTGCAGCCGGGCTCTGCTCTTTGCAGGCGTGCTGGTAAACGTTTAACAAGGGGGTAGGCGCGGGCAGCCCTGAGCTGTAGCGCTTGCTGACTTCGGTGGTGTAAATACTCCCACTGTGGCCAATTTCAAGCTACCAACAGGACAGGCCTGAGTGTAAAGCTGGGACAAGATGTGGACAGTCAGCTTCTGGGGGCAGTGCCAGCCGGCTCCCGCTCGCCCCCAGCGCCGGGACAGCTGACCGGGCCACCAGCCGGGCCTGTGCTTGCAGGCGGGGGCAGTGCACGTGGCTGGACAAAGGCAGGCTTCTGACTCTCTGAGGGGGTAGCCTGACCTCTTGCCAGAACTTTCCCCTCTGGCTCTCTCGCCCCCCCCCCCCCCCCCACAGAACACTGGGCATCACAGGGGCATCTCATGGGGACCCGTGACCCTTGTTTTATGTCTGCGAGACTGCAGGGCCTGGGAGCTCTTGCCTAAAAGCAGGGCCTTCAGAGGGGGTGAGGCTCAGGGTCTAGGCTGACCCGCCCCCCTCCTCCTCCATCTCCTGGTGGTGCAGGTGGGCCGCCGCGCCCGGGACTCAGCATTAACGGGTGCTGGGCTGCCGGGAGGGCTTGTCTGGGCGAGACCTGGGCCCGGCAGTCAGGAGTCCTGGCTCTGGTCTGCTCTGCTGCCGGTACATGCAGCTCCAAGTCCACCAGCCCCTCAGCCTCTGCACCCGTGAGATGACACTGTAATCCTGCCCCGGGGGGATTGCTGTGGTCTGGCGGCCATCCTCACAACCACAGCTGAGTGTCCTGCAAGCTGGGAGGGACCTCGATGCCCCAGGTTGCCTGTATTGGGAAGCAGCTTGACAGGATGGAGGGGACGTGGCTTTGGGATCAGACAGGCATGGGTCTCGTCCCAGCTCTGCTGCGTCTTGGTCATGGAGCTCTGGGCGGTGCCCCGGCCTCTGGAGCCCCTAGGGTGGCTGGGAGGGCCAAGGAAGCCCTCTCAGTGGGCTCGGGAGCTCCCAGCCAGCCCCGCCCCTCGTTAGGTGCCCGCTGCCAGACATGAGGATGCCGCCCGAGGCCGGCAGGTGGACGCAGTTCGGCAAAGCTCCTGCCGCCTTGGCAGTGAGGGCCGGACGCCTGGAGTCACGCGAGCCCCCTGCTCGCTGTGACCTCAGTTTGCTCCCGTCCACAGTGGGGTTGCTGTGCGGTTAGGAGGCCTCCCACGGAAAGCGCACGGGCCGTGCCTAGCAGGTAGAAAGTGCTCAGCGCACGCTAGCACGGGGGTGGTTGGTTCTGGTTTGATCTGGGCCCCCCAAATAGCAGGGCCCTCAGTTACCTGTCAGCCTGAGTCTAGAGTACCTAGACGGAGTCCAGGCTGCTGCCATGAGACCTCCCGGAGGTCTGACAGCTGGGGCAGACGTTCTGCCCTGCGGTGTCCAAGCACGTACGTGCTGAGCTTTGCCCAGCGCGGGCCCAGCAGACGGAGCTCCTGCTGCACTGGGGCCGCCCCGGGGCTGGCAGGGAAGTTCACCTGGGGGCAGCCTCGGGAGGCGTCACCACGGGCTGGGGGACGCGCGGGGGCCTCACCCAGCCAGACCAGGCGTGTGAGGTTCTCCAGGCCCTCGATCTTCTCGATGACGTTGTTGTCCAGCTGCAGCTTCCGCAGGTTCTCAAACTGCCAGAGGCTGTCGATGCGGAGGATGTCTGAAACGACATTGGACGCGCTTTGGCTGGTTCCGGCCCGGGTCAGGGTTAGGGTATAGTTCCAGCGTCTTGGGGGCCGGATGACTGATGCTGACCGTGGGAGAGGCCCCAGAGCCCCGCTGCCTTCCCCGGAGCACAGGGAGCCCTGGAGGTGTGGGCCCAGCTCCGCGGAGCTCGGGGTCCCTGTTGGTGCTGCCGTCTGGGGTCACCACAGGGCCGGGTGGGCCCACGCAGGGTGGAGGGGGGCGGGCCCTCCAGGGCGGGGACTCACAGGGCTCCCCCTCGGAACACCTGGGCTCAGGACACAGGGCACAGGCAGGGCCCCCCGGGGTGACAAACAGAACTGAGGCTGCAGGGGTGGCCAGTCAACTAGTGGAGCCGTTTGGAGGGTGCTCGGGCCACATGGACGGAAATAGTTAATGTCTGTGCCCACTGACCCTGCAATGTCTCCACCTGGAATCACACGCTGTGCGAGTGCCCGAGGACGAGGCCCCGAATGTCCATATACGGGGAGGGGATGAATCGCCCCCCAGAGGCAGCTCCTGACGTCACTGAAGTGCCTGACCCCACGGCCGCTGAAGACCACCCCCTGGCCAGGCAGCCGACCCACCCCCTTGCTCCTGAGCCCGGCGGGGCTTGGTCTCTGCCACAGCTGCCAAGAGCTCTGAGTGACGCTTAGTGTGACGAGCACACACTGTGTGTGAAACTCTAGACGCCTGACCTTGTCCCCGGTTCTCTTAGAAACCACAGAGAGCTGCTGTTTACATGCCCCTTTTTCTACGTTTGCTTCTGTAATGATTCCCAAAACATAAAGTTAGAATACGCTCATTAAAAGAACTGAAATAATATAGAAGTGAAAGGAGTTTAAAAAAAAAAAAAAAAGCCCTTAATAGTCACATATTCCGGGCAGCAATATTCATTCAGACGGGCAGGCGCCCCTCCCAGCTGCCCACCCCAAGCTGGGTCTCGGTGCGGGGGCGGTGGGCAGCATTTCTCTGACCCAGGGCCCCGTCCCTCCCGGTCCCCAGGGCCGGCTGGGATGGGGTCTCTTCCCCAGCTCTGTGGCCACATTTCCTGGAATGACACCAGCCCCACCTGTGTTTCTGGGGCAGGGCCCAGCCCCGCCCCTGGATCTCCTGGTCTGGATTTTCCTTCTCTGGCCCTGGCCCTAGGCCTACGGCCTTGGGTGTGGTTGACCCTGCAGACACCAGCCCTGGGTGGCTCCCCCACTCCTGGGCACCCTGCCTGGCGCACCTGTGTGCTGGCTCTCCTCTAGGCATCAGCAGTTCGCGTGCAAAAGCCAGAACGACACGAAAGAGCCAGATGTATTTGACAGCATGACAGGGCTGCCCAAAAAGCCCATTCAGTCTTCAACATAGACACGGGATCTGCCTCTGCTGCCACCGGCTTGGGGCAGCCTGTTGTCATGGCCCCCCGTCCCTCCTCTGCTCAGGACCTCCCTGGGCTCCTGCCTCACGCACTCAAAGCCAGACACCTTCTCTCGCCCCCGAGGCTGATGCTAGCTGATCCCCGCCCGACCTCTGACCTGCGTCCGCACAGGTGCGCCTGCCCAAGGGCCTTGGCACCGGCTGTTCCCTCTGCCTCGACCGACTTGCCCGGGGCTCCATGTGGCTCCCAGCCTCACCTCCTCCGTGTCTTGGCTCACCTGTCACCTATGTGCTGAGGCCCCTGCCCGCCCGACCACACTGCACCCCACCCCCCTTCTCTCCTCTCTTGGCTCTACTTCTCTCAACAGCACACGTGTCCCCCTCCCTCGAAGGTCAGCTCCACGAGTCCCTGGTGCACAGAGGAGCACCCTGCCCGGGACAGGCACCTGCTACATAGTGGGGGAGGGGCCGCAGAAGGAGGTCTGAAGACCACTCCGCCTTCCCTTTAGCCCTTTCCCGCTGAGAGCCTCGGGGGGGCCCCCCTGTTCTGGGCGGCCTGCGGGCTCCATGAGGCCGGGCCGGGCCTGCCGTGCGCACCACATCCCCGGGCTGACTCAGTAACTCCTCGTGGTCGACTGGGTGACCCGGCAGGCCAGCGTGGAGGCCCAGGACACAGCAGGAACGTGAATCAGCCCGGTCCCTCTGCTGTGACCGGCCCGCGCCGGACATGAGGGGTCATGGGACCCCCGCCCACCCGTCCTGCTTCCTCACCTACACCCTCTGCCCGACTCGCTGGCCTCCTTTAGTGAGCCGGGCACCGGGCCTGTGCTGTCTGGTCTCGTCCTCCCAACCAGCGCCTGAGACACGGATTCCAGTCACGCCGGTTCACAGGTGGGGTGCTGAGGACCTGCCTGGTCCCGAGCCACATCTCCCCCAGGCTGTCCTGTGCTCCGGAGGGGACGCCCCCCTTCTGTTTCCAGTCCCTCCTCTGAAGCTGCTCCCCCAGCACGTGGCCCTCCCCTGACCCCGCACCTTCCTGGCCACGCAGACCACCCTCCTAGGTCCCCCCCACGTTTGGGGACCAGCGTGGCCTTTGGGGCTCACTTAAGACTTGGAACGGGAGGATGTTACCTTGTTTTGTTCTTATTCAGAACTGGGAGTGTTGTGGCTGTTCTGGTGCTACCCACGCTCGGCATCAGGCTTTAAAACCGCCCGTGCTGGTCCCATGCCTTCTGACGCAGGCAGCCCGAGTGCGACCGCGGACGGCGGACCACGCATGGAATCGGGGCCCCCTGCGCCCGCCCCGCCCCGCCCCGCCCCACCCCACCCAGGATACGCACTCTGGAAGTCCAGCTGCAGGGACAGGACGTCCTTGAAGAGGAGGCCCTCCTGCTTGGCCAGCTGCCCAGCCTCGTCTCGCGGGCCCTGCTCCCCAATGGCCAGCTTGAGCATCTCATCATCCATCACCCTGGGCTCCATGTTGCACAGCCGGTTCATCCTCTCTGGAAAACACCACATGTAATGAGTAGCCGCTACACGCTGTGAATAAAACTGATCTCCTTATCTCTGTTTCAGACCTGAATCAGACAATTATACAAATCTTTAATTACAAACCATGACAAGTTTGTAGGTGTAGGGGACTGTGGCAGCATACATGCAGGGACCTGTGCTGGCCAGGGGAGACCCCGCTGAGACCTGGAGGACAAGCAAGAAAGAAGGAAAAGGGGTCTGCGTGGTGAGGGTCCTGAGGTGGGAGAGGAGGAGACAGGTTCCACTATGGCTGAAGCGATGCAGGGCTGGAGAGGCCTGCAGGAGTGTGGTGGTTATCCTAGGATCCCCGGGAAGCTCCTGGGGCTGACTAAGGGCAAGGACGTGATCAGACTTTAAGAAGCTCATTCTGGCTTGTAGTACCAAGAACAGCAAGAGTCGTGAGGCGAGAGGTGACGGCGGTGGAGGTAAGATGTGGATTTTAGAGACCTCTAGGAACTTAATTTACATGAAGGACTGATTCTCCGCAGTTTTCAGGTAAGAAAATGGAAGCAGGTTAGAAAGGTCACGTTACATGCCCACGTGGATACAACTAGTACGCGGCAGAGGCAGGAGGACAGGCCTCCAGAGCCCATTTTCCTAATCACGACTCAACTGTGCCCAGGCACACTGTGGGTCATTCTCACAGTACACACTGTTTCCCACAGCTGTTCGGGGTTGGGGCCAAAACCCCAACACTCCTTCCCAAGGGGGTTTTATCAGTAATTCACCACCACCCAGCCCCGGTGGCTGCTGACTTGCCTGACAATAGTGTTGTGGTGGGCGGGGAAAGCAGCAGAGAACCTTACACCTCCTCACAGAGAAACAGATCCTGAATTGTCCTGTGAAACAAGACCTTGGGATCAACTGGACCTGGAAAATAGAGAGCCTATTGGCCGTGAATTAATAAGAGAAACCCCACCCTTTACTGAGTGCTCACTGCGAGCTAGAGCACGTTCATGATCAAATTACAGGTCAGCTCTGAGAGCCATTAGAGAAGGGAGCCCTAATGCCCTGATTTTCCAGACAGGGAAACTGAGGCCTGGGAAGGGAGCTGCTGACAAGGGACAGACATGGACCCGGGCATCCACCTTCCAAGCCAAAACCCTTCACCAAGAGGAAGTCTAGGTCTAAGGAAGAGGAACAAGTTAGCGGCAGTTGAGAGGTCGGACAGAGGGTCAGTAATGCCCTCCTGAAGAAGCATCTAACGGTGGGCCGGGTACCTCTCTCTGGCCCGGAGGCCGGGGGTGGGACCTCAAAGGTCTCTCTGGGGCATGCGCCCGAAGGGAAGGCTTCCTCAGCTTCTCTCCCCACAAGGCCTGAAGGCCCTGATCGGCGTGCGGCCGGGAGGGGATGCCAGGGGCCTGCGCGCTCTCCTCCAGGTGGGGCGGCCGGCGGGCTCCTCCGGGAAAAGGTCAAGTCCTCCCGCAGCCTCTCGGCCCCGGGCTCTCAGAGTCGCCGGCACTGTACGCAGCCGGCACCTCTTCGCTGAGCCCGGTTGCTAGGGGAACCAAGCGCCGCACTCCTTGGCTAGGGGGAAGTCAGGGAGTAGACATCCTGGGTTAAAGTTGACGACCACGTGATCACATTTCTGGGCGGGGAAAGCCTCCCAGAACCAATTAGCCGTAGAGAAAACAAATGCTTGTCCAATCAGCACTTTCTATGGGCGGGGAACTTACTAGCTTTGCCCATCCCCTGTCCCCCTCTTGGGTGACTGACTGGACTCTTGTCCAATAACATTAAGGACTCCCTGGATTGACCAATACATAAATGAATCAAAATACACAGACTCGCGTTGGGAGGCGGGCCGGGGGGGGGGGGTGACGGAGATTCCTGTGACCTAGGTCACCGCCCCGCCCAATCGGACGCCGCGGGGATGGGCGTGACTTCGCGGAAGGAGCTGTGGGGGCCAATCGGAAGAGGGCAGGGAAGCCGTCGCCCAATAGAGGCCGGTGGGGCGGGGCCAGGGGCGGACACCGGCTTTCCTGAGGGTGGGGCCGGGGCAAGTGTCAGTCAGGCAGGGAGCGCCGCGGGGGACGCGAAGAGCCGGCGGCTGACGCGCGCGGGCCGCTGCCGAGCCGTCCGCCCAAGATGGAGTTCCTCCTGGGGAACCCGTTCAGCACGCCGGTGGGGCAGTGCCTCGGTAAGGCCCCCACGGCGGCGCCCCGAGGCCTGGGCGGTGCTCCGCGCGTCCCTGCGCGGCGGGGCCCAGTCCTCCGCCCCGGCCCGGCCGCCGCTTTCCCAGCGGGCTCCCTGCCCCGGGCCCGCCCGGCGGAGCCGCCCTCGGCGGGGAGCGGGAGGCCGGGCGCGCTCCTGGGGAGGCTGTCGGGGGCGGGGGCGGCCGTGCCGTCTAACGACGGGAGCCCGGCCGGGGAGCCTTGCCGCCGACCCTCCCCGTGACCTTGTGCGAGTCGCTGCCCTGTCGGGTCTGGAGTTCCGTCTGTCAGAGGCGGGGTCTTGATGTCCGTGGTCCTCCTGTCTGCACGGTGACTGTCACTTCCCTGCGCTCTTGCGTCTGCCAGCGGTGAACCCTTAGGTGGCAGATAGAGGGTTACTCGGCAGTCCTAATCCTATGGGGGGCTCTGGGCGCCCGGGATGACCAGCGTCCCGGGCGAGGAAAGCCCGAGGTGCAGGTGAAGGACCGCCAGAGGGCCCGCCCTATGGAATTTCCTTACTGGAAAAGCAGCTTGCCTTTTCACCCAAGGTGGGCGCTCATGCGAAGTGTGATCAGTCTAGAATGTTGATTGGTTTCTTTTAAAACTGGGTTCTTCCTGGTTGGTGGAAGGACTGGTGAAATGTCTTTCATGAGCACGGACCTTTGGAGTCCTTATGGGCCTGGCTGGATTAGGCTGTAGTGATTTATTTCTCGCTTTACTTATAAATTTACAGCTTACTTTTCAGCCTTTAGTGGGGCCTGTGCAATTACTGAGGCCTCTCCCGTTGGCTAACTGGCATTTGGGAGCCTTTCTTTTCTCTGTGGTGTAGGGTCTCTGATAAGGGGCCCTGGGCCCTGGGCCCTGGAGAGTGTTTCCCCACCTTTCTCGAGGTTCCCACCCCCGTTCTTCTTCCTCAGCTGCTCTTTCGCTGCATGCGTGTTCCAGAAACTCATTTCTCAGTTGGGTACTGAATTCCAGTCAGCTATGAGAGGGAGCCAGTAAACTTGGGGAATTTTTTTTCTTTTTCTTTTCTGTCTCCTTTACCGTAGGAGGCTCTGTTACTACCTTTGAAATGCCAAGGTAGTTGATGAGGAGTATAAGTTAAAGGGGACTTTAAAACATACAGACGTAAGGGATGTACAGGTATATAGCAAGGGGAAAGAGCGTGCTTCTCTCAGGAAGACCTGAGTTGAATTTTGCTTTGCCCAATTCAACCGTGGGACCCGAGAAAATTGTGCAGCCCTTCTGAGCCTTAGTTTGCTTGGTGGGGGGGCGGAGATTGATTCATCCCCACACTGGAGAGGCTGTGTGGGGCAGCGGGCCCATCTGTGAACAGGCCCCGCGTCCACCGTCCCGTGGACAAAACACTTGACCGTGAAGAGGATGGAGCCTCCTCATTGCCAGTTAGCCAGCAGGCAAGACCTCGGTAATTTCACAGCTCAGTTCAGATAAATGATTAGAGGCCAGAGTGCGTTACTAACGTGTCTTCTGTGCTGTTGTGACAGTGTAAAAGTGACTCTCGCGACATTTAGTGTTGTTAGTGTTCTTTTAAAAGTATGTGCCGGGGGTTGGTGGGAGGGAGGGGGATGCAGAAATAAAACAACAGCAACAAAGCTAACGGCTAAGAGCAAGGGTATACCTCACGCGAAGCAGTTCTACAGCCATCACGTGCTCCTTACAGCTGCTCTGTGAAGTTCGCTTTATTGTCCTTCCCACTTTAGAGATGAGGAAACTGAGGCTCAGCGAGGCGGAAGGACGGCTCAGCTGGTCAGAGGGAGCTGGGATTTCATAGCCATCCCGGTGCTCAAGGGGTTGATGGGGTCAGGAGAGGGAACAGAGATGTGTGGGACAAGGACGACCACCAGAAGGCCCCCCAGCGCTGGTGCTCAGTTGCCTCGTGGGGGCTGTGAGTGCTGTCGGGTGGCCGTTGCGCTCAGAGGAGCTGGGGCCTGCGCCCGGCGTCTGAGTCTGAGGGCTGTTGGTGAGGATGGGTGGGAACTGCACAGGCAGAGAAGAGGCCCCCTTGCCTGGAGACAGGTGGAGGAGGCAGGCAGGGGGTGTGAACACCTCGGTGGTCCCCAGTCCGCGCGGCGCAGAGCTGGCTGCGGGGAACGGGCAGGTTGGGTTTGGGTCCAGGGTGGAGCCCTGTCCTGGGTGGGTGGCGTCAAAGGCCACGTTCTGTAGCTGACCACAACTGTTAGTCTCCTTGGACCTCGTTTTCCTCACTCAGCAGCTGCTGTGGCTTCTACCTAAACCGTTCCCTCAGTCCATTTCAGCAGGCGTTTTGAGTGCGTATTGGGCACCAGGCCCCAGGATACAGACATTAAAAAGCTGCTCAGAGGGGCCCTTCTGTAGCGGTAACGCACCCACCAAGGTGTCCTGAGCTGCAGAGCCTCAGGCTCACGGTCCGGGGGTCCGTAGAGCCGCGATCACCCCGCCTCGTGCCTGGCCTCACTCGAGCTCCCTGGCCTTGTTGGGTCAAACGCATGGTCTGCCCATCGCACGCCGGTGGCTAAGCTCCATCTGATGTGGTTACCGGGCCTTTCCTGTATCCGCGCTGCCCGTGGTCCTGGAAAGTGGCTCCCGAGTGGAGGGCACGGCTCAGAGCCAGGACGGGCCGCAGTGTGAGGGCCGAGAAGCGTGGAGGAAGGCAGAGTGCTCCGTCGTGCCGTCCGACTCTCTCCTCTGAAACAAGTTTCAAGTGGTCCTGTCCTAATGGCTGTCGCACATGGGGAGTCCCCGAGCCAGGTCCACGGTGCTCTGCAGACGTGCACAGCTCTCCTTGTGTGGGCCGGAAAACGCTTTCAAATCGTCCTTTTCCAGGAGTACAGTTTGGATTCATTTAGATGAAAAGATGGGTGAGCAGTTAGTTAATTGCACCCAGAGTATTGGGGGCAGGCTGGGGGCAGGAACACCAGCGCGTCTCTGCTGCAGGGCTTGTGCCCGTGGATTGCGTGGTGTGGGGTCTGAACTGCTTCCTGGAGCTTCGTGCATCCAGTGGCTCTGCATCGCCTCTCTTGTATACCAAGCGAAACGCTTACCAGGACGTTCAGTCTAGTAAAGGAGCTAAGACTGGGACCTACATCAGGTAAGACAGAAAGTGTTGGCGCAAGATTGGACAGATAAACAAAGTAAGGTAATGGAGGACAGAGGGGTCACCTCCAGCAGCAGTAATAATAGTTAAAGAATTTTTGGTTTTTTTAAAATTTAATTTTATTTATTTATTATTTTTGGCTGCGTTGGGTCTTTGTTGCTGCACGCGGGCTTTCTCTAGTTGCAGCGAGTGGGGGCTACTCTTTGTTGCAGTGTGCGGGCTTCTCATTGCGGTGGCTTCTCTTGTTGCGGAGCACGGGCTCTAGGCGCACAGGCTTCAGTAGTTGTGGCTCGTGGGCTCTAGAGCGCAGGCTCAGTAATTGTGGCGCACGGGCTTAGTTGCTCCGCGGCATGTGAGATCTTCCCGGACCAGCGACCGAACCCGTGTCCCCCTGCATTGGCAGGCGGATTCTTAACCACTGCGCCACCAGGGAAGTCCCTAGTTAAAGGTTTTGCTTTTTTAAAATTGCGTACTGTGTTACCGCGTGCCGGAGACTGCAGTAGGTGCTTTGTGTATCTTGCAGGCCTTTAATTCTTAGAACAACACTGTGAGTGAGGTACTGTTATTATTTCCACTTTGCGGACAGGGACCCGGAGGCAGTGCGAGGGTCACACAGCTAGCAGCGAGGGAGCTGGAGTTGCAACCCAGTGTCCCAGTGTTCCGGCTCTGGAGCTGCTGCCCTGGGGGGCAGGTGAGGAGGGGCACCTCGGGGGCAGGAGGAACCCAGCCCTCAGGGGGTGGGTTTCGGCTCACGTAGAAGTGGAGAGGAGGCTCGGAGGGCACTCTGAGCGAAGGCTGGGTGTGGAGGGGTGGTGGTGACGCCAGCCTGGGGAGCGGTGGGGGGCCAGGTGGACAGACGTCAGGCCTGACTGACGAGGCTTCGAATGTAGGCCGCGTGGTTTGGCCTCTTTCATTAGTGGCACTGGGGAGCCATGGGTGATTTCTAGGGAGGGGAGTGGCACAGTTGTCATTACAGAGCCGGGGACATTTCCCCTTGGCAGCCCCCAAAAGGCCATTCCTCTCTGACCATCAAAGCCCCCATGTGTGCAGAGCGGGGGTCCGATGGGGGAGTCAGCGCACGCCGTGCCAGTTCCCCGAGGTCCGGGGTGGGGCCCTTCCTGGAAGCCTCCAGCAGAGATGAGGGGTGCTGAGTCGGGTGGACGGAGCACGGGAAGAAGTGTGGGGTTCTGAGAGCATCTGTCCTTAACTGCCTGGATGGTTATAGAGCGCCGGCCCGCTCCCCGCCCCCCTGCTTCCCGCTCGCGAGTACAGGTGCTGAGAGGCTGGCTCGTAGGGCTTGCCGGGAGGGCTGCCCTGCTTAGGGGGCGCTGTGGGGCTATAACAGGTCCCACAGAACTGTGCTGTTACGAAACAGTGCAGACACGTGTAGAAAGCTTGAAACACACACGCAAATGCAAAGGGGGAAACATCACCATGATGAGCTTTCTTACAAACTCTTTGAGACTCTTCTCATTTCACAGAATAAGTGGAATAAGTAGAGTGCGTGTGTATTTGACCCTCTATTTTCTCAAGCCTTGGAGATGCAGTGTTGTGTAAGTGCTCTTAGCATATTTCTGGGCGGTACGCCTGCTTTTTTGGGGGGTGGATGTCAGCTGATGAAGGGGGTATAAACACAGTGCCCAGAGGGGCATCAGTTAAGCACTGTTGCTCTTTTTTTTTTTTAAGAAATAAGATTCTGGATGATTTTAATTTATTTATTTTTATTTATTTATGGCTGTGTTGGGTCTTCGTTTCCGTGCGAGGGCTTTCTCTAGTTGTGGCACGCGGGGGCTACTGTTCATTGCGGTGCGTGGGCCTCTCACTATCACGGCCTCTCCTGTTGCGGAGCACAGGCTCCAGACGCACAGGCTCAGTAATTGTGGCTCACGGGCCCAGTCGCTCCGCGGCATGTGGGATCTTCCCAGACCAGGGCTCGAACCTGTGTCCCCTGCATTGGCAGGCAGATTCTCAACCACTGTGCCACCAGGGAAGCCCCTAAGCACTGTTGCTCTTGACCTAGCAGATAAGTCACTCAGAATTTTTAGGCTAACCTACTAGTCTGAAAAGAAAGAAATAACGTTCAGACTTTTTTTTGGTGACTCAGCTTGTGGCCAGGAGAAGGGCCTGTTAAAAACCAGCCTCAGACTTTGTGCGTATTTCAGTGCTCCCTCCAACCCTCCTGACCTAGAAGAATTTCCGATCTTCTCCATCCAGTGCTGAAGCCTGCTGGCCGTCAGCACTTGCCTCCTCCTCCAGGCAGCCTTCCTAGACCAGCCTGTTTGTGGTGCTGTCTCTTCTCTGAACTCACCGTGTGTGTTATCCGAGGCATTCACTTGGCTCTGCCCTCACCCTCCAGGGTTCGTGAAGACTAGCGGAGAGAACGTGTGTGGGTCCCCAGCACAGCTAACATACTGTTGCCTCCTCCTGCGGTGCTGTTTCCTGTTGTTTGTCTTGCGTCCTGTCCTGTTTATTGCCTTATCTTCCTCAGGGCAGGATGTGTACCTTCTGTTTCCCCATGACCTTCACGGCATGTGGTAGAGTCTGCTCTGCACAGTTACTCACTCCAAAGGTTCCTTTCTATCAATGTTATTATTTTTTTAGCATCTTTCAGAGCTAAAAATAATAGCCATCATTTACTGGCCCTTCACCACGTGCCAGGCACCCTGCGAAGTGCTGTACAAACGTTATCTCATTCAACACTTTTTTCTCAGGAAATTCCATTAAGTCAGGGGTGTCACGTCCATTTTACAGATGAGGACCTGGAGGCTTAGAGGAGTTAAGCAACTTGCCCAGTGCTGAGCCGTGCTCCACACCAGGGGCTTGAGCTCCAGAGCTTCGTCCTGTTGCCCCGTAGACGGCAAGCCTGGCCTGGAGCCTGTAGACAAGAGGTGGCCTTCGCTGATCCATTGTGAGTTCCAGAGCCTTCTAGGTGCCCTTTGCCCGCTTGTTCTCTTGCACACGGGCACTCTGTGTTTTGGCTGGAGACAGCCCCGTCTCTGCCTCTGTGAGCCGCTGCCCGCGTGTGGGTCCGCTGACTGGACACGGGGAAGGGCGTGTGGGACAAGAATGCTGCTCCGTCGCTTCTCACAGGCCCTTGAGGCCATCACTGAGGTGCTGTGTGTGAAAGCAAAATGTGTTACCGTGTTATAGTATTTCCCACACGCCTTCTAGACTCGTCTTCCACAAGGGCGCTTGTTTTTATTTGTACCTGTTTATTTACTTTTTAAAAATTGTAGAAAAACACACATAGCAGAACATTTACCATTCTGACCGTTTCATAATGTTCAGTGACGTTAGGTACATTCACTTTGTTGTGCAACCATCACCAGCATCCATTTCCAGAACTTTTCTCATCTTGCCAAACTGAAACTCTGTCCCCATTAAACACTAACTCCCCTCCTCTCCCCCCAGGCCCTGGCACACCCCCCCGCCCCCCTTCTACTTTCTATGAATCTCACGACTCCAGGGACCTCACATGAATGGAATCATGCAGTGCTTGTCCTTTTGTGCCTGGCTTGTTTCACTCAGCAGAATGTCTTCAAGATTCACCCATGTTGGAGCAGGTGTCAGAGTTTCCTTTCTTTTTAAGGCTGACTAATACTCCATTGTGTGTATAGAACACGTTTTGTGTATCTATTCATCCATCTTTGGACACTTGAGTTGCTTCTACCTTTGGGCGGTCGTGAATACTGCTGCTGTGAACATGGGTGTGCAAATATCCCATGTTTGTGTTCGTGTCCCTGCATTCAGTTCTTTTGGATATAAACCCAGAGGTGAAATTGCTGGGTCATGTGGTCATTCTGTTTTCAGTATTTGGAGGGAGAACCGCCATGCTCTTTTCCACAGCAGCTGTACCATTTTACATCCCCACTAGCTGTGCATAGGGTTCCCGTTTCTTCACATTCTTGCCAAAACGTGTCATTTATTTATTTTTTTATAGTAGCCATCCTAATGGGTGTGAAGTGTTATCTCACTGTAGTTTTGAGTTGATACCGAGCATCTTTTCATGTGCTGATTGGCCATTTGTATATCTTTGGAGAAATGTCTACTCAAATCCTTTGCACATTTTTTAATCAGGTTGGTTTTGTTGTTGAGTTTTAGGAATTCTCTCTATATGTTGGATATTGACCTCTTATTAGATAGTAGATTTTCTCCCCAGGGGGAGAAAATATTGCCTTTTTACTCTGCTGCTTGGGTCCTTTGATGAAGCCCGGTGTATCTGTTTTTTCCCTTGTTGTCTGTGCCTCTGGTGTCCTGCCCTGATTCTCAGAAGAGTCTGACACGTGCCCTGAGGACAGGCAGGGTGACGCTGGCTGTGCTGGTCGGCCTGACTCCTCACCAGGTGCCGGTTGAGGGCCCCACAGGCAGCAGCCCCGCGAGGCAGGCGCAGTCACTCACGTCTGGTAGAGAAGGGGACTGAGGCTCAGCAGGCCGGTCCCTCCCGGAGGCCTGGGGTAGTAAGTGGCAGCTCAGGGACTTGCACCGGGTCTGTGGGCTCCAGAGCCAGGGCCCTTACCCTCTCAACCGGAGTTACCTGTGGAGTTGAGTAGATGCACTTGTGGCTGAGAATCTGGAAATAGTCGTCTCCAGTTCAGGTCGGCCTTAGCATCACTCGCTGTTCACCCGGTTCCAGTGCGAGTCGGTGCAGAGTGTCCTTGTCACCCCGGTTTCCGGAGAGTTTGGTGAGAGGCAGTGCACCAAGACTCTCCCCGTGGATTTTCCTTTCTCTTCGGATGTGCTTTGGACCCACAGTGTCGGGAGGAGGAAGAGGGATGCCTAGACGCCAGGTTCTCCGAGTGGCCAGCTTGCTTTTCAGGCATCACCAGCTGCCGTTTTAATCAGGACTGAAGCGCAGGCCTTGTAGTCTGGGGGGCGCGTCCAAAATTCTGTTTGAGGTTTTGGTTTAAAGTGGAGGTTGATGGAGAGAGCCTGGTCCCTCCTCTCAGGGAACTGGGCCTCTGAGAGCTGGGAACAAGGCCAGGGCCCGGCAGCGATGCTGTTACGTTCTCTGCTGCTACACACGGGCTCCCGGAGTGGCGTTGTCACGGTGGGAAACGCGGCCTGGGGAGGGTGCTGCCTGGTGTCGGGAGGCGGAGTTAACTCCGGAAACTTCAACCAGCGATTCCAGGAACCGCCGAATTCTCGCTGGAAGGGCCTTCGTGGCATTTGGTCCAAACTCCTCACCACTACCGATGAGGAAACTGAGGCCCAGAGAGGCTAGGTCTGTGCTGTTTCTACCCCAACAATTCTTTTTGTTTTTTTTTGTTTTGGGGGGGTTTTTTTGGCCACACAGAGCAGCATGCGGGATCTTAGTTCCCCGACCAGGGCTGGAACCCGTGCCCCCTGAAGTGGAAGCGCGGAGCCCTAACCACTGGACTGCCAGGGCAGCCCCTACCCCGACAACACTTCTGACACCAAATGTGTGGGTTTTTTCCGGACGCTAGCCAATTCTGACACCAACTGGCATCCCCGATCCAATCCGATTCGATTCAGTTCGACCTGCCTCCTTGCCTGGGGCTGTTGCAGGACCGCAGGGAAACGGCTCAGCCCCACAAGACCGCCGCACTTCAGACACCAGCACCTCTGACCAGCTGGCTGTAAATTGGGGGTGTTCCTGTGACCCCCTCCTCAGGTCTGAGAATTCGCTAGCTCAGCTCACAAGACACGGGAAAACACCCTACTTGGTTTTCGGCCTCTCTGGCATCCAGCCCCGTCGTGCAGCTGTCCCGGGCCAGCCAGCGTCATCTTCTTAGCACTCCGGACACTCGCAGCTCTGGAGGGTCCCAGGGTGTTAGGAGCCATGTGCCAGGAACCGGGGCCAAAGATCAAACGCGTGTGTCTTACTGTATTGGCAGGAGGGGTCGCACAGTGAGTCGCGGTGCGCCTGGGGAAGGGCCCACGTGGCTTTCTACTGACCTCGGGCCTGGCCTGTCACTTGGATGCTCGTGTCTGCAGGGGGCCAAGGGAGGTCGGGGGAAGTCCGTCACATCATGAACGACTCCAGCTCATGAAGATGAAAACTTGTGTTTTGTTTCAAAGTTAAGCACGTTTAGTCTAATCACATGGGACTATTTAGTTCCCGGTTTGGTGATTGGTAAAGTCAGCTCGTAAACTCCCCTTTGCTCTTCTGTTTTTCCTGCTCTTTCTGGCTTCCGTCCAGAACAGAGGGGCTGCTCCCAGACAGGACTCAGGAGGGCCGGGGCTGGCCGGCGCCCCGCTGCTGGTTTGCTGCGTGACTCTGAAAAGGTCACGTCCGACCGCTTACTCCTGTGATGAGGGCGAGTTGAACAAGTTCATTTCCACGCCTGAAGCTTAAGGCCTAAATCAAAGTAGCTTTCAGTTTTTCTTCAGACCTTTAGCCTCCGTAACTCAGCCTCAAGGGCACAGAACAACTCTCTGCATACTTTAAAAAAAATTGTGGTAAAATATACATCACACAGAATTCACCATCTTCACCGTTTTTCAGTGAACAGTTGAGTGGCATTAAGTACATTCACCTGGTTGTTCAGCCATCACCACCATCATCTCTAGAACTCTTTACATCTTGTGAAACCAACACTGTCCCCGTTAAACAGTAACTCCTATTCCCCCTCCCCCAGCCCCCGGCACCCCCCTTCTACTTTCTGTCTCTATGAATTTGACGACTCCAGGAACCTCATATAGGTGGAATCAGACAGTATTTGTCTTTTTGTGACTTGCTAATTTTACTCAGCAGAATGTCTTTAAGAGTCACCCGTGTTGGAGCAGGTGAAAAGAATCTCCTTTCTTTTTAAGGCTGAATAATACTCCATTGTATGTATAGGCCATGTTTTGTGTATCCACACATCTATCTTTGGACACTTGGGTTGCTTCCACCTTTTGGCTGTCGTGAATAATGCTGCTGTGAACATGATGTACAGATTTCTCTTTAAGATTCTGCTTTCAATTCTTTCGAGTATATACCCAGCAGTAGAATTGCTGTCTCACATGGTCATGTGGTAGTTGTATTTTAAATTTTTTTAGGAGCCTCCGTACTGTTTTCATAGTGGCTGCCCCATTTTCCATCCCCACTCACAGTGCACGAGGGTTCCAGTTTCTCCACATCCTCGCTGACACTTGTTATGTTCTGGTTTTTTGATAGCAGTCATCCTGAAGGGTGTGAAGAGGTTGCATACTTTTTGGGGTGTATTATTAAGCTCCTGGGGGAGTTGGGGAACCAGCGCCACGAGGCGCCCTTCCCTCAGCTCAGAGGCTCCCTCCACAGTCGGATCTGTGCCAGGATGGACACGTGAAGAAAGTTCCGGGGAGTGATTGGGACACCTGCGGCTAGGACCACGGTGGCCCTGGGATCGGGGGGCGTCTGAGTAAGGTGGCATCGAGCCTGCCTCTCGGGAGGAGCAGGAGAGGCAGAGCAGAGAGCCGTGCGTGGGGGCCAGGGCGGAGGAAAGGCCCAGAGGTGGGCGGTGTGCCCGGCAGCTGGGGGCGCTCCCCCGGGAGTGGGCTGCCGACCACCGGGGATCGACGGTCAGTCACGCTGGGTCAGTGTTCTGAGGGTCTCGTGCCCCAGCTTGCCTGCTCCCTGTTCTAACTCGAGGGGGTGCCTCGGCCAGGACCTTAAGGAGGCAACAGGATCCAGCTAGAATAACCTGGTTTTGATTTCACTGCCCTTGTTTATTTTCGTTATTTTTATGTTACTTCGGATTAATGCCAGATGAATTTGCGTGAGAGAAGGGCGCCTCGTAGCGCTGGTTCCCCAAGTCCCCCGGGAGCCCCCGAGGGCCGGACCATTACCCCCACCTGCACCCAGCCCTCCCTCCTGGTCCTGCCGGGCCGGGTGCTGGGAAGCGTGGCCAGTGCGCTGGGCCCTGCTGGCGGGCAGGCCGCACAGCCCCTCCCGGCGCTGGAAGAGGCGGGTGGGGCCCCGAGGGGCTGGCTGGAGTAGAAGCGCCTGTGTGAGAACCGCGCAGCGTGAGACGGCGCGGAGGGTCCCGGCAGCACCTGAGCCAGGACCTCTGCACGTGCCCCTTGGCTTCTGCCTGCTTAGGCTTCACCTGCTCTTTGGGACGGTCCACCCTCACGGCCCCCCCGACCCCGCCCCGCCCGGCGTTTCCACCCCTGCGTGGCATTGCCACAGCGGGTGGGAGGACAGACCTGGCTCTGTCCTCCCACCCCCTCCCCAGGATCAGCGTGACCGCATCTCATGGCCTGGCTGGTGTGGGCGGGAGGTTGTGCGGGGAGACGTAGCTGCTGGGGGGGGACCAGGCCCTCCGCCCAGCCCACTCTCGGCACGTGGACCAAGCGGAGAGTCCGGGGCTGTGCCCTGGGGCTGCTCCCGCTCTGCGAAAGGGGCACTTTTTTGTAATTTGCTCAGCGCTCCCCGTGGGCTGGCTGGAGAGCCGTGGCCCACACCCACCCCGTAGGTAAGGGCTGGGGGCGTCCATCCTGGTGTCCATCCTGCTGGCATGATAATGTGCGTGGCTTTCCTTCTCTTCTCTGTCCTCCAAGTTCTCTGTAATTACATTTTTAAGTGGAAAAACCCGGAGTCCTCCATTTCGTGAAGATTACTTAGGTTCTAGTTTTGTGCGGTGCCGAATCAGAGCCAGGCAAAGAAAATCTCCGTGGAATATTAAGGGGTCACTTTTGCTCCTAAAATATCAACATTGACTAAGGTTTACAGGCTAAAAATAGAGGGAGGGACTTCCCTGGTGGTCCAGTGGTTGAGAATCTGCCTTCCGGTGCAGGGGATGCGGGTTCGAGCCCCTGGTCGGGGAACTAAGATTCCCGCGTACCGGGGGGCAGCTGAGCCCGTGTGCCGCAACTAAGACCTGACAGAGCCAAAAATAAAAATTAATTAATTAATTAAAAAAACATTTTTTTAAAAATAGAGGGAAAATGGGTGAGTGTGTGCTGAAGCTTGGTAATGAGTTTGCTCTGCTGTGACGTGGGCCTGTCCCCTCCTCAGCGTACATCCGTGGTTTTGCGGCAGAATTAGCTCTTTATTGTCTAGTGGAGTCCAACCGGTGTTGGGCATTGAAATCCATGTTTGTTTCCGTTCGTGTGTGTGTGTGTGTGTGTGTGTGTGTGTGTGTGTCCTTTCAGAGACCTGTTCATTCCCAGCTTGACACTGTTTTCTATCCTGTGCCCAGAGATTTCTGAGCCATATATATATATAAATATATTTTTAATATTTATTTACTTATTTATTTGGTTGCACCAGGTCTTGGTTGCGGCAGGCAGGGTCCTTAGGTGTGGCATTCGAACTCTTAGTTGCGGCATGCATGTGGGATCTAGTTCCCTGACCAGGGAGCGAACCCGGGCCCCCTGCGTTGGGAGCACACTGCGCCACCAGGGAAGTCCCTCATATATATTTTTAATATATGTTAAATCATTCATCAAGGAACGTGTGTATGCTGAAACATTGGTGGCCACCTCCCTTACAAGTTGACTCTTTCTACCCAGTTTTTAACTGTGTTCATCCTATAGGCACTTTCTGGGCTAATGACATAAAATCGTCTTGGAAAGGAAAGCTAAAGACTTTTGCATTACCTTTTTCTCCTTTAAATCCACCCTTTGGTATTTGCAAAGGTCAGACGAGCGATTCTGGCGTCCATGGCCCTGATGAATGGGAAACCATACGTTCCCGTTGGCCTCTGAGGATGAGGGATTACTGCGGCGGCCGAGGCATCTGCTGTAATGTCAGGAGCGTGGCGATGGGAATGGCAGGAGCGGCAGACCCGTGAAAAATGCAGGAAGCGGGAAGCTCCTCTCCGCTTGCAACCGCGCGGACACCTCTGAGCATTTGTTCTCCTCCGTTAAACCTTGTGGCTGAGAATCAAGTACGAGGGGCGCGGGAGCCCCCGTCCTGAGGGGCGCGCCCTGCCCGCGCATCGGCCTGTTTGCGTTCAGCGTTCGCCCCCGTGGGGGGTGTCGGCTTTATTCTAAGTTAAATAAAAATCGTCATGTTGACGCCTAGATTTTCGCGGGAGAAGCAGGTGCTGTGCGTTGGGAGAGTAATGAATACGGCGTCTCTACCCTCTCCCAGGAGCAGATGGTCTGCGTCAGTTCATTTTGTGACCTTTCTTTGCTTCTAAGACACCAAATCTCTGATCCCACGGATCATAAATATTCTTTAGGTTTGCAGGCACGGAGGTGAGGGGAGCAGCAAGCTGTCGCTATCGTTTTCCATTTGTCTGGAACCTTTGGAAGGAACACATTACAGCATTTTTAGGCCCTGCATAAGCCTGCTGCAGCCGTGGGCTTTGCGGACACGTGAAGGGCGCCTCAGCCAAGGTCGGGGAGGAGCCGTGCTCAGCGTCCTGCCGTCCTCACGTCTCCACTCGCTGGACAGCCCTCCCAGCAGCCGGCACAGCGCCCGCCCGCCTGCCCAGGGCCGCGTTGCTAGTAGTGATAACGGCCACCTTGTCTTGATCGCCCGTTGTATTGGGGGGGCCATCGAGGGTGGCCTCGCCCTGCCCTGGAGCCCGCATTCTCGCAGGAGGCAGACGGGAAACAAGAGCAGTCTGGGGGGCCCTGATAAGAGGAGTGTGCGCTGGGCTGGGCTCGGTGGGAGGTGCCCCCCGGAGCTGGTCCCCCGCAGGAGTGTATGGGATGGGGGGGCTGGGGGGGGACATAGTTCTGGGTGTCCGCGGGGGCCTGGTTCAGGGGAGGACAGTCACCCTGGGTGTCAGGCTGGAGGGCGTGGACCTCGTCTGGAGTCAAGGGGGAAGCCTGGCAAATGAACTTACCTACAAAACAGAAGTAGAGTCGCAGAGGTAGAAAACAAACTTATGGTTACAGGGAGGGGGGAGGGGGAGGGATAAACTGGGAGATTGGGATGGACACATACACACTACTATACATACAACAGATAACTAATAAAGACCCGCTGTAGAGCACAGGGAACTCTACTCAATACTCTGTAATGAGCTACATAGGAAAAGAATCTAAACAAGAGTGGATACATGCACGTGTGTAACTGATCCACTTTGCTGTACCCCTGAAACGAACACAACATTGTAAATTAACTGTACTCCAATAAAAATTTTTTTTAAAAGTTGGGGGGGGGGGCTTGGGGTGGTTTTCAATGCGTGGGGGGACCACGTGGCCAGGCTTCTGTTTGGGGAAGAGCATCCTGGGAGGTGTGGAGGGCGGGCTGTGGGAAGAGGGCTGCAGGGGTGACGCCAGCGAGGGGCCGAGAGCCCCTGTCCCGCTCCGGCTCTCACCGCCTTCCCCTCCTTCCGTCTCTCATGACTCCATCCTCCTTCCCGTCACCCAGAGCCTCTCCACACCCCAGTAGTCTTGCTTCCCTTCTGACACCTCCCGGGACCCCTGGGGCAGGGGCTCACCCTTCCCCGGCCCCCCTACAGCAGCCTGGGCTTCCACCACGGGACCCTCAGTGGAGACCACCTTGCTCTCGACTCCCCGGTTCGGGCATGGGCAGTCCCCTGGGGCTGGGCCCTGTGGGTAGAAGAGGGGGCGGGGGCTACAGAGCAATTATCACAGCGGATCTGAGGGGACCCAGAACTGGGGGACAGAGCACACCTCAGCTTGAGAGCCTCCTCCGCCTTACACATTCTCCAGGAGATGAGGCGATCTTTTTGATGTTTACTTTTTCTAGGGGAAGATTTCAAACATAAAAATAGGGAAAACAGTGTAATGAGCTTCTACGTTCCCATGACTCAGCTTCCCCAGTCCTCAGCATCTGGCCGAGCTGACCGAGTCTCATGGACTCGGCCCGCCTCATTATGTGGAAGCGGATTCCATGCCTCCTGTCATTGTGACCGAGCACGTCTCTGAAAGGTCAGGGCTTTTGGCTGAAGCCCGGGGGCCTGGACTCCCTGAGCCCAGCCTTCTTGCCCACCCGGTGGGTGAGGACACCTCGCCCAGGGCTGCCGGGCGCGGGGTCGCTCGGGAGGCCTTTGCCAGAACCCAAACAGCTCCTTTTCTCCACGACCCGCTGTGCACCTGGCACCATCACAGCCTGGGGGCGGGCGAGCCCCGGGCCTGTTCTTGGCCCCAGCACTCACCGCCGTGCTTGGGGCAGTGACTTAGGCTGGGCCTCAGCGTCCTCATCTTTAAAAATGGGGGCAGTCGGAGCTCCCTCATAGGCTGGTTTTAAGGTTTAAATGAGACAATGTGTTATGTGTCCGTACATGATAAGCTCAGTACATGGTACCTTGTATTATAAACATTCTTTCGGTAATACATCCTGCAGCGTATTAGCTGCTATCCCCGTTTTACAAATGAAGCAACGGAGCCTTAAAACCAAGATTAAGTCACGTGCCTGCGCTCCTGGGGCGAGTGAATTATAGAGCCAGGGGTCTGAGCCCAGGTCTGACTCCCCCACAGCCCCCCCTTCGTTATGGCTAATTCTTCATTGAACCGTGCTCGGCAGCCTCGAGGAAAAGAATGTGCTGGTCTTGGCTCAGCAGACCAGGGTCATGTGGTCCTGCCTCTGTCCGATGTTCCAGCCAGCGCAGTCTCCTAGGAGCTGATGGCGTGTGCAGGTTCTCCCCAGACCCCTCGCCCGTTATCCCCCACCTTCTTCCCGCTTCTCCGTTGTTAGCGCCAGTCAGCCCCGCAGTGCAGAGAAACGGGGCGGGCCGGGGAAGACAGTTCAGGTCAAACACGGGCACGTCAGCCCTTCTGTGCTGAGTTTTAGTGGAAAGAGGCAAGCTCTAAAGGGCAGTGAGGGTCGTTGGTCACCTGCGGATGTTTGTTTTCCAGTCCGCCGAGATAGTGAGGGGCGGACAGGACAGATTTATCCGTTTCACCTGTAAAATTGATGGGAATGGAAAATGTGAAGTGAACGTGGCAGAGCCGGACATCACACCCAGGCCCGGCCAGTCTCATCGGTCCACGGTGCCTCGGGCCGCGCAGGCAGAGACCCCGGGGGCAGGCGAGAAACACTGCCGGCAGGTGACCCACTGGCTCGGAACCCTCCTCTGAAAGATCCGGTCCAGTTCTGGCTTAATGGGAGTCAGCATCACTGGGCCAGGACTCAGCTTCCTGTCCGGCTCTCCACACCTGTTCAGTGAGGTTCTCTGTTACCCAAACGCGGAAGCCAGGCGGACGAGCGAGTTGTCTGTAGCCGTCGGAGGGCAGAGCGCGGACTTGGGCACGTTTAGGCCACGGCCAGGCCTCTTCCTGCGCGTCCACCGCGGCCGCTGGGCCTCCGTCAGTGAGCAGCAGAATCGCCGGGGGCCCGTGGCTCCTCCCAGGTGCTTGGCCTCCCCGAGGAAGAGGTGGCAGTTAGCGAAGGTGGAGGACGGCCTCTCACTGGAGAAGTGGTCTTCTCTGTGGTTGTGAGTGTGTTCTGGGGTGTCACATCTGGAACACCAACCTCCAGTGGTGTAGTTTCCCCAAATCAAACCCTAGAACAGATTTTAGGGGAAGGTGGAGAGTCCCAGGGGTACAGGTCTTAACAGGTATGACTTGCAAGCTCCGTGGAGGAGCCTCCCCTTTGGGTAGGAAAGCACTGCTGGAATGACAGCCTGGCTTTCTTGGGGTCCAGCCAAGGAAACGATTTATGAGACTGACCCCCATGCTTAACCGGCTAAAGCTTTGGGCTGAAATCCAGAATCCCTATTATGGGAAGTGGAGTTAAAATTGTTCCCTCTGAAGCCCAGTGGCTGTTTATTTGATGAGCGAGGTCGCTCCAGTGACAGCTGTGGGGCCCAGTCTTTAATTAGGAGAAGAATTTGCCCTGAACTTCATCAGAATGGCATTTCTGAGGGCCTCCAGTGTTTTCCTTCCTGGCTTCTTCCAGCCTCGCCTTAGGCCCAGTCTTCATCCAGGGTCAGAGCTTGTTTCTTCGCCGGCGCCCCATTCCACACGCTCTCAGCGGCCCCGGCCCCTCTGCCTGCACAAGCTGGGGGGCTGCTTCTGGAGCCCGGGGTCCGCATGAGGCCTGCGTGCGTTTGTTGCATGAAGTTGGGTAAAGCGTCTCGGGCGCCTTTGTTGCAGCCACGCGCTGCTGCAAGTGCTCTACACGTATAAGCGCATCTCATCTTAGTGACAAGCAGGTGAAGCAGAATCCGAAACATCCTGTTTCACAGGTGGGGAGGCTGAGGGGCAGAGATGACGCAGCTGGTTAGTGACGTGCCCCCTGCGGAGCCTAGCACACCGCAGCTCTCGGTGGAAGTTTATCGAGTCTGGGCATCTTCCGCGCCTAAACGTCCCTTAACGTTTATCATCTCTGCCCTCTAGTTGTTTTGTTTGTTTGTTTTGTATTTGTTTTTGTTTTGGCTGCACTGTGCAGCAAGTGCGATCTTAGTTCCCAGACCAGGGATCGAACCCAGGCCCCCGCGGTGAGAGTGCAGAGTCTTAACCACCGGCCCACTAGGGAATTCCCTCTGCCCTCTAGGTTTTACTTTAACTTTTCTCTGAGAATATTGAATCTATCAGTCTTATCTTCAAATCTGGGTTTACTTTTTAAACTTTGTGTTATGGAAAAATTTAAGCATATGCAAAAAAAAAGAGAATAGTATAATGAAGCTCCACTTAACCCTCTATATAACTTCAGCAATTATCAACTCATGGCCTGTTATATTTTGTCAATATGCCCATCTACTCGCTCTCCTGGCCTGCATTATTTTGAAGTAAATCCCCCAAATCACAGTATTTCAGCCATATATTTCAGTGTGTATCTCTATGAGAAAATAAACTCTTTTAAAAACAACCATAATACCATTATTGTGCTTCAAGAATTAACAATAATTCCCTAATAGTGCATATTCAGTTAGCATTCAAGTTTCTAGTTATCTCTCTTTTTTTTTTTTTTTTTTTATACTGCAGGTTCTTATTAGGCATCAGTTTTATACACATCAGTGTATACATGTCAATCCCAATCGCCCAATTCAGCACACCACCATCCCCACCCCACCGCAGTTTTCCCCCCTTGGTGTCCATATGTCCATTCTCTACATCTGTGTCTCAACTTCTGCCCTGCAAACTGGCTCATCTGTACCATTTTTCTAGGTTCCGCATACATGCATTAATATACGATATTTGTTTTTCTCTTTCTGACTTACTTCACTCTGTATGACAGTCTGTAGATCCATCCACGTCTCAACAAATGACTCAATTTCGTTCCTTTTTATGGCTGAGTAATATTCCATTGTATATATGTACCACATCTTCTTTATCCATTCGTCTGTTGATGGGCATTTAGGTTGCTTCCATGACCTGGCTATTGTAAATAGTGCTGCAATGAACATTCGGGTGCATGTGTCTTTTTGAATTACGGTTTTCTCTGGGTATATGCCCAGTAGTGGGATTGCTGGGTCATATGGTAATTCTATTTTTAGTTTTTTAAGGAACCTCCATATTGTTCTCCATAGTGGCTGTATCAATTTACATTCCCACCAACAGTGCAAGAGGGTTCCCTTTTCACCACACCTTCTCCAGCATTTGTTGTTTGTAGATTTTCTGATGATGCCCATTCTAACAGGAGTGAGGTGATACCTCATTGTAGTTTTGATTTGCATTTCTCTAATAATTAGTGATGTTGAGCATCTTTTCATGTGCTTCGTGGCCGTCTGTATGTCTTCTTTGGAGAAATGTCTATTTAGGTCTTCTGCCCATTTTTGGATTGGGGTGTTTGTTTCTTTGATATTGAGCTGAATGAGCTGTTTATATATTTTGGAGATTAATCCTTGGTCCGTTGATTCATTTGCAAATATTTTCTCCCATTCTGAGGGTTGTCTTTTCGTCTTGTTTATGGTTTCCTTTGCTGTGCAAAAGCTTTGAAGTTTCATTAGGTCCCACTTGTTTATTTTTGTTTTTATTTCCATTACTCTAGGAGGTGGATCAAAAAAGATCTTGCTGTGATTTATGTCAAAGAGTGTTCTTCCTATGTTTTCCTCTAAGAGTTTTATAGTGTCCAGTCTTATATTTAGGTCTCTAATCCATTTTGAGTTTATTTTTGTGTATGGTGTTAGGGAGTATTCTAATTTCATTCTTTTACATGTAGCTGTCCAGTTTTCCCAGCACCACTTATTGAAGAGACTGTCTTTTCTCCATTGTATATCTTTGCCTCCTTTGTCATAGATTAGTTGACCATAGGTGCGTGGGTTAATCTCTGGGCTTTCTATCTTGTTCCATTGATCTATGTTTCTGTTTTTGTGCCAGTACCATATTGTCTTGATTACTGTAGCTTTGTAGTATAGTCTGAAGTCAGGGAGTCTGATTCCTCCAGCTCCATTTTTTTGCCTCAAGACTGCTTTGCCTATTCGGGGTCTTTTGTGTCTCCATACAAATTTTAAGATGATTTGTTCTAGCTCCGTAAAAAATGCCATTGGTAATTTGATAGGGATTGCATTGAATCTGTAGATTGCTTTGGGTAGTATACTCATTTTCACAATGTTGATTCTTCCAATCCAAGAACATGGTATATCTCTCCATCTGTTGGTATCATCTTTAATTTCTTTCATCAGTGTCTTATAGTTTTCTGCATACAGGTCTTTTGTCTCCCTAGGTAGGTTTATTCCTAGGTATTTTATTCTTTTTGTTGCAATGGTAAATGGGAGTGTTTCCATAATTTCTCTTTCAGATTTTTCATCATTAGTGTATAGGAATGCAAGAGATTTCTGTGCATTAATTTTGTATCCTGCAACTTTACCATATTCATTAATTAGCTCTAGCAGTTTTCTGGTGGCAGTTTTAGGATTCTCTATGTATAGTATCATGTCATCCGCAAACAGTGACAGTTTTACTTCTTCTTTTCCAATTTGTATTCCTTTTATTTCTTTTTCTTCTCTGATTGCCGTGGCTAGGACTTCCAAAACTATGTTGAATAATAGTGGTGAGAGTGGACATCCTTGTCTCGTTCCTGATCTTAGAGGAAATGCTTTCAGTTTTTCACCATTGAGAATGATGTTTGCTGTGGGTTTGTCATATATAGCCTTTATTATGTTGAGGTAGGTTCCCTCTATGCCCACTTTCTGGAGAGTTTTTATCAGAAATGGGTGTTGAATTTTGTCAAAAGCTTTTTCTGCATCTATTGAGATGATCATATGGTTTTTATTCTTCAATTTGTTAATATGGTGTATCACATTGATTGATTTGCGTATATTGAAGAATCCTTGCATCCCTGGGATAAATCCCACTTGATCGTGGTGTATGATCCTTTTAATGTGTTGTTGGATTCTGTTTGCTAGTATTTTGTTGAGGATTTTTGCATCTATATTCATCAGTGATATTGGTCTGTAATTTTCTTTTTTTGTAGTGTCTTTGTCTGGTTTTGGTATCAGGGTGATGGTGGCCTCATAGAATGAGTTTGGGAGTTTTCCTTCCTCTGCAATTTTTTGGAAGAGTTTGAGAAGGATGGGTGTTAGCTCTTCTCTAAATGTTTGATAGAATTCACCTGTGAAGCCATCTGGTCCTGGACTTTTGTTTGTTGGAAGATTTTTAATCACAGTTTCAATTTCATTACTTGTGATTGGTCTGTTCATATTTTCTATTTCTTCCTGGTTCAGTCTTGGAAGGTTATACCTTTCTAAGAATTTGTCCATTTCTTCCAGGTTGTCCATTTTATTGGCATAAAGTTGCTTGTAGTAGTCTCTTAGGATGCTTTGTATTTCTGCAGTGTCTGTTGTAACTTCTCCTTTTTCATTTCTGATTTTATTGATTTGAGTCCTCTCCCTCTTTTTCTTGATGAGTCTGGCTAATGGCTTATCAATTTTGTTTATCTTCTCAAAGAACCAACTTTTAGTTTTATTGATCTTTGCTATTGTTTTCTTTGTTTCTATTTCATTTTTTTCTGCTCTGATCTTTATGATTTCTTTCCTTCTGCTAACTTTGGGTTTTGTTTGTTCTTCTTTCTCTAGTTTCTTTAGGTGTAAGGTTAGATTGTTTACTTGAGCTTTTTCTTGTTTCTTTAGGTAGGCTTGTATAACTATAAACTTCCCTCTTAGAACTGCTTTTGCTGCATCCCATAGGTTTTGGGTCGTCGTGTTTTCATTGTCATTTGTCTCTAGGTATTTTTTGATTTCCTCTTTGATTTCTTCAGTGATCTCTTGGTTATTTAGTAACGTATTGTTTAGCCTCCATGTGTTTGTCCTTTTTACGTTTTTTTCCCTGTAATTCATTTCTAATCTCATAGCGTTGTGGTCAGAAAAGATGCTTGATATGATTTCAATTTTCTTAAATTTACTGAGGCTTGATTTGTGACCCAAGATGTGATCTATCTTGGAGAATGTTCCGTGCGCACTTGAGAAGAACGTGTAATCTGCTGTTTTTGGATGGAATGTCCGATATATATCAATTAAATCTATCTGGTCTATTGTGTCATTTAAAGCTTCTGTTTCCTTATTTATTTTCATTTTGGATGATCTGTCCATTGGTGTAAGTGAGGTGTTAAAGTCCCCCACTATTATTGTGTTACTGTCGATTTCCTCTTTTATAGCTGTTAGCAGTTGCCTTATGTATTGAGGTGCTCCTATGTTGGGTGCATATATATTTATAATTGTTATATCTTCTTCTTGGATTGATCCCTGGATCATTATGTAGTGTCCTTCCTTGTCTCTTGTAACATTCTTTATTTTAAAGTCTATTTTATCTGATATGAGTATAGCTACTCCAGCTTTCTTTTGATTTCCATTTGCATGGAATATCTTTTTCCATCCCCTCACTTTCAGTCTGTATGTGTCCCTAGGTCTAAAGTGGGTCTCTTGTAGACAGCATATATATGGGTCTTGTTTTTGTATCCATTCAGCCAGTCTATGTCTTTTGGTTGGGGCATTTAATCCATTCACGTTTAAGGTAATAATCGATATGTATGTTCCTATGACCATTTTCTTAATTGTTTTGGGTTTGTTTTTGTAGGTCCTTTTCTTCTCTTGTGTTTCCCACTTAGAGAAGTTCCTTTAGCATTTGTTGTAGAGCTGGTTTGGTGGTGCTGAATTCTCTTAGCTTTTGCTTGTCTGTAAAGCTTTTGATTTCTCCATCAAATCTAAATGAGATCCTTGCCGGGTAGAGTAATCTTGGTTGTAGGTTCTTCCCTTTCATCACTTTAAGTATATCATGCCACTCCCTTCTGGCTTGCAGAGTTTCTGCTGAGAAATCAGCTGTTAACCTTATGGGAGTTCCCTTGTATGTTATTTGTCGTTTTTCCCTTGCTGCTTTCAATAATTTTTCTTTGTCTTTAATTTTTGCCACTTTGATTACTATGTGTCTCGGCGTGTTTCTCCTTGGGTTTATCCTGTATGGGACTCTCTGCGCTTCCTGGACTTGGGTGGCTATTTCCTTTCCCATGTTAGGCAAGTTTTCGACTATAATCTCTTCAAATATTTTCTCTGGTCCTTTCTCTCTCTCTTCTCCTTCTGGGACCCCTATAATGCGAATGTTGTTGCGTTTAATGTTGTCCCAGAGGTCTCTTAGGCTGTCTTCATTTCTTTTCATTCTTTTTTCTTTAGTCTGTTCCGCAGCAGTGAATTCCATCATTCTGTCTTCCAGGTCACTTATCCGTTCTTCTGCCTCAGTTATTCTGCTATTGATTCCTTCTAGTGTAGTTTTCATTTCAGTTATTGTATTGGTCATCTCTGTTTGTTTGTTCTTTAATTCTTCTAGGTCTTTGTTAATCATTTCTTGCATCTTCTCAGTCTTTGCCTCCATTCTTATTCCAAGGTCCTGGATCATCTTCACTATCATTATTCTGAATTCTTTTTCTGGAAGGTTGCCTATCTCCACTTCATTTAGTTGTTTTTCTGGGGTTTTTTCTTGTTCCTTCATCTGGTACATAGCCCTCTGCCTTTTCATCTTCTCTATCTTTCTGTAACTGTGGTTTTTGGTCCACAGGCTGCAGGATTGTAGTTTTTCTTGCTTCTGTTGTCTGCCCTCTGGTGGTTGAGGCTATCTAAGAGGCTTGATGGGAGACTCTGGTGGTGGGTAAAGCTGACTGTTGCTGTGGCGGTCAGAGCTCAGTAAAACCTTAATCCACTTGACTGTTGATGGGTGGGGCTGGGTTCCCTCCCTGTTGCTGTGGCGGTCAGAGCTCAGTAAAACCTTAATCCACTTGACTGTTGATGGGTGGGGCTGGGTTCCCTCCCTGTTGGCTGTTTTGCCTGAGGCAACCCAACACTGGAGCCTACCCGTGCTCTTTGGTGGGGTTAATGGCAGACTCTGGGAGGGCTCACGCCAAGGAGAACTTCCCAGAACCTCTGCTGCCAGTGTCCTTATCCCCACGGTGAAACAGAGCCACAACTCGCCACTGCAGGAGACCCCCCAACACCAGCAGGTAGGTCTGGTTCAGTCTCCCCCAGGCTCACTGCTCCTTCCCCTGGGTCCCGATGCACACATTACTTTGTGTGTGCCCTCCAAGAGTGGGGTCTCTGTTTCCCCCAGTCCCGTCAAAGTCCTGCAATCCAATTCCCACTAGGCTTCAAAGTCTGATTCTCTAGGAATTCCTCCTCCCGTTGCCTGACCCCCAGGTTGGGAAGCCTGACGTGGGGCTCAGAACCTTTACTCCAGTGGGTGGACTTCTGTGGTATAAGTGTTCGCCAGTCTGTGAGTCACCCACCCAGCAGTTATGGGGTTTGATTTTACTCTGATTGCGCCCCTCCTACTGTCTCACTGTGGCTTCTCCTCTGTCCTTGGACGTGGGGTATCCTCCTTGGTGAAGTCCAGGGTCTTCCTGTCAATGATTGTCCAGCAGCCAGTTGTGATTCTGGTGCTCTCGCAAGAGGGAGTGAGAGCACGTCCTTCTACTCCGCCATCTTGGTTAATCCTCTCTTTTTTTTTTTAATTGGAGCATAGTTGCTTTACAATGTTGTGTTAGTTTCTATTGTACAGCAAAGTGAATCAGCCATATGTATACGTATATCCCCTCTTTTTTGGATTTCCTTCCCATTTAGGTCACCACAGAGCACTAAGTAGAGTTCCCTGTGCTATACAGCAGGTTCTCATTAGTTATCTATTTTATACATATTAGTGTACATATGTCAATCCCAATCTCCCAATTTATCCCACCCACCCCCATTCCCCCCTTGGCGTCCATGCGTTTGTTCTCTACGTCTGTCTCTATTTCTGCCTTGCAAACAGGTTAATCTGTACCATCTTTCTAGATTTCACGTACATGCGTTAACATGCGTATTTGTTTTCTAATGTCTGTTTACAGCCTGTTTGAATAGGCTCTGATAAGGTCTGCATTGCGGTTGGTTGATGTGTCTCTTCTGGCTCTTTTCATCTGTAGGCTCCTCCTCCATATTTCCTTTACTGCAGGGTATTTGTTGAAGAAACCAGGTCACTTGTCCTATTGAGTTTCCCATGGTTTGGATTGTGCTGATTGTATCTCCGTGGTGTCATCTGACATGCTCATGTGTTCCTCTGTTTCCCCGTAAACTACAGTCTGACCAAGTTCAGGTTTAATTTCCTGACAGGACTCCCTCTCTCAGGAGGCAGGGACCTCTGCTGTCTCTTTGCGATGTTCACAACCACTGATGACCAGGGCCTAGATCCACTGATTCTTTAGGGATTGTAAATGGTTTCCAAACTGGGTTTCATTCCCTCGAGGACCTGTTCCTCAAGGTGCCTGTCCCAGGGCCAGGCACAAAGAAGGCTTCGTAAGACTCGGTACCAGTCATGACCTCTGGCCTCTCTTCAGCATTCCTGCTCACTGACCGATCGCTAGGAAATGGGCCTCCCCGGGAGAGGAATGAAATTGTCCCTTTGACTCGACGCTCCCCTCACCCACCCCTACTCATGTCCTTGTGTTTTTTCCCTTCCACCCTCGGCATTGGAGGGCGCTTGGCGGCCCCCGGGGAAGAGCGCTGGGGCGGCGGGGGCGGCCTCGCATGGGGCCCCCCCCCGGGTACCGGCGAGAGCTCAGTTCTTCTCGGCTCTGAAAGCCGCTGCCCGCTTGGCCTGGCGTTAGTCTCAACACCAAAAGATGGGCAGTGTCTGGGAGGAGAGGGCCGGCCTCCCTCTGCAGGCCCGGGGAGAGGTTTAGTTCAGCTGGCAGGCCCTTGTGTACTGGGGGTCAAGGACTGTAAACAAGTCCTTTAGAGGATGTCCACAGGTCGGGGTCCTGAACTGCATCCCTGTCACCCCATTCCCAGGGAGCTGCATTGTACCGCCTGGCACGGCTCTTGGGATCAGAAGCCAGAGCCGATCCCGGTGAGCCCGCTGCCCTGCGGGTCTGGGCGAGTCGCGCCTGGGTGTGTGATGTGGACAGGGGCGCAGGGGCGGCTCCCTTAGGGTCCCGGTCGGGGTTCCACTCAGGGACCAGGCAGGGGCCTCGGCGCGCGGGGTGGTGGCTCTCCCGGCGGCCTGTCCCCGGGACGAGGCCCTGCCCTGGGGGGGGGTCTGGAGAGGTTCGCGGCCACCCGGCGTCTTGGGTCCCTCCTGGCCACCGTTTATCGTGTGGACCACGTGAGTCACGGCGAGTCTGTGGTCCCCGTGGTGGGCCTTGAGCTGAGCCTAGAGAAGGCGGCTCCAGGGCCCGGGAAGCCGCTGCGAGCCCAGGGGGCAGAGCCCGTGCACGGCGCCACCCCTGGGAGCGCGGGAGACGAGCCTGGTTTCACCTGCTCGGTGGTCCCGGCCCCCACCTGCTGGAGGCCTTTGGCCCTCGAGCCCGCGCCCGCGAGCCCCCCGATTCCGAACCCCGTGGGGCCTTGAATACTCTGGTTCTGCCTCAGGAACGCGGCCATTTCCTTGTCGCTTGACCCCCGTAAAAGATGGAAGTGAAAGGTCTAGTGTTCCTCGGATGGGATTAGAGCAGGACGCCTGTTCCAAACCCAGGGGAGTAAGTCTGTTGGGCTTTTACGGCATTTCGGGGACACGGGGTCAGACCAAGGGGTGCCCTGGAGGTACCCAGAGAGCTCTGGGGACACGAACCGTGGTGGGGACAGCCTGCCCAGCTTTGCTTGCCTTTATGTTTGGGTGCAGGGACGGATGGGCCCGGCCTCCTTTTCTGCTCCCCAGACACTTGTCACCACGCGCCGTGGGTCTGGAGACCCTGAGGGGAAGGGTCACGGGAGGTGCGCGCACCCCGTCTGACCCCGCAGACGCGGCCGCTGGCGAGCCGGGCGGGAGGATCGGGGGGGGCGGTTTCGGCCCTCAAGCCTTTCTCCTCCTCAGAACTTGAAAGCGTGAAGAAACAGCGAGAAGTAGAGAGAAACAGTCATTATCCTACTACCCAGAGGTCACTGCTCTGGACGTTTCGGCCTGTTTCCTTCCTGTACTGTTAATGTATTTTTCTTTACAGAGATTATACTATAAATACAATTTTGTGTCCTGTTTTGTGTCCTTCTTCTTACCATAATAAGCATTTTAAACTAAAAACAGCTTATAAATATCATGTTTAAATGACTACATCATGTTCTATCATGTGGGTATATCGTGGTTTACTGTACCATTCTCTTAAGTGTTAGGCGTTCAGATTGTTTCTTTTATTTTTTCCTTGCTGTTACAATTAATGCAGCAATAAGCCCTGGTAGGGCTTAAGTCTTTGTCTGTGTCTTAGGTTATGATAATAAGTTCCTGTCACTGGAATCACCCTGTCAGAGGGGATGCTCCTTTTCGAGGTCCTCACTCTCTAAAAACTTTACTGCCTTTTATTTTCTCAGCCTGTTTTGGGACCCAGCGTGGGTTCAGGTGGCGGGTTAGCGTGTGGAATGGGACTGGGGAAGGCTTCATGGAAGAGGGCTTTTAGGCCACGTTCCGAAGGGGTTGGTCGTTCCTGAGGGTAGACGCAGGCGGGGAGGGTGGGGAGACCGTCCTAGGCACCCAGGCAGAGCGGGAGACGCAGATGCCCAGAGCTGCTAGTGAGTGTGGACCTGGGAGAGCCGAGGCCAGAGGAGGGGGGACAGGAGAGGGTGGGGCGGGGGTGGGGGGAGCGAGCAAGGCCTGGGGACAGAGCGTGGACTTGGCCATATGGAAGGGGGAAACCAGGGAGGGGCTGTGAGCAGGCAGGTGACGTGAGGAGGCGTGCGTGCTGGGTCACCTGGCTGCCGGGCGGAGGGTGGACAGGGCAGGGCAGAAAGGGATGCCGCAAGGCCAGTTAGGACCGCTGGGTGAGAGGAGTTCCTCGCAGACTTGGCTACATGGATAGGAGACAGTGCTTTTCGTTTAAATTTACATTTCTTTAATTCCTGCTGAGGTTGGACATTTTTATGTTGATTCGCCAACTGTATTTCATCATTTGTGACTTGACTCCGTGTGTCCTGATGGGTCCCAGAGGCACCGTCGCTGCAGATGTTAGGTGTGGCCAGACGCATGGTCCAGCTTTGCACCGGAGCCCTTGGAGATGCAGCGAGGGGAGGTGGTGCCTGGGCCCCGGGACGTCCTCTGCTCTGTCCCGTCCTCCTCAAGCTGGCACCGTGACCAGGGCCTTGGAAAGCATGGCGCGGCAAGCTCAGGCTCTGCTGACCAAGAGAACAGTACGAGTGGCCGTGGAGGGACTTCCCTGGGGGTCCAGTGGTTAAGACTTCGCCTTCCGATGCAGGGGGTGGGGGTTCGATCCCTGGTCGGCGAGCTAAGATCCCACATGCCTCGTGGCCAAAGAAACCAAAACATAAAACAGAAGCAGTATTGTGACAAATTCAATAAAGACTTTGGAAATGGTCCACATCAAAAAAAAAAAAAAATGTGGCCGTGGAGGTCGCTTCTCTGCCATCAGATTTGAGGAAGAGGCTCAGGATGCAGCAAAGTCAGCTTAAGTCAGGGGGTCCCTAGTGAGCGGGGTCAGCTGAGTTTGAGGAGAAGTCCTGTCCAGGCTGGGTCATGCCAGCAGGCCACACGCACTTGCTGGAGCGGAGAAGGTGAGTGAGAACAGGGCCTTGGGGACGAGGTTACCTCCCCAGCCCCGACCCAGAGTTAACAGCACCCAGCTTGGAGACCTTGCCTATTAATGTATTTGTCGCTGGCTTTTCTGATATCCCCAGAAGCTTCCTGAGGAAATCGCAGGCAGGGGCTGGCCAGGAACGAACCCTGATTGGAAAACGTTGCTTCCTAGCTGGCTGCTTGCCAGACGGCAGGGTCACTTGCATTTGGTCCCCCCTGAGGGGTGGCTGACTCTGTGTGCAGTATGTTCACCCCAGCTCCACCCAGGTCGCTGTCGCGGGGTCGCTGAGTCGCGGTGCAGGTGGCGGCGGGGTGGCTGAGTAATGACCCGCGTTCTCTTTGCAGCTTCTGGATTAGGAACCACAGGGACCTTGAGCCGTGTCTTATCCTGGAGCGTTTCCCCGTTGAATCTGAACGGTGTCAGATTGTTAAAAGGCCACTGTTACGGCCGGGCCTTGTCGCGGTCATGCCCTCACTGTGGCTGGAGTCCCCCCACTTTGACGTTTAATTTTACACCAAGACCAGGGACTTCCCTGGTGGCGCAGTGGTTAAGAATCCGCCTGCCAATGCAGGGGACACGGGTCCGAGCCCTGGTCCGGGAAGATCCCACATGCCGCAGAGCAACTAAGCCCATGCGCCACAACTACTGAGCCTGCGCTCTAGAGCCCACGCGCCACAACCACTGAAGCCCGTGTGCCACAACTACTGAAGCCCGCACGCCTAGAGCCTGTGCTCTGCAACAAGAGAAGTCACTGCAATGGGAAGCCTGTGCACCGCAACGAAGAGTAGCCCCCGCTCGCTGCAACTAGAGAAAGCCGGCACGCAGCAATGCAGACCCAACGCAGCCAAAAATAAATTAATTAATTAATTAAAAATTTTACACCAAGGCCAGATCAGATAAGGCATGGCAGAGAGTTGGATGAGCTGACCCACCAGAGGCCTTTCCGAAACTATTCCAGAGTCCTGATGAGTCCTGGTTACAAAAGAAATACACATTTTTTATAGAAAAATTTGGAAAGTTAATCTCCTCCCCCACAAAACCGAAGCAGACACAGACGTGGTTGCTCTCACACCGCAGTGTTGCCCAGTTACGACCTGGTCTGGGTCTGCAGGCCTTCCTCCTTCCATAGGTGCACTCTGTTTAACGTAAACCTGCGTGTACGATCTTTGCCTTGACGTTCTCCCACTTGACGTGCGGGCACCGCTTGCCCAGCGTCCCGTTTCCTCCCCACCAGCAGCCGCGTGTGCCCGGGAGCTCAGGCGAGCCTCCCCAGGCCGTGAGTCACCTCAAGGGACATGCCGTCATCTCGGTCAGGGCCTTGTGGCTTCAGCCAGGTCTGGGCCCCGTCGCATTCTTCAAATGCCGTCAGATCATCGTCCTTTCAGGATGGCTTCGATTTTTAGAGCAAATCAGTCGTTTTCCACGGCCCAGCGTCCTGTGCTGGGCGAGGCTGAACCTGAGACTTGGCTGCTCCCAAGGAGAGCAGACTTCCTGGGTGACCTGCAGGGGAGCGGAGAGGATGAGAGGGTGCAGCCCTCGGGCACCTGGGGCGCCCCGCCGGGCCGAGGCCCTGGAAGCCAGCTCTGAGCCGGGTATGAGCGTCGCGCTCAGACCCGGGGAGCTTGGGAAAGCGCCCACGAGGACGGGATGGACGGCCCGGGGGAGAGGGCCAGAGGGACGTGAACCTTGCCTGTGGCTGCGGTGAACACTCCTCGTTTCCCCCTGGCTTGGGGTGGCTCTGGACCCAGCTGGACCATTCTTTTATGCAGTTTCCCTTGCAGCTACGCATGGCCATAGGGCACGGTTCTGGCCTCCGAGAGGGACAGTACCCCTTCAGCAGTAAAATGGCAAAGCCCTCTGGCCCTCGCGCCCTCTTCCTTCCTGTTTCACGGACTCTGCCTGCTGGGGCAGCGGCTGTCTCGCAGGTACAGGGACGGAAGCACAGGCCAGGGCCGTTGGAGCAAGAAGACAAACAGATCCTTGTCCTGCGTGAGGGCCTGGAGGGGCTCTTCCCACCCTGAACCTCTTGCTTCCAGAGTTCTTGTTCCGTGAGAAAAATAACCCCCATCTGTTTAAGCGACTTGTTAGTTTTTTTAATTGCTTGCAGCTGAATGCAATCATACCTGATAAGGTAATGTTTTAATATTTTACAAGGGAGAAATGTATTTACATATTGTGTAATTAAAAATGAAAAATAATTTAAATCTCCACAGATTTCTGGGCCCACAAAAGACACACTGAAACAGAATCTTTGGGGATGGGACTCATATCTGTATTTTTAACAAACTCTCCAATGATCTGTTGTAAAATAAATCATTTCCATATTCATTAATACTGTTCCCATTTTATACATGAAAACATTGAGGCCCAAGGAGCTTAAACAACTTATCCCAGTTTTTTTTTTTTTAATATCATAGTATAGTTGATTAACAATGCTGTGTTAGTTTCAGGTGTACAGCAAAGTGATTCAGTTATACATATACATGTATCTATTCTTTTTCAAATTCTTTTCCCATTTAGGTTATTCTCCCAGTATTTTTTTTTTAAAGGAATTCCTTTATTTTTATTTTTAATTAATTAATTTATTTATTTTTGGCTGTGTTGGGTCTTCGTTTCTGCACAAGGGCTTTCTCTAGTTGCGGCGAGCGGGGGCCACTCTTCATCGCGGTGCACGGGCCTCTCACTATCGCGGCCTCTCTCGTTGCGGAGCACAGGCTCCAGACGCGCAGGCTCAGTAGTTGTGGCTCACGGGCCTAGTTGCTCCGCGGCATGTGGGATCCTCCCGGACCAGGGCTCAAACCCGTGTCCCCTGCATTGGCAGGCAGATTCTCAACCACTGCGCCACCAGGGAAGCCCCTCCCAGTATTTTTAAGTGAGACTTGTGTCCAGCACTGCCTGGTCCCAGAGTGCGCCCCCAAGCCCTGCTCACCCCGGGGAGGCCTGGCTTCCCCTCCACCTCACTGTCACACTGCTTCTGGAGGGAACTTCCAAACTAGAAGATTCAAAACTGTTTTGGACACGGTTTTGCACTGCTGTCCGGGGCAGTATCCCCGCAATGCACGTGTCCCCAGGAGAGGAAGCCAAGTATGGTTTCTGGCGTGTTGGTTAAAAAGTGGACTCACCAATTCTTGGTCGTGTCTTCTGCTTTTGAAACAAGACTTCTTTGAAATTAGTTTTTTCCACAGACTTTCTCTGGTTAAGTCACTTAAGAATTACTAGACCATCTCACCCATGAAAGGTAATTATGGTTGTTTTATGAGTGTGGAAGACGTATAGCTTGTAAGTGCTTGAGGAGTCTCCTGTGAGTTATTAGAACTTGCAGGATTCATGTTCTACCAAATTAGCCCTCACGAGCTGATAGATTTTATCTGTAGTTCAACAAAGCTTTGGTCAGCGCTGCACATTCATAACAGTTACATACACACCAGCTCCCTCAGAGAGGTTAACTCTGGGTAAGGTGGCCACCTCAGGTTGTAATAGCGCGATTTGCTTGGGATTCGGAGACCTGTATGACGAGAATGCTCTTCTGATGGTGAAGAGGGTCAGTGCCCTGGAGGCCCTCAGGGGGGCTGACAGTGTCCTGTGGACCAAGCATGGCCTGGGGGCAGGAGCTCCTTGTTCTAGACCTGGGTCTGGCATGAGCCCACCGTGTGTCGGATCTCTGACTAATTCCACACGGTCAGACTCTCAGACAGCACTGTTTCTGAGGTCCCTTGGGCGCGGGGCACACTGGAGATGCTTTCCTACGTCGCCTTCAGGGACCTCCTTTGCTGGGGGCGTCTCTACGGTAGCAACTGTGGCCACCCATACTTCTCCTGAGGGCTCTCTGTGCCAGGCCTTTACAGATGTTCATTCAGTTCTCACAATAGCTTTGCAAGGTGTAGGTATTACTCTTCCTGATCCCTAGGTGAGGAAACTGAGGCTCAGAGAGGTCTAGTTACTTGCTCAGGATCACACAGCCGATAAGCAGCAGAATCAGACTTGGGCTCAGGCCAGCCTGAATGCAGGCTGTGTGACCCTGGCTCCGTGGAGCTGGTGCTGGGCGGCGGCAGGGGCATGGGAAGCATGGTGGACGAGGCCTCTTTTGACTGGGAACCTGGGAGGCCTTTGGAGCAGAGGCAGGATCTAGAGTGTAGGGTAATTCCAGGTAAGCTTGGGAAGGTCGCCGTGTGTTCTGGGAATCAGGAGGAGCCCAGCTGGATGAACTGTGCCATCCCCCGGGGACCTGAGGAGGCCAGAGGAGGACGTGAGGCTGGGAAGGTGACGGGTCAAGTCAGCGAGGGTGCGAGACACCGGGAAGTTGGGGGAAGAACGTTTTGTGTTTTATGTGAAGCTGTTTTCAAGATGTTTTATATTATGCTGCTCATTATTCCTTAACACAATAATGACTGCAATAAGTTCATCTTGAAGTCACTCACTGAGCGCCAGGAGAAAACAGTCCCCCCCTCCCAGTGGAGCACCGTTTACTCTGCCTTTAATCAGAAAGTGAGACTGGGGGCTTGTTGTCTTTGCCTTTCTGCCCAGGCAGCCAGGAAGGCCAGGCCTGATTTGGTATCTGACTGTAGTAACTCTCTTCTCTCTCTGGTTCTTGGTAAAAAGGTTCATCTTTTATTCCATGTGTTTTCTAGTCTTCATTTCATTTTATTTTATTTGCCTTGAGTATAAATTATTATTAAAGACGACCATAATTTCCTTTTGGAAGTAGGCAGGGTGTATCCTTTAAATATATTCTAACGCTTGGTAAGAAGAAACTGAGACTGACTTCCTCGCATGGTCATAGGGAGCAGCCGTGAAGGGCCAGGCCGGGGCAGTGATGGATGAAAGCGTTCTCTCGGGTTGATGGACTGCCAGCCAGAGGCTTCCGGGAAGGGCGCTCTACGTCCTGGACAAGGGAGGGAAAGAGCCCGCCTCTGGGAACCCCGGAGGCGCCGAGTCCGGGGAGCCGGCTGCAGGCGTGTGCCCGTGGGCTCTGCAGCCCCGCTCGCCTCTCTTTCCTTCCGTCTTCACAGTTGGCTCTGATTCGCTCATTCCCCAGAACCCCCTGGACCAGGTTTTTGGCTCTTACTGGGAGAATGGACTAGGTCGTGTGTCGGCAGTTCTCCGTAACCGCTTCCCGGAGCCTTTAGGGAAATCTCTGGGAGATGGCTCTGCACGGTGAGCGTCCGCGTGCCAGGCCCACAGAGAGAGGCTGCAGACCCTGGGTGGAGCGGCCGCTCGCTGCCCGCAGGGGCCTCCGCAGAGAGCGCTGCGGCCGCCCGGATGCCACGGAAATTCATGTTCTGTTTAGCTTCTCAGGTGTTCCTGAGAACAGCGCAGCTAAAGCACCTGGGATGCTCGGCGCGGGAAGCTCTCCGACTGGGGTCGGGCTCTCGGACCAGCCTGTCCAGAGTGTGTGCCGAGTTGGGTTCGGATGCACTTTTCTGGAAAGGTCTTCCCAGATGCTCACAGGGAATGTATGCTTCCTTTAACATTCCATCCAGAAAGAGTTAAGAACCACTGCTCTGAAAAATGACCTTCTCTGGTGTTCTTCCTGACCTTCTTGAATATCCATATCAAACCACTTCCCCCAAAGCGTGCTGCTCAGAGCAGCTGTAGGCAGAGGGGTGGGGGGCCATCCAGGCCACGGGGGCACAAAGCCAGCACCGGGGACGTGGCACGGAGGGCAGCCCTCGTCCCCCGGCCCCTGCCGCCGAACTGTGCTGCGCCGTGTGTGTCGGGAACCCGGGCAAGGGAGACCCAGGGCAGGCTCGCAGAAACCCAGCACGGCTTTGCCTGCGTCCAGTGTGGTTTGGTTTTGCCTGCGCTCTTCCCAAGCCCAGGGCTGCAGGGCGCTTTGTGCACAGAAAGGAAGCATTGTCCTCACTAAGGATGCCTTTTCCGAAGGGTTCCTGCGGGCAGAACAGCTCTGCAGAACAAACCAGGCCAAACCTCAGACTGGACCGCAGCTGTTTAGATTCTGTTTCGCTTGGGGAGCACCTGCCGCGTCCCTACTGTGTGCTGTGGAATCCCTGGTCTCCTGGAGCAGGCAGGTTCCGGAGTAGCCACCCACGGCCCCGGGGCTGCGGGGAACCAGGGAGGGAGGCCGCGGGTCCCCGAGCGCCATCAAGTCAGCGGTGGTGGCCGGGCCTCTGTGAGAGGATGCGGCTCTGTGTTCTCTCCCAACCCTTCTCTTATGTGAGCGCGCATTTTTACCTTGTGGTGATTAGTATGCATCTGATACTTTGGCTCCCCGATTTTCACTTAGCGTTCCTGCACTGATTTCCACTTAGCGACGAGGCTGAGGTATTTATCATTTTTAAAAGCCATGTACATCTTTTGCCTTATTGATGGAGCCTCGTGGAGCAGCCGTCCTCTCATTTGCTGAGAACAACAGGGACTTTCTCAATTAGGCATCCTTGCAGAATCAGCTCCCCCCGCCCCCTGACTTATTTCCTGAGGGGTGTCTTGCTGAGCCAAAGTTATGAATAGTTTTATGCCTTTCCTACTGGTTTTTCTTATTATTACGGAAAATTTCAAACATATAAAAAGAAGAGAGACTACCAGGATGCCGTCCCATGTATTTATTGGTGCGTTTCAACAGTGAGCAAGTCAGGGCGTTCGGGGTCCCCTACAGCCCCACAGACTTTTCCTGCCCTGGTTGCTGTGCAACAAATCCCAGACATCACATAATTTCATCTATAAATACCTAGGTGTGTATTTCTTTTTTTTTTCTTTTTTATAAATTTATTTATTTATTTGTTTTTGGCTGTGTTGGGTCTTCGTTGCTGTGCGCAGGCTTTCTCTACTTGCGGTGAGCGGGGGCTTCTCTTGTTGTGCAGAACACGGGCTCTAGGCGCACAGGCTTCAGTAGTTGTGGCTCGCGGGCTCTAGAGCGCAGGCTCAGTAGTTGTGGCGCACGGGCTTAGTTGCTCCGCGGCATGTGGAATCTTCCCGGACCAGGGCTCGAACCCGTGTCCCCTGCATTGACAGGTGGATTCTTAACCACTGAGCCACCAGGGAAGCCCAAGATTCCTATCCTTCAGAAATACATACCTAGGGCTTGTGTATTATACTGAAGCCTGTGTGCCTAGAGCCTGTGCTCCGCAACAAGAGAAGCCACCATAATGAGAAGCCCGCACACCACAACGAAGAGTAGCCCCTGCTCGCCGCAAGTAGAGAAAGCCCCCGCCCAGCAACAAAGACACAACACAGCAAAAAAAAAAAAAAAAAAAAGAATTATGGCTACGTTTCCATGTAATCTCCCTGTTTATTTCCAGTGTTGGTATTCCTGATTTTTTTATGTCGATAGGTAGGCACGATTTCCCAGGTGATTCAGAGCCCTATTGGGTTTGGCCTTAGAATGCAAATCACACGTGTGTCGTGTTTGTATCTCCCGCGCTGCCCAGACTGGCTCTCTCTTTGGTCCTCCCTGACTGTCCGGGTGCCCCACCAGGTGGCAGAAAAACCAAGTCATGGGTCACCTGCTGTGGGACAGGAGCTGTTAGTAGGGAGACCTGGTCAGGATGAAAATGCCTTTATAGTCCACGGAGAGGTTTTCTCATGCTCGGGACAGACTTGCACCCTGGGCCCAGCTATTTTTGATGGAAGAATTAAATAAGTTGGGCTTCCACGGTGGCGCAGTGGTTAAGAATCCACCTGCCAATGCAGGGGACATGGGTTCGAGCCCTGATCCAGGAAGATCCCACATGCCACAGAGCAACTAAGCCTGTGTGCCACAACTACTGAGCCTGCGCTCTAGAGCCCGTGAGCCACAACTACTGAGCCCATGCGCCACAACTACTGAAGCCCGCGCACCTAGAGCCCGTGTTCTGCAACAAGAGCAGCCGCTGCAATGAGAAGCCCGCGCACCACAAGGAAGAGTAGCCCCCGCTCGCCGCAGCTAGAGAAAGCCCGCGCGCAGCAACGAAGACCCATTAGAGCCAAAAAATAAATAAATAAATTTATTTAAAAAAAAAAAAGAATTAAATGACTGGATTTTAGTTTTGGTCACAAGTTTGCCATTTTATTCTTAGTCTTTTGCAGTACAATAGCCCCTTTTCTTCTTTGTAAAACAGTAATAACAGAAAAAAATTTTAAAGATTTGCCTCTAAGCCACACTGATTATTTTCACTTCTTTCTGTTTCTCTTCCCAGCGCTATCCATATGCATCCCTTAAAAAAAACATTGTGTCTTGTGTTCTTTACATCATGACCGGATGTTTCTGTGTGGTTTTAGTAGCGATTACCTATAATGGCTATATGGTATTTACTTAAGTTGATATAGATACCATCATTTACTTGGCCGCCACTTTTTTACTTCATATTTGAGAAGTTTTAAGAATTTTAAATAGGGACTTCCCTGGTTGTCCAGTGGTTAAGACTCTGTGCTTCCACTGCTGGGGGCGCGGGTTTGATCCCTGGTTAGGGAAGTTCCGCATGCCTTGCAGTGTGGCCAAAAAATAATAATAATAATTTTAAATAGTACTGTATTGAACGCATTCCCGTGTGTAGCTTTTTTCCTTTTTTTTTACAGCTTTATCAAGATCTAATTCCCATACCATACGACTCACCCTTTAAAGTGTACAGTCCAGTGGTTGTTGGTATATTTGCAGCGTTGCGAAGCCGTCACCACAGTCAGTTTTAGATCATTTTCATCCTTCCATGTCCGTCAGCAGTCACCCCTCACTTCCCCCAACCCTAGGCAGCCACCAGTCTACTTTCTACCTCTATAGATTTGCCTCTTCTGGACGTTTCATGTAAATGGACTTATCCAACCTGGGGTCTTTTTTCCCATTTGAAAAATTGTGAAAAAATATAAATAACATAAAGTTTGCCGTTTTTAAGTGGCATTAAGTACATTCATATTGTTGTGCCACCATCACCACCATCATCTCCAGAACTTTTTCATTTTCCCAAACTGAACTGCTACCCCGTTAAACCCTCACTCCCCACCCCTCCCCTAGGCCTCGGCCCCCACCCTTCCACTTCCCGTCTCTATGGATTTGTCCACTCGAGATCCCTGCTGTAAGTGGTATCGTGCAGTACATTTCCTTCCGTGTCTGGCTTCTTTCTTTTTAATTAATTAATTAATTTATTTATTTTTGGCTGTGTTGGGTCTTTGTTGCTGTGCGCGGGCTTTCTCTAGTTGCGGCGAGCGGGGGCTGCTCTTTGTTGCGGTGCGCGGGCTTCTCATTGCACTGTCCTCTCCTGTTGCGGAGCACGGGCTCTAGGCACGCGGGATTCAGTAGTTGTGGCATGCAGGCTCAGTAGTTGCGGCTCGCGGGCTCTAGAGCACAGGCTCAGTAGTTGTGGCGCACGGGCTTAGTTGCTCCGCGGCATGTGGGATCTTCCCGGGGCAGGGCTGGAGCCCGTGTCCCCTGCGCTGGCGGGCGGGTTCCTGACCCCTGCGCCCCCAGGGAGCCCCGTCTGGCTTCTTTCAGTTGGCATAGTGCCTCAGGGTCCATCCATGTTGGAACACACATCTGCATTTCATTCCTTTTTATTGCCGAGTATTATTCCATTGTACGGACATTTATCTGCTCTTCAGTGGACGGACATGGGTTATTTCAACGTTCTGGCTGTTACGAATAGTGCTGCCATGACGTTCAGGTGCAGGTGTTTGCGTGGAAAGATGTCTTCACGTCTCTTGGGTGACCCAGGAGTGGAATTGCTGGGCTGGGTAGCTTTTTTATTTGAAATATCCCTTTAAGCTAAGAGTCCTAAAGAGATTGTTAGATCAAAGGACAAGAATCTTTTACAGCATGCCCCTGGATGTCTGTTGTTTTTCCAGAAGGTTCTTAAAGCTGTGTGGCCGCCAGCGAGGTGATGCTCTGGTCTCCCGGTAGCCCTCCCAGCAGTGGGCATCGTTCTTTCAAAAGTGTGTGTTGATTCAGGAGTAGGAACTTAGCTTCGTTGCTCTGACGCGGGTGTTTCTTCTTATTAGCTGCCCTTCCTCCTCAGACTAGACCTCCAGATGGGAAACATCTGCTGACATGTGAGCCCCATCCGAGGGGTTGTTTTCGCCTGGTCCCCACAGAAGCTGTGAGCGGGCGGCAAGGAGCCTGTTCCTCTGGACCTGGTCCGGGGGCTGGCTCTTTGCAGGAATGGGGCCACGCACTCAGGCTTCACCGAGCACAGCCCGGGTGAGCCCTGGGGAAATTGGGGGAGGCTTCCTCCAGGCTGGGAGTTTTGTAATTGCTCTTTGAGGCTGGAAGGAGATCTTCCTTTTTGGCGTCGCTCATGGCGACGCCTGTGGTCCCTGGCTAGCCTCGTCGGCTGATGGGTGCCTGGCCGGCGGGGTGCAGCCTGTCCTGGTCGTGGTCCTGTCCATCCACACACTAGGAGCGCTTTCAGGCGCCCTAAAAGCCGTGGAGGCGGCTCCTCTGCCTTCCTGAGGTCCCGTCCACAGAAGGCTTGAGGTAGGTCCTGTCTGTTGCACACTCACTAACTCAATACTCACCCCCTGTGAGGGGGAGGGACCGTCGTGCCCGTTTTTATGGATGACTAAGCTGAAGTTGAGAGAGCTGGAGGAATGTGGCCACGGTCAGATGCCCAGGGCCGGCCTGGGCCCCGTGCTCGCTCCCTCTTCCCCTGGCAGTCAGGCTGGCTGTGTGCTCCGGCTTGGGCCCTCGGGGTCACCGTGATCTGTCTCCACCACGCGCTGTCGCTGCTCTTGCAGGAAGCCTGCCTGTCACAGGACAGGGGGCTGTTCCCAGCCGCGCCCCTCCTCCTGCAGGCCCGGGGTGGGGGGGGCCTCTGCGGGCCTCCCTTCGCATGGCACTCCCCCGCACTCGCTGGGTCACGGTGTGCGTGCCTCCTGCCTGCTGGCTGTTCTGTGCCCGCCAGTGCCCTGGGGCGGAGGCCCCTCTGTCAGTTTGAGCTTGAACTGGGAAGCCTTCCGTGGCTCCATGGCTCGGCCTCTTGCCCTCGCCTCTGCCCTGGGGGTGCGAATGGGCGAGGCCAGCAGCCCCAGGGCTGCATGTCGGCTCGATTTCCTGCAGCTCTGACCTGAGCACCAGCCCTCCACTGGACCTTTCTCTTCCCATCAGCCGGCCCAGCAGCCTGGCTGTCGGATAACAGCCGGGGACCCCGGCGGCCCCGCGCTCGCGGCCTGGCCCGGCTCCTGCAGAGCCCTGCGCCCCCAGCTGCCCGCCCGGCCCTGAGTCGGTGCCCCCAGCCCCCGTCCCGCACCCGCCTGTACCCACTCGGGAAATGCTCCGTCAGGTGCCCCGTGTCTCTGCCTCTAGAGGTCACACCCATGTGCACCTAAGCTGGGGAACCCCAAGGGGGACCCAGTTGAAAAGAACTTGGGTCAGCAGCCTGGGGCCTGTGAGGCTGACAGGCGTCTCTTCTCTGCGCTGCGGGCTGGCCTGAAGGGCTCCTTTGTTCGGGGGAGGGGAGCGTGTGGTGGCCTAATTAGGCCGGCGTGGAGTCGGGCTCGGACAGAGCTGCCCCTTGGAACCGAGCTCTCCAGGTGGGAGAGTAAGTTAGTGATTTTGTGAATTTGTCAGTCTTTAAAGAAAATAGGAGATTAAAAAGAGGAGAAAACGAAATGCAGTGTGGTGTTCTGGACTGGATCCTGGACAAAAAGGGCGTTTTAGTGGAAAAACTGGCGAAATCCGAATAAAGCCTGGGGTTTAGTTAGTCCTCTGCCGATGTTGATTTTTCAGTTCTGACACGTGAACAGCGCTTCTGTAAGATGTTAACATTAGCCGAAACTGGGAGGAGGGCACATAGGGACCCTTACACAATCTTTGCGACTTCTCAGTAAATCTGAAATTATTCCAATATTAAAAGTTTATTAACGAAGAAAAGAAGAACAAGGAGAGAGTTGACCTGGCAGCTGATTGCACTTGATCCTCACCCCCGCTGCCTGTACGCTTCTCGGCCCAGGCCTTCTCAGCTCCACCTGGGAAATCAGGAGGGCGGGCTGTGGCCGGGGACTGGGGCCCTGGCCGCTCTCGAGGCCCCGGCCTTGTCCGTGGGTGTCGGGGTCCCAGGCCGCGTGCGCCAGGGTGGCCTTGGTCGCTGCTCCCTGCGGGCGGTGCGCTGTCGGGCTGCTCACCCCTCGGCCTCTGAGAGGGGCTGCCCTCCCTGTGGGCGGGGCTGGGGTACATAAGGCGAGTCTGTGAAGAGCCCGGCCCGACAGGAGGTGTGCTCGCTGGACACCGGATTCCCTCCCCGTCCGCTCCTGCTGTGCGCACCGGCGCCCTGACGACGCGAGGTCAGAGGTGGCAGCTCTGAGGGCGAGACGTGGCCGGCGGGGCACGGGCAGCCTGCCCAGGCCCGTGTCCAGAGTCGGGGGACGTGACGTGTGTCGTGAGTGGCTCATGGGCAGTCTTACCGGCTGGGCTCTGAGACCTGGGAGCTTCAGCGTTTGGATCCCTGAGGAAACGGTGCCTCTGCCTCGCAGGTGGGCCGGGCCGTTGGGCGCTTCCTTCCGGAAGGGGAGCCCCTGTGGCGCAGAAACCCAGAAATCAGGAAGCTGGTTATCTGCAGGCTCCTGGGCATCAAGCGGCCGGGGTGGCTGGTGGGCGGCTGTTTACCTGTAGGTGGCAGTAGTGACACGGGAATGCGAGGGAAGGGTGCGGGGGGCCATGGCGCCCCGGGGTGGGGGGGGGACGCCGGCCACTGAGTCATGGGCTCTGCAGTGCTTCCTGTTTCGTGCTTAGTTCATCTCACAGCTGCCACGTGAGAAAACCACTGTGATTATCGCATCTAGAGATGACGGAAAGCCTTGAAGAGGTTGCGTTCCGGGGGTCACACGGTAATTGGCTGAAGTTTTGAAGCCACCAAAGCGTGGGTTCCAACTCCCTGCTCAGACCCCACAGTCACGCATGTTTCTCCTGCTTCTGAGCCCAGAGGGAGACCCTGGGGACAGCTGGCGCCCAGCACCGATCTCCCCAGGCCACCCAGGGCCCGGCGCCCAGGGCCGCAGAGGGTGTGCGGTCATCGCTGCGTGGCATCACAGGCCAGGCCCTGCCGCGGATGCGGAGATGTGCCGCCTTCGTGCAGCTGCAGGTTTAGGCGGGAAGCCAGGTACCCCCACGGCCCGTTACGGCCGTCACATCGGAAGAACCTCCCAGAACAGAGTTGGAGCGGCCTTGAGAACTCGGCCCTTGCATGGACTGTTCCGTCAGGTGCTGGCGCCCGTCAGAAGCATCCCTAGGGATGGTATCTAAGGAGGCTCGGGGGAGGACGTGGCGGCAGCACTAGACATGGGCAGGCTGGCAGGGGCGAAGGCTTTCCAGGCCGGAGAAGTCCAAGTGACCTCCTGGGGGCGGGACGCAGATACAAGGCCCCTTGGCTGGCAGAGTCCTCTGGACCCAGATGTGGTTCCCGCTTTCACACTCGGGCAGATAACCTACCTTTTCCTGAAATGAGGGCTCAGCTCCGATGGGTCTCCTCTTCCCTTCGTTTGCTCTCACGGTGATGATCGGGTTTGGTGAAGTTCTGTGTAAGCCCAGGGATGCCAGCTTTCATCGCTTCTATTCAACACGGTGCTGGGAGTCCTTGCTGGAGCGATTACAGCGGAAAAGAAATAAAGGGCCTCCAAATGGGATCTCTGTTCACAGATGACATAACCTTGTATGTAGAAAACCTAAGGATTTCATGAAAAAAAAAAAAACCTGTTAGAATTAATAGATTCAGCAAAGCTTCAGGATAAAAAAATCAACACTCAAAAATCAGCTATGTTTCTATACACTAACAGTGAACAATCTGAAAAGGAAATTGAGAAAACAATTTCATTTATAATAGCATGAAAAAGAATAGCATCCCTAGGAATTAACCAAGGAGGTAAGAGACTTATACACTGAAAACTACAAAACATTGCTGAAAGAAAGGAAAGAAGATAAATACATGGAAAGACAACCCATATTCACGGGTTGAAGACTTAATACTTTTAAGATGACAATACTACCCGAAGTGATCTGCAGATTCAATGAAATCCGCATCGAAAGCCCACCAACATTTTTTGCAGAAGTAAAAAACTCCATCCTAAAATTCATATGGAACCTCAGGGACTCCAAATAGCCAAAACAACCTTGAAAAAGAAGGACAAAGTTAGAGGACTCAACTTTCCTGATTTCAGAATTTATAGTAATCAGAACAGCGTGGCACTGGCATAAGGACAGATGTAGACCAATGGGATAGAATAGAGAGCCTGGAAATAAATCTTCCCATATATGCTCAACTGATTTTTGACATGGGTGCCAAGACCATTTAGTGGGAAAAAGACAGTCTTTCCAACAGATGGTGCTGGGAAAACTGGATATCCCCATGTAAAAGAATGAAGTGGGACCCATACCTTATACCATATAAAAAACTTAACTCAAAATAGGGCAAAGACCTAAACATAAGAGCTAAAACCATAAACGTTCTAGGAGAAAACAGGGAGATCGCTTCATGACACTGGATTTAGCAATGATTTCTTGGCTATGACACCAAAAGAAAAAAATAGATAAATCAGACTTAATCAAAATTGGAAACTTTTGTGCATGAAAGGACATTATCAAAAGAGGAAAACACAGCCCGCAAAATGGGAGAAAATATTTGCAAAGCATATATCTGATAAAGGATTAATTTCCAGAATATATAAATAATTTCTAGCGACTTCCCTGGTGGCGCAGTGGTTAAGAATCCGCCTGCCAGTTCAGGGGACACGGGTTCGAGCCCTGGTCCGGGAAGATCCCACATGCCACCGAGCAACTAAGCCCATGTGCCACAGCTACTGAGCCTGTGCTCTAGAGCCTTTGTGCCACAACTACTGAGCGTGTGTGCCACAACTACTGAAGCCTGTGTGCCTAGAGCCCACGCTCCGCAACAAGAGAAGCCACTGCAGTGAGAGGCCTGCGCTCTGCAACAAAGAGAAGCCCCCGCTCGCCGCAACTAGAGAAAGTCCGCGCGCAGCAACGAACACCCAACGCAGCCAAAAACAAACAAATAAATAAATAAAAATTAAATAAATAACTTCTACAACGCAACAACAAAAAACTAAACTACCCAATTTAAAAATGGACTTGAATAGGCATTTACCCAAAGAAGATATACAGTTGGTCAATAGCATGTGAAAAGATGCTCAACATCACTAAGTCATTAGGAAATGCAAATCAAAACTGTGATGAGATACCAAATAACAAGGAGGTGAGGGTGTGGAGAAATTGGAATACTTGTGCACTGCTGCTGGGAGCATAAAATGGTGCAGCCGCTGTGGGAAACAGTCTGGCAGTTCCTCAAAAAGTTAAACATGGAATCAGCGTATGACCACCAATCCCACTTCTAGGTATACACCCAAAAGAATGGAAGGCAGGGACTGAAACAGGTATTTGCACACCCACGTTCATAGCAGCATCGTTCACAGTAGCCAAAAGGTGGAAACAACCCATACAGATGAATAAACAAAGTGTGGTCTCTACGTGCAATGGAGTATTATTCAGCCTTAAAAAAGAAGAAAATTCTGACACCTGCTCCAACATGGATGAATCTTGAGGAAATTATGCTTCATGAAATAAGCCAGTCACAAAAAAGACAAATATTGTATGAATCCACTTATGTGAGGTACTTAGAGGGGTCAACTTCATAAAGACAGAAAGTAGAAGGGTGGGTGCCAGCGGCTGAGGGAGGGGGATGGGAGTGAGGGTTTAATGGGGACAGAGTTTCAGTTTGGGAAGATGAATAATTTCTGGAGATGATGGTGATGACGGTTGCACAACGTGCATGTCCGTAATGCCACTGAGCTGTGCATTTAAAAATGGTTCAGATGGTAAATTTTATGTTATGTATATTTTACCACAATAAAAAAAAAATCACGGGGGACTTCCCCCGTGGTCCAGTAGTTAAGACTCCGAGCTCCCAGTGCAGGGGGCCCGGGTTCAATCCCTGGTCGGGGAACTAGATTCCACATGCCGCAACTAAGAGTCCGCGTGCCACAGCTAAGATCGCATGTGCTGCAACTAAGACCCGGCACAGCCAAATAAATAAATAAATGTTATTTTAAAAATCACCAAAAAAGAAGAAAAGAAAACATAGGCCAATGTACTGTCAGAGTGGGGCAGGGGACTGGGGGAATCAGAGATCACTGGGACCTGTTACCTCATTTGGCAGGAAACAGCACCTAGAGAACGAACCAGAGAAGAAAAGGGAAGCAGAGTCTAGGAGCTCAGGGTTAACGTGGCAGAGCCAGGACTGGAGCCAGGGTCCTCGAGCTGCAGGGCAGGGACTCGGTCTGTCTTGCCTCCTGCTGTGTCCCCGTGCCCAGCCCTCGGTGGCTGTTAGCTGGAGGGCTGTGTCTCGTTCCTTCCCCAGGGCGGGACCCCCAGCCCCCTGGCGCTGTTGGAACACGTCTGTCCCTGCCTCGTGCCCACAGGTTCTGATGGGAAGGCACAGGGCGGGACCCAGGCAGGAGTGTCTCACCTGCAGCCATGGTTGGAAGCAAGTTCTCCATCACCACCACCCCCCTGCCCTCTCCAGCTGCGGGGTGGGGGAGAGGGGCTTACCCAGTCCCTGAGGACTTCACACCAGCTCTGGCTGGTTCTTCCTGGCTTGGCTTGTCCTGTGTGCCCTGCTTACAGGGGCTTGCCGTGGTCTGTCACAGTTGGTGGGCAGGGGCGGGGTTGCCACTCACTTCCCCGTGGCCCCGTGGCACTAGGGCCCAGGGATCGGGGCCCCAGTGCTGTGGCTGGACTGGGTCACGACTGGCCTTCTCCCTGTCCCTGCCCGCAGGTCAAGGACGGTGCAGGGCACTTCTCAGGCTGCCAATCTCAAGTACATGGCATGGGGACCACGGGGTTTTATTTTGCCTTAAAGTTACAGAGGAAGCTGCCTCTGTAGTCTGCGGGCTGGTCAGATGTACTTTATCTGCCTTTTAAGAGGGGTGAGGGAGGAGTGGGGCCTGCTGGCGTAGAAAAGGACATCCCATAAAGCAGGGGTGAGGCTCTCCAGTGGAAGAGGACCAGCTGCAATTAACATTCACAAAGCAGGTTAGGAATCTGGAGCAAGAGGCTGCCATGGCTCTGAGTACAGTGTTGGGGTTGATTTTTCTTTCCCCCTGGCTGGCCTGTGCCCACCTGCCCCACTAGCATGTAGCATTCCCCCTGGCTGGCCTGTGCCCACCTGCCCCACTAGCATGTAGCAATCCGGAATCCAGAAGGCTGCTTCCATCACTGGCGCGTATCATCAGATGAGCTTCCTGCCCACCCAGACCCCCTTTCCTCCTTTCTCCACACTGGGCACGAAGCAACCCGGAGCGCTGTTTCTTTGCGCCGGCACCTCTGGGCTCCTTCTCACACTCTTGATTGTTGGGGAGGTAGAAAATTTGGCTGTTTTTTCCTCCATTCTCACCAAAAGGATGTTGCTGAATGCAAAAATGCTAATCCAGCCCTCTTCTGCCGTCTGGTGCTGGCTGCTTCTGAAGTTGCTCCATTTCACGTCAGAGTGTGGACGTCCGCAGCCAAGAAACCAAGCCACTGGGTCTGGAGGCTCCTCGCAGCAGGACCGCCTGGGATTTCCCACTGCGTGGGAGGCGTGAGGGGTGGGCTGCTGGAGAAAAGCCATGCTGGGAGAGGGCACTGTCATGGCTGGCAGGGTCGAGCGGCCCCCGACCAGGTGTCAAACCCGTGCCCCCTGCAGTGGAAGCGCGGAGACTTAACCACTGGACCGCTAGGGAAGTCCCAGGGTTGACCTTCAAGGCACCCTGGCCCCCAGCCCACACCGGGCAGGTGGCGGCCTTTTCTGAATGGAGAAAATGCCATGGCAACAGCGTCAGGATGACATAACTCCTTTACGCTGAAGGTTTAATGGGAGCTGTGTCTGCCCCGGCTCAGCCCAGCCCTGTCCAGCCCTGTCCAGCCCTGCCCTGCCCTGCCCGGGCCTGCTCAGCCCCTGGTCATTAGCATATCACCGGGGACCTCTAAAAGGTCAGCCCTTTGCAGCCCGGGTCACTGGTGCTTTGATCTTTCTCCATCCCAAGGGCTAGCTGGCGGGAACGACTTGGCCCTTGCCCCCTGGAGCATTGTGTTTCTGCTGTTGCACCAGGATTTATCTTCTGTTTTGACAATTTACATGATAAAAGAAATGAGCCTGAACTTTGCATCCTCTGGCCTGGGGACAGGACGGAGGGAGGGAGCCCGTGGTAGTGGCCACGGTTGCAGGGCGATCACATCCAACTCAGTTCTGTTGCTGGGGGGAATTCTTTTATGAGGAGAGGAAAACGAGAACTGATTTGAGCTCCTTTGTCAGCCGTACCTCCTTCGTCTGTCTCAGCCGAGCCAAATACCCACAGCTGTATTTCTGTGGCACTTCCAGCAAAATGAAAAGAAAGAAGCATTCTTTGGGAGTTGGTTCTTTATAATCAAAAGGAGTATCTATCTTTTAGCTTGAAAACTCAGAACCCCGGTAATTGAATACAAAGCGCTGACCCCGAGGATGGGTTCTCATGCCTTTGACCCCCTTCCCGGTGCTGGTGGAGGAGGGAGGGGGAGGGGCAGGTTCATGGACTCTGCTGCTAACCCGAACTTGGATGTGAGGTTCATTGATTGAACGTTTCCTCTGTTAAGCCTCCAAGACAGTGTCCCCGTGGCCCCGCCACGGTGCCACTGCCGCTCTCTCTTCCTGAGTCTGTGCCGCGGCCCGTGCTGTGACCAGACAGACCACCGGCGGAGGGCGGCCCCTTGGCCAGCTGGCCTGTCCCTTCGCTGGCTCCGAAGGATCGCAGGCAGGGCGGCTTTATTAAGAGGCCGCTGGGTTTGTGGCCGCAGACAGCCCTGCTGTGTGACCCCAGGGGGAGTCCCCTCCTCTGGGCGTGGACATCTTGAAGGGGAGGGCCCTTCAGAGAGCCGAGTGGCCCAGCGAGCGGGGGGCAAGGGTCGTCCCGACGCTGCCTCGTGCTGCCCTCACCTCGAGCAGCCTCCGCCCTCGGTCTTCCCTTCTCTAGACTGGACGGTGCTTTGGCCGTTCCTCCTGCGTGCCTGCCCCTGCTCTCCCCGATCAAATGCTCCTGCCAGGCGGCACCGTGGGCTCTGGTGGTTGAGACCCCATCCCCCGCCCAGCCCACCGCACGCACCGGCTCCTCAGGGGCGACTCTCACCGCTTGGGGGCGGGTTCGCTCCTTCGCGGGTAGGGAGTCTTTGGGTGACCAGGGTGACGAATAAAGGGGGTGAAAAGGTTGGGGATATAGCCTTTTTGGTAAAAATTAAAGCAGTGAGGCGTTTTCCACGCAGACTGAAGGCTGTCGCACAGATGTTTGCAGCAGTGGCTGTTTGGAGTGTGTGCTCACCGCTTGTAAGGACAGCCTTCGTTTGGGCGTGTGAGTTCCAGGGTGTTGTGTACAAAACGAGCGTCCCTTCTCCGCAGCTGCCTCCAGTAAAACAAGGCCACTTCCAACACGTACAGAGGTCGTGGGGTTTTTATGGAGCGTCAGTGGAAGTGCGGGTTGTTTGAAGCTGTTGTTGAAAGGGTGGTGATGGTCTCCCTCTCGAGAATTGTGTAGTTAGGATGGGGCAGGCTTGGAATTCAGTTAAGATCCCAACGTTGGGTCCAAACTCGCCTGTGCTAACTGCTGAGGCCATATCAGCAAATGCCTAGGTGTTAGAGACAGACAGACCTGAGACCGCATGTCAGTGCCACCAACTCAGCTATGTGATCCCGGCCAAGGACCCCACCTCTGAGCCTCACTTCCTTCTTTCTAAATGTGGGAGAGAATCATGCCTACCTTAGGGGGATTTTTTTTTTTTTTTAATTTTTAATTGTGTTAAAACACACATAACAAAATTGGCCATCTTCACCATTTTTAAGTGTTAAATACATTCACACTGTCGTGCAACCACTCTCTAGACCTTTTTCGTCTTGCAAAACTGAAGCTCTGTCCCCATTCAACAGCAACTCACCACCTCCTGCCTCCAGCCTCTGGCACCCACCATTCTACTTTCTCTCTATGAATTTGACTACTTTAGGAAGCTTAAATAAGTGGAATCATACAGTATTTATCTTCTTGTGTCTGGCTTATTTCACTCAGCATAATATCCTTGAGGTTCTATTCATGTTGGAGCAGGTGTCAGAATTTCCTTCCTTTTTAAGGCTGAATAATATTCCATTTTGTGAACTTACCACATTTTGTTTATCCATCATCTGTGGCTGGACACCTGGGTTGCTTCCTGGCTATTGTGAATAATGCTGCTGTGAACATGAGTGTGAAAATATCTCTTTGAGATCCTACTTTCAACTCTTTTGGGTGTATACCCAAAAGTGGAATTTCTGCATCATATGGTAGTTCTCTTTTTGATAATTTGAGGACCTGCCGTATTTCTTATAAGGGCTATATCATTTTCCATTCCCACCAACAGTGCACAAGCAGTTTCTCCACATCCTCTCCAGCACTTGTTATTTTCTGGGTTTTTAAAATATATATTTTATTTATTTATTTATGGCTGCACTGGATCTTCGTTGTGGCACGAGGGATCTTTTAGTTGCGGCATGTGGGCTTCTTAGTTGTGTCACGCATGTGGGATCTAGTTCCCCCACCAGGGATGGAACCTGGGCCCCCTGCACTGGGAGCGCAGAGTCTTACCCACTGGACCACCAGAGGAGTCCCTATTTTCTGTGTTTTTTGATAGCAGCCATCCTAGTGGGTGTGAGGTGGTATCTCATTGTTGTTTTGATTTGCATTTCCCTAATGACTAGTGATATTTAACCCTTCTTTTTTCATGGACTTTTTGGCCATTTGTATATCTTTTTTGGAGAAATGTCTGTTCAGGTCTTCTTTATTTATTCTAAAGGATACTAACTCCTTCTCAGATTCGCAAATATTTCCTAACGTTCCGTAGGTCACTCCGTTTTTACTCTGTTGATTGTGTCCTTTAATGCACAGAAAGTTTTAAATCTTTGTGCAGTCCAGTTTATCTGTTTTTTCTTCTGTTGCCTGTGCTTTTGGTGTCACATCCATGAGTGAAATCATTGCCACACCCGATGTCATGAAGCCTTTCCCCTGCGTTTTCTTGTAAGAGTTCTAGCTCATGGGAGTTTGGTGAATGAAGGGCAGCGTTAGAGTCAGCCCTCGGCCCCCCTCCCAGGTATTCTCGTGGGAGCAGCACCCAGAGCTGCTGTCGGCTCAGCCCGTCTGCTTGGTGGGAGAGTGGGGTGGGTCCGGGTCCCTCCTCTTTCCTGCCGGGGTCCTTATTCCAGGAGAAGTGTAAGCCAGTTTTCTTTCTGAATTTGCAGAAAAGGCTACAGACGGCTCCCTACAGAGCGAGGACTGGACGTTGAACATGGAGATCTGCGACATCATCAACGAGACGGAGGAAGGGTGCGTGTCCCCCGCCCGGGGCAGGCGGGTGGCGGGCCACTCGAGTCAGTCTGTGTCCAGCCTGTTGCCCTGACATCTGACAAGTGGTGCTCCTCTTTCCCTCACCCCTCCGTCCACCGCCCCCCCGCCCACTCAGAGTCAGAGCAGTGACCGCCTCTTTCAATCACAAGGGGAATGACGTTGCTCGGCTTCCGGGTCCCTTGCAGCCCGATCCCCACCTCCTGCCCTCCGCAGCCCTGGGGACTGGCTGGAGCCCCAGGAGGGAGAAGCCCCCGGGGTGTGTAGTGGAAGGCGGGGCGCGGGGAAGACTTGCGAGGCCCAGGCCCCCCCACCCCTGCGCTGCTGGGCCTGTTCTTGCTGCTGTATTTACGTCCTCTTCTGCATCACAGGTGCATTCCACGTGTACTGCTTCCAAATTAGTCGGTGTGTGGCCCTCTGTCCACACCATAAAAATGGAATTTACGGTAGCCACACCCTCTTAAACCATCTCCAGACCTGGGCAGCCCTGGCCTTGGCGCTGCCCTTACTGGCCTTGCCACGTGGAGGCTGGGGACCAGCCACTGACGGTTGGCCCTGCTTCATTCAACAAACATGTCCTGAGTGACCACCTCGTGCCGGGTCCCAGAGCGAGTACTGAGGGCACAGCAGGGACGGGAGAGACGGAGTCCCTCCCCTGCGCCATGAGCAGGACAGTTACCACGCACCCTGCTCAGCTGGTGACACGGCGGGGAGGAAGAGCTGGGCGTGAGTGCTTGTGAACAAGCCACCCAGGAGGGCCTGGCCCAGGTGGCTCGAGGGGCGGAGGTGTGAGGCCCAGGCCAGGGAAGGGCTTCCCAGCGCACGGTCCCAGGACAGAGGGGGTCTGTCGTGTTTGAGGGACAGCAGCGGGGCCGGGATCCAGGCAGGGACCCTGGCTTCCACTTGGTCTGAGTTTCATCTTATTTATTTATTTTTAAAGGTTTATTTATGATTTATTTATTTATTTAATTTATTTTTGGCTGCATCAAGTCTCAATTGAGGCATGCAGGATATTTCCTTGTGGTGTGTGGGCTTCTCTCTAGTTGTGACACGCGGGTTTTCTCTCCTGTAGTTGTGGTGTGGGCTCTGTAGTTTGTGGCACTCGGGCTCTAGTTGAGGCGGCGGGCTTGGTTGCCCCGCGGCATGTGGGATCTTAGCTCCCTGACCAGGGATCGAACCCACGTCCCCTGCATTGTAGGGCGGATTCTGTACCACTGGACCACTAGGGAAGTCCCCATTTTATTTTTTTTATAGTTTTTTTTTGTTTTGATTTATCTGGCTCCTCCAGGTCTTTTTTTTTTTTTTTAATTAATTAATTTATTTATTTATTTATTTATGGCTGTGTTGGGTCTTCATTTCTGTGCGAGGGCTTTCTCTAGTTGTGGCAAGCGGGGGCCATTCTTCATCGCAGTGCGCGAGCCTCTCACTATCGCGGCCTCTCTTGTTGCGGAGCACAGGCTCCAGATGCGCAGGCTCAGTAATTGTGGCTCACGGGCCCAGCTGCTCTGCGGCTTGTGGGATCTTCCCAGACCAGGGCTCGAACTCGTGTCCCCTGCATTAGCAGGCAGATTCTCAACCACTGCGCCACCAGGGAAGCCCTCCGCCAGCTCTTAATTGCAGCACTCGGGATCTTTAGCTGCAGCATGTGGACTCTTAGTTGCAGCATGCAGGATCTAGTTCCCTGACCAGGGATTGAACCTGGGTCCCCTGCATTGGGAGCATGGAGTCTTAGCCACTGGACCACCAGGGAAGTCCCTGAGGTTCATTTTAGGGACCACGCTGGCTGCCGTGCCCAGGACGGCCGGGCTGGGGCTGTCACGATCACCCTGGTGTGAAGCGATGGCAGCTTCGACCGGGGTGGCAGTAGAGGGGGTGAGAAGCCATGAGAGTCTGAGCATTTCTGAAGGCGGAGCCAGTGGAATTTGCACTGTGGACTTGAGAGGAGAGACAGGATAGATAATCCAAGGTTCGGGGCAGCTGCATCCCGAGGCCCAGCAGGCCGGGTCGGAGGTTCAGCTAAGGTTCAAGCCCTTCCGAAGCAACGCTGGCGGGAGGGGTGGAGGGCTTGGCCGCCCTGGGGGCAGCAGGTTGGGAGCCCTCTGGGAGGGGAGCTGCGGGCGACCAGCCAGCTCAGTCCTGGCAGGAGACGGGATGTGTTGGGGAGAAGGCATTTTAACCCCGCAGCCCCCAGGCTCCTTCCTGCCCGCCCCGCCCCCGGCCCCTCAGACGCTCGTGGGTCCAGCTGTCCACGTTTATTGAGCCCACGGGTGGGGCGCGGCCTCTGGAGGCCGAGGTGGGTGCTGGACGGGCAGCCGAGGCCGTGGGTGCAGAGGGGAGGAAGTGGGAAGTGCGGCTGGGGTGGGGGGGCGTCTGGGGGTGGGGGGCGTCTGGACCAGAGGCCGGAAGGTGGCTCAGGCCGGCCAGCTGAGCTTTCCTCCGGGTCACCCGCCGGGCTGGGCGCTCCAGCTCCCTTTGCCCATGTCGCCCGCCCCTCCGTCTGCCACACCGAGCTCCTCCCTCACCCATGGACCTTCCTGGCGTCTCTCTGGCCCCGCTGGTCTTTTGGTTCCGTGAACCTCCCACTCATGCCCAGCTTGCGGGTCCCCAGGAAGCGCGGGGACATGCACACGTGTCGGAACGGAGCGTCCTCGTCCCATGGGGGCTGGAGCCCAGCCCCTCCCCCTGCCTTGTTGAGGGAGGGTCCTGGCCTCTGCTGTCGGCCTCTTCCTGAATGAGAGGAAGCCTGCCCTCTCCCTGTCCCGACGCCCCGCGGATAAGCCCCCCTTGTGTGATCCCCTCACAGCCCGTATTGTACTTGGGCTCATCACAGCTCAAACTCGCGTGTTTTGATGTGTGTGGGAGGGAGTGTCTGCCTCGCCCCCAAAGCCCCGGGCCCCGAGCTCCCTGAGGCAGGCATCTGTCTTCCTTACAGCCACGTCCCCACCACCTGGACACATTCATGAGGTAAGAGAATAAGTGGGCAAAGTCCCTGGGGACTCACGGCCTGAGGACGAAGGGGGTCGTGACCCAGGGCGACATTGGCTCCACGAGGGAGGCCAGTGCCAGGCTCCTGGGGAGGGGCATCCAGGTGGGGTCCAGCAGCCGCCCAGGGGTCAGCGGGCAAGGTGGGTGGATGGCAGGGCAGGAGAGAGGGACCAGGGGCCTGGGTGACCCTGGGTGGGTTCCCCTCCCGTCTCGGTCCACTCGGGTATAAAGTGGGCCCCGGCAGTGGCTTGCTCGTGGCTTCACTGCCCCGCCCTGTGCCCGGCCCACACCAGCTCAGGCAGCGCCCTCCAGCCCAACAGGGCAGGGCCAGACCATTTTAATGAGGAGGGGCTAAGGCTCCAGCACGGGAGCTCTGTCTGCGCTTCCTTTATTTATTCGGAGCCCACCTCTGGGAGACGGTCCTGCTGGGCGCCGATTTGGTGAGCTGTCCTGCAGGCCCCTCCCTGGGCTCGCCCTAACGCCCAGGCTGGGGTCACCTCCGGCCTGGGGCCTTGCATGGCTGCCCCTCGTGCCCTGGACCCTTGGTCACTAGGCAGCAGTGCCCTGGCTAGATAACCTCCCCGGGATGTTGTAGACCCTGTTTACCGGGCCTCACCCAGACCTGCCTAGTTAGGTGCAGCAGGCACGTGGATTAGGTAAATGCCCTTCAGGCAATTCTGACATGTGGCTCTGGTGAAGATCCCCTGACCTGGTCGTTTTCATGACCATCTTGGACCTTCCCCAGCTCATGGACTCTTTGTGCCCCAGCCTCTAAACTGGGGTAGCCCCGGATAAATGCAGCGGAGCAAGGGAACAGCTGGGAGGGGGCGGCCGGGAGGAGAGGAGGTGTCCAGGGTGGGCGGGGCGCAGCAGCGCCCGCCTGGGGTGTAAGTGGGAAGCAGCTCAGAGGTGGCAGTTCTGGAGCCGAAGGACAAGGTGGGCTCAGGATGACCAGAGAGAAGGTCTCTTCTGGGTCTGGGGTCCAGCTCCCGCGGCCCCGACCTCTCCCCATGCTTGGGGCCCTTTCCTGCTCTGCTGGGCTCCAGCACCCCACTCCCCTCTCCCAGTTTCCTGCTCTGCGTCTGATCGGCTGCTGTGCGGGTCCTCTGACAGGACTTTGATTCTGTCTCCGAGGCTGCTTCCCGGGGGAGAGAGAGAAATACTCGCTTTGGTGCTCCCCAGTGCCTCTCAAGCAGCACTTCCCCGATGGATTTTCACTTTCTCTCTAATCCGGGAGCCTGCGGCCTCTCTGATTTCCCGCCACCGCACGCCGCCCCCCAACCAGGGAGCTCCGTGAGTCACGAGTGAGCAGAGCCCTGGGAGGCTCTTCCCATGTAGTGCCCCGTGGAGTTCAAGAGGAGGGATAGAGCGTGCTCGGCGGGGCCTTTGAGACAGAGGAAATCAGTCCCCGCTCCTGGCCGGCGGCTGCTGACCTTCACCAGCCCCAGGCCACAAAGTCCTCGAAGCCGAGAGCCTGTCAAGTCCCGTGTTTGCAGAAATCAGCACCCCCGTTTGGGAACTGCAGCCACACTGCAAACACACCTGGCAGGGACCCCTCCCCAGGGAGCCGAGAAGTCCCGCAGGGAAGCCATGCTTCAGGTGACTCGGGTCTGTTTATTCCTTCTAGAAGCCTCGCCTTGCTTCTGTGTGTTTCTGTTGAAATTGGGCTGATTGGCAGAGCTGCTCCCCTCTCCTTCCCCAGCTCCCTCACGCACTTCTTGAGAGGATTTTTTTTTTTTTTGCCTTTGTTTTCTGCTTGCAGGCTTTCTCTAGTCGCGGCAGGCGGGGGCTACTCTTCTTTGCGGTGCGCGGGCTTCTCATTGCGGTGACTTCTCTTGTTGTGAAGCATGGGCTCTAGAGTGCAGGCTCAGTAGTTGTGGCTCGCGGGCTCTAGAGCGCAGGCTCAATAGTTGTGGCGCACGGGCTTAGTTGCTCCACGGCATGTGGGATCTTCCCAGACCAGAGCTCGAACCTGTGTCCCCTGCATTGGCAGGCGGAATCTTAACCACTGTGCCACCAGGGAAGTCCTGGTAAATAGATTGTATTTCCAAACTGTTGGAATAGGAGGCCCCAATTTATGAACCTTCACTTTAGGAAAGACCCAGATTATGCTGGCCTGCTGATGGGTGGGCGGCAGGAGCCCACTTGTGATAGCAGAGGGTGGGGTTCCCCAGAGCGGGCCATGGGCGCCTGGGGACCCTTAGACACGGGCACTGCGCCTAGGAGATGACCTCAGGGGCTGGCTGGAGACCCGCCTCCCAGCGTGGCTGTGGTTTCAGGAGGCGTGTGTGCTGGGAGCAGACAGCCGGCGTGACGGAGCTGTTGTCAGCTGGAGGCCCCTGCAGCTCTGCCTACAGGGCCCCCGGAAGCGGGCTCAGATCTGGTACCTAAAACACACAACTCCCAGGGTTTTGAGCAGACTGACTTCAGTTTTCTCAGGGAAAAAGGAGTTCCGCAGAGCCTAGAACCTGGACATCCAGGTCTGCACAGGGACCTGGCCGTTCTCGCCTGTGTTTCTCTGGCGAGTTCCCTTCAGTGAACCCACCAGCGGCAGGCTGGTTATTGTTCTGGGTAAATCATACTCGCACGTGATGTGGAATTCAAGAGGGCTGCAGCCTGCGACCTGGGGAACAGCCCCTCCTCCTCAGCCCTGGCGCCCTCCCCAGGGCGGCTCCCTCCAGGGTCCCCTCCTGGCAAAGATGTGTGCGCTGGGCATTCCTTGTCCTCTTGTAACTCACATGGCTGCGTCCCCTCTGCCCTGCTCTGCAGACGACGCTAGTCTGTATCTTTGGTGCGTTAAGAGTGTCTTTATTCTTCTGTGCAGCTGCATAGTACTCCGTTGTATGGATAAACACAATTCAATTCAACCTGATTCACACTGATGGACATTTCGTTTGTTTCCAGTCTTTCACATTTACAAACAGGTGGTAGCAAGTAACCTCGTGTACATGCTAGTTGGCACGAGTGGCCCTGACTCTGTAGGCTGGGGCCCCGGTGGGATTGGCAGCATCTGCATATGTCTATTCTCCAGGCCAAAGGATGCCATTCGAGCCCTGAAGAAGCGGCTCAACGGGAACCGGAACTACCGAGAGGTGATGCTGGCGCTGACGGTGAGTGCCCCCCGGCCCTCCCCCGGGGCGGGAGAGCGTCCGGGAGCCGCAGCTGGGGGACAGCCTGGAGTGAGCTCTGCTAGGGGTAGCTGTGCCTCCTGCTGCCGCCCCAGTGTTCCCACCCTCTGAGACGGTGAGCCAGCAGGGACGCGGCACGGGCAGTGTTGTCCGGTGCGGAAGCCCAGAGCAGAGAAGCCACAGGCCTGGGCGTGGGTCCCCGGTGGCCAGCAGCCTGCTGTGAGGCACTGAGGCCAGCTGCTTCTCTAGGGCTCAGCTTCCTCCTTGTAAAAGTGCCGACTTCCACCGAGCACCTGCCCGAGACTAGGCTAGCTCTTCAGATGTTAACTCAAATGCTTCCAGAAACCTTCCCAAATACGTTTCATCATCCGCTTTTACGGATGCAGAAACTGAGGCTCGGAGAGGCCCAGAGGCCAGAGGTTTGCCCAGACTTCACAGCTAGTGAGGTGCTGACTGGATCATGGGATAAAAACTGAATATCGCCGCAGAGGGTCTAGGGAAAGTCAGCAAGTGACTCCTTTCAGGAAGGGACAGACCAGATTTTTGCCCATCTTTCAGATGTCAGAAAATTAAAAGGGACAACTTCAGGTGTTATTTCTGTCTTGAAATCTAACATTTTTTTCAAATGTGGCAAAAACCAGGCCACGACATGTTCCTCTAATAGAAACTGTAACAGGTCACCTCCTTGGTTAGATTTATTCCTAAGTATTTATTTATTTTGATGTGGTCAGGCCTTTGCTGCAAATCCTGTGATGCCTTTGGGAGATTTGTGAAAGGTGCAGACCCATTTTTCGTCCGCTGGAGGCCCAGCCTGGCACACACTGCCCGGGCTCACGTCTGCTCTTGTGGCTTCTCTGTCTTGTCCTTGAACTTAACCCTGTTCATCCATCACAGTCCTCCTGCTTCCTGAGGGCCTTTTAACTTCATATCTGCCCCCACCAAGGGGAGTTGGTCAGAGGTCTGGGGCTTCCTGCTCAGGCATTAGTGTGGTTCTGATTGCTTGGAGGCGCCGTTTGCCTACTCCGCGGGCCTTAGCTGCATTCAGGAAAATTCCCACCGTGCTTCAGGCCCAACAACCCACGGCGACAGATTTGCCTTTTTGGCAGAGCAGGCTGCAGCGGGCTTGCCAGCCGGGGGGCTCTTCCACAGCTCCTGCTCTGCCGGGCGGCCCCACTGCCTTTGTCCAGGGCATTTTAAGGACCGAATGAGGGAACGAGAGCGTGGCAGAGGTTGCCTGTCGTCTGAGGCACTCAGTGATCTTGGAGGAGGGTGGCCCTGCGCCTCAGGGCGGGCGGAGGCTTAGAGGAGGCTGCAGGGGGTCCCGTCCTGCTTCTGGCCTGACCAGCAATTTGTACCTACACCCCTTTCTTCACCTTCTAAGCCTTTTAACTCTGAAAAAAAAAGGGGTAACAGCCTCCACTTAAAAAGGGTGAATGAGTTGTGAGGATGGAGTGAAATTACGTACGACGTGAAAGGGTCTCCCCTGGGTCAGCCATGCAGTCGCGTCCTAACATCACTGTTAGGAACTTTCTCCGTGACCGAGCTTTGTCCAGGGAAAGCCCCGTTGTCCGACCCTAGCCCCGGAGAGTGGCTGCCTGGGGTCACCAGTGGTCAGTTAGTTTAGGCGAATGAGGACAAGCAAGGTGGCCAGCAGTGTCCCCTGATGCTGGTGACGTCCTTCCATGGAGGCAGTCCCGTCCTGCAGCGGGGCACTCGCGCCCACTTTGCAGGTGGGGAAGCTGAGCTCAGACAGACTGGCCCTGAAAGTGGACCTGAGATTCAAGCCCGCGCTGGCCATTGGTCAGAACCCACAAGCGCTATGCTTTTCTAGTGGCCGAGGCCTGTGTAACTTATTTTTCCGGACGAGGAAGGAGGGGCAGAGTTGATTCGAATGTGGCCAAGGCCACAAACCGCGTATGGGGGTGGGAGACCCGGGTCACTGCCGGTCTCAGTTGTGGAAGCAGGGTTGTGCGGCCATGTGGGGCATTCCCCTCCTCACGACCAGGTCCAGTAACTCACCATCAGTGCAGGTTGCTCCAGTGGCCTCCGCCCGGGAGGGCCTGCGTCCACGGGCTGTCGCCACCAACCCAGAGGCTCGTTTCCAGGGATGCTTGGTCGTTTTGACCCCGCTGAGACCCCAGTACCCTTCTCGTGTGGATCCGGTGCCGCCCGACTGCTGTGCAGGCCCAGAGACCCCAGCCAGCAAGGGGCCACCTGTGTGCTGCCGGATTGCCTCTGGAGGAGCCCGTCGGCAGGATGGTCGGCAGTGGGGAGCGTGGGCAGCGTCTCCTTGGCCCCTGGGGGTGACCTCTGTTTCCATCCCGCCCGCATCAGGTGCTGGAGACGTGCGTGAAGAACTGTGGCCACCGCTTCCACGTCCTCGTGGCCAACCGGGATTTCATCGACGGCGTCCTGGTCAAAATCATCTCTCCCAAGAGCAACCCCCCGACCATCGTGCAGGACAAGGTGCTGGCTCTCATCCAGGTGGGTCGGCGGCTCCCCTAGGCTGGTCCGTGGGGAGAGAGGAAGATGGGGCCTCCCATCAGCAAGTCCTCACGCTTCCCCATCATTTGGAGGAAAGAATGGTTGCTTCTGGGTTTAAATATTTGTTGAGAAACACTTGTTTTTTACCCTCATCCCGCTGAGATGACACCCTCAGCGGTGGCTCTCCTGGCCGTCTCTGGCTGTGTCCGGGTGCCTGGCCCTCAGCTGCCTATGGGGGACAGGCCTGGAGCCTAACGGAGCCACGTGCCGGGGCCACGTGCCACAGGGCGGGGCCAACTCTGGGGTCGTGGGGATGGTGTTCAGGATTCACTGAGGACGTGACAATTCTGTTGAACCCTGAGGGGTGACAAGCTGGGTGGAATGGTCAGAGTGCAAGGGGCGTGGCAGGTAGAGAGCAGTGTGTGCAAAGGCCTGGAGTATCGAGAGCACAGGTGACACTTTGGGACGTGTTCGTTATTCACTGTCCTGTAACAAATTACCCCAGACTTAGCAGCTTAGAGCAACAGACGTTTATTACCTCCTAATTTGTGTGGACCAGGGGTTCAGGAACAGCTTAGCTGGGCGGTTCTCGGGAGGGTGCAGTCAGGGTGTCGGCCGGGGCCACCTCCTCCGAAGGCTCGGCTGGGGCTGGAGGAGCCGCCTCCAGGCTGCTCCCACGCAGCGCCCCCCCGCCAGCGGCCCCCCCCCCCGCCAGCAGCAGGTGTCCTAGTGTCCCACGTCCTCGCCGTCATCTTCCTCGTAGCCCGTCTGACGGGTGCACAGAGGTTTTGCGTCCCGTCGGCCTTTTTAAACCAGTCTTGGAAAGAAGGTGATGTTATTTCCATGTTGAATATGCTTTTAAAATGAAAAGTTACGGTCTGATGATCCCCTGGGAGGGCAAGGGCTGCAGCTTTTCCGAAGTCTCCCGTGCCTGTGGGGACACAGGTGCTGGAGTTTGCACGGCCCCCTTGCTCCCCACCCACCGTCCCTCTGACGCCTTCCTAGAAGGCTGACCCCAGGCATCGTGGTCCCAGGGTGGCCCACAGAGCTGGCGTTTCCAGTGCACGTTTGCCGCCGTCTGGGCCGCTGTGAAGTCAGGATGCCCGTCCCTCCCCCCTCCCCTCCCCCCTCCCCCCTCCCCCCCTCCCCCCTCCCCTCCCCCCTCCCCCCTCCCCCCCCTCCCCCCTCCCCTCCCCCCTCCCCCCTCCCCCCCTCCCCCCTCCCCTCCCCCCTCCCCTCCACCCCTAATCCCTCCATTCAGCCAGGCAGCCGTGTCCTCTGGCTGCCCTCCTGCCGCCCCACCTCCCCGGGCCGCACGGAAAGACACCCCCTCGGGCTCGTGTGCTCAAGGGGCCCTGCCCTTCAAGAGGCCAGCGTGCCAGATGCAGCAGGCCCTTCTGGAAGGGACAGGGCTCCCGGTGGCCCGGGAGGAGGGGGCCCATCCAGAGGGCGGGCCTCCCGTGACGTCCCCTTTGTGGGACATCCCCCCACTCTGCGCCACCCTCAGCCCCTCCCTGGGGTTGTTCCGGGACAGAAGGGACATGGTTCTGGTGGAGGGACCTCATCCCTGCCTCCCGCACTCCCCCCACAGTAGAGTCTAAAAATTCTCTTTCTTTCCACTGAAGAGGGGAGCTGATGGTGGGGGGTGGGAGGGGCCGGGGGGGCCGTGTTCTCAGGAGGTGGCAGGGAGCCGGCGGCCGGGCTTGCAGCAGATTCTGTGGATGGGCAGCTCCCGAGACCCTGTCCCTGTGAGTGAGAAGCCCAGGAGCACGAGCAGGATGGGACAGCAGCCTCCTTTTGTCCAGGGAGCGGAACCCATTGTTTAAATCAGCAATTGTTTATTGATCTGAAATTGGATGATTTAAAACTTGGTCGAAACTTGAGGGGTCTGGAGCAAATGGCTCACGTCTGCATAAGGTTTTAGCCCGTCCTTTGGTGTGCGATCCAGGGGAAAGGAGATCGGAACGCCCTCTGGGCCTTCCAACCCCTGACACGTGGGCACGGGCGGGCGGGGCCAGGCATAGGGCAGAGGCGGGCGCTGTGATGCTGACCCGCAGCTCCCAGGACAGGCCCTCTGCTCTGACAGCACCCGCCCTGCCGCTCCCTGGCTTCTCGTGGGGAAGCAGACCTCCCGAGGCCGCGGCCCCCGGGGCAGGGTCGTGATTCTCAGCGGGGCCAGCCGTCTAGAGGGGCTCCTCCGCTGTCACCATCGCCTCAGTCCGCTGGCCGCCTGCGTGGCCATCCTCCCCTGTCCCTGCAGCAGGAAGCTTCGCATCGGTGAGGCCACGTTCGCTCTGACTTGACAAATGCTGTCTGACTGCCTTCTCTGTGTCCCGGGAGACTCGGCGGGTGGGGGGCACAGGTGTGGGCACCGGCCTGGAAGGTGCCCGAGGCACACGGCATCTCCCGCCCTGTGCTTCCCCCCAAGGAGCCGGCGTCAGGGGCGTGGTCAGGAGAGAGCACTGCCGTGGACACAGACTCTGCTAGCAGCCCCGCACCCAGACTGCACAGGGGCCCCGCGCAGGACGGGGGCGATTAGCCAGGACTGCTTGGTTGGTTAAATAGCAGGTGCCAACCCCAGCTGCCTAGGCGAAGAGCAGTGCCGGTCATGGCAAGGCAGGCTCCCCAGAACCCCGGGGTGACGGCCAGGGAGGGGACAGACCTTCTCCTGAGTGTCCGCGCCATCCCAGCAGGCAGGCTCTCCCTGCTCCCTGGTCCGGGCTGGCATGTGGGTGCGACCCAGGGCCCACCTCTACCCACAGAGCAGCCCAGCCCTCCGAGGGCCCCGGGCCAGGCTCCTGGAGCAGGAGACCTGACTGGTCAGCTGGGCATGCGTACCCCCTGCGGGGCCGTCCACGGGGCCTGCTGATAGCTGCTAGGCAGGTGCCCAAGAAGTGTCCGCCGACTGGAGAGAACAGTCGTGGTCTTCTTATGTCAGACCTGGTGCGGGTGGAAGGCGGCATAAGTTAAAAGGGCTCCCCTGGAGCTGTTGTCCTCCCGCAGCAACGAAGGCCGGAGGCGGCTCCAGGAGGAGCTGACTGCCACGCCTGCTTCTTCCCGCCTCCCCTCGGGCTGTGAAACGCGCCCCCCCACCAGCGTCCGGGAGGAGGTGTGACCACGAGGGGCTGTCCTGACGCGGGGACAAGTCCCTGCATGTGCAGATTGGATGAGCGGGCCCCGGGAGGCCGGGCTCACGGCAGGGTTTGTGGTCAGTGAGATGCAGCGGCCGAACTGAACGAGGCTTTTTGGAAACTGCTCTCTTGGTCAGAGATGGGGGCAAGCAGCTGGGCCCTGAGACAGCGACAGAGCTGCCGACAGGACGGCTTTCCTCCTCCTCTGGGCCCCTCTTGGGGGGGTGCCCTTTGGAGGCACTTCTTGTTTTGATACCTTCTAAAGCTTCCAAAGAACAGAATTTAAAAATAAATTTTGACCGTTCCTTGAATCAGAGACGAGCGACAGCCTATTGAAATATGTGTTCCTTCCTCCCCGTGTTGTGTCTTACGTAACGGAACCTAGTGGCCGAGCTTCCCAGCGGACTGTCCCACACGGGCGCCTGTCTGCCGACGCTGTGAGTAGCGCAGGTGCTCCTGCCCTGGCCACAGTCACCTCGCCCGTCAGATGGGCGGCCGGGCAGTGTGGACCCCGGCTCCCTGACCTACTAGGCTCAGCCTGGACTTTCACGCGTGGAGCGTGGGGGCCACGCCGCTGTCCCCGCGCGTCCTGCGGGCGCGGCCTCTCCAGCCGCACGTTGCCGGGCACATCTCCTGGGCTCAGCCCCGTGCTTCGGTGCGGTTGCTCCGTCTCCGCTCTAGGATGTGCCCCACGCTGGGCTGAGAGCTGTGCTTTGCTCTCGTTCGTGCTCAGCCTGGTGGCGCTGGCAGGAAGGAGCAGCGTGGCTGGGCGGCAGCCCTGAGCGCCCCGGCGCCCCTAACAGGCCCCCTCCTCCCCTCCAGGCGTGGGCCGACGCCTTCCGGAGCAGCCCTGACCTCACGGGCGTCGTGCACGCGTACGAGGAGCTGAAGAGGAAGGGCACGGAGTTCCCCATGGCCGACCTGGACACGCTGTCCCCGATACACACACCCCAGCGGGTGAGCCTCCGCGGCCGGCGCGTCCCCGAGGGCCTGTTGCAGAGACAGCCTCTGAATTATTCAGCTCGTCCTCAGCCTCCTTAGGGCTCCAGGGCGTTTCTTGTTGATAACGAGCGGGTGCGGGAGAGAGACAGCTGGTGGCTGGTGGCTCAGGGACCCCCCCCCCCCACAGTTTTCACCCCGACTGTGGGAGAAGGTGACAAAGGAGCAGTGCGGACGCTGTCATGGAGATGGCCGCTAGGGTGGAGCCGTCCTGGGAGGGTCCCGGCACCTGCTCTCCCGAGCCCAGGCGTCTGGTGTGGGGACCGCATCTCCCCAGGGCGGCCCGAGCAGCCCCACCTCCACATCGGCAACGCCGACGGGCTGGCGGGTTCCCTGCTCCTGGGTTTTTCAACGGGACAAGTCAAATGGATCTAAAATTTACTTTGGGCTGTGAGTGGTTACCCTCGACTCCCGCCAGCCTTGGGATGCAAAGCCCCGGGAGGGCCCGCTGAGGGCGCTCCCACATACTGGCGGCTTCAGGAGGGAAGGTGCCCAGGCAACGCCGTCCTTCCTCTTCGGGGGCAGCCAGGCCCTCTCCTGCCCCGGGAGAGCCGGAGGCTCAGGGTCTGGGAGAGGCGCCCACCCCAGCTCCCTCTGCCACGGCCCCGTTTGTCCATCTCTGGGGGACAGTGCCGTGCAGGCCTCCCGCCTGGGCACAGCTCACGTTCAAGGGGCCACGAGGGGCCCAGAGGGAAGCACGAGGACTTGGGCTTTCCTAGCGTTTCTCTCACGTGATCCCTCCAAGCCACTTGCTGCACTTCGTGGAGTAAACAAGCCTGTTTTATTCTCCGAGTTGTGACACAGAGCAGTGTGCTGGTTCCTGCAGTTACGAAGAACGTTCAGTAAATTGCATCATTACTCTTTATATTAGTCCACTTATAAAGGCCAAAAAGTAACCTTCTGGTGCCAAACGGGGGTTCCTGATTAGAAAACTTACCAGCAAGCCCTCCCCTCCGATCCCGAGGTGGTCCTGACGGTGGGAGGGTGGCCAGAGCCCTCACAGGCTGCGCTGGGGGCTGCCTCTCTGGCCCGCCTCGGTGTCTGAGGTTCGTGGAGGGAGGAGAGGTGGGGGGGGGGGGGCGGGGGCAGTGCCAGGCCACTGCCCAGGCGGCCCAGGCGGACAGAAGGCTTTGTCGTTGCCGTGCAGAGCGTCCCGGAGGTGGACCCAGCCACCGCCATGCCCAGGTCCCAGTCGCAGCCGAGGACGAGCAGCGGTTCCTCCTCGGCGCCGCAGGCCCCGGCTCTGAGCGCTGCGGGCCCCATCACGGCCAATTCAGAGCAGGTACGTGCACGCTTTGGGGCCACAGGCGCCGGCCGCTGCCCTCGGTCTCCCAGGAGACAGAGGAGGCCTCCCCAGACGGGCCCTGTGAGGGGTGTTGGCGACACGGGTGCAAGTGCCCGGCCCTCCTGAGGGCGCACTGTCGAGGGCGGTGGTCACTCGAGGTGGGAGGTGGGGGGCTCGGGGCACAGCAGGTGGGTGGGGCGGGGGCGGGGCTGGCGAGAATCACAGCAGGAGGTGAGGCCAAAAGCCCAGGACCGGAGCGAGCGGAGTTGTGAAGGGCCTCGGGTGTCCCTCAGAGAGGTTTAGACTTATCCTGCGAGAAGGCAGCCTGGGCCAGGGCGGAGCCTGCAGGAAGGACCAAGTCCTGCTGCGTCCCGAGCAACGCCCAGTCTCCCCGAGTTATTTCCTGGGGAGCTAATGCTGCCTCAATGCCAACCTGGATTCTTTTGGAGGAGTCTGGAGACGAGTCTTTAGACGAATCTATAGAATTTCCATTAGTTAAAAAGTGAGCATTGGTCAGACTTGAAAGAAAATCTATCCACTGTTTCTGTTTTTTAAATTCTCATTTATTATTTGTGACAGTGTCATGTTATGGAACCTCATTTAAACAGCGGGCTCAAGCGATTGTGTCCGGTTAGCGGAGTGTGTGCACGTTTCCGCTCTGGGGGCCCCGAGGAGGGGGCGGCCAGGCAGGTGGGGGGCTGGGATCGGACAGGCCTGGGCTCAGTCCGCTGCTCCCGGTGAGGCTTCAGCCGGGTCGCTTAACCTCGGTCTCCTGTCAGTAGACCGGGCGGTGGTCCTTCTCTCCTGCCCGCCGGGCGTCATGGGCCGGCTGGGCAGCGGCATGAAGGCCCCTGGGACCCCCGGAGTGGGGAGGAGGTGGAGGCCGCAGCTGAAACTAGCTCTGTCCCTCCTGGGCCCCCGCCACAGCCGGCACCAGGCCTCCCAGGCGGCCCTGGGAAGAGGGAAGGCGGACGCGTTTGCAGTTGGACGGCCACCGAGACCCTCCCGATTGGCCGTCTGTGTGGGGGGAGCTCGGGAGCGGTCGGAAGGAGGGTCTGGGATGGGCGAGGGGACACGGGCAGGACGAGAGGGGGCTGAATGCGGTGAAGAGAGAAGGCAGACCCAACTGGGCAGTGCGGGGTGTGCCCCTGGATGGCCACGGCTGGCCTGTGAGGTCACCTTTGCACAGGTGAGGACACAGGCTCAGAGAGCTGTCCCTGCTGCGGGAGAGGCAGCCCGGGTCCTGGCTCTGGGGAGCTCTGTGGGGCTGGCAGTTGGGACAGGCACCCCTGGATGGGGAGCGGGTGAAGAAGGCACGGCTCAGGGGCCGCTGTGCTTGGAGCCTCAATTCCGGGCCAGAGCCTGCAACTGTGAGGTTCCTAGTCGAGGACCCCAGACCCGCAGGGGCCTTGGGGGCCACACTCTCCACCACGTGAAGGAGCAGAAACGGGGCCTGAGAGGCTCACTTCCCCATGCTCCGACCCGGCACTGCCCCCGCATCCCGGGGCTCCCAGCTGCCAGCTGCCGGCGCCCCCGTGCGCAGACGCAGACGGAGCCGGGCCGCGTCCACCTGCTGCAGGCTCACTGACCCCGTCCCCGCGCCTCCCCCGGCCCCCACAGATCGCCAGGCTGCGGAGCGAACTGGACGTCGTTCGGGGAAACACAAAGGTCATGTCCGAGATGCTAACGGAGATGGTCCCCGGGCAGGAGGACTCGTCCGATCTGGAGCTGCTGCAGGTGAGGGCCTCCGGGCCAGGGACACACGGGGGTGGGTGGGCGGGATGGTGTTCGGGGCCCGTCCTCTAGAGGGACCGAGTCCGAGGAGGCCCGCGTCCAGCCCACGCATCCCGGAGGCGGTCAGAGGCCAGTCCCAGGTGCTCTCTTCTTTATCCTCCTTAAAAAAGTTTTTTCCTCATTGTAAAATGCCAGTTGCAAAATACGTGCCCATCGAAAGAAAAAGGAAGTACAAAGAAGAAAATAGTTGTCTTTAACCCCAGCGTCTGCAGATAAGCAGTGTCAGTGTTCTGATGTATTTTCTTTCAGATGTTTTTTCCATGTTTATCTCAGATGGGGTTGAGATGATACCAGGTGTATGATTTTATGTGTCGCTTTGTTCACCCCACATGACGGCACAAACATGCAGGGACCGCTAGCTGTTCCTGCTCGTGGGAGCCGCTTCTGAGACTTCTGGGGTGAAGCTGAGGGTCCCCGGCCAGGGTGGCCCACGTCCTGGCTCCGGAGGCTCTGTGGCTCACCGGCCACCTGCAGGTCTGGGAGCCAGGTGGAAAGGGGTCCAGGAGCAGAGCTGGCCTGCAGGGTTCCTGCCCCAGGTCCGCCAGGCCCAGAGCTGGCACCCAGCTCTCCTGACACCATCTCAGAGACTCTGGCATCGGTGGGAAGTGGCAGCGGCCCCGCCCGCAGAAGCAGCACCCCCCGGAGGGTGGAGAGGACGCCGTGAAATGTGAGGGCCAGCGGGGAGCACCTCCCACGCCTGCCCCTTGGGGCGGCCGGTCTTGGTCCCCTGAGGGCCACACTGGCTGCTGTCCTCCAGGAGGGCGTGCTTCCCAGGTGGCCTGGTCCCAAGCAGCTGCTTGCCGTGCCCTCTTCCGGCCCCTAAGGGGGTGAGGGTGGGGGTGGGGGAGACCTGCCCAAGGTGTGGGCTGTGGTCCCCGCTCTGGAGGAGCTCACAGCGGGCAGCCTACCTACCTGGGCCCGGGCCCTCCGGCTGCTCTGGACGCCGAGCGACCAGTGCCCGCAGCAGCCCAGCTGCAGGCGCGCCATCAGTGCCGCGTCGGCCTCCATCTGCGGTCTGCGGGGTTCTTCCAGGCGTTACCCAAGGCGCAGGAATCTGAGGTCAGTCCAGGAACAGTGCAGGAACTGAGGGGCCTCTTGAGGCAGCTTTGTGCTGTGTCAGCACCAGAATTCTTGCTGACAGGGGTTTGCAGTGGACAGAGCTGAGCTCCTGGTAGCAGGCGTAGCAGAACAAAGCCAGCCCTGCGGACAGCCAGGGCCAACCAGACAGCACACACCTCTGCATGTGCGTGTGTGTTCAAACAAGCCCATCAGCCAAGACAAACAGAACCTGATCTCCTGGCGTCAGCTCACAGTTTTCAAAAATAGGTTGCTTCCCGTGACGTTTCCCTTCCCTCTGTCTGGTTCCAACTCCAAGCCTACCGACCTCGCTGCTATCTTATACGTCAAACAGAGAGAATGGTTCTGGGTGCCAGTGGGAGGCTGTCCTTTCGGCACGAGAGACTCGGGAGCCGTCAGGTCTGTGAGCAGACACGGCTGTCCTGGCCGCTGGCCTCGCTCCTTGAGCCAGCCGGGCAGGGTCTCCCAGGGGTCGGGGCTGCACGTGGGAAAGCGCCACGGTCTGCTTGGAAAGGGATGGGATCAGACTGTGCCCCGGGACCCTTCACTCGAGCTGGAGGTGGCCAGAATGCTCAGGGCAGAAGCTACCCAGAGCTCAAAGTGGAAATAAATGCATTTGTCACCAGCCCAAGTGTTCGCGCCCACAGGAGCTACTGCGGATTTCAGTGTGAACTGCTGGGAGGAAATGGGAAGCGGGAAACGGGAGGTGTCGGTGGGAGGGCGCGCCACTGCGGCGGCCGACCAGCATCCTGGCCGGCTGCGTCCGGATGGCTTTCTGTGCTTCGCACAGGACTTGCAGGTGTGGCCTCAGCCACGGCCCGCAGAGTGGCAGGAACTCGGGCAGGGTGGGCGAGGGGGGGCGGGGCCCCAGAGGGAGCACAGCAGCTTCCCTCTTTGGGCTGGGAGAGACCTGGGAGGCGGCTTGTCCAGCCCCACCCTGTGCTGATCCCTGGTGCCGCCTTGTTTCTGAACATCCTCAGCAACAGGCCGCCTCCAAACACATGACCTGGATAGGCTTTGGGAAGCAGCACGACAGGGCAGGAAGAGCCGCGCCTTAGGGATCCCTGGCTTCACCTCTGGGCCTGGCCGCTGATGAGCCGGGTGACTCGGAGCCTGGAGTAATCTCTCCCCGTGGGACGGTTGGGAAGCGGCTGATGGAAGCCCGTCCACACCGTGCCTGCAGCCCCGGTCTGTCTGCTCCACCCGCTGGAGCAGACACAAGTTCCTCCCTCGCGTAGCAGGTCCTAACGTGCTTGCAGGCTGTCGACCGCCCTCCCTCGGGTGTCCCGGTGGTTCTGAGCAGGGGGCAGCGCTGGGGAACCTGCAGCCTCCGTCTCCCTCCCTCACGGGCTGTCCAGCCGCGTCTTCCCTGTCCTGAGGCTCTGCATCTCTGTCTGCTGGAGCTTATGCCCTTGGCTGCACCTGGGAGTCCGGCCTTGGGAATCTTTAAAGCTCCCGATGCCGGCGGCCGTGCCCCCGCTGCCCCCAGATCAGCCTCTCCAGCTCTGTCTGCAGTTAGTGATAACGCGTGATTAATCCAGTGACGCCCAGGATGGGCGTCCTTCACGGCCATCCCTCAGCTGACGAAGGAGGCCCATCCCACATTGTGTCTTCAAGTAGCAGATGGTTTAGCCCCTCTCGCTTCTTGCCTCTCATTTCAACAAAAACCAGGAGGGCCAGGACCATTTTCTGTAGAGAAATCTAGTTTATTCTATGTGTTCAGCTTCATTATTTCCCCCTTTTTCTTCAACAAAGACTCTGTCTCCCTCCTGTCTCCTTTGCAGCTGTAGAAAGCAGATCTTCAGGGCCTTACTCCCTGCTCCTTAGAACTTGGAGAGGGTTCAGAGGAGACCCAGAAAGATGATTAAAAGATTGTTTTGCAAGGTGGGGAGGAGAATGTCCCTTGAAGAAAAGATACAGGCATTGGGACGAATTAGACAGAAAAAGGACATTTTACGAAGTCTTCTGGTGGACGGAGGGCTTTTGCACCAAGAGCAGTGACCGGCCGCCCTCCCCTCTGTTGAGAACCAGACCCCAGAGGCCAGACTGAGACCGTCTGCGTTTAGGAAGTTCCTGTCCCAGCTGTTGCCAGGCGGGAAGGGCAAGCCGGGCAGGCCCTGGCTGTCCGTTCTCAGGACCAGAAGAAGGTGCCTGTCCGGGTGGTTTGGAGGCAGGTAGGGTCTGCCTGCTGGTGACCGCGTGGAGGGCCCGCAGGCAGCCAGTGGGTGTCTGTGGTGGCACAGATCTTCATGCTCTGGTCCTCCTCTCCCGCGCAATCTCTTCTCGTTTCTTCCTGTTTAATTTTTTTAAGACAGTAACTTAAAAGGTTGAAGCAAGGAGAAGGTGAAACCTCCTCTCTGCAGAGACCCCTGGAGACCCCTGATCCGGGCCGTGTTTAGGCGAAGCTCCGTGGCGGGTCCCTGGGTGCCAGCCCAGGCGTAGAGCACACGAGGCCCTGCCAGCGGGTGGGGGATGTCCCGCCCCCCTCTGCCCCAGCTGAAGGCCACGGGAGCCAGACCCCAGTGCACGGCCTCGGGCCTCATCCCTCCTCCAGGCAAGGCCCCAGAAACCACCTAGCGCTTCCCAAACGTTCTGCAAAGTGATGGAACGCCTCCTCCATGAGCGAGACTCTACAGAGACCCATCAGTGTCCGGACAGATGAGAGCAGAGCCACCCTGGCTGCCGTGGTGGTGCCCAGCGCCATCGGCAGGGCTTCACCTTTTCCCAGCACCCCCGTCCCACCCTGGGAGAGCAGAGCCCAGGGCGCCGGACCCCCAGACAGCTGATGGTCGGGGCTGCTTGCTGCTGCCTTGGCCACCACACCCAGCAGGGGCTGGGCTCTGGGGGGAGACTGAATCCAGCCCTGGCCTCTCCCCGCGGGTGCTACTGGTGCTTCGGGCGTGTGTGCCGGGTGCTTGAGACGCTCCCTGCAGTCTGCTGAGGGGCTGGTTCTCCTCGGGCTGGCGGCGCCTCCGTGAAGCCTCCTCTGGGGGGGCTTCGCCGTCTGGGGTGGTCGGGAGCCAGTCTTCGCCTACTGGAGGTGAAGGGGAGCCCGGGGCGCTCTAGGCAGTCTGGGGCGGCGGTGCGGGCTCAGGGCGTGTTCATAGCGCGCAGGGAGCCTTGGCGGGTGAGATGCATGAGGATACACACAGGATGGGGCATCCTGCCCCAAGTGATAGGGCGGCATCTGGCACGGCCTGTTGAAGAGAACAAGCAACTGCAGAGAGTCACGTTTTTAGATTTCCCAGACGGTTTGTGCAAACCCGTACTCTGCACACAGCAGAGTGTGCGCTCGGACGTTTGTCCATCAGGAGGCACCGCCTGGTGGGCGGGGCGGGGGTCCACCTGGCCTCCCGCACACGCCCGGCTTTGTGGACAAGCCTGGGCCCGTGTGGCTTTACGAACTGGCACACGTCTTGGCAAAGCAAGTAGAGTGTGAACGAGGGGCACCCGCGGTAGCCAGACCTGTGTCCCCAGGAGCTGCACAGGACCTGCCGCGCCATGCAGCAGCGCGTCGTGGAGCTCATCTCCCGCGTGTGCAACGAGGAGGTCACCGAGGAGCTGCTGCACGTCAACGACGACCTCAACAACGTCTTCCTCCGATACGAGAGGTGGGAGCCGGCGCGGGGGGGTTGGTGGGGGTGCGGGGGGGTGACGTGCCGAGTAGAGGCGGAAAATACTCCTCGGAGACGCCAACCTGTTCCCAGGACGGGGAAGTGCTTCTCGTTCTCCTGGGAGCCAGCAGCAGGAACGTGCCGCAGAGTCGGGCGCTGCCCTTCACGAGCCTCGGGCTGGCCCCTGTCACCCCAGCCCAGGAGGGAGGATGGGGCTCGGGGACCCTGCGCTCCTGCACCTGCTCCTTTGAAGATCCTTTGAATCTGAAAAGGATTAAGGGGGAGAAACCTCTACCAGGGAAAAAAAGATTTCCTCTTTCCCATTTTTAAAAAAAGAGATTTTCCCTTCCTTTGCCAACGCCAGCGTGTGTGGAGCGTGGAAGCAGGCAGGTGTGAGTGCTGGGAGAGACACGCCTTTCTGTTTTTCCAAATCATTTTCGGGTTCGAGGTAACAAATGCGCATATTCTTTTGCCTTCCCAGAGCCATCCCTCAGGGAGAAAGGTGTGTGATCCAGGCAGCGTTCAGCAGGCAGGGGGGTGGCGAGCGGGTTCCCATCGATGGCTCTGACGGGGCTGCCCCAGAAAGCGCCTTGGCCTGGCCAGGCTTCTGCTCCTAAGGATGATGTCTGGGCCCCCGGGCTGCTGACTCGTGGTCTGATGACCTGGCATCACGTAGGGTCCGGGTGACAGATGCTCGCATCTGGGCCTTAGAGGGGGATTTTGCTGTGGTTGCCACAGCTCTGGGCTGTGTCTCAGCTCGACCATGGCAGCAGCAGTGGGTGGCCCTGTGTCCAACCGACAGATGACGAGCCCTCCACAGGAGGAATGTGGGGCCGTCTGGGGCCCCCTGTGCCATGGGAGCACAGGAACAGAGCCGGGGGCCTAAACTCCCAGCGCCAGAGCCCCGGGTTCCTGCCCTGCGGTGCCAGGGTCTCCACTGTAAACAGGCTGAGCTTTTCACCTGTTAAACCCATCTCAGCCCTTTCTGGCACGGGGTGACAGCAATTCAGAGGCAACGTCCGGGGCCGGCAGCCCTGAGGTGCCCTTCCGGCCAGAGAGCCTTTGATAAGACTGATGGTCAGCAAGGGCGTGGGAAGGTGCTCCCGCATGAGAACCTCAGGTGGGTTAATATTGCTGTCCTTGTCAACCACTGAGGATAAACTGCATCCCACGGGTGGCCTGACCAGGTTGTCCCCCTGGGGGTCCCTGCTCACCAGGTGCTGACCCCAGCGCACGGGGAGACCGACGTGGAGCAGGGAGTCTCAGCAAATCCCCAGCTGGAGAAGGTCTCTTGGCGGCCTCTTAGCCTGTGGTGTCTGGGGCTGCCATGCTGGTCCCCACCTGATAGAGAACGACCTGGGTGCTGGAGAGGAGAGTCTGTCCTTGGCCGGGCGGGGGCCCTGGCTGACCGACCCTCCCGCAGCTGCTGGGGCCTGTGCCTGCCCTCCTCCTCCACGTGCCCGACCTTGGGCCCCACCCCTTCCCCTAGCAAGTTAGCCCTTCAGCTCGTCACTCCGCCACAGAGCTGCCCAACAGGGAGGGGCTGCTCTTCTCCTCTGGATCTGAGGCGCCCCCAGGGAAGGTGGCTGACCCAGCCTCCCCTGCAGGGCCCAGAGGAGCCCTGGGGGTGCTTACGATGGCCTCCTGCATGTGCCAGCCCGCACCTGCAGTTCCCCTCGGGAGGCTGGGAGGCTGATCCCCCCTCAGGGGAGCCCCATGCAGCAGCAGGAAGGGCAAAGTTGTGTGTTGGGGGTTGCCCACTCCCCGGCCCCCCAAATGGGCCGGTGGTTCTCCTTCCCCAGAGCCTGGGTCTCTGCTGGCCTCTGGGCCCGCGGGCCCCAGGAGCTTCCCAGGCCAGTGAGCTTCGCGATGCCGTGTCCCAGGCGCTCTCTCTCCTTACTCCACTTTCCTTTCCCCGTTAGGTTCGAACGATACAGGTCAGGCCGATCCGTTCAAAATGCCAGTAATGGAGTGAGTATTCCTTCAGAATTCTCACCTGTCTGGAGGCCGGGAAACCTGGGGTCTCCTGGGGTTAAAATATTCGGGCGATGGGAGAGCAAGCTCTGGTGGGTGGACTCTGAGGAGGTGCCGGCAGGCACATCCCTGGCGGGAGGGTGCAAAGAAGCCCCCGGGACCTTGCTGTCCCTTAGATGGGGGAGGGGCGGGGGGGGTAACTCAGAACAGCCCACCCGGGACCCTGGGTGGTGCCTGCCAGCTTTCCCCTCGGGGCCCAGCACGCGGGCCGGGGCTCAGCCCACCTCCTGCCCAGCAGGTGCTGAGCGAAGTGACAGAGGACAACCTCATCGACCTGGGCCCGGGGTCTCCAGCCGTGGTGAGCCCGACCGTGGGGGGCACGGTGCCCCCGTCTTCCCTCTCCTCCCAGCTCGCGGGCTTGGGTGAGTGTCCCAGACTTGCCCCCCCGCCCCCACCCGCTGCCGGCCTTGTGGGGGACCCGTGGGACAGCGTGTGCCCGGGTCCTGCTGTGCCACTTCAGCTCAAGGCTTGTTCCCTAAACTTAGAGTTTGAACGCGTGTTGGAAAGCAGGGGTGCGGGGTGGTCCGAGGGACCGGAAGCTGTTGGCTTTTTGAAGAAAGGTGGCCGCTGTGTTGTATGTGGCACATTCTCTGTGGCTGGAGTGATTTCCTTCTCAATGTCACCAGGCCAAGGGGGGCAAGTAGGTGTCAGCTCCTTGGGTGCTTGGCACGTGGGCCCAGGAAGGATGCAGAGGCCACGTGGGGCTTGGAAGAGTCCGTGGCTGATCGGTGACGTCTGCCCTGGGCTTGCCAACAGGAAGGGGTTTGCTCTCCTTGAACTAACATCGGCGAGTGTGCGCCATCCTCTGAAACCTAAAACAAAAGATGCCATTTTTTCGCAGTTTGTTCAGTTTAATGTGTGTCCGTGACTCTGGATGCCCCACCCGGGCTGGATGAGCCCAGTCTGGGACAGAGGAAGTCACAGTATTACATAACCAGTCAGCACGATGCTCTCAAAATGCTGTCTTCCACCCTGCGCTTCTGTTTTCTTAATATTTATGTTTGTACCTTCATCTCATTTCAGTTGAGTCAAGCTTTTACTTAGTGCCCTGGCAGCTGCTGTAATTCTGGCTTCTCGACATCTCATGTATCCGTAGCCACTGTTTCTCTTTCTCTGCCTTCAGTCCACCCAGCGTGTGGCCACCAGGCTTAATACCTAAAATTCAGATTGGATTCTGCTGCCCCTGCTTTAAAAAGGTCTAGTGTTTCCCCATCGGCTCCTTTGCCTGCGTGTGACCCTCTTCAGCAGACTCGTCTCTCCGCCAGCACCCTTCCCGCGTCGCCCCCTCTGCCCGCCGCCCAGCCCCCTCCCGCTCCTGTGGCAGTTTCCGGTCCCCCGCCCGTATCTCCACCTAATTCTGTGCTGCTGTCTGTCCCCCTACTCTGTGTACCCCCTTGAGGCCAGGAACCGCGCCAGAGTCACCGTGGTCCAGTCAGGGTCGAGCTCTGGCCGTGCGGGCGCCTACGAAATACTTGTCACATAAGTGACCTTGGCCCGTGGCCTCTGTGACCGGCTCCCAGGGGCGCCCTGGCGCGGGCAGGAGCCTGCATGGCCCGCCTGCTCGCCGCTCGCCCTCATTCGGGAGCGGCTTGGGGGGGTCGGGGGCTGTTCTCGCTCCCTTCTGCCCCCCCAGGACTTCAGCCCACCAGGTGGCTTCTTCCCAAGGTCAGGCCCACATTTGTTATCGCCCACCCCTCCTCTGTTCTGTTGCACAGACCTGGGCGCGGAGAGTGTCAGCGGCACCCTGAGCTCGCTCCAGCAGTGTCACCCCCGGGACGGCTTTGACATGTTCACCCAGACCAGAGGGAGCTCCTCGGCCGAGCAGCGCAAGACGTATGTGGGGACCCTCCCGGTGGCTCTCAGAGGACGCTGGGCGGGGCTGACCCCGGCCTGGGCCCACGGCCAACACAAAGGGGCCTTTTATTCACTGGGGCCAGGCCTTTCCACTCCGGTTGCCGGGACCTGGCGGTAGACACAGCTGTTGAGTGGAGGCCAGCACCCGGAGCCGGGCGGCCGTGCGGGTTTCTCCCTGCTCTCCCTGCCCCCGCGCTGCTGCTGCCTCCGAAACTTCGTCTGTAGGAGGAGCTGGGGGCACGAGGTGGGGCAGGCAGGCACCGAGTTGGTTCCTCGCCCGTGGGGTGCGAGCAGCGTCTTTCCTGACGGGGGCTCTGGCCAAGATGAGCCCTGTGGAATTAGGGGAGTTGATTCCAAAACACACAGCCCTCTGTATCTCCCTGGAACCTGCTTTGAGCTTTGTGTTCAGCCTTTGACCACCTCCCCCGGGACCCAGCATCTTGACGCATCCAGCTCTTTGAGTCCCGTACTCAGGACTCATCAGGTTGACCAGAAGCCCAGGGCCCCATGCACCTTTTAGCAGAAACTGCTTTCAAAATGGATACAGCAAAAGAAGTCGGGGAGCAGAGGAAGACAACCCCGCAATGAGTGACAGACCCTCACCCCAGACTGGGAGACCACCTTCCTTGTCAGATGCCACTGAGGCTGCTGCTTTTTTATTATTATTATATTTTTTTATTTTTTATTTTTTTTGGCTGCGTTGGGTCTTCGTTGCTGTGCGCGGGCTTTCTCTAGTTGCAGCAACCGGGGGCTACTCTTCGTTGCAGCGCATGGGCTTCTCGTTGCGGTGCTTCTCTTGCTGCGGAGCATGGGCTCTAGGCACGCAGGCTTCAGTAGTTGTGGCATGCAGGCTCAGTAGCTGTGGCGCGCAGGCTCAGTAGTTGTGGCACACTGGCTTAGTTGCTCCGTGGCACGTGGGATCTTCCCGGACCAGGGCTCGAACCTGTGTTCCCTGCACTGGCAGGCGGATTCTTAACCACTGTGCCACCAGGGAAGCCAAGGCCGCTGCTTTTAAAATGAGAATTATGACCCCTTTGCCTCTATCTAGCCTCTCCCTCCAAGCAGTTCCGGGCCCTCTGACACCCTGCCCTTGAGCTTTACAAATGCCTCCTAAACAGAGGGAAATGGAGGTGGTACAGAGTCCCAGACCCCAGAGGGAGTGAGTGGCTGGGCTGTGCTTGAACCCAGGCCTCCTGGCTTCAGCTGCAGCCAGACCACGGCCTAAATGCCAAGGCCTCTGAGTACTCGTGAGGAAGGTGCCGAAGCTGGAGGGTGATTGTAGGTCACCACCTGTCCGTCCCCCGTGACCACTCTGCTTGTGCTGCTTCGTCCCCAGGGCCACCTACGAGGACCCCCAGGCCGTCGGAGTACTTGCTTCTGCGGTAGACGGTCGGAAACAGAGCACTGAAGTGGTAGGTCTCTCGCCCTGTTTTTCTGCTTGGAGGGAAAGCCGGGCGGTCTGGTGAAGCCAGCTGGAGAGTTAGGCAGAGCTGGTGGCGCGGAGGGCAGACCGGGGTGAGCCATGTCAGCTCCTGAGTGCCCCCCACCCGTGGAGACGCCCGTGTCAGGACACCCAGGAGGAGACAGGCCGAGGGAGGCAGAGATGTGGGGAGGGCACCCCGCAAGCGGCCTTGGGCGGGGCTGCACCCCGGGGAGTCTGATGGGGAGCCCCTGCTCTCCCCCCTGGTGGCTCTGAGCTCTCAGGGCGCAGGGCTCCCGTGGCCAGAGAGAGTCTCTCCCCAAAGGCTGCAGTGCCCTGGGGCGGGCGGCGCTCTGACAGAAGGGAAACGGGGGCCTGGGCCTGTCCCTGCAGGCCCGCCGTCAGAAGGGGGCTGGTGGTCGGGGCTGGTTTGGGGAGGGGGCTGGAGGGGGAGGAGCAGCGCTGAGGGCAGAGGTGCTTTGAGGTGGAGGAGGGGCTTTTGTGATTTCTGGGAGATCGCAGGTCCCCGAAGGAAAAGGTTTGTGCCTTCGTGCTTCTCGTGAGGAGGTTCCCTTCTCGCCTAACTGAGAAATGTGTGTGGCCGCGAGCGAATGAATGTGTGCGGGGGGTGGGGGGGCGGTGGGGGTTAGGGGGACAGTAGCCCCAGAACAGCCGCCCCCCGGCCCGCCCCATCCCGGGCCACAAAGGGGCAGAGCTCATCTGTCCACTGGAGGGGAGCCTGGCTTCCCAAACACCAGCCCTTGGCCTCCCGCAGCCCCTGTCCAAGTGGCCTGGGCAGGCGGCAGTACTGAGGCCTGGTGTCCCCGGGAAAGCTCGTCCCCTGGTCCCCATGTCCCTTCAGGCTCAGCCAGCTTGGTGAGGGCCGTGCATCCCTCTGCACCGGCCACCAGGGGGCGCAGAAGAGCCACCCAGGCTGCGGCTCTCAGTGCCCCGCCCCCCACAGAACCCCTGAGGCTGGGCTGTGGGGTGGCCCAGTGGTCGTGTTGCTGAGGACGGCCCCCCCGCCCCAACTCAGGGTACCAGGGAGCCAGTAAGGCCGGCCCCTCCTCCTGGCCCAGCTGGCCAGGCCGGCCCGGTCAGCTTTCCACTCTGCCTCCAGGGCCCGCCCCGCCCAGGCCAGGAGCTGCCTCTGCCAGTGCCCAGGGTCCAAGCACAGGAGTGCAGCCAGCTCCCTGCCCTTCACCCGGGGTGCCTGGCCTGCCTCCTGTTTCCAACGTTTCCGCCTGCAGCAGGCAGGCTGCTCCTCGTGTGCCCTGCTCGATGGGGTGTTGCAGGGAGCAGGGTTCATGTGGGCTGTGTGTGTGTGCGTGTGCTTGTGTGTGTGCCTGTCTGTGGGTGTGTCTTTGTATCTGTGTGCACACACACTTATATGCATCTTCAGGCCTGTACTTCGGGTTATGTTGTTCCATATCCTAAACAATGCTGCCCTGGAAATGAAAACTGGGCCAAGGGAGAAATTAAGAACACAACAAAGAGGAAAAAACTGTGTAGCTACACCTTCACGGTACAACCAAATCAGTAGTTCTAACTTTAATACTTTTATCATTTAGAAAAGGCAATATCCCCAAATTCATCATTCACATTAAGAGTTTGGAAAAAGAACGCACAGGTAACTGAGGAGGAAAAAGATAATAAGTAAGAAGAAAGTAGAGATGATTGTGCAAAAGCTGGTTCTGTGAAGCCGCCCCTCGGTGACCCTGAGAGCCCAGGCAGAGGGCAGCCCTGACGGGCCTTCTGCGGCCCCAGGAGTTTTCCCGGGGGCGCGGGAACAGGGGTTCAAGTGTGTGTTACCCTCTTGGGGTCCCTGTTACTAAACGCCTCTTCTTTTATCCAGGAGGTAAGGGCATGTTTGGGGGGTGGGCCGCTGGGTCCCAGCTCCTCAGGTGACGGGGGACCAGCTCTGACAGTGGCTTTTCTGTTTCCACGACATGTGCTATTGCCTTCTTTACCACGGGTCTTGCTGTGACTTTCCTTTCTGGGACTTTTCTGTCCTCGGCCCAGAAGAGAGGTAAAGGTGGGGACTCTTACCTGGAGCCCATAGACAGCTGGCTCATAGCCCAAGGAATGGTGAGAGGTCACCAGCCGCGCTGAGCCCCTTGTCCCCCCACCACAACCACCCCCGGCGCTTCCCTCTGTCTTCTCGCGGGTGCCCAGTCTTCCCCTCCTGTCTGTCTCCTTAAGCCGCAGACTTCCAGCCCCAGAAACGCCATCTCTGGTTTTCTGTGGCGGTCCGGGCACTTGCAGGAGTGAGGGGAGGGCCCTTTCCCTCCTTCTACCGTTTCTGGAGCTCTGGGCAGTATTCACTTTTCCAGGATGGGCACAAGTTACTGTGGCCTCTGCTTGGGAGGGGATGTTTCTAAGAGGGCGGACTCAAAGCATCTGACTGCGCAGAGAACTCCGCCCAGCCTGTGAATGTGGGAGTCCAGGCCGATGGGGTTTCGTCCTGTAATTGTTCGTGCCCGCTGTGTCCCCCGGGAGGATCTGAGACCTCCTAAGGAAACACACAAACGCTATTGGAACGGAATAAGAAGATGCTGCGTATCATAGACGCAGTCAGCCTCAGGAAGTAGGGCGTCCGTGGCTCCAAGACCCGGGAGGATCCCTCCTGCCTCGTGGTCAGGTGGCCCCACGTCTGTGCACAGAGAGGTCACTTGCTGCAGGCTGCCTGCGGTGCAGGGACGATTTCACCTCTGAGACCAGGGTCTGTGTGTGGTGGACCTGAGCGGGAGACCTCGACACACCAGGAGGAAGCCTAACTGACCCCTTGGGGCCGGGCCAGCCTGGGGCCAGGGGAGGGCTCTTCAGGCTGGGCCAGCATGCCCGAGCCTGCGGGCAGCACAGGGTCACCTGCCTAAGCAAGTGTGACCAGCTCTCGAGGACACGGGTCAAAGGGCCGTCAGAGCCGGGGGTCAGGGTGTCTGCCTGCCCAGCTGGGAGCTGGCGACACAGCACAGCCGAGCTCGGGGGGCCGTCTCCCTCCACCTGCCGGCAGCCCGTCCTGCTTGCTGCACCGGACCCCAAGGCCGTTCTCAGGGACATGGGCTAGCCCGGCCCCTTGTTTGCTTCTCTGGGGACAAGCAGGGGCTCTGGCCCACACGTGCGGGTGGCCTTAGAGCAGCAGTCCTGGAGACCACGTCCACTCCACTGTCCAAATTGGGAGGATCCAGCCGTGTGTCCTTGTGCCTATTAGTCCTGCAAAAAATGATACTGCCCCAACAGCCGCCCCGCGTGTGGCTTGGCAGCCGGTGGTGGCACCCACCCCTGCCCGGCCCCACCTAGAGCTCCAGTCTCCGACTTCAGAAACAAGCCCGACTAACAGCTAACCCCGTGTCTCACCTGCCCGACTGCAGTGTTTTTGTTTTGTTTTCTTCTAAACAGCGTATATTAATTGCTTTGCCTCATTTCCCATAGCATAGAAACCCTGAGTCTTTCCAAACCTGCCAAGTACAAATTCTTTACTTGGAAACTTTTTGTACTATTGAGCGAGACCAAAGGGCCTGTAGACTGAGCCTCAGGTTGGGGAGGTGGCAGGAGAGCTGTCGGGGGGCAACAGCCCCTGGAAACATCTCACCCGAGCGCAGCACTTGGTCTGGCCGCGTTGGAAATGGTACAGGTTTCCTTGCGAGAAGGCGTGTCGGGCGTCCAGGTCCAGCACCAGGCCCGTTACCGTGGAGGAGAGCCCCAAGAACCTTCTCGAGCAGCCTGCCTGGGGACGGCGGTGCTCTTGCCTCTCCCGGCGGCGGTCAGAGGGCCTGTCACCCACACGCAGGGTGCAGCCAGGATAGGTGAACGAGTATCAGTGGCAGCAGGAACCCAAGGAGGTTAGTGAAAAGTCTGCCGCTGCCCAAGCCCAGGCTTGGGGCGGGGCCCCCTACGCAGACCTGGCGGCGCGCTTCCCCCTTTGAGCCGGTGACCCTACCGCCCACACGCAGGGCTGCCGGCCTGAGCCCAGGCTGGCCCACCCCTGCCACGTCCGCGGCTGCCCTCCGTATCCAGCGCCTCAGCCAGCCAGCCCCGTCCAGCCGTCCTCGGAGCGAGGGAGTTTGGGGGGCCGGTCTGTATCCAAGGGTGTACCCACACGCGCTCCCTTTATTTTTTTCTCGTTGCATCTGTTTCCCTTTCCGTCTCCTTCCTCCAACTCACCCTCTGGCAGCCCCCTTGCCCGGGAGGTGCTCACCCCAGGGCGTGTCAGAGCCCAGGTCGCTCAGGGTGAGAACGCTGAGGCCTTGCAGGCCTGGGGATGTGCCCGCAGCCGAGCGGTGACAGAGCAGCTCCTGTTTGCAGGGCAGCGCAAGTGTCTAGTGTGTCTGAAGCACCCGGTTTGGGGGCAGCTTTGCCGTGCTCCTGGCGCCGTGCTCCTGGCGCCGTGCTCCCCCATCGATTCCCAGGCAGGCGGCTCGTGAGCCCAGGCTGCGTCCAGCCTGGCAGGGCGGCCCATCCCCCCGCCACGTGCGCTCTCCTGTCACCCACACCCGACTCCACGTGATGCACGCCCTCGGCCAGCGCCTCAGTCAGGGCTCAGGCCCGATGGCTCCGGCATCCCTGGGTTTCTGAGTTAGAAACGGAAGCACCCGACTGGAACTGAAGGGCTCTGGGGTCGTGAGTGGCAGAAGCCATCGCCCCGTTTCACAGACCAGGCTGAGGCCCCAAACCTGGGGCTTCTTGGGGCCCCGGAGGTGGGGAGCTCCTGGGAGGGAGCAAGTCCAGCCGAGGAGAGGGAAGAACTGTGCTCCCACCCCTGACTTGTGGGGGGCGGGCTTGTTTTGAGGGGTGCGGAGCTTCTCACATGTCAGTGTTTATTTTCTGAGCGTGCTGGCTCTCAAGATCGGTCCAGAGGAGAAAACTGAGGCGCCATCCCCGGCCCCACGGGACCAGTTCTGAACAGTAACAAAAAAGTTACGAGCAAAACCTGAAGGCCTAAGGCCCATGACACCTTAGTGTCTTTTTTCAAGCTTTGCGACCTGAGGAATCTCCGCTCCTCCTGGGCGGGCCGAGGCTGGTGGGTGTCAGGGCCCCCCCCCCCCCCGCCCTGCTCCTGCAGCTGGAGTTGGCGGGTTTCTCCCTGGAGACACACTGACTTCCCACGCTTAGTCCTGGGGATTTGGCGGTGTGGCACGAGTCCTCCCCGAGGCTGGGCGTTCCGGCTTAGAAGCAGCATGATAACGAAAATTGGCATCTCCTGTCATGGGAACGTGTCGGGCAGAAGCCCCGTCAGCAGGCGTAAAAAACTGGCCGGTCGCACCCTGGATGCCGCTGGCCCCTGCTCCGTGGGGAGGGAAGTCGGCTTCAGGTGCTGCCAGCAGCCCCTTGGCGTCCTGCCCGGAGGGAGGACCACATGTTCCTTGTCACCATGAGTCATATCAGGGTGGTTTGAACTCCTTGATATTTTTTCATTTCAACATTCTTAAGTCTCCAGTAGGTCAAAGAAATAAAATGGCAACATAGACAGAATCTCTCTAATCTGATCAAGGTTGGCCTGAGCCTCTCTGAAACACATGTGGAAGCCAGAGGAGGGTCTGCTGGCCTGGCTATGTGACACTGGGGTGAACCCAGCTACAGACACAGTGCAGGCAATTTTTCTAGAAATAGTGAGCTTGTGAGTGAGTCCCAGGAGGTACTTCCCAGACCCAGCCGAGGTGAGGATGCAGGTCACCTCGATCAAGGGCCATCCACTCATTTATCTAGTCTGGGAGCCAACATTTCATTAACGTGGCTTCGAAGGGGTTAAAGGTTACTTTTACTTCTTATCACATTATCATTTTATTATGTCTGACAGCAGCTTAACTATTTCTAGGCAGATAGATTTTCAGGCCCTGGGCATGGGTGGCGCAGGCGTGGACAGGGCCCAGGCACCAGAGGGGTGCCCTCCTTTGCTCAGGACCCTGGTCCTCCCCTCCCAACCGCTCCCCTGCTCCCCCCGCCCCCCCCCCGACTCCCCTGCTTTCAGTTACACTTCTTTTCTTTGATGCTGGGGCCACAGACAGCCATTGAAAGCTGGGAGGAAAGGGTGGGATGAGAGGAGGCTGCTGCATTCAGGCTTCTTCCTGATTTTTCCACTAAAGAGACACAAAAGACAACCAAAGCCCGCGGTCCCTTTTGTCATCAAAGCCCTTGCTTTGGCCTGTGTCTGCTGTTGGAGGAATGTGCTGGCCTGCTGTGGGCCAGGCCCCACCCAGGCCTGGGTGCCCTTCCTGCTCAGAAATGCCCCAGGACACCATCCTTTCAGTGAGCGAGCCTGGACCACCTGCCTCCTGCCCTGCCCTGGGCGGAGGGCCACGCGGCTGCCCCGTCCTGTTGGGGCTGGGACTGTCGCAGATGGAGGGGCTCCACGCCCCAGGGCTGAGAGGGGGACACACTAGTCAAAAAGTTATCCACTGAAGAACGCGTACTGCGCCTCCCTCCCCACTGCGTCCCGTCCCGTCCCGCCCCCCGCTGGCCCCGCTTCCTAGAGCTGCTGCTTCCCTCACCTGCCATCCCACTCGCGGCTGCCTGCGTGCCCGCCTGCTATGCCAGCGTGTTCTGCTCTGTGTGCGTCTGGCTCCGTCGGGCTGCTTGGGTTGACGTGTCCGCTGTTCTGTCTCCCCTGCCTGGCCGCGGGCTGCCTGGCCGCTGCCTGCCGCTTCCATAGATCCCCGTGGTGCAGCCGTCTGTCATGGACGACATTGAGGTGTGGCTCAGGACCGACCTGGTGAGACTCGACTTTTCTATCTCGTGTGGGGAGTGGTGAGGCCGAGGCGCCTCGGAGGACAGGAGGCCTGGGGGCCGGCGCGGGGCCGCTCCCCGGGGAGGTGGAGGAGGGGAGGCCGGGCAGACGCCCCTGGGGTCTGCACCTGCTCGGGGGCCCGGCCACACCACCCCCAGGACGCACACTGACTTTTCCCAGTTACTGCGGTTTCAGGTGTGTGTGTGCTTGGGTTCTTTTGGTTTGGGGTTTTTGTGCGCTTTTTAATTTATATTTTTATTTTTATTCATTTATTTTTTGGTTTTCATTTTTTTCTTTTAATTGTGAAATATACCCAGAGACATTTTTTTCTTTTAATTGTGAAATTTACACAGACATGAGTTGGTGTTTGTTTTTTAATTCACTCTCATCCCCCTTCCCCGGCATCTCCTGCTATCTTGGATTTAATGGTTCCAGGGACCATTCATTGTCTTTATCCCCAGAGATGGGCAGGAAGGTTAGGACATCGTGCAGCTGCCAAGGGCAGCCGGTCTGAGAGGGGAGGGCTGTGCTGGCCGGTCCCCCGCTGCCCCCTGCCAAGCACTCTCACCACCGCCCCCAGCCCCCCACCCCAGGGCTGCTGAAGAAATGCATCCTGGGAGGGGAGATGTTTGTCCATGGTCACGGCTGGTGGGACTCTCCCCGTGACCTGAGGACAACTCGTCTCTTGCTTCTCGCTGCCTCCCCTCAGGACACCCCCCCCCCAACTAGGACAGCAGACCTCAGCCCCCAGGACGGGCCTCCTGCTGCTCCGGGCCAGCCCCCAACCCCCCCACCAAAGCCGGGCTTTCCGAAGACTCGGGTGCCGTGGTAGGGGAGGAGGGGCCCCCCCCATTTCGCCTTTCCCAGGGAATGCCCGGAAGAAACAGCTCCCATCACAGAGCAGGCAGGCCAGGGCCCCCACCTCACGGGGGGCACCCGCGCTCGAGGGCCAGGGACCCCCCCAGCCGGCTGCGCGGCAGGTCAGGGGCAGAGCCAGGAAGGAAGCCCGGGCCGTGTCCGCTTCCCATCACTGTGCAGAGTTCCCAGTGGCCCCCACGTTCGCACACAGAATTGACGCCCCAGAGCCTCCCCAGTGACGGCATCGGGGCGCAGGAGGATGCTGGCGCCGCCCCCAGGAGGCTGCAGCCGAGCAGCCCCCCTGCCAGAGCACCGCAGGGTCCGGCCCCGTGCTTCCAGGCCTCACGCAGTTCCCCGCTGCCGCCCTGTGGCTGCCCGCGAGGGGACGCCCAGTGGAGGAGCGCCCGGGGCCCTGGCTGCCTGAGGCACAGCCTCCTGGCCGCCCTGCAGGCCTGCCCCGCGGCTCAGCCGGAGAACGAGCCTGCACCTTTCAGAATTTTTGCTTTCTGACCCTTCTGGGGGATCAAAACCTAGAACCTACTCTTTTTGTTTTTACTTTTTAAAAACAAAGTTTCTGTGTCTCCGATAAGACGAGAGCAGTGCTTTGCTCTTACAGAACTGGGGGGGGACGGGAAGTAGGAAGTTTTGCTCGGGTGCCGCCCTGGGGTGGCCGAGGGCGGGAGCGGCAGCAGGGCGGGCGGGTCCTAATGTCCTCTCTCTGCTCTCCCACAGAAGGGCGACGACCTGGAGGAGGGCGTCACAAGCGAAGGTAGGCCACCCCCCCAACCCGCTGCTGCTGTGCCCGCCCCAGGCTCTGGGAGCCCCCGCCGCCCGCCATGCCGCCTGGGCGGGCCTCCCTTGCGGGCTCCTGGGCTGTGTCCCACCCAGGCCTTGTGCTGATGAGGGAGGTGCCGCAGCTGGGGAACAGTAGGCACAGTTGGCAGCCCGGGTCCACGTGACCCCAAACCTGCACTGCTGGCCAGTTTGCCCCCGCCAGATGCTCAGTGCAGCTGAAGCAAGACACATGCCGTGCAGTCGGCAGGGCACCTTGTGGCCGCACAGCTGGGCCCTTCTGCAGGCACAGAGCCCTGCTTGGTGGGTGTGGGGGGGTTTCCCTGCCAAGTTCGGGGAGGAGCTCACCCCTCCAGCTCCCCCTGCCCTGCCTCCTATGCTGATCTGGACGGTGGAAAAGCTCCAAGTCAGTGGTGGGGCAGGAATCCTAACTGGCACCCCCCAACCCCCCCACCCCACCCCGCCGGCTTGTGGCGGGCTTCCCGCTTGCCCTGGTGGTGGCGGAGGAGGAAAGGGGGCGGGTGCTCTGTGGGGAGCAGGTGGGTGTGGCTGTTGGAGCCTCAATGCAGCTGAGCCCTTACCAATCCCGGCCGGCCTTGTTTTGTGTTGCAGAGTTCGATAAATTCCTTGAAGAAAGGGCCAAAGCTGCCGAAATGGTTCCCAACCTCCCCTCTCCCCCAACGGAGGCTCCGGCCCCGGCCTCAAATCCCTCCAGCCGGAAGAAGCCAGAGCAGTCAGAGGACGCTCTCTTTGCCCTGTGAGCTGTCCTGTGGTTGGGCCCCCCCCCCATGGCAGGTCACCTCTAGCTCCCCCCATCCACACCAGGCACTGGCCACTCTTCCCATCCCCAGCCCCCACCTGGTCCTGCGCTGCTGTGTCTCCATGGAAACGCCACTGTGCTTGCTCCCAGGCCTCCCGCTAGTCAGGACCAGCTTTAGCCACCCTCTCTGTGGGCGGCGGGACAGAGTCGCTGTAGTCACAGCCCCTCAACTTCTGCTCTTCCTGCCCACCAGCTCCCTCTGCCTGTTTCTTCCCAGGAAGAGCCCGCAGCTGGTCCAGCCCCAGGCAGGGCAGTCCCTTTGGGTCTGTTCCTGAGCAGTTCCTCTGGTCACCTGCGCACAGAGAAGGGGCTCAGGCCCCAGCCCCTTCCCCGGCGTGCCCCTCCCCAGCTCAGCGGGCCTCTCCTGCCCTCCCGTGCCCCCCTCTGTCCCAGAAATGGCAGGTCTGCACCTGCAGGCTTGGTCGCCCTCCCCGGACTGCTGCTGCCTGATGAGTGTCGGCACTTTAGAAGGCTCTGTGGGTGCCCACGGGTGGCGTCTCTCACCTGCCATCTGCTTGACCCTTTCTTCATACTCAGCTGTTAGCCCAGACCCACGTCCAAGCTGGCTCAGTAGCCGAGCCTGGGACCAAGGGGTCCCCTGCGGGCCTGCATGCTCCTGGTGTGGGCAGAGCCATGGGCTGTCAGGAGGGCAGCTCGCAACCCTGGCCGGTCAGCTCTTGCAGAGATAACATTACTGTCGCCAAGCTGCCCCTGCGCACCGCAGGCCCTGTGGCCGCCCCACCTGTGGAGGGGCCTGCACAGTGAGGGCTGGCTCTGGCCAGCTTGGGAGAGCTTTGCACTTTGGTGAATGTGCTTCGGCCTGGTCTGGGGCAGCCTCCACGCCTCCACCTCCAGGGCCCAGCAGCAGGCGGTGTTGCACCCCAGGCGAGATCCCAGTGACCAAAGGCCCCTGCACTCGACTGGGCGGGGCCTCAGCCTCCCCTGCAGACTGTCCTGAAGCCTGACCTCCTCCCACCCCAGACCCCGCGCCCAGCCACCCTAGGAGGGGCTGGCGACACCCACTCCTGTCTTGGGTCCTCGCTGGTATCTCGGGCCATGGGCAGGGCACTAGCCGCTCGGCTCAAGTCCGGTCCAGCCTGGGCCGCCCTGTGCTGTGGCCCAGAAGAGCGAACACACTGCTGCCGCGGCTTCCGCCAGCCTGTGAGCCCCGGCCCAGGTCAGCGTTCCAGCACGCGCTGCCTGGGCGTCGGGGCAAGGCCTGGCTGGGCCACCTGGTGGGCCTGGCCCGCGGCGTGGTCAGCCCTTCCCACCTGGCAGCCCAAGCAGGGAGAAGAGGCTGGGCCTGACACAGGCCGGGATCAGTGCCGCCGTGGGCTCCAGGGGGAGCGTTTAGGATGGGGCTGGAGGGCTGTGCGGGGCACCGGCAGGAGCAGGTGTGGAGGAAAGCGGGGTGCTGCCCGCCTGGGACCCACACCCAGTCTGGCACCCTCACCCAGCCTGGCACCCTCACCCAGCCTGGCACCCTGCAGCTTCCTCTGGAGAGGAGGCCTGGGGTCCGGCTGGGGCTGTCACACTCCAGTTCCTCAGAGGGCGCTCAGGAAGTCCCCACCACGGAGCTGGGCGCGCCTGCCTGCACCCCGCCCGGCCCCGACCCTCAGACAGCTGCACCCCTCTCCTCGGCGTTTCCAAGGGCGGGGCCCCGAGGCCGGCATGGGTGCTGAGCGACTGAAGTTGGCTGACCTGAGCTGCAGAGAAGGCGGCTGGGTGGCCCGGCTGTCCCTGGCGGCCCTGGCTGGTATCCCCAGGCCTCGGGCGCAGCCTGGGGAGCATATCTCTCCGGGGGCGGGGGACAGTGGGCCTCGGGTGGTCAGTCCCACGGGAGCTGCAGCAGCAAGGCCCAGCGTCTGCTGAGGGAGGAGCCGGCCTCCCAGCCGGCGAAGCAGGGAGCCCAGGGGTCTCCGGATGGAGGGTGAAGTGGAGACGTACCTGCCCAGGGAGGCCCCGCAAAGCTGCCCCCCCAGCTCCAGCTACTCAGCCAGGCACAGCTGAGAGAGGTGGGGCCGCTGGGGCGGGGGGGCGTGGCGGCCTCGCTGGCCGTCCCAGCTGGAGCTGCCCCTCTGCTCGCCCGTCAGGTCACAGCAGCCTGCTCCACCCGTAGGCCAGCCTGGGAAGCAGGTGCCCGGGACGGTACTGCTCAGCCCTTCCTGTCCTGAGCCGTAGGCGCCCTGGGCCCCTCCCGCTGGCTCCCTTCCACCTGGGGGGCACGGCGCTCGGGAAGGGAAGCTGGCCAGAGCCTTCCGCCCTGGGGAGTGGGACCCTCCGAGCCACCAGCCTCTCCCCCAGTGTTAGACATCACAGATACAGTATGTACTTAATTACACTACATTATTGCTGGGATTCCTTATAAGCACTAGTTATACCTGATTATAGGTTAAAATATTTATTTTGTCAAGATATTTTCTTGGGGATGTGTTTAACCTTTTCGGTGTTGTGTGCTGAGATGTGAAAACTAACCCTCTCCTCCTGCCTTTCTGGCCGCTGGGCAGCAGCGCATGGCACTAAGTGCAGTGGGACCCGGGCACTGGCGGGCCTTCGGCCAGCCTGCCCCAGGGCGGCCCCTGCCCGGGACCCCCAGGCACCGTGCAGGCCGACCGGCCCAGGTGACACGTGAGCGACTGGCTTATCAGCACGCGCGGGACGAGGCCGCAGAGCTGCAGCGGCTCGTCGCTGGCCGGGCCAGAGGGCAAGGTGGCCGTCGGCCGTCCGTCCTCCTGTCTCTCTGTCAGCCCCCTCAGTGTGAGCGACCGTGCCGTCTGCCCTGGGCCACGCTGCCTTGGCTCGCTGCCCTCGCCCTCCTCACCCAGGGTCCAGAGCAAGGGGCCTGGGGAGGCGTGAGGCCTGGGCCTTCACTCAAGGCCCCAGCGGGGAGAGGGGACCGGTGGCTGCAGGCGCCCAGACTCTGCTCTTCCCGTCCCTTCCTGCTGCCACAGCCCCACTTGCCTCCACACGCTTCTAACTCAGTCCAGCCCAGCCTTCCGGAGGGTCCGAGGGGGCTGTGGGCTGGCGAAGGGGAAGCACCGTGGAGGGCGGCGGTGCTCTGCACTAGCTGCCGCCAGGTCCGGGCCCCTCCCCCGTCCCCATCGTGGGCAGAGCCGGCTCCGCCCCCCGGGCTGAGTGTGTGCACCCAGAAGACGCCCGGGGGCCCCCGCCTCTCCCAGTGCCCTGCTCCAGCCCATGCTGTCCCTGGGGCGCCCTGGGAACAGCTGTCAACCCCGGAGTATCACTGCGTCTCTCCAGGCACTCCTGGAGGAAGGGTGGATGGATATTTATTTCCTCGAGTTTGCACTTGATCTGTGAGGGTTCTCAGGTTTGTTGTCCGGCATCCCACAGCCTGGCGGTCCGTCACTGTCTCTGCCGGCAGACTCCTCTCTCTAGAGGGGAGTCAGCGACACCAGAGCGTCTGTCCGCCCACTGGCTCTCTTTCCAGATATGTCTGTCTAGTTTGGGATCTTGCATGTAAAATACTTCACAATAAACAAACAAACAGACTGTTGTTGTGTGATCTCTGTCAAGTCGGCGGTGAGTCTCTGGAGGGCCAGCCAGATCTGACCACCTGCTTTCTCTAAGCAGTGGCGGAGTGGGCCCTGCTGGAGGGCGCAGCCAGGGAAGCTCGCCACCCCACCCGGCCCCGGCCATGCCCAGGCGGCCGAGCAGCCCCTACCCTGGAAGCCCCCTCCCCCGCCCCGTGCCTGTCCCTGCTTGGCCATCCTGGGGCACCGCCTGCTTTGGGGGCGTCGGTTGGAGAGGCTGTAAACCCGCCACAGCCTGCCTGACAGCTCAGACCAGGGGCCGTGGTTCTTCCTACGTCTCTTACCGGGTCCCGGGAGCATCCAGGCCTGAGCCACCACCTCAGTGCCCTCCGCTGGGCTCCCCGAGCTTGGCTGGCTGCTGGATTTGAGAGCCACTGCTCCCCTTTTCTGGAACAGCTTTACTGAGATGTAGTTCACGTAACATGAATTCACCCATTTAAAGTGTATGATTAGGGACTTCCCTGGTGGCACAGTGATTAAGAATCTGCCTGCCAATGCAGGGGACACGGGTTCGAGCCCTGGTCCGGGAAGATCCCACATGCTGCAGAGCAACTAAGCCCGTGTGCCACAACTACTGAGCCTGTGCTCTAGAGCCCACGAGCCACAACTACTGAGCCCGCGCACCACAACTGCTGAAGCCCTCGTGCCTAAGAGCCCGTGCTCTGCAACAAGAGAAGCCATCGCCATGAGAAGCCCGCGCACCACAACGAAGAGTAGCCCCCGCTCGCCACAACCAGAGAACAGCCCGTGTGCAGCAACGAAGGCCCAATGCAGCCAAAAATAAATAAAATAAATTTATAAAAAAATAAAAATAACAGAGTGTATGATCAGGTAGTTTTTAGCACATTCAGAGTTGTGCGACCCTCACCACAATTTTAGAGCATCTTCATCACCCCAAAAGAAACCCCTACTCTTTAGCAGTTACCCCCCTCAGCCCCCTATCCCTTTTAAAAAGGCTTCGCGTCTCCTCTCCTGTGCTGGGAGCTGGGCGCTGCTGCAGGCGGCGGTCTTCTGGGAAGCAGGCCTCTTCCTGAGGCTCAGGGGCCTTGCGGGGGCCTATGCCTTCTCCAGGTGGCTCAGGGGAGGTGGGGAGCCCTTTAATCCCTTCACCTCCCAGGGTTCAAGGATGCACCTCAAGTGGGACGGACTCATCAAGCCCCAGGTGAGCCTGAAATAAATGCAGAGACATCTGCCCACGTCTCATGTGCAGGTGAGAAGACCAAGGCCCTGACGTTTGCCTGGGATCAGCTGCAGAACCCCGCTCAAACTCAGCCCTTGGGCCTCCCAGACCAGGGCCGCAGAGGAACAGGCAGGGAGGGCACTGTCTCCGTCTCCATGGCCACCAAGGGAGCTGCCCCCCGCCCCCCACACCAGTCCTTCTGGGAGGGCAGCTCAGGAGGGGGCTGCCGTGCCTGCTGATAGGAGACTGGGGCCACGTTCAGACCTCCGCCAGCTCAGGTGGGCCTCACTTGGAGTGAGATAGAGGCCCCGCGCCGGGGTGGGTCTGGGAGCAGCCTCCAAAGTGTGGGCCCCCATCCCTGTGAATGGAAGGCATGTCCCCTATGCAAGGCGCTGTGTCCCTGACCCGTGCACAGTGAGTTGGCCCTGAGACTCCACCGTGGACTTGCCGGGATGCCACGGGCTTCAGCCCGTGTTCCTGAGAGCCTGCGGGGTGCCTGGTCCGGCCGGAAGGGAGGGGCTGCCGCTCAGGTCCTGCCCTCGGAGAGCTCGCAGCCTGGTCCAGTTCCCAGAATCAAGGACACTTTGCAGCCAGGAAGCCCTGGAGCCCTCTTCCAGGGCCTGCAGGGCAGGGAGGCCCTGGCAGAGCAGCCAGAGACTGGAGAGACGGGGGCAGCGTGGGAGCAGCGTGGGTCTGCTCACGGCTCACGGCCCCCTGCCCGCCAGTCCCCCACTGAAACACCCGAGGAGGAGTCTTTCTACAACCACCCCTCTTGCAAGGAAAGGGTCTCTTTGGGGTCCTGAGGGGCCAGGGTGGGCAGACAAGAGGACTTGAACCGGCACGACTCACCCAGAAATACCGTTTGCTGCAGAGGAGCCCCTGCCAGCTCTTGCTGGGTGGACATCAGGGGGTCTGTGCAGGGGGTCCAGGCCCTCAGCACCAGGGAGTCCAAGGGACGTGCCATTCCCTCCCCACCCCCGCCCGGGGCTGCAGGCCTGGGACAGGTCCCTGAGCTCCGGATGATGTGAGAAATGGGGTCATGGGTAGTTAACCCAATGCCTCCAGGGCCCTGCCTGGGTGGATCCCAGGGTCAGAGGGGACTGGGGAAGCTCACAGGCCGTTGTAGCCTGCTGTTGCCAGATTGTCCCATTTTTCAAGAAAAGCCAGGAATCCAGCCTTCAGGTGAAATGTACATTTGACAATGGACTCAAAATCAGAACCCGTGTATACGTGGATGTGGCCCATGGGTGTCAGCTGATGCCTCACTCTCCATGTCTGTAAGGCCCACCCCTCACTGTGCTGCAGACCTTGGGGTTCAAACAGCTCTTCTGTGGAGGGTTTACTGCCAGAGAGGCTCAGAGAGAGCTAGGAATGAGTTGCACAGCGCACAGTAGAGGGCAAACTGTCTGGCATGAGAACACAAGGTCATCTAGGACCAGAATCATCCCATGTGGTTCCATTATGTCTGATGCGGGGGTGGGGGGAACCCAAGGCTCCCTGCTGGCTCTGTACGGCCTCGGCCACAGCTGGGCAGGTCCCAGCTCGGCTGCTGCAGAATGAAGGACAAACGGGCAGGTGGGTGGCAAGGAGGCTCCAGGAGTGGGGAGGGGTCTCGGTAGCCTGTGAAGCTACGCCCAGTGCCGGCAGCCCTGGCAACTCCCGTGCCTGCCCCGCCACTCATCCCTGAGCTCGGGCAGCGAGGACATGGCTTGGCCTTGCCCGCGCTGGACACCTGCCCAAACGGCTCTGAACCCACAGAAGATGCCCCTGAGCCTCTCGGACGCCCAGGGCAGAAATGAACCCGGCCTCACAGTTGGCACACGGGGCCGGGTGGGCCGGGGACCGGGGACCGCGCGGGACGCCGGCTCTGGGCCGGGCCGGGCCGTAGGGCGGGGCGGGGCGCCCGGGTCGGTCAGGCGGCGCACGTGACCCGGCCGCCGGGAGCCGGGCGCTGACGCCGCGTCACCCCACCCGAGGCCGCGCGCCCATTGGCTGCGCCGCGGGCCGGGGCGGGGCTCGTCCGGCCGGCGCCCCCAGCCGGCGCCCCCGCCGCTCCCGGCGCGCGTCCCCGCGGCCTCGCTCTCCTCACCTGTGAAATGGGATGCCGTCCTACCGGGGAGTAAGGGGTTAACGTGGACGCGCGCAGCCCCGGCACGCTGCGCGGTGCGAGCGCAGAGCCCCCGGGAGGGTCGGGGGAGGGGCCCGCAGAGGAGCAGGTTCCCTGAAGAGCCGCAGCCCCGGCCTGCTTTCCCCACCCTCCCCCGGACACTTGCCCAGCTGGTCTCAGGCTGCGCAGCGAAGCGTGGTCTCTTTGGTGGCAGATCCTTACCCCCTCCCACGGCTGGGCCCTACAGGAGGCTTCAGCCAGGCTTCACTGCAACTGGCGGCTCGAGTCCAGGCTGCAGGTCTCCGTGGGCCTTGCCTCACCTTCTCTCCCAAACTGCTGCAGTTATGCGTGCATATTGACTGAGTGTGCTCTTTACATATGCGGTAAACGCGTCTAAAGGACAGTCAGGCAGGTCTGTCGTGACCATGACTCCAACACACCTTACCTGCCTCTGCGGAGTGATGGCAGGAAGGGGTGTTCTCATTTTACAGAGACTCAGAAAGGTGAAGTAAGTGGTTCCAGGTCACGCAGCAAGCAAGCGAAAACCCGGACCTGCTTCCTGACACTGAGAAGGTGGTCTTCAGGCTTCACTTAGCACCCCCTCCTCTCCCCGGGAGGGACTGTTGGAATTTTCAGGAAAGCCACCAGATTCCCAAGGTCCCCTGGGTGCTTGGCTCCTACTTGGGGGGTGGTGGGGTCTAGGGCGTCAGGATGCAAGGGGCTGAGAAGGGGGATCCCTCTGTTCCCCATAAGTTCATCCGGAGGGCCAGGCCCGGGGGGGGGGTCCTTGAGCAGGGCCACTTGGGGAACAGATGTGGTTTGGAGGCCCCCGTGTCCTGGCCACCCCTATTCTGGGTAATTTTCCACAGCAGTCACTTCTGGGAGGGGAACAAAGAGCCCTGCGTGTCTAGGCTGAGCCTCAGGGACTTGGGCCTCCAAGGCCTCTCTTGGCCTGGGCACCCCCCTTCCAAAGTGCGCCACTAATTTCACTCTGTCAGAGGGTGTGGCCAGACAGGCTATATCTGGAGCCCGAGCAAAGCAGTACTCGGGATGGCTGGATTCACTGAGGCAGGGGGCTAGGGAGGCCTGGGGATCCAGGCCTTTGATAAGTCTCCTTGGCTGCCCCTACCAAGGGTGCCTCTCTGCTTGCATACCTCCAGGGACAGGGAGCTCACTGCTTTCCCACTTTCAGTACCTGATGTTAGTTCTCGTTTATCTCAGTCCACCTCATTAGACCCCTCCTTTGCCACCTAGCTCTGGCCCCAATCCACAGGACCCAGGGTCCAGGGTCCAGCCCTCTCCCCAGCCTAGCTGCCTCCTCTGACCTGGCCCCAGCCTGTCATGATCCAGGGCAAGGTGGCCCAGGTCTAAAGCACAGTCTGCTCCTTCATCCCAGCTGCTCCTAGGGACAGACACCGAGATGTGAGTCTCTTCCTAGGAGCAGCTGGATGGGAGATGGGGGTCAGAGGGCCTTGGGGCCCAGCCCTGTTGCTGCCCCAAGTAGCTGTGTGACCTTGTGCAGGTTAGCTCCTGAACTCTGTGGCTCTTCCTGTCCTCCTGGGCGCGGAGGCCAACCCTTCCGTCATTCCCACAGCTGCATCTGGGAGAAGACCAGATTAAGTCACGGTGGGAAATTCCAGCCCCTTCCAGGCTCTTCAGGAGGCCCAGCTGATCTGGACACTGAAGAGGGCCAGGCTCATCTCAAAGGCCCAGCCAGCCATGGTCACTACCGTCCGGGCCAGCCTGTGCGGAGGCATCATCAAGCCCCGTTACAGCTGAGGTAAATGAGGCACAGAGTGGTGCCTGCTGCCTGGCCCGAGGCCACACAGCAGGTCTTGGACGGGTATGTCTCCTAAAGACCCAACTCTCGGAAAGAGGTTTGTCGGGTCACCTCCCTCCCCGAGTCCAGAGACCTCTGGGACGGACCCAGTCCGGGGCTTCCACTCGGCCCCCTTGCTTGGTGCTGGAGAGGCCAGGGCCTGCCGAAGCCCCGCAGCAGTCGGCACTTGGACGGAGGAGCCGGCCGGGTAGGTGTGCAGGCCAGACCCGAGCCGGCCCCGCGCTCTCCAGGTGGGGCGGGACCGTCCACCGGGGGCGGGGCTCCCCGCAAGGCTCCTCCCCGCCCCCGCCCGCCCCGCAGAGCCGCCGCCTGGGAGCCCAGTTGCCGAGGAACTTTTCGCGGGTGCCGGGCCCCACTGAGGCCAGGGCGTGACGCGAACTCGCGGAGCGGCGGCGGCGGGCCGGGTGGGCCGCCGGGAGGAGGCGACTGCGCCATGGACGAGCCACCCTTCAGCGAAGCGGCCTTGGAGCAGGCGCTGGCCGAGCCGAGCGAGCTGGACGCGGCGCTGCTGACCGACATCGAAGGTGCGTCAGGGCCACTGGGCTCCGCGCGAGTGGGGCGCGCAGGAGGCGCCGGCCTTTGTCTTCCGGGGCGGCGCGGGGCGCGGAGTGCGGGCGCGGAGCGGGGCGCGGCGCTGGCGCTGGCTCCGTGCGGGGCGCCCCCCGTCTCTGCGCTGAGTGCTGTGGGCCTCGCTGTCCTGTCCGCGCGGAGCCTCCCGCGCCCGCCCTGGCTGCTCAGGCCGCTCCGGGTCCTTGGAGGCTCGGCGCTGGGCACGTGCGCCTCTGGGCGTCCCGGTCCGCCCCCCGCGGCCAGTGAGTCCTCAGCCCGGAGGCGGCCGCGGCGAGAGCCTGGGACCCGGGCATCGCCGAGGCCCCGCCCCCGCTCCGGCCTTGACGTCAGCGGGAGGTTATTCTCGGTCATTCCCTCCGGTCCGAGAGTTCAGCTCGGCTCAGGAGCTCTTGCGCAGGCGCGCGGGCGTCCTCCAGCCCCTGCCCCCCCAGGGTCCGTTTCTCCTAGCCGGCGCCGGGCATGGGTTCGGCACACACTTATTGAGCATCTACTAGGCCCCGTCCTAGGCACCAGGGGTTCACAGACAGACCTGGGCTCCCCTTTTCTTGGAAGCACAAAAATCGCCAAGGAAACCCACAAACGGATATTTAGTTACACCTTGTGGTCGAGCCGGGGCAGGGCGACAGCTTCCGGTAGAGCGGTGGGGTGAGACCTGAAAGTCAGCCCCAGGACCCGCTGGGAAGGATGTCTTCGCCGCAGAGGGCACGGCGAGGAGCTGGAGATTCACAGGTGAGGCTGGGCAGGTTGGCCGAACGAACGAGGACCCTTGTCGGCAGGGAAAGGAGGTAGCAGCTGCGCCGGCTCGCTTACACCTGTGGAAGCACCGCTCTGATTGTTCTACAGAGAAGGGGTTGGGGGAGACGCTGAAGCAGGGGCCAGTTAGGAGGCTGTTGCCCACTGTGCAGACAGCAAATCCCAGCCCCCCTGAGTTGCCTCCTAGGTTGCTATGTTGCACTTGGTTGATGGGGAAACAGGCCAAGAGCACAGGACCCAAACTTCCCACAACCTGGATAGACACGTCCATGGGGCCTGTGGCCACTCTGGGGTTAGCAAAACGGACACCCACTTGTGCCCTACTGCAGCCTTGCAGATGAACCCAGCTGGCAGGGCCCAAGAGTCGCCAGGTCCCCTGAGAGGAACGAAGGTTGAGAGGAGGGCCAGGCAGCCCTCGAGTCCGGGATGGGGAGCTGGACTGGATCCCAGAGGCAGTGGGGAGTCTTGGGGGAGGGATTGGGGCAGGGCAATGCCATGCTTGGGTTCTGTGTCGGAAGTTCCCTCTGGCTGTTGGGGTGGATGATCACAGCACGAGTAGAGAAGACTCATTCAGCACTTATTGTATGCCAGGCACTGTGCTGACCACTGAGTCCTCCCAACAGCCCCAAATGAGGGCCTTGAGGCACAGAGAGGTTAAGTGACTTGTCCCAGGTCACACAGCCAGAGCGTGGCAGAGCCAGAATTCAAACCCAAGCTGTGGGCTCCAGAGCCCAAGCTCTTAACCGCTGGGCTCCTAAAAGTGTGTACATGTGTGTGTGGGGGTGGGCAATAGAGCAGGGGACCCAGGAGGCTACTCCACGTGGAGGTATGCTGGGGGTTGGGGAGGGGTCATAGGTCACACAGCCACCTCCCCATCCCAGGCAAGAGCCTTTGACTCATGAGACTGAGGACTGGCCTTGAGCCCCACCCAGCCCGGGCATCTGCCTCCACCAGACTCTCTGTCATGTGACCAGTTCTTGGGATGGCACTTTCACCAGGAGTCGCAGGTTCTGTGCTGAAGGCACTGCCCCCGCCACAGTGCACCGTGACTCCTGGTGAGTTTGTCTCCTCCCGGCCTCCTTTTCTTGTTCTTGCTTTGGGGTCCTTTGTGGCCGTGGGCAGAGGGCATGTGAGAGCTCTCCCGCGCGAGTGTTGGGATCGTTGTTAGTTCCGGGGCAGTCCTCACCTCCCTGCTGGTTAATTCACCAGGTCTTGAACATGTGCTTAGTGCAGAAGAGGCGAGTGGAGATGGCTGCTTGTCGGGGCCCGCGCATCTCCCGCGGGTGGGCCTGGGGCTCCAGCGCACAACTTGTAGTCATCTCTGCCTGGGCTCCCCAAGTTCACTCTGTCTTTGCACCCCAGGTGTCTGCCTTCCGGCATCTTGCCCACTGCTCTGCCCAGTACCTAAATCAACTGCACGGGCCGGGCCTCCTGGGGTCCAGGCCAGCCTGGTGGAGAGGACACATGGGGGCCACCCTGCCCCCAGGCCTCTCCCCGTGGTCTCTCATGCCCGGTTGTCTCCCTGGCCCCACCAAGCACGGGCCCTCCTTAGGAAACAAGCTCACGGTGGCTTACAGCCCAGCTCCTGGCCCCGGCGCGTACCTCCTGAGCTCCCTAACCACCGTGGCTCCCCAGTGCCCCGAGATAAAGTCCCCTTGTCCCAGCATGGCGTTCGAGACCTGTACGGTGGGCCAAGCCTGCCCTCCGTGACGATTCCCGTCCCTCCAGGTCCCACCCCTCAGGCCCTCCCCACGCCGCTGACATGTTCTGCCCCCGTGCGGTGCCTCCGCCTCGTCCCCACGACAGAGCCTGGGAGAAGCCTCTCCCACCAGACACGACCCGCTCTCCGTCCCTCTTCCTGCCTTTGGTACCCGGCCTGCTGACCGGAAGCAGAAGGCACCCCCCAGCGTGGCCGTGTGCTGCCCTCTCGGCCGCAGCGGCTCCCCTGGAAAGCGGGGGGTGAGGCTGTAGCTGGGGGTGGTTCCAGCCCTCGCGCCTCTGAGGGGCACGGAGAGAAGTGTGCCGGGAGCTACCTCTTGCCCGATGGTCACCTCACTGGACACAAACATCCTGAGTGACCTGGTCAGCCCCAGGCGGGGTCACCACCAGGCAGAGGCCTGGGATCCGGACTTTGCCCAGCTGATAAGCGCAGGCCAGGTGAGAATGACTGCGCCGGCCAGAGGAAGCGTCTCTGTCCTTGTGTCTTGCCAGCCACAGGCCCTTTGGATGTGCCCTTTGACCCCGGGACCTGACTGGGGCTGCACATCTGCACCTGTGTTAGGAGAGGGGAGGGCCTCAGAAATGCCATGGTCACCTCTTCACCCAGTGTATAGACAAGGAGCAGACGCCTCCACTGCCCCCCAGCTGCCCAGCCTGTATGGCAGCCGAGGGGGTGAGGAGCAGCAGGAAGGCCAGGCCCGGCGGGGCTTGCGTCCCAGGCCAAGAACCTGTTGGAGATAGACCGTTTCTAGCTGGTGGAGGAGGGCCAGAGCACAGCAGGTGTTTCTGAGTCTCTGGCCATAGTTGATGGTTTGCTGTGCAGAACACCTCAAGGCAACCTTGGGGATGCAAACTAAAGCACTTTTGAGATTCCAGTCACACAGTTGTGGGGACTAAGGAAAGCAACCCAAAGTAGGTAAAACGATAAAACCCAGTGCTGGGGCTGCTCCGAGGAAATGGGAAACATTGCAGGGAGAGCGTAAAGGGGTTTATCTTTCCGGAAACAGCCTGCAGCTCTGAAGCAGCATGCTGCCTTTGAAACAACACACCCACTTCAGGTTTAAAACAGCTGCAGTGAAACAACCCCGAAGGGAGAAATATAATTAACGTAAAGGAGTGGATAGCGGTATTTAGACGGGAGCGTTGCTCAGCAGGACGGGACCGCCCCCTACATTGCGGCTGCGTCAGGCCCATGGGTTGTTTCCCAGCTGCTGGAAGGAGTCTCTACCCCCAGGCCACACCCAGGACAGGACGTTGGAATTGGTGCTGGCCAATTTGTCCAGTGGCCGTGCTCAGGGTCACTTGGTCCGTGTAACTGGGAGCGGCGTGTGGGGTGGCGCTGATGGGGGAAGAGTGCGAGGAGGTGACCTCGGAGCAGGTTTTGAGAGAGGAGTAGGAGTTTGCAGGTGGACAGATGATAGTGGGAAGGGCTTTCGTGGCAGAGGGAACAGGCTGGGCGAGCGCGGGGGCGTTTGGTAGCACACAGCCTTCTGAAAGCAGACAAGGCGAGTGAGGCTCACCGGACTCAGACGGCCAGGGACCAGCAGGGGTGGGGCTGGCAGTGCATACGCCCCTCGATCTGGTCTCCTCTGTGCTCAGCCCCGTGCTGAGTGATTGCGTGTCACAGAGCTGGCTCAGGCCTTGACCCTGCCCTGGGGGGCTCCTCTAAGGGCAGTTAGGAAGGCCTCGGAGCGGAGGTGGTGCTGGGGCTGTGCCTTGCACCTTCGCGCTGCCTCCCCTCCGTGTCCCACTCTGCACACACGTCCTGACCTGGGGTGAGCGGTGGCAGCGAGGTGGGACAGAGCCAGGCTGGCCCTAGGGGCTCACACCTGCCCCTGGCAGGCTGGGCTGAGGGCTGCGGGCTTGGGGGTTGGCAGGCCTGGGTTTGCGTCCCAGATGGTCCACTTGGCAACCATGGGACCTGGGGCCCGTGGCTTCCCTCTGAGCCTTAGTGACCTCGTCCGTCTAGAGGGCTCACGCCCAGCTTCCCCTGGGGCTTCGGCACCGGGCCCGTCCCACTCCAGGAAGAGCCGGCACCCACTTGCACCCCCGGGCAGCCCTGCGCACACAAAGGGCAGCCTGTGTCCCTGCTGCACACACGCGGGCTGTGGACATGTGAGCCTGCCAACTGGGCTCCTCAGAGAGCAGCAGGGTGGGTGGCAGGCAGGGTGCAGCCCCCCTCTCCCCACCACTGCCCTGCGCCCTCCATCGAGTGGGCGGAGCTGGGACGGGGCTGCTGCTTTGCACCGTTTGCCATTCTTCACAGCTGTGCAGACTTTGTGACCTGCTTGCAAATCCCTTTCCTGCCCGTTCCCTGAGAAATGGTCTCCTTGGCTCAGGTGAGAGACGAACGTGGGTTGGAATTCCAGCTCTTGACTGTCTCCCTGACCCCCACCCCCTTGGCTCCCTCTGCTTCAGCCACAGCGGCCTCCTCGCTGTCTTGATGTCACCTCCTCAGAGAGGCCTGCCCTGACTGCCTCCGTGTTTTCATGGTGCTCATCACCACCTGCACCCCGTTCCTCCCTGTATTTGCAGACCGTTGGTCTACAAATGGAACAGAAGCTCCACGAGGGACATCTTCGTGCTGTGTTCTAGCACCCTAGTGCCTGGCACACTTAGTATACACTTAGGAAAGGGCAGTAGATATTGCCACAGAAGCAGATCTGGGCTTCGTGGGCCAGGCCGTGTAGGGGAGGTGGTGAGCTCCCTGTCCCAGGAAGCATGCAAGCAGGGTTTCTTCAGGGTGCAAGGCCTCATGCAGTTTGGATGGGCCGGAGGCTCCCGTGACGGTCAGAGCTGGGCTCCTGTAGGTTCGTGGTGCGGGGGGACCCCCCCAGGATTTGCACCATGGCCTCACTGAATAAACACGCAGGAGAATAAAGGGCTGCCCCACATCTGCCTTCTGAGGGAGGTTTGAAGGCGAGCCAGGGAGCGGGGAGGAGGTTTCAGGTTTCCTGTTGGGTCCTGATAGGATCAGGGCAGGCTAGGAGGAAGGAGAGGAAAAGGAGTCAGGCTTGGGGGCGGGCAGGTGGGCCCACTGAGGCCGAGCCCGAAGTGCAGAGAGTGCGAGCAGGAGCCACGTGGGCCATGAGTCTTCCCTCATGCGGGAAGCTGAGTGCTCAGCTCCCCCAAGGAGGGGCCACAGCGCGGGATCCCGAGTGCTCAGCTCACCCAAGGAGGGGCCACACCGTGGGATCCCGGGCCAGCCTTTCAGACCCGTGGGGGGGGGGTGGGGGGGAGCTTCCGAGGCCAGGAGTGAAGGCTCAGAGAAGGGGAGTGAGAAGGGAGAAGGGCAGAAGGATGGGTCAGGGGCTGGGAGGGCTTGACCCCTCGGGGCGGTTGGCCCTGGCCCCGGCCCGGCCCTTCAGAGTCTCAGGCGAGTGTCTGCGTGTGGGCCTTGGAATTCAGGCCTCAGTGTCTTCCAGTCTCACGGTACTGAGGTGAGGGAGGAGCCTTCCCAACAGCAGTGTCTTGTTTGTTTTTTGGGGGTGAGGGAGGGTGTGAGCACCCACCGGCTGAGGAGAGACGGAGGTGAGGGTGCTAGAGAATTCTGTTGCCCTTGGCACCCCCTGCAAGGCCATGGAAGGAGCCGGACAAAGGAGGATGGGGGGTGGGGCGTTACCTCGGCTAGCCTCCTGGAGAGGGAGGGCCATCCGGGCCGGGGGTTCTCCAGTCCCCCAACACCCTCCGAGGCTGCAGGAGACCAGGAGAGGGTACCGGGGTGGGCCCGGCCACAGTTGGAGGCTGGCCCGAGCCCGGGGTCTGTTTGGCTACAAAAGCCCGAGCTGGCAACCTGGGCTGCTGGCCAGGCTATGTTCATGTGTGTCTGTGGAACTCTGACCTTACACAGAAGGGGAGGTAGGCCCAGGTACCTCTCCAAAGACCCCCAGAGCCTGTCACCCTACGACTTCCTCACCTTCTGTCCCAGGGATTGGGCTGCCTCTTGGACTTCCCGGCCCTACAGTGAATAAGTGAGTGAATCAGGCTTCACCCAGAGACTGCTGGTCGGGCGGGGGAGGGGGTGAGACCTTCACCGACCCCCATCCCAGACCCAGGCACCTCTGCAAAGGGATGCCTGTGTGGGGCGTCAGCTCCGGTTGTTACTTGCTGGGCACTTTGGGGTAGGGGTTTCCCTTCCTCAGTTTCCCGACAGTGACCTGTTGTCAGGGGTCCATGCGGTCGGGTGCGGCAGAGACTTGGATGCGGAGTTGGGGCACACCTGGCCGGACCCACGCCCGGTCCGCCGCGCTCTCGGAGGTGGTGGGAGCAGGGGCACGTGACCTCCAGTAACCCCTGCGGACGTCGGCGCCGAGCGGGTTGAGGGCCGGCGTCCGTGAGTAACCCCGGCCCCATCCGGCCCTGCGGGGCTCAAGCCGAGCCGCGCGCCGAGGGGGTGGGGCGGGGCCGGGGCGGGGCCCCAGGAGGCGGTGGCGCGGCCGCTGATTGGCCGCGTGTGCTCACCCCATGCCCGGCCCGCGGCCCCGGGAGGGCGTGGCCATTCGGCGGGGAGGGGCCGTTCGGCGGGGGCGGGGCCGGTGGGGCGGGACCAGTGGCGCGCTCGGCGGCTTTAAAGCGCGGCCGGCCACGCAGGTGAAGTCAGCGCGCGGACACCGGCAGGCCAGTCGCCCTGGGCGCCCCGAGGGGCGGCGGGCGCAGGCCGCGGAGCCATGGACTGCACGTTCGAAGGTATTTTTTGGAGGACCCCCACCTCTTTATTACAGTTCTCATCTGCATCGCGGGGTCCTCATCCCTGGTGCCCTGAGGGGAGGTGTACCCGCTCTCGGCTCTCAGGGGAGCTGGCAGACCCCTCCCCAACCTCAGTAGTCGCCCCCATCCCCCCGTCTGGCGTGAGAGGGTGGCTTTCCCACATCCTCTGCTCCGCAGGGAGGAGGGCCGGTTGTCCATCTGTCTCCTGGGGCTCCTATTTTGGAGGGCTTCTTGAGCTTGCTAGACAGTGGGCCCCCTGGGTTCAGCCAGTTTTTCTTTCTGGGCCTGTTTCCCCATCTGTCAAAGGGACTCATGAAGCCTGGGGAGCGAGCAGGTCCTGCAGGTGAAAGCACTCTATGCCCCATGACCTGTGCAAACCTGGAGGGCCCGCCACGTGTTTCTGTTTGAGGACCCAGGAGGCTGAGGCTGGCACCCCCATCTCGTTCTCCTGGAGGCCGTAGGGAGGTCCCCTGCAGTCGCTTTCCTGCCTGGCACCTGTCAGTGGGAGGGACTCAGGCGACGTTGACTCTCTTCTCCGTGCGGCCATCCTGCCACAAAAGGTCTCATCTGTCTTGTGCAGATGAGGAAACTGAGGCCCAGTGAGAGGAAGCCCTAGCTGGAAGCCCAGGCTGGGGACCTGGGGTACACCACGGGCTCCCAGGGTTTGCGCATGGATCCTGCAGAGCACTTTGGCCCAGTGGGTGGCTCCCCCAGTGGGTTAGAGGGCCCTAGGCTGACCCAGCCAGGCTGCTGGCCGCCAGCTGGGGAAGAGGGCCTGTGGCCAGGCCAGGGCCGCGGCAGGCAGTGTGTCCAGTCTGTACGAGGAGGAAAGAGGACAGACGGCGTTTGCATTTGTCGAGGGGAAACTGAAGCCTGAATGGCCGGTCCCGAGGCTGCTTGGCTGCAGACGGGGTCTGGGCTTGTGCCCAGAACACACAGGGACACTCTGGTTGGCACACATTTGGCCAGCGGCTGGCTCTGCCCCAAGCCTCGGTCTGTCCCACAGAGGAGTGGGTTGGCGAAGGCAGCTCTGAAGCCGGGAGTTGCGGGCCCAGGCCTCAGTTCTGCCTTCGCCTCGTCCTGGGGCAGGTCGGTGGGCCTCAGGGGGCGCTGGGCTCGTCCAGTGTTGCAAGGCCATTTGACGCACCTGGCAGAGCTCCAGATGTCACAGGTGTCTGTGAGTGGGGGCTCCTGGGGGTGGCTTTCTGTTTCCATGGCGTTGGTCCCACAGGTACACTGGGGGGGGTGGGGGGCGTGCAAATCCGTGACACCAGCCCCGCTGCTGCTCACACAGCTTCTCCTCCTTACCGCAGACATGCTTCAGCTCATCAACAACCAAGACAGCGACTTCCCGGGCCTGTTCGAGCCGCCGTTCGCTGGGGGCGGAGCAGGGGGCACAGACCCCGCCAGTCCAGATGCCAGCTCCCCAGGCAGCCTGTCCCCACCTCCTTCCACGATGAGCTCCCCACTCGAAGGCTTCCTGGGGGGGACCAAGGCGACAACCCCACCCTTGTCCCCTCCCCAGCCTGCACCCACCCCCCTGAAGATGTACCCTTCCGTGCCTGCCTTCTCCGCGGGGCCTGCTATCAAGGAGGAACCAGCGCCCCTGACCGCCCTCCAGCCACTGCCTGGGGCTCTCCTGCCCCAGCGCCTTCCGGCCCCAGCCCCACCGCAGTTCAGCTCTGCCCCTGTGTTGGGCTATCCCAGCCCTCCTGGAGGCTTCTCCACAGGTAAGGGGGGAGTGTGGAGGGAGGGGCACAGCAGGAGCACCAGAAGAAGGGTCTGCTGTGGTCTCAGTGGAGGAATTTGCAGGCTCTAGAAATCGGGTCCCTGCTGCGCTGCTGGAGGTGCTCCCGTCACTGGCAGTTCTCGGGAAGCGCCGCTTCCCAGCCTCCCAGCGTCCACAGCAGATACGTGCTTGGCTGGGAAGCTGGGAAGTGAGCACGCTTGCATCAGAGCCCCAGGCAGGGACTGTCCCGATAGTAACCTGAGGCCACGAGGGTAACAACGACTCATTCAAGGTCACAGGGTGATAAGTACATGCGGGGTGGGTTGGAAGTGGGTTAGGGCAGCCTGTGTCCGCAGCTCCAGCCTTTATCTCTGCAGGGACCCCCCCGGGGAGCACCGCGCAGTCGCTGCCTGGCCTGCCACTGGCTGCCCTGCCAGGGGTCCCGCCCGTCTCCTTGCACAACCCGGTCCAGAGTGCGCCTCCCCAGCAGCTGTTGGCGGCCCCAGCCGCCCCGACGGTGGCCCCTGGAACAACCACTGTGACCGCACAGGTCCAGCAGGGCCCGGTGAGGGGGTCTGGCCCGGCCTCAGGGAGGTGGTGGCCCCGGCCCCAGACCCACAGCCCACAGCTGAGCCCCCTCCCGTCCTTAGGTCCTGCTGCAGCCCCACTTCATCAAGGCAGACTCGCTGCTCCTGGCGACTGTGAAAACAGACGTGGGAGCCCCCATGAAGGCGGCAGGCATCAGCTCCCTGGCTCCTGGCATGGCTGTGCAGGCAGCGCCCTTGCAGGTGGGCGGCTTGGGCAGGGCGGGGGGGCGTGGGGTTTGTATGCATGCGTGTCCACCTGCTAACCGTGCCTGGCCCCGCAGACCCTGGTGAGTGGCGGAACCATCCTGGCGACTGTGCCGCTGGTAGTGGACGCTGACAAGCTGCCCATCAACCGGCTGGTAGCCGGTGGCAAGGCCCCGGGCTCGGCCCAGAGCCGAGGTGAGAAGCGTACGGCCCATAATGCCATTGAGAAACGCTACCGCTCTTCCATCAATGACAAGATCGTCGAGCTCAAGGACCTGGTGGTGGGCACAGAGGCCAAGGTGCGGGCAGAGGCCCCGATGGGGTGGCCCTGGGGAAGGAGGCACCTGGGGGGAAGAGGAGGCACCTGGGGGGAAGAGGAGGATGGGGCTGAACCTGGACAGACAGGCCTGGGGCTCCAGACTCCTCGGGCCTGCCGGCTCTGTTCAGCTGAGCTTCATGGAGGCCGTGTGCTGTGTGGGCTCTTCTAGGTGCTGGGGATTCAGCAGTGAACAGACGGGCAAAAATCCTGCTGTTGAGCAGCTGACGTTCTAGCGGGGCGGCGGGGTGCGAACAGGCAGGACAGATCCGTGTGGGGTTTGCCAGGTGGCATGAGTGCTGTGCCGGAAAGAAAACGGGGCGGGAAGAGCGATGGTGGGAGTTGCAGATCTGAATCGGGTGGTCAGGGGAGGCCTCGCAAAGGTGATGCCCGCCGTATGTGAACAGAGGCCTGGAGGAGGCGAGGGGGCAAGGTGTGAAGGTGGAACGGTGGTGACAGCAGTTAGCCGTAAGCTGTTGTATGCATTTTACTTGGGAGGAACATTCCATGTAGAAGGAACAGCGGGTGCAAAGGCCCTGAGGCAGCTGTGTAGCAGAGCAGTCCCGCCCCTTGTGCTTAGCTGCCCACTTGTCTGGCCTGACGGCCACCTGTGCTCTATCTCCCTCCTACTGCCTGCAGCTGAATAAATCCGCTGTCTTGCGCAAGGCCATCGACTACATCCGCTTCCTTCAGCAGGGCAACCAGAGACTCAAGCAGGAGAACCTGAGTCTGCGCACAGCTGCCCACAAAAGCAGTGAGTCCTGGCCCCCCTCCACGCCTGGTCTCACTTTAAGCTCTGACCCTGCAAGGGCCCTTCACCCCCTCTTTGGCCTTCCCCTGGCTCTCAGCTCCCCCAGGTCCTCAGCCCTGATTTGGGGCGAGGTGGGGTATGTAGCCCTCACCTCAGCCCTGCTCTTCTCTGGCCCACAGAATGTCTGAAGGACCTGGTGTCAGCCTGCGGCAGTGGAGGCCACACAGACGTGCCCATGGAGGGCGAGAAGCCAGAGGTGGTGGACACCCTGAGCCCGCCACCCTCAGACGCCGGCTCGCCCTTCCAGCGCAGCCCACTGTCCCTTGGCAGCAGGGGCAGTAGCAGTGGTGGCAGTGGCAGTGACTCGGAGCCTGACAGCCCAGTCTTTGAGGACAGCCAGGTTGGGCCGCACGTTGTTGCCCCCTCCCTGTCATCCAGCGACATCCTCTGAGTCCCGGGACTGGGGCGTGTCCTACCTCTCGTTTTAGAGACAGAGAGCTGGGCGGGGGTCCCGCAGTAAGGCTGGGGGCAGAGCTGATCCCTCCTTCTCTGAGCTGAGCTCTCTGGGCTGTGCTTGCCCCGTTCTCACCGCCCTGCCCACCCCCCCAGGTGAAGCCAGAGCAGCTGCCGCCCCCCCACAGCCGGGGCATGCTGGACCGCTCCCGCCTGGCCCTGTGTGTGCTTGTCTTCCTCTGTCTCTCCTGCAACCCCTTGGCCTCCCTGCTGGGCAGCCGGGGTCCCGCTGGCCCCTCCGATGCCACCAGCGTCTACCATGGTCCTGGGCGCAGCATGCTGGGTGCTGAGGGCAGAGGTAGGACAGGCCAGCCTGGGCAGTGCGAGGGGGGGACTCTTGGGGACGTAGCTCCTGGGCCTGTGGGCTTGGGGCTCTGGACTTCCTGGGTGCCGTGTCCCCAGCCTCTGTCTGCCCCCAGATGGCGCTGGCTGGGCCCCGTGGCTGCTGCCCCCACTGGTCTGGCTGATGAACGGGCTGCTGGTGCTGTTCTCCTTGGCACTTCTCTTTGTCTACGGAGAGCCGGTCACGCGGCCCCACTCAGGCCCCGCCGTGCACTTCTGGAGGCATCGCAAGCAGGCTGACCTGGACCTGGCCCGGGTAAGCGGCCGGACCCCGGGGGTGTGGAGGGCGGGCAGGGCTGGGTCCTTGAGCAGCACCTGGGAAGGTGCCGGGCACACCGTGAATCTCCCCTGTTCTCCCCACTCCTGTCTACCCCTCAGACCCCCACTGAGCCCCGGGGACCCAGCTGGCACTGCTGGGGTTGGTGGGGTCATGGCGGGGAGCCCAAGATGGAGGGCTCTCCGGGGCTAGAGGGGTGGCACGTGCTGGGGATGCTCTGACCCCACCTTTCTCACCTGGAAAACCCTCATCCGCAGGGGGACTTTGCCCAGGCCGCCCAGCAGCTGTGGCTGGCCCTGCGGGCCCTGGGCCGGCCCCTGCCCACCTCCCACCTGGACCTGGCCTGCAGCCTGCTCTGGAGCCTGATCCGCCACCTGCTGCAGCATCTCTGGGTGGGCCGCTGGCTGGCAGGCCGGGCGGGGGGCCTGCGGAGGGATGGTGCCCTGCAGGTGGACGCCCGCACCAGTGCCCGCGATGCGGCCCTTGTCTACCACAAGCTGCACCAGCTGCACACCATGGGTACGGCGGGTGAGGGCTGGGCCCGAGGGGGTCCCGCCACCTCTGCGCCACGCCCAGCCTCATGCCCTCCCATTTTCCAGGGAAGTACTCGGGCGGGCACCTGGCTGCCGCCAACCTGGCACTGAGTGCCCTGAACCTGGCCGAGTGCGCGGGGGAGGCCATGTCCGTGGCCACGCTGGCTGAGATCTATGTGGCCACCGCGCTCAGGGTCAAGACCAGTCTCCCCCGGGCCTTGCATTTTCTGACGGTAAGTAGGTGGTGGGCTTGGTGGGGGACGGGGCTGAGGTCTCCCTGGGCTGAGGGCTGCCCGGGAGAGGCAGCTGGTTATGGGGTGGGCTCCAGGCCCCCTGGGGTCTCAGCCCGGGGCCTGGGGTCTCAGCCCGCTCCTCCCCCCGCAGCGCTTCTTCCTGAGTAGTGCCCGCCAGGCCTCCCTGGCACAGAGCGGCTCAGTGCCTCTTGCCATGCAGTGGCTCTGCCACCCTATGGGCCACCGTTTCTTCGTGGATGGGGACTGGGCCGTGGGCAGCGCTCCGCGGGACAGCCTGTACAGCACGGCCGGGAGCCCAGGTGCCTCCTCGCCCTGCGCCCGTCCCCGGTCCCTGGCCTCACCCTCCACCCCCCTCCTCATCCTCATCCCTGCCCATCCTGGTCTGTTGCCCCACCATCCGTTGTTGCCACGGGGGCTGCAGGAACAGGGAGGCCAGGCTGGCTCTGTCTCAGTTGGGGCTCTTCAGAGGCAAACAGGAAGAGGGATTGGGGGGCAGGTGGTTGATTTGGGAGGTACTCCCAGGCAACACCACTGTGGTGTGAGGAGGTCAGGAAGGGCGTGTGCCCAAGGTAGGTTATCTTGTCCACGGGGGGCGTGGGCAGAGTATTTATCCCCCAGCTTTCATCTGTCTCAGAGCCAGGCGCCCCCGTGCCCAGGGAAGAGTCCTAGGTGCTGGGAAGTGCCTGTGCACGGGGAGGTGGGGCCCGTGCCCCCGCCCCACTCGCCCACTCCTCCCCACAGTGGACCCCCTGGCCCACGTGACTCAGCTCTTCCGTGAACATCTCTTGGAGCGAGCGCTGCATTGCCTGGCCGAGCCCAGCCCCGGCCCCGGGTCAGCCGATGGGGACAGGTGAGTGTCCCTGTGCGCCTCAGCAGGCCAGGTCCCCCACCCCCCACCAGTGGAGCTTGGGAAAGGCTACGTCCAGGGACCCGTGTCAGTGGCCAGAGCCGGGTCACCGTGGCCTCAGTTCCCCCACCAGCCCGGCAGGGGATGGCCGCACTTTGAGGAGCCAGGAAGCCAGGCTGTGCCGTGGGGTGAGGGGAGGAGGGCCATCCGTTTCGGGACCCCTGCCACCTGTCCCGACAGCCAGTTCTCTCCTGCCATAGGGAATTCTCCGATGCCCTCGGGTACCTGCAGCTGCTGAACAGCTGTTCTGACGTGGCCGGGGCTCCTGCCTGCAGCTTTTCCATCGGTTCCAGCATGGCTGCCACCGCCGGTGAGCCCCCAGGCCTCCCCGCCCCGTGACGCCCTTGGGCCCAGCGCCACAGCAGCTCGGCCTTGGGTGCGGTGGGGCCGAGTTTCAGGGACCCCTCCGGCCCTGCTTCCTGCAGGCACAGACCCGGTGGCCAAGTGGTGGGCCTCGCTGACGGCTGTAGTGACTCACTGGCTCCGGCGGGATGAGGCGGCGGCCGAGCGGCTGTATCCACTGGTGGAGCACCTGCCCCGCGCCCTGCAGGAGTCCGAGTGAGCGCAGGCCGCGTGCTCGTGCCCCCACCCCGACCCCCAGCTTTGTTCTGTGCGGTTGGGGTCCCGTCATTTCTTTCCCGTGAAGCCAGAACCAGGGCAGGGGAAGCTCAGCGAGGGCCTGAGGCCTGGTCTGACCGTCACACCTCTGCCTTGGCCCCAACAGGAGACCCCTGCCCAGGGCGGCTCTGCACACCTTCAAGGCTGCCCGGGCCCTGCTGGGCCGTGGGAAGGCAGAGTCTGGCCCGGCCAGCCTGGCCGTGTGTGAGAAGGCCAGTGGGTACCTTCAGGACAGCCTGGCCGCTACGCCAGCCGGCAGCTCCATTGACAAGGTGAGGGCTGGGGCCAGGGGCCTGGCGGATCTCGGGGGCCTTGGCCTTTCCACTCCCCAGATGGTCCCCCTTGGGCTGCAGAAGACTGCAGGGTCAGCCCAACAGTACAGGACTGGGGGCTAAGGTTTGGGTCCAGGGGAGAGTGGCTGCCCCCTCTGGCCTCAGTGTCCCCACCCCCGGAGGACGGCTGGGGTGAGCGGTGTGGCAGGGCCTGGAGAGCGGGCGGCCCCGCGGTGCATTGCTGTTGCATTGCACGTGTGAGGCGGGTGCAGTGCCTCGGCAGTGCAGCCCGGAGCCGGCCCCTGGCACCACGGGCCCCCACTCTTCCCTCCCAGAGCCAGAGCCCCCTGACCCCTGCCCTGCCCACCACCCCAGGTCATGCAGCTGCTCCTGTGTGACCTGCTCCTTGTGGCGCGCACCAGCCTGTGGCAGCGGCAGAAGCCGCCGGCACCCTCCCAGGCTTCACCGGGCCCGGGCAGTGGGGCCCAGGCCTCTGCCCTTGAGCTCCGTGGCTTCCAGAGGGACCTGAGTGGCCTGAGGCGTCTGGCGCAGAGTTTCCGGCCTGCCATGCGGAGGGTGAGTGCCCATGGGGCCCTGGCTTGCAGTGGGGACGTATGTGAGGTGTCGGGAGGGAGCGGGGGCCTGGCCAGAACCTCTCCTGGCCCCTCCTGCCCAGGTGTTCCTACATGAAGCCACTGCCCGGCTGATGGCAGGGGCCAGCCCGGCGCGGACACACCAGCTCCTGGACCGCAGCCTGAGGAGGAGGGCCGGCCCCTGCGGCAAAGGAGGTGAGAAGGACAGCTGGCCCAGGTGGGAAGGGCCACACGCCAGGTGGAGGCTGCAGAGGGAGGTTGTGTGTAAGACACACAGGGACCGAGGGACTTCGTGGTGGCTTCCTGATGGGAGGCCTAACCTGAGAGTCCGTGGGGACGACTGTCCTTTGTGGGACGCGCGACTGTGTACGCGGTCTGTGCTCCAGGGGCAGGCGTGGAAGGGGCGAGGCTCCGTGCTCGAGGGGGGCAGGGGGCGGGGGGCGGGGGGCGGGTGCTGGCTAGCCTGGGGCGGGGCCGGTTGTCCCGGGGGGCGGGGCAGGGATCCGAGCCACACCCCCGGCGCGGCCCCGCCCCTGACGTGCCACCGTGCGTGTGTGCAGGCACGGCGGCGGAGCTGGAGCCGCGGCCCACGAGGCGGGAGCACGCGGAGGCGTTGCTCCTGGCTTCCTGCTACCTGCCGCCCGGCTTCCTGTCGGCGCCTGGGCAGCGAGTGGGCATGCTGGCCGAGGCGGCACGCACGCTCGAGAAGCTCGGTGACCGCCGGCTGCTGCATGACTGCCAGCAGATGCTCATGCGCCTGGGCGGCGGGACCACCGTAACCTCCAGCTAGACCCCCGCTGGCGGCCCAGCCCCAGCGCCCCTGTTTCCGTCTCGACGGCCGAGGGCAGCGCCGGAGACCCGGGGCCCAAGGCTCGCCCACGGAGTGCACGGTCCCTGGCGGGCTGGAGACCCTTGGGGACTTCCGCACTTGACCTTGGGGCCTCCCCAGCCCGCTGCAGCACTCGATGAGCGGCGGCCAGGATGGTGCTGGCCCCTGGTGGCCAGCCGGGGGATTGCCGGGGCCTGGCAGCCGCCGGGGGTCAACTGTTCCGCGGGCCGCCAATCCTGGGCTTTCCCTCTCCGTCCAGAGGGAAGAGGGGTGCGTTTCACTGAGCCGAAGGGCCCTGCCCCCGGCACCTCCCTCCCATCAGGGGAGACCTGTGCATAGTGTAGATCGTGGTGCGCCAGCCTCCTGGCCTCTGAGGTTCCAAGTGTTACTTTGCCTTTTGCAAACTTTATTTTCATAGGTTGAGAAGTTTTATACAGAGAATAAAAAATGAACTTATTTATAATCTGGGTTTTGCTCCTTTGGGGAGGGGGGTGTGTGCTAACCAGAGGGGATCCTTTGGGCCATCTGTCCCCCCAGCACCCAGGCAAATGCTTCCCATCCCTACCTGCTTTTCGGTTTGGGAGGCCTGGCTTTATTCCCTCCAGCTGACCTGGGTCCCACTGATCACTGGGCCGCACGTTTGGGCTATATCATCTCCTAACCCTTAGGGTCCTTATGGTCTCAGCTGTTCCTACTTGCCTCCTCTCCCAGCTTCTGCTCCCTTCAGGTCCCGGGATGACATGGGAGGACAGCTCCATGTCTTTGGGGATCTGTTGTGACAGCAGGAGCTACAAACTGGGTCTCCCTGTGTGTCTGGGTGTCAGTCTCACCTGCCTGACCCCTGTCCCCTGGACAGCTGTCCCCTCCCCGGAGGTCACGTGGGTGTGGCTGGGCAGCAAGGGCTTCTTTCCTGTACCTGCAGTAAGGTCCCCAGAGCCCTCCACTCCCCTCCCCTCCATTACAACCCTCTCCCCCAGAGCCTGGCCCCTCTCCCAGCAGAATCTGGTCAGAATCCACGGGCTGCAGAATTCCAAAACAATCGTTGTATCTTTATTGACTTTTTTTTTTTTCTGAATGCAATGACTGTTTTTTTTACTCTTAAGGAAAATAAACATCTTTTAGAAACAGCTCGATACACACAATCTTCAGTGTGAAGCAATATACTAATAAGAACACTAGTCGTCTTAACATTTACAGTCTTCATATATATTATATATATGTATATGTATACATATATATACACTATATAACGAGGCCAGATATAATACACACGTTCACCGTTTTACAGTTATATGTACAGGAAGTTGCTAGGGCGGCCCCGGGCTGGGGCTGCGTCAGGCCTATCGAAGCGTGGACAGAGCTGAGGACACGGACGGACAGGCGGACGAACTCGCGGGCACTGGCCCGGGCGGTGGTGGCTGCTTGGGGAGGGAGGCAGCGCCGGAGCCCCCTTCCCGGCAAGGGCCCCGTGCTGAGGGGCACACGACGCACGGCGGCGACACACGGGAGAAGCGAGCATGTTCCCAACATATATACATTCTATGTGACATATATATAGAGGGGCACACAGGTGTGGACATGGATCTAGCGCTGTCTCCGCTCCCGTGCGAGTGGCGCTGCGGCCCCCGGAGACGGTGGTCGTGCAGAGGGTCGGTCATGCGTCTGCCGGGGGTGCGCTCTGGTCGCGACTTTTACTTTTGCGCTCCCAGGCTGGGCTCCGGGGACGGGGCAGACTGGAAGGGGGACGAGCAGAAGCCAGCGGGGGCCAGTCCGGCCCACGCCCAGTGAGCCCGCATCCCCTGAGCACGGGCCCCAGGCCCCCGGCCCTCCCGACCCGCCAAGGCTGGGAGGGAAGGGCGCACAGCCTCCGGCCCCTCCTGCGCCGGACAGGCTTCGGCTCCCCCCGCCCCCAGCCGCGTTCCAGGAGAGACGTCCTGGAGGGGAGCCGGCCTCGGCCTCTTCGGACCCCACCCCACTCGCAGGGTGCCCAGCTGCGTGCCACTACCGACCACGTGGAATGTGTGCCAGGTCGTCCTGAAACTTCCAGGGGAGAAGCGTGTCCCCAGGCTAAAGGCCTCCCACCCACGCCGGAGCCTGGGTGTTCCAAGGAGTCTGGCCGCTCCGCGGGCTCCCCCTCTCCAAGCCTGGCCGGGGGATGGGGGCGAGAAGGCCCTGTGCCGTCCGGTTCCGGGAGCAGACGGATCCGGAACCTGTTTTCTTCCCGACCCGGGACCACTAGCTTCCGCCCGAGGAGGCCAGATCCAAGATCCGGGGTCCGGATCAAGGATCGGCTCTGGACCCGCGCCGGAAGCAGCGCAAAGGCCCGGGGGCTGCGCCGGCGGCTCCTCTCCTCGGCGGCGGCGGCGGCGGCGGGCGGCGGGCGGCGGGCGGCGGGCGGCGGGCGGCGGGCGGCGGGCGGGATCCGGCGGCTCCTCCGGCCGGGGGTGGATTACAATGGCAGCATCTGCGAGGAAGAGACGCGCAGCGCATTGCTGACTGCGGGGCACCTGCCGAGCGGTCAACTCCTCCAGACCCGCCCCTCAGCCCCGACCCCGCCCGCGCCTCCAGAGCGAGGCCCCACCTGCGGCTTTGCCTGTAGGCCGGTCCCCGTGCCCCGCCCCGCCCTGGGCTGGCCCCGCCTCCCGCACGTGCGGGGGTATATAAGTGGCCCGGGGCCTGTGCGTGCCGACCCGCCCCCGCCTGGTCCGCCCGGAGCCGGCAGCCCTGCGCCGGGGGCTCCTCTCCAGCCTGGGCCCCTCCAGGGGAGGCTCGCGGTCACCCACCTTATGTTTGGGGCATTTCAAAGAAAAGTTCTCTTCGATGAATATGCAACCTGTGAGCAAGAGAAGTTCGTGCGGTCAGAACGGCGTCTTGTCCGGCCGGGAGGGGGGCCCACCGCCCCGGACGCCCTCAGCTGCAGGGTTTTTTTTCAAAGAGTAAGTCAGCCTCTGCTTGAAATCCGACCCAATCCGAACTCCGTCAGCCCTCCAGCCCCGCTGTCCTATCTGTCCTTTACTCTCCTTTCCCCTCCCCCTGGAACCCCCTTTTATCATGGGGAAGCCTCTCCCCCTCGCCCTCCCCTGCTGTGCTTTGCTGGGCCACACTGGTCACTCCCTCCTGGTGGTCCGGTCCCAGCCCCTAGGTAGGTCTTGACACCCAGGGGGTGCTCAGTGAACGTGTGTTGACCAACTGGGACTGGGCCGTGTGGCCACAGGTCTGGATTCCAGCCCCAGCCACTTCTCTGAGCCTTGGTCCTCACATCTGTAAAATGGGCGTCCCGCCCACTGCTCCTGTGTGTCTGCTGTGGGCTTGTTCCCGTGGGGGCCTAGCCGGGCAGGCTGACCTGAGCACTGGGGCAGAGAGAGGAGGGGATGGAGGTCCCGGGTCTGAGTGAATCTTAGCAGGTACTGGAGTGCCCATGGCACTGTCCGCCCTGGGGGAGCAGAGAATGGCCGAGCAGGCCCCACTGCCCTGCCTGCTGCCACCTAGGGAGGCCCTGGCTTTTCCCCCTGGAGTCCCCTTGCGTCACCCCCTGCACCTCTTCTGGGCTCATCCCCCTCCCTCCCCTGCCTGTGGGCCGCTGTTCTGAAGAAACCCCAGACCCACAAGCAGCCAAGCCGGTCCTCGTAGCACTGGGGGTGGCTCTGCCGCGGCACCGGGACAGTGGCAGCTAGAGGCAGCGCAGGTGGGGAGCAGGGCTGGGTAGCCTCCAGAGCCGGGGTCTCAGACCTGGAAACTGCCGTAGGCCTGAGGCGGCTCATGTTTTCCCCCTCCCTACGCTCAAGTAAGCCCGAAGCCGTCCTGGGTCATACTCGGCAGAGCACTGGCCTGAACCCTGGCCCGCTGCACCCACGGGGCCCGCGCCCCGCGGGCCCTACAGTCAAGGGCTTGGGGCTCCGGAAGCAAAGAGTGGGGGGGTGGCACTTCCAGAGGCATCATGCTCAGCCGCCCCCAGTAGCCACTCTGGACGTGGGGAGGGAGGGCCAGTCACCCACCCCCGGCCCCTCTCCTGGTGTCTGCACTTGGGGAGCCAGGGCCCAGCTGACAAAGTGGCCCGGGGCCTGGTGCTCGCTTTACTAGCTCCAACGTGGGCTGCCTAACAGAGGGCGCAGGGTCAGTGGGCCTGGGCAGCTCTGTTGCCCCGCGGTCTGAGGGCCCGGCCCAGACCCCTGGAGAGCCCCACGGAGAACCGCACTTCCAGACCAGGGTCAGGCCGGTGCAAGGTGCTGACCAGGGGCTGGGTGCCTGCCGGGAGCTCCTGCCTGCCCAGCTCACTCCCTGGCTTCCCCCCGCCCCCCCCTGCTGCCTGGAGCCGGGTCCCCCTCCCCTCTGGCTGCTAGGCTCACTAGTTCTGCCCCCTTCTCTGGCCACTGGACCCCCTCCATGCCCCTCCCCCACACCGCCCCCTCCGGGCTCTGCCAAACCCTCCACCCCTTAGGCAGATGCCTCAAGTTCAACCCCAAAGGGAGCTGCACGTGTGGGGATTAACCACCCCCCCACCCAGCCTTGCGCAGCCCCTCTGTGAAGGAGAGAGGGGGCTGCCCAGCTGGGCCTGCTGGAGTGGGGAGACCATGCAGAGCAGAGAGGAGCTGGCCCAGCTGGGGCCCCAGCTCGTCTGGGTCCACCAGCCTCAGCTGAGCTGCTGGCTGACCACGGCCACCTGGGTGAGCTCAGCCTGGCATGCGGCAGGGCCCACCGGCCCCCACGCACCCTCCTGAGACATGCTGGAGTCTGGGCCTGGAAGGTCCGGTGGCTAATACACTAGCGGCACAGCCTGCCCTGCCTCGGGCCTGCTCGCTGGCCTGGGGACGCTGGCCGCCTCCCTCTCCCCCCTCCTCCCAGCATGGCCCTGCTTCCTGTGCTTGCAAAGCCTCTGAGGCACAGGCTCCATCTGCACCCACAGCCCCTCTCCCCGGAATTCAGGGCTCCGTCACAGCTCTGCTCAGGCCGGCATCTCATCTGCCTCCTGCGGCCCTACAGAGAGCCCTCCTATATGGGAAGTCCCTCAAAGACATCACTGGAAACAGTTTGTATCGCTCCAAGCCTGGTATATATGTCTCACCACAAGCCAGCTCCTGCCCACCTCCCTTGACCTCTTGAGGACTGGCTCCAATGTCACCTCCTCCTAGAAGCCCTCCTGGATTCCCTCCCAACTCAGGATGGATCTCTCCCTCAGCACACAGTCTCTCTTTGTCTGGTCTCCATAACTTTAGGCAAGGATCAAGGTTTTCCTGTCTGTCCCACTGAGACATGAGCCCCCCAGGAGGCTGGGAAGCTGCAACACCGGAGGGGACAGCGCACAGGACGTGAAGCCGGCCAGACAGTGAGTCGCCCCCCGGCCCTGTTCCTGCAGCGCTGTGGCCACGGGTAAGGCAGCCTCTCTGTGAAGGTGCCGCTGGGGACAGTGCGAGGCCTGGCGTGGGGCCGGCAGAGCGCAGGCGCGAACCTAATCACTGCGGGAGGAGAGCTGCAGCCTGCGGCACCTGTTCCTGGAGGTCAGGCCCTGGGTCTGGTGAAGTGGCGGAGTCCACGTTAAAATCCGGTTCCCACGGCCCTCAGGGCAGGGTGTGGAGCCAGAGCAGCCCCCTGTCCTGCTCCAGCGGGCTCCCTCCCTGAGGTGCTAGCGCCTCAGCCCTCGCCAAGGAACCGTCACTGCTCAGTCCCGTGTGTGCTCCTGGGGGCGGCTCGGTGCGGGCTGATGCCAGGAGCTGGCTGGCATTCAGGTGGGAAGAGGGGTCCCCGGGCGGTGGGAGCAGGGAGGGTCCTGCCGGGAGATGCCTCTGCCCTGTCGTCGTGCGACAGGGTCGCGATAACCTCCCCCTCTTCCAGCGCAGCAGGGGGCGGGGGACAGGGATCGCGGGGGCTGCCCCCCAAATCGGACCGGGGCTGCCCCCCAAATCGGACCGGGGCTATCCTTTCCGGGCCATGCTTGTGATCTCACTCCCTGCTCCAGACAGCTGCAGAAAAGACATGACTGTAACCTCCGCTTCACAGGTGGGGGACCGAGTGCAGAGACATCGGTGGACTCACCCAGTCCACACCTGAAGCATGCCACCAGGATCGGGGGCTCCGGGCTCTCTGGCCCAGGCCGTCAGTGTGCCACCTGCCTGGTGATGGTAGGTGCTCGATAAATGCCCTCGGGTCAAGTGAGCGAGGGAGTGGAGAGAACGGGGCAGGTGCAGGAGGGCCTGGTCCTGACTCCAGGGCCCACCGTCCTGCTTAAACCTTCCACCGCTGTGCCGTGGAGCCAGGGGGAGTCTGTCTTGAACTTCCTCTCCTTCCGTCTCACTCAGTTTTTGTTACTGAACTATCTTTTCTCCTTTTTCTCCAAGCCAGTGAACTCCTATTCAGCCTTTTTCCAAGGCCCAGCTCAGTAGCCCTGCTCTTGGAGGCCTGAGACCCTCCCCAGCTGTAGGCACCCCTCGGCAATGGCAGCTCACATGCAGCTTTCCACTTTGTAGTTTGTGTTTCTGGACACTCCTCCAGCAGGTGGCTGGGGACTGATGTGTCTCCTTGTCACCAGCACTGCCCAGCACAGGGCCCAGCCCAGAGACACGAGAAGGTAAAGAATTGCTGGGGCAGGAGAAGAGGGAAGCCAGTGGGTCAAGTGGGGCCAGTTCAAGGAGCTGTGCCTGTGTCCCCCGACCTTCAGTCCCCTCGGGCTGGCTCTTACCCGCATCGCTGGCACACGGGTAATGGTAGGTGTGGATGCATCCTTTGTGGCAGCACCCGATGGTGGCCCCGGCTTCTTGGCAGCTGGAACAAGTCTGGCGAGGAGAGAGGGAAGACAGGTGAGTCTGCAGCCGAGGGGCCCAGCCCCCACCCCTTCCTCCCAGGGGGCCCTGGAAAGGCAGCTGGAGGGAGGCTCAGAACGGACGTCCACAGGGTTGGCTCTGTGGCAGCCGCCGGCCTGGCACCTTGGGTGGGCGGAGCTCTTGGGGCGGGAAAACAACCATCCTGTGGGTAAGCCTCGGCATCCCGCAGGCCCGGGCGAGCCCTGGCTCAGCCAGCGTGCACCGCGTGACCTCAGCCAAGCAACTCAGCTCTTCCAGCCTCTTCCGTACAATGGGGACAGCGCCTGCCTTATGGGACAGTCGTGAAGATTAAATGAGCAACTCCGTGTGCCCAGTGGATGCCCACGCACAGGGCCAGTCACCGCCCGGCTGTGCCCTCGCCTGCCAGCTCCTCCCCACAGCCTCCGGGTGGGCAGCTTTCATGGACGCCACTTCACTCCAGGTGAAGGTGATAAGTATAGTTTCCTACCCTTTCTGGGGGCGCAGAACAAGCACTGGACCCAGAGTCGGATGCCTCTACTCTCGGAGAGGCCGTTCACCCCCTGCCCAGGACCCAGGAGGAGGAAACAGCCGGCGTCTGAACGCGGGGTTCATGTAAACCCTAGGCCGGCCGGCACGGCAGCTTGCCCACTCAGCCTCTCAAAAGCCAAAACCGTGGTCTGAGCCTGGGGGCTACCCCAGGTTGGGCCCAGCTGCCTGCAGGGGGACGTGCCAGGACAGGATGGCCATGCCATGAAGCCCCTTGGAAGCAAAACCTGAGGCCTGGGGAGGGGCAGGCTGGTCCCCACATCCCGCAGACCCCCTGTGCAGCGGGGGAGTGAGGTTCGGGAGGGGGAAGGGAGGGGAGGGGAGGGGTGCAGGCCCCCGCCCAGAGGCTAAGCCACTGAAACCAGTAACTGCAGTTCGTGACACACCAGGCACATGTGGAGGCCGCCTCCTCAGAACACCCCGATGGCGTCAGCATGACTTTATTTTATACAGGTGAGGGATAAGAGCTCAGAAAAGCCGAGTAACTTGCCCGAGGGCACACAGCTCAAGAGAAGCTGGACGGGCTTTGAGCTCAGCAACCCAGCTGGGGCACAAGCTGGTGGTCATGGTGCCTCACTGCTCGGGGTGGGGGGCAGGGATGGGCTCCTTCCCACGCCGGGGACTGATGGGGACCCCACCCCCAGCAGGTGGGAGGCCAGGGATGAGTCTTCTCCCACCCTTCCTGGGCCTAGCCTGAGAAACGCCTGGGAATGCTCCTTCTGGAGCTGAGCTGGGGTGGGAGCTACAGAATGGGGGCTGGGGGTCGGTCTGGAACATTCATTGCCTCTGGATGGCAGTTTCCTTCTGGTCAGCACTGAGCCTCCTAGGGCTCTGGGGCAAAGGTGTGATGGGGCAGGAGTGGCCCCCACACTGGGCCCAAGTGTCCCACCCACAGTGGCCCTTGATGGCTAAACAGCGACAGTGGGCTCCTCTGGTGACGGCCTCACGTCACCCCGCCTGCACCGAAGCCCCCAAACCCTTGAGACAGGCATTTTAGATGTGGAGAAACGGAGGTACGGAGAGGCCTCGGGCCCTTCCGACCCCAGCACCCACGTTCTGAGGTGTTCCCCTGGGTGGGTGATGGGGGGCCTGGGAGTTTGTGGGGAGAGGTAGCCTCTGGGCAGACTAGGAAACTGAGGTCCCTGGAGGTGGGCACAGCACGGCTCAGGGCAGGCAGGTGCGTAGGGGCCCCCAGGAAGGGACACGGAAGGAAGAGGGGAGCCCCCGAGGGCCTGCGCAGAAGTTCTGTTCGTGCAGAGAGCAGGGTGCTGATGGGGGTGAAGGCAGGGGTCCGGCCGTCCCCGCAGCCCCACCCTGCTGACGCGCTTCGGCGCCCCGAGGCTCCCGGAGGACGGTGACTTGCTGGGGTCACGGAATTGGCTCTTGGGGCAGAGCTGGGATTGGAACCGGGGTCTGCCTGACTCCAAGGCTGCACGCTACCACCGAGCTCCGAGGCAGAAAGGGCCTCGGCGGGCGGGCGGCCCACGGAGGTCTGGGCTGGTCAGTGGGTAGGGGCTGCACCATGAGCTGGGAAGCCCCAGACCCCGCCCGTCTTTTCCGGGTGGCCTCCAGGTGCGGGCGCTGCTTTAACGAGCCCCTCTGAGGCTGGCCAGGCTGCCAGCCCCCGCCTGGCCTGAGGCCACCTCTCTGGCAGGGCGGCCGCTGACCACCCCTGTTCTGACCTTCCCAGGGATGCTCCCAGGGTGGGAGGCCGCTGGACCATTTTTGGAGGATGGCACAGCGGGCAGAGATGGGGCGACCGGGCCAATTTCCAGCTCCGTTATGTAACAGCCGCGTGACGCCAGGAAACCACAAGGCCACTTGGACCCCCGGCTTCCTCCACAGGCCAATAGGAGGTTGGTGCAGTGAGGTGAGACCAAAGCGCCTGGAACAGGTGACCTGGTAAAGAGGGGGTTGGCCCCCTGCGCTCGGACAAGGTGCAGAAGCAGTGCAGGCCGGCAGAGCGGGCCGGGGACACTTTCGGGAGGCCGCAGGTGGCCGCCAGCTGGCCTGGTGATCTGAGCGTTTGGTATTATCTTTTAATGGCGGGAGACACCTGAACCTATTTCAGAGCCGCTGGGAAGGAGGCAGATGATGAGGGAGAGAAGCAGACACACAGGAGGGAGGGGAGGAGACCAGAGGCGGTAAGGGTGAGGGCTCCAGGTCTTGGGGCTGCTGTCAGGCTGGAGGACCCGGCATGGAGAGGGTCAGGCGCCGGAAACAGGGAGGTGTGGGCAGCCCAGTGGCACCCCCCAGCCCAGCACAGGGCTGCTCCTCGTGGCGGGGGGGGGGGGTACCCAGAGGGAACAGGTGGGACGGGCACAGGGCGGTGGGCAGGAGCACGGGCCGCAGGAGAGAGTGCTGAGTCCCACCCCACCCCTGGGCAGCAGGGAGTGAGGGGATTGGGGGTCCCCGCGGTGATCGGAGTAATGGTCACACTGCTGAGACGACATGCTAGTGTCATCCGGCTGGCCGCCGCTGTCACTGGCCCCAGGAGATAGTCACGGAGCACGTGGACGGGCCAGGCACGGCTGTAATAACTTTATGGGTGTGAACACACATAATCCTCAGGGCCCCTCCACAGGGGACTATCATGCCCACTTTAGAGATAAGAAAACGGAGGCACAGAGAGGTTAGGTTATATTCTTGGAGACACACAGCGAGGGGCAGCGCTGGGACCTAAACCAAGCCCTCGGCGACTGCAGTTCCTCAGGGACGTTTTGGGGCCTCGCAGGAGAGGTTCCTGGACCGCCCTGCCCCGAAGGGCTCACGATCCAGCCAGCTGTTGCTGGAAAGGCTCTTCCCCCGCAGGCCCCGCTGCACCTCAGAGGCCACGGAGGCAGCCCCCGGATGTGCAGTTCTGGGGCCTGAGCATCTCAGCGGATGAGGTGAGCAGGGGTGCTGGGGGGCTTGGGTGGGGTGTGCTGCAGCCGGAAGCGGCCGAGGGCGTGTGTGGCGGGTGCGGGGCCGAGCAGGCAGTAAGGGCCACAGTGGGAGGTCTGGGGCGGGGGTGGGCGGGTGCGTCCTGCCTCAGCCTGGAGAATGCCTCCGCGCTCCGGCTGAGCTCCCCACGTATTCACTTGTGATTGTGGTATGTTTGGGCCAGACTGTAGCATTAGAGAATAGAGAAATGGCCTGCCTGCCTGCAGAACCCGAGGTCCCCACCCGGCTGGGCTGGCCTCTTACCATGTCCACGGCCACCTTCATGGCCTCCTGCAGCCCAAAGAGCTTCCCGGCCACCAGGTAGACCCCGCCCGTCCACACGGCACAGGCCTCGTGCACCCAGTGCTCCTGCGTGTCCCCGCCAGGCTCTGCCGGCGGCTCCTTGCTGCACTCGTGCTTGCGGCTCCTGTCAGCTGGGGCTGTCTCTTCACCACCTTCCCCCCGACCGTCACAGCAGTAGCAACTCTGCAGCCGCCGAGACAGGCCCCGGGCGCTGGTGCGCAGGGAGCCCTGCTTGGCCGGATCGGCTGGGCCGTCAGGCCTGGGGGGCTTCCCGGTGGTGGTGGCGGTGGCGGCGGCGGCGGCGGCGGCAGCTGGGCACTCGAGGCCTTTGAGTGTCCTCTCAAGAGGCAGCGAGGCCTCCTCGCAGGTGCCCTCTGGCCGCACCTTCTCCTTGAGTTTTGGCTTCTTTTTGGGGAGGCAGTGTCCGGGGTAGTAGGGCCCACAGAGGTCCCCGAGGTCCTTGAAGTTGGCCGGGTTTTGGCAGAGGCAGCAAACAAGGCAAGAGGTACTCAGGGCCTTGGAGACCACGGGCCCCAGGTGCATGGTGGAGGAGAGGGGCAGGGAGGGCCGAGGCTGCAGGATGGAGCCTCCAGGGAGCGTGGCTAGGGAGGCCCCGGCCGCGTCCAAGGAGAAGGAGCAAGAGGATGAAGAGGAGGAGGAAGGCTTCCTGTGGGGCTTGGGCTCCTCTCCGGGGGAGTTGACAACAGTGCATACAGTGGTGAACGCATCCCGCTTCTCCACCCGCACGAAGGGCGAGAAGGCGGGGGTGCGGCTGTCTGCTCGCAGCCGCTTGCAGGAGGAAATGTATTTGAGGCGGATTTCAGGCTCTGCGGGATCCAGGGGCAGCACCTGCTGCTGCCGCCGCCGCTTGGCACGCCCCTTACAGGGTGAGGTGGTGGCGTTCTTGGCCCGGCCCCGCGTCAGGCGCTTCCGCTTGGAATAGCTGCTGTAGTTGGCGTGGCCAGGCTGCTTCTGTGCCCTCACCTGGGGCTGGCAGGGCCGGCCCTCAGGGGGCTGGGAGGCCAGCCCCAGCTCCTCCGTCTTTGGCTTCTTGCCGCCTCCGCCAGAGCTGTCCTCGCTGGCCCCCTGCATGCTGCTGGCCGTCAGGAGCAGAGCTGGGCCGAGATGAGGCCTCTTCTCCAGGGAGCCTCTGGGGAGTCCGAGGGCTCCAACCCTGCCTTTCCGGCTTCTCTTCTTAGGTGCCAGGGCAGTGCCCCCAGGCAGTAGGCCCTCTGGGGACGTGAAGGCCTCAGTTTTGAAACCGTCGGTCGAGGACAGTTTCTTACTGTTCACGAGTTTGCCTTTTAAGGATCTGTTGGTTGGATTTCTGCATAACGGATCAGCCCCCAAAGCTGCTGGGAACTTCTGCCCAGTGCTCACGTTTAAGAGACCTTCTTCTGCCCCCAGCGGGCTGCCCCCTGCGCTCTTGAGCCCACGGTCCTTCTCGGGGAGGGATGGGCTCACAGGACTCCCGGGAAGGGCCCCTGGTGCTCTGCACGCGAACTTTTTCAGGCTGGGTGAGGTGATCTTCTGCACGATGGCCTCCAGCTTCAGGCCCCGGCCTTTCCGGGGGGGCAGCACCTTGGTCTTCATGGCCCCCTGGACGGACGCCCGTGAGGCCAGCTTCAGGCTGGCGTCAGGGGTCTCCGGGGGCGGCGGCTTTGCCGTGGGCTCACTGTTGCCCTTGGTGGGCTTGGCCTTCTTGGGAGACGTCATCCTCTTGAAGAGGGTGGGAGAGCCCTCGGCCCCCTCCTCCTTCGTGTCCCCGCCGGTGCTGCCGCTGCGTAAGACCAGGTTGCGCTTCTTGGTGGGGACAGGTGCCATGAAGGCCGACTTCCTCTTGAGGGCGTGGAGGGGCCGATCGGAGAGCTTGCCGCCTGCACCAGGCTTGGGGACCCTCGCCCGTTGGCCCGCCCTGCCCTCCTTCTGGGGGCTACCGGCGACCTTGAACGTGGCGGGCAGGTGGTTGTTGGCGAGGAGCTTCTTGGTGGCGCGGCAGTTGGGGAGCCGGCTCTCCGAGGCCCGCCGCCGCTTGCAGTGGAAGGCCTCCTGGGTCCTGGTGCGGGACCGGAGGATCATCGAGCGCTGGTCTTTGCCTGGTGCATCCGGCGAGTCTGTCTCCTTGGTCTTGGAGCCCATGGGGCTACTGTCGGAGGCCACGGGCAGGGCGGCCGGGTTGCTGGGGCTGGATGCGGCCTTGGGGGAGGGCTTCCCCACCCGCTTGCCCGACTTGAAGGCAGCTCGCTGCTTGCCTCCCAGCTTGTCTGGGGGGGCAGGGGTGGTGGGCAGGCCCGGGGGTCCGGGCGTGCGGGGCTCACTCAGGGCCGTGAAGGAGCGGGTGCACATCCTGGGGAGCCCTTCCGAGGTCCCCCTGCCTGGGGCCCCCGCCCCTTCCATCTGTCCCTGGGGGGGCCCCGTGCACGACTCAGGGAGCAGCAGGTCTTTGGGCAGCGCCGGGGCCCTGCACGGGGAGTCCTCGGCCTCGGGCAGCCCCCGGTGCACCCGCCGGCTCCGTAAGCTTTTGCCGCGAGGCACAGGCTCCTTCTTGGCGATGGGCGCCTCGGGCACAGCGGGCTTGTTCGGCTTCTGGGTCAGGGAGGCTTCCGGCGCCAGGGCGGTGGGATCCCCCGGAGCCAGCGCCCCCTCGGGCCCCTCCTCCCCTGGCTTCATGTGGGAGAGGGAGGACTCGAACCAGCTCTGGACCTTGGACTCGGTGCCCACGGTGGGGCCCAGCAGGATGACGGCCTCGCCAGAGAGGGCGCATGGGGAGCCCCAGCCGGCCTTGGGGTCCAGCACCGCCTCCACCTCCTCCTTGCCACACAGCAGCGGGGCCTTGGGCGACAGTGGCTCCTGCACGCCCGGCCTCTGCTCGGGGCTGCCCAGGAGCTCGCACAGAGACGAGTACTCCTCCGCCTCCAAGTCCTCCTTCCTGCCGGCGGGCGGCAGCAGCGGGAGGTCCCCGAAGTCGGCGGCGGAGCAGCAGTGCCGGCTGTCCTCCAGCCACCGGTCGGCCTTGCCCACCTCGGGACACTGCAGCAGCCCGCCCGCCGCCGCCTCCACCCCGCCCGCCGCCTCCTGCTGCTGGGAGTCCCGGGGCACCACGGCCTTCTCCCCCGAGGGCTGCTCCTCCTGGAAGCCCAGGCAGGCCGAAGAAGCCTCGTGGGCGTCCTCCTGGCCGACGCTGTCGGCGGCCTTCCCGCCCTGCTCCAGACCCTTGGCGAGCTCGCTGGGGTGCAGCCCCCACCGGGGACAGGCGTCCCCCAGGTTCTCCTCGGGCCAGGCGAAGGGGTTGGCGCCGTCCGCCGAGCTGGCGGTGGTCGTGTCTGGGAAGCAGTCGAAAGCTGCCGTGGCGGGGTCCGAGGCGGCGGCCCCCAGGGTGGGCTTGGCGCCAAAGGAGAGGGGACCAGTTGTCTTCTTGGGGTCAGGGGTGGCGAAGCCCACGGAGGGATCTTCGAACAGCCCCGGGCCAAAGTCCTTGGTGCCGCTGCCCTTTTCCAGCTGCAGGGCCTCGGGCAGGGCCTCCTGCTCCCCCGGCCGTGGCCACGCACCCTTGGCCACGGGGTCCAAGCAGGCGCTGTGGTTCTCCAGCGAGAAGGGTGGCTTGCTGGTGTCCTTGGCCAGGCCGGGCGCCTCGGCCCAGACCTTGTCGGCCTTCTCGCCGATGGCCTCCTGCAGCCCCAGGATCTCGGAGGCCAGGTCCTCCTGCGCCAGGGCGCTCAGCAGCAGACGCGGGCAGTCCCGCTCGCTGGCCACGAGCTTGGAGAAGCTGTCCAGCGGCAGGCCGCCGTGCAGGCTCTGGAAGGAGTCGTCGGACTTGGTAGACATGTCGTCGGGTGAAGTCACGGAGCAGGTGGACACGGACTCGGGCTTGGCCTTGGAGCCGCCGTGGACCCTGGCGGGGCTGCCGCGGGCCTGGCTGCAGTAGAGGAAGCCGCGCTCCAGCGGGTCCTCGGAGCCGCTCAGGTAGTCGGCCTCGGGCGGCTCGGCGTGCGTGGACTGGGGTGTGCTGCTCAGCGGCTCCGACAGCGGCGTGCCTGCCGGCTCGGCTGAGTAGCCACTGCCCTCGGGGCTGCAGTGCTGGCTTTTGTGCTGCTCTGGGGTCCGGGCCGCCAGGCTCTTGACGCCCTTCTTCTGGGGCACGGCCGCCTTGGAGAGCAGCAGCTGCTGCACGGTGTTGGAGATGTTCTCCACCTGCGAGGTCAGCGCCGTGAGGCTGTGCAGGCTGAGGTCCGACAGCAGGCTCTCGGGAAGCTTGTCCTTCTGCAGGGCCTTGCAGTTGGCGGCCTGGGCGTCCACGGAGCCGGCGGCGTCCGTCGGGGAGGGGTTGAGCAGGGGCATGAAGTGGCTGTGGTCCGCGAGACCGGCGGGGAAGGCTCCAGGGCCGAGCGGCTGCTGGTTGTAGGGAAAGTTCTCCAGGTTGGGCATCAGCGGCGACGGGGTGGAGCTGTAGGAAGGGGAGCGGCCCACGGAGCGAGCGGGCGAGTGGCTGGAGCCGGGGCTGAAGGTCTGGTAGTATTGCTCCGGGGTCCTGACGGCCGCGTCCGGCTGGCAGTAGCCTGGGCCTTGCTGCCCGTAGTGTTGGTACTTGGTGAGGTTTTGGTAGTGGAGGGCTTCCTGGGCGTGGTGGCGGCTCTGGAGGGCTTGCTGCTGCTGCTTCTGTGGCTCGTAGCTGAGGCGCCCAGGCTGGTAGGCGTGAAGGCTTGGGACCCGCTGGCCCGGGGCCAGGCCGGCGTTGGCGGTCAGCGGCCTGTCGTGGGGCTGGGTGGACGGGGCCGTGCAGCTCTTGTAGGAGTGGGCCCCCTGCCCGCCGCCCTGGCCGGGGGAGGAGTAGGTGGAGGAGACGGGGAAGGACTGGGAGTGCTGGGGGAAGTGGCTGCCCGGGGGGAAGGGCAGGGGCGAGGCGAGGTCGTTCTGGGGCTTCTGCCTTTGGAGCTTGGGGTACGCCAGGGGCTGCGGGGGCTGCGGCAGCTGCTGCTGGACGTGGAGGGTGTGAGTCCGAAAGGGCAGCTGGGCGCCCTGCTCTGGGTACTGCCGGGCGGGGGGCGCTGCTGTCTTTTTCATCAGGTTCTCGTCATATTTGCCCACCGCCCCTGGCAGGGGCTGCGGCTGCGGGGGTGGCGGCTGCGGTGCCCCCCAGGCCTGCAGGCCCTCCTCCCCCGAGTAGCGGCCGGGGTAGGGGCTGCCGTCCTGGACGGCGTAGCCCGCGAAGGACGGCCTCCCCTGCGGGGCCTGCGGAGAGGACAGGCCTTTGCTGGCGCGCGCCGCGGCGGGCGTGCCGGTGCCGCCCTCGTAGCTGGGGAAGGGCTGCGGGCCGTAATAGTCCTTGGTCAGCAGACGCTGCCGGTCGCAGCTCAGCCCAGCCTGACTCGGCTGCCGGTAATTCTCCAGGCGAGATGTCTCCTGTGAGGTCTGCTGGTAGGTCTGCTGTTTGCCATGGAAACCACACCTTTCTCGAAAAGACTGCATGACTCGGGCTGGTTATCTGTGAAAAGAGAAAGGGCGAGAGGGAGGGCGGGGCGGGGAGGGGCAGAGGGAGAGCGATTCAGACGAGCCATTTCCTCTCCCTCGGAGAGCCAGCCCCCCTCCCTGCCCTGCCCGCTCCCGCAGCCTCCCCACCAGCTGTGCACATATTGACAACTTCTGTGTCAGGGACGTGTGCTCTGTAATTCCCGCTCCGACAGGGATGGGTACAGGGAGGCCACCGAGGAGGGAGGTGCGACCCGGCTGCCCGGCGCCAGGTCACTGGGGAGCTGCCCCCCCCCCCGGCCGGCTCCCCCCTCCCTCCCCCACAGCCCTTCCCTGCCATTTCAAAATCATTTAGCAGGGCAATTCCCGCTCCCCTGGTCCCCTGGGGCTGCTGGATCCCGTAAGCTAGCCCCAGCGCAGCAGTGTTCAGGCGTGACCCAGCGTGCGGGGGGCTGGGGACAGCTTGCCCCTGCCCCAGAAGCCACTCACCAAGGCCTGGCGCGCGCGCGCGCGCACACGCGCACACACACACACACACACACACACACACAAACACACCTCCTCCATCACTGCCATGCCATCTGGAATCTGTCTGTTCCTTCCAGCAGACGCTGATTAGGGGCTGCCGAGCCACTGTAGGCATAAAATGTCCCCTCCTCGACTCCCAGGAACGCAGGACGGCGGCACCTGCCTCCTATTTTTGATACCGTAGGTGCACAAACAGATTACGTGGCCCAGAGAGAGGCAGTGCATGCTGATGGGGGACGGGGCTGCAGTCCCTCCACGTGAGAGGCAGCCCTGGGCCTCCTGCGTGGGCGGGGCCTGCACGGGGTCAGGGCCAGGCCGAGAGCCCATCTGTTTATGATTTTAGGGGCCGGCGCGCACAGGGTCCGACCTGCCCCAAAGCAGGATCGGGGGTCAGGAAATGACCCTGGAGTGGGGGTGGGGGGGCCTTCAGGGCAGAACAACTGGATTCACGTAACAGGCCGGCTGCAGCGTCCGGGCTAATGGTCCCCCTGCCCCTCCCCCTCCCGCCCCCCCCCACAAGACCCTCGGAGGAGGGAGGAAGGAGCAAGGATGCCCCAGGCTCAGGAGTCCTCACGGCGAGGGCTGGCGGCAGCCTGCGTCCCCGGGCACGAGGTTTACGCACACCACGCTCGCCTGCAGAGCCCAGGCCCCCAGGAGGGCACAGGGGACCTCGCAGTGCCCGTTCCCAACCCCAAAGAGGAAGGGGTGGCTCGCCATGGGCTACGAGCCTCCAGGGCTCTGGGGGGGGCACAGAACGGGGGGGGGGCAGGCACACGTGGAGGGAGACAGGGGCTCCCCCGAGAGGTGCAGCTCACCCCTTCTTCACCCAGATCCCACCTCCATGCCCTCCTCATGCGGTGGCCGGGGGGTGGAGCGGGGTGCTGACCAGGGAGGGGTCAAGCCTGGGGCAGCCGGGCGACCCCAGGAGCCCCGTCAGCACAGCCCAGGCCAACCTCCCTGCCCTTGGCAGTCAGCTGCCCGGACTCAGGGACTTGAAGCCCATGACCCTGGAGAGGGCTCGGCCCCTGCCCACAGGGCGGGTCACAGCCCCATGGCCATGGCCTCTCCCTGGCTCATCAAAGGTGCCCCGACACGGAGGAGCCCCCCTTCTGACCCACTTTAGTCCATCCTGGCAGCTGGAATCAAACACGACAGGAGGTGCCTGCTGTGACCCAGCCTTGGTTCTGGGGCGGCTCCCCGCCAGGTGGGCAGCCCTGCACCTCCCCCATGGGGCTCCCGGGGGAGGGGCCGGGAGGGCTCCTCCTGCCCTCGGGCAGCGCACACGGGCACTCCCTGCGGCCCAGGCCTGAGCTGGCAGGTGGAGGCCTCTGCTCAGGGTGTCCCCTGCGGGCAGGCGGGGTCAGCCGCGGTCCCCGCGCTCTGCTCTGCCCTCCCTGGCCTCGCTGATGAGCCCGGAATTCGCAAACCGAGGCCCACTCTGAAGGCTGCGCGTCGTATATCTGCACAAATTACATTTCGGCTTTTATTAGTCCCAGATCGCTCTCATTTCCCGCTGAGTATCTTGTGGATATCGTTAACATTTCTACAGCTTTTTTTTTTTTAATATTTTTTCGCATTCTCTGAAAATGCATTACCAGAAACATTATTTAAAAAGAGTGCTCTGACCAGCGTCCCCTTCCCTGTTTAATCAGTCCAGCTGCTGCATCTTTTAATTTCGCCGAGCCGTATTACAGCAGGTTTTCCAATACACAGGAGCAGCTGGACGTGGTGAAAGCATCTATCTCTAAGAAACGACAGTTGAATTAAAATACGAGAAGCCCAGCGGCTGGTGGAGAAGGCACGCAAAAATGCCACCCCAGCACCACCTCTGACCCCAGGCACAGGGAGGGGAGGGGTGCAGGAACAAAGGCCACCTCTCAGAGCCACCAGGTCCCAGGCCCCGCCAGCTCTGCCAGGAGAAAATGGGGCTCGGCCTCTTTAAGAGCTGCCTCAGGCCTGCCACGGGCTCTGTTGTTATTAATTATTATGATTATGATTAGTTTTCAAGAGCACTAGAAAAGGACAGGCGGGAGAGAGGCAGGCTGAGAGCTGGGGTGGGCGGCATCAGGAGGGGGGTTGGAAAGAGGTACCCTTGGCAGAGAGATGGTGACCTCTGAACCCGGGAGGAGAGGTGGCGGCAGAGGGGTGCAGGCTGGGGGTCTGGCCTCTGTTCTGCTAGAGGGAGAAGGGGTGGGGGGCAGGGGAGGGCACCCAGTAATATACCTTCACGGGACTCCTGGGCCAGACCAGCCTCCCCCTCCCGCTTCTCCCAGACACTTGGTCAAGGCCACATCTCAAGTTCTAGCCAGACTGGGAGGGAAGGAAGAAGGAAGAAGAGAAAAGAAGGGAGGAGGAAGTCAGTCCTGAGCTCCAGATCCGCCAGTGCTTCCCTGCTGACTCCTGCGAGCTGGCCTGTCCAGGCCCCTGGTCCAGGGAGAAACACGGCGCAAAGCTGGGCCAGGCCGCAGGGCCCACCCCGTGCCCCAGGACTCCTCTAGCTCAGCGACGGGTCTCCCTGCTCCCCTGGCCGTGAAAGGGGGCGTGACGAGCCCCACAGACACCCTCAGGCCCCAGACGCGAGGCCATCAGCCCCCGAAGGCCTTCGGCAGCAGGTGAACCAGGGCTCAGCCCTGTTCTCAGGCAAAGAGCACGGCTCTGCGGTCCCCGCACAGGCACCGCGGGACCCGTTGGGGTGGGGGGCGGGGGCAGCCTTGCCCGCGGTGCCTGCCCACCCCGCGTCTGCACACTCACTGCTTTGACTGTTCTGCCCTTTTACAGAGAAAGGGGAGGCTCAGAGGGGCCAGGACCCGCGTGTGAGCCACCCACGGGGCAGTTCCTCGTGATGGGTGCCGCAGCCGCGTGGACGGCCCTCACCAAGAATTCCCGCTTTAGAGGAAGGCCCCTTGGAGCACGGTAAGGAAAGGGGGGTGCCCAGATCCCCTCTGCAACCTGCGTGGCCCCAGAAGCCGGGTCGGGCCCCACCCAACTGTAGGGAATCTACTCGGGGGCACTGCTGTCCCCTGGGCAGCCTCAGAGAGAACTCACTGGGCCCACAGCCTCTCTAGCCCCCAGGGCCAGGCCCCCGGTCAGGGAAATGGGCCCAGCGTGGGCCGGAGCCGCTGTAGCTCCCGCAGGGACCGGGGAGGGAGGGGGTGAGAAGGAAGCTTCGGTTCCCCAGCGGGGGCCCTGGGGCCCGCTGGCTCCATCCCACTCACTCACCCAAGGTTCTTTTATGACCTGGTTTTCTGATTTGCAGCTGCAGGGAAAAAACTTTAAAACCCAACCCACTCAAGGCCTGGGAACAAGTAAGGAGGGGAAAGTTACCTGGGTCAGGAGGCCGGGGATGGGGGTGTCCTGGGAGGAATGGAATGGTGGGACCACCTTGCGCCTCCCCATGTGCTGTGCGTGATGAATACTAAATAGGACACCTTGATGAAAATGATCAATCATTAGTCAGGCTTACTGCTGTTCTGTGGGGTCTATTTTGCATCCCAAGGGCCTGGCCTAAATGGGGGGAAGGGGTGTTTCCAAGGACTCCCCAAGACAAGACAGCCCAGGGCCCCCAGGCCTCTGGGACAGGTAGGGTCCTTGGGCCAGGCACCGGGAGAGGTCAGCTTGGGGCAGAGGGGGCCCATCCCGGGCATAAGGAATCCCAGAGAACAAGGCAGCCCCCACCCCAAAGTACGGCCTCTCAAGACCACCCTCTGTGGGCAGCAACCATCCTCGTTCACAGGCACCCACGGGAGAACCCCACAAGGGTCCAGCACACCACTCTCTGCAGGGCTGGAGGTCCTGAATATTCAGACAAGTTACGGGCTGAGAGGGGGAGAAGCAGTTAGACAGCCGGGCTCCTCAGCTGAGGCTGGGGACCCCGGGGCAGGGGGAGGTCTCGGGGCTCTTTGGAGGATGCTTGAATGGGGGGCAGAGGCTTCTGGCCTCTCCAGTTGTCTGGAAAGCCTTCCCTCGAAGCCCACCAACGCTGCCTCTTCCAAGGACCCAGCGGCGGAGACAGCCGAGACCTACTAAGCCCCCAGAACAAGAGCCTCCCCTCAGGGTCAACCCACCAGGAGGACGCGCTGCCCCGCCGCGGGCATCGCCGCCGTCCTGGGCACCCTCCGGGCGCCGCCTGCAGAACTCTCAGCCCGGCCGCCTCACCCCTGCCCCGCAGTGCAGTTTCTGAGATGTGAGGGTCGGCTGAGCCGGAGGGGCCCACGGTCCAGGGGGTGAGGGCAGATGGCTAGCCAGCCCCCTCCCCGCCGTGAGGTGTGGGGCAGCAAGGATTCAGCGCAGCTGAGCTGTTGGCATTCGCGAGCCCTCCGGGGGAGGCTGTCGGGCCGGCGGGGGCCCACCCTGCTATCGGCTCTACACCCGTCAGTCGCTTGTGGACAGTGGTTGCTTTTACACCATTTTATCCACCACTCCCCAACTCTGTCAAATGAGGAAAAGAAAACGGGGGTGGTGCTGGATGCAGACAGCTAAGAGGGCTGGGATCAGTGGCCCACAGTTTCATCAAGGTGAAGGAGCTGGTCCAGGGGCTGGCATGGGGGGCTCCTCCACGCCCCGCTGGTCTTGCAGGTGACTGCACACTGCAGATGACAGAGGATCTGTTTGCTGGCTTTCAGGGGAGGCAAAGACGGCAAGGAGAGAGCCTAACCTCTCACCCCAGCCTTGTCCTTGACACCCCATGTGCCCCACCCACCATGACTTCCCGGGAAAGAGGATGTACCAAGGTGCCAAGCTGGTGGTCGGTGTGGCACCTCCCTGAGCCTCAGGGCCTTTACACTGCCTTTTCCTCCACTGGGAACACCATTCTCAGGTATCACGTGGCTCCCTGGGCTCCAAGCCTTTGCTCACGTCACCTTCTCGGGTGGCCGACCCTAACCACTGTTTGAAACGCACACTCCACGCGCCCCCCCCCCGGCCCGCCCACTTCTCCAAGGTAACAAGTCATGTGGCTGGCTGGCTTTATTACTGCCTCTCCTCTTTAGAAAGTAAGTTCCACAAGAGCAGGGATTTTGCCTGTTTTGTTCGCAGCCATATCCCCAAGTCCCTGAACAATAACTGTCTGTTGAATGTATATTGTTTAAAATGTCACATGGGGGACTTCCCTGGTGGTGCAGTGGTTAAGAATCGGCCTGCCAATGCAGGGGACACGGGTTCGAGCCCTTGTCCAGGAAGATCCCACATGCCGCGGAGCAGCTAAGCCTGTGCACCACAACTACTGAGCCTGCGCTCTAGAGCCCGTGAGCCACAACTACTGAAGCCCGCGTGCCTAGAGCCCCTGCTCTGCAACAAGAGAAGCCACCGCAGTGAGAAGCCTGTGCGCCGCAACTAGAGAAAGCCCGCGCACAGCAGCGAAGACCCAATGCAGCCAAAAATAAATAAATTAAAATGTCACATGGGACTTCCCTGGTGGTCTAGTGGTTAAGACTCCATGCTTCCACTGCAAGGGGCACAGGTTCGATCTGTGGTCGGGGAACTAAGATCCTCCATGCTGCGTGGTGCAGCCAATAAATAAATAAATAAAATCCAAAGTCTACTTGTTGAAAAATAAATAAATAAAATGTCACATTATGAAAATATCCAGAACAAGGTCGAGTGGAGGTACAGAGCACATTTGGGTGGGGGTGAGGGGCTTGTAGCTACAGCTCCTCCTCATTCACTTGACAAAGAAGATCTCCCTCGGGCCTGGCAGTAACGCACCCGTGAAGGGTGAGGAAGGAGGTAAACTGCTCCGGCTGATTGCTGCCGGTGGGAAGGAGGGCCCAGCGTGCCAGAGCCTCGGAGTGTTTTATAGAAAGAGGAATCTCTCATTTTAAAAAATGTTATCTGGGCAGAAGAGCTAAATAGACATTTCTCCAAAGAAGACATACAGATGGCCAATAGGCACATGAAAAGATGCTCAACATCACTAATTATTAGAGAAATGCAAATCAAAACTACAACAAGGTACCACCTCACACCAGTCAGAAAGGCCATCACTAAAAAGTCTACAAATAACAAATGATGGAGAGGGTGTGGAGAAAAGGGAACCCTCCTGCACTGTTGATGGGAATGTAAGTTGGTGCAGCCACTACGGCGAACAGTATGGAGGTTCCTCAAAAAACTAAAAATAGTTTAGCAAGCCCCCTCCTGGGCACATGATCCAGCAAGCCCACTCCTGGGCATATATCCGGACAAAACTATAATTCGAAAAGACACATGCGCCACTATGTTCACAGCAGCACTATTCGCAATAGCCAAGACATGGAAACAACGTAAATGTCCATAGACGGATGAATGGATAAAGAACATGCGGTACATATATACAAAGGAATACTACTCAGCCATAAAGAATGAAATAATGCCATTTGCAGCAACATGGATGGACCTAGAGATTATCATACTAAGCAAGAAAGAGAAAGACAAACACCATACGATATCACTTATACGTGGAATCTAAAATATGACACAAATGAACATGTCTACAAAACAGAAACAGACTCACAGACATAGAGAACAGACTTGTGGTTGCCAAAGGGTAAGTGCGGATGGGGGAGGGATGGATTGGGAGTTTGGGATTAGCAGATGCAAACTAGTATATACATAGGATGGATAAACAAGGTCCTACTGTATGGCACAGGGAGCTATATTCAATATCCTTGATAAACCATAAAGAAAAAGAATATGAAAAATATATATAGGTATAACCGAATCACTTTGCTGTACAACAAAAATTAATACAACACTGTAAATCAACTAGACTTCAATAAAATTTTTTTAAAAATTTTATCAACCAAGTAAAAACTTTAACACCCCGGAGATCAAGAGAACTGGTCTGCGGGCTGTATTTGCTCACAAGCTCCTGGTGTCAAATGCAGATGGCACTTGGCCCGAGTGAGGCAGGGCCTTGTTGGGCACCTGGGGGATGCCTGGTGTGAAGGAGTGACAGCAGAAGCACCGCCCCCCGAACTCTCCCTGGCCTCTGGGAGAAGCCCTGAGGCCAGCACGAACCAGTTAAGCTCTGGATGGAACCAAAGGGGAAGCACTGGGGGCCTGCGGGAGGGCGGCACTGGGCGGCGGTGGTCCCTTGGGGCCAGAGCGATGGGGGCTGCAAAGGCTGGGCGGCGGGAGGCCCGAGGCCCACAGAGGCGCTCATAGCCTCCTTGAGAGCTCCGCCCCACCTTCCACGTTGCTGGGTCCCTGGTGGCCCTCATCAGTGGTAATTACGTAATTAATGGTCTAATGAGCCGGTTCACCTGTGCATCCCTCACTGGAAAGCAGCCTGATGAGGGCAGGGGCTTCATCTGTTGGGGCCTAGGCTCTAAGCCTAGAAACTGCCCCAAGTAGCTGCCTATTAAATGCTGCCTGGATGGGTGGATGGATGAACAGATGGGTCAGGGTGTGTTACCTGACCCTCAACACAGCCCTGACGACTGATGACAGGCCTGGAGGCCAGGACACGTGCAACAGCCAACCAGGAAGGGAAGATGGAGCTTATGCTCTGCCCTCCACAGCCCCCTGGGTCACAGCCCTCTGTGCCCGAGCCCACTCGCTTGTCAAGCCCATCTCTACTTAGCCTACAGCCTGCGCAGGGGCCAAGCTGGGCGCTGAGGATACACAGGAAAATGCAATGGCTCCTGCCCTCCTGAGGCAGACACAGGCGAGGCTCTGGGGGCGGGGAGAGGAGGTGGCCAGGGCAGGCTGGAAGGAGGGGGCCGCCCCATGGGAGGAGCGGCCTGAGTGAGGGTGGGGGCGGGAGGACTGAGCAGGTGGGGTGGCTGCAGTTACCGCCCCTCCTCCACCTCAGGTGGCCTGCCTGCTGCAGCCGATGGTCAAATGCCCGCTGTCCTCATGGTACCAATCCCTGGCAATCCTGCAAAGTCACCCCCATTTGTCAGCTGCCTGCATCACTGCTCCCGGGGAAGGGCCACTCTCCCCCACTCTGGGAGGCCCACTGGTCTGTGGCCAGAGCTGGAGTGGGGTCTCCGACTTGTTTCTGACAGGGGCGCCTGCATCCCCCTCTATCGCCCGGCCAACAGGGCCAGCTGCCAAGAGCAGTGAGCCGCCAGAAGCCACTTTCTGCAGAGCATTCTGGAGGTCAAACCTCCCCCCTCGTTTTGCAGAGCGTTACTGGAAGCCCAGAGAGAGGCAGTGACTTGTCCAGGAGGCCCAGCAGGGCTGAGATCCCTCTACAGCTCTGTGCCCCAGAATGGCCCCTCTGTCCACCAGAAGATGAACTCTGAGCTGGAGGCCAAAAGTGGGGGCCCAGATCCTCCTCCTGGACACCCAGTTTCCCAGGGGTCAGAGAACGCCCCCCTTCCTCAGCCCGGGCGGAAGCCTCCCCCCTCCCTTCTCTGCCTCTGACACCCCCTCCCTCTCTGCAGCATGCTGACAGCCCCTCCCAGCCCCGCTCCACCTGGGGGAGCTGGGGAATCGGCGCCCCCTCCCGCCCCCAGCCCCCAGGGGAGGAAGCGGCCTGTCAGGCCGCCACGGCGTGTCAAATCCTCTTGCTGCCTAATTGTGAGACGGCGGCGTTTAAAGAAACGCTTTTCTGGCCGCCTGCCACACCGCAAACTGCTTGGTATAATTTTATTATTAAGGAGAGAGAAAAAGAGGGAGGGGGGTTAGAAGAGAGAGAGAGGAAAGGAGCGAGAGAAGGAAATTGCTTAGTCCGAGTCAGCTGGTGGAGTATTCTCAACGCGAAAGCGGGCCGGCTTTCCAGTTGGCAAGCTGACTCCGTTAATTGCGCATTCAGCCTCTACTTAGGGTAATTGAAACGAAGCGGGGCCCGGGTCTGACAGTTAGGGTCTGCGCCTCGGCCGTTAACCCTTCCGCCCCCGCCCCCGCCCCCGCGGCTCCCACGCAGCCCGGGAGCGCGGGCGGCCGGCGTGTGCCCCAGCGCCGGCAGGGTTAACGCGCCTCGGGAGCCGGGCGCCGGCCGAGCGGGGGATGGGGACAAGGACGGGGAGCCGCGCGGGGTGTGCGGGGGCGTCTGCGGCCTCGCCGCCCCCCTGCAACAGATGTTTCAGGCGTGTAAGACAAAGGTAGAGCGCCTGCCGCTGCCGGGAGAAAATCCGCAGGACTCCCTCAGGGGCAGGTAAAATTTCACCTTCTATTTGTGTTCCCCCCGCCCGCCCCCGCCCGGTTTCCCGGCCTCTGCGCCAATCCGGAAAGCGCCACCAAAGACGCCGCGCCGCCGCCTCCGCCGCCCAACCCGCTGACCCCAGCAAGGTCGCGGCGACCTCGGGCTCCGCCAGACGCGCGCGGGCCCCTCCTGGGGCGCCCCCGGCCGCGGTCCCGCGATCGGAGGCGCCGGGAGCAAGGAAGGGGCGCTCTTCCCGCCACGAGGCGGAGGCGAGGTGGACGCCGCGCGCCTCCCTTCTGCCCGCGCTGGGACCCCGGGGGCTGCGCCCCTTCAGCCCCCATCATTCATCTCCCTGATTCCCGCTGTAGCCGCCCTCGGAAGTCAGCCGAGTGAAGCAGCTGTTCCTTGCACACTCCACTTGACCAAAGATGATGATAAATGAGGCCCGGGCCGCGTCGGGGACGCGGCGGCCGCCGCGAGGGGCGCGCAGGGCGGGGCGTACGGCCCGCACCCCCTCCCCGCGCTCTGGGAAGGGCGAGGACGCGAAGGACAGACGGCGACGTGCAAAATCAAAGGCCCGCACTCCCCTCCCGGCGCCCCGCGCTGCCCCGGCGCCGGCGGAGAGAAGCCGGGCGGAGAGGTGCGCCCCGAGCACCGCGGCCCAGGCGGAGACCCCCTCCTCACGGTGGCGCCGCCGCCCGGCCACCCCTCCGCACCCCGGCCCCCGGTGCCTCGGTCCCCACCGCGCCCTCGCCCCCACCCCCGCGCCTCAAACCTATTAACGCTCGTAAATAATGAATAATGGAGCGAAGCTTCCCTCGGCAGCGCGAGGCTGCGGGCGGGGCCGCCGCCGCCAGCTGCGCCCGGTCCCGGGGAGGGGGCGCCCCGGCCGGGCGCGGGGGCTCGGGCGCGCGGCCCCGCACACGTGCAGCCGCGGCGCGCAGGCGGGCACCCCGCCCGCCGAGAAGGGGGAATCCCGCTCTGCCCTCCCCAACGCCACCTCCCCTGGAGTCCTCTGGCACCGAACGAGGCGAGAGAGCGCGCGCGAGCTTCCCAGCCAGAGACGGTTATTTTTAACCTGCTCCCCTTTCCATCCCAGCCTCTCGGGTTTGCGCGCCCGCCTCCCCCCCCCCGCCCCCCCCCAGCAGCCGAGGACGCGGGCTCCTCACCTCGCTCAGCGGCTCCGGACTCCGAGCGCCTCCCCCAGCCCGCGGCCCCCGCCCCTGCGCGGGCATCGCGCGGCGGAATCTCAGCCTGGAAAGGACCGATTAGCAGCCGCGTGCCTTTCTGCGAAATATTGGAACCGGCTGGGCTGGGGGCGGGGAGCCCGGCGCGCTCGTCCCCTCGCCTCCCTCCGCGCTCGCCTGGGCGGCGAGGCGGCGAGGCTCTCCCTCCGCAGACGCGGGGCGGCCGGGCCGGGGCGCCAAGCCCCCTCTGGATTTCGCCCTTCTCTCCTCAACACCCACCCTTCTTCAGTCATCGAGGAAGCTGGCGCTTCTAACCCGCGGACCCTCCGGCAGCGGCGGCGCCAAGTGGTGCGCCGCCTGCCCCATCTGCAGCCCCCTCCCTAAGCCGCTCCAAACACACACACCGTTGACACAGCAGCGGCCTTGCACACCCGCACCTTCAAGGCAGACCCGCCGGGCCGGGCCAGGGCGCACCGGGGCCTCCTCCCGGGCTCGCCCTCCCTCAGGCCCACCCTCGCCCCTCCCTCCCGGCCCCTTCCCCAGGAGGCCCAGCAGCTCAGACCCCTCAGGCAGCTCAGAGGCCTGAGGCACAGGAAGTTCACATCCACTCCCATTACCCTGCTCTCCAAGAGGCCACCCATCCAAACCCCAACCTGTCCTTAGCCCCAAAGGAGCTGCCTGAACCCAGGAACCCCTGAGGGCTTCCACTGGATCAGTCACTTGACATTTTGCAGACTCTGCTCAGGCCCAATCCTGGAGACCCCCAAGCACAGACCACCCCCGACCACCTCCCTCTGAACGAGGTGGGGGGCGAGAGAAAACCGCTGCAGAACAGAGGGGGGACTGGAGAGCAGGGGCTGGGAAGAGAGGGAAAGGGCCTTCCCGCCGGGAGCTGCCTGGCCCAGTGGCAGCGAAGAAAAGGGCCTAGCTGGGAACGGGGGCCAGATTTCTCCCCGGATTAGCTGAAGGGTGGGGGAGCCCGGGACCCCCACACCAAGGAAGCAGCCAGTGGCCAGGGTTGCTGCAGAGAGGGAAGCCTGGCCAGCCGGGGTGGAGGCAGGGGGATGCGTGTGGAATCCAGATGTGAGGACAGCTGGTCTGGTGACACCCTAGGGCCAGCTGGGAGGCCCAGCCTGGCCTGCAGGGGAGGCAGTCTGCGGGTAGAGCGGGGCCCCCTGAGCACACGCAGGGCCTGGCAGGGCAGAGCGGGGTTCTCCAGGGGCTTCTCCCCTCAACCAGCCTGGACACAGGGCCCGGGGCCTCCCTCAGATCTTGAAAGTTCTCGGTAGCCCTCAGACGGTGGAAGTGGGTGTAATAGCAGCGGCGTGGCACGCGTGCCTGGCCTCCTCCTGTGGCCTTCGTAGACTGTACTTCTGACCCTCAAACTGCCCTTCTAGGAGGCAACGTGACCTCTCATTTCACAGACGTGGAGACTGAGCCGCAGAGCGGGACAGGGGCCATGGCGGGGGGGGCCCTCCCTGTTCCAGGGCGCAAGGATGACAGTGAGGCCCCGGTTCACTCCTTCGGAAATTTCAGAAAACTGGTTTTCTTGGGAGAAAAAAGGGGCAGGGGGCTTGGTGTGGTGAAGCGCTGTAGGGAAGTCACACTGCCTTCTCCCCACCCACGTCCCCCCCCTCCCCCCGCAGAACCAGCCACCAAGGCACCAGGCCCCTACTGATGGTCTCAGGCAGGGCCTCATCTGCAGCCCAAATATAAATGTCACAAGGCCACGTACCACTGCTCTTTACATGCGTGTAGCTGTAGTCATGACAAATACACTACAACTTCATGCAGGGCCTGGCAGCTTTGCGTTGCCCAAACAACGGACAGCTCCTATTTTGATATGAAAGGGGGTCTCCATCTCAAGACTGGCTTCTGGGTGTGGGGACCCCTGCCAGATGAACAGCTGGGGCCACCTTGTGCTCTGGACTTCGCCGCCGCCCCCTCTGTTGGGAAGGGAGCTTCCATTTCCGGGCGTGGCTTGGATGGATGGCCTCCTGCACACACCCCTCTCCCAGGGTCGGGGCGGATCCTGGGCAGCGCCCCCAGACACGTCGCCTGGTGACCAGCAGCGCTGGCCTTTGGGGAAAGCACACCACCAGCTCTGATCCGGAGGTGGCCTGGGACCGCTCTTCTCAGGATGGAAAATATTTGCCTTTGGTTTTCGGCTGCCGCCTCGTGCTGGCTGACTTTCCCCCACACAGCCCTGAAACGTGGAGGTGCTGGAGGGTAAAAATGAGGGGAGGGCAGCTATCTGAGTCCAGCATCCAGCCGTTCTCAACAGCACTCTGTTTTTCTCCCAGGGTGAACAGAATACTTTCTGCCCGTTTTCTGCACGCTGGTTTTCTGTGCTCGCAGCTAAAGGCTAGTTTCCCTTTTCCCAGGCCCAGCCCTCTCGGGCCTCACCTCCAACTAAACCAGACCCTTCCAGATCTCCCTCCCCACCCCAGCTTCCGGGTCACTCAGCATCTGGGGGAAAGCGCCTCTCCCAGCTATACACAGCTAACTCAGCCCGACCCAGAGAGCCTTGTTCTGGAAAGCTGCAGGAGAATCCCTCCTGGCTGGCTCTGCGGTGGAAGAGTGGCAGTCTTCTCCCGAGACCGGAGCTCCAGAGAGATGTCACATTCACACTGCCCAGGCCAGCCAACTGTGATGGCTCACAGTTGGCTGGCTGTGTGGCCTTGGGGCACCGGGAGTTACCACCTGCCCCCGCTCCATCCCCACCCTGACTCTAACTACCTAGGTCCTGATGCCACACAGCTCTGCACACTGTCTGCTGGGTGGCCTTGGGCAGCTCACTGCACCTCTCTGAGCCTCACGCTCCTCAGCTGGAGCCTGCTCTGACCCCACACTGATGGGGGGGCCGCAAGGCTGGCGGAGACGCTGTGCTTGGTGCCCGGTGGAGGTTTCACGAGGGGCAGCAGCTTCCAACGCCATCCACGGGGGCGAGGGCCGGACCTTGCTCTACCTCTACCTCCCAGGGAGCGAAGTGGGGGGACAGAGCAGGGCCTCCGGGACTGAGGGTTAAGGTCTGCCAAAGGACTGTGTCCTGACCCCCACGGTGGGCGGGCGGGTTGTTTCCCGGCTGGAGTCCCCATGTGTGTCCTACGCTGCAGGGCATGTCTTAGTAAGATGGCGTCTGCTGAGCTGGGTCGAGGGTGATTCTAACAAGCTCCCAGGCGAGTCTGTCTCTGCCGGCCTGGGAGTCTGGGAGGCCGGGCTCGGCGAGGGGCTCCGGGTCCTGTCCGGTCTGAGGAGGGCCGTCCAGGACCAGGGACCAGGCTGTGGCTCGGCGTTCCTGAGCCCTCTGTCTCAGAGCCGGGGTCCCGCAGTGGCCTGGGCAAGCCCGGGACTCTGAATTCGGCCCTGTTTCCTGGCAGCGACACAGCGATGAAAGGGCAGCTCACGCTGCTGAACCCACCGTCACTTCAAGTCCAGGCCTCCAGGGCCTCAGTGTCCCCGTCGGGACAGCGGGAAGCTGGGCTAAAGTGATCCCACCCTTTCCCCTGATGGTTCCCGAACACTCCCCTTCCCTGACCCCTTCCGAGGGGCCAAGATATCTGGACCCCAGCATAGACCCCAGGGGCTGCAGTCCTGGGAGTACAGCGCTCACCAACACTGTTCTCACCGCCCCACGGGCCCGGCGCTGACCTAAAAAGCACTTTCACCAACAGACTTCATCCTCACGCCAGTCCCGCGGGCTGGGTCGCATGATCGCCCTTGTTTCACAGACGACAGCACTGAGCCCAGAGACCATACCCCGGAGGAGGGAACAGGCCTGCAGGGGCTGGACGCCGGCGCTCCCCGGCCTGGCCCCCAGACGTGCCAGGCCCTGGCGTATTTCTTCTGGGGAAACCACCTGTTTCGGCCCCACCAGCACAGGTGTGGATGCGGCGTCTGCATCTCCCCTGGCCAGCAGCTGCCCCTGGTCTAGTTAGGGATGTGTGGATAAGCTGGTACGGTCTCTTAGAGAGCTTTATGGCAATCTGGACCCAAATGGAAGCTAGACATGCCTCCTGACCCAGCAGTCCTGCCTACAGCCAGGCCCAGAGTCGTCTGCACAGGTTAACTGCAGCGTCGTTTGTAAAAGCCAAAGACCGGAGATCCCCTAAATGTCCCTGTGAAGGGGCTGCGGGAAACACACGTGGGGAATTCCATACAGTGGGTACGAGTGAGGAAGGACTTCGTGTGTGAATAGGGTGCCGCCTTCAAGTCGGGCAAGAAAAGCGCAGCGTAGAAAGTGTGCAGAGATGCCCCATTTGTACAAAAGAGGAGAGAGGATCCGAGTTTTCTTTTTTTACCGTTAGCATGTGACACCTACTTAAGAATTTAAAACTTGGGACTTCCCTGGTGGTCCAGTGGTTAAGAATCCGCCTTCCAATGCAGGGGGACACGGGTTACAGCCCTGGTCGGGGAACTAAGATCCCACATGCCGCGGGGCAACTTAGCCCACGCACCGCAATGAAAGATCCCGCATGCCGCAACTAAGACCCGAAGCAGCCAAAAAAAAAAAAAAAAAAAGAATTTAAAACTTATGCTATGGATAAATATCTGCTCTCCGGGCTGGCTCTGCAGGATGGCTGGAGAGCGCGCCTGGTGTCGGGCTCCCATCTGGCACGGCCGCTTTCCAGCTGCTGGACTGCAGAAGCCCGGGGGCCATCAGCAGGAGGGGAGGAACCCAGCTGCCGAGTCCTGCAGTGGACAGCAGAGGGGTCATACCCTCGTCCTACAGATGAGAAAACCGAGGCCCCACCTGAACCCCCATAGAGGCCACGTCCTCCCGCTTCCTGGTGCACGGCCTTGGGGACACACAAGCCAGGACTGGGTCAAGCCCTGAGCTGTGGAGGCAGCTGCCGCCACCAGGGCCCTTGATAAATGGGGCCCGGGGCTCACGGGGGTTGCTCCTGGTCAGTGGGTCACCGAACTTCCCACTCCATTTCTACCAGCACTGTGTTTCCCTTCGATCATCAAAACACTTAGAGGCAAAGGCCACCCTGGGCTCTGGGGGCCCTGAGACTGTGGGCTGTGAGGGCACGGCTCATGGGGACCCAGTCCAGGAACGCTGGGCCAATTCCCGGCTGAGCCACCCGTGCGCCGTGGGGCTGGGCCTCCGTTTCCCCGGCTGTGAAGAGGAGCGGGGGTCTGTCCCTCAGAGGGCGATGTGTCAAGGGACAGGGCCTGGCAGAGCAGGGCCCAACAAGCAAGCTGCTACTTCTAAAAGGTAAACATTTCTATAATTTTATATAACAGAGGGAAAGTTCAGGAAAATCCCTGACTGGTCCTAGTGCTGGCTACGGAGCTGCGGCCAAGAAGGTGGGAGCTCCTCAGGGTGACAAGAGCAGCGGGTGCCTGCCATGCTGGCAGAGGCCCGGCGGGCAGTGCCCAGCCGGAGCAGGGCCCAGCCGTCTGGGTTCCCGAGCTGGCACGTTGGGCGGAACAGACTTGGCCAGCTGGCTGGAAGCCCCTGCAGCCCCAGGCCCATGGAAAGAGGTCTCAGAAAGGCCCCTGTGTCCACCCTTCTCTAGGCTGCTTTTTCCAGACCAGAGCCTCCCATGTCTTTGGAAAGAGCACTGAGTACCCAAGGTTGCCGCTGACTCACTGTGTGACCTCAGGTGAGTCACCCCACCTCTCTGGGCTTCCATTTCCTCACCCGTAAGACGGGGCAAGTGATAAGTGCCCACCTCACGGGGTTGAGCAAAGACCCAATGAGAAAACGGACATAAAAGTGCTTTGTCATCATCACCCTCGTAGCTAATTCTAACATGATGCTTACGTGTGCAGAGCCCTGTTCTAAGCAGCAGTCAACGTATTTTTAACTCCTCTTACAGATGAGGCAACAGAGGCACAGAGAGGTTAGGGCACTTGTCCAGAGTCGCACAGCTTGTGAGGGGCAGAAGCACCGTGACAGGAAAGTACTGTGAGGGCTAATATTATTATTATAATTCATGGCTGTGGGTCAGGCCAAGGATGGGCACGCTTCAGGCTCAGTTCCCGAGGCAGCGCTGGCCAGCCCAGAGGGGTCACGTGCAGGGCAGAAGGGCCCTACATCACACCCGAGCGGGAGCAGGGGCTCAGAGGGGGCTTCCCGGAGGCTCGCCCTCACCGGGTCCGAGTGGCGTGAGACCTTGCGGGCCGTGGTGGGGTCTGGAAGTGTCAGGCACAAGCGCCCGCAGAGCTCAGCAGCCAGTTCCAAACACTGGTGGGGAGAACGGGTGACAGCCTCGGGGTTCCCCAGAGCCCCCCAGGCGACACCGCCCTCTGGAGCCGGAGGGGCTGCCGCGCCCACCCCTCCAGCGCGCGTCCACCAGCTCCAGTCTGGCTCACAGTGGCCAGCGGGTCAGCGCCCTTCAGCGGCACATCGCACGCCTGAGGCCCAGCGAGCGCAGGGGGCCGCGCAGCGCAGGGGCTCAGAGCCGCCCCCGCCCCCATCTCCGCCCCCCCACCCCTTGCAGGCCTGCACCAGCCTCTTCTCCCTCCCTGTCCCACCGCAGAGGCCGTGTGACTCTGAGGCCTGGGGGGCAGCGGCCTCCCTCTGGCCGAGGCCTCCCTGGCGCTGCTGTCTGGGTGTGGGAGGGACGCAGCTCCCAGCATATGAGGAAGGGCCACGGGTACCCGGAAGGGCGTGAGATTCCCATGGGAAAGGCGTGGTTTTAGCAGCAGCCCCTCCAGGCTGGCTCGGCTGGCGGATAAGCTCCAGCCGGCTCCTCGGGCACCTGCCCCTCCTGGAGACAAAGGCTGCGGGGCAGAGGCCAGGACACGCGCAAACGTGAGAGGGAACCCCAGGCAGCCCGTCCTGGCCTTCCCTCTGCGGCAGCTCCATCTTTTTTCCTTTCCCCTCCTTTTCAGGCAAACCTGACCCTCGAGAACTGGATGGGCCCGCAGGTCCACACAACACCCCACAGCCCCCGGAGCTCCCCTGCCACTCCCCCTTTACCCACAGGGCCAGCGCCGGAAAGACTGTCTCCCAAATAAACTGCATTTAGAGATCACCCTGTGTTCTCTCTCATGGGTGCAAAAGGACGGCAAATTAGGCCTTTGATGGACATGAGCAAGCCGGGGGTCGTGGGCCTTGTGCCTGTTGAATGAGTGAGTGAGTGAATGGATGGATGGATGGGTGGGTGGATAGACGGGTGGGTGGGTGGAATTCCAGCCCCAAGCAAAGCCATTGCTACTTTTTTTTAGCCTGAGCAAAATAAGATTTCCTCAAAGCTTTTAAGAACATGGCAGGCGGGACTTCCCTGGTGGCGCAGTGGTTAAGAATCCGCCTGCCAATGTAGGGGACGCGGGTTCGAGCCCCAGTCTGGGAAGATCCCACCTGCCGCGGAGCAACTAAGCCCGTGAGCCACAACTACTGAGCCTGCGCTCTAGAGCCCGAGAGCCACAACTACTGAAGCCTGCGCGCCTAGAGCCCGTGCTCTGCAACAAGAGAAACCACCGCAACGAGAAGCGCACACACCACAACGAAGAGTAGCCCTCCGCTCGCCGCAACTAGAGAAAACCCCACGCGCAGCAATGAAGACCCAACGCAGCAAAAAATAAAATTAGAAAACAAACAAACAAACATGGCAGGCCATTCCCAAGGTCCCAGGGGTCCCCTCTGCAACCACACAAGCACACGTCGTGACGCCTGGGCTGGGAAATGGAGGGGCACAGGGAGGGGCTCTGGATCCTGGGCCCCTGCTTCCCCGTGCTGTGTCATCTCAGGGCCTCCAAAGCTCACCCAGAAGCCCCCTTTCCTGGGCCCTGTCCCAGAGACCCCTGGGAGTCCCCCTGACCTGTAAGCGTCCACAGGTCCAGGGTCCCTGGGAGCCTCTAGTTGGGGCCAGAAGGGCACATGAGGGAGGGGTGCATGCCTGCTGAACCCGCCCGGCAGCTTTGCAGAGCCGGAGAGAGCAGGACGTTTGTCATCTGTGGGGACAGTCAGGATGGTTTAAGGTGAAATTTAAGCCCATTAGAGCCTGGCTAATGACATCAGCAGCAACGGTGAAAATGAAGATGGCGGGTGTGTGAGCGCCACCGGTTGTGGGGCTGGCGCCGCCTCCGTGCTCGGGCCGGGCCCCCTCTCCGCAGCCCCCGGCGGCCCCCGCCCCACTGGCAGGCCCTACCCCTGCCCCCCGGCCACGTGGGCCGGCCCCCAGGGTCAGCATGTGGCTGGGGCCTTGGCCGGGGCGTGAGAAAAGATCCGGCCAGAGCGTGGAGGCAGCAGCTTCTTAATCTCCCTCCTTTGATAACTTCCGTCTTTTTTGTGCACACGCGAGAATCCAGCCCCGCCGCCGGCATCTCTTCCCCAGGCTGAGCCGTCTCCCTGCAGCTAATGCCTGACAGCTCTGTTTATGTCTCCCCATAATTCTCCAGCTTTATGGGGTTTTTTTCGGGGCCATTAAGCTCCCAGCCACAAGCTCCTTCCCCTGCCCCCGCCTGCCTTTGTCCTTGAGGCCTGGCAGCCCCACCGCCCTTTGGGAGAAGGGCTGTCCTCCCCCGGCAGGTGGACGAGGACCTCGGCCGAGCCCTTGCTCTGGACGCCGCCTCCCCCCCCCCCCCCCGACTCCAGGTCCCTTGTCCTCTCGGCACAGGTCTCGTCCCGCCTGTCCCCAGGGAGACGGGACCCTCCAGGGTCCTGGAGTGCCTGGCAAAGCCCGCCCTCTCTTGGCCCCAGCCTTTGGCTTCTCTTCCCCCGTGAACTTTGCTCCTCCCACAGGCTCGGCCGTTCCTGAGAACAAAGCCCGCCCCCCTCCCCGACCTCCCTCTGCTCCAGACCCCCAGATCCAGCACATGCATGGCACCGAGGCCCCCCGCACCGCTCCACAGACCTTGTCCTCTGCCCCAGTCTCCCCACGGCGTGTCTCTGAGGAGGACCCCAAGTCCTCAGGGCCCCCCCTCCCCTTCCTCACAACCACAGCCCAGATCTAGCCTCGCGTCACCTCCACGCTGGGTTTCCTGCTCCCGGCCTCTGTCCCATGTGGCCTCTCGCAAGCTCGGCTCAGGGTGCTCCCTTGCTGTAGAGCCTTCAATGGCTCCCCATTACCTTCCCCTACCTGAGTCCCCATCCTCAGCGTGCTGCTCAGAACTCTGCAGCCCCCGCGTCTTGGGGAGAGCCGGCTCCCGATGCCCTGCCCTCTTCCGCTGAGATCAGACCTCAGGTGTCCCCAGCAGGGGCTGCCCTGACACCAGGCCTGCTCACGCCTCCCGGGGCGCCCGTCCCCACCTCTGCAGCTCAGACACAAGGCAGAATGACTTCCTCAGCGGGAAGCAGCCCTTCCCTTGACTCTGGGTGCCACGGTCCCCTCCCATGGCTCCTACAGCTCGTGGAGTCCCCGGTTGCCCCAGCCTGGACCCCTGGCTTCCTGGGTGCCCGGGGCAGAGAGGTGCCCCTTGGAGTCCGTTTCCCCACCACAGCATGGGGCAGTGTCCCCCTGGGGCCCACACTAGGCCAGAGTCACCGCACAGAGGCCAACCTGGGATGTTGGAAGGCAGAGCCTCCCCCGAATCCCCTTTCCTTCTGGGCACACGGCCCTCCGGGGGTGAGGCGGTGGAAGGAGTGACTACTGCTCCCATACCCCCCCATGCCCTGCTCCTCCGGGAAGACCCGCGCCGCCCCAGGCCGTCATTTCTTCTCGGCCCTTTAATTTCCGCTTTTCCCTCCCGCGGAGCTGCTTCACGTGCGGGTGGCCGAGACTGCGCCCCGGCACTGTCACCAGCCTCTGGGTGCCAGGTGGCCTGGGCCCCGGCCCTCCCCCACGGTGGGTGCTAGGGGATGCACGGGCCTTCCCTTCGTCCGGAGCGGGGGGAGGGGACCACGGGGCGAGGGTGCCAGCGCTGCACCCTGTCCGCCTCTTCATAGGCGCTCGGCTCAGTTTCAGTCGATTCCGACCTCGTCCACCGCCTCCCAGGGTGTCTGGCCACAGCTCGGCAGGCCCCCCTGCCCGGGCCCGCCCACCTCCCACCCAGACCTCCTGCCCTTGGCAGGTTCCACGGCCCCGCGGGCAGCCCCTGGCCTGAGCCTCCGCGTGACCCGGGCAGGGGGCGTCCTATCCCGCCCCTGCCTGAAACAGCCCTGGAGCACCGCGCGGGGTGCCGGCCAGGCCGTCCTACGCCCCGTTTCCAGCAACCCTATCGTTAAGAGCAGCAGAAGCTTTGAAATCTGAGGGACCCAGCGCAAAATGAAAATGGGGAGCCCTGCTCAAAAGGCCTTCATCTCCAGATGGCAACAGAGCAGCACGAGACCAAGCACGGGACATTCTGAGTGCAGACCCCACCTGGCCGCAAGGCCGCGGGCCCACAAAGCCGGCGCAGCCCAGAGGAGGTCAGCGGGCCGGCCACCATACCCCGCAGCAAGCGGCAGGAAGATGAGGGTCTGATCCGCCGGTCACACCCGTAACGACAGTTCCTCACGACTGAGCACCTGCTTTGTGCTAAGAGCTCTGTACATATTAAGTCCAAAAACCATCACGGACTCTACAGCTTATGCAGGGTTGGGGGGGAGTTCAGAGGCAATGTGATTTGCCCAGGGTCCCTTGCTGGAGACAGGATGAGCCCAGACTCCAGGGCCAGGGCGGGGGTCGGGGCTCCTGACTGAACCACACGCCGCTGAAACACCGAGACCCCTGATGTCGGCTCTGAATGGAGCCTTGAGAACCCGCCTTAAACTCTCCCCACAGAGATGCAGAAACTAAGGCTCAGAGAGTGCGTCCGACTCCCGCAAGATCACACAACACAGCAGAACCCCAGATCCCAGCCCTCAGCAGCCCTATTTCCAAAGACCCAGGCAAACACTCACGATCCGGTGCAGGGCAGGAGGCAAAAGCGAGTGGAAACACACAGAGATGCCCACATCAGCATCTTCTCATCAGAGGGCCAGGCAGTGACTTCTCTTCTCTACACTCTTGGTTATTTTTTGTATTTTCTCCAGTGAGCTGAGATTTTTAAAAAGACCAACAGCTCGGAGTTTTTGGAATGAATGAGGAAGGGGGTTTGTGGAACCGAGCCCTGGTTAAAAGAGTTGCCATAGATACGGAGCAGGGTTTACACGCTTCCCGGGACCCAGAGCTTTGGGTCCTGCCTGGCTCTCTGGGGAAGTCCCAAGTGCTCAGGATGCCGTGGGCCCCGGGAGGGCTTCCGGGCGCTGCAGTCTTCGTGTCCCCCTGGCTGGTCAGGAGGCAGGTCTGCTGTTCACTGGCAGTGCTGTCTTCCTGCTGGACCGCCCCTCCGGCCCTCGCTGGCCCCCACCTCCCTCTGTCCCCCCACATCCCCGAGGCCCCCCTGGAACTCACACCACCCCACCCTCTCCTGCTCACAGCCCAGGGGATCCCCACCGCCGCAATATCCACAAGACCAGGCTCCCCTCCTGCCCCGAAGCTGGCCCCTGCTACCCTTTCTGGCCTCATCGCCCGGGGCTGGACAGTGCCAGACGCCTCCACAGACCCTGCCTAGAGCACCTCCTCTCTACCTGCCCCCCCGTCCGGAGCAGGGGCCGCTCCCAGTTCCCTGCCGCGCGGTGGCTGCAGGGCGGGGATCAGGACCACATCACTCTGGGTCACCCCCACTGACCCCACCGGGCCTGGCACAGTACCCAGGGAATCCACCTGGGCCCCCTCTGCCCCTCGGAGGTGGATGCTGGGCCTCGGGCAGACAGCTCCGAGCCTCCTCCTGCCCCGAGAGCCCCCTGGGTCTCCGGCCTGAGAAGAGCTGACAGCTCCTTAATAAAAGCTGCCACAGACGCGCCTGAGTGACATCGCACCCGGCTGGCCGAGAGGCGGCCCACATCAAAGCCCCATTTTTCTTCTTCCTGTGAGGCACTGAAACAATTTACATAAAGAGCCCTACATGTGTCTTGCAACAAAGATGCATTTCTTCTCGTGACTGGCCACGGCCCCCGGCCCACCCGGCTTCCCCAGATGCCCCCACTGGTGCCTGGCCCGCTTCCGCAAGAGCAGGGGTCTCAGGGACCACCCTGTAGCTCGGTCACCCAGACACAGGGCTGGGGGAGGCCAGCCGGAGGAACAACCAAGCCACGCCTATTAAAATAAAAACTAAAAACAACCAACCCTGAAGGGCTCGGGGGTGGGGCCGTGCCTGGGCCCAGAGGCCTGAGGATCTCAGCGGAGCCTTGCTCTGGCCTCAGACTTCAGGACAGGGGCATGCGCACCCTGGACCCACCGAGCAAGTCTACCAGCGCTGCAGACCGGGCCTGGGAGCCAGGCCTCCCCGCCCGGGCCCAGCATGCGGCCCCCGCTGCGGTGCCCCCAGCCTCGAGAGCCGGGGTGGCTCCAGGTGAGGTTCCCAAAGAGTCCTGTCTTCCAACAGCCGAGGCCTAAACCCTGTACTCCTGGCTTCGATTTGGGCAAAGAATCACCCTCCCTTGGCCCCTCTATTAAGAAATGACACCCCGAGAGGTGACCCTGTGAGCCATGATCCCCGACTTTCGTCCCGAGCGCCCAGGGTTGGGGAGCAGAGTGGGGCTCGGCCGAGCACAGTTGCCCCGGGAAACCCTGTGCCGACCCCCTGGCGGGCCTCGGTCTCCCCGAGTGTCAGACGGGCTCAGGAGTGCTCCCCACACGTGTGCCGGGCACCGGTGAGCTCTAGCGTTAAGATACCCGACCTTCCCTGCCTGCGCGTGAGCACGTGCTGTCACCGTTTGGGGCTGAACATGCAGCCCCACGTCTCGGTCTTGCTTTACGGGATTTTGAAGGCACTGATTCCGTGTGACCTTCACCTTCCAAGTCCCAAGGGAGATAAGACTGCGCTAGGGACATTTCTGGATTCCGAGGGCCTGACCCCCAGCCCTGGCCAGGGTCACACCCTTGGTCTCCCCTCCCCCCCAAGTCCGGGGGGGCCTTCTTAAACACCATGAGACCACGGCAATCCCACCTCGAGACACACAGCCAATGAGAGTGCCACACACTGGCACCAGACCCTGTGCTCCTGAACATTCCTGGCAGGCTTAGTCGTAGAAGCCTCCAGCTGTAAACGGACGGGATGTTCTCAGAGGTGGCGCGGATGGACATTACGATGGAAATACCCGCGCCGGCTGCACGCGGCCTGGGCAAGTCAGAGAGCTGGACCCGAGAGACCACACGGATGAAGTTCACAAGTTGACGCTTGGATCCTGGGCAGGCCAGGCCTGGGGGGACACGGGGACATGGGGCTGGTGATGCCTTCTCCTGATCTGAGTGCTGGTCAGACACGAGTGTGTCCAGTTTGCGGCGATTCATTGGCTGTTCACTCAGGATTCATGCCCTTCTCTGCGTGGGATCGATAAACAGCTAAACAGTAAAGCCATCGAGACTTCAGCCTTCTCTACTCAAGGCCTCCTGAGGCTCCTCACTTTGCTCGGAATGAAGGATGGGAACCACCTCAGCCCGTTGGGTCAAGGTCAGCCCATCTCCAGATACTCCCTTTTCTCCTCGGTCAATAGTAGCGTGCACTTCCCCCCCCAAGGAGGAAGGATGGCTCCCTCCTTGGTCAACGGAATTTGAGTGAAAGTGACGTGTTGCTTTCAGAAGCTCCGCGAGCCCAGGTGCCTCTGTCTCCCCCCACCCCCACACCCCGGGATGTGCAGCCCTCAGAAGGCTGCTTCTGTCAGCCTGGGTCCTTGAGTGACTGCAGTGAGCAGTCCCTCCGCTGTCCAGTCACAACACACAGCACCAGGGAGGGATAAACCCTGTTTTAAGGGGCTGATCTTTGCGGGATGCTTGTTATGCAGCAACCCTGTCCGTCCTGACTTGTACACCAGGCTTCCAAGGCTCTCTGTGTCCTGGTCCTTGACAAGCTCTCTGGCTCTGCGAAACAGAAACACTCTGGCCCTGAGCCCCATGGGATCTCTGCCCCAGGCATGCTGGGATCTCAGCTGTTCAGACACAGCTAGTTCCTTCCTGTCCTGGGCCTTTGTGCCTCCATCCATCTCCCAGGAGGACTGCCACCTGCTGCCTAGGCAGTTGGTGGAGCTGGCCGCTCCCTCTTCTGGACCACGCAGCCCAGCCCGTACCACCCTCGCCTGCTCCTCTGAGGCCCCATGAGGGCAGGCATGCAGTCAGGCAACCGTCTCTCCTACAGGACCAGCAGGCGGTAAAGGCACACAGGCTTGGCCTCCAGCTGCTTCGGTGGGACTTCAAAGGTGGCCCCTGCACTTGATCACAAAGCTAAGGGCAGCCCAGGAGGCTGTGGACACCCTGGCCAAGCTCTAGGACCCTCCCAGACCTGCAGAGCTCAGAACACAGCTTGTCTTAAACCCACCCTCCCTCCTCTGGTGTCTAAGGGCTGCCACGCCACCCTGAGGGCCCCTTAGTGGCTGGGGAAAATTGGGGTGCAAGGAAGGATCTGGGGGCACTCAGGGGGAGGCGGCGCCACCAATTAGCCTATTTTAGATGATATTGGTTGGAGTCTCAGGGAAAGAATATCTCTTCCAGAAAGGCCTCCGTTTAAGGCCATGTGGGAAATGATCTCAACTCAGCACAGCCTCAGATTCCCAGCTACAAGTTCCCAGCAGTGGCCGGGGACCCTCCCGGAGCAGCAGGGTTTCAGGGTGGCCAATCACTGAGGCCCCCAGAGGGGCCTCGGCTGAGTCCCCAGTCGTGGTGACAGGAGGGCCAAAGGTGGGGTGGTATGGGCAGGACTCTGGGTGCATCAAGATGCAAACTGGCTGCCTAAGCACAGGCCCCATGGACCCCGTGTCCAGGGGGCTCTTGGTTCCCCCGAGTCGTCCCACCTGCGCCCCCCAAGTTCCCCACCCAGAGCAGGGGTCAGTGGGAGCAAAAGTGATGGCAGTGGCCACAGCAGGGGGGCCTCTGAGCACCACACAGGAGAACTCGGAAGTTCCGAGAGGGTAGGCGACTTGCTCAAGGCCACACAGGGAAGCGAGTGCTGGGGGCCCCCTCACTGCCACGCGGTAGACCTCCCCCTTAGTTCAGACTGAGTCCCTGAGCTCGGCCTGCACTGCTCTCCAGTTTCAATTCCCATCCCTCTCCCCCCCTGTACGTTCTCCAGCCACACTGGCCCCTCGGACGTGCCGGGCCCTCACCTCTGGGCCTTTGCACACACCATTCCCTCTGCCTGGGTCACCAGTTCCCGGTCCCCACAGCTCTCACCGCCCTCTGCAATCACCTCCTTCATGTACTTGTTGACTCCCTTCCGTCTGTCTGCCCCATGGACGGTGAGCTGTAAGCACAGGGTCCTGTCTGTCATGCTGAATGGCCAGGCTGCGGCTGCTTCCGGGTTCCAGGCCGTCCTCACAGCCGCAGGCCGCTAGCCGTGGACGGCACTCCCTCCCCTCACTCTGCATCTGCTGGCCCTCCTCCAGAGCCCACTCCCTCACTCCCAGCCCTGCCCCCTGCTCGGACCCCTCCTGGTCCACCTCTCCAGGCTGGCATTCAGGGGTGACCCCCGCCCACCTTCCCAGCTCCCAGACCTCGCGCCCAGCAACACTAAACCACAGGGTGCTACCTGTACCTAGCAGCTCCCTCGTGCCGCCCCTTGCACATACTGGGCGCGATCATCTTAGGGCACGCCTCCCCCTAGTTCGCCTCGCAGACGTTCAGGGTCACCTCCTCTCGGCTCTTGTGTGACGTCCCAACAGTCGTCTGTCCTGGTTTCCCTCCCTGCCCCCGCCCCCACTGCCCACCGTGCCATGGGTCTGCCTCCCAGGGTGCCCCAGTGCCCAGCACATAGTTGGTGCTCAGAGAAAGCGAGCGATGTGGCTGCTGAATGGATGGACCAGGGCCGTGTGATTCCAGAGGCCGAAGCTGTAGGCTGAACACGAGCCTCTAGGAGACCAGCAGGGGCTCTGCCACCCATCCCCAGGGCACCAGGACGACAGCAGCCGCTTTCACCTGTTCGCTGTGCGCCAGGAGTTCACACATGGATCACCTCTTCCAGCCCCAAGACAACCTTTCAGAGTACAGATGAGACTCTGAGCCCAGAGAGGACAAGGAACTAGCCCAGTGTCACACAGCCAGGAAGCAGAGGAGCTGGGACTTGAACCCAGGTCTGTTTGACTCCCAAACACACGCCCTTTAGCCGAGAGGAGCTGTGGTCCCCAGAGCACGCAGTTCCAGGAGGCTCTGGGGGGCTGCAGTGAGGGGGCCGTCTGCCAGGCGTCCCTCCCAAACTCCCCCATCGCCACCCATCTAGAGCCTGGCCTTGTTGCCAGACTGCTCCTTCCTGAGTTCATCCCCAAATCCTCTGGCTGGGAGGTGGCGGCCCTCCCGGGAGCATTTCCCAGCCTGGCTTGGGTGGCCCAGGCCATGCAGGGTGGGCCCAGTGGGCTGCACCACCATGGACAGCTGAGGAGACCCAGGCTCGGCCAGGTTGGGGGATGCCCCAAGGCCCCAGCTGGGTCCCAGCTCTACTCTGAGAAGTTGCATGGCTGCTGGGTGAGGGCTGGGGGCCCATGTTGTTGTGGGACTCTGGGAGTGGGCCCTGAGCTCAGGGGCCACTCTCCAAAGCAGGGGAACCTGGGGCCAGGGCACCAACTGAGCTGCCATCAGCACCAGCATCCAGGAGCTCCTGGAAGGCAAAGGGACACGGGACTGAGTCAAACTTTTGGGTGACAGTCTGTGTGACTCTGGCCCAGACGCCAAGCCCCCCCTGGGTCGCTGGGCTCTCCCTGTCCCCCTTTCCACCATCATAGTGCTGAACACACACCCACACGTCCTGGGCACTTGTCTGTCTCTCCCAAGTCTCTAGCAGCCCTGGGGGTCCAGAACCCTGAGTGGGCCCCCAGCCCTGTCCACACAGGGCTCTGACCAGGAGGGGACCCTCAGCGGATATCCGATAGGCGAGCAAACAGATCCTATGCTTTACTGTCCTTCCATAACGTCCCACGGCCCACCTCCTCCAGGAAGGACACCCTGAACACCCTGCTCCCTCCACTCTGGTCACTGGGCACCCTTAGTAATTAAGCAGAGATCTCACCCCAAGACTCAGTTTAACCCCAGATCCAAATCACAGCATCCCTGAGGGCTCCAGCCAACTTCCACTCACTCACCTTCGGGGACGGAGGGCTCACTTCCCACAGCACCTACTGGGTGCGAGCCTCCGTGCTGGGCGCTGCGTGCAGGAGCAGGACAGTCCCAGCCTCCAGCCCCCAAAGAAGGGCTGGCCGTTCTACATCAGCCAGGCCCCCTCCAGGGAGCTCAGCTCTTGGCAAACTCCCCCCGGATACACGGGGAGATGGGGAGCTGTCCCCAACTCGCTCAGCAATAACAGCAGGTCACTGGGGATGCAGAAGAAGAGGACGCCACGTTTGTTTTTAAAAAACGTATGACCATGCCCGGTTCCGGAGCAACTGGACCCAAGATGTGGCCAGGTCGTTGGTGGGTGGTGGGATCCCAGGGGGGGCTCATCTTCCTGGGGCCGCTGTCTATTTGCTGAATTTCCCACAATGAACGTGTATTATTCGTCACAAGGGGGGCAAGTCTGCCAATCGACGCCTTTGCTAGGCTGAGCCCTGGTCTGTGTCCTCGTTTGTGTCCTGCTTGCCGGGCAGCGGAGAGCGAGTGATACGACTCCTCGTGGGTGGGCCCTGTGACCCCACCGCTTCTCCAGACCCCCACCCGGGCCCTCGCTGGCCCCAGGAGCAGAGGCCTCTCACCCTGCCCATGCTGCTCCCTGTGGGGTCTGTACTGGTCTGGCCCCCACTGTGATGGCAAAGTCGCCAGGGCAGGGACCACGGGTGCAGCGTGGGGCTGGGCATACAGCAAGTGCATAATAATAGCTCGCAGAGAGCGGCTGCCTCCCCTGCCTCCTACCTGTGCAGGTGCTCTCCCCTCTCCAGGCCAAGGGGGGCTGATACCAGTGCTTATAGGTGTTTACTATCCCGCAGCCCAGGGTCCCGAAACACTGCAACCAGAGACAACATCTGTGGTGCTTCTGCAAACTCAAATCCAACTTTGCTCCTCCCCAGTTTAAAACCTTCCACGGCCCCCTCAGTGTCCCGAAATCACCGCCCTCCCCCCCAGGCTTCGTATCCAAGGTCTTGTACCTTCTGACTCCTGTTCCCTCCTGCAGGTCCCCTCCCTGACCAAAACAGATCAGCCTACAGCCCACCTGCCAACGAGGCTGCCTCACAGCCCTGGGCCTTTGCACACGCCAGTCCCTCTGTCCAGAACAGGCAGACCTGCCCCTATTCATCCTTCAAAACCCTGTGAAGAGGCTCCCTGATCCCTGCCCCTCCCCCAGGCCCGTTACCCGCCCGGCCCCCTCCTGAGTCTGTCTGTACACACATTGATCATTGCACTCAATGCAATTAGGGGTTGACGCGTCTGTCTCCTACCAAACCGGACGCGACAGGGACCGGGCCTTTTGTCTTTGTTTTAAATCCCTAGTGCCCAGATACCGCCTGCAGATAAACAGGCACTCAGGAACGTCTAGCTGACAGGTGGGTGAGTCGGTAAACAACATCTGCACGGCCCTTTACAGTTTCTCAAGCCTTTTCCTGTCCTCTGTCTCACTGGGCTCCTCCACAGGGCAGTGGGGAGCAGAGGCCCCGGACCCCATCCCTGATGACAGGCGCCACCTCCGAAGGGCCTGGGGTCCCTTCCCTCTGCCTGGTCAGGAGCTGAGCTTCGCCGGGAGCCTCTGGCAGGCTCACCAAGAGCGGCTTGGACCCCTTTTCAGCAGGAAGCCGACTGTTTCCCCTGCCAAAAGGGCTCCCTCCCCTCCACTACTGGGGAGAGCCAGGCGGGTGCCCAGGTGGCAGCCTGGCCAGGTAGAGACTCGGCACCGGCCGCCATCCTGCCATCCCGCCCAGAGCCGTGGGATGCAGTGGGCTGGAGCTGCAGCCCACCAGCGAGTCTTGGTAACAGTTGCTATGTAAAACGCTTGGAGGGGGAATTTACTGTCAGCGTTAATAATAGATGAAGGTTTCAGAATTTTTGATGCCTTACGTTCTAAGCCGTTTGATTTATAATGTCTCTGGAAAGGGAGGGAAGAGGGTGCGGGCGAGGGAGGAGGCCCAGAGGCACGAGCTGGGAGCGTATCCCCCGCCACCCTGGCCAGACGGGGAAACCGAGGCCAAGCGGCGGAGCCACATGGCTCCGATGCCAGGACCCCGGGGGCCTGCAGATGCCAGGCTGCCCCATCCTCAGGAGGGGAGACAAGGTCTCGGCCCCTCCCGCCCGCCCTGGGTTGTTTTGATGGATTCCTGCTTCTCCTTTTAGCGCGAGCAGGTGTATCTCAAGTAGGCTCGGGGAGCGGCGCTGATGGCGCCCGTGGGGGGCTGTGCAGGGCTGATTACAGGCTCCACGGAGGCAAATGCAAGTCCCAACTTCCCTTCTGCTGCAAGTGCCACCGCTGTCGAGGCGCGGAAAGTCCTCCGTGGGGAGCAGGCCGTGTGGGCAGGAAGCAGGGCTGCTGGCCGGGCCCCACCACCTCAGCGAGGGGCTGGCGTGGGCGCGGAGGCCAGCAGGAGGGGCCTCCCCTGGGGCCAGGCTGCCCGCACCGAGGCGACTCCCCGCTGAGCTGCTCCTCAGGAGGGGGCCCTCCCCGACCTTCCCACCCGGCCTCCCCCAACCCTCCTCAGCCTCTCCATCCAGGCCAGGAGGCCTTCAGACAGGCCCTTACCTCCCCGGATCCCCAAGACCCCAGTCTTTGGGCCAAAGAAACGGGACCCTGGGCCGGGCACCCCGATATCCAGACCGCAACCCCTCACCTTGACAGCTGTCCCCAAAAGTCACGTCATCTCCCACTTACAAATGGGGGTGTGTCGGGCTCAGGGTCCTCCTGCCTCCCTCCTTGGGCCCTGCACACCCAAGAGCCCTGGCAAGCCCTGCTCCAAGCACATGGGAGAGCCCTGCCCTCCCTGGGCCCCCATCTCCTGCTTCGGGGATCAGGCGAAGCGTACCCAGGCCCCAGGGCCCAGCATTCCACACCAGCCTGGTGTGGACTCACCAGGGCTGCCCCGCCGCCGCCGCCCTCTGGGGCTGCTCGTGAGGGCCCACAAACTCTAAAGGGCTGTGGGCACACTGCTAATGGCGATGACACAATAGTTAGGACCATTCTCACCGGGTGGGCACATCGCCCCCATGAACAGGCAGGAAAACCGTGGCCTTAGGAGGACAGCTCCGACCCCACAGTAGCCGCCCCCGGCCCCCTTCCCACCTGCTTCATTACCGGGTCTTTGTCCGTCTTGATCACCGCCCTGCCCAGAGCACAAGGTAGGTGCTCAATGGGTGTTTGTGGCAGGCTGCGTGGATAAAGGCATGAAGTGGTGAGCCCCCTCTCCGGGTGTGCTCTGAGCCCCTCCCGACCAGCCTGCAGGCAGGCGCGGGTGCTGGGTGTAATCATGGCTCGCCCCCTCCCCCTGCCGCTGTCCACTGCCGGGCTTGGGCATCCCGGAACTCCTATGCCAGGCCCAAGCCGGGCACTTACGGGACCAGGACACACAGACCCACCAGCAGGCCCTTGAATACCCCGAGCCACAGATGGAGGGCTGCTCCCCTGGGGCCTGCAGAGCCCCTGCCGGTACTGCCAGGGCCCTGGGCACTTACATCAAGAAGGAGGACTTTGGGGGTCAGGCCCCCTGCCCACTGGGAGAGAAGTCCTGCCTCGGGGTGGGTTCCTGCAGGAACTGGGAGCGTCACTCATTCACTCAGCCATTCAGTCACCAGATACTCTCCAAGGCCCTCCTCTGAGCCAGGCCCTGTGGAGACATGCTGGAGACATTTGGGAATCCGACCTGGTCCCCGCCTGGGGGGCACCCCAGGAGACACACTAATTATCTACACGAGAGTGTGGGGAGCAGGTCTGCGGGGCGCCGGGTGCCACGGTGGCTCAGTCACACCTGAGGGTGCACGGATCGGAGACAGTGAGGCCAGGTCCAGGCCAGGGGGCTGAGCCAGGGCCGAGGGTCTGGGGGACGTCCCCTCTTCTGGCTCAGAGAAACACCCCTGGCGGGGGGGACCCTGGCTGATGGTGACTGAGAGTGCTGCCTGGGGAGGGGGCTTAAAGGGTCGTGGACCCCCGATGTCTTCAGGATCCTCGTTCCACAGAGGCAGGGGTCCCTCAGGGGGCTGTGTCCAAGCTGTGCGTGGGAAGCACATCGCTCTTGAGGGTCTGAGGATTCCGGTGGAGAGAGACCTCCGGGTGGAGAGCTCTGCCCCAGCGTCCGGCAGCCTCTGCTCTCTGGAGCTTCACCGTCCAGGCCCTGCCACCCTTCAGCCTGGCTGAGCTGGACGGGAGGGCAGTGAGGGTGGCCGGCAGGCCAGGCCTCGGCAAACAGGAAATGCCATCTCACCCTTGAGTCGGCTCCAGTGCCAACTCCCCTCGGCCTCTTGGTCCACTCCAGGCCTGCACCCCTCCTGTCTGCTCTGGCCCGGGACTCCCAGCCTCACCAACCCCACTTCAGGTCTCCGCCTGTGGTGGTCCAAAAGCAAAGCTGCGAGGAGCCGAGAGCCCACTTAACCAGCCACTGAGCGCTCATTCATTCAACAACGTTGTATTTCACACTGTGTGCCAGGCCCCGTGTCTAGGGCTCACCGCCCAGCGCTGGGTGCTGCCAGGCTGTGGAGATACGGTGCATAAACGGGCCGCCAAACCAGGGTGGCAGCACTGTGACAGAAAAGCCCAGGCTGTGTGAGCCCAGAAGTCTCTAACCAGCCCAAAGATCAGGGGAGGCTTCCACGAGGTGGCATCACTTAGACTCATCAGCTGCATGATGTGAGGCGCTGGGGGGTGTGGCTTTGGCTATTTCCTCTCCTGGTCTTTGCCCTCCTCCCTGTCCCACTGCAAAGCTTCTGTTCATCAAGTCTTCCCAGACAGGCAGGCTTTCTCCACTCCAAATGCCCAGCTCTCCAAGTCTCAGTTTTCCTGATCTATAAAATGGGTCCAATGAATCACTCATGTCAACCAAATAAATACTCATCTTCTCCCCACTCTCTGCTGAGAGACCAGCTTCTTGAACCATCTTCCTATCCCAAGCAAGGCCTGTGGGCAGCTCCCAGCCACTGCCCAATACAACCCCAGGACTCTGGGAGCACCAGGAACCAAGCGTTAGCGGATGAGGGCTGCCAAGTCGTCCATCATGCCTTTAATAAGGGAATTTACGGAAGGCCAGCTAATCAGTGATAGCGCACATGATTTCTGTAACTTCGTTAGTGCTGCTAACCTGAGTTATCATGAGAGGCAGGAGTGTGGCTAGGGGTTGGGGGCAGGCCATATGATACTTATGCATAAGACAGGAAAAGATACCCCAGGTGCAAGGCTGTACAACGTGTCCAGTGGAGTGTAGGCTGGACTTCTGCCAGGAACTCTTATGCAGTATACAACCTATACAACTGTACATTTGGGCCCTAGGTTTAGGTGAGTGCCAGCATGGAGGCGTTTCCCCAAACAGGTCTCCCGAGCCTTTCAGACCACTCAAATCAGGTGTGAGAGCTGCCTGAAATCAAATGCAAAGTGTGTGTGTGTGTGCACGTGCGTGCACACACACACGCACAAGCACATTTTTCTAAACAGAGTGCAGAGCTTTTTTCCAATTCCCGTAGGGTGCAGAGTTCCTGCAGTCTAGACCTGGATCTGGCCCCAGGGTCTTAGTAGAGCCTGGGGATGCAAACATTTGACATTGTGTTTCTCAAACACTGGACTTAAGATTCTGAGTATCAACACCACACAGGCTTGAAAAAAGGCAGATTCCTGGGTTGTTTCCCTTGAGATCTGTAGCTTGCGGGTGGCCTGAGCCCAGAAATCCTTGGTGGTACAAACTCTGGGGTTTCGATCAAACTGGCCAAAGCTCCAGAAGCTCTGACTTTATACACAGTTACTACTGGTTTTGCCTAGCATTGTATTTCCTTCTTTTGGTGTTGGTGGGGAACAATGTATGTACCCCAGAGCCCATCCAAACCCCGAAAGCTGCATCTGTGTGTAACGGTGTAACTGGGAGTGCCGTGGGGGCAAGGGCTGTGGAGTTTTGTCACTCCCTCTCCAGGCACAGTGAGTGGGCCACTGGGCCTCCCAGGGCCTCTGGCCCCAAGGTGTGTTGAGCAGCCCTCACCAGCCCATTTCTGTACCATGTGTGCCTCCTAGGCGGGGCCCCCCCACAGCTCCCCATGTTGCCAGAACAGGGGGCCATTCGCCACAGGCACACGCCAAGCCAGGCTCCTCTGGCTTGGCATCCAGGCCAGATGCTCACCCCATGGCCTCGCCTTGGACATAAGCTCTTCTGTGTCTGGGAGTGAAGGGACATCTGTCTCCCTTTCTCCCAAGCCCCAGCGTCCAGCCCTCCGCCTACCAAGGAGGCCTTGGAGGCAGCCAAATGAATGGATTCATTCAACAATATAAACTGAGCACCTACTGTGTGCCAGGCCACGGGCAGGACCCTGCCTGAACGGCAGTCTGGTGTGGGAGAGGGATGCACGATTAAAGGTACAACCACACGGGAGACACGGCCTAAGTGGAGCAGGCACGTGGTCTGTTAGGAAAGCTTCCAGAGGAAGGGTGAGGAACTGGCCAGGATAAGGGACTTGGAGACCAGGAACAGGCAATGCACGTGCAAAGGCCCTGTGGCAGGAAAGGGCCGGTCGGCCCTTGGGGACAGATTGGCGGGGTGGACCACAAAGTGCGCGGACCATCATTAGGAGGCACTGGCCCAGTCTGGCCTCTCGCTGCCAGACCCCGGGGACCAGAAGAAACTACCAGAGACGGAGCCAGGTCGAGGCGGCCTTTGTTCTGGGCGCCATCCACGCGCACTCCCCCCAACCACGCCCCCCGGAGGCCGTCCCGGAAGCCCCGCCCCTTCCAGCCGCACACGCGCGCGCGCCTGGTTAATCCCGGCCGCGCGCGCCAAAGGGGAGACACGCCCCGCCCACTTCCTGTCCGGGATACCCCGCCTCTCCGCAGCGTGTCGGCCAATCGGGCGGCGGCCAGGCGGGGGCGGGGCCCGTGCGAACACAAAAGGCCAGAAACCCGCAGAGTCTCCGGCGCTGTAACCATGACTACCGGCGCCCTCGCGCCGCCCCGGACGCAGCCGGGGACGCGCCCGCGGCCGGGGGTGGGGAGCCAGTGGGGGCCCGTCCGCGGTGCGCTCGGCTTCCTGCCCTCGTCGACTGAGAAATAGGGTCACGTTTTGCCCAGGGCTGAATTCGCTCCTTAATTCAACATTTACTGAGAGCCTACTGTGTCCAGAGGCTAGAGATCCGCCACCGAACAGGTCAGACTCCAAACAAAATCCTGCCCTTGGGTGGCTTATACCGGGAGGCAGGGTGCGGAAGGGACGCAGCCAATGAGCATAAACGTAAGCAAATTACAGGGCGAGGTGACTAAGCGCCGCTTCGGGGAAAACACAGATTGGAGTGAGCAGAATGGGAAATGTCAGGGTCCGCAGCCTTACACGGGGTGATCTGGCGGCCTCCTCAAGAAGTGACACCGAGGGAAGGCCTAAAGGGAGAGGAATCAGCTGTGTGGCATTGGAGCCAGAGGAACAGCCAGTGCGACGGGCCGGGGAGCAAGGAGGTCCCGCGTGTGTAGCTGAGAACACGGAGCAGAGGCGACCAGGCCTGAGCGGTGACAGCACAGGGCCTCGGCAGGTCCCCCTCTTCTTCCTTTCCTGCTGTCCTTTCTCCTTCCTCTTTTCCCAGGCCTTCTCTCCTCCACAACCAGAACTAGACTACTCCCTCAGCTCAGATAGGAAGGACCTGGGTCACTGGTCTGGGCAGCAGACCGGGCTCTGGGGCTGAGGCAGAGCCAGGAGCCGGGCTCTGCCAGCCTTTACTAAGCTGTTCCCTCTGCCTGGCACGCCCTTCCCACCTGTCAATGTGTCAAGTGTCACCTCCTCCCGGAAGCCAGGCTTGGTGAGGCACCACTCCTGGAACTACCCTCCATACAGACGCTATCACGCGGCACTGACCATTACCCTCCTGCAGCTTTCCCTCTGGGGGCATCTGTCCTTCCTCTGCATGGGTGACAGGCAGGGGGCAGCTGCCAAGTGGCAGAAAGGCCAGCGGGAGAGCACTTGTCAATCACAGGGGACGGGGAAGACAGAACCTGAAGTCGATGGCCAGCGGTTAGTGGGCACGCGTGAGCCTACCAACCACTAACCCCCACCCCCGGTGCGGGAGGGTGGGGCACGCGTGAGCCTACCAACCACTAACCCCCACCCCCGGTGCGGGAGGGTGAGTCCTGCCTTAGCCTACACGCACAGGAGCCCCGCAGGGGCCCAGAGCTGGTGACTTAGGAACGAACAGAAGCCGTCCAAACATGGACAGCTAAAATGATGGAGAGACATACCCCGCCCCCAGGCGAGGACAAACCCTCATAAGACGAGGAAAAGGGGGAGCCAGCACCTGCGGCTCTGCACACTGGCCGCCTCCTTAAATGCCCACGCGTTTGGTGTGTCGAGCCTCAGGGTGAGAGTGTCAGCAGGACACTTTGGACAGGTGGCCTTTAGGAAGCAGGGCAGGGCAGCACTTGACAACACGGGTCCTCGGGCCGGCTCTGGCCAGAACATGTCATCTGAGCCTCAGTCTCCTCATGTGCAAACGGGGTTGAGAGTAATACCCATCTTACAGGGCTGCAGCGAAAACTACATTGATGAAGTCAACAAAACCCACGTCCTCTCCTTGGAGCCGCAGCTGGACTGTATCTCCCAGCCTCTCCTGCAACTGGGGACAGTCACATAACTGAGTTCTAGCCAGTGGCATGTGAGGGCAGGTGAGGTGCCCCGCCCAGGCACGGGGACCAAGCCCAGGCCGCAGGGGAAGAAGGCACGGCCACATCACAACGCGGGAGAAGCCACCCATCGGCCAGAAACTCTTGCTGCCCTCGTGTGTGAAGAATGAACTTCTGGAAATGTTAGGGTTTGTCTGTTACTGCAACCAGCCTTACCCTAACGAGCTCAGGGATCCACTTACCCATTTCCTCATTTACCCTTCAATAAATACTCATGAGGGGCTCTGGGCTCTGGGGACGCCCTCGTGGAGCTTAGGTGTCAACAACGCCATCCTCAGTAAGTGCTCAGGGCAGGGGACTGGGGCAGAAAGGCTTCCCTGAGATGGGGTCTCAAAGAGAGGCCAGAGAAGGGGGGGAGACCGCAGGGGTGGAGGTCCTTCGGCCTGAGGGAACACGGTCCACTCCTGGAAACCAGAGGTGGAAAGATGCAGCCGAAGTGGTCTGACTTCATCACCTCCCCGTTCTGAGCCTCCATTTTCTCATCTTTAAAAGGAAGGCAACACTAATAACACTGTCTCTCAGGGCATCTCTGGATCTCAGGGGAGAGAACGCCACTTGCGATGCTCCTGGATGCCCTTTCATCCTGACATCACCCAGAGTGGGAGCAAGGCCTCTGCCGGCCGCCTGTGCGGTGCAGGTGGGGGGACATCAGTTCAGGAGGTGGTGAGCAGGGCTGGTCAGGGGCTCGGGCAGGGCAGGGAGGGCTGGCTGCTGCTCTTCAGGCTCCTGCACGCAGGCTAAACATCAAGGATTGTCTCCAGCCGGGAGAGCTATTAGGCAGCAGCGGAAGTGCTGCTGGCTCTCTGGGGAGGCGGCGGCTCGGGGGGCTGGTGCTGAGCGGGAACTCTCTGCTGACAGGCAGATGCTGGCTGCTATTCAGTCTCCTCTGGACAGGGAACTGGGCAGCGGAGGATCTGGGGGGAGGTCTGGGAGGTCCCTGGGGGCTGATGTGTTGAGCACTTCCCTGATGCCCCATGCCAGCCTGGCTGCTGTCTCCTGAGATAAGGAGCAGGAAAAGACACAGCAGATCTGGGAGGCGTGCTGGGCACCGGGCAAGCAGGAGGTTGCTGGCCGGGGAGGTCCGACCAGGAGCTGGAGCCCCCAGTGACTTGCAGTGGGACCACGTCACTCCCGCCCTCATATACCTGCCTTGGCTCCCTAGCTGTCTGCTGCGAGCATCAAGGCTCCTCCAGACCCCAGCCCACCTCTGCACCACAGCTGCTCCCACGGCCATGCTTCTGCAGCCACTGTTTCTTCCGCCAGGCGTGCCAGACTCACCTCCCATCCCCTTACATCTTTTCTATCATCTTTTTAAGAACCCCTTGGAGTTCTAAACCTGGCTGAGTGAGGTGGCCAAGCAACTTCCCCTCCAAGCCGTAGCTTACTCATTGAGAACATGTGGAAGCTATTTCTTACCTCACAGGATTGTTGGTGCAAATTAAACACGACAGCGTCTGTGAAAAGCATCTGATGGCAAACAGCACGAAGTAGTTATTTAAAAAGTAGCCCCCCCACCTCAAAAAACACCAACCAACTTGCAGCAGCACCTCCTCCGGGAAGCCTTCCCTGACCACACCCCCTGGTTTGGCTTAAGTGCCTTCTTGTTGGTCCCTCCCTCCCTGGGCAACCCCTGGCATGGCACCACACAGGACAGCAATGACTGTGACTTTCCTGGTGGGTGCCAGGCCCCACAGTCAGTGTCAGACAAAGAAGCTCAAAGAAGGGGTGAATGGCACAGGCCCAACCTCAGCCTCCTCCTCTGTCTGGCCCCTAGTAGGTGAGAGGACAGGCATCCCAGATGCCCCTGGACCCCAGGATTCTCAGCCTCCATGCTCGGGACCAGCCTGCCAGGCAGTCCTCTGTCGGCTGCCGTCCATCTCTGCTCGGAGCTGTCCTGACCTCGGCCCAGGCCCCCACTCTCCTCCCCAGGCAGCCACTGATGGCAGCTCCCAGGGATGGGGACGGGCCCGCTCCACTCCCTCATCCTCCGCCATGCTGCCGGTCAGCCGGTGGCCAAGTGCCAAGTGGCCAGCCTGAGCTCAGGGCTGGCTGGAGAAGGGGTGATAAAACATCCCAGGTGGCCCCAGGAGCTTAGGGAAGCAGTGGGTGGGGGTCCCCGAGCTGTCTCCATTTCTTCTAGAAAGCTCAGGGGTACTATGCATTTATCCCAAACGAGGCCATGCTGACACAAATCCAGCAGGGCCCTGCTCTGGGCCAGAAGGCTGTCAGCTCACAGCCCCGCCGGCTATCCCCCCGACCCAAAGCTCGGGGAGGCAGTTACGGATGTCTTTGATTAATAAGAAATGGGGGCAATGAATTAATCATTATGTAATAAATGCAGCTTGTTTGGCAGCCGTATCTTTCAGAAACACGGCTCCTGTGTGTGAGAAATAGCGGAGGGGCTCCCTCAGTAAACACATATGGCACTCCAGGGGAGGCTACCATGTTTGCCCCAGGAGCCCCTGTTCCTGGGGGTCGGCAGTGACAGCCTCGGGCATCTTCTGGCGGGGGGCGGGGGGGGGGGCGTGACGCGCGAGCACCTGGCCGGGAGTCCCTGGAGAGACAGAACAGGCGGTAGTGGGGCGGGGGGAGTAGGGCAGAGAACAGGGGCTCCGGGCTCAGCCCAGGTCCCCACCGCCCTGCCCAGTGCAGGGCGGGGCTCCCAGTCCTGGGTCTGCCTGCTCTGAAAGGAGACGCAGGAACAGATGTTCCCTTGGATCGGAAAATACCGTCGGCTCCCAGATGGGCCATGGGCCGCGTCCTCTCCCTCCCCCGCTTTGTGCCAAGGTCTGTCTTTCTGGGGAGCGGCAGAGGGTGGCAGGCGGGGGCAGGGGCACCAGCGGGGCACCTGGCGCTCGGTCATCGCCCACTGCTGTCTGCCGTGAGATGTGACAGGTGCTGGCAGGGGGCATCCCGCCCGGGATGGGGGCCGGGCAGTGGGGCCTGGGATGGAGGCCAGGCCTCCACGCCCCCCGGCCACCCGCCCACCCACAGCTGTGCTGGAGGTCGGCTCCCACCCACAGGGGACTGGAGCTTGGCCCGCTCGGGCCATCGTGGCTCCTGTCGCTCAGAACAGAGCAGGGCCCGAGGCCGCCCACCTGTCCTCCCAGGGGCTGCTCGCAGAGGGCCTGACCCGGCAGAATCGCGGGGACCCAGGGGCCACGGGTCCCAAACCGGCTCCGGGTCCAGGTGCCCTCCGTGCTTCCTCCCCTCTGCACTTCTGAAGTCTGCACGCGCCCGAGGAGACCCATGGGCCCTTCCTGAGCCCCACAATGCCCCGACCTGTCTCCCAGCAGGCCCTTCCCCGTGACGCCTCCCCACCACCCACAGGCGGCGCCCTTCGGCCCCAGCCAGTCTCCCCAGCAGGATGAGGGTTCCACGCACAGTAGGTGCTCAATGAAGGGGTGTGTGTGCGACGGCCCCGGGGTCTCCCCCAGCCAAGCTGGTTCAGTGAGAAGGAGGGGCGGGTGCGGGCAGCACGTGGGACCCCACAGTGGGCGTGTCCACATGCCACCCTCTGCGCGGTCACTCACGTGGGCGAGCCATCTCTTAGGCCCCGTGTGCCCAGAACTGGGCAGGGGACACGGGTAACTGGTCCCCCCGCCCGTTCCCACTCGTATCTCCCCTCCCCACCCCGAGCCCGCTGGCTGCCCTGCTGGCCAGCCGGGGCGCTCCCGAGCGGACGGGGCCCTGGCTGGCGTCAGCAGCACCTGAGGGCCGCCCCGGGAACTGCGGTTCAGGCAGGCCAAGGTCAGGGACGGTGTGCTGGGCTTTTCTGTGTCTCTGCCCAAGGGCCCGACCAGACGAGCCCCAGGCTGCTCCCAAGTCTGCCAGCCGAAGAGGAGCAGCCTGGCGCCCGGAGCGGGGTGCGGGGCAGCCCCAGAGAGAATGCTGAGTGTGAGATGTGCCGCCCACCTGCCCTAGCACTTCCGGTGCCATAAACCAGGCTGCGGGTGCCTGGGCGCCAGCGGTGATGGACTGCAAGGGGTGGGGGGCAGCTGGGCCCCTGGACGCTGCTCGGGGGCCTTGTCGTCGGCCGGGGGCCTGGCACACAGAAGGGACACGAGAAATGTCTCGGGCATGGAACTGAGTACAGATTCCTTCCAAATCACAAAGGCTACCATTTATCAAGTGTTCTGCCTATATGACCTTGTTTAAAACCCAGACTGGGGGAATTCCCTGGCAGTCCCGTGGTTAGGACTCTGCACTTTCATTGCTGAGGGCCCGGGTTCAATCCCTGGTTGGGGAACTGAGATCCCACAAGCTGAGCAGCGAGGCCAAAAATAATAATAATAATAATAAATAATAAAACAGACTGGAATGAAGGAATTGGTTAACAGCAGAAAAGCCGTTCACGTGGTAGGCAGGGGACACTGGAGGGGCACGCGGGCCTGCAGAACAGTGCGTGCGGAAGGGTCCCATGGAGTATAACCCCAGAGGCATGAGAAACGCACAGAATTCCCGGTGACGGGAGGGTGGGGCCCCCCCCACCGTGACCCGGGGTCGGCGGGCGGGGGGAGGCAGCGGCTTGGGCCTGGAGCTGTGGGAACATGAACTTCTGAGTTCACACACTTCTGTTTTGTCTTTTTTTTTTTTTAAACAATGAATGCATGTTATTATTTTTTTTAAGGATATGACTTTTGGCAAAGTTGCCAGTGAATCGGTGCCCGGGGTGGGGGGCAGGCCTGGCAGGCCCTCCCGGGTAGGCGACTTCAGACTGGGGAGCACGTGTGCGCACAGGCATTAATTCACGAGGCAAAGACCTGACCCTCCGAGCTGCCTGCCAGCTACCCCAGGCCTTGGCAGTAAGCAGCCATTCATTCATTCATTCACTGATTCATTCAGATATTTATCACGTGTCTGCCGCTGAGTCTCCGGGCCTCTGTGGTAGGCCTGGTGCTGTGGCCTGGGGCCAGGCTGGGGTGCACAGGCCCCTGCCTGCCCCCTGCCGTGAGCCCCCGCATCCCCGCCCCTTGGCCCCTGTACGGCGTCACCTGCGGCCACGGGAGCCCACCCCCCACCCCCAAGCCGGCAGGCGCCCAAGACGGAACTTCGGTCTCTGGGAGAGACACGGGCATGAGCTGGTTACTGCCTTTTCAGCAAACGTAATTCCTTTTCATTAGAAAATTAAAGGCTGGGGCCAGCTTGCCAAAAGCTAGAAGAGCTGAAACGTGCTTTCCTAAGATATGCAGCGTCTAATGAGACAGATTTGCTTGTCTGCCTCCTTTCCCACCATCACCTCCCCTGGGCCCACCCTCCCTCCAGTCCCACCCCTTCCACGGCTTGGCCGGGGCCCCGCAGGTCCAGCACCTGGGCGCGGGGGGGCTCGCCTCTGGCCCCTGGCACAGGGCAGGAGCCCCACTCCCCAGGTGTCAGCCTTTTTGAGAATTATCTCGGGGATTCTCTTGCTTTCCTGAGATGCAAAGGCGCCCGTGGCCTCTGCTAAGCTGAGGGTGTCTGGAGGGAAAGGCAGGAACAATAAAGGACTGGGCTCCTGAGAAAGGAGCTCGTCCATCTGGAGACCCGGGAGTGGCAGCTCCAGACAGAAGGAAGCCAGGGCAGAGCCGAGGAGAGGACCGACCGTCCGTCCCTCGCTGCCACACAAAAAGCCACCCAGGGAGTTCTCTCTTACTGAAAAGTCCTTGATTCTTCCCTTTCTGCCGCAGAACTCTTATTAATGGGGCAATGGAGGGGCCCGGGGGATGGTCCTCCCGCACAGGAAGGTGGCCGCGCCGCCCCATGAGTCTTTAGAGCTGGGAACTAGGGAACTCCAGGATCGGGTTTTCTTCCACTAATCTCCCTTCCTCTTTCCTTTTCTTTTTTCTCTGCCGGTCAGAGGTTACCTCCCTGGTTTACAGGGAACCTCAGAGCGGGGTGGAGGAAGCTGGGAGTGATGTGTGTGTGAGCGCGTGTGCATGCGCATGTGAGAGCTCGCGCACGCGCGTGTGCGCCTGTGTGTGTGTGTGAGCGCGCGTGTGTGCGCAGGCGTGTGTGCTGAATGCAAAAATGGTGACCACGCTCTCGGGGTGCCAACGGGGGTGGGAGTAGGGGGCGGGGTGTCTGTCTCAGGTATGTCTGCCCCCGGCCCCCTCCCCACCCCACCCCTCCCCACACGTCCCCACCCCTCCCCACTCGTCCCCACCCCTCCCCACTCTGTTCCTTGTTCAAGGGCAAATCCATCCCCTCACTCCCTCCTTGAGTAACAAAAGGCAGATGGAGACCCCTTCCACCTGCTCTGACTGAAGCCTCTGCTGTGGCACGTCTAGCAGAACCGCTTTGTTCTGGGGAAAACCAAGACGGGGGTTTGTCCCAGGGCCCGCCAGGGTGGGGGTCAGAAAGGAACTCGAAAAGCAGCAGCAGTGTCCCACAGGTCTGCGCTGCCTGGACCTCTTGCCTGAGACGCGTGGTCCAGGGAAGCACCGCCAAAAGGGCTCTGGTCAGCAGAGTCCTGTCGAATCCCAGCCTAGTGATCACATGGCCCCGTGGCCTGGGGCAAATTCTTTCGCTCTCTGCGCCTGGCTTGCTGGCCTTTCATGACAACCATAGGAAGCCCCTGGCACAATGTCAGGTCTCTCCCCCAACCTGGCCAGCTCTTGGGCTGATGGGAGGAGCCACATTCCCATGGAGGGGGAGGGAGTGTGGAAAGAAACAGGAGGGACAGTGACACCAGTTCCCCAGGGGTGGCTGTGCAGGGGTCCAGAGCCTCTGGGAGGTTTCAGAGGAAGAGGGCATGTCCCTGACCCTGGTACCCAGGGTTTCTCTGGGTGGAAGAGGAGCTGGGATCCCTGGCCAGGGTCCTCCCAAAAGGAGGCCATGGCAGCAGCTAGGGGCAGGCAGGGGCCCTGGCCCAGGTGCCAAAGATCTGCATTCCGTGTGTGCACCACTCCCCGCAATGTGGAGGTCCCAAGGCTCTAGGAGGGCACCAAACCTGAGCCTGCAGCATGGGGCCTGGCCCGCGTAGATGAGCAACCCCCATGTGCTCTGGAGCACTGATGCCTGGCCCCCGGGCCACGTGCTTAGAAGGGGATTCAGCCTGGCCTGTGAATCCCTGCGGGGGGGTGGGGGGTGGGGGGGAGGCTGCAGCGTCAGGAGGCTCCCTTCCCCCTCGGTGGGGAGGTGAGTCAGCCCCGCCAGCTAAGGGGAGGCGCTGCCCTGTCTGGGCCCAAGGTGAGGAGGTCAGCTCAGCAGCAGACGGGCTGGCTGGGCTGGCGCCTGGGACCCACCCCACACGCAGCCTCTGGGGCTCCAGGCCCCCCACCCAAGGGAGGATGGGGCCCAGCTCAGGGCAGGTGGTGGCTTAAGCCTCAAAATCCCCAAGCAAGGGGAGGCCGGTGGGGGGTGGCTGGAGGTCAGGGGAGGGGGCAGGCGTAGGACGGTCTGGGGCTGAGACAGGGCAAGCGCACCCGCCCAGCTCTGCAGGTGGAGGGGCCACAGGCCCGGCCCCCTGCTGCCTGATTCTGTCTGCACCCGCATCCCCGCCCCGAAAACACCCCCTTCTTCGCTCCCCCGGCGCCCAGGGCTGGCCTGTCCCTTCCCGTCCATCTCTGGCCCCTCACCCTTGGAGGGCAGCCATAGCCCACCCACCTGCCACCAAAGGTGGGCTGTGCGCTCCTAGAGCCAGGGCTCCAGTGAGCCTTGCCGAGTGCAGTTCTCATCCTAATGGTTTTCCAGGGTGCGTGGAGGGCACAGCACCTTCCACCCTCGCCCTGGACGGCCCCGCTGTCCCTTGTCATAGCCTGCGCCCCGGGTGCAGGGCCCCCCACACAGGCGTTTCTGGGTGCCAGGAAAACACCCCTAGCACCAACCCGGCACGCTAACAGCCCCACCTGAGAACACCCACAAACCCCACTTCCCAGATGGGGAAGACTGAGACCCCCAGGGCCCGCCTGCATCCCCGGACCTCAGAGCCACTCCCGCCCCCAGCCTGAGGAGGCCGGCTGGAGCCCACCCTTCTCCCCATTTCCTGCTGCCCCTGGAGTCCTCTGTCCCCTCCAGCAGACCGGCCCCCAGGCCCCAAGGGGCGGCAGGGACCACCCAGGCAGAGAGAGGAGAGTGAGCGAGTGTGTGTGAGTGTGTGTGCGGTGACCCAGCCCACCGGACGCTCCGCCCAGCTGACCGCAGCTGGGAAAACAGGCTGCTCAGCCCCCGCTGCCCACCCCGCCCCCCTGCCCAGCCCCAGCCCAGCCCACCCGGCCAGCGCCTCACCGGGCCCTGAACCAGGAACTGGGCCCACGGCCATGGTCGCCTCAGCCTGAGCCACAGCCCCCGGCCGCCCCCCCCCCCGCCCCCCCCCCCGGCACCCTGGCTGAGGAGCCCCCAACACAGGCTGCCCCGGATCCACACCCGCTTCAGGCCAGCCCCACTCCAGCTCTCGACCTTTCCCCAAACCGTGAGGGGTGAAGGGTCCGTCTCTTAACTGCAGTGTCCCCACAACTGCCTGAACCGCAGCCCTCCAGCCCATGCCTGCCGCCAGCATCCGGGGCGTGGGGTGCCCCCTTAGCTCCTTCCTTCTGGGGTGGGGGGCTCCCTGCCCTCTCCCACCCCACCAGGTGCGGGGTCTCTACCGGCCCCGCGCTCCCAGGGCAGGATCACTGAGGCTGAAATTTCAATTAAGGACGAGAAATAATTACTCTGGGGCTCCCGGCGAGCTCAAATGGTGACAGTCCTCAAAATCTGCTTCCCTGGAGTGGGGGGAGGTGGCCTGGGACCCCGAGGTCAGCCTGGGCCCGAGCAGGGACCTGGCCTTCCCCCACTTTGGGCCTTGAACCCTGCAACCCTTCTGCTGAACCGAGACCAACCTCAGGGCTGCGCAAAAGTAGGGGGTGCTGGGGGGCTTGAGAAAGGGTGGGAGCTCCTGGCAGAGGGGCTGGGGAGCAAGCCTCAGACGGCTCCCGGGAAGCTGCCCCAAGGGAACTAACCATTCAGCCTCTGCCTGTCCCTGCAGTGAGCCCAGAGGTTGCCCAGAGGCTGGGGCGAGGGTCCCACAGGCTGGGGCTGGGGACCCCGAGGGCAGGACCAGAAGGCTCTGGCCCCCCTCGGGGAGGGGTGGGCCTAGGCAGGAACCTCCCCTCTAGGCCTTGGGCCCACCCCACAACTCAAGGGTCTCAGGTGGGGTTGTTCCTGGGCCCCAAGGCCATCCGCCACCTACTCCTCAAGAAGCATTCACAACCAGCCTTCTTAACTACGCCGCCCTCATCTCCAGAAAACTCCCTCTCCAGACACGTCCCTGCTCTGAGAATGACCCATTTCCTCTCCAGAAATCCTCTGTTTAATCCAGAATGTTCCATCTCCAGAAATGTTCCATCTTATTTCCAGAAATATCCTTTCTCGTCTTCAAATATAACCCATCTCCAGAAATGCCAGTGCTCTCTAAAAAGGCTCCATTTCCAGAAATATCACACCCCATCTCCAGAGACGTTTCATTTCAGCTTCCAAAATACCTCAGATCCAGAAGTGCCCTATTTTATGTCCAGAAATACTCCAGCATCATCTTCAAAAACATTCCACATTTCCAGAAGTACCACAGTTTGTCTCTAGAAATAGTCCATTTCCAGAGATGTTTCACCTCTAACAATGTTTGGAATCCAGAAAGGCCTCATCTTCACCCCAGAAAATGCCCTCTATTTCCAAAAATGCCCCCATTTCACCTTCCACCTTCAGGCCCCTCCTCCAGAAAAACTTTGCATCGTCTCTAGAAACGTCCTCATCCTGTCTCCAGAAACGCCATGTCTCATTTCTAAAAACACTCCATCGCTGGAAATATTCCGTCTGCATCTGGAAATGCTCACGGTGTGTCCACAAGTGTCTCCCCCTCTGGCCCAGATGCCGCAGAAACTCAGGAGCCCACTTCCTTCAGGATCTCCCGGGATCTCTCGGCCACCTGCAGGGCCTGCTCACATCCCAGGAGCAAGGATAAAGTAAGAGGTGGGCTGGCAGGTGTCGAGGTCCCTGGAAGCGGGGAGCACGGACCCTCCCGGGTCTGACCCGGGGGGCAGGGGCAGTGAGGGGCCCGGGTGGGAAGGTCTGGCCCAGGAAGGGTGGGCGGGGCCTTGGCACCCCCTGCCCCACCGCAAACACGTCCACTGGCCCAGGTGCCCGCACTCACAGTGCCCCCTCCCACCCCTCAGAACCACACACACACGCAGCATCATGTCCATCTCGGCACCGCGGCCCCACCCGGGCAAGCGCACAGAACACACGTCCCCACCCGCCTCTCTGGGCAGGTCTGGGGACCCCGAGGGGCAGAAGGCCGCTGCCAGGGCCCTCCAACCAGACAGGGCGGCCTCAGTAACTGCTGGGTGTCACCGGGGGAAATTCACAGCCCGGGACTCTGGGCTCAGAAGGGACCACAAGAGAGATGAGGGTGCGCGTTCTTGACCTGCTCGCATACCTACTAGGATGGGGCTCCGGAGCAGCCCCGCTGCTTCTGGGCCACTTTACAGGACAGAAAGTTCCTCTCTGGGTGGAACTGAAACTCCACAAAGTCACCTCTGCCCACATGGCCCGGCGGCACTGCTGTCTGGAGTTGCGAAGCCTGTGTCCCACCGAGACTTCACAAGGAGATGCCCCCCTCCCTGTCCCCCGACAGTGGGGAGAGGTAAGGGGTCAGCTGTTGTGCAGGAAGGGGCCTGGAGACACCTGGGTGGAGGGTGGGCGTGCCAGCACGTGCACGCGTGTGTCCTCACGTGCAGACACACAGGCAGGCACGCAGTACACCTCCAGGCCCTGGACCCGCAGTCGGGAAGGGAGGAGGTGGCCCGTCCGCACCAGGTCTGTCCCTCAGACCTCGGGGCGGCCGTTCTTAGAGCCTCCAGGTGGGCAGGAGGGGAAGGGGGCCCGATCCACGGTCTCCGCTCCTGGTGGCATCGGTTAGCTCTGGTCTGCTCCCACGGGAGGATAATTACCATTTATTAGGCCTCCCGATTTAGACTCAGCCTCAATTAACTGGAACCTCCCGAGCCCCCTTTTCTGATCCTTTGGGGCCAAGGGCAGACACGACACACCTTCAAGGTGCCCTTCAATTTCCCTCAGCGTGGGCGCCTTTGTCTGCCACCCCACTGGCCAGCTCCTGCCCAGAAAGGGGGCTTCCACATCTGTCCCCCTCAATCCCTGCCGTCCTGGAGAGTCACCCTCTCTCCATGGAGACCTCCCCCTCTGGGAACTCACGTCCCCACTCAAAGAACGTGAGAGAGAAAAGCCAGTCAATCCCGAATCTGAATGGACCGTGGTCTGGGGGGCCAGGATGGAGAGCAGGGGGCGAGGCCTCGCGTGGGACAGCGGGTGGGGGGTCCCCCAGGCTCCCAGCTCCGGGGCCGCAGACTTTCTGGAGGCGTCTGCATTGGTATTCTCCGTCCCTCACAGCCCAAATTACACCAACTCTCCCGGGACCCTTTCATTGCACGCTGTCGCTTCAGCAAAAGGTTATGTGCGAGAACATCAAAATCCTTCCCACATATTAACTGAAAGCGTTTTTTTAAATGCACAGGAAAAAGCGGCCGATTTTACAGTATCTGAGATGAGAACGGGTGTTGGACTGGGTGGCACCCGGCAGTCCCTCACCTCTGCACCCTCTTCCCTCGATCAGAGAGGCCGGGAGGGTGGATGTGAGGCTGGACCGAGCAGTCACGGTCACGGTCACACGTGGAACCAGCAGAGCCCGGCTGGGGGCAGCGTCCAGGTGCTGCCCAAGCAGGCGTGAGGGCAGGAGAGCTCGGCAAAGCTCCCCAGGCACCCCGGGCCCCTTCCCACCTCTTCTCTTCCCCACGCAGCCCCCTCCTTCCTTTTATTTTATTTACTTTTGGCTGGAGAATTTCTGGGAACACCTTCAAGACCCAGTTTGAATCGGTTCCTCAGTTGTGACATTTTACAGATGAGCGTCAAAGATGTAATCTGCCCAAGATCAGCAGAAGCTGGGGCGCCGGGATGGGAACTCAGGCGTAAGCTGGGGGGTGGGGGTGGGACTGGACTGAGCAGGGACTGCAAGGGCCCAGGCGGTGGGCAGCCCCATCCCAGCTCTGCCTGCGGTGCTAGGACCTGCCAGTTGTAAGAGAAGCAAAAAGTGGGAATTTTATGTGAAATCTGGTATTATTTTTTAAACCCTGTGCGGGACACACAGCGCCCATCCGAAGGCATCATCAGTGGACAACCTCTGGTCTGAGGTCTGCAGCCCAGTCTCTGGCCCCTCCTGGGAGGGTGGTCTGCTCAGACAAGGGAGCCAAGGGCAGACACGACAGAAACTTCTCCCCCGAGTGAAGTGGGGGAGTGGGAGAGAGCAGGACTGCAGAAAGTGTTTTAAGTCTCTAGGAGATGGCTCGGGTGCTCTTCTGTCAGATGGAGGTGATGGCCGAAGCCCCCAATGCGAGAGGCTCGAAGGGACCTGTGGGATGGGGCGGGGAAGGAGGAGGAAGTCCCAAAGGTCAGCTCCCTTCACCGTCAGGGTCTGCCCTATTGGCCATCCCCACTGCTCAGGCTACAAGAAACCCCAAGATAACCGGAGCCCTGGGCAGGTGCGGAGACACCTGGGAGGGGCCGCCCCTGCCTCGTGTCACAGCAGGTGATGCCCCGCGTGGCCGACCTCCCCTAGTCACCGCAATGTGAGCCACGACGCCAGCTCCCCTTGCCCCCTCCCCAGACAGCGGGGTGGTGTGGGAAGGCCTGCCCTGCCTGGGACGCTGCCCGCCCTGGGTCACCCCAGCCGAGCGTCTTACTGTCCCCGAGGACCTTGACCCACAGGTGCCTGACTCCTCCAAGCCTCAGTTTTTCCATCTGTAAAATGGGGACAACAGGAGACTTTCCTTCACAGGGAGTTTGAAGACAGGAAATAAGTGCTGGGGGCCCAGCAGCAGGACGTCTTGCAGAGAGGTTGCTCTGAACAGTAGGACTCCAGGTACCAGTCCTCTGCCCCCTGCCATCCCCACCGCCCCTCCTCCTGCCCTCTCTGGGTATCCTTCCTCTCCATGCTGAGCTTTCTTTTGGGGAATTACAATCTGCTGGGCTTTCATTACTGGTCCCCGAGGCCCGCCCTCGCCCTCCCCAGCCAAGATGTCATAATCCCTCTGGCTGGGGGCTGGGCTCAGCTGCAGGCCCCGCAGGCCCCTGCCTCGCCCTGGAGTGGCGCCCCAGGTCTGAGTTCTGTCCACTCCACGTGCCACCGGTTACAATCAGAGGAGGCGGGCGTTCTCAGGGAGCAAACTCAGGCAGGGTCACGCTGCCCCACCGGGTCCTCTGCTGGTCCTCCCACTTCTCCCTCGTCAGCCCCAGTGCTCCCACCTCCAAGCCTTTGCTCCAGCCACACTCCCCGCCCGGAGCACCCTTCCTTTCCCGCTGCCTTCACAGCAGTCAAGGCCCAGACTCCATTCAGCCTCCAGCCCTGCCTCTGCCTCTCCTGCTCCCACCGTCTGACCTCCAGAGCCCTGCAGGTTCTCTCCCGCCTCCAGGCTTGCTGTAAGGTGTGCCCGTGCCCTTCTTCCCCTGGGAGGCCCACCCTGACTCCCCTGGGACAGGGCCAGGGTGCTGTCAGCAAACGTCTGAAGGAGCTGAGCCTGACCTATGACCCCGGTGCCCATCAGATGCCCGCCCCGCCCGGCTGTGCACACAGGGGGACGGGGCAGGCTGGCGCTCGGGTGGGTCCCGGCAGCCCCGGGCGTGCCCTCTGCTCCCACAGCCTCACCTCCAAGACGGCGAACAGGGCCGGGGACGGTGCAGACGCGCATGAGGCTGGCAGACTGAGGTTCAAGGCTGGACACAGAGGGTGGTTACAGTGACCCCTGAGGAACAGCCATTTAGCCAGGAGGCTGCAAACTGCGGCCTGGGGTCTCAGTCTGGCCACAGGTGAGTTGCCGGATTAGGTGACAACATACCCTAACCAGAAGATGTCACGTAAACACCTGAGTACCAGTTCCTAAGAAGGTGGGTAACGGCACCTGGGCCGCATCCCCAAATGCCACCCGGCAGAGCTGAGCTGCTGCCCCCCATGAGGACCAAGCGGCCCCCCTACCCTCGGTAGATTTGCCTGCTGGCCCTGCGGGGCCTGCAGGTTGGAGGCCCCTGCGCTGTGCAGACAAGAGCTCATGCCGGGTCACTCCTCCTGAGCCACATGCCTTTGTGTAAGCAGGACACTGTGGGAGGAGAGAGGAGGCATCTCCGGCCCTGGGAAAGGCAAGAAGGCCGATACCGCGTGGGTCAAGGTGCTCCTGGAAGGTGGCACCCTGCAGGCCCGGGCGGGCAGGGTCTCTGCCTGCTTCAGCGCGAAGGGCTTTCTGTGGGAGAAGCCAACATCTGCCCCTCTCTCTCCCAGCGCTGCCCTTGGGAATGGATAGAGGACCTTTCTGGTCCCATCGATGCCTCTAGTTCCTCATGACACCATTTCTGGCCCCAGAACCCTCCCCTGGGTCAAGCTCCCCCTAAGAATGTGGGACCTGGTCCAGCAGGAACATCCCCTGCCTTTTTCCAGACACTCCACCTTTGATAATGGAGTTTCAGGTGGGCCCAGTGAACTTCTTAGTCCCCTGGAGGCTCCTACCGAGACGACAGCCACCTCAACCCCAGACTGTCCCCCAGAAGCACTGAAGGAGTAACAGCGCATGTCCGTCCCAGAAGCCAGCAAACCCACGGCCCCCGCCGCGGCAACGCACAGGTGCCCTCGCTGGACAGACGCGCAGGCAAACGCTTAACGAGCCTCTCTGTGCGTCCGGATGCAACCCGGCGCTTGAACAAACTTGACCTGGTTTTCCTTACCTTCCCGACAGTCCAGTCAGGAAAAAGCTATGCTCCCCACAGCACAAAGGGGAAACTGAGGCTGGAGGAAGCATGAGAGGCCCATGCTCGTGGCCAGTGCCGAGCGCGTGCAGCGCAAGGGGCAGGGCCTCGGGCCACCTTCTGGACAGTCGGGTCCCCGCAAATGGGAGGTGACTCGGTTCGCCCGAGCACCTCCCAGCTACAGACCACGACAACACCTGATTCTGGGAGGCAGGCTGGGGGTCTCCTGGCTTCTTGTTATTATGGCTACTTGTTCCATGACTGCAGGGCTTACGGGGCTGACTGGGGGCCAGACAACCAGGCCAGGCAGAGCGTGACCTGGCCCAGACTTCTCCAGAAAGGTCTTGGTGGCAATGGACCCAGGAGCGTGGGTACTCGGTGGCCAGCGGGTCCCACGGGGGAGGGAGGGGAGCAGGCCCTGCCCAGGCTGGTGAAGACAGCACGATTCAGCCCGGAGCTGCTCCCCACATGAATGGACACCACAGCCCTACACCCCATGCAGCTCGGACCTCAGAACCGAACAACCTCAGGAGTGCTGTGGGGATGACAAGGCTTGCCCTTGGGCACTCCAGCTTCCCAGGGGTCCTGCAGAGGGAGAAGCCCTCATCGTGGGAGTCTGGGGGCAGGTGGGAGCTAGAAAGGGGGGTCTGGGCCTCAGGATCAGAGGACTGGGTCCCCAACCTCTGACTCCGTGACCTCAAGCATGTCGATTCCCTATAGAACTGGAACCACAAACGCTGACTCGCAGGATCTGTGCGAACAGGCCCAGCGCCCGGCACGTGAGTGGGGATCTATGGGGGCTGATGGCTGCCAGCCCGACACCCAGGCACACACCCAAGCACGAAGGCACAGCACAGAAATGCCCAAATGCCCACGCTCAAGGGAGGGCAGCTCTTAACCTCCACCTCCTGGATGGAGCTGTTTGGACCTCAGAGAACATACCTGGGAGTGGGGTGTCTTCAAAACTCAAAGGAGAAACTCAAATCTACCGTGGGCACATACCCCCAACACCTCGCCACCTGCCCCAGGTCCGCTCCACTCTGGGGGCCGGGTCTTGAGCTGGCCCTGCCCTGTAGTGGAACCCCGCCCCATCCTGCATCTCTGGCCTCAGCCCCATCCTCTCCCTGGCTGGGGGATGTGAGCAGGAATGGCTCAATCAGGATATAATCGTTTTTAATTAACGTGCAGATCATTTCACAGGCTGATCTCCTTGGAGACCAGAGGGAAGACGGTCTTTTAAGATTTTCTTTTGCCTCCCCCTACCTACCCCTCCCAGTCGAAGGCTGCCCCCCTTCACCCCCCCCAGCCGCAACCTTGAAAGCAGCACAAAAGCCTTGTGCCTGGATCCCTCTTGGGGCCATTAGGAGGAAAGTGTGTGCTCACACACAGATAAACACGCACGTGCCCAAGCTCCAGGGCATGCTCTCCCCCTGGAAATGCACGAATGGGATCAGAGGCCCACAGACACAGTACACATGGGGACACACACAGATTCACACACACGCACAGGTATGCACGCACGCACACATGCCCAAGAATGTACAAACGGCCCGAGGCACACAGACATGGGCACACACACCCAGGCTGGCAGGCACGCCGACCCCCGAGAATACACAAACAGGATCAGACACAGACATATGCACACGCAGGCACACGGGAAGGCGTCCAAGCCCAGAGACACCACAGAAAGGCCCAAATACCCACACTCATGGGAGGGCTGCGCAGAGGGGGGACAGAAGGCCCCTGTCCTGCAGTGGGGAGTCCGAGCCACAGTCGCCTTGCCCCTGGCATGCACCCCGGCCCTGACCTCTGACCTGAGGGTGCCCTGCCACCGGCCCCACAGGGACCCACGAACAGAGAAGCCACCACCCAGGTCTTGCCTCCCTGCCGCCCACCACCTGGTCTGGATCCTCCCGATCCCCAGAGCCCCCTGAACAGCTGTTCCACCCTGCCCTGAGCGAGCCCACCCCAAGGTCCAGCCTTTCCGGGCCATGCAGCTCTGGCCAGCCCCGCCCCCACCCCCGCCCGCACTGGGAGCCATGCCCCCAGCCGCTCCTCTGGGTGCCCAGTGAGGCTGGGGGCCGGGGGCTTCCTCTCTCCTTTTTTCACTTTAAACAGGTCCTTTCCTTCCCCATTTTCTGCCTCTACCCCCTTTCTAATCCCTTTCTTTTTCTCCGTGCGCCTTTGCTCCCATCCTTCCTTCCCTCTCTCCTCCTTCCCCTCCCTCTTTCCCTTTCCTCCCCAGGGGCCTCCTGGGGTCAAGCTGAGCCAGAGGGAGTGGGTGAGATGTCGCTGGTCCTTCCCCACTGCCCCGCAGTGGCTGTCTGTGCCAATACCCACTCCCAGCCACTGAAAAGACCCAGAGCTAGGTCTCCAGACAGGTAAACGGAGGCCTGGGGGAAGGGGCATGACCACTGGGGTCCTCTGACATCTGCAGTCCCACCGTCTCTCTGCACCTGCTTTGGATCCTCAGCTTTTCCTCCTGGAAAATGGGATGGCAAGGAGGAAGGGGGAGCCGTGTGGAGGGGCAACAGGGAATCCACGGCTGGCCAATGGCAGGCTGGTACCTTGGGTGGCCCCAGGTGCCGTGGACATCGTGGCCACAGCCAGTGTGCACGACACACACGGCTGAGGAGGCTGTCTGGTGCTCCAGCTGCCAACACGACAGGCCAGCCAGGTGCTTCTCCTCTCTTGTGGTCTCCGTGCCCCCATCTGTGAAATGGCCAAGGTCAGCCTAAAAGACCCCTAGGGACTCTTCCCAGATGCGGAAACCAAAAGGCAGATCAGTAGCCCATTCTTGGCTGCTACAAGGCCCAGCGGCTGCTGTGTGACCTTGGAATTCACTTCCCTCTCTGGGCTCACGTTTCCTCCTCTGTCAAAGGAAGGAGGTCAGACAGGTGATTCATTGCCAAGGCTCTTTCGGCTCTGAGAGAAGGTTCTAGATAGTGGGGAGGAAGGAGAAGAGTGCTCCACTTATCAGGAAAAAAACGAGGAGCCCATTTCTCCCGCTGCAGGTGCGAGCAGCGTCATTTTGAGGAAATCATTCTAAACGTCAAAAAAAGCTCTCCACACAAATAAATCCACTACCTCATTCATCAGGGGCATCCAGAACGTGGAACAAAAGGGGAATATTAAGTGAACAGTGGTGCATCCACCCAATTGGAAAAGCCTGAAGACATTAACTGCGGTGTTTATGAAGAGTTGGTTACAAAACAGGAAAAGGCTCCCGTTAGCGCCAACGAAGAGAGCAGGATATACGTCTGAACATAGAGAATGCCGACAAGTCTCTAAAAAACAAACCAACCACCAAGTCAAGAAGACTGTGGAGAAAGACAACAAGATATTAACACTGTCACAGCCCACTGAGGCTGTCTGTAACCTGTTTTATTTTTCTCTATTTTTCACATTTTTCTATTAACCATATTTTAAAATATATACATTGAAAATATCATTTAAAAAAATAACAAGGACTGAATGCCTCCAATTGAGAAACTTTCCCCTACCATTCATCTACTCATTCATTCATTACTGATGCATTCACCCCTGTGTCCATCAGCCAAGGCCCACTGCTCATCATGGCCAGGCTGGGCTCTCACTTACAGGAAAGGGAAACCAGTGGGGGAGGGAAGACGTGCCCCCCCCCCCCAGGATCTACACCAGGGGCCTGTGCTGTATCTGGCCCTCGGGTGAGCAGAAATCCATCCTGCCAGGTCCTGCCTTCCTGCAGCCTCGGCAGGCCTGCCCTCAGCTGCCAGGGCCTCACAGTCTAGCCTATGGGTCAGAAACCCACGCTTAACGGCGGGGAATGGGGACTGGGGGAACGCGTCCACCCCACGTCCACGGCAATAGCCCCAAGGCAGTATGCATAACCCCTTTTCCCTTGAGGCCACACAGCTGCTATCTGGCTGCGGGCACCTTCTCTGGGCTCAGATTCCCACCTCCCCAGGGTCCCACCACCCCACCAGGTGGGAGCACAGCACATCAAAGGTCCACACTGCGGGCCTGCCGGGTTGGGGCTGAGGGTTGGGGCTGACAGGTTTCCCGGGAGGGTTAACTCTTCCCACGCCTGGACGGAGCCACAGAACAGCTGCCCCCCTCCCGCAGGAACCCCTCCTTAAGTAGAAGGATTTCCTTCTCCTGACCAGGTTGCTGGGCCCAACCCTCGGGAGAAAAAGGGGAGAGCTCCCCTTAGCGCCCTGCGCCGCTGCCTGGAACCCAACGAAGGCAGATTTCCATGGACTCTCCTTCACCCCCGCTCCCATTCCAACTAGCCCCGACCCCTTTCACCCCTCCCCTCCCACCCCAAGGAGCAAAGGAATCCGAGCGCTTAGCTGACCCTGCAGCCGCCACTTTGAGTCGAGCCCCCCTTCAGGACTGCGGTCCCCAGAAATTCTCCGGGCCAGCGCTCCCTTCGCAGGGCCCAGGCGGGAAAGGAGAAGTTCCCACCCCTCTTCTCCCCTCCCCCAGCCCCTAGGGGAGGGGCGAGGGTCCGGATCTCCGGGTCAAGGAGCACCGTCTGCTGTGGATCGCAGGAGACACACACTCCGTCACACACACACACATCACCCTCGGGATCACCTCTGAAGCCCGCATTGTACAGGAGGGGAGGAGGCTGGCGGGGGGGCCTCGACGTGCCTGGAGTCACCAGCCAATCACCAAGCCCGAGAGAGGCTGGAACCCACGACCCGGGCCCCGAACCCAAGCCTCGGGCCTCCACTGCGCACCCCACCCCGCCCGACCCATCCGACGTCAACATCTCTAACCCAAACAAGCCCCTCCCCCTAAGGAGTCCCCCTCCCCCTTTCCCCGGCCGGGGTCAGCAGTCCCCGGGAGAGACCGAGCTTCGACCCCCGCCCCCCGCCTCCCCCCGCAACCGCACAGGCGCGAGGTTTCATTGTCAACCTCGCCGCTGGGGCGCGCGCGAGGCGGCGGTGCAGGGCAGGGGAGCTATCGCGGCCAGTGGGGAGGGGTCTCCAGGGGAAGTGTTTAGAGCAGCTCCTCTCTCTCTGTCCAGATCCGGAAGCCGCCGGGGGAGGAGGAAGGCGGGGGCGGGGAGAGTGCGACCTCCGCGCTCGCGGGCTGCGAGGAGGGGCCGCGGCGGCCGGAGGAAGCGCCCGAGGCGTCGGGGGCGCCGAGTCCCCCGGGAGGCTGCGCTCTCGGGAAGTTTCCCACCGGTGGCCCGGAGCAGGACGGGGCGCGCAGACACCCCTCCCCGCCTGACCAGTTCCCGGGCGCAGATTGCGAACTTGAGCAAACTCCTTCCTTCCCCGCGTCCCTCCCCTCCCGTCCGCGGCCACCAGCCCCGCCATCTCAGACCCCAGCCTTAGGCCAGTGGCATTGTCGCCAAGACCCCTCACCTACGTATGGTGGAGAAAAAGGGAGGGAGGAATCCCCAGCACAACCAAACTGCGGCCAAAAAAAAGAAAAAAGAAATTCCTTCTGAGACCGATTTCCTCAACCGGTGTGGAAAACCCCAAACAGGCAGATCTGCAACTCTAGCCAAGATCGCGGCGCGGCGGGAGGGGTGCCGGGGGCGGGCGGCGACCCCCGCCGGCAGCCCCGGGAGCCCTCGCGCCCGGATCGGCCCCCCGAAGACACAAAGCTCCGCCGCCAACAATACCTGCGGGTTCCTCCTGGGTCTCCCGGGCGCCGGCGCTGCGCGTCTCGCCGCCTCCCTTCCCCGCGCCGCCTCTCCTCCTCCTCAGCTCGCGCGCGCTCTCCCCTCGTTTCTTCCAGAACGCGGCGGCCGGATGAGATCCTTGGGAGAAAAAAATGTGAGCGCTCGCACGGTTCCTTTCTCTCCGCCCGCCGCTCGCGGCGGCCCGGGGCTCGCTCCTTTCTCCCTCGCGCTCCCGCGCGCGCCGCGCCTCTAGCGCCCCGCGTTTCCTTCTCAGCAGACCCTGCGAGCGCCCTCAGTAGCCATTATTCACGGGCCACCGGGGGCAGGAGGTAGAGACAGCCCAGTGGCCGCATCCACTCGGCGAGCGCGATGCGGGCGCGGGGCGCGCGCGGGGAGGGGCGCGCGATGAGGGGGCTTGGCTGCGCGCAGCCCGCGCCCCAGACGCGGGGGAGGGGAGGAGGCGGAGGGGGCAGGGAAGGAGGAGGCGGGGGAGGAGCGGGAGCTGGTGAAGGGAGCGGGAGGAGGGGGCGCCGGAGAGACGCTCCCGCGGCTCTCACCGCAGGGGCTCGGGGTCAACGGCTAGGAGGCTCCGAGGCGCTTAGAGACCGGGCGGGGGGGTGGGGCGTGTGGGGGGGTGAATGTCTTCGTGCGCGCGTGCGCGCGCGCGCGCGCGTCAGACATGGAAGGGGAGGGAGGGAACGCTTTAATATTTTCCCAGTGACTTACGAGCCCGTGGATGAGCTCCTAGCTGCGCGCTTGGGCCCGTGTGTGTATCAGTGTGGCTGTGTGTTTCTGGTCTGTCTTCCGTGTGAATATCACGGGGCTTGGGGGCCTGCGGCGAGCTTGTGAATATGCTTCTGGGTCTCAGGGGCACGGAGTGATGCGGTGCCTGCCTGGGGTTGTTTGTGTGCGATTGTTTATCGAGGGTTGCGGGACTGCGCCTGTGTGGGCCGTGTCTGCGTGAGGTTGTGTGTTTATGGGCTTGTGTCTGCGTGGGCCCGAGTGTGTCTCAGGGGTGTCGTGTCTCCGTGGGGGCTTGTTTGCGTGGGGCTGCGGTTGTAGGGGTGGTGGACCCATGCAGGGCGGGGGTGCGCCCGCAGGCGGCCTTGTGTGGGGCTGGCGGGGCAGTGTTCTGCGTGCGGGGCCGAGGCCTGGCTTGTGAGGGGGTGGGGGGGGTCCGCGTGGCGTCGGGAACCGCACCGCCGCAGAAGAGGCGCTTGAGGCACGAACAGGCCGCGCTGGGGTCGGGGCGAAGCGAGACGAGTGGTGGCGGAGGAGAGAAGGCGGAGACCCGGGGGCCCGCATCCCGCCCCCACCCCACACCCCCGTCCGCACCAGAGACGCAGCTTGGAAATCCTGGCCCTGGCCAGCCCCGCGGTCCTAGAGGCACCGGGTTTGGAGGACCCTACCGGGCCGAGAAGACGCCTACGGGCTGGGGGTTAGCGGGGACCCAAGGCTCGGAGATCCGGGAGCAGCCCAGAAGCGCGCGGCGAGGGCTACCCGCAGAGGCGGGTCGCGGTCCGGAGACGGCGGAGGACCAGGCCCAGACAAAGAAGAGCGGGGCCGGTGCCTCGAGGCGGGACCGTACCTCCGGTTCCCCCGCGGCCGAGGGGGGGCCCCCTCCTCGCTCCAGTCCCGGGGCCGCCGCCGGAGCGGCCCCAGAGCCCCAGGGACGCGGAACTACGCGCCCCGGGCGGGGCCAAGGTGGGGGGCGGGGGTGAGCGTAGCAGGCGAGCGCCGCGCCCCGGGGCCGTGATTGAGCGCTCGGCAGCCCGCCCCTCGCCCGGCAGCGCACCGCCCACGCAGCCATTCATTCATTCATCCATCCTCTCTCCATCCACCCACCTTCTATCCATACACGTGTCCGGCCTATCGTCCGTCCGCCCGATTATCGCGCCAGGGATCACCCTGATGCGTCAGAGCTGGCTCTCTCCACTTTCTCCTGCTCGCCAGTCTGTCCGTGCCATTCTCCTCGGCCGGCACCTTGCCTTCCCTCAGTCCCCTCTCTGTCTGGCAGGAGGGAGGAGTGCACCCCACGACCTGTCACACTCGGGCTTTGCTTTTCAGTGATTCAGGGGGACCCCTGTCCCCGCCTACTAACCCCCCCACTAAGGATTCATACATCCTACACCCACCCCTGCCTTCTCCCCGCCCTCCCTGGCCTTCCCTGAGACCTGGTGAGGGCAGTGGCCAGTAGCACATCACACCACTGCTGGAGGGCGTCCTCAGCCCAGCCTTCTCTGGGCTGGGGATGGGGGCATTCGAGAGGGGGTTTATGAAGGATTGCTCTGCCCCCGGGTCCTGGTGGCACAGGGGCCATTAGAACCCCAGTGACCAGAACAGTCACTCCCAAACCTGCCATTTGTAAGGTGTCAACTGGGGACGAAAAAAACAGGTTCCTGGGCTCTAGCCCAGACCTCATCAACCCAAGTGCCCAGAGCCTCTTCATAGGCTGTTCCCTCTGCCTGGGAATCAGCATCTCACAGCCAGGCTTGGGAGCCACTGGCCTGAAACATCTTACAGCCTGCCCAGTCCTGAGTGCTGCCGCCTGGGGCACAGAGCGGCCCTTTTTGCTCCCAGAAATGGACCCTCGAGGCTGACCCCAGACTCACCTGGGAAGGACGCACCAAAAACAGAGATGCCGAGTGCAGGCACCTGATCCCACCAGCAGGCCCTGAGCAGCCTCTCCCCGCTCTGGGCTCTAGCCCCACCCCCCCATCTCTAAAATGCAGACTGCTTAATCGCCATCTTCGATTATCTGGCCTGGGAACCAGGGTCACTCAGTCCTGAGGCCGCTCAGCGAGCCAGGAGAGGCCCCCTGTGTGCACCATTAGACAAGAGAGTCCCAATCCCTGCTGGGACCCCCGACCCAGCCTCAGTGCCACCTGACCCACAGCCTCAGACCGTCCCTGCCACATTCTGACTCAGCCACCTCCTCCAGCCACCCACGGGCTACGTGGCAGGGGGGGAGAATGAGGATGGTGGTGGATGCCCCCTTCCCCTGGGGGGCAAGCACAGGCTCCCTCCCCTTCCTGGTTGCAGAGTGAGCAGAAGAAAACGTCCTCACAGGGGCCAAAGCTCCCACACGGTCAGCTCCCCCTGCCCCTCACCACTGTCTCCTTGCGGTTCCTTGAATTCACTAGGCACATTCTCACCTCAGGGCCTTTGCACTTGCTGGTCCTTCTGCCTGCAATGCTCTTCCCCACCTTCTAATGTACCATACAGTTCACTGACATATGTATTTTGTAGGAATTTTTGTTTGCTCACTGGTGTATCCTCCGTGCCTGGAATGGTGCTTGGCACACATTCAGTAAGTATTTGGTGACTGAGTGAGTGAGCCTGACCCAGCCCGGGGCTTTCTCTTTGAACCCAGGGCCCCTCTGGAGAACAATGGGAGGGGACAGAAAACAGCGGGGCAAGGACAGATGGTATGACTCATCCAAGGTCACTCTAGGGCCCTTCATGGATTCTGGATTCCGAGCACGCGTCCTAAGAATCTGGAGGAATGAGATGGTGAGCCATGGCTCATCCCGAAGGAGGATAAGGGCGTGGGCTGAGGGTCCAGATTCACACCTGCCAAAAAGGACAGAGACCCCCTACCTGGCCAAGGTCCTTCCACCAGTGTTGTCATGGAAGGTGGTGAGGACAGCCCCTCATGGAAGGGATCTGCCAGTCTCTGAGAGAAGCCAGGCTCAGAGCCATCAGAGGACTTGTCAAGAACACACAGCAGGACAAGCTGATCCCCACCTGACTGTAGGTTTCCAGAGCAGGCACTCAGTATGCACTTAGCAAAGGAATGAATGAAGTGACAGCATCAAGATTCAGGCTTAGGTCTGCACAGCCCCCAGCCCCTTGCCTGTCCCATCAGACCCTACTAGCAGGGTTCATGGCACTGTGGCGGCCGTGCCCAGCACACGGCGGGTCTTCTGTCCACACTGAGGGGAGGCCGCCTGGCTGGCTAGCTCCCTGCTCCGGCCAGGGAGGGGTCTGAGTCCGTGGCCCACCACCTGAGTCCTGCACCAGGCTCGGCGGGGAGAGGGGATGCCCTCACGTGGCTGGCGGGAGAGTCCCGTGGGCCAGGGTGGGGTGTTCACGGTCTCAAAGGGCCGCTGCTTCCTGGGGAGGCGTGGCTGCAGTCAGAGAGCCAGGGCTTGGACTGGCGGCCCTTCACTCGCCCAGCACTGTCTGCAAAGCCGCCTTCCTGCAAAGCCTGTGTCCAAATGCTGTCCTGGGTGAAATAATAAACAGGGACCCCAGGCGGGCAACGCGGTTAGCGGGGCTGCCAGATGTTGGGCTCACTGACAGGCCATCAGGGAAGGGGCGAGCCAGGCGCCACCCTGGTGGGCACGAGAGGCAGAGAAAAGGCACGTGCACTCCAGACACCAGGCCAGGCGGGTGCTACCGAGACCCAGAAGCCTTGTTCAAGCTCAGCCCTGCTCTGGTGACCCCCAGGCCTCCTGGCCTCAGGGGGGCTGCAGCTCGCCGAGGAGAGGACGCAGCACCAGGTATCTGGCCTGCAGGGGTGCAGGCCTGGGGTCAGAGGTGCACCAGCAATTTCAAGTTTCCATCTTTCCCTCATCTCAGCCACCCTCCCCATTTCAGAGACAGGGTCCCTGAGGTCCAGATGGCTGACTGGCCCACCGTCACCCAACTGCTTGGCCCATATTTACTGAGCACCTACTATGTTCCAGGACCGTTCTATGTTCCAGTAACTCAATCCTGCACGTGAGGATTCAGAACAAGGAACAAGACAAAGCTCCCCTTCTTCCTCGTCGGGACACTGTCAAGAAACTGCATGAGTGAGCGAGTTCCGTGGTCTGTGACATTTAGGGGAGGTGTGCTGTGACAAATAAATGAAGCTGGGGAGGGGGCCGGGAGTACCCGGGGCAGGGATGCTGTTTTCCTGTCGCTGGCCAGGGAACTGGCACTTGAAACAGGTGAGAACAGACCTGAAACATGAAGGCGGTGAGGCAGGCAGCTACCGGGGGTAGAGCTGTGCAGACAGAGGGGACGGCAAGGGCGGAGGAGGCCCAGAGGCCGGCGGCCAGAGTGGAGGTGCAATGGGGCACGTGGGAGGAAACAGGGACAGAGAAGGGACAGGAGCCACCCACGGGCCCTTGTGCCCGTCTGTAAGGCCTGCAGCTCTCACGGGGCACGAGATGAGGTGTCCCTGCAGCGCTCTGAGCCAAGGAGGCCAGGGACCTCCACGGGTCCTCACAGGGGTGAGGCCAGGGCAGGAGCAGGGAGGCCAGGGAGGTGGCCTGGCCAGGACGGGGACCAGGGAGAGCCGAGAGGGTGTCCAGTTCTGGGTTTATTTTGGAGGCAGGGCTGACAGGATTAGCCGCTGCGGGCGGCCAGGTGGGCGCGTGGGGCGGGCTCCCCCAGCGGGAGGGCAATCCTCCTGCCCCTGTGACAGGTCTGTGACCTTCACGCCCACTCTGTCAGCTCAGATGCCTCCACTGTTAGCAGATGTGCCAGGAGCCGTGCCCGCCTGGGTCAGCTCCGGTGACCTGACAAGTTGCGTCCACTCCGAGCCTCAGTTTCCCCTTCTTATGCACCTGTGGGTCCAGGTCAGCAGCCGAGGCCCGTGTACCTCCCTCCCCGCGGCTCCTGTCCACCTCACAGACCAGCAGGCAAGCCCGCCCCACGGATCGCTCCTTGACCCAACGTTTCTGGAGTGCCCACCGGGTGCCAGGTGTTGTCAGGGCGCCGGGGAGACAGCAGAGAACAAGGCAGACCCGCACCCTGCCCTCGTGGGCCAACGTGGACAGCAAACGGCTCCCGCCCGCCTCCTTTTTCTCCCCAAACCCTCTCACGCCCAGCACGTCCTGGGAGCTGGGCCACGATGTGGACTCAGGGCAAAGAACTTGACGTTTTTGCTGGGGGCGGGGGAGGGGATCAGAAGTATAAATACCCAAGTCCCCTTAAGTTTGGGGCACATTTTCAGTCTGTTCATCTCCCCCGCATCCCAGGGGCCGGCAGGAGAGGTTGCAGGGAGGTGTGGGGTCTCCCCATTTAGGTTCTGCCAGAGTCAGGGCAGGAGCAGGGCTGCGTGGTGCCCATCTGTCCTGCCCGGGGCTGGCCTGTGGCCCTGGGGCTGCCTGCGCTGGGGCCTGCTCACCGTGCCTGCTGAATGTCAGGCCAAGACCAGTCCTTCTTCCCCCTGCCTTTGATCTGTACGACCTTTGATCTCTGCCATCTGTCTGTCCATCCTTCCTTTCTAGACTGGTGGGAGGCCACCAGATGAGGTCACATAACTTCGTACTCAGATAGGGCACACCCACCTGCTAGGGGACCCTCTTCCCTGGGTGTGGGACCTGGCCTGGAGGTCCCAAACTTTCTCTCTCTCACACACTCACCCTGCCAGTAACCTCCGAAGCCTCCCTCTGCTGGGGGATCCAGGCCAGTGCAGCCCCATCGCCCTGCCCCCGCCATCACCTTCCTCTCTCAGCGTCCCAGCGCACCTGAAGATGCTGGATTCTGTCCCTGAGATTGGAGACTGCAAGGCCCCAGATTCGGAGAGCGGATCAGTGGGGGGAAAAGAAGAGGGAAGGAAGACAGATGGACGGACGGGAAGTGCAGATGAAGGACAGAGGGCAGGGGGGAAGGAAGGAGGGTGAGAGATGGGAGCAGAGTGGAGGGAAGAAGGGAGCCTGGAGGAGAGGGTGGGCAGGGGTCTCCCGGTGCCTCTCCCGCTCCGCATTCTCTGGAAAGGTCCTGGGACCGGAGGGCACACCTTGGTTCCTGGCTATGACCAAGGCCACCCACTCCCGGCACTTCTGGCCTGGCTGGGATCCTGACTTGGCCCTGGGAGCAGCTCCTGGCAGCCACATGCCTGCTTGGTGCCCAGCAGGGCCCACCGAGGGGCTGGGGGCCGCAGTGTGGCTGAGGCCTAACCGGTCCACGGCACCAACGCGGATGAAGCCCTGGCCCCAGCCACAGACCGACCCCCGCCCTCTGCCGGGGATGACTTCTGACCCCAGCCGTAGTCTCTAGCCACAGGCTGACCTCTGACCCCGCCCCAGCCTCAACCCTGATGCTGGCAGAGGCCTACTGTGGTGACCATCCTGTGGACGTGTTCCTCTGGGGACCACGCAGGAAGAAGGGAAAAGGCCCAGTTCAGGGCCACTCACCCCCCAGGTAAGAAGCACCATCAAGCCCGCAGTGGCCCACACAGAGGCCTCAGGCCTGCGGTGACTGGGGAGGCTGGACGCACACACGCAGCCAGGCCCCAGGGCACAGCCCCCGACACAGGCAAACAGACATGTAAAGACACACGCAGGTACCAGCACACACACGTGTGCACACGCAGACTGTCCCTGCCCCCTGCCCCTTCTCGCTGGGCCACATGGCCCCTCCGGCCCAGGCCCAGGGGCTCCCTAGGCATCAGCGAATGGGAGCGACAACAGACAGCCCTCCACTTCCTCACGGCCCCTCCTTGGGCCCCAGTGGCTTCCTCTGCCCGCCTGGGAGGGAGCCCAGCAAGAGGGCGAGCGTTGCTCCCTCCCCCAAACTCCCCCCACTTCACACAGCAGATGGAGGCGGTCAGGACGTGCACACACACACTCCCCTGATTAGACACACACGTGCTCTGATATGCAGGCGAGGAGATGCACACAGGGCGTGTATGCATGTGCGCGGGGCACAGGGTGAGGGCACGCAGAGACTCCTCTGTGACAGCGCCACACACACCCACACCTGCCTCCGAGTCATCGCCCGACCCCCCACGCTCATCGTGCCCCTACCTCTGGTGGCTCACGTGACCCCTCCAGCCCCTTCCCAGCTCTGCTCAGAGCTCCTGGGGCCTCTGCCCTCCCTCGACTTGGTGGCTCCAGGGATGCGGCCCCCAGGGACTCTCCTGGCCCACAGCCCACGGCACCTGAGGACCCGAGTCCTCCTGACCTTGTCCCGCCTGGCCCCAGGCTGCTTGTGGCACGCTCTTGCTAAGGGGGACCCAGTCCCCTGCCCCAGCTGCAGGATGAGGGAGGCCCGGGCCCAGTTTCTCCAGGGGCAGGTGAATCCCGGGGACATTCACATCAAAAGCCTGAATTCAGGGCCTCCTGGATCTGCAGAGACTGTCCTCTGGAAGGATGGAGGAGAAACTGCTGGCGGGTGTGGGCGGGGGCCGTTTGGGGAGCTGCGTGAGTGTGAGTGTGTGAGGATGGGGGAGGGGGAGGGGAAGGGGAGGGGAGGGGAGGGGATCTCTGTCCTTGGGCTCCTCCTCCTAGTCTGGCTTCATCCCAAATTCCCTGGTGGAAGCCGGGTGGGGGCAGGGGTGGCGGGTGGAGATGGCGCCAACTCCACCAAGCGCTCCCCGGGGAACCGTCCCAGCAGCCTTGGAGGTAGGTGTCTTCAGCCCACCTCAGAGACACGGAAACTGGGGCTGGGGGAGCAGAAGAGCAAGGCACAGGCCTGGGTGACTTCAGGTCCAGCCCGAACCGCCGCGCTGTCCCCAGAGCTTCTCGAGGAGCCGCTCTCATGCACCTGTTACGCCCCGGCCCCAGCCCAGCGCAGCCCACCCGGCACACGTGTGGAAGAAAGGGGTCCAACCCTGGCTTCAGACGCCCTGCTGGGCTCTCTAGGAGAGTTAGTGGGAGCTGAGGTCACCACACTCCCAGACACCCTGAACCGGGAAAGGCAGGCCCCCACCTGCCCCCAGAGCAAGTCCAGCTCTGCCATATCCCGGCTGTGTGTCCCTGGGCAGCTCCACACCCTCTCTGGGCCCGGTTTCCGCAGCTGAGAAGAGGGATAAGCGTCTGCTCCTGCTTGTGGGTGACAGTGGCGGGGGATGGGAGTGGGGCAGACACGGGCTGGACAGCAGGCTTCTAGGCTGTAATAGCTCTCTCCCTGACATTAGCAAAAAGCTCACAGTGTGCGACCAGGAGACTCCTCCCAAACCTAGGACCAAAACAGATGTGAGGACCCTTCACTGGACAAGCCGACAGGGCCGAGAGCCAAGTCCAACCAGCCACGACTAGCAGCGTTTCCAGCGGCTCCCCTGCGCTTCGGGCGGAGGGGGGAGGCCGATTGCTGGTCAGCTTCCTACACGGTCCACATGCTCCCGGGACCTGTGGCAACGGACTCACTCAGCGGCTTCCCATTGCATTTCTCAGCCTCGGTTTTTTCACCTTTAAAAGGGGGTGTTGATTAATGGAAATTAGCACGTGGAAGTCACTGTGGGATTTGCCTGCTTTATCTCTGAGGATGATTATTCCCTTCTGGTCTATGGAGAGAGCTGAGTTTTCAGCCTCTGGGATGAGTATCAAATTCCAGTTCCATGGCGATGGTCTGAACGCTGCATGTGGTCACCCTACTCAGCCGTGCTCCTGGGGCAGAGGCCCAGCCCCGCTTCGTCCCAGAACCGCACGGCCACCGACACCGCCCTGGGCTGCTAATCCCCAGATCCCTCCACAGCCTCCCAGCAGCCAAGTGCAGGGCAAGGAGGCGCCGGGAGCCCCATGCCACACACCCAGAAACTAGGGCTCAGAGAGGGAGGTGAGGAGGAGTAGAAGCAACAGGAAGACAGCTTTCGCCTCCATATAAGGAAGAACTTGCTCACAGGCAAGAGCTGCCCAGGAATGGAAAGAGCCTGCCGCCTGGGGAGGTGGTGAGCGGCCTGTGGCTGACGGCGTGCAAGCAGACAAAGGGGGTCTCCGGGTGGGGGCGCCACGCAGGCGGCACGCACGCAGGCCGGGGGAGGGCCGCGGGGATCTCTGGTCCTGTGACTTGACCGAGAACACGTGAGCAGGCACGGAATTCCAGAAGGTCAGAGCTGGGGGCCAGAGCTGCCACGTGAAAGCCCGCAGACCCACAGACGGCATCTGAAACGGGCTGGAGAAAGGGGCCCAGCCCTCCAATCGATTCCCTACCCGCCCCCCCCATCACGAAGCACTTAACCTTCAGAGGAAAATTCCTACTTTTAATTTTAGAAGTTGGAAAGTATACAAAAGTAGAAAGGAAAAAAAGCCAAAGTCCCCCTTGCCCTGGGACAGTTACCACTAACACTTCCTTCCAATCTTCTCTACGTGCATCAGTTTTGGTTAGAAATCCTGGTGTGCTCTAAATTTTAAAAAATTAAGATACAATTCACATACTATAAAATTCACCCTTTTAAAGCAGTTTTTGGTATATGCACAGAGTTGTGCAACCATCACCACTATTTATTTCCAGAACATTTTCATCAGAAAGAAACCAGTACCCATGAGCAGTCACCCCAGTCTCCCCCACACCACAGCTCCTGTCAACCGCTCATCTGCTCTCCGTCTTTAGGGGCCAGGGCAGCACCTCTTCCCGGCCTTCCTGTGCCCACCCTGGCCCCCTGCAGCCCTCTGGCAGCCTAGACAGCCTGCTGAAACCCAAGTCAGATCATATCCCGCCCGCCCGCCCTCAGAACCCTCCGTGGCTCCCACCTCACCCGAGCTACAACCACACTTACACTTCGGCCCACAGTCCCGTGCAATCGGACCTCTGCTGCCTCACCTCCTCCCACCCTCCCCTTCGCTCCCTCTGCTCTAGGCACGCTGGCCTCCATAAAGCATGGTCCTGCCCCAGGGCCTTTGCACCAGCTGTTCCTCTCACCTGGAACACGCTTCTGCTAGGCTCAACTTTCCCCACCACTCCCTGTAGTTCGGCTTTCTTCTTCTTCTCCTTCAGGACACATCACCTGACATTCTTTCTGTCCCATCTTCTCCACTAAAATGGCAGCTCACACCTAGCACTGAGTTGCAGTTCAGTGAATATTTGGGTTGTTTCCAATAGAACAAGCAATGTAAAGGAGCACGTGCAAAACCCACGCGCCTACAGAGCCGCCATCGTGAACTGGCCGCCCCTCTGCCTGTGGGCATGCGAGGTGCAAGCCACACGGTGCCTCTCCAAACCTTGCCAGGGGAGTTCTGAAAACTCGGATCTGGTCATCCACGCCGCACAGCTGCAGGACGTCAGCAGGCGGTGAGGCTCCCACAAAGGCCCAGCCGACCCCGCCCAATCCCAGCTACAGCCCGGCCCCTCCCCAGGCCCCGGAGCTCCCACCACCCTAGCAGCTGCTGCAGACGGTGCCTGCTCTCGCTGTGGTCCCACACCTGCTAAGGGACCCCACCTCACGTGCCCCCTCGGGTGCCCCCCCACCTCCCCCTCTGACAGAGCTAGGGGGCACCCTCTCCCTCCCAGCCTCCCCTGGCCCTGGCTGCGCCCAGCACACAGTAGGGCACATAGGAGGCAGGAAGCTGCGTTAAGGGGCTGAGTGAACGGCCCCGCCCTGAGGGCGCTACTGTAACGCGCGCGTGCCTCGAAGGGTCCAGCTGGGGTCACGCTCTGTGCCCACACTTGCCAACCACCTACTGTGCGCTGGCAGGAGACACAGCGATGGAAAACCCAGGACGGCCCTGGGGGGTGGGGGGGAGGTCAGGTACAGAGAAGAGGTGGGAGGGCTGGAGCCCAGATGTGCCGCTGCTGTCGGGCCCGCACGTGCGTGTGTTCGCATTCACGCTGACGACAGCAGGCTCCACAGTGGGCAGAGCCCGGAGTTCTCCCAGGGCCTCGGTCTCCCCCTCTGCATGCAGGGCTCCCCAGATTGCCAGCCTCCCTGGCCCCACGGCTCAGTCCCGCCTCCCCGGAGAGGTTTTCCGGGTACTGCGGCCCTGCCTTCTCATCCATCAGGATTTTGCTGCATTCCTGTGAGTCATTCTCCAAACAAACCCGTTGGAGGAAGAGAAGGGAGCAGGGGAGGGTAAGAGGGGAGGCTCCATGTGAACCCAGCTCTGCCTCCCACCCACTCCCCCTCCGATGCACACGTGGGGCCCCCAGGAGAGCTCTGGAGTAAGTCTGGTCAGTTGTGCTGTGGAGTTGCTGTGTGACCTTGGGCAAGACCCTTGCCCTCTCTGGGCCTCTGGAGAAGATAGCCCTGAAGGTCCCCAGCTATAGGACGCACGGGCTTCCGCAGGGGCTGTCTGTCACAAAGGAGGCAGGGTGTGAGGGAGGTGTGCCCGGGGTGCCCGATGCGGCTCTTCCCACTTCCTTTTCTGTCTCCCCACCTCTGCAGTGAGGAGGGCAAGGACTCAGTAGGCAGGGGGCCGAAGAGCGGGCAGAGCAGCTTGTGCGAGTCACAGAGCTCAGACCTGCCTCGCCCGCCCGCCGCGGGACCAGCGAGGCCTCCAGCGGAAGGCCCATCCCCTGCACCAAGGGCGCTGCGCAGGCCTCCCCCGCGGGGCCAGGAGAGAGGGGGGTCTCTGGGCAGAGCCCAGCTCTGGGGTGGGGGATGGGACACCGCCTAAGCCAGGAGGAAAAGTCCCCACAGCAGCAGCGGGAAGTGAGTCTCTGGCCGCGTCTGCGTGCATCATTCCGTGTGCGCGCACGCGTGTGCGTGTCAGTAGAGCGGCTCCCCCCGGAGTCAGTGGCTGTTTCTCAGTGAGAAGCTGGCCTCTGAGTCGCCCTCACTGCGGCCACCAGTTCTGACCGGGGCACGTGCAGCAGCCCGACGCCCTCGTCCGCGTGTCCGTCTGTGCCTCGGGATCCGGCTGGTCCGAGGCCAGGTGGCACACCTGTGTGTGTGTGAGACGCAGGCTGTGCGGGCCGTGGAAGGGCTAGGAGCACCCACGAGCGTGCCCACAGCGTGGCGGCTGGCGTCCAGGGTGAGCGCCCAGCTGGAGGACCTCCTCCCGAGGCACGACTCCGGGGGCTGCCCCTCGAGGATCCCGCTCTCCAGCTCCAGAACAAGCAGCTTCCAACCCCGGGAGCTGCACCCACGCATGCGCCCCAGCCTGGGGCTCATATTTGGGGGCCCCTTGACACTCAGAGCAAAGCTGCCGGCCACGTGCCTGGGCACGGACTCTGGACCCAGTATTAGGGTGCAAGGAGCCCGGGAAGGGGCCCGCCCGCCTTCCCAAGGCCCAGCAGGTCCTGGGTCAGGCCTGGAGGCCACAGCCTGGCCCAGAGGAGGGAGGTCAGCGGCCTGCAAGGGCACGGGGGGCAGGCGGCAGACCCAGGGCTGCGAGGACAGAGACCCTGGGGGGCAGCCAGGGGTGCTCAGCCACTGCTCCCAGCTGGGACGAGGGAGGGTCAGCTTATAGGCGCAGCGGAACAGGGGTAACCAGAGCCGGAGGCCAGGAGGCCAGCAGGGCCCCCGGAGCCCACGGTGATGAGGAGGGAGTGGGGGCTATGGGCGGAGAAGGGGAGTTTCTGAGCGTGTGGGAGAGACCAAATGGGGGGACTGAGAGGAACAGCCACACAGGACAGGACGGGGGCTCCCAGCTCTGCCCCGACCCAGGCTGGGATGTGGACCGTCCTCCTCACGGGTGGAGGCCAGGGGCTGGCACTGCAGTGGTTTCCGGGCTGCTGCCCGACCACGCAGGAGACCCCCGGGTTGCAGCCCCGCTCCTACTGTAAGTCTCTTCTCCCTGGGCCTCAGCCTCCCCGCCTGTAAAAGGGGCACCCCGGCCCACCCTGCCCCTGAGTGCGCTCCCCTCTGCGCCTGGAGCTGGGGGCGGGGCACAGGACTCACCTCCCAGATCCCCGCAGTTGCAAAGCTGGGATGCTATGGGCACTTCCACCCGGGCTAGAGGATTTGAGCGCATACAGGACAGGCTTGGGTCAGTGTGCTGGTGCCCAGCCCAGGACAGGGACCTGGTCTCCAGACTCTGGGCCATCGCTCTGTGTCCCTCACCTTGTCTGGAACAAGAAGGAGAGTGTGGGTAGAGACGGCCACCGCTGAAGGATGGGGGCTCAGGGACAAGGGGACACAGAGTCTCCCTGGGTCTCAAGCGTGACAAACGATGCACTGTCTGGGGACGTCACAGCAGGCGTGCAAGATGTAGGAGGCTGTGACCCACCGAGGCCGATCCCGCCCGGGAGCGCCAAGACCTCAGAATTCCACCTGGTCCCCCAGCCTCACCGGGGAGTGAGAGCAGCCCAAGGGGCGGGCAGGAGGACGTGGGAGCCAAGCCCTCGATCCGGGCCGCGGGCACGCACATTCACCAAGGGGTCTCCCCCTGGAGGGCAGCCCCCACTCCTGCTGCTTCCTCCAGGTCACATACACTTGGAGAGGGCCCGGGCCTGCAGGCTGAGCGATCCTGGAGGGCAAAGGGAGCAGAGAGGGGGGTGCAGGGGAGCTGGAGGGGGAGGGGGACGAGGGTGGCAGGGTACCCACTCCTCTATTTCTGGGAAGTGGGGTGGGCGGTAGCCTCTGAGGCCCATCAGGCTGCAGGGCCTGAGGACTCCAGGAACCTTCTCCTGCTCTCTGAGCTCTGCTGGCCCCTCAAGTCCCCAGGGAGCCTGTGAGCTCCTAGGTCAGCTCAGGGCAGCTCTCTTGGGGTAAAAGCCAAGTCGGCCGTGGTCAGAGGCCTTTCCCGATCCCTCCCCCACTCCACCCATCACACTGGCCCCTTCGCTTGTTTTTGCAACATGTGCAACACGTTCCTGCCTCAGGGCCTTTGCACGGCCATTCCCCCCAGATGTCCCCCAGGTTCACCGACCTCCCTCAAGTCGCCTGCTCAGGAGGCCCTTCCTGACTCCCCAATTTAAAGCTGCAAACAGCTCCCCGACTCCTGCGCTATTTTTTCCTCACTGCATTTATCGCTTTCTAATATCCTCTGTGGTACCGTCTCCCATTAGAACAGACGCTCCAGCAGGGCAGGACCTCTGCTCTGTTCATCCACGTGCACCCACAACAGCGCACGGCACAGGGCAGGGGCTCCGTAAATGCGTGGGAACGGGTACAACACCCTGTTCTCTGAGACAGGAGGGCCTCCACTCGAAGGGTGAAATCTTTATAACGTTCCCCCTGTCGAAGTTTCAATCCTCTTTTCTCCTGAGACGGCACAGAGAAGACACACGTGCCACCCCTCCCAGCCCAGGCCCACCCCCAAATCAGTGGTTGGATCTGGGGCAGGAAGGGTGGTCATCCTTTTCCTTCAGTCTGCTGACCAACCTGCATCCTAGACGTCACCCCTGGATGTTGCTCAGGCACTGACCGCATTGATCCCCCAAACCTTCCCCATCCCTGTGCCGGGCGCCCCTACCCACCCACCACTCCCCCGGGACCACTGGCCGTCCCCCAGGCTCTGCCTGTGCCTGCCTTTCCTCTTCAGACCCCTGTCCGGCCCTTGCCCGCCTGGATCCTCGGCCTGGCTCCTACCTGGTCTCCCTCTCCAAGTGCTGGCCTTCTGTTTTACCCGTGATTCAGCCTCATCTTTCAGCCCAGAGCACCGCGCCAAAGGCCAAAGTCTCCCTCCAGCCTGGCCGTGCCCTGGCCCCAGCCCTGCTGGCCACACCCAACCGCCCAGGTTGTCAACCGCTCTTGTCACCTCTCAGCCTTTGCTGGAGCAGCACCCGCTGCCCGGCTCGGCAAGTCTGCTGCCCGCCGCCCTTTCAGGGTGCCCCCACCGCTAGCCCCATGGGGGACCTGGCCCTCTCTGGGCCGGGCACCGTCACTCTGCACAACGACCTCCAGCTCCCCACCGTCCTGTGGGCTCCCTCAGGCCAATGAACAGGTGCTCAAGGAACACCTGCTGAATAAATGAATGAATGATGTGAACCAATTAGCGAGAAGGTGAATAAATGAGTGAGAGTCTGAGAGGAAGGACTCTGGGAACAGGTCAGCAATAACGCTCTGTTTTTTGCCAGGTCTCCTCCACGGCTCACAGTTCTGCGGTACGGACCTGGCAGGGGCACACGTGAACACGATGCTGACGAAAGTCACGATGCATCAGTCCGAATGGGCTAGGCTATGTTGCTGTAACAAATCCCCCAAACCTCAAGGGCTTAAAGCAAAACAACAAAGGTTTATTTCTCGTTCGCACTGCAGGTCCGGCAGGGCGGCAGGGAGGCTCCTGCTCACCAAGTCGTCACACCTGGGCCAAGGGAAAGAGGCCTGGCAGGTGGCCCTGGCAGTGACACACCCAGCCAGGGAGGGACACATGTCTCATTGGCCAGACCTGGTCACATGACCCCAACCAACCACAAGCCGTCCCAGAAGCTCATCCTACCATGGGCTCGGGAGGATGGGGAACCAGGAGTTTGGACCAAAAGCTCGACTGACACCTCTGATGACACCACCACCAATACCAACAGCAGAGGCCACTCATCCAGCACTTCCTGTGCCCTGGACGCTGGCCTGAGGCCCAAAGTGGAATTTCCCTTAATGCTCACGCGTTATTCTGAGGCCAGTGCCACGAACAGCCCCGTTTTCCTGATGAGATCACTGAAGCCCAGACACTGAAGTGACTGACTCACGGAGATCACCCAGCTGGGACGTGGGGACCCCGAGGTCGGAACTCACGTTGGTAATTCCGGGCCCTCATGACCCCCCCCCCCCATGGAGCCCACTGCTGGGCACAGGCTCTCAGCTTCCTCCACCGAGGCCAGCTGGGGGCAAGGACTGCGCTGGTCGGGTGACTGTCCCCACCAGAAAGAGCCTCCTTGCCCTGCCGTGTCCCATATCCAGACATCCCCGATGCTGGTCCCAAATTTCACGGATAGAAACGGAGGCCCAGAGGGAGGGGTGACCGGGCCAAGGTCACCCCGTGGGGCTGTGCATGGCAGAGATGAGGTCGCAAGTCCCTGTTCACTGTGGCCTGACTGTCCCACCTGCTCTGACAGCACTGGGTGCCGCGGGCACCCACAGCCTCAACCAGGGATGCTCAGAAGTGAGGGTGCTGATATACACTCCCCCTTCCTGCAGGCAGGTCCACTGAGGTAGTGTCCCCAGTTCCAGGCCAGCAAGCCTGTGGCCCTGACCACCCGGGCCGCTCTCTGAGGAGCTGGGCTGAGCAGCCGGCACCTGCTCCCAGGGACAGTCCCGTCGGGGAGGCCAAAGAGGGACGGACGGAGGTAAGTCTCTCCTCCAAGGTGTCACCTCCAGGACTTCTGAAAACAAGGCCGGGTGACCTTCAGAGAAGCCACATTGGGGAGGGGGGGTTTGTGCAGAGTGGCAAGGAACAAAAGAAAAGGGGGCAGTGGAGTTTGAGAAAAGACCCACCTGGAGTCAGATCCCAGCTCTGCTCTGTGACCTGAACCTCCCCAAGCCTCCGTTTCCTCATCTGTAAAATGGGGTTGTGAGCGGGAGTACAGATGACGTACCCCATACCTGATACAAACGCTGTGGCCGTTACGGTTGTTATTGGTATTTTTTTGCCCACCACGCCCCCCCCCATCAACCTGAGCCCCAGACCTTGATTCACATATTTCTTGAACTACGGGGGTCCCCCACCAGAAAGATTACGGGTGCAGACTCTCGCCCTGGCTGCCACTAGAATGCGCTCCTCTCACCTGGTCCCTCCCAAAGGTTCCGTGCCCAGGAGCTAGGTCAGAAAGAGCCCCCACCTGTACCCAAACCCCGCCCGCATCCACGCCCCAAGCAGTGCCACTGGCTCAGTGTGGCCGGCCCTCAGCCCAGCCTCTGGGGGCAGCCGTCCTCCCAGCCGCCTCCTCTGCCCGGAAGCCTGGAGTCTCCGAGTCCCCTTACCTACTAAGCCCCCGCCCCGCCAGCTGCTGGGAGTGGGGGGGGGGGGGGGGCGCGGCAGAACCTTCCAGCACCTAGGAACACTACGCCCAGCTCCCCAGCCCAATCCTCGGCCCACAGCATGTGTGGAGCATCTGCTACGTGCCGTCCACCCTGAGAGACACAGCTGCGAAGGGCCAGGCCCACTTCCCCGCCAGCCCACAGTCCAGCTGCGCAGACCCGCGGGGACACACGCAGGCTTGAAGGCGCACAGACCTGCCCCCCAGCTAAGCGCCTCTGGCCGCCGTCTCACCGCGCCAGCCTCAGCGCCTCCATCTGCACCAGGAGACGGGAGCAGGATCTGCCGCGTGGGTGGTGCCGAGCTTCAAGCAGAGCCTGGCACACAGTAGGCGCTCAACCCGTGTAGGCCTCATTTCTCCCCTAGACAGGCCAGGGCAGAGCCAATGGAGACCGCCCTCCAGCTTTCCACCACCTCATTAAACAGGGAGGACTGTCCGCCCGGCTGGGATGCCACCTGACGCCCCTGGCAGCCTGCCCGTTCACCTCCATCCTGTCTGCAAGGACACTGGGCCAGCACGGAGCAGGCCGAGTCCTGGCTGCAGGCCAGCTGTGCCAGGACCCCAGGAAAACAGAAGAGGCCCACCCAGCAGGCCCAACTGCCCCAGAGCCACAGAGTCACTGCCAACACCCCCCCGCCACCACCTGCACACACACAGTCGGCCCACAATAAACACCAAGGGTTGTGCTGGTGGAGGGAACCAGGCTGAGGCCAGGCTGTGTCCTGAGATGAGGTGGCCTGAGTTCAGAGGGACGCATCTGGCCCTCTGGGCAGCAGTGAACCACTAAGAGTGTTGAGTGGCAAAGAGACCTCTGCCCACATCTCCAGCCTCAGGCCTCACCTCCATCTGTGCGCTTGGGCTTTGTGTGCTTATCCCTTACCCCCTGCCCCGAACCGTCCGCCAGGCCTTTGCTCCAACTGCCCCCCTTCCTAGAGGGCTATTCCCAGCCTCTCTGAGGAGCTCACACTCATCCTTCCAGGCCGGGCTTAGAAGCCTCCCCTAACCTTCCCGGTCTGGGCTCAAAGACGCTCTCTGCTTCCCCCAACACGGTCCTTTTCACACTGCAGTACAGGGATTCCCTCCTAAGGCCACCCGCCCAGACAGAGATCCTTGGCAGGCAGAGCCCCAACTTGACAGGGCCGGGGTCGGCGTCCACAGAGGGGCACTGCGTTACCCTTTATGGTTCTGTCTCTGAGGTGGCACGAGGGGAGGGGGACGCAGGAGCCCACTCGGGAGACACGGGTGGTGCAGACCAGAGGGGGTGGGCTGGAGGGGGCTAACGGAGGGGCTGGGTTGCAAGGGGAGGGGAGAGGGCAGGGAGGAGAAGGCCATCTGGGGGAAACCGCTGACCAGCTCTCCTGTCTCCCTTCCCTTCTCCCCCTCCCCCCGAGGGAGAGGAGAGGGTGGGAGGGAAGGACCCCGCGGGGGAAGGGGACGTGAGCTGCCCTGGACTGGGGCGCACCCCCGAAGCTCAGCTGGTGGGCTGGGGAGGAGCAGAGGCAGGTCCCACCGGGAACACCTTAAGCCTCAAAGCTCTGGAAGGTTTCCATTGCTCCCACGGCCCCGGGGCCCCCAGCCCGGGCAGCGGGCTCAGGGCAACAGCGCAGCCGCAACCTTTGTGCCACCCCCAGGTGCCATGCGGGGGCAGGACAGCCAGACCAGGCGGCCTCAAGGAACTGACTCCCCTCACCCTGGGCTGCCCCGCCCCCAGCAGGGGGACCCGACCACCCCTGGGGCACAGAGGCTCACCTGGGAGGAGCAGGGATGGATGTCAGGGAGGGTGGGAGAGGGAGGTGTCGGGCCTCGGAGAGGTGACACGGACTGCCCGCCGCGCGCCTGGCATGCAGTGAGCGACCACCATTGTTACTGTGGGTGCCAGAGGGTGAGGCCAGGTCACAGGCAGCAGCCGGTTCCGAAGGGCCTTGAACGCCAAGCCGGAGCTGGCCAGGCGCTGGAAGGGCGGGCGGGTGGGCAGCAAATCAATTACACGAACCTGCACGCAGCCTGAGCCCACCTTGGTCCATCCCACCCCCCAGCCTCCCCCCTGCGCACCTTCCGGGTAATGAAGGCCACGCAGGCCGGCAGCCGGACAGAAGCAATTAAACCCGTGCTCAAGGCCACGAAGCATTAATGCAGCTCATTAGCAGAAGAACGAGAAGACCCTCCAAGGGCCACAGGACCCCAGGGCTGCTGGGACCTGAGTCCCAAGAGAAGCCCCACCCACGGGGGCCCCGCCTGGGACGGGGTGGGGGGTCCAGGTCCCCAGGGTCCCAGTCCGGGTCCCAAGACTAGGTCTTTGGACGGTGAGGGACGAGGTCCAATGGGGACGGCAGGCGTCTCTCTCCCAAAGAAACACCTGGGGAGACAAGCCTGGAGGTGCGTGTGCCACACAGGGTCCCCGGCAAGGGAGCTGGAACCCAGGTCTCAGCCTGCAGGTGGCTCGTCGATTCAACACGAGAGCAGCAGCCAACACTGAAGCCAGTTCTAAGCCCTTAAAAATTCTCTCATTTAATCCCTCCCGTGACTCCAGGAGCTCGTGGGTCCTTACTGTTGAAACTGAGGCTTGGACAGGGACTTGATTTACAGGGCGGTCTGGCTCCTGAGGCTGGGCTCGTAACCAGGAAGCTGCATCACCACGGGCAACACAGCCAGGACACCAGGGAGGCGCGGGGCTGTGGCTAGGAGGAGGCGTGCCTTCCCACCCCACCTGGGTGTCAGGCTGTAGGAGGGCCACCAGGCGTGGTCTTGAGGGAAGCAGACCACAATAGTCCAGGTGAGCTGTAAGCTGGAATTGGACGTGACCGTCTCCCAAGGACCGCTCCCTGGCAACCCATTGGCTTTTTTCCCCCCCAAACACTGGTGGGCCTTCAAGGTGGGTCTGGGGGCCAGATGTGGCAGGACGGCAACCAGTGTGGCACCTGGTCTAATGCACAGCACGGTGCCCGGCAATTAAAGGCGTCCAGGGGCTTCCCTGGTGGCGCAGGTTAGGAATCCGCCTGCCGATGCAGGGGACACGAGTTCGAGCCCTGGGCCGGGAGGATCCCACATGCCACGGAGCAACTGGGCCCGTGCGCCACAGCTACTGAGCCTGCGCTCTAGAGCCTGCGAGCCACAAGTACTGAGCCCGAGAGCCACAACTACTGAGCCCCCGAGCCACAACTACTGAAGCCCGCACGCCTAGAGCCCGTGTTCCTCAACAAGAGAAGCCACCGCAGTGAGAAGCCCGCGCACTGCAACGAAGACTAGCCCCCCCGTTCACCACAACTAGAGAAAGCCGGCTTCACAGCAACGAAGACCCAATGTAGCCAGAAATAAAAATAATAATAAGTAAATTTTTAAAAATAAAAAAATAAAGGCGTGCAGGACACACTCGTGGGCAGGCGAATGAAGGAACAGACACCTCTGTCTGCTGCAGAGGGGCTGGGCCTGACGCTCTGGCTTCGTCTCTTCCCAGCTTCCTTCAGCCCAGGGGCAGCCTCTGTGAGAGCAGGAGGTGGGGCCTGAGGGCAGGCTCCCGGGGTCCCCTGGGGCAGTGCCTCTGGCATTCCAAAGTCAAGGCTGTAGCTTGTGATGTCTCGAGGGCCCTGGCGGGGAAGGCAGAGAGCACTGGGAGAGGAGACACCGGCTGCCCGAGCTCCGATCAGAGGTGATGGAGCCGGAAGGGAACTTCTAGCCCCTTCGGAGCCCAGAGAAGGTGGGCAGTGGCCTGGGGCCACACAGCAAGGGTCTCGGTCCCCTGACTCATTCAAGTCCTAGCTGAGCCTTTCAGGGGCTGGCACAGCCCAGCCTAGGCACAGGACGCCTGCTCTCTGTTAGAGAAACTCTGCAAGTTTGGCCCATGCCTCTGTCTTGGCTCGTGACAAAGGCGCATCCCCACACGGGAAAGTGTAACAATGCAAACAACTTAATTACTGTCTTTCCTGCTTTGGCCACAGCTCCCCAAGGGCAGGGCTTATGAACAGCCAGATCACGGCTGATTTTAGCCCCGGCAGCACACAGTAGGCCTGCAAACACATTTATCAGCCAGATGAAGTACTGTTACTACAAACAGTCACGGCGCCAAAGAAAAATGTGGCCGGTGTGGGCTTTCCTGCCTCCCCAAAGCCTTCGGGCGCCCCCTGCCCCCAAGCAGCAGGCTCAGGGGCCTGGACGGACCTCAGTGCCCTCGCGGCTGGGGCTGCAGGCAGGAAAGGGGCTTGCCCCCTCCCGAGCCTGACCCTGAGGCCGGCCCACCCTCTCAGCTGCCAGCTGGCCTGCAAAGGTATCATCGGTCCTGGGGGGCCCTCGGCAGCCTCATTAGGAAAGTAGTGACAGACGCGTTAGCTGCTGAGGTGGGGGGAGCTGAGGGCTGTCACGAGGCTGAGGAAAACCGAATGCCACTGGGCCGGGTCTGGGCCGGGAGCTGCAGCTAGGGAAGGGACAGAGACGACGCCCCGGTGCAGAGTCGCCCCCAGAGCTGGGACGTGCTCCTGGGACTCGGGGCCCAGAGCCGGGTCTCCCCATCATTCCTTGCTGTTCTTGCTGCCTGCCTCCAGGCTGGACTCGACTTGCCGAGTGACCCCCGACGAACCCCTGCCTCCTGCTCTGTGCCTTGGCCTCTGTGAGAGAGGAGCATGGCTGGGAACCAAGCCCCCAGGCACAGAAGAGGAAGCTGAAGCCTGGGGGCTGGGCGGGGGGGCTGCCGGAGCCATGCCCGGCATTAGGGGCTGCCATGGCCACCTCAGGCTGTGTGCCCTTGGACCTCGGTTTCCCCATCCGTCGAACGTGGGCCCAGACCACCTTGACCCTGGAGTTCCCCCTGGTCTCTGAGTCACAGGGCAGGGAAGGCCCGGTTCTGCTGGAAGAGGCCCAGGGCCATCCGCCTCCCTTGAGTCCCCAAGGCCAGTCCTTCCTGGAGCCTGAGGCGCAGCCACACGGGGGTGGCAGAACACAGGCGCGCCAGGCACCCATCCCTCCCGGTGCCCGGGGCTGTAAGCGGATGCTCCGCAACCCAGCCGGCGGCCGCTGCCTCTGCCTTTGATGTAAAGTCCTGCGCCACACTCCACGTGCACACAGAAACAGGACGCACACACACACACACGACAGACAGACTCAGCCACACATGGGGACCCGCTCACAAATGCAGACACACAGAGGAGCACGTGTGTCCTCCCCCCACGTCGTGGACACCGCCGCACATGTAAGCACCCAAGACACGCTCGCAAAACCTCTCCCCTGTTTCCCAATCAAAACACACCCGCACAGACACAAACACAGACACCCCACTGTACACACACAGATCACACACAGACACCCCACTGTACACACAATCACACACACGAGCTCACTCTCAGCAATCCGACACACACAGACTCACACACGTGCCTGGATGCAGGAACCATCACCCTCCATGTACAGAGCCCCCCAAAGACTGACAGACACACGCCACATACACACAGCCCCCAAGCCCAGGAACACACACAGACACACACCCATCTTGCCACTTGGTTAAATTCCACATGGAAGGCGGTGCCCAGCCCAGAAGAGCAGCTCCAGATAAGTAAACCGCTCAGAGCACCAATCTCAGCCCCAACCCAGCCGCCTCCTTGCTACAGGTGAAGTGAAGCAGGCCTTACATATTTTATACATGAATAAACTTGCTAAAAGAATACAATTTACAGGGCCATTGGCTGCAGGCTCCCAACATCCCTCCCGCATCTTTTCACTTCGGAGAGCACACGGCAGTGACGGCAGGTGGTGGCCAGTGGGGCATGCTGTGTGGTACCCCACCCGCCGCCCCTCTGCCTAGGGTGTTATTCCAGGGAAAGGAGCGTTCTGTGGTTTTCCATCCACTAAATCCTGCTGCTGCTCAGGGACAGGGCCCTGTGCTCTCTTGCCTCTTCGGCTTTTCCCAACCCTTGGATGCCTTTTAAATGCCAATCCATCCTTGGCAACTCTGATTTTCCAAGGTCTGTTTCACACAGGGCTGGGATGTGTTAGAATCGAACTGTTGAGGAATGGGGAAGAGAAGGCCTGGCAGGAGGGACGGATGGGGGCAAGGGCGGCTTGTAGCTCGAGAGGCAGCTGGGCAGAGGGAGGCTGCGCCTGGTGCCAGGCCCGCACACCCCCGGGGAGAGGCTAAGGAGCCCAGGGCAGCAGAAACCTGCTCCTAGGAGGTAGAGAGGGAGCAGAAGGTGGGCCACAGGACCAACAAGGGGTCTTTGAGTCCGAGTGTGCTGGGCAAAGGAGGCCCCGGATGAGGCTGAGGTCTGGGACCTCGGTGTGGCCTTGCGGCTGGAGCCTGGGTCTCAGCGAGGGCCACAAGTCTTAAACGTACCTGTTCAAGCTGGGTGGCCCCTGCCCAAGCTGCCGATCAGAGTGAGTGGCTGTGGGGAAGGGCTCCTGGGGTCGGCAGATGGGGAGAGGGCGAACTAAGTTAGGAAGCAGCCCCCCAGCCCGACTCTTGTCTGAAGCTCTCCCAAGACCTGGTTGCAGTTCCCTCCAGACTCACAGACTCAGGAAAGAGGAGCAGGTCCCACAACAGGAGGGGAGAAAAGCAGGATGTCACATGGTACACAGGGGAGGAGTGGCGGCATACTTAAACAGAGACCCCATGAACGGGGGGCGAAGAAAAGTCAAATGCAGCTGCCTTTGGAGACTGGGAGTTCGGGTGAACTGCTTTTCTTTTAACCTGCCTTATTTTCCAAAAGTCTACAATAAGCCTGTCCTCCTTGTATAGTGATTACAAAAAAGGTATTAAACCACCAAGTGCCTTACAAAACCAAATACATAGCGTGACTCCACATCTTATATTTATTACATTTATCATATGTTGTTTACCACATGCCTAGAGAAAAAATGTTGACAATGGTGTGTCCTGGGGGTAGAATTATACGGGATTTTTACTTGTTTTACGGCATTTTAATGTTTTTCTAAAATCAACATGTTTATAACCTGGTGATTTTATTAACAAGCTCAGGCCTGAGAAGTTCTTTTCCATATCAAGTCCCTCCCGCAGCTGCTGAAGCCCATTCTCACCCTCCCGGTGCGCGTGCCCCGGGCGAGGCTCGGGAAAGGCCAAGGACAACTGCCCCCGCCCAGAGCCCCCCTTCCTTCCAAGGCCCAAGGCTGCACCACGTCCAGCGGCCTGCCCAAGCCAGGTGGGGGCGGTCAGAGCTCAGCGAGTGCCCCGGGAGAGAAGGCAGCCCGGGAGTGACTAGCGGGCCACCGAAAGGCCGAGGCCCGAAGGGGCGCCAAGCAGGAGCGGCGGCTGGCGGGCGAGGGGCAGAGCTAAACCCAGGCCCGCCCCGCAGGGCAGCGCAGGACGCACGGCCGCAGCTCCCCAGCAACCGGCACCGGACGCGGGAGCAGAACCCGGCCGAAGCCAGACCGCCCGGAAGCCCCGCCCCGCGCCCCGGTTCCCGGAAGCCGCGGGCTGTGAGGGGCGGGGCCTGAAAACCCCGCCCCCCCGCCCGGGTTCCCGGAAGCCGCGGGTTGGCGAGGTGAGGGGCAGGGCCTGGAAGCCCCGCCCCGCGGCCGCGCGGGGCACGCCGGGAGGGGCGCTGCCATGGCGACGCAACGGCAGTCCCGCCCCGCCCTCCCCGTGTCGCGGTCTCGGCCCCAGCGGCGCTCATCCGCTCGGACGCGCGGAGGCTCCGGCGCGGCCGCGGTGGGGGCGCCGCCGGGAGCGAAGGGAGGCCAGAAAGCGCGGGCGTTTGCCCTCCCGAGGTCGGGGAGGAGAGGACATGGCCCCGGAGGCGATAATGCAGCTGCCTGCGTGTCTGGCCTGCCCGCTCCTGCCAAGCTCTCCCCGAGTTGGAGCTGCGCGCTCCTGGACAGGCGGGCCAGCCCCGCTAGGATCCAGGGTTTGGCCCCGAGATGGCCCCTCCACCACAGTGCAGACGTTCCGCGCCAGGGCCTGGGGCCCGAGATGCTGGCCTCTGCCCACCCACACGCCAGGCATCTGCTGCTGGACAGTGCAAACTCCTCTGCTCGGCTGCCGTCCAGGCCCCCGCAGTGCCCTCCCAGGAGACCCAGCCAAGCTGGCAGCCCGCCAGGCAGACCCTGACCCCTTCTTGGCCTGCATCCCCATAGGGTGGGGTCTCACACGACAGGCCAGGCCAGTCGGGCCGGATGACTTATCTCCCCAGTCCTGTGTGAGTGGCTCTGCCCGGGTAGATGGGCAAACAAGCCCAGATCTGTTAAGGAGTGAAGTGGCAGGGCTGGGACTCGGCCAGGCTGACTCCAGACGCCTGTCCACACACAGTGGCACTCCCTGCTCCGTGGCCACCCAGCCTGGGCTGCTCCAGCCACCTATCTGCCCAGAGCACTGGCTTGGCCTGCGGTCCCCTCCTCCCCCTCCCTCTCCCCCTCCCACCAGCCGGCTTCCCTTCTGAGCCGCCAATCTACAACCACACAAAGCCCTGTTTGTTTGCTTTCTCTGCTGCTCCCCCTGGATCCGATGTCTTTCTCTGCTACCTGCCGGCCTGGCTTCCTCTCCATGCTGCCTTCCCAGCCTGCTGAAGGGAAGGAGGGGCCGACCATACAGCAAGCCCTGCCTCGTGGCCACCCCGTCGTTCCTAGAATCCACCTCCTTAGTGCTGGAGGCTGGGGACCAGCCAGGGCGATCTGACTGAAAATGGCTTTGCAGCCCCCTCACTGCCTCTCAGAATGTAGGGTGTCTTCTGGGTGGGGCAGGAGCGATGCCTGCAGCCAGGGGCTGGGACAGGGGGAGGGGAGCCAGAGCGGTCCAGCCAACCTCCCCTCTCCTTTTGTGAGCAAGGCCTGTTTTGTTTGTCAATCAGGAAGGCTGCCCCTGACTTCCCAGCAACCCAAGGGGGCTGCCAGAGATAAGGAGATGAATGGGACCAGAAACGCCAAATTCGAGGAGGCAGAGGGACGCCCCAGTTTCATGGCCTTCACCCACCCTCACTCTTTCTGGGGGTCCACAGGCTGCACTGGGAGCCTGGCTTGGTAGGTGCCCCCTCAGTGCCCACCCTAGGCAGGCACCTGGGCAGACCCCTCAGCATGGCAGGCACCCTCTGCAGTGTCTTGGGAAGCCCTATCGGCCTGAGCTGAAACAAGGCTTTCACAGGCAAAGAAAAATAAACACCCGCATTCCACACCACCTTTTCTACCTGCAGAGTGGGGCTGCCCTCTCTCCCGGTTCAAATAAAGAAACCCAACACCGATACTGCACGGAGATACCACAATCTCGCCTGGTTCCTTCTACCCAGGGCTCTTTCATTGCGCCCTGCCGCGCTGGGTGGCCCAGGGCAGGTCCTAACCTCCTGGGGCCTCCCTCTTCCCCTTCCTGTCCCCTTCCATGCAGAGTTTAACCCTTACAGCAACTCCAGGGTAAAGGTGTGGTTATGCCCGCTTGACAGATGAAAGGAAGCTCCAATTTCCAGAGACTAAAACTGCTCTGGTCAGAATTCAAGCCCACTTCTGACTCTAAAAACTTCCCACCAGGTCACAGTACTATCTCACAGTCAGACATTATCTGCTGACTGGATGAGTGACCACCATGAGGAGGTGAGCGAGCAGCAGGCAGGGCCTGGCTTTGGCGCCCAAGAGATGTGGTTTCCAATCTCAGCTCTGCATTTGGTCGCTGTGTGACCTCATGCAGGTCACTTAAACTCTCTGAGCTTCAGTTTCCTTGATAATCTGTATGAGGCGGTTAATAAGGCTTAGAGAGGACCACCCAGTGCCAAGCACAAAAGCAGGCACTCATTAAATGATGGCTTTGCTCCACGATCCCTCTCAGCAGCCAAAGAGCCAGGCATACACTTATTAGAGGAACCAGGCCTCTCGCACCTCTGCCTTCCCCCATCTGGCCCTGCTGCCGCGCATGCCCCCTGCCACCGTCTCTGGCCCTCTGGAACGCTCAAGCTGAGCTCCCCAGGCTCCTGTCCTGTCCAGGAGACCAGGGCCTCTCTGTTTAATCTGCCAGGGAGGGGGCCCCAAAGGTCAATGTCACCCTAGGGGAACAAAGCCAGCTCCATCCACATCCTGCGGGACTCGACAAGAGAGAGCCACTCAGTTAAGTCTGATCTGGCAAAACGTCTGTTTTTAGTGCTATTTTGGGCCATGGTGGGGATTTTCTGTGCTCCTCTCAAAGGTACCCTAAACCGAATTCCTCTCAAAGGTACCCTAAACCGAATTCCTTCCCATCTCCCCTATCCCTATCTGCGTTTGAAATGAAAGTATTGTTCTTCCTCTCCTTTTTTTCCTGCTTCTCTTTCCCACCTATCAGATGGATGCAAATGAGGGAAGGGGCAGAGCTGGGACCCCTCGGAGGGCAGCACTCCCCCCACCCCCAACCAGTCCCCCAGAGCACAGCATGCTAGGAGACGCAGTTGCCTCAAACCAGGCAAAGCAGAGAAGTCCTCGGCCTTCCGGTTCTGGAAGCCCTGGGGCCGGGTCATTGTCTGCTGCCGCCCCAGACACACACTAGGCGTCTGCTCCTCCCACCACACACCTCTGCCTTTCTGCTTCTCTGCCTTTGCTTGGGCTGCACCCGCGCCGCCGGCCTGGAAGCCCTCCCCCAAGGCCTCCCCTGCGAGGAGCGCCTTCTTAGCTGCAACACGATCACAACTGAATCCACATCTATGAGTCATGTCTTTCAGGTACTGTGGGCTTCAAAAGGGCAGGGGCGGCCGCCATGTAGTCACCCGTTTCTCCAGGGCAAGGCGGCTCAGACCCCATCAGCACTGTTGACATTTGGGGCCAGGTAATTTGTTGCGGGCGAGGGGGGGGTCCTGTATATCCCAGGGTGCTAAGCAGTATCCCTGGCCTCGACCCACTGGATGCCAGCGTCCACCCCCCTCCCCCCGTGAAGACAACCAACAATGTCTCCAGACGGTGCCTAACGTCCCCTGAGGGACAAAATCACCCACAGCTGAGAACCGCTGCCCTGAGGCCTGGCACCCCGCCCCCCAAAATGAGTGAATGCACGACTCTCCCTTCCTCCCCCAGTAGAAAGGGTGATTTTTATTTTACCTCTTTTCCTCTTATCATAATCATGTACAAATTTCATTTTCCCTAGCAGCCCAGAAGCTTCCAGAGTACAGGCCCATTTGACCTCAGCTGTGTATTAGTGCTGATCACCAGTTACCATTTTGCTGCAGGAATAACTCAAAGCATCAGAGAGCACCCGACTAAAACCCAGTTCTGCTCTCCCTTCCGCACCCTGCCCTGGGCTCCCGTGTGGCTTTGCTTCAGCAGCTAAGCTTGTCTGGGCCTCAAAGTCTCTGCATCATTGTAACAATTCTTTGTCCTATTAGCGAGTGGGAGGGTTACAACTTCACACCTCTAAGGAGCCGTAGTGCCCAAGAAGAAATCTTTCAGATGGTTTTTAATTTACATTTTCTGAGAATTATTATTACTAATAGGCAACATCGTTAAGCACTTTGCTATGTGCCAAGTACAGCTGAGTGCTTTACAGGCATCATCTCATTCAATCCTCTTAAAAGGGAAACGATGATGTCGGTACTATTGTTTCTGCTGTCTATAAATGAGGAAAGAGAGGCCCAGGGAGCTGGAGGAACCTGCCTGAGGACATCCAGAGGTGGTCTGCTGGCCTCTGGCAACTGAGGATGTCAATCAGAAAACCTGTTCAGCTTCAACCCTCGATACTGAAATTACTTTTCGAAGTCTGAAGCCCACCTGGTACAGGGAGAGTTAGACCTTCCCAGGTGGACAGGCCTCACCCACTGGGCTCCGGCTGCAGATACCTGGCCCCAGGGCTGCACGGAAGGTCTGACTGGAGAGGTACCTGGCGCAGCGGCCTGCCTGGGCCGGGGCTTGGGGGCGGGGCTCGGAGGGCTGCCACCCCCTTCCCGGGTGTCACCCCTCTCCGGAAGGCCCTGGCTGGACTGCCTTCCCTCAGTGCCGAGCAGGTGCTGAGATTCTTCAGGGCAGGAATAAAAAAGAACCATCCTCGAGCACCTTCTGTGTATTTCTATGTATTAAAACAGGCTCTGTCTTAAGAATTTTATCTGCATCAACTCACTAATTCTCCCAACAACCCTATGAGGCAAGCGCTGCCATTTCCCCCATTTTACAGATGAGTAAAGCAAATAAGTAACTTGTCTGAGTTTGCAAGCGGCAGAGCCAGAATGTGAACCCAGGCAGCTGAACTCTGAAAGGTGTTCACGGCCAAAAAGTCTGTGTTTACGGCTGTGTTCCCAGCACCCTGGTGTGCGGGAGATACTCAGTATGTGATTTATGAATGAATGCACAAAGAAATGAATGGGTTTGTGGTTACACTGCCGCCCAAGTCCACCTACAGCACCGGGGCAAAGCCCCTTTGCAAACAGAAACTCTGGCCGGAAAACTGTAATTCTCACCTGCCCCACCGGGGGACAGAGACACGCAATCCATCCACCTCAGCCTGGCTGGGGAAGGAACAGGCACCAGACTCCTGGTTTGGGCCAACATCGCCGCAGGGAAGGCTAGGGGAGGAGTGATAACAGCGACCTCTTAACCCACAGTCCTTCAGCAGAAAGAGTACTGGTCCCTGCCGAGTCCACGCACCAGCAGCCAGGAGGGGCCTGTGACTGTGCCCGTTTCAAAGGGGGGGAGACGGAGCCCCTGAAAGGACGGTGGCACCTGGATGTGAACCCGGGCTGGCCTGTGTTTCTGACCCCATGCTTTCCAGATTACAGAGCACACTGAATGCAGCAGTTACCGCCCCCTCTCGGACAGGAGGGGAAACGTGCTGGGGCGGTGGGGGGGACGGGGGAGGGGGGATGGAGAGGGCGTGACTTTCCTGAAGCAGCAGCTGGAACTCAAACCCTGTCCTGATTCCAAACCCAGGGCCGCTCCCCTGCTCAGCCCTGCTGCCCAGACTGGACTGAGGCATGTCTCCAGGGAGGGGACGGGAGGAGAGGGGGCCAAATGCGGCGTAGTCTGCACCAGCTCCCTTGGGACCCCCAGCCAGGGGCCCGTCCTCACCCTGAGGGGCCCCAGCCCCCCCACTGGGCCCCTACACCTCCTAGCTGACAGCTCCCCTCCGGGCTTGCGGGACCCCTTCCCCCTGAGGCCGATCACCATGCAGAAACTGGACGCCTGCTGTCCACCGGCCCTGAGCATCTCATCTCCGGGGCCGGCAAGCCCAGGGCCAAGGGGCAGAAACGTGGCGGGGAGGGGGTGTCTGCTGGGTGAGCGACGATCGGCTAGTCACGCCAGAGCCCTGGTGCTCCTGGCCCGTCCTTCTGTCCTTCCTGACTAGGCGTCCTTTCCCACGTCGCCCTCTCCTCCTCCTCCCCACCCGCCCCACCGGTGTCCCACCACCACACACACTATGCACACAGATTCGAGAACCAGTAGAGCAAAAGCTCTGCTCTGGCAGCCGAGCCCCATCTGCACCTCCAGCTGCTGGCACCCACCCTGGTGTCACATTCCAGTCTCAGATCCCGGTGACCCACCCAGGCACGGGGCACGGCTCTGCCTCAATCCCGGGAAACAGGACGAGCCAGTTTCTCCTCGGCCCCCCAGAAGGAGCAGGGGCCCCTCTCTGGCCTTGCCCGTCTCCTCTGAGGGTGATGAACAGAATCCCCTGACTGGCGCCCCAAGAATCCCCAAGATCCCACAGGGGCCCCCGAAACAATGCTGGGCTCCCCCGCCCCACCTCACCCGGCCCTTCCTGCCGGGAAGACTTCTGAGCGCCCTGCGCCCCCGGCCTCACCCTTGGAGCTGGGGCCGCAGAGAGGAGGCGGCCGAGCTCTGGGCCTGGATGCCCTGGCCTCCTGGGGAGGACAGACACGGACAGAATTACCGATAATTCTGTGATAAACGCTATGCCTCAGCCGTAGACAAAGGGAGATGACTCAGTTCTGCCGTGGAGGTCAGAGAAGGAGGGGACAGGACGTCTGTTTGGGTCTCGGGACACAGGGAGGAAGGTGAAGGGCAGCCCAGGTGGAAGGAACAGCTTGGGCCAACGTACAGAGGCAGTAATGCCAGGGCTGCATCCTGGGAGGGGGCTCGGCTGTGGCAGGAGGGGACGGGGCTTGAGTGGGGCCAGAGCAGGCGGAGGACCAGAAAGGCCCGCACGGCGTGGGAAGGACCCAGAGCAGATCTTGATTCAGAGGGCAGCAGGAGCCCCGGGGAGTCACTGCCGTGGTTGAGAAAGGGCACTCTGCAGTGTGGCCCACGCTGGGAGGGGGCAGGATGGAGGCAGGGAGGCCAGTGAGGAGGCCGCGGCAACAGCTAGCCTCTCCCACCACGTTCTTTCTGAGCCAAGTCCTCCCTCCTGGCCACAGGACACCGGCCATGCCCGCTGCAGCTGCCGAAGGATCGTTGGTGTGTTCCCTTTGCCAGCAACGCCCCCTCATCCCCTACCTGTGCTCCAAGACCTGCTCCAAGCCCCCTCTGCCAGGAAGCCCCCACCTCCACAAAGCCCCAACTCTGGTCAAGTTGGGACGTACTCACCCCTGGATCCTAAAGCTCAGGCTACCTGCCCGCCACCCTGGAACTGGCTTCCGTGGTCCCCTCTGCCCCTCCCCGCGTGACCAAGTCCCGCCAAAGACACCGACCCACTCCTTCCCTCGTTGTCCCCAGAACACCTGCCAGTGTTTCCGTGCGAGGCCCTGCTTCCTGCCAAGACCTGGCACGAGCTCCCACTTGTCCCCTTGGGTACCATCTGGTTCTCACCCCTGGGCTGTGACCTTGGAGGCAGGTGCATTAAGCACCGGACTTTGAAACGGGGGGCCCTTGGAAAATACTTGGTGGGCCAGTGAGCCCAGGTGCCTCTCCCGAAGGAACGCTGCCCGGCGTACAGGGCTCCGCCTGGTCCTGCCTGCGGAGCCACACGTCGCTGGGGGGACATCCCTGCCCAGCCACAGGCGCCATTAAAGCAACGAGGCGCAAACGTGGACGGCCATGGGAAGACAGTGGTGATAATAATGGTGACAGTGGCAGCTAACGTTTATTGGGACAAGTACTGTTCTCAGCTTCACGGGTTGACGTGGACTCACTCGCTTGTTAAAGCTTCACCACAGTCCTGTGAGGCTGGTGCTGTTATTACCCCCGTTGCACAGATGGGGACACAGAGGCACAGAGAGGTGAGCAACTCATTCAGGACGTGGTGGAGCCAGGAGTCACCCAAAGCCTTGCCCTGGAGCACCCCACCTGTGACCCCACCAAGACAACAGGAAGGAAAAGGGAGCTGACCACTAAGGGCCTGAGGGGCGGTCTCGTTTGGGGTAAGAGGAAACTATGTATTTGTGTATATGATACATGTATGCATAAGAGAACAGCAAACCATATTCAAGGTGTTAACTGGGGTTACCTGGGGGGGCACTTTTACTCTGTGTACTTCTGGGTTATTTGCATTGTTCACAATGAGAACAAATCCATGTCTTACCTGAGTAATTCAAAAAGAAGAAATTGAGAGAAACTGTCAGGACCTCAATTAATGTTTGTTGAATGAATAGAAGGCAGACTCATTTTCTAGGCCTGTTTTTTCAAACTCTGGGTAGGACCCATTAGTGGATCATGAAATCAATTTAGTGGGTCACAGAAAGCAATTAAAAAAAAAAAAACAAAACCCAAATAGACTAGAACAGAAAGTATCAAACCAGGGTACATAACAGAGTAAAGAGCTATTTCACTAAACTTTTTTTTCCGTTACACACAGTGGGTGTGAATGGAATTGTGACCTAAAATGCATTTCTTACTATAGGTCACAGCTGAGGGTTTGGAAGCCACAGTCCAGACTAAAGAGTCTAAGGAGGAATAAGCAGGGTCCCTGCCTGCATGGGCCTCCTGGTCCACAGGGAGAGAAAGACCCTTACGGAGCGGGTGACACCCCTCTGTTTAGGAAGCTACAGAAGCTTCTGGCTGTTGGGAAAGGTCACACTCAGCCCACTCCATACTCGACTTCTGGGGCCAGGATCACCCCTGGACACATTCTCCTTCTTTCCAAGCCTTTTGCCTGTGAGAGCCTTTGCCACAGTTTTGGGGCTGAGCCTCCCCCAAATCAGAACGTCTATGTCCACTCCTCTGTTACCCAGAAGGCCACTTTTCCTAAGGACTCCCTTCTGGACACTCCTGAGGCCCTCACTGTCAAGGGGGAGGGGTGGGAAACTAGAAGATTCCTTTCCAGCTTCCAGATCCTGAGGCCACGTCCCAGGGAAGCCTCTGGAAATGCAGCTGTGTGGTCAGTCGGGAGGGGCCTCCACTGAGTCTGCAGCGAGGGCTGCCCCCACCCAGGGTGCGCCTGACCCCAGGCAGAGCCAGGTCTGAATGGAGGATGCGGTGTGGGGAGAGAGGCAGAGCCCCCAGCCTGGGGCTCCCACGGCGCTGGCGCCTCCACATCAGAACTCGCCTAACCCACCCCGCCTCCCCTCCCCAGGCAGCAGACAACTAAAAAAAGATAAAATAAAAAGAAGTAATTCCCCTGCTCTGACGTCAGCGCGAGGTCTTAACAGCCCAACAGCGGCATGAAACTGGATTGCAACCAGATGTAATGCCCTTGAATCCTCAACACGCCGCTGCGTTGGAAGACAAATGGCGGGGGGCACTCTGGGTGGAGGGAACCGTGAGGGTCCCGCATGGGTCCCGGACCGGAGCCTGCGGAAAGCCTGGGAAGCCCGGGGCCCGGGTCGCCATTCAGGCGCGCTGCCTCCCCTCCCCCAGCCCCCCAGTAGCGCATTGTTACGCTCGGCAGCCGTCTCCATTCAGGCCCTGAGCCCCAGCGCCGCGCCCGTCGGGGGCTCCCCGAACCAGGGCACGGCTCGGGCCGCACTCCGGCCCCTGGCGTGGATTTGAGGACGGCCCAGAGCCCAAGAAGGGAAATAGCTCGCTGGGAAAACGGGCGCCCCAGGAAGCTGGGGCCGCCGCGGCCTCGGGCCTGTCTGGTGTTTCGCTTCCCCTCCGCCCCTCTTCGGCCGCCCCCGGCGACCAAGGCTCCAAATGTCAACTCCGCGACCTGCAACTCCCCCCCCGCCGCGCTCGGCGACACTGCCTTGCGCCCGGTCCCCGCGTCCTCCTCCCGGGTCCCCTGCCTCCCAGGCGCGGAGGCGCGGGGCCAGGGACCCGACCGGCGCGCCGCCGTCCGTCCGGGGACACGGGACTCGCGTGGCCGGAGCCCCCACCGTGACGTCACCCCGAAAGGCCCGCGCGCCCCGGGCCTGCCCGCGTCGGAGCTCCCCGGCCTCCGGGGCCGCTTCCTGCCGGGTCGCGCGGCCTGCGCACAGGCCCGGGCGCCGCCGCCCGCGAGGGGGCACCGCCGCGGGCTCCGCTGAGAGCCCCGCGCGCCACCCCTCCCCACCACGGCCCTCGCCGTCCCTCGAGGCCCTGGCTCCCACGCCGTGGCCCGTCCGGCCCCGAGTCCCCCCGGAGAAGTCGGCTCCCCGCCCCCCACCCGGACGCACTCACAAAGCTCGCCTCCGGCCCCGGCGCCGCGCGAACGCCCCGGTCCCCACCCGCACTCGGCTGACCCCCGGCGCCACCGCGCGCACAGCCCCCGCACCCGCGACCCTCGCTCCTCGCGCCCGCACCCCGCAGCTCCCCGGACGGCCATCCGGTGACCTCGCGCCCCCCGCACACAAAGCACTTCCCCGCAGCCCCCCGCCCCCCCGCCCGGTGCTCACCTCAGCGCGCGCTCACTCGGGGGCCCGGGGTCTGGCGCTGCGACTTCTCTGCCCGGAGACCCGGGCGGCCATGGGCGTCGGGACGCGGCGGCCCGGCCGGCCAGCAGCCAGGCAGGAAAGAGGGTGGGCCTCGGTGCCCCCTCCTCGAGCCGGCGCTCGGGCGGCGGGCTGGGCGGCCTGCTCGGCGCGCTCTCGCTCCGGCCGCGCCTCGCTCCGCACCTCGCCTTCCGAGCGCAGCCGCGGGCAGGGGCGGCGCCCGGGGCGCGGGGACCGGGCCCTGGCTGCGCACCGCCGGGCCTGCTGGCGTCGCAGGGCCGCGGGGAAATGCGGTCCCCTCCGCGCAGGAAGAGCCGGCGGCGGGCGGCGCGCGGGGGGAGAAGGCGGCGAGAGCGCGAGGAGAAAAGTTCCCGGCCGCCTGGCTGCGCTCGCTCGCCGCCCGGGAGCCAGGTGGGCCGCGCGCCCCGACAGCACCCCCTGGCGGCCCGCGCCCGCCGCGGACCTGGGGGGAGGGGGCTTGGCCGGGGGACTCCGGGGGGGGCCCTCAAGGACTCGCGGGCCGGGGTCGGGGTCGGGGCCGGAACCTCGGGCGGAGGACGTGGACCGGCACCGGTCTTCAGATGCTCCCAGGCTCTGGCCGGGTCCCTGGGCCAGGCTCCCGCCCTCACCCACCACAGCCCTCCTGTGACCTCCCCTTCACAGTCTGGGAAACGTTCCGACCTCTAAGCTCAGTAGGCCGCCGAGCATGGATTTCTTCACTTACTGGCACCTCGCTGGACGCAAAATCAGCAGAGACAAGTGGTCCTGTCGTCATGGGGCTGGCACCCTGGTGGGCAGAGACAGACAGCAAACAAATGCTTCCACACGTGAGGAAGATCGTTCCAGGGAGTAATGAGCGCTAGTCATTAGTGAAGTGAAGAACAGGGGCTACTTAGCCGGGTGTGGGCAGGGAACTGACCGTTCCTGGCAGGGGGAGGAGCAAGTGCAAAGGCCCTGAGGCAGGAGAGAGCAGGGGGACAGGCAGAGCCGTAGGGCTACGAGGGCCTGGTGGGGACCTTGGATGCAATTCTAGTGCCATTGGCAGAGCTTGGGCAGAGGAATGCTGAATGAATGGGTGAGTGAACCTATTATGAGCTTACAGACTCCCTGACTTCCTGCCCCAAAGCCTCCACTCACCACAGCTGAGGCAGAAGGCCTCCTGCTTCCACCCGGCCTCTGGGGTCTGTTGGTCCCACGAGCAGGGGAGGGTTCTCAAGGAGTCAGGGTCCCGGGAACTTCAGCATCCTCACCTGTAGGTAAGGCCAGGTGGTGGGTACGGTGCTCTTACTCTGTGACAGAGGACTGTCCCCCTGTCTACACGTCCTCTCATCTGATCCTGACACCCACGGCCCCTCCACCCCCCAGGAGGCAAACCCACCACTTTTGTTCACGAGGAAACTGAGGCACAGAGCAGTGAAGTCATCTGTCCAGGGTCTCAAGCTAAGGTGACAAGCAAGACCCAAGACCTGCACCCAACTCAGCCACCACCCCCGAGGGCGAGCTTGAGAGCCGGACAGAAGTGGGATAAGAGGGTGCACAGCGTGGTTTTAAGCACAGGTTCTGGGGGAGACAGACCTCGTCTCTAAGTCTGGCTTCTCTGGGCCCAGCTGGGAGGCTTTGGAAAAACCAGTTAACATGCTGAGTCGCAGTTTCCTCATCTGTAAAATGGGGGTAAGAGTGGCACCTACTTCCCGGGGTTCCTGAGGACTAAAGGAGGTGGGAGTGTGGAGCGTCGAGCCCGGAGCCTGGAGGCTGTGAACGCTGTTAGTACTTTAGGTCACAAGCTAGAGGAGGGGGAACGGGGCTTCCATACATCCAGGGGCTTCTACCCCCTGCCGTGTCCAGCCTCCTGCCCTCCCTGCCCTCCCCTGCTCTGGGGAGAACCCAGGGAAGGCCTGGCACCAGGGACCTCAGTGGGCGGTGAGAAGAGGGGGCGTCCCGGGGGGAGGAGGAGATGGCGTGGTCTAGGCACTAACCACTGCCATTCTGAGCGCTCGTTGTGCACCAGATGCTTTCCATGGGTGTGAGTTTCCTAGGGCTGCTGCGACAGATGACCACACATTTAGTGGCTTAAAACAACCCAATTTTATTCTTTACAGTTCTGGAGGGCAGATGTCCGAAATCAGCATCAACAGGAGAGTCCGTTCCCTGCCTTTTCTAGCTTCTGGAGGCCACGTGCATGTCATGGCTCGTGCCCCCTTGGTGACCTCCAGGAACCAGAAAAGGCAGGAAATAATTGCTTCTGTTGTCACAGCTCCTGCTTCCTCCCTTGACCTGCTTGCCTCCTCTTATAAGACCCTTGCGATTCCATTCGGGCCGCCTGGATAATCCAGGAGACTCTCCCGTCTCAAGACCCTAATTTAAGCACACCTACAAGGACCCTCCACCCCGTGTTTTGCCACATAAGGGAACATTCACAGGATCCGGGGATCAGGACCCGGATATCTTTGTGAGCCATTATTCAGCCTCACACGCCATGCATCCTCTCAGTGCTCCCTCATCACAACTCATTTTACAGATGAAAGAATTGAGGCTCAGAGAGGTCAGTCCCTCATCCAAGGTCACACAGCAGGTGAGCTTATTCACCTCTCCCATGCATATTAATTGAGTGCCCACCGTGGGTCAGACACTGGGTTAGGCTCTGGGTTGCCATGTAAGAGCTACCTGTGAAAAACGTGCTGTGGAGCCCAGGCACGAAGTGTCGTGACCTGGTCCTGTTGAGGAATTCAGGGAAGGCTTCCTGGAGGAGGTGACCTGTGAGCTGAGATCTGGAGGGTGATCCTTAGGCCTCTTCAGAAGGCTGGGTAGCCCAATTTAGGGAGGGGAGGCTTCTGAGCAGGAGAGTGCTCAGTCTGCTCTGGGCACCATCAGGGGTCGGTCAGCAGAGCCAGCCCCCCCCGGGAGATTTCTGCTGAGAAGCTACTTGTCACCTTGTGGTGGGAGGTAAGGCGGGAGTGGGCCCGCTGCCCAACACAGACACGCAGTAAAGACAGTGTTGCTACAAAGATGTCGAACTTGCAGCCCCGAGGTGGGATCCAGGCTGCGGGCTTGTTTTGACTGGAGAGAAAAGTGTCTAAAGATTTTGGAGTTGAAATACCTTTAAGGAATCTAAATTCTTGTGGCCCTACCACTACCCACACCCACATTTAAATCACCGACTGCCCCCAAAGGCACTGGATTTGAGATATCCTCCCCCCTCCCCAGGGGTCTTAAGACTCAGTTTTGCATCTGTGCCTTGGCCTGGAACTCCCCCTCGGTTTTCTCCTAGGCCAAAAGGAGACAATGACCCCCTGCTGAGGGAGAGAGGTTCCCAGGGCTGGAAGACAGGGAAGCGGGATCCACCTCCGGACAGACTCCCGTACCCTGAGGGACTGGCTTACTGGTGGCTCGCCTCCGTGGGGACGTCCCCAGTTCGGGAGCCCCCCTTGCTCACACGGAAGACCAAGCACAGGGAGGGGAGGCACCTGGAGTGGGGTGTGCGGAGTGGGCTGCAGATGCGTCTGAGGGCCCAGCTTGAGCTCGGTGCAACCAGCCTGCCTACCCGAGGAAGCTACATTAGGGAGGGATAAAGTCCTACCTTGTCTCAGCCGTTGTGGATCTCTGTGACAGAGAACCTTTGTCCCAGCTCACACACCTGTCTCTTGGTGGTTATCACACCTTGATTTCCTGGGGGAACATTCCTTCCCACTATCTGCCCATGTGGTTCAGCCTGGGCTGACACTACCTCTGGGAGAACAGAGATGTTCATAGGATTCAGGTTTAACCAATCAAAGTGCCCCATTTCCCTGGCTACAGTGGCTGGTTCAGGGATGGCCACATGACCCAAGGCCGCTGGCAGTTTTGCAGGAAGCATTGAGCTTTGCTGGAACCTCCAGGGGGTGTTAAGCTGGTTGGTTGTGGGCCTGAGAATAAAGTCAGTATGTAGGAGAGCAGTGTCGAAACACACGTAGAGACACCGGCTGGGCACCTGGATCCAGCTACGCCTGAAGCTCAATTACACACAAGCCAATAAGTTTACCTGTTTACCTAAACCAGCCTAAGTTTGTTTTCTGTCGCTTGTCTCAAAGAGAACTAAGGCTGATTAACCTGGAGAAGAAAAATTAGGGTGAGGAGGGCAGGGGACTGACTTCTTCAAAGATCTGAAGGGCTGCCCTGGCCTTGTGTACTCACATGCAGGTTGTGGGTTTCCAGTGAGTGGAAAGACCTGAAGCAGCATTTTGACTCTTTATGAGGCAGAACTTTCCCACAATAAGAACTGTTCAGAGGGGACCATGCACTGCCTCAGGACAGAGGAAGTTCCCTCCTTGGGGCTGTGCAAATAGGCAGGATGTGGTGGAGGGGACTCAGGCTGGCTGCAAGGACAGCGGTCCTGTCATCAGATGGATACGAGCTGGGACCTCAGACCAGCTTTAGTGAACAGCTGGGGATCATCAGTGACTCCCAATGTTTAATTGTAAAATATTTAAGATAGTCAAGAAGGTACAAGAAATATTCAGTGATCACCCCTGCATCCGCCACTGTCAGCTCAAGAAATAAAACCTCATCGATACAGCTGAGCTCCTGGTCATAGACCCCCTCCAACTTTAAGCTGTTACTACGTGGGCACCGTCCTAAGGGTTGTGCAGGTCACAGGTCTTTCTCAAACAGAGGTTTGAATTGCCATACTTTCAGGCTGTACAGATTTTTTTCTTATTACCAGTGGTGAAAACAAAAGCACTTAGGTACTAATAAAACATGAATATTTTTCTTCCTTCCTTCCTCCCTTCCTCTCTCCCTCCCTTCCTTCTTTCTTTACTTCTTTCTTGTAATAAAAACCTATGACAGAAAGGGAACACTCTTGCACTGTTGGTGGGAATGTAAATTGATACAGCCACTATGGAGAACAGTATGGAGGTTCCTTAAAAAACTACAAATAGAACTACCATACGACCCAGCAATCCCACTACTGGGCATATACCCTGAGAAAACCATAGGTCAAAAAGTGTCATGTACCACAATGTTCATTGCAGCTCTATTTACAATAGCCAGGACCTGGAAGCAACCTAAATGTCCATCGACAGACGAATGGATAAAGAAGATGTGGCACATATATACAATGGAATATTACTCAGCCATAAAAAGAAATGAAATGGAGGTATTTGTAATGAGGTGGATGGAGTTAGAGTCTGTCATACAGAGTGAAGTAAGTCAGAAAGAGAAAAACAAATACAGTATGCTAACACATATATACGGAATCTAAGGAAAAAAAAAACAAAAAACAAAAAACCTATGACAGAAGCAGTCCCCAAACCATTTCTTACCTAGTTTATATGAAAGCTATTCCGCCCCTCCCCTCCCAGCCCCTACGCCCTGCCCCCTCGCCCCCCTGCTCTGTGTCTGGGCTCGGTCTCCCCTCTGCACACTGTGGACGATCACACTTTCAGGGCTGTGAGGATTGAGGCTGAGATGAGGCACACCCAGCACTTGGCACGTCCCCTGGCGCATATGTGGTGAGAGCCAGGTTCTGGCGCTAGTTAGGATGATGGTTATCCAGGCAAAGTGCCCCAAGCTCTCCGGCCCCTCCCCTGCTCACCCGCCTGGTCCAGGCTGTCCTGAATCCTGTCAGTTCTACGCTCTGCTCCCTCCTTGGTCGCGGCCTCTGCAACTTGTCTCCTCGCCCTGTTTCAACACCCACATCCACCCTCCACGGCGGCCCTGCTCTGTTCTGCTGTGTCCCTCCCTGGCCTGCACTCCCCACACACACACCCCAGGGCTGGCCTGGCCCGTGCACATCCTTCCGGCTCTTCCCTGCAGGATGCCTTACAGGTCCCTCAGTTGCTTCAGCTCCTATCTTCTCAGCGTCCCCACATGCCGTTACCTCTGCCTGAGACACCCTTCCCTCTTTGCCCTATCTGGCTTCTCCCTCCACACCTTACCAGGCTCAGATGAAGAGTGGGCTCCTGGGACGTCCCTGGTGGCGCAGTGCGTAAGAATCCGCCTGCCAATGCAGGGGACACGGGTTCGATCCCTGGTCTGGGAGGATCCCACATGCCGCAGAGCAACTAAACCCGTGTGCCACAGCTACTGAGCCTGTGTGCCACAACTACTGAAGCCCGCATGCCTAGAGCCCATGCTCCGCAACAAGAGAAGCCACCGCAATGAGAAGCCCGCGCACTGCAATGAAGAGTAGCCCCTGCTCGCCGCAACTAGAGAAAGCCCACATGCAGCAACAAAGACCCAATGCAGCCATAAATAAATACATAAAAGTTTTTAAATCTTTAAAAAAAAAAAAGAGTGGGCTCCTCCAGGAAGCCCTTTCAGACCTCCCCCGGTCACCTGAGGCCCTCCTGTCACATTCCGGGTTATCACTATTCTTTGCGAGTCTCTCTGGCTCCAGGTGGTGAGTTAGTTCCCTGAGGGCAGGCGTGCTGTCCTCTTCAGGGCAGACCAGTTTTTTGCACAGTCATTTTAAAAACAATACTTCTCAGTTTTCTAAGCTCTTTGCACTGTCAACTCAGGTCAGCCTCCCAAGAGCCCAGGGAGGGGGCACTGCATCGGCCCATTTTACGGATGCGGAGGCACCAAGAGGGCATCTCCCGTGGCTGCCGTGACCACTGCCGCTGACCTACTGCTCTAAGACCACAGTCCTGGAGGTCAGGAGTGCAGCTCAGCATCACTGCGGCTCCAGGCGACAGTGGTGTCTCGCCCTTTTCAGATTCCAGGGACCGCCTGCGCCCCTCGGCTTGTGGCCCCTTCCTTGCCTCTCTGCTTGCATCGTCACCTCTCCTCGCCTGTGTCGGTTCTCCCCCGCTTCTCTCCTGAAAGGACACTTGTGATGACATGTAAAGCCCACCCGCATAAGGTGGGATCATCCCTGCATCTCAGGATCTTTAATCACACCTGCAGAGTCCCTTCTGCCACCTGAGGTCATACTCACAGGTTCTGGGGATTGGGGTGTGGATATCTCTGGGGCCATTATTCAGCGGCCACAGAAGCGTCCCCAAGCGGCAGAGCTGAGACACCACCGGTGGTCTGGCTCCAGTCTCTGTGCCGTACGTAGTGCCGCCTCCCGTCCTGGAGGTTTGTGGCCTGGCTGCCCGCGTGGGGCAGGGCACTCGAGGCAGAAGGAGGAACGCGACCCCAGCCTGCAGGCAGGAGGAAAATCCACACAGCTCTGTGGGGTGGAGGGAGAGTACAGGTTACGTGGGCCCCATGAGGCATCACTGTCCACGGCGGGCCACGTGGAGGCCGTGGCCTGGGAGCCTCCGTGGAGGGTGGGGCACAGCTGTCCCTCCCACCTCCTCCCACCCCCACAGCAGGGCCTGGACGATGGTCCTTCCAGAGAATGCACCGTTTAGGATGTGCCAGGCAGAGGGCCAGACAGTTTTTCCTGTCTCTCATTTAGACTTGACAACCCTAATCTCTCGTGTACCCATTCTGCAGATGTGCAGATCGAGGCTTATCTACAGTGGCTGGCGTTTCTTGACCGCAGCCAAGCCCTGTGCTCCCTGCCTTTACAGATCTAGTCTCCCAGGGTGCCCATAGTGCCCTACAGGGAGGAACTGTTCCCCGTCTGATTGTATAGAGGGGAAACTGAGCTGAATGATCAGAGGATTGTCACAGACACAGAGAACAGTGCCTGGCAGAGGGATGAGGCCCAAGCTGGCCTCCAGAGCTGCACTTCGGTGTGGAAGCAGAGGGCCCCAAGGTCACGTTTGGGTGGGCTGAGGGGCCCCGAGGCCGCTCCCTGTCAGGCCCACAAAATGGCAATGCTGCAGCCACCAGACAGCAGGGTGGGAGCTGTGGGGAGGGGACAAGGGGAGCGGGGGCACCAGGGGAGGGAGTGGAGGAGGGGGGGAACAAGGGGAGTGGGGGAGGGGGAGGGGAGGGAGTGGGGAGGTCCAGGAGGGTCACCATAGTAACGGAGCCAGCTCTGCTCTCAGGCCCGGCTGCCCCTGGGGAAGGAGATAAAACGTTTTCTATCGATTTCTGTGTGGAAAGTCATCGGTGATAAGCTCCTCCGGCCAAGATGGGGCTGGAGGCCTGGTTGGTGGGAGCGTGCGTGGTGACAGCACACTCCCGGGCTGCGGAGTCGGATTGGGAGGTGACCAAGCCCGCAGGGGCAGGCTGGGCGGGGAGCCACATCCTGGGCTTCAACCTCCCGCCTCGGCCTCCCCCTCCGCTCGACGGAGCAGCCGCACCTGGGCTGTCTGCGTCCCTCCCGGCTGTGCTGTGTCAGGGCTGAATGACAGGAGGAGAGGGGCTGGGGCCCGGCGGGCGTGGTGGACCGCAGTGCTGTTCACCTGTACCATCTCCGTGGGTGTCCACCTGCATCTGCGGCTTCCTGCCGTCCACAGGCGGTAGGGTCTGCCTTGTGCCAGGTGCGGGACTGGGCAGGGAGCAACGGTGACCAAAGCAGACGCAAATTCATGTCCTCGTGGAGCTGACATTCTGCGGGGTGGGGGGAGACAGACAAACACATAGATAAGTAAATACACAGGCTAGTTGTGAGGAACTGGCTCTGAGTTACTTAAGTAGGAAGTCGTGGAGAGCTGGAAGGGGGTGCCTGCCCTGCCACGGGAACAGCAGGTGCAAAGGCCCTGAGGCCAGAGTGAGGGGGACGGGAGGAGGCCTGTGGGCCAGAGACAGTCAGGAAGGGCATGGGTGGCCACGGAGAGACCTCTGGCTATGACGCTGCGTGAGGGGAACACCTGTCCAGATGGGCAACCACAGGAACTGGCCAGGGTGTGGGCCGTGGGGTGTGAAAGTTCTAATCCCAGATATATTCTGAAGGTAAAATTGACAGGGTCAGAAAGAGAGGAGTCCAGGGCACTTGGGGCCTTTGGCCTGAGCAACTGTCCTCGTGCTTGCCTTAGGCAAGGGGCCCGCTCTTTGTGGGTGTCTGAGGTCCGCAGGCCCAGGTGAGTGAGGGTGGGGTCGTGTGTCTGCACATGCAGCTGTGGGCACGTGCCCTCAGAGTCCAGGGCAGGGGTCTCACCCCTTCCTCCACCCCTCCGGCTTTCCCAGGTGGGGCACCAGCCCCAAGCCAAGCAAATCCCTGCCCACCTCCTCTCTGCAGCCCCCAGGGCCTGGGGGCTGGGAGCTGGCGAAAAGCAGAGGGAACAGGCCGGGAGGGGCCGCGACAGGCCCTCAAGAAACACTCGTGGGGTGAATGTGGGCAATGTGGATCCAATCCCTCCGGGGGTTGCTGGGGTCCGTCCTGGGGCCCCGAAAGGAGGAATCTGCCCCACGAACCCTCACACCCCGGACCCCTCCCTCCGGAAGTCAGGAAGCATCCACGGGTCCGTTCAGCTCTCAGAGTTACTCCGCTCCCCTCCTCCTCCCCACATCCTGCCCAGCCTCCAAGACCAGCTCAAAGCTTGGCTCGGGGAGCCTGAAGAGACCCCAAGAACGCGGGGCCTGGGTCACCAGAGGGGCCCACTGCTGCCGCCTGTTGCCGTGTGTCCTGGGGCAGGTCTACCTTGTGTCCACCTCTTTGGGCCTGGAGCTGCGGCGCCTGTCCCGTGGGCTGGTCCTGCCAGTTTCTGACCCGTCAAGGGGGCTTCGGGAAGGTAGGAGGCGGCCCAGGTGCCCTCCCCATGGTCACTTCCCCCACCACCACCCCCGGTCCCATTGCCCCCATGCCCTTCATTCTGGGGGTTCCCCCAGGCAGGCACCGCAGGCCCCTGAGGCCCCTGACGTTGGTACCACACAGGATCCGGGGTCTGTCGCTGTACACGGCCTCCCTCGGTCATGCACTGGTCACGGCCAGAGCCAGCTTCAGGAGCAGGCACAGCTCAGACCCCACGTGGCTCTCTGTGGCCCACTGAAAATGGCCCCCAAAGACACCCACGCCCCAACCCCTGGGACCTGGATGTCACTTATATAAACAGCAAAAGGAGTCTTTGAGGGCGTGATTGAGTTGAGGACCGTGAGGTGGGGAGATAGTCCTGGATCATCCACGTGGCCCTAAACGCCACACAAGTGTCCTCTGAGAGAGGCCGAAGGGGTGTGATCCGCCGGGGAGGAGGCCACGTGGCCACAGAGGCAGAGACAGGGGCGGGGCTACAGCCATGGGCCTAGGAAGCCATGGAAGCTGGGAGAGAAGGCAGTGTGCCCACCAGCACCTTGATTCGGCCCAGCGATACTGGTTCTGGACTTCCGGCCTCCAGAACCGGGAGAGAATAAATGTCTGTGCTTTAAGCCACCACGTTTGTGGGGCTGTGTTACAGGGGCCACAGGAAGCGAATCCACGTACATTTTAGGACTTCTCAGCTACCACCCTGAGCCCCCTCCCTGCCCACTACTCACCCGGAGCTGGGAGGTGAGTGTGTAGGGTGGGGGGTGGTCACTCACTCCTGCAGACCCCCGGGGGCAGGTGGAGGGGAGGGAGGTGGCCGGGGCCCAGAGCTGCTGGACCCTGAGCTCAGGCCTGGGCTCCTGGGGATGCCTGACCTCGGCCCAGCTCCTGGGTGTCAGGGCGCAGCTGGGGTCGCCCTGGAGAAGGCGGCAGGGTTCCTCCTGGCCTTGGACCAGAGGGCACAGGATGTCGTTACCCCCAACCCTTGCTGGGAGCTCGGCAGGAGGAAGCCCACAGAGCAGGGCTGTGTCCACACCTGCGCGTGTGTGTGTGAGTGTGTGCGTGCTGGGGTGTGGGGCACAGATGCGCAGCGCTCCCACACTGGTAGGGAGCAGGTGTGTGTACCTGGTACAGACCCAGCTGAAAATGCAGGTGTGCCAGAAGCAGCCGGCTTCCTTCCTGTCTTTAGATCGGTTTAAATCCTGTGCTAAGCCCGCCTCCAGCTGGCTGCTGGGCAACTAGATCTCAGCCGTTATTGGGGCTCCCGTCCCCTTCAGTGACGCGAAGGTACTCAGGCCACTCTGAGTCTGGCCACCTTACCTGGCAGGGCTGCGGGTCAGGACAGGTGACCGCCTCTTCCTGGCCTGGAGAGACACTAGCAAAACTCCCTTGGAGAGGAAATGCCGGGGCCACCTGCCTGCTGGAGCGGGGGAAGGGCGGGTAACTAGCAGACAGAACAAAACCAAGATGAAAACCCACGATCGACCGCCTGGAGCCCTGGAGGTGGCTGCTTGTAGAGGTGTCAGTAGCCACGTGGGGCTGTTTGAATTTCCACTCATTAAAGGAGATAAAAAAAAGTTTTCTGTGGTTTCTCGGTCACACCACCCACAGCTCAGGTTTTCGAAGCCACGTGTGGCTACCTCGGGGGACATCACGGAAAGCGGGTGGTCCAGCACGACACGAGAGCCATGCTTTTGAGTGGAGAGGCCTGCCCGTTTTACAGACGGGAAGGCTGGGACCAGACCCAGCCCTCAGCCGCTGGAAACTACAGCTCCTCCAGGCTCCATCCCACAGTAACCCCAGGGCGGCCTGGCAGAGTGGGCGTCGGTGCTGCCCTCTGCACCCCTGGGCAGACGAGGGCTTCAGGACAGCGCTCCTGCCCCGGCGGGAGGTGGAGCCCCCCGAGCCCGGCATGTTGAGGGGCCCTGTGGCTCCAGCCCTGCCTGGGGCTGGCCACCTCACTTCTCTGTGACTCAGTTTCCCTTCCAGGAGATGGGGACTGTGACAGCCTCACAGGGCTGCCATGAGGTTTCTCTAGGTTAATATCTGTAAAGTGCTCAAGTCAGGACACAGCCTGGTGTGCAGCAAATGCCATGTCCGCTCTCTGACATTTCAGAGACAATGGCGTTCCGTGCAGAGGAACAGGCCCTGTGCTGTGTCCGAGTGACCACAGGTGCCGGGCTCCTCTCCCAGAGGCTGGGCTGGGACTCGGTTGGACTCAAGCCCCTATATCATCCGTGCTTTAGCATTCACCTGACAAACGTTTACTGAGCTTGCTCTTGGGGGGCGCCAAGCTCATACGATATAAATCTGGAGCTCTGGGGGCCGTGCAGGCCAGGGAAAGCTGATCTGAGAATAAAGCAAACCAGCAGAAAGGGAAACCCAGAGGAAGGCTCCTGATGACGTCTGAGAGCTGGATCCAGCTTTATCTGAAGCTAGTTTCTTTCCAGTTACATTCACCAAATAATCTTTTTGTCATTTGCAACTCACAGACTAATGGGAGGCCATCTCATCCAACCCCTTGCCCCTGAAGCCAGATCCTTTTCCGTAAAAACTCTGACAGCTTCTGTTTGAATGCCACTCATGAGGGGGATCTCACTACCTTCCAAGGGATGGCCAGACTGCTTGCTGCTGGAGAAACCGTGCTGCTGAGATGGAGCCCAGGGCAGTGGTCCAGGGCTTTCAGCCCTGCTGGCTACCTGCTGGGTGACCCTGAGCGAGAGACTTTCCCTCTCTGAGCCTCCGTTTGCCACCTGTGGAATGGGTTCCCTGGCAGCGCTCAACTGGAGGACACTGAGGACCCAGGGAGAAAACGCGTGTGAAGTGCCGGGCCCACGCCGCACCCGGCACAGACCCTGGGGAGCTGGAGCCTCGTGCCCGACGTGGATGGGGAAGTGCAGGTTCCACGCACGTCTGCTGGGTCAGCTCGCGGCCAGGAAGGGCTGGCACCGGGGGTCTGCGGGGAGCCCAGGATCATCGTCACAGCCGTGATGCACACGGTTTGAATCCTTCGTGGCCACTGTGCACAGCCCGAGCTGGCGCGGTCCGTTGTCATAGTGACGGAGGCCCGCTGGAGTCCTGGGCTGCCAGTCACCTGGGCCTGTGCCGTGGGACGCGGGCGTGAGTGGTGTTTGCGCCCGCGTGTGTGGGTGCGCCCATGGAACGCCTGTGCGCAAAGCTGCGCGAATCTACACGTGGTGACATGTGGGCAGCGTGTGTGCATCGTGTGTCTCTGGCCTGAGGCCGGGTGGGCGAGGGGTGGCCCAAGTGTCTGACTGCGGCCCTCGTGGGCACCCCTTCTGAGCAGCAGTTTCCTCCTCTGTGGACACAGCAGGTTGTGAAAGGCAATCGCACCCGATATTTCACATAATCTTCACGTGAGTCCAGGGACGGCAAAGTTATTCACTCAACATGTCTTTATTGAGGGCTGACTGTGTGTCAGGCCCTGTGGACACAGCGATCAAAGTCCCTTCCCTTGGGAATCTTCAGCCTGATGGGAGATGGACAGCACGCAAGTCAGCCAATAAGGACAGGGCGTGACGGGTGGTCAGGGGGCAGGCCTGTGAGCAGAGGCCAGAGGAAGGAGGGACATGCAAGTGGAGGGAACAGCAAGTGCAAAGGCCCTGAGGTTCAGGGGCTGTGGGGCCGATGTGCTGGAGCAGCGTGGGCTCCACAGCGAGGGGCCTGTCAGGTCACCGGCCGTGATGGGAGGGAACAGGGGGACCAGGGCTGTCCACAGGGCCGGGCAGGCCGGGGCTTGGATGCCAGGCCTGGGGAAGGGGTTTAGTTAAGGCCGAGGAAGCCTGGGCCGCTCTTCACCTTGGAAAGGCCCAGTGAGCCTGGGGACTGGTGTGGAAGACGCATGGGGGTCCCAAGCGGTGGGTGACAAAGCTGTCTGCTGGTGGCAGACAGCTCCCCTCCCCTCTTGCCCGGAGTGACTCTGCTCCGGCCCTTCTGCAAGCTCTGCTCGGCAAAACAAACCCAGAACCTTCACAGCTCGGTAAGAGGACAAACAACCCAATCAAGGTGAGCGAAAGGCCCGAGTAGACACTTCCCCACAGAAGAGGTACAGAGGGGCACCGAGCGAGCGCAGGGGACAATGCCCACCACAGCCACCAGGACGGCTACAAGGGAAAAACGGGTAACACCAAGCTCTGGTGAGGATCCGGCACACGGGACCGGGGGAGCGCGCACACATGGCTGCGGGAATGTGAAATGCAGAGTCACTTTGGAGAACAGTCTGGCAGTTCCTTATACGGTTAAATATGCACTCACCATACAATCTAGCCTTTCCACTCCTAGGTGTTTACCCAAGAGAAGTGAAAACATATGTCTGCACATATGCTTGTGGCAGTTTTATTCATAATTGCCCCAAACTGAAAACAGCCCAAATGTTCGTCAACTGATGAATGAATACGCAAAACGCGACACATCCCTACAACGAAATATTATTCAGCGATAAAAAAGAATGCACTGTGGGATAGGCAGAGCCATCAATGAATCTCACATGCGTTTCCCTGCACGGAAGGAGCCGGATCGCGAGGCCGCAAACTGTGATTCTGTTTACGTGACATTCTGGGAGCGTGGAAATGACAGGGACAGAAAACGGACCGGTGGCTGCCAGGGCCTGGGGGTGGGGGGAAGGCCAAGCCAGGGGGCACCCAGGAACGTTCGGGGGGTGACGTAAGCGTTCCATGTCGTGACAGTGGTGGTGGTTACACGGTTTTACATATTTGTCAAAACTCATGGAAGTGTACACTAAAAACCGGTCAGTTTACCTGTATGTCATTGCACTGTACTGATCCAGCCGCAAAGCCTGGGGCTCATGACTTCCCACCTTTCACTAGAGCCACGGAGGGACCTCCGGAGACACCACTCTCGGCCCCGTTCCGTTCGGCCGCCTGGGCCTTAATCTGGCTGTGAGAGCAGAATCAAACACTCTCAGTGAACGTTTGATTGACTGCTTTGGAAATGATTCCCTCCCCAAATTGAGGGCCTTTGTTTTCAACAGCTGAGGAACAGCCGGGCCAGAATGTCAGGGGGTGCGGAGGAGGTGGGCGTGAGTGTGCTGTGTGCATGAGGCAGGGCTCCGCGTGGTCCCCTGTAGAATGTGGCGTCTGTGACCACCACGGGCGCTCTGGTTCCCCTCCTGGTACCAGGCAAGGTGGCATGGACGCCCCCGCTCGCTTTGAAGTCAGAGTGGCAGGTGACTTGCTCCGGCCAATGAAATCGTGCTCCAGGAAGCAGCTTCAAGAGAGGGATTGCAGTTCTTCCCTTTCCCTTTGCCCAGACCTGCCCACCCTCACCAAGACAGAGCCTCGGCAGCCTGGGTGACTCTGACGTGTGGTGTCTCCCTGCCCCTTGGGTCAGATGTGCAGCGTGAGCGAGAAATCACTTCTTTCTTTTTCGTCCTTTCCGCCCTTCTCATCCTCTTGACAGTGTCTTTCACAGAGCAGAGGTTTTAAATTTTAATGAGGCCCAACTCATCGATTCTTTCACTGATGGATCGCGACTTGGTGTTGTATCTAAAAAGTCATTGCTCAGCCTTTGTTCTTTTAAGGCTTAAAAGCCGCTGAGATTTCGGGGCTGCTTGCTACTACGGCAGCATAACCTCATGTGTCCTAACTAACGCAGCAATTTGAACAGAACTGTCGCTTGGCCTGCAGAGTCAGGCTCCAGAGCAGACCGTCCAGCTCTGCTGCAATCCGGACAGTGGGGACCCGGGGACCCCCCGCCCCTGCCAAAGCTGGGCCAGGATGCCGCCACCACCACAGCAGCCCCCCAGCGGTGGATCCTGGAGCCAACACCCCACCCCCAGGCAGGGAGGAGCCCCTCCCTCCCTCTCCTTCCTGGTCTGGGGGTCAGCATGTTGGCCGGCCAGAGCAATTTCGAATCCAGAACCTAGCTGCAGGGGATCGGGAACAGGGACTCAGCTTTCTGGCCTCACTGTCCAGAGGGGCGGAGAAGGAGCGGGGGATGGGTGCTGAGGGCCACTTGGCTGTGGCCCACAGTGGGGGTGGGAAGGAGGGCACTGTTGCCAACAGAAAAGGCTAGGGGTGGCTGGTGGGAGGGGAGAGGGGCTGAATGGGCAGGTGGCAAAAATATGAGGGCGCTTGGGGGGAGGGCAGGGTGAAGCTTGGCCCTGGAGAGGGCAGGAAGGTTGGGGAGAGGTGGGAGGGGGTCCAGAGATGGATTACTGTTTGATCCTGGCTGTGGTCCCAGAGAGCGTTCCCCCCAAAGTCATGTCCACCTGTCCCCACAGAATGTGACCTCGTTTGGAAACAGGGTCTTTGCAGATGTACTTGGGTAAGGATCTCAAGGTGAGATCACTGTGGATTTAGGGCGAGGCCTAAATCCAATGACAGGTGTCCTTATAAGGGGCAGATGCTACACAGAGACACCCGGAAGGCTGAGGACTGTGGTCGCCAACATTCCCGGTCACGGCCGGGTCAGTGTCCCCGGGGAGCAGGTGTCACCTGCCTGCACGGCAGAACTGAGGGGAAACTGAGGAGTTCTTCCAGAATCCTGGCTTCCCAGGCCTGGGGATTCCTGTAAGGGGACAGAACCAAGTCCAAATTGAGGGTTAAGGGTTACGACACGGGCTCAGCGGTCCAGAGACACCGTGTGGTCTGCAGAGCCGGAAATATCCGCTCACTGGCCCTTTACAGGTTTGCCGACCCCTGTGTGACTGGCCGTCCACCTGGGGCCTCTGGAAGGGAAAGGGGGCAGGGTGCCAGGCGTCAGCAGGCCGGCCCAGGAAGGACAGGTGCATGGCTGCCCCGTGTCCCCGTCGGTGACACGCCTGGCCCTGGTCGCCAGCCCTGAGGTGGGGAGGGGGCAGCGTGGGACCCACCGGTCAGAGGCGCTCGGGGCTGGATGGGCCTGTCCAGAGAGGGACCTGGGGTGGCGGCCGTATGGGGGAAGAGCCCCATACGGAGGAAGGAAAAGAGGAACCAGCGCCACAGTGTCGGTGGCCTGGGTGAGGCTGGGGTCCTGGGGCACCTGGGACCAAGCTCCACCGGCCACCCAAAGAGCAGTGCTGGTCATGCCCTCCACGGTCCACCAGGTGGCGCTGCTCCCATGGCAATGACTCCCTCCCGCACCCTTTTTAAAAAATAAATTTGTTTATTTGTTTATTTGTTTACTTATGTATGGCTGCGTTGGGTCTTCGTTGTTGCTGCGTGCGGGCTTTCTCTAGTTGCGGCGAGCGGGGGCTGCTCTTCATTGCGGTGCACGGGCTTCTCATGGCGGTGGCTCCTCTTGTTTCGGAGCACGGGCTCTAGGTGCGCGGGCTTCAGTAGTTGTGGCTCACGGGCTCAGTAGTTGTGGTGCACGGGCTTAGCTGCTCCACGGCATGTGGGATCTTCCCCGACCAGAGCTCGAGCCCGTGTCCCCTGCATTGGCAGGTGGATTCTTAACCACTGTGCCACCAGGGAAGTCCCTTCTGCACTTTCTAAAGGGCCAGAGACACCAGGGTTCCACCTGCAGCCCCGCTCAGATGACAGCCCTGCAGGACCACCTCTTCCTTCACATCTGCTCCTGGCCTCCACCCCACAGGAAACCAGTCTTCTGGGAAAATCCATGCTCCCCTCCCCTCACGGCTTGCCTTCCCTACCTGTCTTGTTGATAAAATAGAGGGTCCCGAATCCCTCAGTGGCGGGGACTGTGGGCTTCCCGGCCCCAAGTCCACGGCAAGTGCAGGGGACTCGGTGTGGAGCCCCCATTGGGAGGAGACCCGCAGATGAAGAAGAGCTGGAAGCTGGGGAAGCGGAATCAGAGGCAGAGAGAGTACCTGTTCCCGCTGGAACTCACGGACACAAACAACAGAAACGTATTCTCTCCAGCTCTGGGGGCCAGAAGCCTGAAACCAGTACTGCTGGGCCAAGATCCGGGTGTGGGCAGGGCTGCCTGCCCCCAGGCCCCAGGGGAGGGTCCCCTCCAGGAGACCTGCTCCAGCTTTGGCGCCTGGCCCCCCTTGGCCGTGGTGTCCGCCCCCCCAGTCTTCAAGGCCAGCACCTCACCCCCCTACACCCCGCCTCTCTCCTATAAGGAAACAGGGGACAGCAGGCAGGGCCCCGCCTACCCAGGACAACTCCCATCTCAAAACCCTCTACTTAGTCACACCTGGAAACCTCTATTTTTTATTTTTATGTATTTTTTTTGCTGTAAAAGGGAACATTCACAGGCTCTGGGGATTAGGACATGGACGTCTCTGGGGCCGTGCTTCAGCTGCAGCAAGTGTCCAGGGTGGAGGTGCTGTCTCAGGTAGGGGATGTTGAAGCAGAGGCCTGAAGGCGGCGGGTGAGGGCGTCCAGCAGGCCCCAGCCTGGCCCGTGGTAGTCGCCCAGTTGGCCGGTTCACCATTCAATCAATAATTAACAGCAGGGCTTCCCTGGTGGCGCAGTGGTTGAGAATCCGCCTGCCAATGCAGGGCACACGGGTTCGAGCCCTGGTCTGGGAAGATCCCACATGCCGCGGAGCAACTAAGCCCGTGAGCCACAACTACTGAGCCTGCGCGTCTGGAGCCTGTGCTCCGCAACGAGAGAGGCCGCGATGGTGAGAGGCCCGCGCACCGCGATGAAGAGTGGGCCCCGCTTGCCGCAACTAGAGAAAGCCCTCGCACAGAACCGAAGACCCAACACAGCCAAAAATAAATAAATAAATAATAAATAAATAAATGTGAAATTCTTTAAAAAAAAAATTTAAAATAATTAACAGCAGGCTGCCGTCCTGAGCACGTAAGGGTGGCTGCAGCTCCACGCTGAACCTGACGCAGATCCCAGCAGCAGGGATGTGCAGCTGCATCTTCTGGCAAAGCTGAGTGTCAGAACGGGACCATGCACAGCTCGGGGCCCCTCCCCACCACCGCGGGCTCCCCAGTGCACCTGCCCACGGAGGCCAGAGCGAGGATGGAGACGGGGCTGCAGGCTGGCTTCTGTCCTCTGAGTGGCACAGCCTCTCCCCCGTCACTTAGTGCCGAGCCCTCCCGGGCCAGGGGCTCAGTGGCTCCCTCAGGGCCTGCAGTCTGGACTCCCCGCAGCCCCGATTCCCTGAGGCTTCACAGGAGCCCCTGCTCCACGAGGCCACCTGCTCTCTGGACACTGGTGGGGTGGGCTTGGGGCTGTGCTGGGAGGTGACCGGCCCTGTGGCCGCGGGGCCAGGCCAGACTCTGACCGCTGTCTCCTGGCCCTTTTTCCCCTGAGCCTGGTGCCGAAAGCAGGCAGGACCGGGCCTCAGGGGTTTTGCACTTGAAATGCATTTCCCGCTGCCCTCCAAACCCGCCTTGAAGGTCCTGCCCTGGCACCTGGGATCACAGCTGACCCGCCACGGATTTCTGGAGCATCCACTGAGCACGTCCCGAGGGCCGGCTCTGCCCCAAGCACTTGGCGTGGTTCCCCTCGTGCCCTCACATCTGCTCTACGAGGCCTGAGCTCACCTTTGAGGGGAAGAGTCTCGGCAACCAGCCCAGGAGAGCAGCCAGGAGGCGGCAGAGTCAGGAACTGGGCTGGGTCTGCCTGGCCACGGCACTGGCTCGTTCCCTGGGGCTCAGCGTCGGGGGCTGGGTTCACCCCCAGCGCTGCCGATGTGGCCAGCACTCTCTCCCCGCCTCACCTTCTTCCCACTGCTTCTGGGGTGGGGTCACCTCCCACAGAAGTCACTGCTCTGGAGCCCTCGTCTTGGGGTCTGCTTCGGAGGGGACCCAGCCTGAGACACCGCTGAGCCCCACGTGGGCCAGGCCAGTCACATACGTGGCCTCACTTACCCCTCCAGGGTCCCCCCTTACCCAAATACCCAGTAGATATCTGCCCTTGAGGGTCCATCAGGCGCCCAGCCCGACACAATGGTCCCCCCAGTGATGCGGCACCATCACATTGGGCTGCTAGGTCCCTGCCCACTCCCAGGACCGGAGGAGCTGCCAGAGGCCGCCCCCAGGGCTGCAGCAGCAGGACGAGCACTTGGCATTGATCCGGGGACAGCGGTGGACACGGCCTGCAGGGCTCACCTGCCCGGACAGCCTCCCGTCACATCCAAGGGGGCTGACGGTGGTGACGTGAGGGCCCCTGGGCATGACCCTCTCGGCACCTCCTTGATGCTGTCCAGCCCTTCTGTCTTTGTGAGATTAACCAGGGGGGCTGCCCCCTTGCCTCCGGCAGCCCCGGCCCCCGAATCTCACGCAGGCCATCCCCAGGGGAAGCTGGGTGGGCAGTGAGACAGGAAGGGGCGCATTGCCTCTGGCCAAGCAGGTCCCCCCACTGAGGGCTGCCTGCCTGGAAGCTGGACTGCTCTGAGTGATAGAGATCTGGCTGTTTATTATTCTTTCCATTTTCCTGTATTTTAGATATTTTTCTTACAAAGGAAGAACAGAAGAGTCAGTAAGACATGCTGGCTTAGGATGGGCATTCGGAGGAGGACCGTGCAGCCTGGCTGGGACTGTGTGCGGGTGGGTGTTCGTGTCTCCCTCGTGTTCCAAGAATGAGTACAGGGATCATGGCCAGGGCTGTGGTTACCCAGCTCCTGAGGCCGGCCAGGGCCCCCCGCACACACCCCATCCCTTCCAACAGCTCCACCTCTAGTTCCCACTTTGCAGAGGAAGACACTGAGGCTCAGAGGAGTCCCACAGCCAGGCCCAGTGGAGCTGGGATTCCAGCCCAAGTCTGGAGGGCAGGTCGTGTCTGCACAATTCCGGGGGGCGCTGTGCCCACTGCAGATTCCTGATGTGTGGGCACAGCCCGCGTGGCCCAGTGCGGCAGCCCCAAGGCCGAGGGAGGCGGGGCCTGCCTGGCCTGTGAGGAGTCAGGTCCTGCATGCACGGGGAGGGGGGGGTTGGTGGGGGTGTCCCACTGCCCAGGTGAACAGGGCGACACAACACAGCTCCTCGGAGGCTGGCGTGGACCTTAGAGCTGACATTTCCCTGGCCAAGCTTTCCTTCTTAGGAGGAAATGTAGGGTGACTCCAGCAGCTGTGTTTAAATGCCAGAGTTCACTTGACCTTCAGAAGCAGAGAAAACTGGCTTGTTTCTCACAAACATTCCCATCTCTCAAGGAAACTCCTTTACTTCCAAACACAGCAGTTCCACACTGACCATGCCTGACAGGCATCACTGTGCAGGCTGTGCACCGCCTAACCCTAGGGAGGATGTCAGTCATGTCCAAGTCTGCAAAGGTACCCCTGTTGGGTTGCACAGTGCCCAACCTGTGCAACTGGGCATGGTGGCCCTGAGCCCCAGAAACATCTCTGCTAGGTGCACAGGTGAGTGGGTCCCCTAAAGCTGTGAGTGGGCAGGTGTGCTTACCTTCCTGTTGATATACATCGCACAAAAAAGGACCTGGAGGTTGACGGCCCACCTCCCAGTGAGCGTTGTGCATGCCCTCCTCCCAGCAACAGTGGTGTGTTTAAACATTTCTTTTGTTTCTCCAAGAAGGTCAACCCAGAGCTGGAGCTTATCATACAGGGATGGTTTGGAGGGGTCAAAGGGAAGCTTGTGGAGTGGGAGATAACAGCCTTCGAAAAGCACAGCGATGGGTGGGAACGAGCAGCTCAGGGCTCATAAACAGCCACTGGGAGTTGTGCTCAGGCTTCACCTGGACCGTCTTATCACAATAACCCCATGAGACTGGAGGTATTATCCCCATTTAACAGATGAGGAAACTGAGGTTTAAAGGGATTTGCTCCAGACATGTAGCTCAAGGGCTTATTTCCTGCCAGCCCTTTTCTGAGAGCTTTACTTGTGTTAATATATCGAGTCTTCCCAGTGAGCCTATGAGGTAGGTACTGCTATCAGTTCCATTTTATAGATGAGGAAACTGAGGTGCAAGGGTTTCATGTACAGTCAGGGAACCACAAGCTGGGAGAACACAGAGCTCACATCATAACCCCTGACAGCTCCGGTGTCCCTGTCTGTGGATGGGGGAGATGACAAAACTTCTTTGGGTTGGCTGGAGGCTCCAATGAGACCCTGATGCCTGGACGAGCCCCATTCAGTACCTGGCACACAGTAGGTGCCTGGTCCAAGTTCGCTGTTGTCACCCTGTTCTCAGTCCCGGACTCCTCCCTCTGTTTCCCACATTTGGCTAAACGTTGTCTGCCTGGGAGCACATCCTCCTGCCTCTGGCTATTTTTAGTTCCATTTCCTTGGAATTCTGGATTCTACCTGTGAGCCCAGTGGTTATTTGCAGCTATGGTGGAGCGCCTTGACAGTCCCTCAGATAGGAGTAACTGAGAATGCTGTGTTTATTCTGCAGAATCCACTGATTCAGCCACCGCCTTCACTGGGGGAGTGACTCACGGACTTTCCTTCCATCTCCTGGGGACAGAGTCCAGCTTTGCCAAGTGACTGGGATAGTCTCTGCTGGGAGAGGCCATCTGTACAGGCTGTAGAGGATACACCAAAGGCTTCCTGGGAAGAGGCACCAGGACAGAGCTGCAGGTGGACGTGGGAGGGTCCCGCGGATTTATCCCCACGGAGCCTCAGGCCTGTGGAAGACCAGGCGTGGAAGCCCTGTTGATCCTAGAAGAAGGGGACTTTCTGGCAACAGCCCCAGAAATAGGACTGGAAGTTGAGGCAGACATCGTCGGCCTCTTTCCTAACACCTATTCCTTTTGTGCTTACAAAACCTCCATTAGTTTTTAATACAGTGTTCTAAGCCAGTCATGATCATTTTGTTACCAAATTTCCCAGTGTCTCGTGTGGGTTGTGTGACCCAGTTCTGGCCAATCAGTCCTAAAGTGGAAGTCTGCTGTGGGGGCATTTCTGGGAAAGCTTTTGCTCACTTGATGAAAAGAGACAGGTGCAGCTACTGTGGCCCTTGACCTTTCCCCTACCTTTGGCTTGTCTGGAAGCCAAGTGTGATGACTAGAGCTATGGCAGCCATATTGTGACTATGAGGCCAAAGCATAAGCCTGAGAGGTCAGTTATATTAGGGATGGTGGAGTCAGGGTCCCTGGTGCTAGCAACTGCCTGCCTCTAGTTGTGTTGTGGAAAAACGAACCTCCTATCAGTTGGTTTAAGCTTCTGTTGGTTGGATTTTGGTGTTTTGCAGGTAAATGTGTTCCTAACTGATACAGACTTGAAGGCAGGGTGGGCAGCTGTGAGGGCCATCCCTGCTCAGAGGTCCACAAACAGCTCCTGGGACTGCCCTGTGCTGGGGCCTCTGCTGGCCCTTGGTGACATCCGGTGACTCAGGCCCAGACCTTCCCCTCAGGGGGTCACAGCCCACCAAAAGACACGACAGACAAATTGTGCAACTGGTATGAACTGTTGCCAGCTCTCAGGGTGCAGGAAGGCCCTTTTCTTTTGAAAATCAGATTGAACCCTACTTTTGTGCCCATGTGCCAGGGTTGGAAAAACTGCACAAGAATGTGATGAGGGAGGTGGGGCTGCTCATGGTCAACACGGGGTAGGGGGTGGGGGGCTTCAGCTGGAGAAGCCCAGGGACCTGGCCTTGCACGCCTGACACCCCCGCGGACCCAGGAACGTCCGGGTCCGAATCTGGGCCTGGTTTACACCCGGCGTCTCAGGGGCTTCCTACGCGCTGGCCGGGACCGGAGAGTCAGCTGCTGCACGAGGGTCGCACTGAGCTGGGCGCACGGGCCAGGCCAGAAACGAGCAGGGGACCACCTCCTCCCGCTCATTGGCTGCGACACAGTCACGTGCCCACCCCGCCCCCACCCCCCGCCCCGTGCCTTGGATGCACATGCGTCTCCCAGCGCCACGCCCACCTGACCCCAGGCCTGCCCTCCCCCAAACCACACCTGGCTGTCTCGGCGTTAGACGCTTCCTTGACCTCCGCACCGGCACGTCACATCCTGGGCGGGATGATCTTGGCTGAGGGGCTGGACCCCGCGCTGTAGGAGGCTGAGCAGCGTCCCCGGGCCCGGCCTCGCCCTCCCCGATGTCCGCAGCACCTCCCAGCTGTGACAACCACAGTTGTTTCCAGACGGCGCCCCGGGTCCCTGGGGGAGGTGGTTACGTGGCAAGATCACCCTGACTGAGAACCCTGGACTTCGGTGGGGCGTGGGGGACTGGCTGTGTCTCCCTGTGTCTGTAGCAGCAGAAAAGGACAGCAAGACGGCGATTCAGTTCCCAGAAAGTAGCAGATAACATAATAATTGGGTGAGATCAACGTTGTGATGGGGTCTCTGTGGACCTGGGGGTGTCTTAAAGGCAGGACCAAGGGATCAGCTCCGTACAGGGGGTGGGGGACTTGGCAAATGAGGAGACACTTCAACTAGGTATGAAGGCTGGGAGAGTTTGCCAAAGGGTGGGGAGCCGGGGCGGGGGGAGGGTGGCTTTGGTGGGTTTGCAAGGACGGCAGGTGCATTCTGGGAGTTGGAGGTGATTTGAAGTGGCTGGAGCGGGAGTGGGTACTGGGGAGCTGCCCCCTCTGGGAAGCCCCCTGCTCACTGGGTCCGGTCCCCTCCTCTCTGTCCCCACTGTCTCGCCCAGGCCCACTGTACCGCTGGCCACCCTGTGAGGCTTGCTTCTCCTCAAAGCCCTGTCCTTTGTTCACTGTGTCCCAGTCCCTTGCACACAGTAGGTGCTCAGAAAACTGAATGAATGAAGCAACGAACGAAGGGTCTGATTCCTGGAGGGTCTCCTGTGCCCGCCTGCGATGACCGGATCTCGGTCTGGGCAGTAGAGCCACGGCAGGGCTCTGAGCAGGGGCCACCTGCTGTCGGTGGGGGATGCTTTGGAAACGGGGGAGGCTGGGAGGCCAGGTACCTTGATAGTCCAGGTGGGAGCTGATGAGGCCTGAGCCTCAGAGGAACAGTTACTCTGAGGACTGACTCCTTGTGGTGGGGAGGGAGGGAGGGGGCGAGGGGGAGGGGCGCTGGGTCGGGGACCAGGGAGTGGAGAGGGCTTCGGGCTAGGTGCCTGGAAGACATCCCCCCACCCTCTCCCGCTCCCCCCGCAACGCTGGGGAGGAGTTCAGCATGTGGAAGGAATCTGGAAGAGAAGTCAAACGAGAAATGGAAAATTAGGAGTCATTCGTGTGTAGTGGTGGGCAGAAAAAACACGTACGTAATTCTGTTTTTAAGAAGCGGGCAGTAGCTATTTCTGCGTTCATACGAGGTGGCAGCAGCACTGATGCTTAGAGGAAGAGCAGCTCTTGGCTGGAAAAACACTTTGAGAGCCCTTGACTGGGTGGAAGGCCTTGGGTTTGCCTGGAAGCAACCTCCCAGGGGAAGGCGTGCTCCATCCTCCCTGGGGACGCACAACAGGGGCTCGTGTCCAGTGATGGGGCTGACAACCCCTAGAAGCTATGTCCCGCCTTCCGTTTTAAAGACTCCTGATGTGTAATTACCCTCTACCTTAGAGCTCAATAATATAAAGGCAAATAACCAATTGAAAATGGGCAAAGGATCTGAACAGACGTGTCTGCAAAGGAGACGTGCAGATGGCCAGTAGCGCAGGAGAAGATGCTCGATAGCATTAGACTTCAGGGAAATGCAAATCAAAACCACAGTGAGGTACCACCTCACATCTGTGAGAATGGCCATCATCACAAAACCAAGAAGTAAGTGTGGAAGACGTGGAGAAACTGGAAACCTCGTGTGCTGCCGGTGGGAATGTAAAGTGGTTCAGCTGCTGTGGAAAACGGTCTGGAAGTTCCTCCAAAGGCTAAATATAGAATTGCCATGTGACTCAGTAATTTCCCTGCTAGAGAATAGCCAGGAGAAATACATAAGTGTCCATAAAAAAAAACACCTGTACGTGAATGTCCACAGCAGTCCTGTTCACAGGCCCCAGAAGGTAGAAGCGACCCCGGTGTCCGTCAGCAGGTGATCAGATGAACAAATGTGGTCCATCCACACGGTCGGATGTCATTCAGTCAGAAAGAGGACCGAAGTACTGACACCTGCTACAACGTGGGAGAACCTCAGATACATTGCTCTCAGTGAAAGACGCCAGATGTAAAAGGTCACCTATCGCCTGGTTCTGTTTATATGAAACTTCCAGGACAGGCAAACCCATGGAGACAGAAAGTAGATCAGAGGTGGCAGGGGTGGGGGCCAATGGGTTCAGTTTTCCACGTGGACGCCGGAAGTGTTCTGGAATGAGTTGGTGATGGTGGTCGTACGACATTGTGAATGTGCTAAAAAGCACTGAATTGTACACTTCAGCATGGTTAAAATGATTAATTTTATATCAATACAAAAACTTTTTTAAGTGTATGGGAACTCTCTGTACTTTCTGCTCTGTTTTTCAATAAACCTAAAAGTATTCTGAAAATAAGGTCTGTTAATTAAAAAAGCAGAATAAAACATGAAGTGGCCACGAGAAGGGTGCAGTCTGTGGCCCTGGGCCCCGCAGTGCCACCAGCAGGCCTCTGGGCACTGGGACCCCCTCGTGCACTCAGGGTCGTCAAGGCCGCCCGCGCCTCCCGAGCCCCCCAGCTCACCCCGTCCTCTTCCTGAGCGAAGTCTGAGCTTTGCACGGTCCTCAGAGGCCGTCTGCCCGGAGCTGGATAAAGGGCTGCTGCCTTTGACCCTCACGACAAGCTCGTGAGGAACTGGGGGCCCAGAGAGGTCAAGGCATCCGCCCGGCATCAGTCAGTGCATGTGTGCAGATCTGGGCGGGCCCCAGGTGTGCCCGGTCCCCGTGTGGGCAGGAGGGGAGCCGCTGTCAGTCAGCTGCTGGCCTCTGGGTGGCAGTGCTCTGAGTCAGAGATACACAGCCATGGCCCTGGAAGCACAGAGGTACACTGCCACCGACATACACAGACCATACTGACACACCCATTCACACACACTTGCGTGGATGCTGAAGCAGACTTGCACACGCCTGGAAACACACAGACACACCCACACCCACACCCGCACTGAAACAGACCCAAACGCTACCATCACACGACACACACACGAGGGCCTGGGCCCCAGAGCTGGGCTGACGGAGGGGAGGCCTGTCGGGGTGGGGTGGGGCTAGGCTGGCTTTGACTTTCCCGTGGTCTGTGGGTCACAGTGCCCCGGCCGGTCCTCCCCACCATCACAGCCCACTTTAGATGCCGCTGGGCAAGTTGGGATCAGGGGAGGGGCAACTCCAGGACCAGGCAGGGTGCTCCGAGAGCTGCCCCCGTAGCTGAGGGTTAACTCTGCTTCCAGTTCATTAACCTCCGACGGTCTGAGTCCTCGAGGGCAGAGCCTGGGTCTCCTCACTGGACCCCGGGCGGCACAGCCAACGGTACGAGCAGCGGCTCTAGTGACAGTAGTCACGCAGGACAAGCGTTTACTAAGTGCTCTGCATGCGCTGGGCCCTGTGCTGAGAGCACAAGCCCCTCCCACCCGCCCCACAACCTATAAGGTCTGTTCTGTCGTTGACTCTCACACGGATGGGAAACAGAGCTCTGCAGAGGCGGAAGCACCTGCCCAAGATGCTCCTGGAGCCGGGCTGTGTCCGTCAGCTACTGCTGCAGTGATTCTGCAGAAAGACTGCCCACTCCAGGGCCTTATGGCCACGAGACTTACACGCAGGCTGTGGTGCTGCCTGACCTGGCCAAGTCCAGGCCTCCTCCAGGGGTGTATGCTCTGGGGTCCAGGCCATGTGCTTCTCGCACTGGTCACTGGAGCCCAAGGAGCCCGAGCAGATCACATGGGCCACGTTCAGGGCCTTCGCCTCATCTAACGGCTCTGTATGTCCTGCCCGCTATGGTTCCATCAGCCCGAGCAGCTCCCAGGCCCAGGCCCAGGCCCAGGTGGATGGCACGGGAACATCTACTCTGCCCTCAGTGAGAGGGGAAGCATGAGGGCCAGTGTTTGCTGAGCAATAATCCAACCTCCTGCTTGGGCTTAACTCAGAACCTGGGGCCACACGAGCATGTGATGTGGCCTCCATTGGCGGACAGTGGGAACAGGGGGGACACAAGGGTCAGGCCTACAGGGTTGCGGTCCCGGCTCCAACTTCCTGGGCCTCACTTTTCTCATCTGTAGAGTGGACAGTTGGGCGGTACAAACGGGATAAAGTGTCTCAAGTGCTTGGCTCAAGGCCAGCTCAGGGGAAGTCCTCAATACATAGTGTTCTCTAGCTGTTCTCAACAGGGGCCCACAAACCCCTCCTTGGAGCCATTTGGAAAAGTTTGTGGGGCGTTTCGGGCTGGGGGTGTATTTCCAGGGTGAGGGCCAGGGATGCCCATGTTTGCCCACAGCACAGAGCGTTGTCCCACTTGCCCTTGTCCAGAAACCTGAGCAGATTCTGACCCGGGCATTTCCTGTCTGGCCTGCGAGGGGCGGGGGCTGGACCAGGAGGAGGCCCAGCATCTCCCACAGATCGAGCGGGTCTGCTGGCTGCTGGGACGCTGGTTCCTCCATAGGGATTTTCCCCTTAGATGTCGGAGATGTCAGCATACCAGGGACGCATGGACCAGGCAGCAGGGGCTGGGGTGACAGCCCGGACTCTGGCTGCCTCTGAGCTGCCCTCCTGAGTTGGACTATGAAACCCCGGGAGTTTTGTGAATCGGTGAGAACAACAGGCCAGGGCGACGGCCGAGCAGGTAGCACAGAGGAAAGGAAATAGCTGAACCCGTGCATCTCCGTGGAGGAGAGGCCCATGCCCAGGGGTCAAGCTCAGGCACCGGGAAGGGCAGCTGGAAGCAGGCTCAGAGGTCGCAGCCCTGAGGGGACGCTCTGGCCCCGAGACCACCAGACAAAACCCACCTGAGGGCCGGTCTGCTCACCAGGACAGTGGGTGAAATTAGGACGTGGCCTCTGTATCCACCAGAAACCCCCTGATTGTAATCATTGTATCGAGGTTTCCCAGGAGAAGGTCTTTGTTCCTAGGAGATACATCCACTGAAGGGTTTCGGGGTGAAGAGTCTGCACGTACTCTCAAATAGTTCATATAAAAATAACTCCATATAGGGACTTCCCTGGAGGTCCAGTGGTTAAGACTCTGTGCTTCCACTGCAGGGGGCACGGGTTCAATCCCTGGTTGGGGAGCTAAGATCCTGCATGCTACACTTGCGGCTCGGCCAAGAAAAAGAATACACCCCCCCCAAAAAAAACTCCTTATAAACAGATAAAGCAAATGCTGGAGAATGAAAATGGGTCAATCTAGGTGAAGGGTATAGAGGTGTTTATTGCATAATTCTTCCAAATTTTTTGTGGGTTGGAAAATTTTCAAGGTAAAAAAAATTGTTAATCACTTAAAAGTTACAACGGCCCAATTCATTTAATTAAAAAGTTCAAGAGATTGCTAAGACTGAGGCTCACAGGTCTTTCTGAAGGAAAGCCCAGGAGGTGCACTGTTAAACAGCGCAAATGAAACACTATTCTGATCAAAAAGAAAAGCACATGGGAAAATGTCCAACATCACAAATAATGGGGAAAAAACAAGTTAAATAAGGTATAATTATTCAACTATTAAATTAATGGAAGTATATTTGGAATAATAAGATCCCACGCTGGTGAGTAAGCGAGGCACAGACCTGTGGAAAGAGGTCGGGCTGACCGTATCCTCTGTGCTCCCGGCAATAGTCCTAAACACGACTCCGCACGTGGAGCTGACCCTGTGCGCGAGGCCCTGCCCCGTCCTTAGCGCTAATCACGGCCGCTTCCAGCTCCTGCTCAGGCTGTGCCCAAAGGGAAGCCTGCACAGTCTCCAGCCTGAAGACCTGCTGATACTCCACTCGCTCGGAGCTTTGGGCCAGGACTGCTGGTTCTCGTGCACACGCTCAGCCCCTATTACCCCCCGCAGCCCTCAGAGCCCCCAGCGCCCCGCCCCGCCCCCTCTCCTCCGCTCCTGGAACCTGGGATTAAACAGGAAAGGCCCCTCCTCCAAGAGGCTCCTTGCAGCCGTCTCCCCTGCCTGACCCACTCCAGCCAGGTAAAGTGCCTGGTGGGTCCAGGGAACTCGGAGCAGCTAGAACTTGTCTCTGGGGTTTAAGAAAAATGTTTTGGGTAATTCCCAAATGTTGGGGGATGTGGTAGTTGTCTTCCTGTTTTCTAGCTTAATCCAACCGTGTTTGGGAGAATAAACTATGTGATCGCAATCCTTCGAAATCTATTGAGATTTGCTCTATGTGCCTGCACGTGGTCGATATTGGCCAATGCTCTGCATGACCTTGACAAGAGCGTACACTCTGCCGCTAACGCGAGGAGGCTTTGCGGGGATCAAACCCTGTGGGGGTTTCCCTGACTTTCCTCTCAGGGACCAAGATAAATATTTTAACTCCCACAAGATGTTTCTATTGTTACAAGCGTCTAATATTGAGTAGCTTTATTTTTTTCAGTGCTCTTCACTCCTTCCAGCGTTCCCAGGTTCCTGACCAGCCTGCTGGGGATGAATTCTCTTAACCTTCCTTTGTCTGAAAACACCTTTACTTTGTCTCCATTTTTGAGGGATAATTTCACTGGACTGAAATTCACTCATTCACCGTCATTCACTCGTGTATTCGTTTGTTGGGTGAGTATTTGATGAGCCCTGACTGGTGCTGAGTGTGTGCAGGTGTAGGAAACGCCCTTGCTCTCCAAGAAGAGAGGGAAGTGTGTGCCTGGCAGAGGGCGAGGGATGTGCAAAGGCCCTGTGGCTGGAGCACAGGGAGCAAGAAGGGCTGGGGAGGCGGCTGCACCTGGACCACTCGGGACCTTGTGGGCGAGGAATCATGCTTTGTCCTCGTCCTTATAGGAGCAGTGAGGCTTCTCAGAAAAGACAAAGCTTTAACTGGCCCGTGAAGGGTGCATGCGGTGAAAAGAAGCTGAGAAGGGGGCAGAAACCTGATGAGGTTGAGCACTGACTGTCTGAACCAGTGCTGGCTCCTGCAGTGGGTCCTGTGCTGGGCTTTGGGTCACCTGCTCCATCCTGGTGGTAAAGGCCAGGCTTGGCTCTGGGCCGGCAGTTTCTAAGCCTGTCACTCATTTGGCTGTGTGACTGTGGTCCCTTCCACGTGAGTCAGCTTGCCATCTCTCCTTCACAGGGCTGTTATGAGGCTCAGAGAAAACGGTGCTGAGCGCTGGGCCTGCAGCTTTGCGAGAGTTCAAACATCTTAGCTCTTGTTTTTATGGTTAGGATTTTCTCGTCTACTGAGAGTCAGAGAGGGTAAGTCGCTTGCCCTAGGCCACACAGCCAGGATCCTTCACCCTCTTCATTCCACTGACAGGGTCCCTGAGGCCCAGAGAGGTGGCTTGCCCAAGGATGCCCCAAATATGGGAGTGGCAGAACTATTCACTCATTCACTATTTATTGAGTGCCTGCTTTGTGCCAGGCACGACCCAGGTGCCAGGGAGGGAGTGGTATAGAAACAGATAAAACCCTGCCCTCGGGAAGCTCATATTCTCCTCGGGGTGACTGATGCTACACAGAATAAATAAGTAAACCAAATACATTTGTTAGGTGGCGACAAAGGCTTTGGAGAGAAATACAGTTGGGAAGGGGATGGAGAGTGGGGGGAGGCTGACAAGTCCAGTTGGGTGGAAAGGTGGCACTTGACCTGAAGGAGGTGAGGGAGGGGCTCTTAGGACATCTAGGGGAGCAGCATTTCAGGCAGAAGGCACAGTGTGTGCAAAAGTCCTGAGGTGAGAGTGTGCCTGGGGTGCGCCAGGCACAGCAAAGGGCCCGCAGCGATTGCCGGTGCTTCCTGGGCCTTGGATTCAGGTGAGTCTGCTGCGAAGCCCTCCTCCCAGCAACAGAGGTCGCTGGGGAAGGGGCTCCTCCCAAAGCCCCGGTGGAAGGGAGGGTTTACTCTTTATGAGCAGTGCTGCCCTGCCCCAGCTCCCACCCGGCTCCTACTGAACCTGCCGTGGTCAGGGTGGGGGCAATCAGGCCTGGATGTAGGAGGGGAGCTGGGCATCATGGCCGCGGCCCCTCAGTACCTTCCAGGTTTTAAAGAACTCCCGATGACCTGGTTTCCGGTGACCTGCGGTGCACGCCACCGCGCCAGCCTCCCCCTGCTCCCCACCCCTCAGGGGAAGCTGCCCAGCCTGGCCCCTCACCCACGTCCTCCCGGGGACCCGCAGGCCTCCAAGCTAGTACCCGGCTCTCCTGGGCCCCCGTCATGGGCCAGTCCTAAACCGCAGCATGTTTGTCAGTGTCAGGAGTATGATCTTAGGCGAGTCTTGATCGTATAGAAAGGAGGGAGACAGGCATCTGTTGAGAACCTACTACGTGCCGGGCATTTTGTGCACATCGTTACCGCTAATCCTAACCACAGCCTCACTCGGGAGATACTATCGTACCTATTTTATGAACAGAAAATAGGCTCAGTAGGGGAAGGTTTAGGTTTTACCCAAGGCCACTCAATAAGCAAATGTTAATTTTAGTAATAAAAGCTGTTTTTGGTGATTGCTGGGAGCCAGGCAGTCAGACCCAGGGCCACTGGGGCAGGGAGGACGGACGGCAAAGAAATGGCTGTTAGCTTTGATCCCCTCCCAGCAAAGGTCAAACTCCTGGCCAGAGAGGTCACCTGGAGATGTTTGTCCTGGAGCTGACTGGGAGACACTCCTGATAAATGGCTCCCATATCGGAAGAGCTATCAAGGGGCAAAGAGAGATAACCCTGAGGGTAGAAAGGGGCTGTTTGTTAAAGCTCCAGCAAGAGGGACTTTGGGTCGGGATCTGGAACAAACATCCTGTCCAACGGAGGAGCATGCGGCCTCAGAAGTGACTTCTCTGTTTGCCAGGGATGCCGGAAAAGGCATATTCCCCCGAGAGAGGTCGGCCTGGGGACTCCCCTGCACACTCAGACCTGGGAGTTTTCAAAGGGCCAGGCAAGACTTCTGCCCCCAGATATCTTCAGCAGGAGGTTTTTGATCTGAACAGTCCCGATCGATCACACTGGAAGCTGAGTTTGGCTTCTGCACGTCTGGGTGTGTTCCTTTCATGGAGCGGGAGCGGTGGGGGTGGGTTAGGGGTGGAGGAGTGGATTCCTCTAGTTGCATCAGCTATGGTGTGACCTCTGACATTTACCTTTCTTTGTTCCCAGATAAACCAAACACACAAAAACTAATTTTCCTGGCTTAATAAAAGAATGGGGGGTGGGGGGGAGGAGAGTGGCCTGGTAGGTGGGGAGAAAACTGGGGCTTGGGTGAAACAGACTGTAGTCGGGGTTGGCGGGGGAGTGCTCCCTGGGGGCCCTCCCCCTTGGCGGGCTCCCCAGAATCAGCTCTGGTTCCGGAAGGCCCTGCCTGGACACCCTGACGGGGTGGTCAGTGGGCGAACCAGCCCTGCAGCACCTGCTGTGCACCCAGTGCGTTCGTGGCCAGTGGTTCTCAAGCATTTCCCACGGGTCAGGTCCTGTGCCGTGGGTTTTACCAGCAGGTATTTCCCTTTTACTTTTGAGAAAACGAAAGTTGCCTCCGACCACAGAGCTAGTGCATGCACCAAGGCCAGCACCCTTCCTGTCTCTTGGTGGGCCTGCCCCATCCTAGGGATGCTGTGGCGGTCAGCACAGGGGTGGGCACACGGTGGCAGCTCACAGATGCCCTGGGCTGGCAGGTGCTGAGGGCCAAGGGGGAGAGAAGTGGGCCGGAATCAGGAAGCAGAGGGACTGCCAGGGCTCCCAGGTCTGTGACACCTAGCTACAAAAGGGGCTCTCTTGGGACCCAACCAGCTAAAATCCCGCCTACTTTTCTAAACCCCTTCCCTCCCGCTGTCCCCCCTCCACCACTACCCCAGCCTTTTCCGGATTACTGAGGACCCCTCTTGTCTGTCTCCCGGCACCTGCACAGGTGGTCCCTCCCCCTGCCCCCGCAATTTGCATGTCTGCCACCTTCTCCTGCGCACAGGCCTCCCTCGGGCCCTTCCCTGAGCATTCCAGGGCAGTGTCCCCCGTTTTGCCATCCCAGCCCGCATCAAGCTATAACCCTTGATTGCTGCTCGGCTCTCATCTCCCAGGGGACGGTGAGGGCAGCCCCGGTGAGTGCTCGAGGGCCAGTGGAGGAGGGGTCGCAACCGGTTGGGGGGGGGGCGGGAGCTGCGGGGTGTGCCCGCCCCCCGCCACAAGCAGCCTTAGGAGGGGCGGGGGGCCGAGCCGGCCAAAGTCCAGGTCCGCGGGGCTGTGCAGGGCGCTACTTAAACCTACGACCCGCCGCAGCCGGCCAAGGACAGGGACACCAGGTCAGTTGGCGGGCCGAGTGGGGAGCCGGGGGCCGGGGGCCGGCGGGCGGGGGTGCCCAGCAGCCGCGTGGCCTACTTGGGACTGGCCGGCGCCGCAACGGGCGGCCCTGGGACTTGTAGTTCTCTGTTCCGCGAGAGGCCGGTGCGAGCCCGGGAGCGCGGCGCTGCGCGGGGACGGGGACTACATTTCCCAGAAGGCCGGGGAAGCGCGGTCACCGGGAAAGCGCCGCGGCCGGCGGCGCTTCCCGGGCGCGATGGGGCCGGTTCTGGCGGTTGGGAGCTGCCGCGAGGCCCGCGCTTGGTCCCTGCAAGGCGGCCCGCGGCCGATGGGTCCGGGCCGGGCGGGGCCCATGCGCAGCTCGGTGGCGGCGCCCGACTGCTGCGGGGGCCTCGGCAACCTGGACTTCAGGAAGGTACCGACCACGCCAGCAGCGGGGCCAGGAGGGGGGTCGCTAGGGCGGTTGGGTCCGCGGCGGGCGGTGCCACCGCCTACGCCCGGGGGCGGTGTCGCCGTTACCAGGCAACGGGGGCGGGGCGGGACCGCGGGTGCGTGTGTGTGAGTGCGAGTGCGCGTGTCCGCACCCGTATCCGCGCGTGGGAGCGCGTACACGTGTGCACCTACGGGATCGCTAGGCTCCGGGGAGGAGGCACCCCGAGCTGAGGCCGGAGGACAGGCCTCCTCCCGGGTGGACGGGCGGGGAGTTCGCGGCCTGCGGAGCCCCTAGCGGGCCGGGCCGGGATGGGCCAGGCCGGACCTGGTTCTGAAGACCAGCCGGGCCCCTGGCCCCGGCCCTTAGAGTCTCCTCTGAGACAAGACATTCACCTTTTCGGCGTCAGCCACTACCCGTGGAGCCCTCGAGAGGTCCCTGCCCGAGGCCGCCTTTTGTGGTCCATTCATTGGTACAGCCGGTACCGATCGAGAGCAGGTGTCCACTGAAGAAAAACGCACAACCTAATGGTTGCGAGTTGTGTTTTTTGGGGGCCTTACTGAGGACTATAGCCCCGGAAAGAGCCTCTCAGTAGCTCTGAGGGGGAGCCAGGATATATAGGAGTTTTTGCTGGAAAAAAACCCACGTCGAACATCAAAAGATTACTGCTAATCACAAAAAAACAGTCTTGTACGTGATTTTAGCACTTTTCTATTTGTGGGAAGATGCAAGAGTCTGGGCTCCTTGAAATTATTCCTTAAATCTGCATCTTAACTGCCTGGGGCCTGTCTCCTGTTTTTCTCCATCCTGAATCCCCCTCAGGGTGCATTGTGGGGTTGGCAGCAGCAGCCGATGGCTTGATGGGGGGGCGACTTCCCTTGTTGACTGGAATGGCAGGCGACATTCTTTGTCGGCTCTCACTGACCTTTCACTCCACTGAGGCTGGAAACTGAAAATTCTCTGCCGGAGATAAAGCTGGTCAATGTTTTAGAAACTGGCTTGTGGGGAGGTGGGTTGAGATCCTGAGATAGCTGGTCCCTATTTGAGGAGGTGACCTCATCTGAGCCCTGAGTGATATGCCCTGGGGGGTGGGGGCCCAGGTGCTCTGGTCGGGGGGCTGGCAGAGCCAAGGCCTTGAGGAGGAGTATTTGTTCAAGAACAAAGATAAGCCTAGCGTCTGTCCCCAGGGAGTGCAGGACAGTCCCAGGGGATGGGTGGGAAACCAAGGAGAGAGGAAGACTTATAATTTCAGGGAACTTTCCTTGAAGTGCTGGGTCACACCGCACGGCTCAGGCGTGTTCAGAGTGAGCTCGCCTGTGTAATAGGCACCCAGATCCAGTGGATTGTCACCAGCCATCCTGGGAGGACGATCCCAGCAGATCTTGAGAAGGGCAAGGAGAGGGCACTTGGAATGCCAAAGGGGACCCTCGGCATTGTCTGGCTTGGGGTGGATGCTTCATGGATGAGAACTCCGGGGAAGGATGGGACACCATTAACCGGAGGTGGGGAAGCCTTCGGGGCTTCTGGTGGAAATCAAGGGGGCAGTGGGCCCCGCTGCAGGGTTAGGGTCCTGCCTGCCCTCAGGTCTGAGCAAGGCCTATGTTCTAGAGCTAGCAGTGGGGGAGGGGGAGATTTCCTGGGTATGTGGAGGAAGGTCTTTTCTGCTCTTCTTCCCTTCCCTGTGGGTCTGTGCAGTTGGAGCGATCTGGGAACCTTTCAGGGGACAGGTCAGGGTGACCCTCGTTGGCTAACATTCTGTTTTTTCCACTGCAGCCCTATTGGTACAGTTAAGCTTCCTGTTGCCAACAACGTTGAACGTTGTGTATTTGTCCTACTTGGCAGCCCTCCTCCCTCCTCAGTGAAAACGTCTGGTTTTGAGAGATGTCATCCTCGGGATGGTTCCTCTGCAGCCGGGCGTCTGAGCTGCATGATGGCGGCGCGTTGGCCCCACGCCGTCCCTTGGCGGTAATATGTCACGCTGAGAATCTAAACTCTAGTAGCCACGGTTGAAAAAGTAAGAAATCGGTGCATTACTTTTGACGATATATTTGACCCAATACGTAAAATATGTCATTTCGTCACGTGGCACCGCACGTCCTCAGCAGCCACACGCGTGCTGACGTGCAGCCATGGGCACAGTGCCCTTGACCACTAGCTCCTGGGCCTGCTCCAGCTGGTGCGGAACCTGGGCTTTGTTTTGAGCTTAGCAAGTCCCCCCTTGGGCTGCGCGCGTCCCCGCTGCAGCCTCATCGACCAAGGCTCTCCCTGCCCGGGACTCAGCCAGGCTCCTCAGCTCGGCAGCTGAGTGAAGCCCGCTGGCTGGTGGGCGATGGAGCCGGACTAAGGGGCTCCAGCGGGGCCTCGGGGTGCTGGCTTGTTTGGGAGCACAGGCTGCCAGGGCACAGTCGGGGAGCCCCTTTCATGCCCGTTTCCAGATGGTTCTCCAGCCCTTGTGAGCGATGGGTGGTGTAGGTGTCAAGAGGGGCCCTTCAGTTACCTGCTCTGTAAAATGGGACCTTTGTCAGCGGTACAGTGCAGCCCACCTGAGGGTGGGTGCTCTTCAGAAGGCAAGGCCCCTGTGTTCAGGCAGCATCGAGACCATGCTGGGCGACAGGCCCCTTGGGCTGCACAGTCCCTGTTTGTGACTCATCTGTGACCATTTGGGAGGCAAATCCCAGGGGCAGGTAGGAGCTGCCTTCCAGGGAGAGATGTTTGCCTGCTACACAGAGTTGTTTTTCAAACTCTTTTGGCGTTATCACATTAGTTAGAATAAACATCAGGCCATTTCTCTGGACGACTTACTGTGTGAAGTTCTCAAGGACATAGTTTTTGTTTTCAGTGTTTTTGGGTCAGAGTCCAGACCTTGGGCAAGTCACGTAAACGGGCAGAGCCTTGGTTTCTTCTGCCTCTGTTGAGATGATCGTAGGGCTTTACTCATCCGTCTGTCAGTATGGATGTTCTTTTCTTTTTTTAAAAAGATATTTATTTATGCGTTTTGGCTGCGTTGGGTCTTAGTTGTGGCACGCGGGATCTTCGTTGAGGTATGTGGGATCTTTTGTTGTGGCACGTGGGCTTCTCTCTAGTAGTGGTGTGAGGGCTTCTCTCTCTAGTAGTGGTGTGAGGGCTCCAGACTGCGTGGGCTCTGTAGTTTGCGGCACGCGGGCTCTCTAGTTGAGGCACGCAAACTCAGTAATTGTGGCTTTAGTTGCCCCGCAGCATGTGGGATCTTAGCTCCCTGGCCAGGGATCGAACCTGCATCCCCTGCATTGGAAGGCGGATTCTTTACCACTGGACCACCAGGGAAGTCCCTATTTGTGTTCTTTATTTTATTTTTATTGTATTGTATTGTATTTATTTATTTATTTTGGCTGCGTTGGGTCTTCATTGCTGCGCGTGGGCTTTCTCTAGTTGCGGCGAGCGGGGACTACGCTTCGTTGCGGTGCGTGGGCTTCTCATGGTGGTGGCTTCTCCTGTTGCGGAGCACGGGCTCTAGACGCGCGGGCTTCAGTAGTTGTGGCACACGGGCTCAGTAGTTGTGGCTCACGGGCTCTAGAACGCAGGCTCAGTAGTTGTGGTGCACAGGCTTAGTTGCTCCGTGGCATGTGGGATCTTCCCGGACCAGGGCTCGAGCCCGTGTCCCCTGCATTGGCAGGCGGATTCTTAAGCACTGCACCACCAGGGAAGCCCCCTACTTGTGGTCTTTAACAAGGATCTTTCTGGTATTGATTTCTAGTCTGATTCTGTTATGGTTCAAGAACATACATACTTTTACCTTTTCTTTCTTTTTCTTTTATGTGCACTTGAGAGGGACGTGCCTCCTGCTGTTATGGGGGGCTGGTGCTCAGGCCCACCTTGTCCTCACCGATTTTCTGCCTACCTGTTTTGGCTTCATGTGTTAGCCTCAGTTTTTCAGTCTGAAAAATGGGCATGTCTCACAGGGTTGTGGGCGGACTCAGTCACAGAGTAATAAGTGAGCTTCCTGTATCATCTCACTTAATCCTCCTGATGGTCCCAGGAAGGAAGTGCCACCCCCATCAAAGTTTGCCCAGGTTCCCACAGGGCATTGGGCCCTGTCTCAGGACAGGCTCTGCCGCCTCTGCAAAGCCCTGTCCAGGGCTCGGTCAGCTGGCTTCCTGTCACTACTGCCTTGGACACAGAATGCGTCCTTAGGTAAATAGACTTAGGCACCAGCGTTGCAGGGCCTGTCCGGGGCCCCTGAGGGCGAATGTAGAGAGAGGTCTGCGGCTTACGGCCCCGCAGAGGAGAGGAGGCCCCAGACCCACTCCCGGGAAGGGCCCATCTTGCCCCATGGACGCGGGACCCCACGGGCCCTCAGAGCCTCTCTGCAGATGGCCCAGGACAGGCTCGTTGGAGGAAGAGTGTGAATAAACAGCTTCCTGGAAAGAGTCATGGATTCGGGACACTGGGGCAGCCGCTGGCCGCTGTCTGTATCGTAGGAAAGCAGAGCCTTCAGGTGGTCTCCAGGGCTGGCTCGCCCCCCATCCCAGCGTGTGGGCCGCACCCCTCGCTGGCTGTTCCTTAGGAAGGGAGCATTCCCCGAGAGCCCCTCCAGAGAGCATCTGTCTGTAGCGCTGGCATCAGGCGCACAGGGAGGGGACCTACAAGCACCCTCTGCCCCTTGTACCTTGGCACCTGTTTTCCCCTCTCATCCCCCTGGGCGGAGATGGGTCACGGAGCTTCCTGTGGCCCCTCCCGGAGGGTGAGGGGGAGCCCCCAGCCCAGCCTGGATTATCTGCTGCCCAGAGACCTTCTGTGCCTGGTGCCCCGGCCATGAGGTCGCGGCCGCCTTAGTATAAAGCTTCTTTGTGGCCGCTCCTTCTTGTGTGTGCGCCAGGCTCGGGGCTTGCAGCAGAAGTTTCCCGGTAAATGTCTCCTGAATCACCGAGAAGGCCCGGGGCCGGAGGGTCCAGCTGGAGGCCCGCCCTGCTGCCCCCACCCCGTCCCCTTCCCTCGGCAGTGAGCGGTACGTGGGTCCCACCTGCGGTCGATGTGACTTTGATTCCCTGCGCCCCTGCTGTTTGTTTGGATGTCACAATGTGACCCTGGGTGCTGTTGACCCTCGCACGGTGAGCGGCATCGGCTCTAGCTGCTGAGCCCCTCGCGGGAGCGCTGCCCGGGCAGCGGTAGGTAGCCCGTCTCCTCTCTGTTCCAGCGCCGGGACTCCGCGGCCCATGACCTTGGAGCCGGGGGGGCTCCGTTGTTAGGGTTACTGGGAGCGGAAGGCCAGGACTTCCGCTGCGTTCATCAGGTTGGGCAGAGGGTGGGTGGGCCCCGCTGGGCCCCTCCCCTTAGTCGAGGTGGCCCACAGGGGTAGAGGGTGACGGGGCGGGGGTCTGGGACCCTCCTGCTCTGCTCTTGCCTGACCCGGGAGGGCACCCTTCCCAGCGGGCTTTGGGGGTGACAGCAACCGGGAAGGGACCTGCAGGCCTCTGGAGCGGGAAGCCAGGAGGGGGCCCTCTGCTGCCACCTGACTTGTCTGTCATTCTTTCCTGCGCGGTGGGCCCTTCTCTGGGCAACGCAAATCCCCCCTCAAGGTGACCGGATACTTCCTGGATGAGAGGTTGACTGAGGGCCCTGGGACCTGGGCGGGGGCCGAGGTTCCAGTTTTGACCAGTTCAGCCCTAACAGGGAGCCCCGGCCGGATGTCTGCTGCTGGCCACCTCAGGCAGTGTCACTGCTTAACCGCTCTGCCTCAGTTTCCCCTCCGCCTCTGCTCTCCTAAAGGCGAAGAAGCAGTCTCCCTCCTGCTCGCTTGCCCGGCCTCCTTGGGAGTGTTCGGGACTTATCCTCACTCCGGTGCCTGAACCCGGAATCTGGGATCTGGAATCCGGAAGCGCTGGCCTGGCCTGGCCTCTGGGAGCCCCTGGCTTGATTATCTCTGAGCTGGCACGACAGCGGTGCTCGTCTTGCTGGGTGGTGGCCCAAGGTGAGGTGTGAGAACTTGTATAGGTGCGCACTGGTCTTGTTGCAGGGGCTTAGCTCGCAGACCCCCAGAGTGGAGCCTCCCGGGGACGCTCAGTGTCTGCTGAATGGCGAGGAGTGGAATCCTTAGAAACGTCTGAAGCGTTTCCCCCGGGCCCTTCGGGGAAAGAGGGGGCAGCTCCCAGTTCCCCTGCTGACCTTCTTTCCTGAGGTGTAATTCACGTAGTGAAATCGCGCCCAGATGGAGAACTCTCACGTGTCCCCGCCACCCAGGCTCCATCACCCCGGAAGCGCCCTGCGCCCTCCCAGGCCGCGCCCCACCTTGCTCCCCAGGCAGCCACTGGACCGTCTGCCGGCTTCCTCCTGCTTACCGTCCAGGGCCTGGGTGAACGGGAGACCCTGGCCGCCATCCGCACCTGCTCCCCACGTGGGCGGGCCTCACTCTTGACCCTTTACCCTCTCTCCTCTTGGCCCTGCCAGCCCAGGGTCACCCAGCCCAGGGTCACCCGTGGGGCAGGAGGCACAGCATGAGGGCACATGGGTTTTGCCTGGGACTGTGGGATTTCCCACCCCCGCAGAGGGGACTGGCCCCCGCAGCAGCTCCTGGCTCGCTGTGGAAAGTGACGGAGCCCGAGGCTTTGTGAGTGGCGGGGCCTGGAAGATCTGACCCACCGGCAACCTCAGTGAGCTTCTCCGTAAAATGCGTAAAATGTCAGGATGGTAACGTTTAGCTCCTAGGGTTGGTGGGACGATTGCAGGAGAGAATGTTTTACTTCTCTCTGCTGAGTGGGGCTAGGCTGCGGCCCCCTGTGGGCCCTGGCATTTGCGGACATTGGCTTCCCCGTGGACACGCTCGCCACTCTGGAGGCAGGAGGATTCTTTTGGTTCAGAGGAATGACGTCCTCGGACGGAACTCCGTAAAAGGGAGTCTGGCTGACAATGACACCCTTGTCTGCAGAAATGCTGTATCAACTCCCGTGGGAGTTGTTGCTGTCATAAGAGTCTGCAAGTGGTGAGAAGCATGTTTTGTGTGCTGCCCTAAGCTGGACGTGGTGATTCGGGGGGCAGGCCAGGGCTGGGGGCCGTTGGCAGGAAGCGTGGTTTGCGCACCCGGCTGCCCCCCAGCTCTGCACCCTGGGCACGGCTGGTGGATTCCACCCCCCCCACCCCCCGCAAGCCAAGGCTTGTGACTTACCTTCCAGTTGAGACTTATTGTTATTCTGAATTGCGTGTGGAGAGCTGCCATGAATTTCTAAAAAGAAAAAGAAAAATACAAAGAGTCATGCAGGGACTCAGCGCACACTGACCACCAGGGCGTCAGCAGTGTCTCGTGGGTTTTAAAGGGAGAACTCAACACTGGACGCATCCAGCTGTTTCCTCCTCTTGTCCCTAGAGGCAGGGTCTTAGTTCTGTCCCCGGGGACATCTGGGCCACGTCTGGAGCCGTTTTCGGTTGTCACGGCTGGGGAGGGCAGCCGGCATGGAGTGGGTGGGGGACGCAAAGAGTGACCGGCCGGAGGGTCGACAGCGCGGAGGTGGGGAGACCCGCCCCGGACACAGGGGGCAGTGAATCTGGGGCTCAAAGCTGGCCCTCTCCACATATGGGAGGGGCGCTCAGCGCTGTGTGGTGGGTGCAGGGTGCCCTGGGCTTCTGCAGCGCCCTTGTCCATTTGACATGCGTTTGAGAACGTGGCAGGTTGACCCAGACCTGGTCTGTTTCAGTTGCCTGGTTTAGCCGCTTTGGGGACGGCGCATCTGCTTTACCCGAGCCCCCGGCGTGCACGCCCGTTCCGTGCGTGCTGATAGGAGCAGCTGTGCGCGTGTGTGGGCGCGCTCGGGGCAGGCGCCCGGGGTTGGGAACCCCCACGCTCAGGAGCGCCGGTCCAGGGGCTGGGAAGAGGACACCGCTGCTCTCTGCATCTGCCTCTTCCTGGCTCTCGGAGGCTGAGCGTCTTCACACGGACGTCGGCCCCTCGGGTTGGCTCTGGGGCCTCTGAACACCTCTGTTGGGTCCTGGTCACCCTGGTGATGCAGACACGGGTCCTGGCGGGGTCGCTGCCCCGCCAGCGTGCTGGACACTCATCCTCAGAGCCGCTGGTTTCCTCTCTGTGCTTCCGCCGCTGGCCCGGCCACTCTCCGACAGGCACGACACGGCCGGTTGGGTTTCGGCTTTTATCTTCCGTTTTATGAGATTACACTGTAGTAACCTTTGCTGGACTTGGACGTGCCCAAGCCTCCTGACCTGTTCCTGGAGGGTAACTTTGTTTCCGAGTTCTGGGGCTTGTCACTCGCTCCCGTGTCCGGCCAGGTAGGGCTGGGCAGGGCAGGCAGGTCTCCCGCTGACGCCGGCTCTATCCCTGCAGGCAGACCTCTGCGTTATGACCCGGCTGCTGGGCTACGTGGACCCCTCGGAACCCCACTTTGTGGCTGCAGTCCTCACCATCGCTTTCAATCCGCTCTTCTGGAATGTGGTAAGTGCCCCAGGACAGGCTGTGCAGAGGGACGGATGGACGGACGGGTGGCTCTTCCCTCTCCTCGTCTGTCTCTGGCCAGCATGGGAGCGGCCTCCTGCCTCCCCGTCGAGGTCGGCCCCCAGGGAGGACGTTGACCGGGGAAGCCGCTCACCGCGGGGTCCCACGACATCTTGGCCTCAGCGGACAGCAGCTGTCAGCGGGGGTTTGCTCCCCGCCTGCCACACACGCAGGGAAGCCGCCTCCTCATGACGCCCCCGCAGCAGGCCTGCTCCGTAAACACCACCACTTTTCCCAATCGAGGCCTCCTGCAGAGTGGTCTGCAGCCCTCGGGCTGAGGGGTGCTGGGGGCGGCAAGGAGCTGACAGCAAGAGAAACGGGAGGCAGGTCTGCGCCCGGGTCTTCCGGGGGTCCAGGGCCGCGCGGAGGCTGGGGGCCTGGGGGGCTGGCCGGGTGGGAGGTAGGCGGGGAGTGGGCTCTGAGCGGTCCCTCCTGCCAGCCCTTCTCGGAGACACCCCTCCCCTGTCAGGATGTGGGGGAAGCCCTTGGGGTTTCTGGTCTGCTGTCCGGCATCTCTGGTGGGGTGGAAGGGGCGGTAGGCGTGCTCCCCGGGCCGCCCCCCGAGGCGTCTGCCGATGCAGAGCCGTGGACGTCCTGTGCTCACCTCGAGGGCGGCCTGCTGCACGAGCCTGGGCTCGGCGTCAGCACACACCGTTCCGCGCTGTCTTCATTTCACGTGGCCGCTCGGTCCCCGGGGCAGAACAGGACGTGTTTGCGTCTGGTTGACGAGTTAGGTCTTTTCTTCATCTGGGGAGAGCCGGTGGGGGCAGGCTGCTCATCTCAAAGAGGCTGCAGTCAACACGCAGACATATGCGTGCCCTCCCGACAGACAGACTGTGCATGCCCTCCCGACAGACAGACTGGTCTCCTTTCCGGGATGGACACACGGCCTTTTTCATACGCCCCGCTGGTTTCCTGTGCCGCTGTAACAAATGACCACAGGCTGGGTACTTTAGAACAGCGGGAATATATTTTCCCCTGGCTCTGGGGGCCAGAAACCTGAAACCAGTACTGGTCAAGATCCAGGTGCGGGCAGGGCTGTCCGCCCCCCGGCTCCAGGGGAGGGTCCCCTCCAGGAGACCCGCTCCAGTCCTCAAGGCCAGCATCTTCCCCCCGCCTGCCTCCCTCCTATAAGAAAACGGGGGGGGGACAGCAGTCAGGGCCCCGCCGACCCAGGACAACTCCCATCTCGAGACCCTGAACGCAAGCGAAGCCCCCTCTTTGCTGAGCAGGCAACTTCCACCAGTTCTGAGGTCAGGACGTGGACATCACTTAAGCCTGATTTTCGGCTGCCACACCCTTTAGCCTTCATTGTCTGGTGCTGCGGGAGGGGAAGGTGCGCTGAGTGGGACGCGGGGAGGGTGGGGGGAGAGCAGAATCACTGTGGGGCGAGGCGCGGGCCACCCCAGCTCTGGCCGGGGCCTGTCAGGTCAGGGCCACTCAGGCAGTAGGGACCAAAGCTCCCCAGAAGGCCTGAAGATGTTTCCCCACCAAGCAGGCTCCGCTCCCCCGCCCCCCAGAGCTCCTCCGTCCCCGCAGGCCCCCTCCCGAGAGGCCTCTCACCTGGCCGTGGGTCTGTGTGCTTTAGCTTCCTGCGTAACGCACCTGTCATCTAGCGAGTGAACTGGTCTCCAGAGTCCTGTGAGCCAGGTAGAGAGTGTTGGGATTGAGCTGAATTGTAGCACGCCCGGCTGATGTCAGCATTGTTTGGACGTGTGGGGAAGACCCTCCCGTGGAAATCGGTGCAGAATCGGGGGGAGGCGAGGGCTGTGGGGAGCTCAGGCCTGCCCCAGAGCCCCCAGGTGAGCCAGGTTTGGCGAGTGGCTGCCCAGGGCGGGCCCCTCCCGCTCCCCGGGCCGCAGCTCCTGGGGCGTCTCTGGACGTGCTGCGCTGCCTGCCCCCCTGGCCCCAGCATCCCTGTTGCTGCGCCCGCAGGCGGCCTCCCGCCCTCTCTCGTGGGGTGTCCCTGGCCCCGTCTCTGCCATGACCTCCTCTTCCTCTGCACGTCATCTGTTCGCTCACTCACCCCACAAGTGCTCGGGGAGCCCACCGTTGGGGTGCTGAGTGGCCCGCGGGGGTGGGGGGATGAGCCCGCCAGGTGCACGGATGGGTTAATGTTGGGAAGAACGGGTGCTGCAGAGGGGCCAGCTGGGGCGGTCCCTGTGTCACCTGTGTCTCTGTCTGGCCCAGAATCTCCTCGGTGCCAGGACCTTGCGTCCAGGTGCTCGGCCGCGCCTGGGCACGTCCAGACCCTGCAGAGAGCTCGCTGTTCGGCCCTGGCCCACACCTCCCCGACATGCTCCCTCCCCCACCTGCAGGAGAAGGCCTCCCTGTCCCAGGGCCTGGACCAGCCTTCCCTCCTTCCTCGAGTTTGCCCACCCCCCGCCGCCGGTCTCCCTGCTGAGCGTGGCCCCACCAGCCAGCTCCTCCCCACCTTCCCCTCGTGCCCTCACCCCGCAAACAGGGCCAGGGATTGCCCCGCACCCCGCCTTCTAGGACAAAGTGTGAGCAGGATGGCTGACCCGCTTTATCCCTGGATGTCCCGTGTCCCCAGAGCCCTTCGTCCTGGTAGGTCACCTGGTCTGCAGGGAGACGCACCTCCCCAGAAAGGGGGCCGCTCCCCGTGCGCCTTGGGGGGCCCTGGCACAGGGGCGTTCTGCCGGCTGAGTCCTGGCGGCCGCGGGCTCTTGAGGGAGCGGGGGCAGCAGGACGGTAGGTGGCGCTGTGGGCAAGGCCAGGGCGAGGGGGCTCCCCACAACCTTGTGTGCGTTTGCTGCGCGGCTTCGGTGTCTGCCTCAGTGTCAGCCGCTGTGGGGTGGGCTCGGCTGCCCCGGGGACCCCCACAGGGGCCGGGAAGCTGATGCTGCAGATGCTGAAGCCGGGACAGAGGCTGGGGTCCCAGCCCCTGTGTTCACGCCCCCGCTGGGCCTTGGTTTCTCCGTCTGTGAATGGAGGCCCATCGGCTCTGAAACACCGCAGCCGCTCAGCTTACCCTGACCCCCTGGGGTGGCCCCGTGCAGGCCCCCTGGGAGAGGGCGGCCTGCCTTCCTGGAGCTGGCAGCGAGGTAAGATTGGGCATCAGACCTGCCATCCAAACGTCGGAGTTGGTTACAAGGAAGCTGGTGTCTGGAGCTGGTCCAGGAGACGGGGCGAGGGCTTGTGCGGCTCCTTGGCCTGGGGGCCGCGAGGGGACGAGCCGGAGGCTGGGCTGCTGGAGACGCTGGGATGCGGTGCGGGTGGGGAAGTGGACGGGCCGGCCGGTCCCCTGCGGGAGGGCCCTGAGTGCCGGCCTGCAGCTGGTTGCGTGCTAGAGCCGGCAGCGAGGGGCGTGTGCGAGGTGTACACGCGTGTGCCCGCGTGAGTGCGGGGGAGTTGGGCCGGGCGTGGACAGGCTGTGTGACACCCTTGCTCCCATCTGGCTCAGAAGTCCGGCTCCGAGGGCACGGCCACGTACCCACCGGCTCTGTGCGGAGTTTCTAGACTAGGCGCGTCCTGCATTTGCAGGGATGCTGAGTGGGGCTTCCTGGTAGGGCCTGTGGCCCAGCAAGGGCTTTTCTCTGAGCGGAGCCGGCTGGCTGGCCGGGCCTCACTGAGACCTCGGCTCTGGGACCACAGGGCTCTGGCCGGCCGGCCGCCGTCGCCCAGGACGCCGGGGAGCAGCACCGCCCCTGCCCACCCGAGCTGAGCTCAGAGCTGCTTCCTGCGGAGCTGACGGGTGTCTGGCCCTGGCTCTGCAGTGGGGACACTCAGCCCCCTGTCGCCAGGACCCAGGCTCGCTCCTCTGGCCGCGACGTCGGCTCGAGCGCAGGAGGTCCTGTGGCGTGTGCGTGGGTGTGCTTTCCGGGGAGTAGGTGTGTGTCCTCTGGTGCAGGCAGCCCTGCCCGCCCCTCGGCCCCATCCCTCTGAAGGGAGAGCCGTGCCAGGCAGCAGCGTCCTCTGTGGGCAACGGGCTGCAGCTGGGCTAATTTTAGGTGTCCGAGGAGCGTGGCGGTAAAGTGTACGTGGCGGCTGGAACGCGGCCAGCTTGCCTTCTGCCGGGACCGCGCGGAGGCCGAGGGGGTGAGGAGGGAGGCTCTCCCACCCGGAGCCCCAGTGAGACCCCACCTGAGCTGGGCTTCCTCTCCTTCCCGGATCCTGACGCTCCAGGGATGCGGCCTGAGTTTTCTCACGAGTCCTGCTGGGGGCCGTGTGGGTAGAGGACGCGCCTCTCCTGCGATGCTTCACTTGGACACGACCCGGCCCGTGTAGCAGCAGCTTGGGCGGGACAAGGTGGCTGCAGTGGCGGGAGGGCTCCTGGTGGGTCATCTCTCGGGCCCCTCCCGCACGGAGGGGCGGTTTGATGACCTGGCCTCCCCTTGGTATTCCCAGCAGATCAGCCCTCCTGCTTCGACCTTTCTGTAGACCCCGCAGCCTTCAGGGCCCGCCCACACCTCCGTAGGGTGTCTGCTGTGACCTTCCCTGGAGCTCTGGTGTCTACCCTCTGCCATCAGCAAGCGTGGTCTCCTTGTGCCCCCCGTGCCTTTGCACGGCCTGCTCCCTCCTAGAAGGGCTCCTCCACACCAGCCTGCCTCCTGTTTCCCTCCCAGGCCTTCCCTGGCCTTCCCTGGCCTTCCCTGGCCTTCCCTGAGCCCTGGCCCCGAGCAGACGTGGCCCAGCTCCCTTCCAGCCTCCCTGACCGCAGGTCTGTGGTCGCTGTTCCTCGCGCGTTTACGTTTCACCTCCTACCTTAGACCGAGGGCTCCTGCCTTGGAGTTAAGGGCAGGCCCAGTGTGATCGCAGGTGAGCCCTGAGTGGCCCGGGATGCCGTGGGCCAGGCAGTTTCTCCGCTCGGTAGAGGGGTGCTAGGTCCTCTCGCTGGCCGCACGGTGCCCACCTGGCTGTATCGTTGGCTCTGCCCCATTCCCTGGTCTTCCTTTGAGGCCAGCTGACATTCCGGGGAAAATGTCCAAGGCTTGGGTTTTTGTCTCATTTTACTGCTGACTTGCTCTGACCTGGGCCTCAGCTGCCTCATCTTAGTTCTGGAGGAGTGGCCTTTGCCCAGCTTTTCTCAAGGGGGGCTGCCAGGCTGTGGGGGGAGGGCAATGGGTGTGAAAGGGTCTGGAAGCACCCGGGCATACTTGGCCCAGAGGAGAAGCAGCCATGGGAGCCGCCTGGGTGCAGACGCGTCCCAGGTGCAGGCGCGTCTGGAAGCCCTCTTGCACCAGCGCAAACTCCCAGAGCTGCTGCCTGAGCTGAAGGCCAAGTGCTTTCACTTGTCCCAGAGTCTTATGCCCAGAAAAGCTGCATGGCCTAGGGATACATCGTGGAGAGTGTTTTGTAGCTGGTGGCCCTTTCCTCGCCTCCAGGGATCAGGAATTGGCCTGGGAGAGGCTCTGAGATGCAGGGGCGATGGGTGGGCTTGTCGCTGGCCGACGCCGGGCCACGTAGCGCCTGGAGGTGCCGTGGGCTCCCCGTGGTGTCCGGCCGCCACCTGCTGTGGGGCCCGGGGAGCCCCGTTCCTGCCACCTTTCCTCTCATCCCGCCTCCTGGTCCCCTGCCCTGGCACCCTGAGCCTCAGGAGGGCTAGGATGCGAGGTGGTCCAGTGCCGCCCCAAAGACCCTGGCGATGGATGCCCACGGCACCTCAGGGAAGGCCCCTGGCCTCGCCGTGTTGCCGGATCTGAGATTCTTGTGGTTTCTCCAAAGAGGCATCAGCCTGGAGTGTGGGCTCCGGGGAGGCAGAGATCACGAGAGTCGGGGGGCCGGAACACAGGGGTCCTGGGCAGAGAGGGACGGAGAGCCAGGCCACCTGATGCAGCAGGGACTCAGGAGAGGGCGGGGCGGAGTCTGCACAGCTTCCCCGACGGTACTTCCCGGATCCGGTGCCTGTTGTCTGAGGCTCTGGCCAGCCTCAGAGGGCAGCCCCGGTACTCGGGTACCAGGCTCTGCGGGGAGCGAGGGTCGCCCCGCCTGTACACACCTCTGCTGCCTTTCGCTCTGTCCAGCCGCCCCTGCTGCAGAGGGTCCCACGTGGCCCAGGGGCTGGTGGGTGTGCAGCACAGTGAGGGCCACTGCAGCTCAACATCGGACTGACCCCAACTGGCCACCAGACGGCGCACAAGGGATGCGAGGTCCTCCTGCCTTCCAGGGCTGTGCTCGTGGGCAGAGGGGACCGCAGTGAGGATGGTGAGGGCCCCTCAGCCCCCTGGCTGGACAGGGTTACCCTTCTTCAGGGTCATCCTGCGGCTTAGGTAGGAAAATAGCCTGGGAAGCATACACCTTCCACAGGTGTATATACAGGGGACCTGCTCCTGGCACATAACGGGCACCTGTTCTTCGCCTGGCGCCCCACCTGTCCGCCCACAGGGCTCCAGGTGAATAACGGGTGGGAAGGGGGTTCTGTGAATTACAGTAAGAAGAGTCCAGCCCTTGTCCTGCAGTCACGAGCGAGGTGGCTGGGCGTGGGCAGCCTGCGAGGGTCAGTCAGCTGTTGGGTGTGGTGCCTTGCTCTGTATCTCCCCACCAGCCCTAGGGAGGGGAGGGGACCGAGGGATTGCACCGCAGTGACGGGGGCAGGACAGCCCTGGGACTGGGGGCGCTGGGGGTGGGGCGCACTCGGTGATGGCCGTCCTGGGAGGGAGAATCACTGTCACCACCCCCCAGTGGATTTGATGTGCAGACCCGGGGTGGGGGCGGGTCAACCCCAGGCTTTTCAGAAGCAGCAGCGGAGGACCAGAGAGGTGGCTTGACCTGCCCGGGTCACACAGCTGTGAGAGCAAGCGCTGGGCCTGGCAGCTGGGGCTTCCGCTCCCGTGTGTCATGCCCGCCCCGTCCCACCCCCCGGAGGGCCTGCCTGGCGCAGACACAGCCCTATGTGGCGGCCTGGCCTGGCCCAGATTGGGCAGGACCCGGGGCCCTGCTGGCCGAAGAGGCCCTCACGGCACCTGCTGGGGGTCCAGCCCTGCAGCCCCGCCCCCTGCAGCCTGGGGTGCACGAGCGTGCCCCGCGCCGGCTTCCTGGCTGGTGTGCAGCCCGCCCCGCCTGTGTCAGTGTTACGACGGCACATGGCCTGTCTGTGGGCAGGGCCGCGAGTGGGGCGGCCACGAGGGGCAGCCGCCTGGAAGGGGTGCCCGGGGCAGGGCGGCTGCACGTCCTCGGGCCCGTCCTTGGCCCGCTCGGCCCTAGGAGCCCGGTGCCGCCGTGCCCCCCGCCCGCCCCCGAGTCCCCCCTGCCCGTCTCGCCGGCCCGGGGAGGGGCGTGGGCCTCTGAGCACACCAGCCTGTCCTGCTGCTGTTGCCTCCTGGCCGGGACCTGGGCAGGATTTTTCGCTTTTCTGAGCCATGGTTTTCTCATCTGTAAAACAGGCACAGTCATCAGGGCCTCGAGGTTTGAATAGAACTTCGCTTGGAGCCGGCCGGCAGCTGCCACCCCTCCTTCCTCTCCGGCCACCTGGTGCCCTCTGTCGGCCTTGCCCTGGCCGTCCCTCGTGGCTGGGCTGCCTGGGCAGTGATGCCGTCTTGCGGCGACAGGGCTGCACTTGCCGGCCCGGCTCGGGGCAGGCCCCCACCCTGCTGGCCTCGCCATACCTTCCGGGACAGGTGCTCCACGTTAGCCATGCCCAGGTGCCGCATCAGCGCCTCTGAGCCCGTGGCAGGTGGCCCGAAAGCAGGGTGGGGAGTATGTAAGTATCGGCCCCATCGACCGTCAGGCTGCTCGCTAAAGGACAGAGGTCAGATCTCACACCTCGGCTGGTGGCGGAGGTGAAGGGACCCGATCCCCTAATGCTGTCTCCGTGTCCTGACGGCCAAATACCTGCACAAACTGCTTCCCGAGAAACAGACGAGGGGAGAGGAAGGGGTGTGGTTGAAAGCACCGGGGTTGCTTGGCTGGCAGGACCGTGGTCCTCCCGGAGGTGGCCACACGGATGCCACGAGCAGGGGCAGGGCCCTTCCTCGGAGCACTGTGGGCTTAACGGGTGCAGAATTCGGGTCCCTCCGAAACAAACCCTGATGGCGTGGGAAGGCGTTCCGGCGTGGGGGCAGTCCTCAGCCTCCTCAGGAAACAGGAGGAGTCACAGCGACCTTCACGGGCGAGGAAGGGAAAAGGGCAGGTGCTCCCTGCCTTCCCTCAGCGGAGCCCAGACGGCGACCCCGTGGCCAGGTGACAGGCAGAGGACACTGTCCGGGTCTCCCCGTCCGGGGGCAGTTGGAGCCCTGACCCTGGTTCTCTGGCCCAAGTCTGAGTGTGGCCTGCACGGAGGGTCTCAGCACTTGGTCCCGAGGACACGGTGGGGATGGTGGGGACCTCATAGCCTTTCTAACCCCGCCGCCTGCCAGGCACCTTCAGGCCTGACTTTGTGGAAGTGGTGAGCGGCCGCGGGGGTGGGTGTCTGGGACCCCGCGGGCCGTGGTGCACAGGCGGGCAGCCCTCCAGCAGGCGGGGCTGGAACAGCGTGTTTAGAAGACACTGTTCCCCGACACGGATTTGACACCTTCCCGGGTCAGTGCTGACCCCCGCCCCCGCAACGGGGAGCTTGGAAAGTCAGGTGTGAGATCCAGTGGCCTAATTTTAGACCTTGGGTGTGCATGTCAAAACTGCAGGATAATTAAAGAGAGAGAGAGAACGAGGGCAGCCTGGCTTCAGCCCTTAACTCTGAAGCCAGCACGTTCCCTGGGGGAGCATCACGTCACCTGTCACCTGACAGGGCTGCCCGTGGCCTCGGGGGGCGGATAGGAGCAGAGCTTCTCTCTTGGGGCCCCCCCGCCCCCGGGCGGAGCTCAGCGGAGATGCAGACGGGCCAGCAGGTGGGCTGAGGCCTCGACGCTGGAGAACGCGTCACGGGGCGGACGAGGTGGGTTTGTCCAGCACCTTGTGGGAGGAACCTGCTCTGGGCAATAAACCTGCTGGTGCTCAGCAAAGCTTTCAGCTCACACAGGCCCCCGGCCTGCTCAGGGGTCAGACGGCTCGTTGGCCCTGGGGCTGGGAGGCGGGCCCTGGGCTGTCCAGTGGTTCTGACCCCTCGCCGGCTGTCACGTCCGCTGCCCACATCTCCCTCCTGACCTGCCACTTATCTGCTGTTTGGGGCTTGTTAGAATCATGTGGGAAGTGAGAGCATGTCCCCCTGAGGCGGGAGTCGCCGTTCCCCGCAGGGGGGCACCTGGGAAGAGCGGCGTGACCCTCCTCCCCTTGGTCGGCCTCGAAGATGCAGGATCGATCGCTGCAGCCGGCCCCCCCCACCCCCCGGGGTCCCTGCCGTCTGCCCCTCCCCCTGGGCATGGTCACTTGTTTTAGTCTTTCTGCAGTTTAGGACGTTGAATGTTTAAATGTTGGCCACGCATGTGCACCGTCCACCGTCTGCGGAAGGCGGATGGTGAGAACGGCTGTCTGACCCCTGCCCCAGGCCCCGGACGTGCCCTGCGTGGAGGCTCGTGTGCCCTGAGATGCCACCTGCACCCACCGCAGCCCCTGCAGGTCCCTCATCCTTTCGTTCGGGAAAGCAGAGGACACTGATCTTAGAGCAATGGTGGGAACTGGCCTTTGTTAGGGTTCCCTAAGCGCTGGGCCCTGTCCTCACAGCCCCTCTGAGTGGGTTTTGGAGGCCATTCACGTTCACACCCAGAGGCCCCTTCACTCTTCCAGCCCCTTGTGGGGATGTCCTGTCATTCACTCACCAGGCCCCCACCCGTGGACGAGCACCTGATGTCACACTTTGCCCCGTAAACAGCCCTAAAGTAGACGTGCTCATCCCGCTTATCTGCGCATGTCCAGGATCTGCTCCTGGACCCGGAACCTCCAGTCACCGGACCGTGTGGCTGTGACTGGTGGAGCTGGCAGGGAGGCCCAGGGCCCCACGTCCCGAAGCCGACTGGCTGGTGGCTTGAGCGCGACCCTTGACCCCTGGGTGCTGCAGGAGTCCCTGAGCCGCCTCAGCCGTGCGTCCACGAGGCCCCTGGGGCTCCTGCTTCAGCCCGGGCTGAGCAGCGGCTCGGGAGGCTGTGCAGGGTCTTCCGGAGAGAGCGTGCTGTCGCGCTGCGGGCAGGGGCCGCGCTGTTCTGTGTTCTGTCTGCCGCGTCCTCGGGGGACGCAGAGCCATAAGCCCCCCCTCAGGTCCCCGGAATGTTCCCGCGGTGGGGGAGTGGCGATTAGCACAGAACACGGTATTTTGACCCAGGCTGTACTCAGTGAGGAGAGACTGTCCCCAGTCGCAGGGCTCTGCGAGGGGATTGGGTTTCCATCAGGACGCAGCCCTTTTGTGCTTCTCTGCTGCCGGGCGGGGGGTGGGGGCGGTGAGGACGTCACAGCCTCTGGGAGCTGCGTGGCCGTGACCAGGACGCACACCTCCCAGGGCCCAGTGCTGGGTCCGGGAGACTTCTGGACAGGTGTTCCAGATCGGGTGTGTGCGCGGCCTGTGGCGCCTCTGTGTCCCGCCCGTCTTCAAGGCCTGCATCCACACATTTGGCCGCTGGCCGCGGGGCTCCAGGCCACTGGGGGCCGCAGGCGAGATGACCCCCCGCCCTCTCCATGCCGCTTGGCCCCTCCGCGCGGCCCCCGGCCTCGTACCTGCTCCCTGCCGGTGTGGGCAGCCTCCGAGCCCGGTCTGTGGACGGCGGGTCCTGATCAGCCGGGGTTCCTGCGAGGAGCAGGTGGTGCCGGTGGGCCCTGGCCGCCGGGGGTTCCTTGTTCGACCCCTGTGATCCCGCGGCATCTGGGGTTTCAGATTTCCTCTCTCTCTGGCTCCTTTGTTCCACCAGCTCCTCCCCGACGTGTGGTTCCCTTTGTCACCTCGACTGCAGTGTCCCTCCCAGCGCCTCTGGCGCTTTCTGGTGAAGACAGCTTACCTGCTAAATACCATGTCCGAGGTGCAGAGGGGAACCCTGGCCCACTCCGCCCCCCACCCCCCAGGCCGGCACGTGGCCTGGCCGGCTAGACGGGACTCCGCTGGTCTGGTCCGGACAGCACCCCGGGGCGTTGCAGGCCACATGTTCCTGCTGGAGGACCCTTCTCTCTATGCTCTGTGTGGGTCTCCTTTTCAGCCCTCAGGCCTCTAGTGAGGGTCACCTGCCAGAGAGGCCTCCCCATGGCCCTACCCCAATTTATTCTTCCTCCCAGCGCCCGTTCTCTGGCGATCACATCCCCAGCACATCTGCCCCGCACTGGAGGGCCCGAGGGCAGAGGCCACGCTGGCCTGGTCTCCTCGGTGCCCATTGGCTGCCGGGGCCGGGGGGGGTCAGGCCTGCAGCGCGGGGAGACTGGCCTGGCCTCGGCTGCTCTGTAAATACGTCCCTCGGGTGCCCCTCAGTGCTGGATTAATTGTCCTGAGTCTCTGCCCCAGGAGGCCGTGCCTGGCCCGCAGCACCGGGAGCAGGAGGGGTGCTCAGCCCCGGTCCTGGAGAAACCACGGGCTCCCCCAGCCTCAGCGGGTCACCGGGCTCAGTCCTGAAGGTCATGGAGACTTGTGCAGAGGCCCATTCCCTGGCCACCTCGCTTCTGCCCTTTAGAAGGAGAGGAAGCCAGATGGAGCCCAGTGGACAGGGCCCGGGTCGGCATGTGGCCAAGTGAAGGATCCCGGCTCAGCGTTGAGCTGCGCAGCTGTGAGGACGCCGAGTGCATATGTCGGCACAGAAGCTCAGCAGTTATCAGGAGCTCGCTGGGACTTGGCGGTGGCCTCCAGGTCACAAGCCGGGGGCCACAGGCGGGGTCAGCCCTCCCCTGGAACGGCAGCCCCTCTTCCCCTCTTACAGGCTGAGCCCCTGGACTGACAAACGTGCCTGTTGATTCCCACCCCGCCTGGGGAGAACGGTGGGGTCGCCCCCTCCCTGGGCTCCACTGGCTTCCCGGCATCTTTGTGCCGGTCCCCGGGCGAGAGGCTGGTGGCCGGCGGGGCTGTGTGCGGGACGGGCCGCTCCAGACTGCTGCTCACAGCCCCGCACTCGCGCCCGCGGCAGACTCAGCAGGAGTCAGAGCCTCCGCGTTTTGCTTAAATCTGTCACGCCCGCCACCCCCGGCCTGGCCCCATCTGCTTCTGCACAGAGAGCCCCGCTGCTCCCGGGAGGCCCCCAGGCCATTTGAATGTGCGTCCGGTGGGTTCTGGGCTGCCGGGCCGGGGCGGGATGGTGCCCAGCAGGTTCCTGCCGCACCTTGGCTGCGGGACACGCTCTCCCCGGCGCTGTCGCTCCCCTCTTTCCCCCGTGAGCCATGGCTTTGCCTGCCCCCGCCCACCGCCCGCGCAGAGGCGGCCGTGGACGTGGGCACTTAGCAGGTCGGGGATTTGGCCAGTGTCCGAGCGCAGGACGCCCGGGAGGCTCGGAGAGGAAGAGGCCCCTCCCCGGGGTTCCCAGGCTGCTTGAAGAGGGGGGCGCCTCCAGAAAAGACTCCGGGGCTCAGAAGACGGCATGTGGCCCAGGGGATGGAGGGGGCAGAGTGGAGACCCCCGAGGACGGGAGGCTCCTGGGCAGAGGGAACTGTTTTTTTAATTTGCACATTTTAAGTATGCGGAACAGTGGCGAGAACGGGCCTGCTGTCACCCGGGTCCCAGGACATCCTGCCCAGTTGCTGCCCCTGCGTTGTTGCATCCCCAAAGCTAAGGAAGTTTCCTGCCTCAGCACGACCTCATTATCATGAGAGAGAACATTGTGAGCAAACTTTGGAAGCAAGGGCAGGGTTTGTTCTGTGTTCTGGAACGAGCGGGTGAGTCATGGCGTTGGCCGCCCGCCCCCGGCCCCGGGGACAGGGGAGGCCATCAAGGCCCTGTGGTCCGGAGTCGGGACGAGGTGAGGCCTGGACCCAGGATGCAGGACGAGGTGGGAGGGGCAGCCAGAGGAGGGTCTTCAGCATGGCCAGCAGCAGGCGAAGGGCGGCGGGCAGCCCCTCCGGGTGGCCAGGACGTGCAGGAAGCTGTGGCGTCCAGGCAGATGGACGTGTGGGGACGCCGGCACGGAGCAGGCCTGCCCGGGGGTGGCCCGTAGGGCTGGGCTCCATGTCGGTGGTCCCGGCCGGCCCGCCTGACGTGCCCAGGAGAGGTCAGGCTCTGTGGGGTGGGGCCTGGTCGGGGATCCGGCGACGTGCCGCCCGGGGGCAGCTGGGGACACCAGTGGCCCTCAGGACTGGGAGACGCCTGGTGAGGCCAAGGGCCTGGGGCCGTGGCAGCTCTGGAAGGGGCACCGGAGCGTCACCTCCGTCACCAGCGCGGCCTCCCCTCCCTCCCACGAGCGTTTCTGGCTCCGGTGACAGAAACGCTGAAGGTTGGGGGGCCGTGGGGGGCCGCAAACTGCCCGCGTCTCCGCCCGGGTTTCACGCGGTGGAAGCTCCTGGTCCGGTGGGAAAGGGCTCTTGGGCCCCGAGCCATCGTGCCCGGCCCTGCAGGGCGTCGGGGCTGGTGGGGCTGTTGGAGTCCAGCCCGTCCTGGAGATTGGTGCCAGCAGATCGGGGTGGGGGGCAGGGGGAACAGCCCGGAGGCCCAGGGGCTTAGTGGCTAGAGACAGGCTCTGGGTTCAAGGCTGGGCTTTCCCACTTTCCAGCTGTGTGGCTTTGAGTGAGTCACTTAACCTCTCTGTGCCTCTGTTCCCTTGTGTGTAAGCTGAAGTGCTTTCCTCGTGGGTGGCGGCGAGGACTGAGAAGGTCCCCGGGCGGGCGCTGCACACAGCAGGTGCTGTGCTCTGATCCCACCCAGCCGTCGTGAGAGGTGCTGACTTCTCCTGGGAAGGCCGTTCCCGAGGTTCGCCGAAGCAGGAGCTCCACCTGCGAGCTCTCTCCTCCGAGGCGCAAAGCCTGTTGTTACAAGGACCTGACGGCCACCAGCGTCCCCAGAGAGTCGCGTGCCCCGTCAAGCTCGGAGGTCAAGGAAGGCAGGAGCTTGGTTTTGCCGTCTGTCTGCAGCCATACTCTGAGCCCCGGACGGCCCGAGGGGTGTGTGTGATGCCTTCCGCGGCTGCTGCTAGGACAGCACCTTCCAGGGGTCATCCCGCGGGTGGGGAGACGGGAAGGAGGCTCACACAGCAGCACGCCCGAGTCGTCGAGGGTGCAGCAGGGCCGTGGGTGTGCACAGCGGAGCCCGGAGCCAGCTTCGGGGGAGCTGCGTCGGGAGCGAGCGGCTGCAGGGTCCCCGCCGTGTCCTGGAGCAGCACAGCGCCCTCGCCATCCCAGGGCGTCCGCTTAACGCGCAGACTCTGACTCGGCGGGTCTGGGGCAGGTCCTGAGAGCCTGCCTTTCTAACAGGCTCCCAGGCTGCCGGTCCGGGGGCCACTCTGGGTCTGAGGAACAGGTTTAGAGGCATCGAGGAGGCCAGCCTGGGAGGGAAGGCAGCTGGAGAGGAGCAGCACCGCGTCCCCAAGCCCTCCTGGCGTCAGGTCCCCCCAGGCGGGGTGGCGTCCCCAAGGGACGGCATCGTGGCCCCGGTGGCCTCAGGCCCTAGTGACTGCTCAGCAGCGAGGGGCCCCAGGCCTGGCTCAGCCCCGCTCACACCTGGATGCCACACAGGTTCAGGAGTGGGTGCTGTCCTGGTGGAAAGGTTCAGACCACACTCGCGACTTTCTTCCACGAAAGACAGTCCCACCAAAGCGCGATGCCCTGCCCTGGCCAGGTCGTGTCCCTGCTGTGGCCCAGCTCGCTCCGGGAGGCTGGTGATGGCTAAGAGATGGGCCCCTCCCAGCTCCGGACGCCTGACCAGGAGGTGAGCTGGGGTCTGGGCCACAGCGAGGTGAGCACGCTTGGTGGCCTCAGCTGGTGATCTCCGTCCCGAGCCGGGGGCCGCGGGCCGTGTCACGCCAGTCCACGCAGACGGGGCCTCTTTTTCTGGATTAACTGTGAGGGAGCACAATTCGGCAAAGCACTTTCCTCAGCGCCGTGCCTGCCTCGCAGGATAAGAGGATTAGCTGCACCCTCGGGCTCCGGCACCGGTTTGTGACATTGGCTGGCGGAGCTTCACTAGCCCTCCAGCACGTTCTCCGAGGCAGTGCTGGGCGCCGGGCCCATGCCCGTCCTCTCTGGGCAGGGGGCTCACGAGGAGAGCCCCCGGGCAAGTCCCGGCCCTGCCTTTGTGCATCGCGGCAGGTTACCTTCCCTCTCTGAACTGCAGTTTTCACCTGGAAAGTGGTTGTAGAAATATTGATCTGCCTTCTCCCCCGCCACGCAGCCCAGGTCTGGGGCTGACCTTTCACGCCCAGCGAGTGGGTGGCCTCCTGACAGATGCCACCACTGTCTGCTCTCTGGAGCTGGGGACCAGCTGCCACACCCCACTGCTGCCGCCCCCTGGGGGTCCCAGGGCCGAGAGGGGGCAGACGTCTCATCTTCACCCACCCGGCTCAGCGGGTGACGGGGAGGCTACAGGGGGGCTCGCACTGCTCCCTGCTTCCCAGATGAAAGCGGTCTGGGACAGAGGGGCTCAGGCCCGCCCTCCTGCAGAGCCCCCCGAACCCTCCCGCCCTCCCTGCCCGTGGCCTGCTGGCCGCCCCTGCCCTGGACTCCTTCCCCCTTCCTTCCTGTGTCTCTGTCCAGGCTCAGGAAGGGGTCTCTATGCCCCAGGCCTTGGCGCCTCACTCCCTCTGTCGGCTCCACGTCCTGCCCCCACCGGGGCCTCGGGCTGTGGACTGTGGGAAGTGCCCCCTGAGGGTCCCCTGCCATTGCCTGGTCAGTCTTCCCAGCCACCCTCCTGGGGTCGCACAGCACGGGGTGGGTGGGCACAGGTGCCCAGACCGCTGAAGGCTCGCTTCCCTCAGCCCAGCAGACGCGCGTGCACACAGAATCCTGGGAGCAGCTCTGTTGACACTAGCAGAGCCCGTGACGCAGGGCCCCCAGCTGGGGTGCGTAAGCTGGCCATGGTCCATCCACGCACAGCTCCCTGGACGGTCTGGTGGCCACACACGCTGGAGAAGGCTGGACGGGGCAGAAGCCAGGCCAGGGGCCGTGGGGCAGGGGCTTGGGGGCGCGGGGAGCTTTCCAGGGCGACGGGAAGTGTCCTGTCTCAAAAAAATTTTACTTTTACCTCTAAAGCTGACCGAAAATAGTCTCCCTTTCTAAAATAAACTACTCTTAACTCAGAAAAAAAAGAAAAAAAGCCGTCTGGCCACAGGTGCAGATGCTGTGCCGACACTGGCGTTGGCGCTGGTCTTGGTGGCGTGTCCCGCCCACCCGCCTGCGATGCCAGAGGGGGCCCAGCTGCCTATCGAACCTGCGTAGCTAGACAGCTCCCCAGCTGAGCGCCAGCACGGCCCAATTTCCTTTCCGAGGCTGAAGTCCATGTAAATATTGACCAAATCAGGCAGACCGGGTTGTGCACTGTATTTGGTTAGTAGTTGAAGAGCCACTCACTCCACGGCTATTTTCTCAGGGGCTTCCTACAGGTGGGCCTTGTTTCATTTAAAAGTTTAAAAAGACCCTAAAGAGCTGTGCGTAACTCACACATTGTAAGTGTAGGGAGAAAACCAGCACATTTAGACGAATCCCCGAGCAAGCGGATCGTTCAATAAAGAACCTCCTCTCCCTGCCCCGTTAGTGTATTTATTATGTAAAACTGAAAAACAGGTATTTGGTCTGCTTAAGCAAGGACTGTGTCGCTGGGTCCACGGGTGCCCCCTGCCCCAGCCTGGGGCTCTCGGGCCACGTGGCCGCCTCATGGCCTATTGAGGGGGTGATGGGCTTTCTTGTGGGGGGCTGGCGGCTTCCCTGCTTCCTCCAGATGTGCATGGGTGGGGTCCCTCCGGCGTCCTCCTGCACGACCCCGTCGCAGGCACAGGGAAAGCAGCTCAGACAGGATGGGCTGCCCGGGGGGGGCGGGGGGGCAGGTGGGGAGCGGTCCTCACAGCCAAGCCGTGCCCCCTGAGGGGTTTGCTGGCTGAGAGCTCCCAGGCCCTTTTCCCGGACTCCCTGCAGTGGCAGGTTGGACCCCAAGACGAGGTCCCACCCGAGTCACAGCTGTGACCATCTTCCGAGTCAACAAAGGCACCCAGAGCCGCCCAGAGGCCGGGTGGCGGGGGGCGGGGGGGGACCCTCGCCAGCCCCGCCACGTCCTGAGTGCCTGGCCCGAGGCCCCGCTGCAGAGCCAGGATCTGGACCAGCCGTCTGTCCCCCGCCTGCCCGGTCCAGGGCTGGCCCGTCCGAGGCTGGCGGGCTCCACGGGGGCAGAGCCCCCGGGTCCCTTTCCTTCCCCCAGAGGCAAACATCAGGGACGGGAGAGGGGTCCAGGAGGCAGAGTGTGATTAATCGACATCACAACAGTGATCCTTTGGGGGGCCGGCGCAGGGGCGGCAGTTGTGTCCTGCCCTGGTGAGGTGACCTTGGTCACCCTGGGCAGAAGGGGCCTGGGGACCTGACTGGACGGGATCTGCCCTCTTGGGGGTGTCAGCAGGGGGCAAGGAGATGCAGGGGACCCAGGGCCCAGGAGCAGGAGGGAGTCTTGTGACTTGGTCTCGTGGGTGAAGGGAGGCCGAGGAGGTGGCAGGGGACGCCGTGGGCCGTGCCGGAGGGCTGAGGGGGCCTGGCGGGCATTTGTGCAGGTGGAGGGCAGCTGGTGTGGGCGCTGGGGGCTGCTCCCCGCCCCCCGGGGGGAGCGATAACAGCCCCGCCCTCCAGCCATCAGCCGGAACCCGACCATTCATCACATCTCCGCGTCTACGAATTGTGCTTTTCGCGGTATGTCTAAGAAATCACTGCATAACTCGAGGTCATACAGATTTTCTAGTTTGTTTTCCTCTAAAAATTTTGTAGCTTCAGGTTTTATGTTTAGATTTATAACCCACTTGTGTTAATTTTTGTACGTGATCTGAGTTCTGGGTTCTGCACACGACGCCCAGTGCCATTGTCCCCTGCCCCCTGAATTAATGACCTTTATACTTTGTCACAGATCGGTCGACCTTACACACGTGGGTCTATTCCTGGACTCCCTGTTCTGTTCCGATGGTCTGTTTGTCCGCTTTGGCACCAGCACCCCCAGTCCTGGTCACAGTTGCTTTATGATACGGTTCAAAATCTGTCGACTTGGCCTCCCTTTGTCCTTCTTTTTCAGTTGTTTTGCCTACTCTAAGTCCTTTGCACTTTCATGAGAATTTTAGATTCAGGTTGTCGATTTGCAGCAAGCCTGTTGGGGTTTTGATTGGGTTTGCGTTGAATCTGTAGACTAATCAAGGAGAATTGATATCTTCATAATACTGAGTTTCTGGACCCACGGACACTCTGTATCTCTCCGTTTATTGAGGTCTTTTCTTAAAATTCTTAGCGAAGCTTCACAGGTTTCGGGGTGCCAGTCTGGCATTATTTGTCGATTTCATCAGCGTTTATGTAGGTGACCGTGTGTCACATTTTACTTGACATGATGCCTTCTTCCTGGTCTAAGGGAGCATCTGGGGTGATGTCAGCTGTAGGGTTTTCCAAGATGCCTTTTGTTAGGACGAGGGCGTTTCCCGCTACTCCTCATGTGCTGAGTTTCTGTCAGGAGTGTATGTTGGATTCTTGTCAAATGTTCATGTCTATTAAGGCGATCGTAGTGTTTTTTCTTACTTACTTTGTTTATGTGGTGAATTACATTGACTGGTTTTCAAACGTTAAACCAACTTTTTGTTCCTGGTATAAATCTCACTCGGTCATGATGTATTATCCTTTTAGTATGTTGTTGGATTCCGTTTGCTAATTTGCTAACATTTTGTCTAGAATTTTTGTATTTTGTTCAGGAGGGGTATTTTTCTCTAGTTTTTCTTGCAATGTTCTGGTGTCAGCTAATGCTGGCCTCACTGAATGAATTGGAGACTGTTCCTTCCTCTTCAGTTTTTGGGAAGAGTTTGTACATAATTGGTATTATTCCTTCCTTAAATGTTTGGTAGCATTCACCAGTGAAGCCGTCTGGACCTGGAACTTTTTCTCGTGAAGGTTTTTGACTATATGTTAAAATATGTTGATGGGTATAGTGCGTGGTCAGACTCTCTGCTTCTTTTCCTGAGTGAGCTTTGATCAAGTTCATTGGTATAAGTTGTTCACGTGTTCCTTTTTTTGCCTTTGTGTCTTTTTTCCTTGATCTCTATTCAGATCAGTCTGAATAGAGGTTTTATTCATCTTCTCAGAGAACCATCTCATGGTTTCATTGATTTTTCTCTAGTGTTTTTCTATTTTCTGTCATTGATTCCCACTTCAGACTTTCTTCTACTTACATGGGTTTCATTTTCTCTTTTCTCTTCTTTCTCTAGTTTCTTGTGGGAGCTGAGACCAGTGATTGGAGACCTTCCTTCTTTCTCTCCTGTGGGTGTTCAGTGCCATAAACCCTCCCAAGCAGCCGCATCCCACAGACGCTGGTATGTTGTGCTTTCATTTTTGTTCAAGTCAAAATCCTTCTGGTTTCCCTTTCCATTTCTTCTTTTTCCCGTGAGTTGTTTTTTTTTAAGAAATGTGTTACTTAGTCTCTAGACGTTTGGGGATTTTTTTCAGAGATCTTGCTGTTATTAATTTCTAATTAACTCCATTGTGGTCAGAGAACACACTTTGTGTGATGTATAATTCTTTTGAACTTACTGGGACTAGTTTTATTTCCCGGCACATGGTCTATCTTGGTAAATGTCCTGTGCGCACTTGAAACTAATTTCTACCGTTTTTTTTTTTTTTTTTAAATTAATTAATTTCTTTCTGGCTGCATTGGGTCTTCGTTGCTGCGCGCGGGCTTTCTCTAGTTGCGGCGAGCGGGGGCTACTCTTTGTTGTGGTGCGCGGGCTTCTCACTGCGGTGGCTTCTCTTGCTGCGGAGCACGGGCTCTAGGCGTGTGGGCTTCAGTAGTTGCAGCACGCAGGCTCAGTAGTTGTGGCGCACGGGCCTGGTTGCTCCGCGGCATGTGGGATCTTCCCGGACCAGGGCTCGAACCCGTGTCCCCTGCATTGGCAGGTGGATTCTCAACCACTGCGCCACCAGGGAAGCCCACCCACTCTCCTTTTGACCAGTGTTAGAAGGATGTCTCTTGTGCCAGCCTGTTACTTTGATCTGGTTTGTATCTTTACAAGCAAAGTGTATTTTGTGGAGCCAGCATGCAGTTGGATCTTGCTTTTTTATCCAATCTGACAATCTCTGCTTTTTCTTTCTTTTTTTTTTTTTTTTCCTGTCTGAACCCCATGGCATGTGGAACTTCCCCGACCAGGGATCAACCCTGAGCCCCCTGAAGTGGAAGTGCAGAGTCTTAACCACTGGACCGCCAGGGAAGTCCTGACAATCTCTGCCTTTAAATTGAGATGTTTGGCCGTTAGCATTTAATGTTATTGATGGGGTTAGGTTTAAATCAGTGTCCTTCATTCCTTCATGTCTGGTGTCTGGAAAGCCCTTGTATATTTGTTTTTGGTTGTTTCGGGTGAGAGGCTAAGCTCCATCCATCTTAGCTGGAAGTAGAAAGGACAAGCAGTAATAACTTAATACCATTCAGTACTCAGCCCATGTTCAATTTTCCCCAATTGTCTCAAAAGTATCTTGTTCCAGTTGGTGTGTTTGAATCCGGATCCGAATAAGGTCTACACATTGCATTCAGTCGATGTGATTCCCGAGCCCTTTTTACCCAGACCAGTGTCCCAACCCTTCTTTCCATGTCATTTATTTATGGAAGAAACTGAGTCATTTGTCCAGTAGAATTTTCTGAGTTTGAGCGATTATATCTTTGTGATGCTTTTTAACATGTTCCTCTGTATTTCCTGAACCTGATAGTTATAAAGAACACTTTGTAAATGTGCTGCATGTTCGGCTGAAGCATGGGAAATTGCCAGTATTTCACCGTTTGCCCTGCAAAGTGCCAGGTCCTGCCCCTCCAGGTCACGCTACCTGTCCCAGCCGTCAGGAAGCTCCACTTTGCGTGACCCTGAGACTGACCATGGATTCAGGAGGTCAGCCTGACCCTCACGGCCAGCTGCTCTGCCCTGTCCCTGATGATAGAGTTTCCTGGGCCCTCATTTAGGAGTTGCAGATGGTGATGCTTCACCTCCGTCATGCCACGTCGGGAACCTTTCGGGTTGTCTGGGGTGGGCAGTAGGATTTGGGGGCCGTCTCCCAGGCAGTCAAGTCCAGATGTGAATTCACCGCTGGGGGAAGACTGCGTGCCGCTCAGCACTGATGTATTCCCTGGACAAGCTGGTGGAAGGTGTCCAGTGAGCAGGTGATGGCTGAGTGAGCGCAGGGACAGTGGTGAAGGGGCAGTTCGGCTGGGGGAAGCTGTTGGACGCCACCCTGTGCGACAGGGCACGACTTGGGACTCCCTCTCGTGGAGCCCCCCCGCCCCCACCCCTCCCAGTCCCTCCAGGCCAGGCCGTCGCCCACGTTTGGATGGAACCAGCTGGGCGGGCCCCACCGAGCCCCGCTGCAGGGAAGCCCCTCACCCAGCAGGCTGGGTGGGAGGCCGCTGAGCTGTCGTGCGTTCCCGCGTCCATCCGCGCGTGGAGATCAGCGCTCGCAGGGGCCCTCTGTTGGCTGCCTCGCGTGCGGGTATGACACTGAGCACAGACAGAGGTGGGATGCCACTTGACTGTGGAGCCAGGTGCAGGGAGGTTCTGGCTGTGCTGGGTGGTCCAGGGCAGCTCGTGGCGTGCATCGCGGGCAGGAGGAAGAAGGCGAGAAGGCTGGAGCAGCTGTGTGTCTGGCGGGAGGGGGCCGCCACCCGAGCAGGAGGGGTGGTTTGTGCTTCTGGGCTGTGGGCCCCTTTGAAAAACGCAAGGAAACTCTGGCTTCTTCTTAGCAAAAGCTACAAATGCAAAAGCACTCGGCCTTTGCTTCTGTTTGGGGATGTTTACTGAGCCCCAGAACACGCCCAGGCCCCCAGCTGGAGAGCCCGGACTAGACGGTGGCCGGCCTCCCTCCTGCGGGATCCGGGGCCGCGGGGGCTGCAGTGGGAGGTTCTGGCAGACAGGGCCTGGGCACAGCAGGCTTCCCTCACCTGCGGGCGGCCCCCCCGCCGCCCCCGCTTGTCCTCCCAGAAGGAGGCAGACAGCGCCGCAGTCTCCTCCAGACATGCGTCAACTCCCGGACTCTGACGGCAGCGCTACGAGGTGCGGCATCGCTGCTTGGCTCCCTCTTCCGGGTCAGGAAACTGAGGCAGAGCGAGGGGCTGCGATGCCCCCGGGTCACGCGGCTGGGAGGCGGAGGAGCTCGTGGGCGACCCGGGACCCAGCACCCCCGCCCACCTGCTGTCCCCCGGGCGCTGGGTCCGCGGCCAACAGTCAGCTGCCCCACTCCACTCGCGGGCCTCACTTCGAGGACACGTGGGGCGTCCGAGAGGCTGGGGGCGTCCAGAGCAGCCCCCCGCCGCGTTGCGGAGGTGCTCGGGGCACAGGCTCCTGCTGCTGCCCTGGCTCTTGTCCTGTGGACCCGTCCTGGCTTTGAGTATCACTGTTAAATTGCATGTACCAATCAAAGCAAGCACTTTTACTGCCTGTGTTTTTTCCCCCTTTTCTTTTCAAGAGCACATTCTAGCACAGCATCAGGCCTGTAGTAGGTCCCCCAGTAAGAGCTGGACGGATGGAGAGATGGGCGCTTGGTGGGTGGGTGGATGGATTGAGAGGAAGGGCTTCTCACGCTTCCAGCGCTGGAGACTTTCTCTGCTCTGTGGACCACAGGCCCTGAGAAGACCCCCCCGAGTCCATCTCTGTCCTTGTGGCCTCACCCCCATGCCCCGTTTCAGTTGCTGTCACCCACGCTCACTGCGTCCCCAGTGAGATGCTCGGACAGTGCGGGCTGCTTGGCGGGTCCTGGTTCCAACAGGTGCCACTGGGCTGTCAGCCTCCTGTGTGAGCGTGTCCCAGGGGACACACCGTTCCCTGGCCCTGGGCGAGCATGCGGTCCCTATGGCTGTCTGTGGTCGGTACCACTGGTGTTTCAGGCAGAGGACACGGCCCACGGGCACACAGTCTGTGACAACTGGCCAGGGTCCGGGCCTGCTGAGCCCGCGGCGGCCCCCCTGGCTCACACACAGGAGTTCCAGGTCCTGAGTCAATGACGTTACCCGTCAACACTCTGATCCCGGGCCTCAAACCCAGCAGGCCTCCTCTGAGTGCTGGGACACAGCGCCCTGCAAAGCTGGTGGCTCCGAGCTCAAGCGCCTCGCGTGTCCTGGGAATGTGTTTTTTCTCCTTCCCTGTGGACACTGGCGAGTCGGCTCTGCGGTTCATGGGGCTGCCCGTCCTGCGGGCATGTGGGCGTTGCCTCCCTGCCGCCCCCCGCATGAGCCTGCAGGAGCCCGACCCCACACGGGACGCCTGCTCCCACCCCGGGCTTGCCGTGCGGGGTGGGGGCCCCCAGAGCCTCAGTGTCCAGATGTTTCACCTCAAATTGGATGCCTGGGTTTTTGCTTTTTAATTAATTTATTTATTTTTGGCTGCATTGGGTCTTTGTTGCTGTGTGCGGGCTTCTCATTGCAGTGGCCTCTCTTGTTGCGGAGCACGGGCTCTAGGCGCGCGGGCTCAGTAGTTGTGGCGCACGGGCTTAGTTGCTCCGCGGCATGTGGGATCTTCCCGGACCAGGGCTCGAACCCGTGTCCCCTGCACTGGCAGGCGGATTCTTAACCACTGCACCACCAGGGAAGCCCCAGATGCCTGGGTTTTAATGTGGAAATTCTAAATGGTGTTGAATTGTTGGGTCAAATATTTTTAATTTTTAATTTTTATTTATTTATTTATTTTTCATTGGAGCATAATTGCTTCACAATATTGTGTTAATTTATACTGTACAGCAAAGTGAATCAGCTACACGTATACATATATCCCCGTTTTTTGGATTTCCTTCCCATTTAGGTCACCACAGAGCACTGAGTTCCCCATGCTATGCAGCAGGTTCTCACCAGTTATCTATTTTATACATAGCATCAGTAGTGTACATATGTCAATCCCAGTCTCCCAATTCATCCCACCCCTCCTCCCCCCCTTGGTGTCCATACGTTTGTTCTCTGCGTCTGTGTCTCTGTTTCTGCCCTGCAAATAAGATCATCTGTACCAATTTCTTCAGATTCCACATATATGCATTAATATACGATATTTTTCTCTTTCTGACTTACGTCACTCTGTATGACAGTCTCTAGGTCCATCCACGTCTCTACAAATGACCCAATTGCGTTCTTTTTCATGGCTGAGTAATATTCCATTGTATATATGTACCACATCTTCTTTATCCGTTCCTCTGTTGATGGACAGCTATTTTTAAATGCTGTGGGTTTGACCAAAACACCTCTGGGCTACCCTTACGCCCTCTGAGCCCCAGGACGCGGGCCCCGGGCTGCCGGGGGGAACAGAGCCACCTCCTTTACAGGCAGACCCAGCACCATCAGTGTGGCCGAGTGGGACCCAGAGGTGACCAAGACGCAGAGGCTGCTCTTGGAATCAGGGCCCCTGGGGGAGAGGCCCTCTCCACCCGGACGAGGCGCTGGTGCTGGCGTGTGGCCGTCCATCGCCCGCTGGGTCTTCCCCCCACACTGGGAGGTGGATAAGGAGTCACTGGCCCGTTTGTCACACTTCCCTGCTGACTCGGTTGAGGGAATGTACAGCTGGTGGCTGGCGGTCAGGGACTAATTCCCTCGATTTCCATCCATCCCAGCCCTCCTCCTGCCCCAACAGCCTCCTTCCTGGCCCAGATTCTGGGGAGAGGTTTGCAAAAAAAAAAAAAAGAATCAACATTTTGGGGAAGAGGCCTACCCGTTACAGAGGTGAGCTGGTGACCCTGCCAGGGGTGTGGGCAGGGTGGCCCAAGGTGGCAAACGCAGAACCAGCCCAGTTCACTTGGATTTCAGGGAAACTACAAATTGGAGCAACATTTGGGGCAACTTGTATTAAATTATTTGTTCTTTATATGAAATCCAGGTTTACCTGGGGGCCTGTGTTTCTCTGGCAGCCCTAGGGAGAGGGAACGTGCGTGTGGGGTAGGGCCAGGGCTTGGGCCAGGACACCTCCATTTTGGGGTCCTGGCAATCTAGAGGCCACGCCAAGTCAGGAGCGGCGACGGCAGAGCGTCTGGTCGCTCTCGGCGCACGGGACGCGGGCCCGCACCATCTCACAGCCCAGCCCTCGGTGGCCAGTCCCCTGTGGTCAGCTCCACTGCCTCCGGGCCCCTAATCCGATGAAGTGTGCGGCTGGGCCCCGAGGAAGGCTAGGCGGGACGTTAACCTCGGACCCAGCCAGGCTCCTGGCTGCCGCTCTGTTGATTGCCTTGAAATAACAACCCGTCTAAGGCTGGCCAACCGGGAAGCAGACAGCTGTTGGTGAATCGGATTCGCTGTTTCCCCCCCTCCCTCTCCCACCTTTCGTCTCTGGGTTGCTCAGAAAGTGCAGTCATGACCCTGCCGTTTCCCAGGTGAAGGAGCAGGTGTTGGGGGGCCATCTGGGAGGCCAAGGCGGGCAGAGTGGTCCCCAAAGGGCCTTTGGTGGAAAGACGCTCCACCGTCCGCAGAGCAGCGGGGGGCCCAGCCCGGAGTCCGGAGGCCCCAGCGCCCGGTTCGCTCGGCTGAAGCTCGGCCCCCTCTGCTGCCCAGGGCTCTGGGCTGGGGTGCAGCCGGTCACGGCCCCCTTGGATACGGGGGAGAGACCCCTCCTTCAGGGGCCGGACCCGGCGTGTTGGGAGCAGAAGAGTCTGCCCGGGTAGGTGGCGTGGGTGGCCGTTCTCATCTGTCCCTAGAGCTCAGATTCTACAGGGATTGGATGTTTAAAAAGCTGCTTTACTGAGCTAGAGTGTGTATACAATAAAGTGCACACATTCTAATGTAGTTTGAGTCTTGACAAATGTATACGCCTGTGTCACCACCGCCCTGATCAAGAGGGAGCCCTTCCTTCCCCAGACGTCCTCTCCCGCCCCTTCCTAGTCAGTCCCCAGCCCAGCCACCGCTGCTCTGACTCGTCGCCGTGGGTGGGCGCTGCCCTCCAGGCCTCTGTGAGGATGGAAACTCCTCTTGCTCGGCATGAAGCCGACGACAGCCATCCTCTGGATGGACCACACTTCGTCCACGTGCCCCGTTCGGTGGGTGGCCGGTTCGGGGTGGGGGGAGAGCGCGGAACATGCCCGCACCGACAAACGCGGCAGCTCTGGGTCTGGGCCCCGGGGCTTGTGCTCCCGCACCGGGCCTGCAGGAGGGGTGAGGACGTGGCACTACGTGGTTTCCCACCGATTTCAGTGTCCTTTTGAAAGTGTTAGCGCGTCAGCTGGGAGGAAAACTCAACAGCCGTTAAAGCTGCATCTTGAAATCCCATACCAGGAACAACGTTTTGTGACAAAGACAGCATGTTTGAAGGACAACTGGGCCCCTGCAGATGGAAGGGACACTGGGCCCCTGCAGATAGAAGGGACACTGGGCCCCTGCAGATAGAAGGGACACTGGGCCTGGAGTCTCAGGGGCGCTTGGGTGCTCCTCTTTGTGGCTGAGTGACCCCCCCCAGGCACTTCTGAGGGGCCCCGTCTTCCCGACGTGGAAACGGACCTCATCCCACCCACCCCAGGCTTGTTTCTTTCTTTTTTTTTTCTTAACATCTTTATTGGAGTATAATTGCTTTACAACAATGTGTTAGTTTCTTTTTTTTTTTATGAATTTATTTATTTATTTATGTTTGGCTGCGTTGGGTCTTCGCTGCTGCGCGCGGACTTTCTCTAGTTGCGGCGAGCGGGGGCTACTCTTCATTGCGGTGCACGGGCTTCTCATTGCGGTGACTTCTCTTGTCGCGGAGCGTGGGCTCTAGGCGTGTGGGCTTCAGTAGTTGTGGCTCGCAGGCTCTAGAGCGCAGGCTCAGTAGTTGTGGCTCACAGGCCTAGTTGCTCCGCGGCATGTGGGATCTTCCCGGACCAGGGCTCGAACCCATGTCCCCTGCATTGGCAGGTGGATTCTCAACCACTGCGCCACCAGGGAAGTCCCGGTGTGTTAGTTTCTGCTGTATAACAAAGTGAATCAGCTATTCAGTTTTTCACCATTGAGAACGGTGTTGGCTGTGGGTTGGTCATATATGGCCTTTATTATGTTGACGTAGGTTCCCTCTATGCCTACTTTCTGGAGGGTGTTGAATTTTGTCGAAAGCTTTTTCTGCATCTATTGAGATGATCATACGGTTTTTCTCCTTCAATCTGTTAATATGGTTTATCACATTGGTTGATTTGCGTATATTGAAGAATCCTTCCATCCCTGGGATAAACCCCACTTGATCCTGGTGTATGATCCTTTTAATGTGCTGCTGGATTCTGTCTGCTAGTATTTTGTTGAGGATTTTTGCATCCATGTGCATCAGTGCTATCGGCCCAGGCTTGTTTTGAGTGTTAAGTGAGCGCAGGTAAAAGCACTTAAATCGTCAGGTGCTGAATCGACGGTTGTGATTTTTATTATTGGCGTTGACATCACACGCTTCTTGGGACGTCAGCGCCCCTCCCAGCTCACTCTGCCTGGACGTCCCGTCCACCCTTGTGGCTTGAGTCTCGGGTCCATGTGTGAAAGCAGGCTGCTTCCTCTGGCCAAGGACACTTGCGTCCACTTTCCCGACGGACAGTCACCCTGCAAGGACCTCCCTTCACCCCTCGGTGGGTCCCCCTTGGTCCAGCTGCTTTGGAGGGGACTGTCCCCCAGGGGCCCCAGAAGGAAACGTGTGCAGGTTCCTGTCCCGAAGGCCGACCACCCAGACGCCCTCCCGACTTAGAGCAGGTTGGCCCGGCTGGCTTTCGTGCCACAGGGACAGGCAGGCAGCCGTGGAGACGGCCGAGGCGGGAAGGGAGCTGAGGAGCCCGCCCTCAACTTGGCTCCACTGCTAGCTGCCGAGGGTTGAGATTTCAGGCGGGACGAGTTCGCAAAAATACAGGAAGGCTTCTGTGGCTAAAAATTAAAAGCTTGAAAGTCTGTTCTTGGCAGCGCATGGGGGGGTGGGGCTGAGGGCCCAGGGCCCGGTGGGAGCGCCCCGTGGATGGTGGTGCTGGGCCACGTCCGGAGGCTCCCTGCCCTCCGCAGTCCCGTGTCATGCAGTGGGCGACCCGAGTGTGTGCCGGGCCGTGGGCAGAGGAAGCCAGGGCGGCAGCGGGCCGCCCCCACCCCCGTGTTTGTCGTGTGTGCCGGGAGAGGCTACTTCCGGGAGCACCTTGTGGCCCGTCCGTACAGGACTCGCAGGGTGGACGCCCCACGGGGCTGGGCTGAGACCCCCGGCCGCCAGCCGCATCCCCCCATCCTCCCTCCTCCTGAGCCCTCCACCCCGCTCCCGCGCTGCACCGTGACCGTCCGCGCAGGCCTCACGCGCAGGCTGCTTCTCTCTCCGCTCCGCAGGTCGCGAGATGGGAACATAAGACCCGAAAGCTGAGCAGGGCCTTCGGGTCCCCCCACCTGGCCTGCTACACCCTGGGCGGCGCCATCCTGCTCCTGAACGTCCTGCGCTCCCACTGGTAAGGCCCCCCACCCCACCCCGGGCGCCTGCGGGAGGGGCAGCCTGACCGCACGGAACCCCGTCCCCTCCACGAGACTCCCAGCCGCCCGGGAAGGTTCGTGCGGGGTCAGGCAGCACCCGGGACGTGGAAGGAAAACGGGAGCCGCGAGCTGTTGGGGTGCGGGGGGCGCAAACGGATGACTGGACCAGGGAGCGAACGGATGGACTGTTGGCTTTCACTGTGCAGGGGCTGCTTTGAGCTGGGCTCACCTCGCCCGGCCGGCTCTGCTGGCTGAGAGGCGCCCGCGCGGAGGGCAGCGAGCAGTGACCGTGGCGGGGAGCGGGGAGGACAGCCCGGCCGGCTCTGTGTCGGCTCCTGAAACCCTCCCTCGGGGTTGGATGCTGGTGCGTTTGTGCTGCACTCTGGCCTTCCTCCCCCAGTTACTCTCTGGAAACTCAGCCTGGGGGGGGGAGGAGACCCAAACGGCCCCACCTGGGCTGCCAGCCCAGGTGCTACCCTTCGGCTCGACTGATTTTTTTCCTGTTTTCTTCCCTAACGAGCCTTTGCAGACACTCTGGCCCTTCTGAATGAGTGAATGAATGAATGAATGAGTGAGCGAATGCGTGAGTGCCTGAGTGGGCACATTCCATCCCCGACGGCCCCTTTCTTCCTGGCTATATCTGAGGAGGCATTTAAAGCTCCTGAAACATCAGTCTCTTCAGGATACAGGACCTGCTGCCTTTTTCCCTAAAATGATGTGTTGTTTCCAGTTCTAGACTTCTGCATTCTTGGCTTCCTGAGTCCGAGATGTAAAGAGAAAACCCCAGTCGGTCTCTCCTCAGCCTGCTATCTGCTGGCCCAGAACCCTGGGCCAGCCCCAGCTGCTGTTTCTGTGGGGTGGAGGCTGACGGTCCATCCGCCCTGCAGGTGGGCTGCGCCCAGGTGGGCAGCCAGGCGGGGGCCGGGGGAGCAGAGGGGCGGAGGGTGAGGCGATGGAGAGCCCGGCCGGCCCAAGGGCTGAAGGGGGCCCCCCTGGGGCCCCGACCCAAGCCCAGCCTTTGCCAGCGCTCGGCAGAGGCAGGCGGCTTTAGACAAGCCCCTCTCCCTGTCCGTCCCGCTTCTGTACCCCGAGGGCCAAGCCCCGAGGGCCGACGGCCCTTTCCTGTCCCCCCTGTTTCTTCTTGTGTCCTGGGCCCTTAGGAGGCCTGGGAGGAAGTGACCCCAGGTCCAGCGCCCTCTCCCACCGTCCAGGCCCCTGTGTCAGTGCCGGCCAGGCCTGGTGTCTGGCTGAACTGGCCACCCAGGGAATTTAGGTGGAGAGAAAGGACGCCCCCCCCTGCCCCCCGCAGGCCTGTTTCCTCTTCTCCCCTCTCGGGTCCTCCTCCCGTTTGCCCCCTGCTGACAGGTCTGGGTGGTCTGCCTGGGGCTCTGCAGAGGGGCTTTGTGGGAGTCCCGTCCCCTTCCCTAGCACCCTTCACCTGTCGCTTTATGTGGTTCCTGCAGGTGGGTTTTCTGTGTGTGTGGTAAAACACACATTACTAAAATTGACCGTTTCAGCCATCTTAAGGTATAGTTTTGTGACGCTCAGGACCTCACCACGTGAATGGGTGTCGGGTCAGTCACGGGCTGAGGCGCAGCGGGCAGGAGCCGGGCGGTGCTGGGGGCAGCAAGCCTCCCCCCACACCTGTGTGCTCGTTGCCTGAGGGCGGGTCCCTACGTGTGGACCGGCGGCTCTGTCCCTGTGGCCATCTGGGTGCCAGCCGTTGCTGCACCAGAGTCCAGCTGGAGCTGCTCAAGGACACGGTCAGGACAGGCCTGATGGCCAAGTGGCCGCACGAAGGAGCAGTGGGCGGGGCAGACAGACGGGGGCAGCTCACGGCAGAGCAGGGCGGGCAGCCGGTGCAGGGGGAGCACCTAGAGATCGGGTGGGGCCTCCCCCAGGCTCCTGGGCGGGGGACAGGACTCAGCTCCTGTGGCTGCAGGACCGAGGCCCTCACCCTAGCGTCTGTGCCCTCCCCACAGCAGGGCGGGCGCCTTCTTCCAGGCCAGCGGGAGAGTCTCTCTGACCTCCACAGCCTCTTTGAAAGGGCCCCAGGGTAACCTTTTGGGTGAAATGCCCTGACCTCGTACCACCAGGTACTGCCCCCCCCCACCCCGGCGTTCACGGCCCACCCTCCAGGGGAGGGGTTGTGGGGTTATGCAGAGCAGGGTGAGCCTGTATCAGCCTGGGCTCCTCCCCCTTCCCTTCCCCGACCGGGCGGATGTGTAAGACCGACAGGCCCTCTCTTGGCTGTGATGGGTTTGGGGAACACTTTGGAAAGGTGATGTGTTGATCAAATGTACAGAATCAGTACAGCATCAGAGCCCTAAATTCCACATGATTTTTCACAGGTGGAAAATGTTACCCAGGTGAACATTTTTTTTGATTTTGTGGTTATACGCTTATTTTAATGTGTATTAGAAAACACAAGTGAGCCTGTCAGATGCTACTTTCGTGGACAGTTTTGCTTGGTGTGGGTTGAAGAAAGGGGCGCTTAGTGCCCCGAGCCCGAGATGGTGTCGTGGCCGCGTCCCCGAGCGGCCGGAGTTCCCAGGGCTTACCGGCTGCGGATAGAGGGGGCCGAGCGGGACGCCCCTCCCCACCTCCACCCGTGTTCCGGAGCTTCTGGGGAGCAGAATGCAGACAGCTTTGTCACATTGGTGGCCGAAAGCTCAGTCCAGGTTTTAAAAGCACAACTAGAGACAAATGGATGAGCCTCTCCATTCGCACCCCCAGCGCAGAAAACCCCAAAAGAAACTGCGTCTCCTCCGTGGGATCGCAGCTCTGGCCCCGCCCAGCGTGCCTGTCCTGCTTCATCTCATGGTGTCACCCTCAGCTCCCTCCCCGGTCCCTCCAGCTGTCCCTGAGCTCTGTGGGCAGAGCCCAGCGGGTCACATACCTCCCAGTGTCACCATCACAGGGGTGAAAACTGAGCCTGGGGCACTCAGGTCTGTCTGAACCCAGTGCCACTTTTCTGCCCGAGCCCACGTCTCTTCCATCGGGTCGCCATGCGGTGTCCCTCACTAGAACTTGGGGCCGTGGGCGCACCAGGCCGCGGGCGGCCTAGCGGTGGCCAGAGGGGACCCGGCATGCCTCGCTGCCCTAGGTTTGGGGGTCGGGGGTCAGCCCGGGCGGGGGCTGAGCGGCAGCGGGTCATCCGCGTGGAGGCCTGAGCCCCTCCCCCCCTCACGCTCACGCACACTCGCTCTGCCGCGTGGTCCCTAACGCTCTGGTGGCCAAGGAGCCAGGGGCCTGCAGGCCAGGGCCCACTTGCTGCCCACGCCTGGCTCCTCCCACTCCAGCACCTGCAGACAGGAGAGGTGGGAGGGGGCGGAGGCTGCTGGTCTCTCAGAGCCGCGGGTGGGGGGGGGGGCGGGCACGGGCACGGCCACCTAGCACAACACCGGGTGTGCGCGGCCCTGAGCCAATCCCAGCGGCTCAGCCTGGAGCTGCAGGGTGACCCTGAGCCCAGGCAGCAGGAGGGGTGGGTGGAGAGCAGGGGGTGTGGGCAGCGTGACCGGTGGCCAGGTGTGCCCTGACACACGTGTGCCCCTGTTTGACAGGTCACCATGCAGGCCTCTGCCCACGGCGTCCTGTTTGCTGTTCAAACAGACGCTTCTCCCTCCCTCCCTGCCCCCCTTCTTCCCTTGCGGGGAGGGGAGGCGAGGGGAGGGGGCTGCTTTTCCTCTGGCTGCTGAACATGTGCTGTGACCCCTGCTGCCTGGCGTGGGCCGGGGCCAGGGAGATGCGCGGGGCAGGAGGCGCCGCTGTTCTCCACGGGCTGAACGTAGTTCGGGCGGCCCCCCTGCAGCCCACTTCACTCGCTTTCGGCACCCGCCTTGCCCCGAGTTCGACACCCCTGGCCCGGCTACTCTGGGGGCCCCAGGGGGCGGGGGCGGGAAGGGCAGGGTGGTCCCTCCGCACAGCAGTGACCTGTCTCTCCCGTCCCCTGCCCCGCAGCTTCACGCAGGCCATGCTGAGCCAGCCCAGGATGCAGAGCCTGGACAACCCCTTGGCCTACCGCGTGGGCCTGGCACTCCTGGGAGTGGGCGGCGTGTTTGTCCTTTCCAGTTTCCTGGCTCTGGGCTTCACCGGGACCTTCCTAGGTAAGACCCCCAGGGCGGGGGGCCGGGGCCCTGCTACCACCAGCTCCAGGCCGCCTTTGCTCCTCCAGGCCTTGGTCTGCCCTGCTCGGCTTGGGGGGCCGGGCTCTCAAACCCCATCCAGCTGCTTGGCCGCCAGGAAGGGCGGGATTTCTGTTTGCTGTGTGCGGGCTGCGAGCCGGAGCTGGCGACCGATGGGGGGCGCTCGCCTTCTGCTTTCCCCACCGCCTGCGGCTCCGCTGCTTTGGGGCTGGGAGCCCAGTGCTGGCCTGGCTGGATGTCCTCCTGACGTCAATTCCCAGCAGCTTGGAAGCTCGCGAAGGGGAGCAGCCCGGGGGCGGGGTGGGGGCTGCAGGGGCCAGGGCAGCCCCGGGACTGGGGCGGGGAGGGGGCCACTGCCGCAGAGAGCGCCCTCAGGGCACACGGGGCACAGGGAGGTGACCCGGCTCTGACGGCCTGGGTCAGGGGCTCCTGGGTCCTCCTCCCCTCGCCCCAGCCAGCTGTGGAGTCTTGGCCTCCATTCCCTGCAGTGCCTGGGGCGGCCTGGGGCTCTGCGGGCTGCAGCAGGGGTCCCACAGAAGACCCTCGGAAGGCAAATGAGAGTTGTCGTCCTCTGGGGACCAGCACTCGGGCGAGGACCCGGCAGCAGCTGGAGGGAGCCCGGTGCTAGAAGAGGGTGTGCAGGTGCAGGTGCAGGCGGAACCCGGGAGGGGTGGGGCGCAGGGCCGTGGGCGGGAGGGCGGGGGGCTGGTGTGCAAGGGCCCGTGGGGCCGGAGTGGAAGTCCAGCCGGGGGCCACGTCACACGTGTCCCGAGAGCCATGCAGGGGACTGAGGTGTCACTCCTGCGGAGGAGGGGGCCACAGGCGTGGTCTCCCAGCAACGAGGCGGCGACCGGTGGGGCCGAGATGGGCTGGGGGGCAGGGAGGAGGCGGGGACCACGGTGTGGGCCTCAGGAGGGGGAGGGAAGGGTGGTGCTGTCGTCTCAGGTCAGGAGAGCAGGGGTGAGCAGCCCCACAGCAGAGGGCGGCGGGTGGGGCGGCGGAGGGTCTGGAGGGGGGAGGGGGAAGGGCCCAGATACCAGCCGCCGCCGCGGAGAAACGGTCTGGAAACTCAAGGGGCCCACGGGCTCAGGGATTTAGGGCACGGCGGCCGCTTCCCTCCCGTGAGTCACCCCAAAGCTGGTCTCTGTGCCCCCGGGAAGAAAGGTTCCCGCGGCTCCCCGGCCCCAAGCCCTCTGTCCCCAGACAGCGATGACACCGCTGCCACTCCTCCTGCCCTACTTGTGCCTGGAGCTCAAGGGACGTCAGGGAGAGGGGGCCTTAGTGAGCAGTGCTGCGCCCTGGGGGCGATGCCCTGGCCGGGCTGCGCTGGACACTGTGCCTGTGTCTTATGCCTCTAGGGGAGGCTTCTCGGGGCGGCCACACGCTCCCCTGTGAGCGGCTCCGGGCCGGCTGGTGGGGCCCGGGGTGGGGGGCAGCCCAGCGGGGGGAGGAGGGAGGAGATGGGGGCAGAGACGGTGAATAGCAGGCAGGCCTGCCTTGGACGGTGTGGCGGGAAGGGTCTACAGGAGGGGATGTGAGCTGAGGGAGACGGCAGAGCAGGAGAGGTGTCCGGAGAGCGGGAAATAGGCACCCCAAGCAGGGGGAACGGCATGTGCAAAGGCACAGAGGCAGGAGTGGGTGGGCGTGGGGACTCAGTCAGTGCCTTGCGCCTGGGGACCCCAGGCCCCTCCGCCTGGGATGGGGTGGCCAGGGTGTGACCCCCCGTCCTGCCTACCCTGTGCACAGGCGACTACTTCGGGATCCTGAAGGAGGCCAGAGTGACCACGTTCCCGTTCAGCATCCTAGACAACCCCATGTACTGGGGCAGCACGGCCAACTACCTGGGCTGGGCCATCATGTAAGTCCCGGGCTCCCCCTGCGCCGCCTGGGCGATGGGTCAGCTCTCGTGCCACCGTGGAGTCCAGGGCACTGGTCAGGGTCCCCTTCCTAGGACAGGGGTCGGCAAACTCCCTATTACAAGAGTGGGAGGTCCCCGGGCTGCAGGCAGGTGAAGGAATGGCCGTGGCTGGGGGCCCCACTGCCTTGTTCACGGACACCGAAATTAGAATTTCACGCAATTTTCACGAGTCACAAAATATTCTTTTGATTTTTTAAAACAATTAAAATTGTAAAAGCTGTTCTTGGCCTGGGGCCTGCAGGCTGCAGACCCGGTGCTAGCACGTTGGGGCTGCGAGGCTCCCTGCCCACGGCCAGGCTGCAGGGATCCGCGCCCTGCGGACGAGGCCCCGTGCCGACCGCCGCCTGCATCGCCGGCTGTGGGTACCAGCAAGCAACCCGCCGTCAAGGAGGCTGGCACAGGGCATCACGCCGCTCGCCCCCCAGAGCAGCTCCCGTTTGTCCATTTTCTGGATGAGGACTTCTTCCATAGAAAGTTTTTTTTGTAGAAAGTGTTCTGCTTTTATTGAACGCTTGAAAACCACTTACCTAGAAGGTTTTCAGTGCTCCCAGAGACCAGAAGGGCGACAGGACCCAAAGGAATGAATCTCAATGGTGGAAGGTCTGGAGCGAGATGTCCCCTCCCAGCCCCACCTTCAGGGGTGGCCCAGGATCCAATCACTGGGCTTTGAGTGACGAGGAGCTAGGGGGACATTTGTGGGTCTGCGGGACACCCCCCAACCCCAGCTCATTAGAGACAAGCCATTACCCAGGGCGCCAGACGCTGACCCAGCAGGGCTGCCCCAGGCCTTCCGCAGCCCATCTGTCCCCACCTGCGGCCCCACGGATGGGCCTTCCCGGTACCCAAGCAACCAGGTGTGTGGGAGCCCCAGAAGGCCCAGAGCAGCGGGATTCTGGGGGCACCAGGAACCGGGCCTTCTCTCTGGGCCTGTCAGCCCGAGTGAGACGCCCCCTGCCCAGTATGCCCAGCCGGGTCCCTGGGACCAACCCCACCACCGCCCCAGGCTCGGGGCCAGGCCTGGGCTCTGGCATGTGGGTCACTGTGGACCTCAGTTTCCTCATCTGCAGTGTGGGATGATCATCTCCACATAGGTTGTTAGGTGCGACAGGTCTTTGAAGGTGGGAAAGTTCACGCAGACAGAACGGAGAAGGGCCTGTGTCGGGGTTGACCAGGTGCCGGCTGCCCCCACCCTCGCCTCCGTCGAGCCTAGTTAACTCGGCTTCCCAGGCAGGGGCCGCCAGCCTTAGGGATACTGTGGCCACAGAGCCCTGGCCCTGAGGTCCCCTGGGTGGGGGGCTCCAGCCTGCCCCTCCCCAGCTCCTGGGCTGCCTGGCTGTGTGGGGGAAGCCCTGCCCACTCCAGGAAACAGCACCAGGGCCCAGGGCCAGCGAGCAGAGCCTCAGGAGGGCAGATCTCATTTCAGCCCCAACGCATCTGTGGCCTTGGCATCTCCACGGGGCAGTGCCGAGGGCCAAGTGGCCCGGTCTGCTCTCAAGCTTGATTTGAATGGAGCCCATGGAACGGGAGTTGGCAGTTTCATAGGGGACACTTAACCTTCACTGTTGCTGGAGCCCCCAGATGGACAGTGTGAGGTCCCAGCGGGAGGGGAGTGGGCAGGGCAGAGGGTCCCCAAAGGGTATTCGTGTGTCTTCGTGCCCCTCTGCCTCGGGGCCCCTGGCCTGGGGCTCACGTTCCCCTCTGGCTCCAGGGCTCCACCAGCCAGCTCCCCTCCCTCGCTCCTCCCCGACCGTCTATGCAGGGGCTCAGCCCCCGCAGCAGTCACCAGCAGAGAGCCCGTGAAGGGGCCCAATGGACGCTCCGCCTGGCTTTGGCGGCCCTGGACCCATTTCTAGAAAACAGCCTGAGAACATCGCCTCTGGTGGGCAGGGAGAGCGTTTTTGGCCCCGGGACAGCCTCCTGGGCAGAAGAGGACATGCTGACCACCCAAGTGATTTGGGGAGGCCAGCCATTCCTTCCTCCCCACGTCACTGTTCTGAGCTCCTGGCTGGGGCTGGAGGGCTGCGGACAGGGCGCCGGGCCTGGACGGGCAGTGGCGAGCTGGTCCCCGGGTCAGGGCCCGGACCGTGGAGCCCCGGTCCGAGAGAAGGCTGGACCCGGGCCTGCCCCTGACCCGCGTTTCCCTGCAGGCACGCCAGCCCCGCCGGCCTGCTGCTGACCACGGTGGTGGCGCTCATCTACACGGTCGCCATCCTGTACGAGGAGTGAGTAGGCGCCGTCTCGGGCCGGGGCTGCCGTGTACCGTCCGCGTGACCTGCACCAGCCCTGCCTCTCCCTGCAAGGCCTTTCCTGGGGCCTGGGCAGCTGGCCACGCCGAGTCACCGTCAGGGTGGCCGGCGAGCAGCAGAGAGCGGGCACAGGGCGGCCCGGGTGCCGGGCAGGTGGTGCTGGACCCTCCTGCTCCCACACGGACCCCTCAGCCCGTCCACGCCGGGTGGGGGGGCCTGGGTGGCAGCGTCAACCTCGACTCCAGCTAAGTGAGCCTCTCTCCCACCCCCGCAGGCCCTTCACCGCTGAGATCTACCGGCAGAAAGCCTCCCAGGCTCACAAGAGGAGCTGATGGCCCGTGGCCACTCCGTGAGGGTCCCCACCTCGGGCTTGCCCAGAGCACATGCCCCTTGAGGGGAGGGGGAGAGCGGTGCCCGGCCTGGGCTGTCCAGTGCCTTGGAAACGTGGCTTGGGGGCCTGGAAGGCGCCGTGTGGCCCCAGAGCCCCCTGCCCTGCCACCCACCATGTCCTGACCAATAAAGGCGCCTGACCCCAGCCCCCACCTTGGTCTCTGTCTGTCCAGGCCGGGGAGGGGCAGGCTGGGGTCTGGGAGGGGGGTCGGTGAGCCAGGAGGGGCGCCGCCATCCACGCCGAATGGGGGGGACTGCCCAGGCCTTTGGGCCTCCTGTGCCACCAGCCTCGCCCCACTTCTGCCCCTTGTGGGGGGCCGGCGGGGCCTGGGTGGGAAGCACTGGGCCCTCCCCCACCCCCCTGCTGAACCCCGTGTCTCTGGTTACTGACATTTCTCTCCTAATCCTTCGTGGACCTCGCGTGGCCACAAGGAGCAGCTGTGGGGCCATCCGGGGCCGGTTGCCAGGCCTGACCGCAGAGCCACGGGGACGGGGAAGGACCCCCATTTGGGCCCGGCCTCCCCTGCACAGCCCCCAGCCCTCCAAGGGCACAGAACTCACCTTTCCTCCCTTCAGGATGGCAGACAGGTGTGCTCTATCTGTGCGCCTGGCCCTGCGCCTTGTGTTCTCCCCTGTGAAGTGGCTGCCATAGCCGTGCCCGCCCTGGGCACCGGAGCTGCTGGGCCCCCACCCCGCCGTGGAGCGCCTCAAGGGCGCCCTTTGGTGTCTGGGTTCCAGAGGTCTCCGGGCTCCAGGAGCCACAGGAGGCACGGAGGCTGATCTTACCCAACGCCTCTGCTCACATACCTCCAGGGACAGGAAGCTCACCCCTCCGCGGGCACCTCTGCACACACATCCTCCGCAGCCTTCGAGGACGCGCTGGCCCCCATGGCCTAAGCCGTCCCTCTGTCAGGGCAAGACCGAGCACCTCCGGGCCCCTGACCCGCGGGTCACGCCGCCGTGAGGGGTGGGCCCGGACTGGGGAGGGTCGGCTGTGCTGGGAGCAGCCCACAAATGAGGAGGGAACTGCCGAGGAAGCGAGGTCAGAGGGGAGACCCAGCTCCGTGTAGCCCTGTCCTCTTCGTCAGGTGTGGCTGTGGGCCGGGGTGACACAGGACCCTCTGGGCAAGGAGCTGCTGGGGGTGGGCTCGGGCGGCAGGCTGGCGCTCTGCACAAGCATCCATCCGCACGCCCCCCGACGGGGCCTGCCCGGCACTCCTCAAACACGGCTTTCAAGAACCTTCTAAACAACTCTGTGCCAGCAGACCAGGCTGTGGTGGACACTTCCTGCCCTGGCGTCCAGCTGTCCGACCCCAGCCCACCCCCAAGGTCTGGCCAAATGGTTTAAGAGGTTCCCATTCCACTCTGAGCTGGAGAATTGCTTCACTGCAAGGAAATGATACAGGCAGGCGCTCAAGCATAGGAAGCGAGATCACTGGTAACATCGTAAACCTGGACAACCTAGAACTAATGCAATGGTGGGGGGGAGGGGTACACTTTGGAGAAAGAACGACAGGTGTGCTCAGGGCCTAATGAACTTGGCTGACCTGGGAGAACAAGTCTTAGAACCTGGCATGTGTGGGTGGGGATGGGCCCAGGTGCCAGGAATCGAAGGTTGAGCACCCAGGCTGGGCTCAGTACCCGCCGCTGTCACCAGCTGGAAGGGGCCAGACCTGGGGTGGGGGGAGGGAGGCTCTGACTCTAGCCTGGGTCCTGGCCCACTGACCTCCCCAGGGAGAGCTGTGTTCAAACCCTGGACCCTGCAGTTACTAGCTGTGGGCCCTGGGCAAGTCACTTCCCTTGCCTCAGTTTCTCCATCTGTAAAATGGAGAGAGTAATAGTTCCCACCCCTCAAGGGTGCCACGAGGAAGGACTTAAGAACAGTGCCTGGCATGGAATACATGGAATAAACACTCTCTGGTCCCCCTGCAGAGGCTGTGAGGTTCTGCCGGGATCCTGGTCACAGAGGGCTGGCCGAGAAGCCCATGAGAGTCCAGAGGCCCTGTGTAAACAGCTAGAGGCGCAGGCTGGCACCCCAGCATTGCCCACAGCTCCGACCTGCGTGGATGGGTCGGGGGGTGGCAACAGCTAACGACCCTGGCTTTCTCCCAAATCAGAGAGCCTCGCCTGTCACCGCGGGGAGCGATGGCTTTTCCATGAGCTCCAGGCTGGAGCTGGCCAGCCCCGGCAGCCTCTTCCCCAGCCTTTCGGCAGCAGCCCACTCCTGGTTACTGATCTACCTGCTGCCCGCCCCCTGGTTTGTCCTGCGGCCTCGTGGGTCATTTACTATTGTTGTTATTACCAGGTCCTGCCCCTACACAGTTCGCAAGTTCTCAGCCAGTCAGAGCCAGACCACCATCTTCCAGAAGAGGAACCCGAGGTCCAGAGAAGGCCAGAGACCGCTGTGATACCCACACAGCATTCAGGCTCACTCTGGCTTCGAGACCAGCTCCCCCAGCTATAAAAATGGGAATGTTGGCCCACGGGACTCCAAAGGCACAAAATGCTATGGGGAAGGGAGGGGACACTGGCCTCAGACTGACTTCGGAAGGGCAAGCCTCTGGTCCTTCCAGTCTCCGACAGGAAGATGACGGGACAGCCTCTGGCTGAAAACCCCTGCCAGGATCCAGCGGATCTCTGGTTGGGAGAAAGGAGCTGAGCCTGCGGTAGAACGCGGGGTCGGGACGCTCTGGCTGCGCTGACTCCAGCCCTGAGCGTGGCGCTCACGGCTCCCCGTTCTGGCGGCGGGGCCTCTGCTGCACTCTGGCGGCCGGAGCGCGCGGCGCCCACCTCGCGCTGGCACGGCCGCCCGGGAGCAAAACCCGCCTGGGACGCGAAGGGGCTTACGCTGGGCCAGTTCGCAGAGCTGGTGAGAAGGTACGCAGAGCCCGGACGCGGTGCCTGGCACCAGGCAAGCACATGCCATCACGCTGCCCAGTGTCGTTATTCTCTGGGAAAATTGCGTCCCAAAGAAAGTGAGTGTGCGCGCGTGTGAGTGCTGCGGTGGCGGGGGAGGGGGGGTTCCTTGCCCCAGGTCAGAGGCACAGCCGGGACTGCGTCCCCGACGCCCTTGCGGCCGCTGAGCCCCGCGCAGCGGAGAAGCGCAGGGTCCGCGTGCCCATAGCCGCAGGCAGACCCTGGACCGTTTCCTTCCCGAGCCCCGCGAGCGGGAACGGGCAGCGGCCCGCGGAGGTGGAGGGAAGGCGCGGCGGGGCCCGCGGGCGTGCGCACCATGACGCGCAGAGGCTGGGCGGGCGCGGGGCGGGGCGGCCACGTGGGCTGCATATAAGGGCAGTCGCTGGGCGCTGAGAGGCAGAGGTTTTGTCCGGGAGCTAGAGCCCAGGCGCAGCCGCAGCCCGAACCCGAGCCGCGCCGCCCGGCCGCTCTGCCGGCCCCGCCGCTCTGCCCCGTGCCCCCAGCCACAGTCGGCTCGTCTCGCGGCCCCGCGCTCGCCCCCGCGGTCCCTCTGCTCAATGAAATTGGCCGCGATGATCAAGAAGATGTGCCAGAGCGACTCGGAGCTGAGTATCCCGGCCAAGAACTGCTACCGCATGGTGGTCCTCGGCTCGTCCAAGGTGGGCAAGACGGCCATCGTGTCGCGCTTCCTCACGGGCCGCTTCGAGGACGCCTACACGCCCACCATCGAGGACTTCCACCGCAAGTTCTACTGCATCCGCGGCGAGATCTACCAGCTCGACATCCTCGACACGTCCGGCAACCACCCCTTCCCCGCCATGCGGCGCCTCTCCATCCTCACTGGTGAGCCGGGGCGGCCGGGCAGCGGGCGGGGGAAGGAGCGCGCCGCCGCAGTGCCGGGGACCCCTCGTCCCCGGGCGCCCGGACGCCCGGGCTGGAGGCGCAGTCCGCGGAGAGTTCGGCGCGACCCTCGCGGCGGCCGGAGCCCCGGCGTCGGGAGGCCCCAAAGTCAGCCTGCGTAAGTTGTCCCCTGGCGGCTGCCCTCACCCTCTCCTTTTCTGCTCCCCGTAGGAGACGTGTTCATCCTGGTGTTCAGCCTGGACAACCGCGACTCCTTCGAGGAGGTGCAGAGGCTCAAGCGGCAGATCCTCGACACCAAGTCTTGCCTCAAGAACAAAACCAAGGAGAACGTGGACGTGCCCCTGGTCATCTGTGGCAACAAGGGGGACCGGGACTTCTACCGCGAGGTGGAGCAGCGCGAGATAGAGCAGCTGGTGGGCGCCGACCCCCAGCGCTGCGCCTATTTCGAGATCTCGGCCAAGAGGAACAGCCGCCTGGACCAGATGTTCCACGCGCTCTTCGCCATGGCCAACCTGCCGCGCGAGATGAGCCCGGACCTGCACCGCCAGGTATCGGCGCAGCACTGCGAGGCGCTGCACAAGAAGGCGCTGCGGGGCAAGAGGCTGCGGCGAGCGGGCAGCGACCGGGACGACGCCTTCGGCATCTTAGCGCCCTGGGCGCGCAGGCCGAGCGTGCACAGCGATCTCTTGTACATCCGCGAGAAGGCCAGCGGCGGCGGCCAGACCAAGGACAAGGAACGCTGCGTTATCAGCTAGGAACTCCCACCCCGCGCGGGCGCAGAACCTCAGGAGGCCCTCTTGTCCAAGAGTCTAGTGTCCGGGCCGTGTGTCCCGAGCCCCGTGTGCGCGCGCGCGCGCGCGGACGGGCGTCTTCCTTCCCAGCGCTCCAGCCTGTTCACTGGGGAGACTCAAAGGAACCGAGAAGGGACCATCATCTGCTCCAGAAGGAAAGAGAGCTAGCTGAGCCCGGGCTCCCCCAACCTCCGATCCCCCGTTGGCGCCCGCTAGCCCCACTCGCCCAGCAGAGGGTGAATTTGCCTTGTTTCTCACAAAGACCTAAGAATGGGGGTGGGAATGGGAGTTAATCAGCCACCACTGGGCTTTCAGCAATGGGTCCTGCCGGCTGGAGGGCCAGGACAAACGGGGCATTATCTGTGATTGCGGGTTGCCATGACAGCTGGCCTGAAACTGAGGGCAGGGTCCGATCGCAGGGAGTGACTTGTTTACATGTGTGTGCAACTGCACAAAGCAAAACATAAATCTTGCACTTTATAGTAGTTCTGGTGTCACCGTTGGACATGAACAAAATCTTACCTAGGTGTTTGTACTGTGTCTTTGAAGTTAGTCTTGTTACTGGTTTTTTAATATAAAATAAAATAACTTACAATGGAAAACCATGCTTCCTCTGCTTTTAGAAATAGGTGGAAGGGGGAAGGGTGAGAAGGGAGAGGCAGGTTTCTACTTCTGTGGAATCAGAATCCCCTTCCCCAGAACTGGAAAATGACCCTGGCTTTGTGAAAACAGCTTCAGCCCCCCCTGGGAGAAAAGGCCCCATAAAAGCCCCAGATGACTGGGTGCCTTTCCATCTGGGGAGCCATTCCTTAGAATGCCAGGACAGAAGTAAAGGACTTAAGGGTCCTTCCTAGAGATGCATCTTTCCAACTGTTTACCTGCCTAGTCTGCCCACTGGCCCAGCCCCAAGGGCCTCCAGGACCGGCCAGCGCCGTCCTATACTCAGCACAGGCCCAGGGCAACAAAGCGTCACCAAACCTGGAACCCACAGACGGTTCAAGGGGTCCCTCAGGCCCTCTTCTGTGCAGGACCCTCATCCTGAGTCAGCTTCAGGCCCTGCCACGTAGCCCCCCTGGATCAAGTCACAATCAGCGGCCCCGGCCCCTCCGGCTCCAGGAAGCGCTTGCCACCCACGTGGGGTCCAGCACCCCCTCTCAGCAGTTAAGGGCACCCAGTCCCAACTTGGGACCCAGCTCTCTCCGCCACTTGTAACCGTGCATGCTTGGGGCAAGTGATGCCTGCCAAGCCCCAAATTCTCCGCCCGTGAAATACAGAGAGCAGACGCCTCTGCTTGGGGTTGCTGTGAGGGCCACGGGCGACGTCTTACATGGTGCCCGCCAACGGGAATCCAAGTGAGGCGTCAATGCTGTCCCGGGGAGGGCTTTCAACCGTTGTGGGGGACTGCCCCCCCCAGGGCCCAACCCCCCTCTGAGAGGAGGAATGGCAGCCCCGGGGGCTGACTACAGGCAGGATGGCGCCCGCGGGCCAGCTGCACCCTGGGGATGGATGCCACTCCCGGGAGGGTCAGCCCACGTTCACGCTGGTCTAGCTGATGTGGCCGTGTGTGCTGGGGGCTGGCGCGGGGGCACAGACTGGAGGTGCCCACAGTTCCTTCTGTCTCCTCCGAGCAAAGCAGAGGTTTTCCTCTCAACTATCCAAAGGGGATGTCCTACTGTGAATTTCTCAGTACAAACCCAAGACGTCCTGACAGCAGAGCACAAGTTCTTTTAATCACACGCTTGAAAAGTGTCACAGGTCACAACTCTGGAGCACAGGAGAGGCCCATGGGGAGCCCGTGTCCGCCGCAGCCTTCCGGGAGAGCCCGGCCGCCTGGTATTTCTGAGCTTCATGTCCCATAGTATTTGGTCGGAGCCTTAAAACCGGCCCACACACTACTCTGAAACGTCAAGAAAATAACTGATTCAGTTGATAACAGCCCCACGGTAGAGCTGGTCTAACAGGTGACACCCACTTAAATTCAGAGCCTGCGCCTCTGGCCAAGGCCGCTGAAACCTGACACCCCCCCTGCACACCTGACAGGTGGCTGCCGGCAGACGTGGACAGAACCCCTGCTCAGAACATCTTCAACCTACATTCCTGCCAGCTGGCAGGCAGCTGTTAAGCCCCGACTCGGTCAGCACAGGTTATGAGCCCATTTCTAGATCGAAATGATATTCAGCCACCTCTCCCGCATCCTTCAGAGGCGAAGGAAAGAGATGCCCTTACCTCAGTCTGGTCACACTAACACAACGTCCGCTTAGGAGAAACAACGGTATTTATAAGCATCTATGAACCAGGCCTTGGCCGCATGACTGCCAGGTCCAGTTCTCCCCACCCCGAGGGGCCATCAGAACCGTGGCTCTGAGCGAAAAGCACATCATGACCACCTGTTTGCACGCAGTGAGAAGGCCAGAGGGGAAGTCGTGGTTAAACCAGGAACAGGACTCTGAGAAGCTGGAAGAAGGGTCTGTTCACCTGGAGACCACGGCCGCTGAGACGACGTGGTCTGAGGTGGTCTGGCCATTCTTGGGCATGAAATGGCTCAATGAGCTGCCTGAAGGTGACAAGGGACAGAGGAGCAGGAGTCTCTGCCACCCACCCACACGTGGGAGGCAGAAACCTGGAGGCGGGGCTGCCGGCAGGGCCCTGGGTGGGCAGCCCACGGACAATGACACCCACCCCTCAAACAGAGAAGGAAACAACTATTCCAGAACAAAAAGCCACCCTCCAGTCTTCAGGCACAGTGCCAGTCTCCCAAGGCCTTCTTCCATCCTAAACCCTCGCCATGTGAGCGCGGGCCTAACTGCCCAGTGGCCTCCACGCGCCCTGCTGCTCACTCAGCACTGGCCACCGGGCTACCCACCACCTGGGCCGGGAGCGGAGGGGAGGGGCAGAGGGCAGCCGCCTCCCTTCCTGCTTTGCCCGGGGATCTGCCAGCCCCGCCTGAAGGCCCCGCCCCTCCAGCCTCAGGAGCCCTCCTCCTTCCGGCAGCAGGCGCACAGGCATTATGCACCTGGACCGTGGGGACAGCACACAAGGACGCCCGGGGAAGCCAGCACGCACACCGGCTCCGCAGTCAGGGCCGCGTTCAGCTAAGCAGGCAGTATCAGAGACCCCTCCACAGGGCTGGAGACAGGGGGCCCGTGCCCCGCTCGTCCCGGAGGCCAGCTCATCTACTCCTTGGGGATCTCGAACATGCACAGGCTCTTGTACTTCTGCAGGAGCTCGTTCTTGGTCCGGACCTGCTCGCGGAGGCGGTGCAGCTGCTGCTGCTGCCGCTCGGGGCTCAGGTGGATGCCAGGCATGGCGCTGACCACCTTGCGCATCTCCTGGAACTTGGTCTTGAGGGCGTTCAGGTCCTGGTGGACGTCAGGGCTGTCCTTGTCCATGCTGCGGAGGCAGAGGGCAGGTGTTAGCACCATCAGCCCAGACAGCTCCATCCTCGCATCCCCACGTCAGAACGCCCGTCACCTGCGTCCCCCACTGGGCTGGGCTGTGCGCCCGGGGGACGGGGCGGGTTCTTGCTTGTGCAGCCGCAGTGCAGGCGGCACCCCACCCGCCAGCATGCGCGCGCCGGATGCTGAGCCCTCCCGCAGAGCTGCTTCCCCAGCCCGGGCCGTGGGCACTGCACACACTGAGGCGACATTTGCTGAAAGAGTGGACGCCTGGCAAATAAGTTCCTAAGTGTCTGCTGAATGAATGAAAAACTATTACCAATGTCATGTAACAAACAGCAAGTAACACTTGCTGAAATACCACATTTCTTCTAATTTGAGACATTCCAGGCCAATCAGGAGACTATCAACGAGCAAAAGATAATTTTAGCTGACGTTCAGATGCTTGAACCTGTTAACATACATCCTAATTTCCATAGAGCTATTCATAAATTTTAAACTAGTTACAAGCTACTGGAAAATGTTCAGCAGGCACGCGTCCTCTCCCACCACACTCGTGTAAATTCCTCGCCTTCCGGTCACGCTCATTTTCAAGGCAGGATCGTACTCTTCACCTCACAGCTATTATTAGCTGCCCAGAGATCCATGCTCCCTGTCACGACTAAATTAAAAGCAAACAACAAGAACAAAAACCTTCACCTACGATCAAAGAAACGGCCTGTCAGTTGCTCCTATAAATTTTTTAAAAGTCAGTAAATGGATGGATGAGCTTTTGAAAACAAGGCAGTTGAGACTAAAATCTAAAAGCCGATTCACAGGCTGTTTTCAAAGTCACCCACTGAGTAGCGTGAGAGGGGAAAACTGTCAATGATAAACGTTCATCCCTGATGGGAAATTTCAACCCAGATGGTGCTAATTCATGTTTATTATTAATCATTTCTCTGCTTACGCAGACAGAATATCCATCTTTCCTGGTGATCCGCCGGTTACAGCTCATTTCTGACAAATGAGACACACCAGGCCTGCTCACTATTTATCAATAGCTTGAACTCAGAAGCAAGATCTGGAGAATCAATAGTTTATTCTAGGGAATGAATGGCCAACCAAACATTTCCTCTTGTCATTTGAGGCCCTCAATTTACACACACCATCAGTGGTACACCTTACCCCACCTTCGAGGGAGCACCTTATATTCTAATTCTTTTATGTCTCAGCTCAGATCTACAACGCTGGACAGACACCACCTGGGCTTCTGAAATCATTCCACTTGGATGGCATATGTGCTAACACATCGTTACGAATTTAAGTCCCAAGGGAGTTTTGAAATTAAAATAGTTTTAAGAAAACTGATTCACATCACACAAGTCTCAAAGGACAAGGTAAAAACAAACAAAAATATACAAAATAAAAATTTGGGGCTTCCCTGGTGGCGCAGTGGTTGAGAGTCTGCCTGCTAATGCAGGGGACACGGGTTCGAGCCCTGGTCTGGGAAGATCCCACATGCCACGGAGCAGCTGGGCCCGTGAGCCACAACTACTGAGCCTGCGCGTCTGGAGCCTGTGCCCCGCAACGGGAGGGGCCGCGATAGTGAAAGGCCCGCGCACCGCGATGAAGAGCGGTCCCCGCACCGCGATGAAGAGTGGCCCCCACTTGCCGTAACTAGAGAAAGCCCTCGCACGAGCCGAAGACCCAACACAGCCAATAAATAAATAAATAAATAAATAAAGTAGCTATAAAAAAAAAAAATTGGTAAATAACAAGGTCCTACTGTATAATACAGAGAACTATATTCAATATCCTATGATAAACCATAATGGAAAAAAATATTTTAAAAATGTACACATACATGTAACTGAATCACTTTGCTGTACAGCAGAAATCAACACAACATTGTAAATAAACTAGACTTCAATAAAAAAATGCAAAAAAAAAAGGGGGGGTAGGAAATTAGAGGCATGTGCAAAGCCCACCCGGAGGGAAGCTGAGCTGGGGGGCGGCTGTGCAAGCTTCTCAGGCTGCCCGAGGGGGAGGCAGCGGGACCCTGACTCCAGCCAAGAGAAGAGATGGCCTGGGTACCAGGGAGCAAGCGGGAGCTCCAGGGGTTCCGCCTCTGTGGCCAGTGCTGGTCGGCACCTGACCCAGAAGGAAACAAAGGAGACCAGGCTGGGTGGAGAAGCACAAAATCCACAAACCAGGGCAAGGCGAGGGTGCTCAGGACAGCACCACGTGGCTCAAGTGACGGGCCACTTCCTGATGGTCCTCTGGGCAGGCCCGGGTGATGCGCGGTGTCATCCCGGTGGGGGACACGGACTCGGGCACACTGCACAGGTCTAGCGGGTGAGCCTAGAACGATGCTTCACTTGCAGGTGCAAACTGGCGTCAGCTGGGCAGGTGTGTCCCCTGGTGACTCAGAAGCAGAAGGAACCACCAGGTCACTGAAGTCACGTCCTCCCAAACCCGAGAGGCACTTCTTTGATCTCTTGGTGGCACCCGACTCGGGAAAGAAATGGGAAACCATTTCTTCCTCCTCAAAACCTCCGACCCCCTCGGCCTCACGTTCCCACAGGCCCCCGTCCTCCTCGCCGACCAGCCCTGGGACCAGTCTTCTTCCCACACTAATGTCAGTGGCTGGCATCTTTCTAAAAGAGTAGGGCTTTTAAATTACGACAGTAATAGGTGCCTGAGGGAAAAAAAAGTTCAATGACAGACAACCAAGGCTTAGAAAAGGGAAGTCCCTTTAATCCCTTGTCCCAGGTAAGCTCTGTTAACACGTGGTGCGTATTGTTTAATATCGCTTCAAGATAGTCAGTAGCACACAAACACACACATACTCTTCAATTTGTTTTGACAAAACTGTGGCCACACTACACACATGGTTCTGATTCTTGCTTTCCTCATGTAAAATGCACCTTGGAGGTCTGTCCGTGTTAAGATGTACACAATTATACGGCTAGATTACTTGGCTGTTGATGGGGACGCGCATGTTTGCCACCGATCGCCTGCAATCCGAATGGCGATGACACCCCACACCTACACCCCTGTGTGCCGTGCGCCCCCTCGCCCCCCGCCAGCACTGCCACCACCCTCAGGGCACCCCTGCACCTCCTCCCACTATTCCTGTGGACCCAGTCCTTTCCTCCGCCTAAAACCCTCTGTCCCATCTACCTTTACAAAACCCAAGCCTGAGCGCAAAACCTTCAGATGGCTCCTCGGCTCCCAGGCAAGTTCACTCTCTGTGTGTTTGTGTGCGTGTGTGTGTGTACGCGCAACCTCAGGACCACCCGCAAACAGCCTCCGACCTCCCGGGCTCCCTGCTGTCTGCCCAAGACAGAATGCCTCCACTCTTCACTGTCCTTTCAGAGGGCACAGAGACAAGCACATGTGACCAAGCCGCCATCTCTCACAGGAGGATGCTCTTGAGAGCGCCTCACAACAAGCTTATGACGTAAGTATCACTAGGCCCAGTTCACAGGAGAAAAGGAGGCGCAGAGCAGCTGCTTCACCAAGGCCAGCACATTATAAAGCTATCATCTGAACCCATCATTTGAAGTTCATGATTATTATTCACATATCAGAGATAAAAAAATTAAGGCCTAGAAAGGCTACGTATTTACTAAGATTACAAGGCAAGCAAGCGTCAGCATGCAGATCCGAATTCAAGGCTATCTGACTTCAAAGCCCATGTTCTCTCTCGTGTACGTTACTTCTCCATCTTTAAGTGCAGCCCAACCCAACTGCTCTATCAGGGTGCAAGAATATACACCATGTATTTTCATTTTTCCATATTTTCCCTAAAACCAGAATAAGTATATTTGGGTTGATCTGGATAACGCTTTTATAATCAAGCACTGCCCTGGGATTGCAGGGTCTGCATTTGCGTTTGTGTTCGCTATGTCACTGCAGCCTAGAAGTGCTACTTGACGATCACAGGCTCATGAGGACAGAACAGTCTGCCTTACCCGATAAACAGTATGTTCGCACCAAGTGAAGCCAGATGAAGTCAAGGTCTACTGTGAGAACAAATGCTTTGCAGCTGTTTGAAAAGCGGTGGAGGGACTTCCCTGGTGGTGCAGTGGTTAATAATCCACCTGCCAATGCAGGGGACACGGGTTCAATCCCTCGTCCTGGAAGATCCCACATGCCGCGGAGCAACTAGGCCCGTGCGCCACAACTACTGAAGCCTGTGTGCCTAGAAGCCCGTGCTCTGCAACAAGAGAAGCCACCGCAATAAGAAGCCCGCGCACCACAACGAAGAGTGGCCCCCGCTCATGGCAACTAGAGAAAGCCCGCACGCAGCAACGAAGACCCAACCCAACCAAAAAAAAAAAAAAAAACCCAGCTGGGCCAGTAACAATATTTTCATGTTGTGAGTGGCAATTCCATTTCAGCAAAACATCCAGGAGCACAACTGATGTTCACTTGAATATTACTGTAAAAGTAACTTTGTAGTGATTTACTTTGTTTTGGTTTTTAATGGCTGAATAAAAATTTTAAGCCCAGGGGCTTACACTTTGTTACCATAAATAACGGTAAAAAAATAATTTGGGCAAATGTGGGGATTGGGGAGACTTTGGTTGTGTGTGTGTGTGTGTGTTTCTCTTCTAAGGGTCAGTTTGAAAAGTCAGGTAACCTGAAGACTGGCCAAAAGGAGACAATCACCCCGTGACAGCATGTTAGGGCACCGTAAGCGCTGGCAGGCGGCCAGCACCCGTTTCCTGTAATGTTCCCATCATCACCCCTATAATCTCTTTGCATTATGGGTTATTCTCTCTCATGGTTTTCCCTTCTAACTGGTTGCCAACGTGGGCGTGAAAAGTCCGCCCTTTCACCTGTACACCCCACAGCACTTAGCAGTGTGCCACACACAGAATATGATCCACATCTGTTGGATCTGTTGGGAAGGACGCCGAAGTGAGTATTATACCCCTAATTACAGGTGAGAAAACAGGCTCAGAGAAGCCTGACTGGCTTCAGGCCACCAGGCTGCACACGAGTGGTCTGACCGTAGCGGGGCCTGCCAGCACGAGGCCTAGGCAACTCCCAGGGCCAGAGTCTGCTGAACTCTTGGGACGACTGGGGGTGGTCTCGGCGAGGCCGCTCCCCTCCGGGTCGGCCTCCTCCTTTGTACCGCGGGGCGCCCCCGGAGCTCGGAAACGTGACTGGCAGCGGGGGGCCTGCGGGCTGGCCCCCCCGGGCCTTACCATTTGATGATGTTGTGAACCAGAGGGAGGAAGGAGCAGTTCTCCTCAGCCTTCACGCCGGCCGGCGACGGAGGCCTCGGCGGCGGTTGCGGCTGCGGCGCGGAGACCGGCGGCGGCGGCTGCGGAGGCGGCAGCGGCTTCGTCTCGGGCAGCGGCGGCTCTGCGGGTGGCTGCAGCGCATCCTCGGCCTGCCGGCCGACAGACACCCCGACAGAAGCCATGGCACCCGGGACCCACGCAGCCGGTTAACAGGGCCGGCGGCCGAGCGCGCCGGAAGTGTCTCGGACTCCGCACGTCACCACTGTGCGCCGCGGGGGCGAGACCTGGAGGGAAGCTGTGAGGTCGCGCGCCAGGGCGCGGGGCGGGGCCAGGGCGCGGGGCGGGGCCAGGGCGGTTGTTACTAAGCAACAGGCGGCTGGCGGGTCCGGGGTGGCCTGGGTTTGGCTGTGCCTGAGACAGCCAAATTTTTCAACAGTCAGAAATAGGAGGTGTACTTCAGGAATAACATCTTATTTCTATTCACGTTACAAAGAGGGTCCAAAAGCAACCAGTACAGGAAGACTTGAGATAAATAAGGCCTCGCGAAGAGGGGACAGCACCTTCCGGGCACCTGCAGGTGTCAGACCCTGGGCCTGCGGGCGTGGAGAATCCGAGGGGAAGGGCCCAGGGTTCCCACCCGCGCAGAAGCCTCCAGGGGAGAGGCCCTGAGCCCGCCCTAAGGACGCAGAAACAAAGAAATTGCGAGGGACTAATAACTGAACACTTAATTATTATCATAATTATATTATCACTTATCATCTTCTGGATGACACACGCTGTGCTAACTGTGGGGGAGGGGTTGGGAGGCTGTCTCAACTTCAACACGAGCGGGGATTGCCGAAGGGTATTAGTGCCAGGAATAAACATCATATCTGAGGGGGAAGTCAACGTCAGGTATTCTCCGTACCTGTGGGCCAACTCCTTAAGCCCCTGGGTCTCAGTGTGCTCACCTCTAAAATCTTCTTTAGTTCAGGGTCATGGCAGAGCCTAAACTACTTTCCAACTTCAGACACATGGCTGATCTCCAAAGGTGTCCTTTGCATGAGCTCTCACTCCCTGGAATCTTAGGCCAAAGTGGGGACTTCTCCTGGGTTTGTGGCTGTGGTCCTCAGAACGAGTCCTCCCGAGCCATGATGGGGGGGCCCTTCCTCAGCGGCTTTGGAGAGGCAAGGGGTCCACAGTCATTGGCAAGAGCACTTAAGAGCAAGGTGGCCGGTCCCAAGGAAAGCCTCAACAGTGATATTTTCAGATGCATCTGGAGAGGTCTGTGGAGGCAGGTCCTAGGGGAGGAAGAGTGTAGAAGGAAGTGGGGAGGTCGGAGGGTGTGCTGAGGGGAGATTTGGTAGCAGGCCTCAGCACAGCTTTCTTGTAAGAACTGCCCGGGGCACCCCACAGGGCCAGCATGGGGAGGGGGAGGCCTGCTAACCATGGGCCTCTCCCCCAGGGGGAAAGTTCAGGGTTCCTGGTGGAGAACAAGGAGGAAGGTCCTGCTGGGACAGGACCAGATGGGCTTGAAGAGACTGTACCCCCTTGGAGTCATCTGGGGAGATAATGATGGTATAATAATAGTAATTACCACAACTACTGTGGATCAAAAGTAGGTACAAGGAACAGAGTGCAGTCATCTCATTTAATCCACGAAAAAGCTCTAGAAGGCAGATGTTAGTATCTCCATTTTATAGATGGTGGATTCTGGCCCCAGGGTCACACAGCTGCCTGATACAAAGCCCATGGTCTTAACCAACACAGAGGACACCTCAGGTCCCTACCAGTTCTGTGACTGTATGATTCAAAATGTTAAAGTGAGGTTTTTATTCAGAATCAGAAAAAGAATCCAAAGTTCATCCACAATCTCCCCATTGAAATCACATGTCATCTTTCCCTCCCAGCGTGTTTATAACTTCATTACAAGCCCCGACTTTATCGTTGGCAGAATAATGAGGACATCGCTTTAAAAAAAAACAAAACACTTCAGATATAAATAGATATGGCTAAAGAAAATAAATTGAAAATGTAGGAAGCAGGAACGAGTAGGGTGCATTGACAGTTTGCCCTAAAAATAGTTAATATAATTAGTGGTAAAGAGTAAAGCTGACCTCATAACATTGGCAAGAAAAATGTTGGATGTCAGAAAAATACTGCCTGTGCTGGTTTCAATAAGGCTGAAATTACCACAGATGTGTGTCTGCTCAGAACTGCTCTGCTAAAAGTTAAAAAAAAAAAAAATAGAAGCCCCACTGATACATCAGGACTGTGTGGTGTTGATGTCCCTGAGTAAAGCTCTCTGCTCGTTGAGTTCTTGGCTCCCCCTGCTTCTCATGGGCCCCTGCGGGCCAGCTGGTGGCCAGGCCAGGCCCCGCTCAGCCTGTTTGAAGTTGCATGACTCTGGACTCTGTGCAACCTCCTTCATGCAGGCATACAACCTCCCAGGAAGACTGAACAGGTTATCACACATAAATCACCTTGAAAAGTCCCCAGGAACAGTAACAATCACTTCTGACTTCTCAGACTTAGGGCTTTCTCCTTCACCAATTGACAAAACCCGGACTTAGGGCACTTAAGAGGAACGAGCTGGATCAATGCCCTCCAACAGAAACAGAACACAAGCCACTTGGGTCGTTTTCAGTTTTCTAGTAGCCACACACAAAAAAATCAAAAGAAACAGGTGGAATTAATTTCAGTAACATATTTTACTTAACTCCTGTGTCCAAAACATTACCGTTTCCATACGTAATCAATACTAAAAATGATTAAAGAGGTATTTTACTGTTTTTTATACTGTCTTTGAAATCTACTCTGTATTTTACATGCATAGCACATCTCAGCTGGAATAGCCACGTTTCAATTGCTCAGGAGCCAAACGTGGCCAGCGCCCGGACCTGGGTGCTGCAGGCGGGGAGATGGACACATATCAACCTGGACAGATCGCAATCCAAAGGAAATAGAGTATATTGCTACTTCTATAAATATTTGCAACATGAAAAATAACACTATGTATCATTCGTAGATATAAGACATACATGTAAAAGTGTTTTAAAAGGAACTGAAGGGTGCACCTCATACTCACGGAAAAGGGGAAGGTGATATAACCGGCACTGCAGCTTTCTGTGTGGTGTTGTATTTCTTTTATAGATTATAAGGAAGTCTGTGAACGATTGCCAAGTGTGGGAGGGATACCTTAGAACCCAGGCTCTGCTCTTTCTGGCTGTGTGACCTCGGATAAGCCATTTATCCTTCCCGTGCCTCAGTTTCCTTATCTGCAAAATGGAATCATAACAGCACCTAACAGGACTGCTATAAGGGTTACAGGAGTTACCGTGTGGAGAAGGCTTCAAACAGTGCCTGACACTAGGAAGCAACCATTGAAGCTTTAGCTACTACTGCTACTGTTGTATGAAATTTCTCAAAAAAAAAGAAGAAAAAAAAGAAAAATACCTCACGATTACTCCTTCTGAAACAAACTGTTACTACAAGAACACACTTAAGAACCAGGCTGCATCCAAGCCTTGAACTTTCTGATTCTCTAAGTGGCCCTACGCCACAAATAGCTATGAATGTGCTCATGATACATTTCTGCTACCTGAAGTCCAAAAATAGTCATTTCTCTGTCAGACAAACATCGTGGGGATTGTTAGACTGATCATGTCGTTGAATGATTGGGGCTTTTTCTTCAAAGCTATATTCTTACATCTGATTCATCCTTTTCTTTCATTAACTGGAGCCTCAGGCGGGTAGGAAAAGCTACAGGATACTTTGCTTTTTGTGAGTTAAAAAAAAAATAGGCAGCAAACATGGTTCAGGCCAGCATAGTGCGACGTGTACCAGGAATCAGCTCGTCCGAGCCACGATTCACGGCTCAGACCTCAGGACGAAAGCTTTTCCTCTGATCCTCCCTGAGGATGGCCTTTCTCCTCTCGGAACTGGATTTGATTTTCTTTCTTTCTTTCTTTTTTTTAAAGTCTTTATTGAATTTGTTACAATATTGCTCCTGTTTTATGTTTTGGTTTTTGGGCTGCGAGGCATGTGGGATCTTAGCTCCCTGACCAGGTATCGAACCCACACCCCCTGCTTGGAATGTGAAATCTTAACCACTGGACCTCCAAGGAAGTCCCTGATTTTCTTCTTTTTATTCCTTTCAACCTTCCTCTCTTACTCTAAGATACTCCGGAAAGCCCAATTTCTCCTCTCACTTATGTTAGTGTTTGGTTTCTCAGAAGCACTCCTTTTGGGGCTTTTCAGCACACGAATTTGACTAAGTTTCTTTCAGACTCAGAATTTTCTCCATAAAACCTTTCCTTTAGTCCTTATTCCTGCTTCTTTTTATCTTTGACCAGACCTCCATCAGCTTTGGATATAATACAAATGAGAGGCAATCCATTCCAGAAACCGGTTTTTGTCTAAAATGGTTCGTTACTGTCCCGATGCCTTACACTGTCTGACCTCCTTATTCAGTCATTTTCACTCACATGATTTGTGAGCCAAGTTTTTTTCTGTCTCCTCAACAACTACAGTCTTAACCTGTACTGTTAACCCTTTTCGTCACTTTCATTCCTCCCTTTTTCAGGAAGTTACCTTGTTTCCCTTATTGGATTTATTGTAAGTCTTTTGACTCTCGATTGCTAACTCCAGTTGCAAAATTATAGTTAAAAATTATTATGCACCTGGCATGCTGGAGAGGACCGGGCATCGGCTGCTTCCTGTGAGCGGCATGTGGCTGGTCCTTCTGCCCTGGTCCCATGGCTGGGTTTTCCAACCTCTTGGGATGGGAGGAGTTAGCCTGTAACTGCAGACATTCAGAATGTCCCCAAACTGTAGAGGCCACCAGGTCCCAAGCTGAACCCTGGAAGCAGCGTCGAGAGGAACCAGCAGCGTCTGTCCCGCTGTCCATCCTCTCCTTACCACGTCTTTGAAAATGTGGTCTGGTGAGCGCTGAACATTTCCTGCCGATCTTCGGCTCAGCCACGCGGTGTGACCCTAAGAGCCATCAGAAGATCCCCCTGCGCGTCCAAATGTCGTGTTCTGGCCCCTGCTCTGTGCCAGGACCTGCCAGACAGGGGAGAAGGAAGGCCCCGGGCCCGGCCACAGAGGAAAGGACTGGGGGTCCCGGCTTGTCCCCGAGATGCCCTCGTCTTCCAGACGAGGAAGCAGGGGCCTGGGGAGGCCGAAGGAGTCGCCTGTTGGTCGAGGAACTGGGGTCGGCATGCGATGCTGACACGAGGAAGAAATCAGGAAGCGGAAGGGACAGATAGTTCAGGGATAACGGGTTTCCAGCCTGTGCATGCTTCCTCCCCAGCGTGTGTACTGGATTTAAATCCGCAGGAAGTGTTGTCGCAAGAGTTCAGGGCTGCTGGTGAGGGGAGGGCTGAGTGCAGCCCCAGAGCAGAAGGGGAGGGGGTGTCATGCCTCTGGGAGCATCGCTGGTTTGCGTGAGCCCTGATTTTTCAGGTGGCCTTAGTGACAGTTGACAAGGGGGGTGGCTTCTGTCATGGCCTGACCAAGGGCTGCTGCGGCTGCAGGGAGAGAAGACAGCGTGGAAGACCGTCCCCAACCAGGGGGACCCAGGAGCTCCCTGTCCAGTTTTGAAAAGTCCTTAGCAGCCAGGCTTACAGAAAAGCCAGCCGCGGACTGAGGGCTCCCGGGGACAGCACTGCCCTCCAGCCCCGCCCCGGACTGCCAGCCGGTTTCCTGGGTGAGAGCTGGGTTTTCTTGTAGTGAGAATCAGCGGGAAGGAACAAAGGTGCAAAGTTAACCTGAAGCAGTGACAGGAGCCCCTCGTCATGTGACCTCAGGCTGCAGGGGGGCCCCCTGAGGGACAGGCTTGAGGAAGAGGCTCCAACCCCACATCTGCCAAGTACCAGCTCCGTGACCTCGGACGAGTGATTCCACCACCTGTACTCAGGCATCTCAGTAGTACCCACCCTTGCCCACCTGGGCATCCGGGGGTAAGAGACCATCCCGTCCAGGGTCAGGCACAGCACGCGGCGCTCGGGGCCCCAGGGAACGGGGCTAAAGGACGATTCCTGCCCGTCCCTGCAGGTGGTTTCCTGTTCTTTCTTCCTCTGTCTGCAGTTACACATCTTGGGAGCCGCCCACACACAGTGCCCAGTTAGCCAGCAGCGCAGGAAAAGCAAGTCAGACATCAGAGCGAAGAGAATCGCGCGATTGCGCCTTCCCTCCTGTGCATTCGGCGCTTCAGCTCTTGTTCTGGTGTCACGTGCAGCCACGCTCACAATCTCGTCATCGTGTGATGCTGCTCTGGGGACGGGAGTTCAGGGGTTAGTCAGCACTGAAGGAGCCCGGCCCCGGGCACGCGAGGAGCGAGGTTGTGAGGACGGGGGTTTGACTCCGGAAGCGAGTCGTCTTGCGGGGGTGGGGGGGGGAGTGAGAACATTACCCGAGGGACAAGGCTGGCGTTGGCCGAGAATTGATTTCCCCAGAGGAGATACTTGCTGACCCCCTGTACACGCGTTTCACAGGCAGATCCACTGCATCTGGTCTGAATGACGTGGGCCCTGCTGGGGGGCGGGGGGGGCGGAGGATAAGCTCTCTTCAAACGGCCTTGGCAGGAAGATGGGAGAGAAGTGGCGAGGCTGACCTCCACGCGCCCAGTTCCTGGAGATCTTGGTCGGGGGGGTGGGCGGGTGAGCAGGTGGGGGAGGGAGACTGAAATAATCTATCGTGCGATGTGGACACTTCCTGCAAGACAGTTTTTGGGCTCAAACATCCATTGCCTACATGTGCTCTCCTGGCCTCCACTCCAGCCCTGGGGGTGAAAGGACTGAGCTGAACGAGTCCCCGTCCTCTCATTCCCCTTGGCCGGTGACTGGTCTAGAAGCAGCCGTGTGAGACTGTGCGGCCGTTGATATATCAGCAGAAGTCTGTGGGTGGAGCTTCCAGGAAAACTTGCATTCTTCTGTGAAAAAGGGATAAATAAATGTGGCCGGGGCTGCTAGTTCCTCCCTTCTTTCTTCTTGGGATGTGGATGTAATGCCTGGAGATGCATAGCCATGTTGAGGTCATGAGGCTACAACGTGCAAAAGTGGCAGATACCGAGCTCCGCTCTCTGACAGCATCATTGCACAGCTGCACAGGCCAACCTCCAGGCTTATTAGGTGGGAAAAAGAGGCCATCTCTTACTAGCCCCTCATTCCCTCCTAAATAACAATTTCCTTAAGGATTTTTTTTAAATTCTAAAAATAATATTATTTTAAAGTCTATTAACAAAAAAAATATTCAGTGAAGGAGTTTTGGGAAAGTGCAAAAAAAAACACAGAAAAGAAAATAAAAACTTTCTTCAAACACCTAGACATCCATGTTTAACATTTTGTTGTCTGTCTTCTCCTACATTTTAAATGTATGTGTGTTTTTAAAACAAATTTGGGATCATGGTTTTTTTTTTTTAAGGATTTATTTATCTATTTTATTTATTTTTGGCTGCATCAGGTCTTAGTTGCGACATGTGGGATCTTCATTGAGGCATGCGGGATCTTTCGTTGTGGCGCACAGGCTTCTCTCTGGTTGTGGCGTGTGGGTTTTCTCTTCTCTAGTTGTGGCATGCAGGTTGGGCGGGTGGGCTCTGGAGTTGTGGCGTGTGGGCTCCAGGGTGCGTGGGCTCTGTAGTTTGTGGCACGTGGACTTTAGTTGCCCCACAGCATGTGGGATCTCAGTTCCCTGACCAGGAATCGAACCCGCGTCCCCTGTATTGCAAGGCAGACTCTTTACCACTGGACCACCAGAGAAGTCCCGATCACGTTGTTTTGTAAACTGGTTTTTTTCCTCTTAACAACTTGCCGTGAATGGCTTCCCATATAAGCTAATATTCACTTACAACATGGTTTTCAATAAAAGGATGCATGCAAAAAACAAAAAAACAAACAAACAAAACCACCCTAAACTAAACCAAAGAGAAAAAACAGCAAATTCCTGCAAAAGGCCAATAATAGCCAAGATTCTGTGAGGGACCAGGCACCCTGAGAAGCCTGCAGGATTTCAGGAATCACAGTGATGGCAGGGAACCTTTGGGGACCATTTTTACTGAAATGAAGCAATTTTCACTTCCTCTGGGATTCTTGTTTTTTAAGCTGTCTGGGAATCTCATTTCAGCCTCTTAAACACTTTAAAAAGGAAAATGGTTTATTATTGGTTCCCTGTCACCTCTTTCTGCCAAAGGGCCAAGAGACTAGATCTTAAAAGTGACATATATCTGTACACACACCCACGGGTACAATGGGCTGTGTGCCCAGGTCTCCATCAGGGCCATTCTGCTCCACACCTGAGAGCCAGCGCCCAGCAAGTGTGCTCTTTGACGGTGGCCTCTGCCTGATGGCTGGTGTTTCGACTGAGTTCTGAGCAGACCTGTCCTTGCTTTCATGCTCTTTCCTCCACGATTGCTTCATCAAAGTCTAAAGAACCAGTAGGCAATGTAGTGTTACCTTAAAAAGTCACTGGAGAGGGATGCAGGCCCCCCTCTGCCCCCTGCCTGGCTACAACTACACCTGTGATGTCTTCACCTCGATAGGCACCCACGCGAAGCCCCAGCTTTCAAGCAGCAACACTCGGCCTCCCTCCGTGGGCTCAGCGAGACCTGGAAGGGCTTTGAAGGGCATCGTGTCACGCCTTCGTCCGATTTACAAAACAGAAATGTAAACTCAGCTCTACCGGGTGAGTTTATAATCTAAACACACACCCACACGAGAAAGAGAAGATTAGAAATTACGCTCAAGAGCAGGGTTTTTTTTCTTTCTGGAATTAGCAAACAAGTCATTGGGATTCCCGAATAGGCAACCAAGAGGTCAGTTACCAGGGTAACCAGATAAAACTCTTAAGTTTTGAAATGTGAGAATGTGGTCCAGCAGGCAGAGAGAGTTCATGTGAGCAGTGAGCAGACCGGCACATCGTTCAACGTGCTGTGACGAGCAGTTCCTGGGTGTCCAGGTGCCGGGACGCAGCGGGAAACACAACAAAGTCCCTGCGCTCCTGGAGCTCGGATGCCAGGTCAAAGCCGCAGTCCACTTGGCTCCCACGATTAAAATCTATATGACGTATTTTTAACTTTGAAGTATCACATACATCCAGAAAGGTGCATGAGACACGCAGTGTACAGCCTGGCCGATGTGCATAAAGCAGACACACCCACGTACCCAGCACCTCGACCGAGAGACAGGACTTGAGCAGCATCTCGGAAGCCGCTCTGTCACAGTCTCCCCGGGAGTAAGCACCCCTGACTTCTGACGCCATCATAGACTCGTTTCATCTGCTTTTGAACTTTCAATAAGTGAAATCCTAAAGCAGGTCCTTCTCCCCTGGCTTCTTTGTTCAGCATTATGTTTGTGAGATGAACCCATGTGGGGCGAGTAGGTGTAATTGTCATTGATGTAAAGTGAACTGTTATGTGAATATCCCTCTGTTTGTCCATCCACGGTGGCCGAGCAGTTAGGAAGTTCCGGCTCTGGGGCTGTTACGGGACTCGGTGTCCAGCTGCCCCCTGGGAGCGCGGGCGCTGGGCCACAGCTGCGCCTGCAGGCGGCTTCCCGGTGGCTTATTCCGGCTTCCACGCACATCAGCGGCTCCGCACCCTCGCCAGCATGTGACACCGCCTGTGCTTTTCACATTTGCCACCTTGGAGGTGTGTCTCTGTATTGTCTTCCACAGCCTTTTACAAGACAGGCTGGGGATAGGTAACAGGAGAAAAGTGTCATGGCAGGTTGTGATGTCCAGAAATGGCGGTCACCGTCTCCCCTGGGACCCCCTGAAAAATGGTGGGCAATCACTGTGTTAGCTATTGTCTTGTTCTTGACTCAGGGAGAATATGGTGCATGTTTTACTGTTAAGTGGGAGATTTGCTGTAGGTTTTTGGTAAAAACTGCGAGTTAAGGAAATTTCCATCTATTTTAAGTGACTAAGTTCTTAGTGATTTTCCTAATAAACTTCTTTCATTGATAAGTGTAACTTCAGTTCAATAGACGATCTTTTGACTAGAAATGACCCAGATTCTATCGCTGGTGACTAGATCAAGAAAGTTTGCCCACGCAACCGAATTCTCCCTGAGACTGGAATTCTCAAATTCTTGCTGAGTTTGAGGAGCAGCTGGAAAGTCCAGCAGGGAAACCCTCGCCTCTGCTCACTCCTCGTGTAAAACCCTATCTCGTAACTCTTTGACCATCAGCATCTTCATTTGTAAACGATGGAGCTGGACCAGGATTCTGGCCATAAGATCCTTGGCTGTGAGTCTCTGAGGCTATAAAGGGGACAATAAACTGGAAGGTAATACGTATTTAAACCCCAAATAGTTATTCGGTGGTGGGATTGTGGGTGCTGTTTATTTTGAAAAGTTCTTAGTGTGATTATATGGCCTTTTTCATAAAGGAGAGAGTGTGCCATGGGCCGTATGTTTTCACCACAAAAGGTACACATAACACTCTGTTCTGCTGGAGAAGAAAGAACCAGGAAAACTGGATTTAACAGTCAGTCTGGAGGATTACTGAGGGGTGAATATCCATGGCTGACCTTCTGAGGCCCAGCTGTGGGCTCTGTTTTTCCCTGTTTTGGGGGCTTAAGCAAACTGTCCTTTGACAGGAAAACAGAAGCCCCGCGAACTGGGCTGTTACAGAACTGTACCAAACTGATTGGAAAAGTCAGTTTCTGCCTGATTTGCCGAAGTCTTTTTGACCCTGGTGCAGCCGCCAGCAACCAGCAGTCAGCAAATGGCAGTCTGCCGCGCGGCATGCAGGATCTTAGTTCCCTGACCAGGGATCGAACCCGCGCCCCCTGCAGTGGAAGCTCGGAGTCCTAACCACTGGACCTCCAGGGAAATCCCCCTGTCTGGATTTCTAATGAGCCACGGTACACGGGATAGACTACGGGGCAGCAGAAAGTTATTCTGAAAACTTGGTCAAGAAACATTTGTTCCAGTCCTCTAGCTGCCTGTCACTGCAAGGTCTTGGCCAAATGCTCACAGATCCTGAAGCTGGACAGACCGGGTTCAAATCCCAGGGGCACCACTTACCAGCTGTGTGACCTGGGTACATACATGACCTCTATTTCTTCCTGAGTAAACCTGGAATAATAACAAACATATCTAGCTCAGAGGGCTTGTATAGGTTAACTGAATTAATCCATGAAAAGAGCACAGTAAATGTTCAATAAGTTTAGCAGTGGTGATGGTGATGAATAGGATGATGATGGCAGTGATTATGATGGTGACAATGATAATGATGGTGATGGTGGTGATGGGGATGATGGTGATGATGATGGAGGTGGGGGTGTTATCACAATCATGGTGACAATGAAAACGATGATGGTGCTGGTGGTGATGGTGATGGTGTTGGTGATGGTGATGATGATTATGATGGTGATGATGGTGATGATGGTGATGATGATGATGGTGATGATGGTGATGATGGTGATGATGATGGTGATGTTGATGATGATGGTGATGGTGATGATGGTGATGATGGTGATGGTGATGGTGATGATGATGATGGTGATGGTGATGGTGATGATGGTGATGTTGATGATGATGGTGATGGTGGTGATGGTGATGATGGTGATGGTGATGATGATGATGATGATGGTGATGGTGATGGTGGTGATGATGGTGATGATGATGGTGATGGTGATGATGGTGATGTTGATGATGATGGTGATGGTGGTGATGGTGATGGTGGTGATGGTGATGATGATGGTGATGGTGATGATGATGGTGATGGTGGTGATGGTGATGATGGTGGTGATGGTGATGATGTTGGTAATGATGATGATGATGGTGATGATGATGATGATGGTGGTGATGGTGATGATGGTGATGATGATGGTGATGGTTGTGGTGACTGTTTTGTGTTGGTCTCAGACTATTGATAGTGATGCCATTGGCTGGGAATGCCAGGGGTGCTCGCCTTGTCCTGTACTGCTTGTGGTGAGCCCCCAGAAACATTTCCCCTTTTGGAACCAGTGTTGTGGCTGGACCAGCCCCTGTGGTTCTTTTTATGATGGCAAGATACACCTCAGCAATAACCATCAGGGAACTTTGAAAAAGCAAGGTTTATTACTCACAAAAGTCCTGGAAGGTACCCAGCCAGGTCAGAGAGAGAGAGAGAGGGCACAGACCTGAGGTTCTACCGTTATTGGGGTTGAGGGTGGGGTACCTAGGGTTTTGCAGCTTTACTCTTTGTTGACAAATTGAAAACATAAGAGCGAGAATTAGGGTGTTGGGAAGGAAAAGTGGGGTCACTCAAGCAGCCAGTTATCTGGGTCACCTAGGGCTTTCTAAAAGGAGAACTTCATGGGCGGGGCGGCCTGGCTCTTTATATGCTTGCGTAGCTGGTAACTGTGTCACACAGCTGGCAATATGTTTATTCGAGATGGATGTCTCTGAAATGAAAGCCTCGGCAATCAAAAGCTTATTGTCAGGCACTTACTTTACAGCGAGAGTGGCGATTAGTATGAACACCTTTTGGCCTATTTTTACATCAGTCTCTAAGGCCTGTTCCAGGAGGTCTTCTATGAAATCTTTTATCATCCAGAGAATCAACCCAAAGATATCAGCTGCAGGACCACATGTCAGCAGGGCCCTGGGGTCCCCTCTTCCAGCCTGAGTTTAGCTTTTGTAGCTCACGTAGTCTGCAGAGCAAGCAGCCCAGGCCTGCCTTCTACGATTGCTTGCAGTCCTGCAGATGTTGAACTGAGCTGTGATATCTCAGTCGGGCAGAACCACCTGTACTTCAGGGCTAGAGACGTGCAGAACAGTGACCCACGGGCCCCTGCCTCTCTCCAAAGAGTGGATCTCCTCCCTACCTTCGTGGACAAAGCGCCACCTCCCTGGGCACCTGGTGTATTAGCAGGTCGACTCCCAGAAGGCCCAGATGCTGTCTGCTTCAGAGTCAGTGCTCTGCGATCACACAGCAGACCTTGCGGCGTCCTCCCTCTTCTCCAGCGAGGCCTGTCTCCTAGAGCCAGCTGGGTGATGACACTGGCCTGCACTCTACCCTCTGGTCCTCTCGGGGGTGCTGCAAAGCCGGGGCTGGTTTTATTGCTGTCTGTGGCTGAAGCCGAGAGTCAGAGGCCCGAGCAGAAGTGGCCGCAGCCCCATGACGGCCCTCACCGCCCCTCAGTCCTCTTTTTCCACTTCCGGCCACGTTGGGACCCGCTCTGGCTTCCAATGCCCCGGCCTTGCTCCTCCCGAGAGCCGGCCCTGTGGAAGGGGGGTGGGCTGCCGAGGACTCCAGGCGGGGAGAGCTGTCCTGGCGGAGTCGGGGCACGGCTGCTGGTCGAGACCCTCCAGTTCTCAGGAGCAGCATCCTTCCCAGCGCTTCTGACATCCTCGCTTCATTGTGGGGAGATTGTTGTTGCTGTTGTTTAAAAAGTCCTTTTCTTCTGTCTGCTCCTCAAGGAAGGTCCTGCCACTGGGGTTAGGCCCAAGGTGATTCCGTGAGAGACAATGTCAGTTTCTGCTTTTGGAGGGAGTTAAGAAAAAACCCAAAGCATCCTAATTCCTGTTTGGACCCTCTTCAGACCGAGCCCAAGTCTGCCTGCCGGGGATGAGCAGAAAATTGTAAAACAAAGTGCAGCTGGTGCCCCTCTCTGCAAGAAGTTTTCCTCCTTCTCTAAATCCAAACTTTTTTTCTAATAAAGGAACTTTGGGAAAAAATGTCTCAATGTAAATAGATTTTAATAAGCACTTGTTGGACTCTGCCTGGCAGGTTTTCCCATTTGCCGTTCAGAGCTTCCTTGAGACAAAACACCCAAGTCTTCCTGACCCAGGTGCCACCCGGGAGCCAGTTTCATGTGGGGCTGTGATGAGAATTACACTGGTGAGAATGAGATGATAGAGAAAATCTCCAGGAAAATGTCAAGAGTGCTTTAAGCCTCCTGAAATGAAGGCCCAGTCCCAGCGGCTGAGCCGCTCTCCAAGCTGAACCCGGCAGAGTGCGGAGTCGGCTGGAGAGGCAGGGCCGATCCTCCCCGAGGCCCAAGGCCAAGGCCCAGGCAGAGGCCCTGCTAGGAGAGGGGCCACCGCAAAAGGCCCAGGAGTAGACGTGACCGAGGTAGAAAGCAGGGCCGAGCTGTGCCCCCAGGTGGCAGGGGAGGTGGAAGAGGTGGCTGAATGGGGACGGCCCACCCGTGCCCACCCCTCGGAGCCCCTCCTGCATTTCCAGTCCCCATGGCTGCAGCCGGAAGCCCGCACATCTGAGCCTCTGTCGGGCTGCTGCAAACTGGCTGCTCCTCCTGCTGGTCTTCGAGCCTCCCAAGGCTCACTCGGCTCCTGCCCCAGGTGCCTGGGCCTCCAGGTGCTCCAGGTGTGCTCCAGGTGTGCTCCAGGTGTGCTTCAGGTGTCTGGGCGTCCAGGTGCTCCAGGTGTGCTCCAGGTGCCTGGGTCCTCCGGGTGCTCCAGGTGTGCTCCAGGTGCCTGGGTCCTCCAGGTGCTCCAGGTGCTGTTCCAGGTGCTGTTCCAGGTGCCTGGGTCCTCCGGGTGCTCCAGGTGTGTTCCAGGTGCTGTTCAAGGTGCCCGGGCCTCTAGGTGCTCCAGGGGCTCCTCCACAACATCTGCTCCAGGTACTTAGATGATGCTGAACTCATTAGTCAATGTGTTAGCCAATCGCTTTCTCACTTGCTCCCCAAACCAAACTCCCCAGCAGTCACTCAGTCAGCATATGATTATCTGCATGAAGTATCCGGCACTGCTGTAGACGTGGGGAGGCCCCTGTGAACGAAGACGGGGTCCCAGCTCCTGGAGCCGATGCTCCTTGTGTGGGAAACAACAAACAAAAAAGCACACAGGGGCTGAGAGGCCGGAGAACTCAGCGTGCGGCCCCGGACCAGGACCGAAGGGCCCGCTTCCCCACGGGGGAGGGGAGGGCCGGCCGGGCTCGGGAGGGTGGCAGGGACTCTCAGGGGGTGAGTGCGGGACACGCAGGGACCCCTTGGTGCCGGGCCGCTTTCCGCTCACAGGGGACCCCGCAAACACCTCGCCTTCAGCCCTCCCACAATAGCCCTGGGAGGAGGCGGCCCGACAAAGGAGATTCAGGAACTGACCTGAATCCACATGACTAATAAATAAAACGAGCCCTCACAGCCTTCCTGCTATCTGTGGAGAAAAAACGAGGACAATTCCTTCTAAAGATCTGCTTCACTCTGCAAAGTCCCGTGAAATGAGTGTTTCTCTGTAACTGGGGCAGTCACAATGGAACAACGGCACTGACACCATCTGCTCCCCGCTCGCGTTTGAATAAGGCCCATGCGCGTGCCCCCCACGCGGAGATTCAGGGGAAATTGGGTTTCTGTGCACCGCTCGGCAGGGGAAGGCGGCCGGCGCGGGAGGCTGGCCCTCGGCTCCGCAGCCTGACCCAGTTAGCGCCCCAGGGCCAGGTGCAGACCCCACGCAGGAGCTCGGGGTGCCCCACGGGCGGGAAGGAGGGTCGCCGGGGTTCCTGGAACCTGCACCTGCAAGGGACCCCCACACTAGAAAGGGGACGGGCTGAAACGCCCCACCCACCGCGGGGAGGCAGCCCCAGCCGCAGCCTTTGTGCCCAGCGTTTCGGGCTGGGACGGTGACAACCCGTCCAGTCGCCGCTCCCCGGCCCGAGCTGTGGCTGGAGGTTCCCCGGGCCCAGTCAACAGCACTGACCACCTCGAAAGCCCAGGGCTGGGCCCCGGTCAGGCAGCCCGATGCTGCAAGGCCCTACGTGGAGGCAGGGGTGGCCGAGAAGCAGAGTCTGAGACAAAGCCGGGCGGGGCCGCCACACTTGACCAGGACGCCCGGTGCTGAGTGAATAGTAGCCACATTCTGAATCCCTAGGCAGACCGACCTTGTACATGGATGAGCTAATGTAATCTTCATGAAAGCTACCTTCAGTGACAGATCTGCTACTTGCCACGCATTGTTCTGGGTGCAAGGGACACAGCAGGCAGCAGGAAGATGTTCGGGAAGGCTTGGTCCTTGTGCAATTTCTGAAAGGGGAGGAGAAAGACAAGGTGTAAATAAAACATAGGGTCAGACGGTGAAAGTATCCGCTTTGATTTCCAGCCGCACCCTCCGGGGCAGAGACTGCCTATTAGTCCCCAGGATCTATGTTCTTCCATAGCAGTAGAACCCCAGGCTTTACCTGTGTGCATGGTAACTCAGAACAGAGACTTCATTTCCCCCGACCTCTCTTTCTGCTGGTGAAGCAATTAACTGAGAGATGGCCAATGGGATGTAAGCTGAAGTCATATATAAAATTTTCGGAGGCATCTTTAAAGGCACAGGGCATGACCCTCCTCCCTTTCCTCCTTTTTGTGTCCTGGAATGTGGACATAATGGTTGGTGCTCCAGCAGCTATCTTGGATCGTGAAGGAAAAATAAACCATTTTGTTTAGTCTATGGTTCTTTGGGGTTTTATTTCTGTTATTCACGGCTGAACTTGATCTTAACTAATTTAGTCCCTCTTCCTAACTGTGGGACTTTGAGCAACTGGCTCAAACCTTCTTTTCCTCGGCTATAAAATGGGACACATTGTAATACCTACTTCGTAGGGCTGCATATGCCAGTGGCTTTCAAAGTTGAGTGTGCGTCAGAATTACCTGGAGGTTATTAAAGCCCAGAGCGCCGAGCCCCACCTGCAGAGCTTCTGATTCAGTAGAAACTCAGAAATGTGCGTTTGTACAAATCCTCAGACGCTGCCGCTGGGCAGACACCACAGCTTGTAACTGCAGCCCTGCGTAAGCGCCCCTGCCCCACGCTGTGCAGCCCCCCGGAAGGACACAAGGGAGGTCCAGACTGCACCCCCAGGTGCAGCATCCCGTGACCTTTCACCTCTGTGCCTCTCCTGGGCCCCTGGGGCCCTGACCCCCGATTTCTGGAGGAGTGAACCCGATTCAGATGCCGTGTGCAGAGGCCTGCAGTGGAGGGCCCAGGGCCCAGCCCCAGGGGGGCCTCTGGGCACGAGGCGGCCTCTGCCCACTCCACCTGCGGGGAAGTGGTCTCCACTCCCATTAGTCGCAGGGCGGCTCAGGCAGCGAGCACCACCTCCCAGGCCCCCCTTCTGCCACATGTGTCGTCCTACCGTCTGCAATGGCCGGTGGGGGACCAGCCCTGGCCCGGGGCTCCTGGGTGGTGAGCAGGACAGGCGTGTGCTTCGGACACGTGCACCTGCGCTCGGAAAGGGGCCCGTGCACACGAGTGGGGCTGAGGCTGGGCCCCCCCCCCTTCTGCATTGGCCATGGCAGAGACTGCCTCTCGTGTGAGAGGGGCCCGGGCGCCAGCTGACTCCACGAACCCCTCCCCGCCAGCCGCTCCAGCGTCATGAGCGGGTGTTCACTGCTAAAGGCTGCACCGAGAGGGCGTGGGGACAATGCGTGTCCCCGACCTAGTGGCTAAGAGGGCAGGCTCTGCAGCTCCTTAGCTGTGTGACCTTGGGCGAGGGGTCGAACCTCTCTGAGCCTCAGGCTCCTGCTCTGTAAAATGGGGGTGATCGTAGTCTCTAGACCCTGCAACGACCCAGGTGCTTGTTGTAGGCAACATAAAATTAATTAGCTCTGCTAATTGAAGCAGAAAAGGCATTTCCTCAGAGGATATTGACAAAGGGGGCTTCTGTGGAGCCCCCAGGAGGTGACTGTACTCCACAAGGCAGGTGGTTGCCAGATGCCCCCAGAGATTCTGATGAACTGATCCGGGGAGAGGCCCAGACACTGCCATTGTTATTTTCAAGCTCCCCAAATGTTTCCAAGTTGAGTCGGGCTTGAAAAGTACTGCCCTGAATCTTTATATATGAATTCTGAAAACTTTTTAAAGGGAAATGATGAAATGATCTAATAGCCCCAGAGCCTTCAGAGTTTCTGTCCGTGCAGACCCAGGGCTGGTACACCCTGCTTTAAATGAACCGAAGTACAGTGCTCGAGGCTAAGCAGACTCAGCCAAAGGGCTTGTTAAAGAACGTCTGCTTTTAAGGGGTACTTAAGCAGTTAAAATATGACTCAGTTCGCTGTATCATAACTGCTTTAAATAATTTCCGAACAAGGTGGAGTCAGGGACGGACGAGACGGTGTGTTTGCACACAGGAGGAGCTGCCCCGCTCGTTCAGACAGTCCGGTGACCCGCCGGCCACGCAGGACCAGTGCCTGCCGTCTGGACGGTACTTGGGCTTCACGGAGCATTAAAAAGAAATGAGGAAATGAGGAGGAACGTAGCTAATTCTGGGAACAAAGCTGAGATTGCTGGAACTGGGGACTGGCAAGGTTATTGCTCCTTCTTGCGTCACTTTTTGGCCGTTCTTTCCTCCCCGGTCTGGGAAGGCACCCACGTGGCCATAGCTTCCTGTGTCTGCCATAATAAATGGCCACAAACTGGGGGCTTCCAAGGACACAGATTTGCTCCCTGTCTGAAATCAAGGTGTCGCAGGGCGGCGCTCCCTCTGAAAGCTCCTTGTAGCTGTGGCCGCATCACTCGGCTTGTGTGTTTGTCGCCTCTTCTGTCTCTTATCAGGGCACTGTCATTGGATTATTACCTGATTACTCAGGTAATCCATGGTGATCTCATCTCGAGATCCTTCATTTCATCTGCAAAGACCCTGTTTCCAAATAAAGTCACCTTCACAGGCTCTGGGATGGGACATATGTCTGTGGACCCACTGACACCTTTGTTCAAAGTGCATTATTACGTTGAGCCCGGACTGGTTCAGCATTCTGGATCCAAAAGTATGCTTTGACCTAGCTTTGGATTCCAGATTTGGGTAAAAACATCAGCTTCTGAAGGGCCCTTCAGAGTTGGCCTCCGCTGAGCTGGGGCCCTGATTCTCAAACCCTACTTCTGCTTCTCCAAGGTTAAAATGCAAGGATGGGGGGCAGGGGGTCATCTAAAGTCATTTAAAATGCAGATTCCAACCAGTAGGTCTGGAGTGGGGCTGACTGTCTGCATTTCTAACAGCTCCCAGGTGATGCTTGCCCCCAGAAGCAAGCCTCCGGTGAGTGTGAGAAATACCAGGTCCCTGCCTCGCCCAGTCTCCACCCAGGACGGTGGTGCAGGCAGCCTCCGACACCCAAGAAACCGGTCCAGCAGCCCCCAGCCCCAGGCTCAGGAGCAAGGCCAGAACTGAGCCCCGGCCTGCTCCTCCCCAGAGGCACCTCGGGATCCTGGAGGCCAAGGGGCTCTCCCGCCGTGGTTAGGAATTCCAATAGAGCCCATGACCCGTCAGGAGAAGTCTGCACTCTTCCCACCACGCCCACCCCCTCTCTCTTCTGCCCTCTGACGAGCTCGCTGTCTGGTACTGAGACCAGCCCCCGGCTCCGCCTGCTGCCCCCTTGCCCACCCGAGGGGCAGCCCAGGTGAGGGCACACAAGGTGCCCCTCCCTCCCACCAGCCTGGGGTGCAGCAAGGTGTCTAGCACAGGGACAGCAAGTCCGCTGGGGGAAGAGGTGGCTGGATATTTGAAGGGCCTCCCAGAAAACCTTGTCATTCTGCAGCTGGTAAGCGGAGCGCCCTCGGCCGTGTGGCCAATGCACATTGTCCTTGCCGGCGGGCGGCACAGGGGACAGTGGTGGAGGGAACACAGGAAGGAGGCTCCTGTGCCCGTCCACCTGCCTGGGGCCGAGGAGGAGCCGGGAGAAGGGTGAGCTGAACGCAGCTGGGTGATGCTGCCGCCAGCCCCTCGTTCAGCAAAGGGCAACACCCCAGACGGCAGCAGGCGCATCCCTCCCGGACTGGCCAGGCCCCGAGTCACCTCAGAACTGTGCACTGCGCGTCCTTGAGCTTCGAGGTCGCTCGTGCAGCCATGAGAGGGAAGCTTAATTAAAGGAGGCTTGCACGCCCTTGAACTTGACTCCCACTGTGTCCGGCCATCTATTCCCTCAAACTGACGTGAAAGGGAAGGGCTGGGCGTCGATATTATCTGCAAACAACTACAAATTCCTTTAGGAGAAAGTCACACTCCACGGAGGAGACGCTTAGCGTGGTTCGCAGCCCCTGCGCTGACCTTCCTCACCACTCTGTTTACAGTCGGCCCCGGAAGTGCCTGGTGTTTGGCTGATGTCAACAGTGACCTTCCAGGAATGTGTGCAAACCAGGCATCTTTGGATGGCTTACCCAGGCCCTTTCCTGCTCCTCAGCACCCTGCTTCCCCCAACAAGGAAGTGGCTATTTTAGGCGGGAGAAACGAGATGGCAGGATTTTCCCCAAAGGCAGCAGTGTCTGACTCAGGGCTCGGCAGCTCCCCGGACAATGGCCCTGTGTGTCTGGCCCGTCCTTCGGTGACTTACAGGCAGAGGGAAGCGGGGGGAGAGGGGACGGTGATTGGTGATCAGTGATGCCGACATTAGGCAGGACTGGCCCAGTGGGTGCCAGTCACGGAGAGGAGACCAAGTCCGCAGAAGGAATTACTTCTGGAAGTGATGAGCTCCCCATCAGATAAGGTGTGCGAGCAGAGACGGGATGAGGGTGTGGGGATGCAAGTGGACAGTTACTGTTTTCAAATGAGTCTCCCTGAAGCTCTGTTTTCTCTGGGAAAGTGCATTTCCCCACCCACTGGGCCCTGAGGGCTGCCCTGCTCGTGGCCAGATTCTGGAGGACACGGCTGGAGCCCTGAGCCAGCGGCCATGAGAGCCTGTGTGAGCTGGTGGGGTTTCTGTCTTGCAGGGTCCTGGCTGGTACGCTGAGCAACTGCTAAATAGTAGGGCATCTCTTTCAAGGATTGGGGTTCAGCAATGGGAGGGAAGGAAGATGGAGCACTTTGGAGAGTTTCCCGGCAGCACTCACGGTGGACAGGAACGTCTGGACCACAGGGGGAAGAAACGGACACACAGGACCGGGAACGCGCCCGCACATGGCTCTCGGCAGGCCCTGGGCTCCTCGCTGGTGGCAGGCATTTGGGAGGGTAAGGGGGACTCATTTGGAAAAGCAGCTTGGGCAGGTGACCACAAGGCTTGGAGAGCCAGGCGGGGGGGACCAGGCAGGAGGTGGGGGGGTCTGAGCCATCGTCGGGGAGCCTGCTTGGGATCTACTTCCTGCCGACAGCGGGCCTTCCTCGAGGCCCAGCTCGCTTGCTAGGAGTGGCGATGCTTCAGCCAGAAGGGCCGCTGGGAGGACTCGGTTGTGTTCAGGATCTGCTCGTCCCCAGCAGATTTCACAACTGTTCCGCGGTCGCCACGGTTGCCAAACTTGCCCTTGATAACACGAAGGCATCCTTTCTGTCCAAACCTCGCCTCCTTCCCCACCTTGCTCAGGAGGCAAAGCCAACAGTGAACACGGTTTTTGGGTTTTTTTGGCTGCGTTGGGTCTTCGTTGTTGCTGCACGCGGGCTTTCTCTAGTTGCGGCGAGTGGGGGCTACTCTGCGGCGTGCGGGCTTCTCATTGCAGTGGCTTCTCTTGTTGCGGAGCACGGGCTCTAGGCACGCGGGCTTCAGTAGTTGTGGCACGCGGGCTCAGTAGGTGTGGTTCACGGGCTTAGTGGCTCCGCGGCATGTGGGATCTTCCCGGACCAGGGCTTGAACCTGTGTCCCCTGCATTGGCAGGCGGATTCCCAACCACTGCACCACCAGGGAAGTCCCTGAACATGGTTTTTAAATCAGCAAACTCAGTGTGGAGACAGTAGGAGCACCCTGTGTTCTCAGCGTGATTCCACTTGTGAATGTTCACTTTTGTAACAATCACTAAGAGAGTCACTGAGAAGTACTTTGAAAATGATCCGAGGAAACTTTCCAAGTCACTCTGTCCCTGGAAGTCGGAGGCCATACCTGCCTGCATCAGTTACCTACAGCTGTGTAACAAACACCCCCAGACTTCGTGCCTTGAAAGAACAATGGACCTTTATCATCTCCCACAGTGTCTGTGAGTCAGCAAGTCAGGAGGCTTAGTTGGTGGTTCTGCTTGGTCTCGTGAGGTTGCCACCAGGGTGTCAGCCGGGGCTGCCTCCTCTGGGGCTCGGCTGGTGGTGGGGTGGGGGGGGCCCTCCACGGTGCTCCTCACGTGGCTGTGGGCAGGGCCTGCGTGTCCCACCACCCAGCTGCCTCCCCAGAGAACGATCCAAGGAGAGCAAGGCAGAAGCCATAACGTCTTTGGGGTCCGGCCTTGGGGTCGTTTCTACCATGTCTTATTGTTTCCAACGGGCAGGCTGGAGGGTTCCATGCGCTGTCTCGGGGGCACTTAGTCCTCGCTCACGTGGTTTGATTCAAGAACAGTGAGGAACTTTTCCACCTTGGATTGCCAGGAAGCAGGCGGACCCTTCGGAGAGCGCCTGAGCAGCCCTGCTGAGCACAGTGGGGGAAGGGCGGGACAAAGGCTGCTGACCCGCGTGCCTGCAGTGCGCACACACTCTCCCCTGCCAAGTCTCGAGGGTGCAGACCGTGTGCCTGCTGCAATCGCATCTATCCCATGTGGGGCCTGTGGGCTTGCCGGCCACGCCATCCTCTGGCTGCTGGGGTGAGCGTGGGACCCAGGTCTGGCCAGCTGTGGAGCCCATTTCCCTGCCCAGAGTTATTGGTCCAAGGAGAGGGCAGGTGACCGAGCAAGGCCGTGGGAATCCCTCCGTGAAGTCCGGTACGTGGAATCCGCGATCATGAGCGAGGCTTACAGTGTAGCTCGAAGCTACCAGAGAATGAAGAGGAAAAGGAGAGGAGACTCGAGCACCTGGATCCAGCTGTGACTGAAGCTGGTGAGACTCATCTCTGTTCCTTCCGTCGGGCTTGCTTGTTCACTTTTGCGTATGTTCACGTGAGGTGGCATTCCATCATCACAACTAGAAGATAGTGGGTTTTGCAGCAAAAACAAGCAAATGCAGCAGATTTCACGTCTTTATTACAGCCTCTCAGGGACCAAGGATCCCCACCGTACCCTCTGCAGCCCCCAAAGAACCCCTCCTCCGCCACCCAAGGAAAGAAGACGACAAAAATGAGAAGGAGCGAACAGACCACAGTTTGCCTCCTGGTTTGCAACCCAACGCTTCACATCAAGCTGGTCCCACCCGGGACGGATCTCAAGTCCCAGCTGCCCTCAGAGGCTGTGTTTACTGTTTTCACGGCCAGCTTCTGCATGGGCATTACAAGTCAACATCTAAAAATGGCTCCTTAAATGAACCAAAACGCGTGAAGCTTGTTCCTTTAATAACAGCCAGTGTTGAGTGAGTCCTAACTACACCCTGGGCGCCGGGCCAAATGCTTTACCGGCAGTATCTCATTCCGTCGCCAGGCCGGGAGAGGCGGTTTCTATCATCCTCCTCGTGTTCCAAGTGACAAGACCGAGGCCCCAGAGTGGGTCACTTTCCCCAAGTGGCCCCTGGGTCCCACCACCGTCACGTTTCACCCGGTTCTTTGGCCCTGAAGCATCCACGCACACGCTGTTTTCTCTCTCGCTGCCCTGGTGGTCTGGGCCTGGCCCAGGGCTCGAAACCCAAACATGATGTTCTCTCCCTGCTATCAGCTTCCACCACCCTCACGGGCCCAGGAGCCCGGGCTTCTTCCTGAGAAAGCCCAGGATGGAGTCCTCAGGGAGCCGAGTGCCTGCCACCTAGCCGGGCATTTCACGGGCACCTGTGCGTGTCTAATTGTGTTTTCTGTGTCAGAAGCATGGGCTGTGCTCATCAGAAGCTCGTTAGAACCCCGGCCAAAGGGTTGTTTGTGATTTCAGGGCCAGGGAGGAAAGTGCAGGACAAGGGTTTTGGCTCCAAACAGCCTCCTGCCAAGTGACCGGGTCAGCACTTGCCCCGCCCTGTTTTTGTGTTTGTTTTCTCCAAGTTTCTGTTTATTTTGCTCCTCTAGGCAGAAGCCAAAGAGAATATACAGCTACCAAAAATCTGTGGGGAGTAGATTCTCCTGGTCCTTCCACAAGCAGAGCAAGCCGGGCTAGTCCCTTTTCGCGGGGGATTGCGCTGAAAGCAAAGAATCCCTCACCTCTCAGACCCAGTCGGCGATGCCAGCCAACAAGCCAGCAGCCCTGCGTCAGACACGTGCCGTGAGATACTTGTCCATTCCCACCAAATTCCCATCAGGGCTGCCTGGGCATTAGAAGGAATCCTAGTGCCTTGCTTGCAGTTAGGGCATCATGCCAGCAGGAGGACCAAGGCACTTTGGACAAGACTGAAAGACCCAGGCTTCTGCCTTGAGCCCAATTAAACGTCAGCAAGATTAATCTTCTTTTCCAAATGTGTTTTTGTGTCGTATCAAACACTCCACATAAAGCAGCACCAAAACAACGTGGCATTTAGAAAAACACCTGGCTAATTTCAAAGACTGGATTTAATTTTTAATTGTCGTAAAACTTACATAACGTAAAGCTTACCATCTGAACCATCTTTGAGCGAACAGTTCAGTGGAATTAAATGCATTCACGGAGCAATGCAACAATCACTACCATCATCGGCAGAACACTTTCATCTCCCCAAACTGAAACTGCCCCCATTAAACACTAACGCCCCACCCCCTCCCCTGCCCACCCCCCACACCCTGCTACTTTCTGTTTCTACGAATCCGACGACTCCAGGGACCTCACTTAAGTGGAATCAGACGGTATTTGTCCTTCTGCATTTCACTGAGCATAATGTCCTTAAGGTTCATCCATGTTGCAGCCTGTGTGAGAATATCCTTCCCTTAAACATACACTTAGGATAAAAACTTTCAACAAAGTGGATACAGAGGGAATGTACCTCAACATAATACAGGCCGTATATGACAAGCCCACAGCTAACATCATATTCAATGGTGAAAAGCTGAAAGCTTTTCCTCTAAGATCAGGAACAAGACAAGGATGTCCACTCTCTCCACTTTTATTCAACGTAGTGTCGGAAGTTCTACCTAGAGCAATTAGGCAAGAAAATGAAATAAAAATCATCCAAATCAGAAAGGAAGACGTAAAACTGTCACTCTTTGCAGATGACAAGATATAATATATAGATAATACTAAAGATGCCACCAGAAAGCTAGTAGAACTCATCAATGAGTTCGGTAAAGTTGCAGGATTCAAAATCAATATACAAAAATCTGCTACATTTCTGTACACCAATAACGAACGAAGAGAAAGAGAAATGAAGAAAACAATCTCGTCAGCAATTGCATCAAAAGAATAAAATACCTAGGAATAAATTTAACCAAGGAGGTGAGAGACCTGTACACTGAAACTATTAAGACCACCCCTTCTCCGGATGCGTTCTCTTCTCCCCTAAAAGACCAAGAGGCAGTCCTGTGGGGCTCAGAGGAAAGCAGGTACAGATCCACGTTCATAAAGGAACTCCTTTTGGAATCACTTTGGTGGTCGACTGTTCACCTTTATGTGAAGCTCTCAGCTAAGCCCAGCCCTTTTAAGCAGTTAGAGAAGGTGGCTAGTTTTCACATGCCTTTATTTTCCTACATATATACAGTTTTCTCTGTCTAAACTGTGAGCTCCCTGGAGGCCCCTTTTCTTACATAGCAAGCATGGGGGAGGGGACTTATGCCCGCCTTCCGTTACTGCGTGAGAGTCCACAGGGCCAGGAGACAGGCTGAGGACGGACGTGCTCCCCGCAGACAGCACCCCGAGTTCCCGGGCGCTGGGCCTCCCGGGAGCTGTGTCCATCACCCCTCCTTGCTTTGCCGGTTCACGGGGAACGTGAAAGTCTCAGTGCGGCGCGCTCCCTCTGAACCTCTGGCCCACGCGCCCGCACGCATGGCCGGAACAGCTGTGTCCGGTGGTAGAACCAGCTTAAGTGTCTGAGGCACAGCCCTCGCCGCCTCCTCATAATTCCTGGCTTTTCACAGGCAGATAAACGCCAGCTGAGTCGGAGCCGGTGCTCGGAGGTGACGAGCGGGGCTTGGAGAGGAAATGAGATAGTCCTCCCATGGGGATGATCCTGGGACAGACCCCTGGATGTGCTTTTCCATCCGTCCTTACGGCAAGCCTGGGAAATGTAGACAGTCGGCTGCTCTGTGCTTTTGGAGGCCTGGGAAGCTCTGGGCCGCACTTAGGCAGCTGATTCCTCCTGATCGCCTAACCCAGGTGTTGCCCCTTGTTGTCACGGGCAGGGCCGCATAAACCCAAAGTGGGAGAGAGGAAAACAACCCATTTGGGGCCTGTTCTGTGAGAAGCCACCTGGTCGGCAAGGCGGGGTGGGAAGGAGAGAAGAGACGGCTTGGGCCTGGTCCCCCGGGACCTTGGAGTGCCGATGGTGGGCAACACGGCTGGGACCGCGAATGCCCCGAGTGTACCAGCGAGTGCGAAGGGTGACTGAGGAGGAGAGGTTGTCCCTCACGGGGAATGAAGGAAGACTTCTTGGAGGAGGGGCCATTGTGGCAGGTCTGGAAGGTGGGAGCAAGGTTTCCAGGGCATTCCAGACGGAAGGAGGAGCTTAAACCAGAACCAGCGCTGGTGCCTACCTAAGAAAGGGCAGTGGAGGGGCTGCCCTGGCGGTCCAGTGGTTAAGACTCCGCACTTCCACTGCAGGGGGCCCAGGTTCCACCCCTGGTCAGGGAACTAAGATCCCGCGTGCTGCACGTGCAGTGCGGCCAAAACCAAAATTAAATTAAATTTAAAAAAAAAGAAAGGACAGTGGGAGAGAAACCGGGGGGAACAACTTCTTGGGAATACGAGGGGTGAAGAAACACATTCATCGGGGAGAAGCAGAGACCACAGGGAGCACCTTTTCAGACCCACCACCTTGGCCCAAGCAAGAGACCCGACGACACCGTGGTTCCTCGAAGATTCAGCGCGACAGGGCTGCTCAGCCGCCGTCGGGGGCGTGAGTCGTGGGCACAGCTCGGCGTCGTCCCGCCGGGTGGGCTGTTCACACTCCCCGGGACCCAGCAGTGCCGCCCCTCCGCCTGCAGCGTGTTCACTAGCGGAAGGAGGGGTCGCACCCACATCCTGTTCTTCTCTCCCCAGACAGAGCCCGGGCGACTCCCACTGGCAGAAATTGTATCGTGGGCCCAACCATAAATCAGTCATTTGGGGGTGAGCGTTGGAGTAGAACGTGCTAACGGCTTAAGCCCTGCAGGGCTCCCTCCTGAGGCCCCAGCGAACTGAGCTGGGCTGAAACGGGTGCGCCCCTCCCAGACCCGCCCGGGGCCGCGCACTCTGAGCCCCTTCCCAGGGCAGCCCCTGGCCGTGACCCACTGGGGAGGGAAGAGTGACGCCGGGCTCCCTGGCCTCGGGCAGGACAGACGGGGAGGCGTGATCCCCTGTTGCTGCAGGGCTCCCCCTAAAACCTCACCCTGGTCTCCCCCCTGCTTTCACTCCCCGGCAGGTTTCTCCCGAGGGCCTTGAATCTTTGACTCAGCATCTGTGTCTGTGGGAGTCTGACCTAAGACAGGTGTGATTTTATCAAAAGAGAAGCGAACAGAGGCTGAGCTGCGAACACGACGGACGGCACTAAGCGTGGTGGAGAGAGATGGGTTTTATAAACGTGGACGAGTCGCCAGACTCTCTGAGCCTCAGTTTCCTCATTTGGAACAAAAGATGCAACCAGGCAGTAGAAACAGCTACAAATGGTCAGGAAACCCGGGGACACATGCACAGCGTCACAAATAATCAAAGAAACGAATGAGCTCTATGAGCTTCTCCTGAAGCACAAGAAGCCAAAGAAATGTGCGTAAATAGGAACACTCAGCATTGTTTGTGAGCAACAACTTGCAAAGCACCTAATGTCCTTCAGCTGGGGGTCGGCTAACAATGATGCGCTTTCCCGAGGTGGGTACCTGGCAGCCACTGGGAGGGACGTGGTCCGGCTCCAGGTCCTGGCAAAGAAACTCGCCCCCGGTGGGTGACTAAGTGGAAAAAGCAAAGTGCAAGGCAGGATGTACAGTGAAATTCCATGTGGGTACAAAGCATTTCTAAACATGACTATTATAAATTTGCAAGTGCATAGAACACAGTCTGGAAGAATGTACAGTAAGCTGTGTTAACTGTAGTTCCTCTTGGGAGTGCGGCTGGGAATCTTCTAGGTAGTTTTGGGTTCTTTTGTAGTATTCTATTTGAGTGTTTTGAAGAAGATGGGTCACGTTTGTCATTTTTTTTAATTTAGAAATTTAAAACAGGTGTATGCTCTTGCCTATCACAGAATCTGCTATCTAGTCCTCACAAAAGCCCCACTAAGGTGGGAATTGCAGCTGTCACCCACTTTACAGATGAGGAAACTGAGACCCAGAGGTCCCTGAAGTCACAAGTTGCAGGGCTGAAATCCACCCAAGTCTGGACTCTTAACCACATTGCTTCCTTTCCTCACAAAGGACGACAGGGGTGGGGGGCATCCAACTCTGGTTTTTAGCACCAGAACCCGTTCTTCCGATAAAACATTGGCTGGAAGCCCGGTTCATAAAACGGGTGAGAGGGGAGTCGCTCTGCTGAAGAAGAGAGGCTGAGAAGCCGCTGGCTCTCGGACCCCCACCCCTTGAGGTGCCCCCAGCACCCAGGGGAGCCCTGGGACCCCGGTCTGAAAGTCGCTGAGCTAGGTGACTCTGAAGGCCAGGATTCTAACAGAACTGCTTCTGTTGAACGGGACGAAGATAGAAACGTGTTACTGGGTCATGCAAACAGGTGAAGAGTCATCTTGCTTTAAATAAACGCGGGTACCAGGCTGCCCTGATTTAGCCTGAACCACTGCCCCCCACAGAAACCTTTTGTGGGGGAGACACACTGGCCTACTTTGGTTTTGATTAAAAAAAAAAATCTAGACCCTCAGCAGCTGCCTGGAATAAACAGCACCCGCCCCCCCACTGCTCATGAGAACAGGAGGCAACTTCTCCCGTTTTCCTCGCTGTTCGGTCTCCAGCAGCGCCCGCGCAGTGATGCTTGTTGAGTGAACGAACGCATGGACGGACAGCGGCTTGATTGGTTGACCTTCATGCAAACAGACACCTACACACAGCCCTCAGCCACACTGGCTCTGAGATTTCAGCAACAAAACAAGGTAAAGAGAAGTAATGTTGTATTTTAACTCATCAAATAAAATCAACATCCATGCGTCCATACTGATATAAACTAATAATTGCACAAGTAAATGAGGAAGAAGGGACAGTTTTCCTTCCAGAGAGCTCTACTCAATAAATGTGGCAGGCATGAGGGACATGGCAGGTCACAGGAGAATGGCGGAAATCACTGCTGCAGGCAAGGTCCACCATGGATGCTAAAATTAGTGGGAGAACGTTTAAGGAGAAACAAGATTTGCATGGTAGCAAACTATTTCCCCCCCAAATATTTATTAATTACAGAGGAAAAAACAATAATTTTACAGTGGAGACCTGGCGGACAGCAGGATCACTAGTGGTCAAAGTTAGTGCCCCCAGCAATGGGACGCGGTGTCACGTCCCTCCTGATACGAGACACTGAGGACAACATGTCACCACTTCTGTGCCATTTTTCCAATAACGCACAGCCTCAATCTGATCCTGAGAAAGCAGCAGATGAACCCAAATCGAGCAACATTTTACAAAACACCTGACGAGGGACTTCCCTGGTGGTGCAGTGGTTAAGAATCTGCCTGCCAGTGCAGGGGACACGGGTTCGAGCCCTGGTCCGGGAAGATCCCACATGCCGCGGAGCAACTAAGCCTGTGTGCCACAACTACTGAGCCTGCGCTCTAAAGCCCGTGAGCCACAACTACTGAAGCCCATGAGTCACAACTACTGAAGCCCGTGTGCCTAGAGCCTGTGCTCCGCAACAAAGAGTAGCCCCCCCTCGCTACCACTAGAGAAAGTCCGAGCGCAGCAACGAAGACCCAATGCAGCCAAAAATAAAAATTAATTAATTAATTAATTAAAAAAAAAAAACCCACCTGACGAGTGCTCTTCGAAAAGTCAAATTCACGAAACAGAAGAGGAGACTGAGGAGCTTTTCCAGGTCGGAAGAGACAAAGGAGACATGACACCAAAGGCAACTGAGACCGAGGCAGAGCAGACACGCACAGGGCCCGGCCAACAGGTGGCTTAAGAGATTTAAGACAAAAATGTCTCCATTCAATTCTGAAGGCCAGAGACCAACACGAGGGCAGGTCTGTTTTCCTTCTGGAGGCCCCCAGGGAGGATCTGTTTCCTGTCTTTTCCAGCTTCTGGAGGCACAGGCATTCCTGACTCACCGCCCCTCCTCCATCCTCAGAGCCCTCTGACCTCACACCTCCTGCCACTCTGACTCTCCTGCCTCCCTCTTATAAGGGCCTTTGTGATGACATTGGGCCCACCTGGATCATCCGGGCTACTCACCCCATCCCAAGATCCTCAGCTTGATCACACCTGCAAAGTCCCCTTTTCCATGTACGATAACATATTCCCAGGTTCCGGGGATTAGGACACGGACGTCTTCGGGGCAGAAGGAGCGTGGTTCAGCCTCCTACGCTGAGCATCCACGAAGGTCAGACTTTTTGCGTAAAAGATGCCCGCCCCGCCTCTGGCCCTACGTGCCCTTTCCAGGGAGAAAGATAAAGAAGAAGGAAGCGGCAGCACCTCTATTAGCAAAGGAAAACCTTTCCCACAGATCCTCAGCAGGTTTCCACCTGGGTCTCACTGACCATTGGAATTGAATTTTGTCAACGCTTTTCCTGCACCAGTCGAGCATGTGATTCTCCCTCCTTCATTCTATTAACGTGGTGTGTTACGTCATTGATTTTCATCTGCTGAACCGCCCTTGCATTCTAGGAATACATCCCACATGGTCATGATGTATAATCCTTTCGATATGCTGCCGAGTTCGGTTTGTGAGGATTTTTGCATCAATGTTCATAGGGGATATTGGTGTGTAGTTTTCTTCTCTTGTGTGTCTTTGCCTGGTTGTGCTATCAGGGTAATGCTGGTCTCATGGAATGAGTTAGAAAGTGTTCCCTCCTCTTTAATATTTTGGAAGAGTTTGAGAAGGACTGGTATTACTACTTTAAATGTTTGATAGAATTCACCAGTGAAGCCATCTGGTCCAGGATCCTTCTTCGTTGGGAGACTTTTGGTTTCTGATTCAGTCTCCTTACTAGTTAAAGGTTTTATGGTGCCCGAATTTGAACCCAGGCTTATTTCCCATCACAGTCTCTGGTACCCACTATAAGAGGGTTTAGGAGTATGTTTACTCTGCGGGCGTGTGTGTGCGTGTGCGTGTGCAGCCACAGATAATAAGATGACAGGGAGGTGTTTTCTGCTTTGGACCAAACTCCATTAGACTGTACGTGACTTGAGGGTAGAGACTGTCTTATTCATTGTTTCACTCCCAGTAATTGACACTCAATAACTATTTGCCAGTAAAGAAAGCCAGTTTTCCCAGCACCTTAATCTAAATTATACATCCCTCTTCCTGGAGTATTTGTGGGACCTCCTTGACCATATGTCTTAGTTCAGGTTCCGCCAAAAGCAGCATCAAGGCCCTGGGGGCAAGTCCATTTGAAAGAAAGAAGGGGATCCTGAGGAGGGAACAGGACGTGAGCCCAGCCAGCAACGGCTGGTGCTGATGAGTGGGGAAGAGCTGTGAGGAACCGGGGTGCAACCCTGCTGACAACTGCTTCTCTGCCCAGTGGGGGGCTGGGACACTGACTCACCAACTCCTAATTCCTAATGGTGGGGCTGCCCCCGGGGGCATCGACTGCCCGCCCTTCACTCCCGCTAGGAGCTGCTCTCTTGCCTGGATTGTTGGGATTTTTTTTTTTTTCTCTTTATGGAACAGTTTATATTCAGCAGACTCTAAATAGAGCTCATTAAGATGGGATTTGGTTTAAGCCGCCGTCCTGAGTTTAATGGGCTGGAGTGGGGGGGGAGTAGCGGGGGCTCTGTGCTTATTGCCTCTCAGGCCCCTTTGAGTCCACTTTGCGCCCAGGGCCATTATCTCTGCAGCCATCCGTGGCTGGTTTCTCCTGGCCTGACCACTTGCCCCCGCCTTAATCTGGAAGATCAGCGGCTCTGAGCTCAGGGGGCCGGAGACCTTCCTGGAGATCCTGTCCCCACCTGTTCCTGCAGGCCTCTCTCAGGCCACAGCACTTCCCAGGGGAGCTGCTGGCTTCCTGGAAGGCAGAGGGGACATAATGAAAAGGGAGGTGCCCAGGGGGCTGGGAGGGAGAACACAGGCGGGAAGATGGAGTCTTCTGTGTAAATGAGTAAAAACCAGGTTTTGGGGTAAAGACCCACTCGTTCATGCAGCCCCTGTGAGCACTTTAGGAAAGACACCTCTTTCTCCCAAGTGCAGCTTGGTGGAAAGAGCACAGGCTGATTTCAGCTCCCTGTGTTCCGTGGGCCAGGCAAGTTTTTCAGTGCACAACCTGAGCAACTGCACAATGGGGGCTTGTGGGCACCCCTGCCTCTCTTCCTGGCACCACGACAGTACGGCACACAGGCAACTGGGGATCGTAACTCATCAAGTGCTCTTGCCGACCGTGTGCTGGGGATGCAGCTGAGAAAAGCCTGTGCATTTCAGATCAGTCTGTTGCCAGAAATAGACAAGGAAATCAGCACTTGAGAAACAAGAAGACAGTGTGACCTCAGAGGGAAGTAACATGAGCAGAAACAAGGCAAGCCAAGGGCATGATCACCGTTTCACCTTCAGCATCCTAGGATGTAGAAACAGAGTTTGCCGAGGGCTCCAAGGAGCCCTCCTGACAAAGCCCCTATTTACAATGTCTCTCAGAGCCGTGGGGAAACGGAGAGGCCCCCAAAGGGCAGCCACAGTGGCAGCTGCTGCCACCCCTAGGGCTGCCCTTCGGTGACACTCATGGCCCGAGGCGAGGAGGGGGCCAGGAAGAGACCCCCAGCCGCCCCCTCCCTCCCCCCTCCCTTGCTCTCTGACAGCACCTCCCACGGAAGACAGAGGCCCTGGAAAAGCAGCCAGGTGGGTCTGTGTCCAGAACCACAGCAGAGTGGACGTGGAGGAGGCTGAATCCGGAGGGGCAAACATTGTTAACCTTATTTTGAAAATGAACAAACAAAGACACTAAGGCCCAGAGAGATCCGGTAACCTGCCCGAGGTCACACAGCTTGCAAGTGAGGAAGACAAGAGGCCCAGAAGCACAGGAGGTTTTAAAGGCAGGGAGAGATGACCCCTGAGAGGAAAGGCCAAAGTGACTTCCCCAGAAGCTGAGAGCTGAAGGCAAAGTAGGGGTGGGAGGAGAAAGGGTGGAATCTCGCTCCAGATAGGAGAAAGCGCACCTGCACGAGGCAGGGGGAAGGAGGGGCAGGGCTGGCACTGGCTTCCCCGCCAAGCCCACAAGCTGGGTGGACAGGCCCTGGGGTTTCAGCAGGGGCAGTCTGACCCCGGTCACATTTCAGGAAGTTCACTCGGGGTCTGCGTGGACAACTCGGGAAGGGTCTAGAGGTGAGGGGGCTGGTGGCCTGGCTTGAAGCCTGGCCATGGGGTGGAGAGCTGTTTAGGAAGTAGAATGATGGGTGAGACCTGGACAGGACAAAGGGAGAGGGGAGGCCAGGACGCTGCTGGACTCGGGCTGCTGCCCTTCACTGAAATGGGGGCGGGGTGAGGGAGGTTCTCAGCTGCAAACAGTGGGCTCCAAGCCAGACAGTTTAGGCATAGGAGAGAGTTACTGAAGGATAGAGCCGAGCCTGGGCCCTGCAGGGAGGCCAGCGCTCTCTCCAATCACAGCCCAAGGGAACAGGGCCTGGGGCTGGACGTGACCGCTGGTAACTCTGGACCCTGGCGGCCACGCCCACCAGCTCCTGCAGTATCTCACGCGGGTCGTGTGCCTGGCCGAGCCAAGTCCAGGCGTGGGAGCCTGGCGGCCAGGGGCTCAGGAAGCACGTTTCCGTCTCACTCGGGGGAAAGTCCCCTGACCTGGGCAGGATGCTGGGAGGTGCCAGTCAGCCAAGGAGTGACTGGCATCAGCGCCACGGAGAGAGCTGGGGGCTGTGTGGGCCGCGGTGAGGGAGCAGACGAGGAAGCTGGGCTTGGAGAGAGGAAGCCTCCTGCCCGGATCCGCGCTGCAGGTCTGCGGCCTGCCTCCCCCCCACCACTGCAGGGGAACTTCTTGAATCGCCCAGGGCGAATGAGAATCAACTCGTCCAAACTCCTCTTTTTCACAGGGTGGAAACCGAGGCACAGGAGGGGAAGGGGCTTGGCAGGGACCCACAGGGGGCGAGGGGTAAAGCGGGGCGTGAGCGGGCTCTCCTGAGCCCCTGGGCCCTCGGGCTGGGGCTGGGGGGCAGGGGGTAGGATGCCGCTCAGTGAGACAGAATGCAGGTGTGATCCTGCTTTCCGAACAAAACAGCTGGTATCCAGCTTTTACATTTTTAAACTTTTGTGTCTTTTTAAATGTTTTTGTCAGCCATCCCCACGGCTGTAAAAATAGAGCTGCACAGACGCAGGCAGAGCTAAGCCGGGGGCCGGCCTGAATATTCAGCTGAAGGGTGCAGACCTTGGGTAAGCAGTGAAGCCTGATGAATAAACCAATGTCCCTGAGCTGGGCCCGCTACGCTTTACCACTTCCTGTGGCTCCTTCCCAGGCCTGGGGCCAGGGGAGGGGAGCCCCTGCTGGAAGGGCAATAGGCTGGGTCTCTGGGTTCCAGGGGGAGTGCGCTTGCCTCTTCCAGGAAGCCCTCCAAGTTTTCAAGAAGTTGCTTCACCTCCTAGGAGAACCGTGGAGACCAATTTTCTCTTTGTCAGTGTCTGGCTCCTTAAAGTACACCCCTTGCCATCTGGAAGCCCCCCGCCCCAGAGGGGCTGCCCTACCCCTCCCAGGAGTTCAGGATTAAAGCAGGAACACAGCGCCCTTGGCCTCACCTAATCCTGGTTTTTGTCTCTCTGCGGGGTTGGTTGGTTGATCCGAACACCTATTTATTTATCCGCCCTGAAGACGCTCACCGGACGCCGACCAGGCCCTGTGCTGAGTGCACGTGAGGCCTAGCAAGGCAGCCGCTGACCTGGGAGACGTGTATGGTCACCCAGGGGAGCAGGGTGCGGGCGGGTCACTGTCACAAGAGGCTGGTGGCCCGAGGACCATAACAAGCTGAGGTTGGGGCAGGTGGAGGCTGTGTCCACCTCTGTCCCTGCCCCACCGGCTCCTAACCCTGTCTACACTTGCAGCCACCCGGGCCTTCTTTCAGCCCTCCTGCCCAGGGTCTTCACGTGTTATCTCTCCCCGCCGACCCCAGCGACCTCCTCTGGTCCCAGTTTGAATGTCCACCTTCTCCCTTGCGTGTATGGCCCGTGCTTAGGAAGGCAGGGACGGGGCCTGGCCTTCCCAGCACGATCCTGCACCCAGAACAGGCCTGGGCACACTGATGACCCCTTCCGCCTTCTGCCCTCAGAGATCACCCCAACCTGCGTGAAGCCTGGGCTGTGGAGGCCTGGCAGCCCTAACGAGACACAGTGTTAGCGTCTGCGTCACGGGCTTGCTCTGAGGATTGAACAGGATGGAGCGTGTAGTTAGACCACAGCGCACCGTAGGTGTACCGCGCTTGCCCTCGTGACCTCGGCCCAGGGGCCACCCTGAGGCCAGGACTCACCCATCACCTGGGACCCAGGGGCGCTGAGCAGAGGGTGTGTCAGTGTCAGAGGGAGGTGGGGCACGGGTGGAGCCGACCTGGGAAAGAGACGATGCCCTGGGAGGCCAGGGTCATGTGGACGTGGGCAGTGGGTCTGGGACCCAGGGGAGCGCCCGGGTCCGAGAGGAAGGACCAGCGAGACCTACCCTGCCATGGAAATCGGCCTAGAGTCACCACGTTACCCGACAGTCTCACTCCTGGGTTTACACTGAAAAGAAGCAAGAGCAGGTGCTCCACCGAAAACTTGTACCCAGCGCTCAGAGCAGCTCTGCGCCCAGCAGCCTAAAGCCGGAAACAGCCCGGGTGTCTCACCAGGATGGTGGGTAAAGTGTGGCATATCCCTGCGGTGGAATGTGATTTGGTCATAAAAAGGGATGGAGTTCTGACACCTGCTGCGGCGTGGCTGAACCCAGGTGAAACAAGACAGGCTCCGAAGGCCTGGTTCTGCTCCTGTGCAACGTCCAGAACAGGCAAATCCACGGAGACGGAAAGCAGCTGGGTGGTTTCCCAGGGCTGGCGGAGGGGAGAATGGATTTGGGATGATGGAAAGGTTCTGGAACTAGAGAGCGGTGCTGGTCCGATGTACCTAATGCCATGGAATTGTGCGTTTTTACTCGGTTAAAACGGTAAATGTTACATGTATTTTACCACTATTAAAAAAAAAAACAACCCAAGTGACACCATCTGGCCCCAGGCTGCCGTCTTGGGGTCCCTTTGTCGCCTTGAAGGCCCCTGGGTGGCACTGGGCCCCGCCTTCTGCCCTGGGAGTCACGTCACTGGAGGAGAGGCCGGACCACCGAGGTCAGGGCAGCCACTCACTGGCTGAAGGACCACGGGTGACTCAGAGGCCTTATTTGTGAAACGACAGGGTTGGACTAGAGACACAATCTCTGGAGAGTCTGCCTCTTTGCCCTGAATGTCCTGTCCTGACCCGCAGGCGCGTCACAAGGGCCAGGGCAGTCAATCCAGGACCTCTCACCCAGGCTCCGGGGCCCCAAGGGAATCTGCGCCCCTTTACCCCCATGCCTGGCTCTCGGAGTCCCTTGTTTCCAGTTCTGGAAAGTATCCCAACACATGAGTCAGGGATTCTTCATGTTTTCTAGATCATAAACTTCTTAGAGGATCAAATAAAACCGCTGGACCCTCTCCCCAGAGGGGACCCAGAGCAGCACTGAGAGCACCGCTTACGGTGATTCATGAGCTCCGTGTGGCTGAGTGATGCATAGCTGTGTTGGCAGCGGATGGGCCCAAGTCCCAGCCCCGGCCCTGCTGTGACCCACTGGACCTGTGTGCACCCAGGCTTCCCATCCTCGCAGTGGGCGTTAAGAGTGACTTGTGTAAACTGCTCGGGAGGTACCCAGTGGAGGTCGGCAAGACCAGACTCACCGGCGCTGCACCCTCCCCACACCGAGACCGCCACCCCCAGCCCTCACCTGCTCAGAGGGAAGACGCCCCCCTCTGCCGTCTGGGTCCCTTCTCCCAGCCCGGCTCCCCTGCCTTCCCAATGTCACCTCCTCCCGGTCCCTCTGCCGGGAGCAGTGGTTCCCGCACCTGACACTGCAATCCAACAACCCTGCTGAGCTCAGCCACTGATTCTTTCTCCTTTTTCCAAGGAGACGGTTGTATTGTCTACAGAATAACTGGCTTTATCTCTCCTTTTTCAATATTTCAATTTTATGACCAGTCCATCTGTGTGTATTTGAAAATAATGCAACGTCTTTTTGAACTGTTTGTATACATATAGTCCTTATGTTGCCTCTCTGATCTGTCAGTTGCTAAGGAAAACGAATGAAAGCCTCCCTCTCTGTGAAATGGACCATTTCTCTTTATAGTTCTACCAGTTTTTGTTTTAAACATATTGAAATTATGTTGTTAGGGGCACAACTTTCCATAACCTTTATTTTGCTGGCAGGTTGCCTCTTTCAGCAGCATGAATCCAGTTTTGTCCCTTTTAAAATATTTTTCCTTTGATTTCTGTTCTGATCCTCATGCACACTCACCGATTTCCTTTTGTTAGGACTTCTTTTAGGATGTCTTTTCCCTTCTGCTATGAAACCGTCCTGGGTCGCTATCACTTATTCATGTCTCTTGAAGATGGGATCTTGGCTTTTATCTGTGGAGATTTTTTTCCTGAATAGGCAAATTTAACACATTCACATTTATTGCAACTACAGAAATGTTTGATCCTATTCCTGGTGTCACTTTTGTTTTCTATTTCCTATGCTTTGTTTTTCACTCTGTCCTAGTAATTACTGGATTGATTTCATTTTTTCCATTTCAGCTTTTCCTTCTAATAGTTTGCAAGTTATATATTCTATTTCTATTTTATGGAGATTTCCCTTGACATTTCACACACATAGTGAATTTTATTCTACCAGTGCTAGACTTATTCTGAACCTATGTCCAGTGAGAGCTTTAGCACACTGCCCTCTGCTCCACAGACCCCAACCTCATTTGTTGCTAACATCTACGAGTTTAGTTCCAGATTGTTACTAATTCTTAAGCGGTCCACACTTCCTTAGATTTAGCAAGTTTTGTCCGTTCCTGGCTCATCATTGTTTCTTTTTCTAAATTTTTTAAATTTATTTTTGGCTGTGTTGGGTCTTCGTTGCTGTGCACGGGCTTTCTCTAGTTGCAGAGAGCGGGGGCTACTCTTCGCTGCGGAGCACGGGCTTCTCACTGCGGTGGCTTCTCTTGTTGTGGGGCATGGACTCTAGGCGTGCAGGCTTCAGTAGTTGCGGCACACGGGCTCAGTAGTTGTGGCTCATGGGCTCTAGAGTGCAGGCTCAGTAGTTGCGGCACACAGGCACTAGAACACGTGGGCTTCAGTAGTTGTGGCACACGGGCTTAGTTGCTCCACGGCATGTGGGATCTTCCCAACCAGGGTTCGAACCCGTGCCCCCTGCATTGGCAGGCGGATTCTTAAACCCTTCACCACCAGGGAAGTCCCCATATCAATTGTTTCTTGTATTCCATTTCCTGGATTGCTTTTTCTTCTTGCTAGAGTACATCAATTGGTAATATTTTCAAAAAGGAATTGTTTTCAATGCCAGACCATCTGAGGCCTCACATGTCTTCAGGAAGGGTTTTTATTCTTACATTTGGCTGGGTATAGATATCTGAGCGCAAAATTATTTTCCCTCAGAATTTGAAGACAATTACTACATTTTCTTCTTGCTTCTAGTATTTGTTACATTCTTTTGCAAGCTGTCTGGTTTTTGTCTGTAAATATTTAGAATGTAGCCAAACTTCAACCCCCTGTTCCAACCCAGTGGTGGCCCTGGTGGCCTCTTTGAGTCAGAGTTCTGGACATTTTCATTCTCAGCTCTGGGAAGTTTCCTCCTGCATTTTTGTCTCCTTTGGACTAGAAATGAACTGTGTTCTCCATATCTGCTAACTTCTATTTTGCGCCTTCCATCCTTTTGCCCTTTTGTGCTGCGACCTCAGGTTCACCTTCTGGCTTGTCTATTTGCTCTTCAGCTGCATCCACTAAGCCTATTTTTTTTTTCAAGTGACCAGATTTTAATTTTCCAAATACTCTAGTTGGCCTTTCTGAGGTCCGGTGTCCTATCACCTCTGTCTAAGGATATCAGTTATGCCTGTTCTAAGTTCTTGTTCTCATCACATTAACCCCTTTCCTTGGTATCAGTTCACTTGTTCAGGTGTCTGATGCCTGTTGTTTGTACCTGAGGTTCACCCCAGCCGCACAGCCTGCCCCCAGCACGTGTGAGAGCAGAGTCACCCCTAGACAATGCCCGATATTCTGTGCTGGGGGCCCCCTCAATCCCCCGGGTGTCTCAGCCTTCGGGGCCCCTGCCCATCCCTTCAGCTTGGCTCCCATGCTCCCTCCCCCCAACCCCAGATGCCTGTATTCTCTGCTTGGCCCAGTTGTGTGTGTGTGTTGGGGGGGGATGGTGATGGGGAAGAGGGTTCAACTCACCTGGTGGCTCCCACTGGTGCCCTAAACCACCATCTTGCAGGGGGCCGGGCCCCCTCGAGCGCCAGACACACCGTCCAGGGTCTCTGGCTCCACTCATGTTTGGCAGCAGCCCCCATCCGTCAGGCTCCCTCCTTCCGTCAGGCCCAGCTGCCCCCACCTTTAAGGTGTTCCGCACAGTCACAGGTTCACCTCCTGGAGGGGGCGGCTGTTCAGCGCACTGGGGACCTGGGACCACGGGGGGCTTCGCTGCGAGTCGCCCACCACTGGGGCCTCCTTTCTCATGCGCCTCTGGGTTTCCCGTCCCTGCCCTGAGCAGTGGCTGTGGATGGTGGGAAGGGCACGGTCTTTGGCATTTGGACCGAACCCAGGCTCCGCTCTCTCAGCTTCAGTTTTCACAAAATTAAAACAAACTCGGGCTTCCCTGGTGGTGCAGTGGTTGAGAATCTGCCTGCCAATGCAGGGGACACGGGTTCGAGCCCTGGTCTGGGAGGATCCCACATGCCGCGGAGCAACTGGGCCCGTGAGCCACAACTACTGAGCCTGCGCGTCTGGAGCCTGTGCTCCGCAACAAGAGAGGCCGCGATAGTGAGAGGCCCGCGCACCGCGATGAAGAGTGGCCCCCACTTGCCGCAACTGGAGAAAGCCCTCGCACAGAAACGAAGACCCAACACAGCCAAAAATAAAAATAAATAAATAAATAAGCAAGCAAATATGGTTAAGAAAAATATATTAAAAAAACAAAAAACAAACAAAAAAACGAACTCATCTTACCTGGCCTCATGGTCACGTGGGAAGATGGACGGTGTGGTTCATGTCCAGCAGATGCTCCAGGAATATGGGGCCCTTCCCCCTGCTCTCGACTCTCTTTCCACTCACTTAGTGGGTACCCCCCACCAGGGTCAGAGTTCAGCCAGTTAGTGCCAAGGAGGTCGGAGGAGGATGGGTCCGCGGCAGGCAGCCCTTGTTTAGGTCAGAGGTCAGGGGCTCGGATGCCACCAGGGTCCAGGAGGCCTGGGTCGTGGCGGGGGGATGAACCCTCAGCTCGCACAGGGGTGAGAGCTGGAGCCCAACCAGAGTGGCCGCCGCCCCTGCCCCCCCCGACCCTGGCCTGGGGCCAGACCCCTGGGCATCTGACCCCTGAAAGAATATGTCAGCCTGTAAACACGTCTGAGGGCTCCCATCTGCACCTCTGGTTTGTATGGGGTCCCGTGAAGGCAGGGAGACAGGAGGCGAGGCTGGGCCGCCACAGAGGAGTCTCCAGGAGTACAGGGACCCTCTAGGTCTCCCAGCACCTGGTCGTCCCCAGCTGGGCCCACCTGGACTGCAGTCTCCTGCCCTGGTCTGTCCCCGGGGCCCGAACTGCCACGAGGCCTCTGCTTTCAGGTACCGTCCACTCAGCTGTCAGCAGCTGGGGTCCCTTCTGTGCACAGCCCAAGCCCTGCCCACAGGAGTTTCCAGAACCAGGACGTTGAGTCCAGGACCCGGGGCAGGGGTGGTTTGGGCGCCTCGCTCCTTCCGGCCCCGCCCCGGCCCCGGAAGGTGAGAGCAGCCAGAGCTGGTTCTCTGGTGCCATCCGGTGTCCATCTGTGTGAACTGCAGCTCCCGTACAGGCCGGCACCACCTGCTACCTGTACTCCTCCGCCCCACACCTCTCCTGGCTTCTACGTGATAAACTCCCCGATCACTTCCGGCCTCCTTAGGCCCCAGCCTGTGGGTCCAAGCCAGCTGTGCAGAATCGAATCAATAATTTTTCTTTTAAAGTTTCATCCAAATTGCCAACAGGGCCGAGGTGTTGGCTGGGCAGGTGATTGGCTCCTATTTCTGTGCTTTTCTATCCTTAAGAGTCATTTGTCGCAGCTGTGGCCTAGTCTTCGCGGGAAGCAGCTTTGTGAGCCTGCGGGCCTGCCCCTCTCCCCTGTGAGGCCCAGCCCCCTGGACAGGGCCGCGGTGGCACAGACCTGCCCTCGTTCCCTCAGACTGCACAGAGCTGGGGAGACGGTGGCCTGACTCCCCACAAGGAGGCTGGGGGTCGGCTGGGTGCAGAAAACCCTCCGAATGGAAAATGCAAGCAAGACACAGGAGAGATGCGCCCCAGGAACTGGGAGGGGTGGGGGGCGTCTGGGGGGTGGTCAGGCACAGGCCGAGGCCGCCTGGACCCGAGCACACTCCTGACTCGGAAGCAGGATGACGTCTCAGCCACTTGGAGGTCGTGAGAGTGGCAGGTGTTCTGCTGGTCAGGAAGGCTGGACACGGTCCTCAGCCCGGCTGACACGCAGGGTCCGACCTTGTCCACAGTGGCCTGGGAGAAAGGGCAGGAGGTGCTGGTCCAGGGGCCTGGGAGGGAGTTTAGGGGACCTGCCCTTCCTTCCGCTTCCTTCCCCACAGTTGCCTCAGGACGGGTGCCCCTGCTCCCCGTCAGAGCTTCCAGAGCCCCCGGCTCTGGCCACTGGGGCTCCTGCCACCAGGCCCCACCTTGTTTCACAGAGCAAATCCACTTCCTCCACCAAGCAGCCGCGCTGTGGAATAAATGTCCCTATTTCCTGCAACCCTTTCTCGCAGAAGCTGACCAACCTTGGAAATGGCTCAGAGACTTGGCTTTGCCCAGGTCACAGCAAGTCGGGGGTAAACCAGGCCCCAGCCTCCAGGCTCCCAGCCCCTAGCCCCTCCTGCTGCCTCTCCCCTCCGGGCTCTGGGGGCTGAGCTCGGCCCCAGCCCTCTGTGCTGGGTGGCCCGGGCTCACCTGTGACCCTCTCTGAGCCCTGGCCTCCTGGGCTGGGTGTGGGCAGGACCAAATGTAAATACGCTAAAACTCAGACCTGCAGGTACATGTTCATTATTCACTATAACTGGATCACTTTTAATCAACAGCTAAAACGAACTCAGTCTCTTTCCACCTAAAATGGCTTCTTTGGCCTCTAACTCAGGTTCTTCCCAGGAGCATGCCCCCACTCCCTGAGGGGGGCCGATGCCCCCCCTCTTCAGAGGGTCTCCGTGCTCATCCCTGCCTAGGAGACATCCGGACCAGGCGCTGGGTCTGCTGGGGCCTGGTCATCCACCCTCCCACGTGACCACGGGGTCAGGTAAGATGCGCTCGTTTTAATTTTTTGAAAATTGAAGCTGAGAAAGTAAACCCTGCGTTTGATCCAAATGCCTGCAGCAGGGGGGTGAGGCGCCCTCGGCCCAGCCAGACTCGGCCCCAGGGTCACTCAGCCCCTCCTTGGTGGTCGCCTGATGAGCCCCCAGCCTACAGCCTCATCCGTCCTCAGCACCACCTCCACAGGCACCCAGGGACCCTGAGTCCTTTCCTTCCTGTGCCAGAGTGGGGGGACCTTGGGGGCACGACCTCGGCCTTGCTGCGTGGGACCAGCCTCCTCAGCTGGCTGGAGTCTCTGCTGGAATGTCCATCCTCTTTCTCACACTTTGGAGGGGGCAGGGCACCCCCAGGGGCCTGGCCCTCCCTCACTCCAGCTGAGGCCCCTCATCCCCTTTCCCTCTAGAGGGGACCCACCCGGCCAGCTCCTGCATCCTCATCCCCATCCCATGGGCTCCAGCCCTACCTTCCCTTGGGGCCGCAGGACTCATGGCTCCCCCTGGATGGCGAATGGGGGCGACGGGAGTGTCCCTCCTGCCCCCTCCCCACACCTCTGCCTCGGCCTGGCGACTGGGGGCCGTGTCAGCCGGCTGCCCACCGCCACCCTCCGGCTTCCAGGACTTGTCTGCGGTTTCTGCCACAGGCCGAGTGCCTGAGTCTCTTCTCCAGATGGAGGCCCAGCCCCTGAGCCCAGACTCTGCTTTGTCCTGGACAGCTGAGCCGTAGGGGGTTCTGGAGCGGGGGACAGTGTTGTGTGGAGGCCCAGAGCACGCTGCACCACCTGGCACGCCCTTGGCCCCCCGGGGAAGGGGAAGCAGCCGCGGGAGGCGGTTACGTGGCCACGTAAAGCACTCGTCAGCTCCCGGGACACAGTGGGTGCTGAGGACACTGTCGTTACTGGGGTTGTGACGCTGGGATGGGTCCCAGCTGGGGAAACTGTGACCCAGAACAGGGAAGAAACCATCCTGAGTCTTTCTGCTCCAAACCTGGCCACTGCTCCTCCCAGGGGCTCTGGGCCTCGAGGCCAGAACATTTACAATATTTTCAAAGGGGTCAGTCTTCGCTCTCGACAGAGCTGAGGGAGTTTGAGGCCAGTGGAGAAGGCGAGGGACCCAGTTGACGCGTCACCCATGGGGGGGGGGGCCCTTCCTTTTCTGCAGGTCATTAAGGGTCCAGAAGCAAAACATGTGCTTCTCAAGTTTGAAGAAACTCACCTTCATTTAAATGAAGCAGGTGTATCCTGCTTGACAAAAAGGGAATCACAGAGCCCCGCGGTCCTGCCTGTGTCCCCAGCTGCCTCACAAGGAGGGCGGTACCGGCCCATGGCCCAGCCGGCACAGCCACCACCTCCGATTCCCCCCTCTGCTCCAGGTTCCAGGCCTGTCCGCCCATCTCCTTCCCGCCTAGCTCCCTCACTGGCAGCCCCAGGGCCTCTGCAGTGCCTCCCCCACCCCCGCCAGGGCCAGGAGGGCTCTCCCTTCCTCCACCCAGACCTCCATCAATGTCACCTGGGGGGAGGGGCCCCCCTGCTCCCTGGCACCTGGACCCCTGCAGCCCTCCTCACAATCAGGGAAGTAACCAGACACCGTGGCCCCTGCAATGATTTTTTTCTCCTTGAACTGATTAGGCAGCTGCAGTGGCTGCTACCTCGGGGTGAGTGATTCCAGCTGAGCTAAACTGGCCTTTAAAACCCAGGGCAGCCATCAGCTGGAAGAGCCCAGATGCGAGGGAGGGGCTCTGGCTGGGCCTCACCCCACCCCTGCTCACACCCTGCACTGCACCAGGGGCCCGGAGCGCAGGCGGGGGGTCTCAGCATCCCCCGCGGAGATGTCTCCCTGTGGCTGAGAGGTCCGCCCACCAGACGTGGGGCCCCAGAGCCGACCTCAGGGCACAGGCTATGCCAGCGGTGCCAGCGACACTGCCCGGGGATGGGGAGGGATGGCCCTCCCCAGGACATCTCTGCATGAAGGAAGCACCTCCCCCCCAGCCCCTCCCCAGCCCCCGCTTGAGAAACCGACAGAGCCCAAGACAGCCGTGAACAAGATGGCCACGTCCAGGGGAGGGCGCGGTTCCCATCAGGCAGAGGCTGCGGTCCCGGACGGTCCAGAGCTGGGGCATCTGGACTTGATCATTCTAAGCAGGGAGGCCTTCGGAGGGCGGGTGCAGAGGACCTGGTGGGCAGGCCGCTGCTGGCGGCCGGCAGGAGCGGGCAGAGTAAAGAGCCCAGCAAGAAGGTGACACACCCCGTGGCACATGTGACCTGCTCTCCTGTCCCCCGGAGTCCCAGGGTCTCGCTTCCTTCCCGGGCCACAGGCCAGGGCGGCCAGGACTCCTCTGGACACTATGCTGCTCGGGCCAGGGAACTCCAGCCCACGTGATGCAGCCCCGATACCCTCCAGTCGGGACCCACCGGCCGCTTTCCTCACCCTTCCTCCTGCCGACCCACCCCCGGGGCCCAGGGGACAACCAGGGGGTCCCAGGAGGGCAGCCGTGGGGAACACGGCGGGGGCAGGAGCAGGCAAGAAAGCGCGGGCCGTGGGTGGCCGGTTACGGGGCCACTTCCCGCCCGGGGACACCGCAGCCGCCAGCGCTGCCACCTGCGCCACCGTCAGGGCCCGTCCCTCCCGGCCCCACGCGGCCCTGTGGCGAGGCAGACCCACCAAGCTGCGCCCCCAACCCAGGCTCTCAGCAGTGCAGGGGGACAGCTGGGCGCCCGGGGGCCAGATGCTGGAGGACCTTGGGGCGGGGACTAGAGAATAGCATTTATTGTTCACGCCTTCAGCGAACATCCAAGCCTTCGGCCCCCGGGGGGGGGTAGTGGGGGGTGGGGGGCAGAGCCCTCTAGCCAGTCAGAGGCGGGGCCCAGGGAGGACCCCTGGCACAGAGCCTGGCATGGCCCAGAACTCGCACCGTGTTTGCTGGATCCGGGGCAGGTCCACGGGGGAGACCCCACTGGGCGCCGGGCAGCAGGGGCTGTGGTTCAGGGCGGGGCGGTTGTCCCCACCTGCTCCTACGTCACCCTCAGACCAGGCGGCTGCTGGCCGGGGAGCGGGCTTCCCTGAGGGAGGGGAGGACTGTCCCCTCTGCACAACGCCCCGGGCTCCTCCCTGACCGGAGGCCTGAGGTCGGCCTGGCTGCCCGTCTCCTGTCCAGGGCCCTGGGCCAGCCTTGCCCCGAGGTGCACGTAAGGCCAGGCCGGGCAACGTGCGGGGCCGGGGCTCAGCCAGCTCAGCGGGGCCGCTTGCTGTCCAGGACGGCCCTCCAGTCGTCTGCCCACGAGTGCAACCTGCGGCCGGGGGGCTGCAGCTGCATGTGCCGGTTGTGACAGGCCGTGAAGAGCACGTGCTCCCAGCGGGGGTTCGGCTCGGCCCCTGGGGGGAAAGCAGCACCTCAGTCCCACATCGGGGCCCCAGGCGATCGCACCAGCCCTGTCTCACGGGGGTTGGACGCGGGCCCCCTCGCAGCCCCAGAGCCCACAGCGGGTGCTCGGCAAACAGTGACCAGGCGCTCCATACGGCCGCGGCCTCTGCTGAGGCTGAGCCTCAAGACGCCCGCCCTCCCCGCCCCTGTGCCCAGCCATCCTGCGCTGCCCGGACCAGCTCCGTCACCAGCTGTTGACCGCGGGCCCCACAAGCCCCACAGGCTTCAGTCCCTTGGGTCTATACTGACGCCGCCAGTGGTGACCTGCCCTTTGGGTACGGCCTCTCCCCTGCCCCCCACAGAAGCTGAGTGGGTCCCTGGGCCCCTCGAAGTCATGGCCTCCCCCACCCCTGCACTGTGCCCTGACTGTCCTAGGGAAACCGTGCGGTCTGGGAGGTCAGTGGCGGGCACACCTGTGGATTCTACCTTCTGGACACTGACCGGGGTAGAGATGGGCATGTTTCCCAAGCCAGCTCCAAAAATCATCAGGGAAGGAATATTTCGAATTTTCCCACTGAGGTGTCCAAAAGAATAATTTAACCCTGAAACTAGTGATGGCTACCAGGAGGGGAGCGTCTGCCAGGGTATGCAGGCACAGCGAGGACAGCAGAACCAGGAGATAAAGAAACCAAATTCTGACGGAGGTTGTTTGAGCTCCTAGATTCAGCCGTGCCTGAAGCCCTCCTACCCCAGATTTTCAGTTTGATGAACCAATAAGCTTCCCCTCTCCTTTCTAAGCAAATCCAAGGTTTGTTTATTTTTTGGGAGGGGGTCACCCATAAGCAAAAGGGACAAACACAGCTCCCAAACCACCTTCAACTAGAGAGATTAGGCTTTGCTTTTCTGCTTTAACACATGAGGTTCAGTCCAAATTACTTCTGGAAAAAAAAAGGGGAGGGTTCTGTTGCTAAAAACAAACGTTTGGAAGCCAGAGTCCAGCCCTCATTTTGTCCGAGGGCAAGGCTTCAAGGTGTAAAGGGACTCACTCAAGGTCACTCAGCGAGTTACCCCAGAGCCAGGACCCACTCTTCCTGACTCCCAGTGGGGCCCCTTCCAAGGCCGGACGCGGAGAAGAATCTCGTCTCGCTCCACGCGCAGCTTAAGGCTGGATGTGACGCCTAACACGTATCTGGTGAGTGAGGGGAGGGGGGCCGCTCAGGTCGGTGGCCGTGAGGCCACCACACTCGCCCCTCCCCCGCTGCAGGCCACTTGCCTGTGATGTCCACCCGGTCGTCTATGAGGAGGTCGGCGGAGACCACGGTCTTGTCTCTGGTCAGCACGATCTGCTCCAGAAAGTCAGGGCCGAAGTGCTTCTCCACCCAGGCGTACTGGAATGACAGCAGGCGGGGGGAGGTGGAGCCGTGAGGGGGCACAGCCGGCTCTCCTGCAAGAGGGGCCCCCCCAGGGAGACTGCCACGCTCAGGGGACAACAGGACCGTCCCGGCCCCTTGGCTACAGAGCAGCAGAATCGTGGCTCCGAGCAGACGCCCCGGCCCCTGCGGCTAGGCTCTAGGGCAAGGAAAGGGGGACGGAGCTCCAAGGCGCGTCGAAACAACCCCTTACAGACCGGCCGTCCTCCTGTCCTACCCGGTGAATTTTCGTCCGGAGGCCACGTGAGAACTGGACCCATGACGGGAGCGGGAGAGGATCTCAAGCAGATGGTGGGTGTGCGGTGCCAGTGCCGGGGGCGCGGGCGTGTCCGGGGGCTCCCCCGACGCCCTGCTCCTGAGTGACCTTACCCAGCAGATGGAGGACCCCATGCAAATGACCACACTGGCCACCTTCTCGGGAAGACCCCCCATCACAAGATAACGGGGGGCCGTCAGGTTCACAAAACAGCTTCGCGAGGCTAAGTCTCCACACCGAGCTGGACTGACAGCAGACGAGCTGACCCCTGGGCCGTCCACCGGGCCAGGGCACGGACACCCCAGGCCTCCGGCTGGGAGGAGAGGCCCTGACGGCGGCACGGCAACCCCGCGTGGCCAGGGGAGGTGGGGCGGCCGGGGCTCCGGTTCCGGCTCAGCTGCTCCGAGGGCCCCATCGCACCCCGCACTGAAGGCTCACAACAGCCGCGCACCCCGAATGCTCTGAGGCGGTAAAACAAGGGGGTGACAGAGGGTGGGGGGCAGGGCAAACCCCACGGAGGGCGCGGACGTCCCGCAGGAATGCGTTCCAGGCCCCCGGGGAGCCATCGGAGCTGCGTCCCCAGGCCCACGGGGAGGAGGGCAGGCAGGCTCTGCTCCCCCTCTGCTCTTCAGTTTGCAGGGTGTCCACTGGGATACCCTGAAGCTCAGAGAGTCTCTCCTCAGCCGCATCCCGTCTACTCAGAACTTGTCCTCCCAGGGCTTTGCCTTCTCGTTTCCATGACTCCACCCAATTCTTACTTTCCCCAGGAGCCTGCCCTGGCCTCCTCCCTGGGTGACCACAGAGCCTGTGACAGAGTGATGACTGTCTCTCTTCCTGCCACACTGTCCTCAGCTTCCGAGAGCAAAGAGACGGCTTTTTTAAGCCCCAGATGCCTAGCGTTGCAGCAGGTGCCCGGTAAATGTTTGCAGAATGACTGCCAACCAAAAAAGCATTTACTTTTTTATTGTAAAAGTAATGGCTAATCAAAGAAAATCTGGGAAATCAAGGAAAGTTAGAGAAACATCTATAGTTGGCGGAATTTCCTTTCTTCCTTTTTTTAAAAAATATTTACCACGTTTCAAAACGTAGTTTTTAATTAAACTGTGTAGGCAACTTTGCACCTAACATATTTTTCCAGGATCCAAGAATGCAGAAAAAATAATCAACCGTGAAACTGCCCAGGCTTTCTGGTTTGAGAAAAGTGCACTGAGGTTCTTTCTTTCGTGCTGGGTGGGGGTCTTTGGGGCCAGAGAGAAGACACAGGGGGTGACGTTTACTGCTAGCAAGGTGGTAAATGCCGCCTTCTGCATCCTTCCTACAACCCAGGGAGGCATCAGCACAACTGCACTGGTTATGAGATGGAGGCCCTGAGAGGCTGGGTGGGGGGTCTGAGACCCAGAGCTCTCCTCTGACTCCCGGGCTCGGCCAGGGTGGGGGCCGGGGTCTAAGGGCACCGCTGGGGGGGCTGGGCTGGGGAGGGAAGGTGGCTCGTTTTCCACCCCGTTGTAACTCTGGTCCCTGAAGACACTTGGGCAGGAAACAGTTCGGCCTGGTGAACACAGAGCCATCCGAGGTAAAGTGGTGGTGTTATTCCCGAACCAGAATCTGTCAAGACGACCCAAACTGAATCCGAACCACATGCAGCAAAAGAGTTACTAGACGGACTTTCGAGGGAGGAGGTCTTTCCACGGCCTCAGGGAAGAGCGGCATTTGGTGACACAGCTGCTGCAGAGACAACTAAAGGCTTTAAAGTAGGGCCAGCGGGACATGGCCCGCACCCCCGGGGGTGTGCGTGTGGAGCTGAAATGCGCGGGCAGCTGCGGAGGCTATGTCAGCATTTCTCCCCAGATGGCCACGGAGACAGAGGTGTGCTTGAGAAACAGCCTCAGCAGGAAGCAGGCTTGCTGAGGTACAGAGGGGTACGAAGGGTGGTGCTTCCAGCCTTGGAGGGAGGGGCGGACGTGGGACAGGGACGTCGGCACCCCGGGGACAGACATGGCAGGTCGGAGCCACCTGGAGCTCAGAGGGGAGTGCTGGGCTGAGGCTGCACAGGCGGGATGGTCGGCGTAGAGATGACACTTGAACCCCGGGGGAGGGACGAGGACCACGAGGGCCGGACAGCCAGCCCCGCCTCCACCGCAGCCCTGGCTGAAACAGCTGCCCCAGCCCAGCGGTTCTCAAACACGGCGCACCTGGGGGCTTGTGGAAACACACCGGCTACTCCCAGAGTTTCTGCCGGGGGTCTCGTGAGGGGCCGGACAATGCCCACTTCTAGCCAGCGTGCAGGGGGTACCGAGCCTCCAGTTCACTGCTCTGCTGGGGACTGGACACGCCTCCAGGCCCAAGCCCACCCCCGCTGACCAAGCCGAGCCACTCGCCCCCGAGGTGAGCTGCACTCACGGTCTTGGCGGGTCGAGGGGCGTCCTGAGGACGAGGCACACAGTGGAGCGCCCGCGACACCCCGACGAGGGCGCATCCCTTCCGTGTGACGCGCAGGAGGCGCCGAACGTTGGCTGACCGTGTGTGTTTGCTTCTCACGTGGAGCCGGGCGAGGAGAGGTCCCGAGAGGACACGCTGCACCCCTGCCGAGGTCGGCCCCCGAGCAGGGGCTCTGGGCCCCGAGCCCCACCTTCCCAGACCTGGGAAGCTCCTCGGCTTCCTCGGGGCAGGAGCAGCCCTGGGCCCACCTCTGGTGTGAACCCACCCCCAGGGAACAGACCATCCCTCTGGGTTTGGCAACCCTGCAAGTTCCCAATCTCCAGAGAAGTCTCAGTTTTATGTAATTCTACCTATTTTCAATAAAGATGACGAAGTGAGTATGTAGCAAAGTGCAGTTTCACTGTGTCACCTTTGTGAGGCTTTTCGTGCCCAAATACTTGGTTTGGGTGGCCTCCAGCCCCTCCCCGACCCACATCCTCTCCTCGTCCCATCCTTCACGTCAATGCTGCCCCAACGGGGACGGTCACCTTCCCACAGAACCTGGCGCCTCGCCAGGTCCACCCAGAGGGCGCAGCAGAATTTCAGACTCTGCTGGGAGGAGGCCCTGGCCCAGAGCCGGGAGGCTGGACGGGCGGAGGGACAGCCCCGGCAGGCGGCGGCCACGGGTGTGGGTCCAAGCGCTTCCCTGGGACACGGGGCAAAGCGAGAAGGGGCCCAACCGCAGGCGTCTTACCTTCTCGAAGGGACAGTACTTGTACATCTTGATGGGGCTGGTGCAGATGAAGACGTCGGTGCTAGGGGAGAGGAGCAGGGTGAGGCTGGGCGCCGACGTCCCCCTGCCCGAGCCCGGCCCCTGATGGCCCGCGATGCCCTGTCCGCCCGGCCCCGGCCGCCGCGTGTGCCCCCAGCCCTGGCCCGACACCAGCTCAGGGCCGGGCAAACCACAGGGCAGCCCCGTGCAGCCGGCCACACAGGTTGGCAGAGCTGAGGAGCAGCCGTCCCTGGGACGTGACAGGAAATGCCGAGAAACGGCGAGTACCAGCCAGAGAGGAAGGCGATACAGGACCAGAGCCAGCTACTCAAGGGACGTACGTCAGGGCCTCACGCGGCGCAGAGCCAGGAAACCTACGAGCCGAGCCGGAGTCTCTAGGTCAAGGGTGCGGCCGGGCGGCTGGGGCTTCGCACACTCCTGTGGACCCTGGTGGGCCCTCGCGGTCTGTGCCGCACCAGCTCCCTCCCGTGGCCCCGGGCCCGGCGCCCGCCAACAGTGCCAGCTGGTCCCCAGTCCTCATCGAGCTGGCACCTGCCCCCGGAGCGGCACCCACTGTCTCACGGGGCCAAGCCCACGGGAGATGGGATCCCTGGAAAGCAGTCCCGAGAGGCCTAGCCTGGGTCTCCGCCTGCTTCCTGTCTCCGTGGATTTGCCTGTTCTGGACATCTCATGTTAACGGAACCCCACAGTACATGGTCTCTGTGACTGGCTTCTTTCATTTAGGGTCATGTTTTCAAGGGCACTGGAACTGTGGGCCTTTTGACTGCCCAGTAACGTCCCTTGTACAGATGCTCCACGTTCTGTTTACACGCTACCGCGGATGGACAGTGGGGCTGCTTCCACCCAGGAACTGTGGCGCTGGGGACGCCCGTGCGCAGGGTCCGTGTGGACCTGTGTCTTCGTTTCTCTCGGGTGCGACTGCTGGGTTACAGGCGGCTCTGTATCCAACATCCTGAGGATGCGGTTTCCAAGGCAGCTGCACCGGTTACAATCCCACCACCAGTGATAAGGATTCCAAGCTCTCTCCATCCTTGGCTACACCCACGATCGTCCATCTTTTTTACGACAGTCATTCTAATGGTGCAGAGCGGCTTTTAACTGTGGTTCTGACTTATTTCCCTAAGGACGAATGACGCTGAGGCAAACTTTCACGCACTGAATTGCCATCTGTAGCTCTTCTTTGGAGAAATGCCGAGGAAATGCCAAACTCAGCGCCCGAGCCCATGTTTTTAAAACCTAAGTTAGATGACACCCTTCTCTCTTCAACCTCTTCCTCCACATCCCACCTGCCCCACACTCACTGAAACCTCAGTGAGGAAACCTCCTGGTCTCCTTTGCTACCCAAGTCAGCAAACCCCTTCCCCTCCCAGGGCCTGTACCCTCGCTCCCCACTGCCCTTCACTATTCATTCCGATCCTGCAGGTCTGATGTCAGATATCACCCCCTTGGAGAAGCATCTGCACCTGAAGTAGCCCCTCCCCAGTGACCTCTAACATGTCACCTTGCTTATTTCCTGCACAAAGCACGAGACACAGAGCCATCCACTTGATTAACTATCCACTAGACCCCTCTCTCAGCCCAAACTCTGGGCACGGACTGACCGTCAGAATCGTCCACCCAGCTAAGAGCCAAAGTGGAAGTAAAGGACCAGTGGTGTGGTCTCAACCTGGACATCCCAGACTGGAATTTCTGCAAACGTGTTAATAGGGCAGCTGTGAAAAAGTGTTCCGGGCCAGAACCCACGAGACGAAAGCTGCCTCCTTGGGACTTCCCTGGTGGTGCAGTGGTTAGGAATCCACCTGCCAATGCAGGGGACACGGGTTCGAGCCCTGATCCGGGAAGATCCCACATGCCGCGGAGCAACTAAGTCCGTGAGCCACAACTACTGAGCCCATGCACCACAACTACTGAAGCCCACGCACCTAGAGCCTGTGCTCCCCAAAAGCTACCGCAATGAGAAGCCCGCACACTGCAACAAAGAGTAGACCCCGCTCGCCGCAACTAGAGAAAGCCAGCGCACAGCAACAAAGACCCAATGCAGCCAAAAATAAAAACAAATTAAAAAATAAAAATTAAAGAAAGTTGTCTCCTCTGCCGCCCCCTGAAGAATCTCAATGCACGTCCACAAACTAAAAGCTCTGAGAAGTCCCACAGGAAAGACACCTCTCATCGATGTTTCCCACGCTGCTTTGGTCAAAGAACACTCTTCTTGGGACTTCCCTGGTGGTCCAGTGGTTAAGACTCCACACTCCCAATGCAGGGGGCCCGGGTTCGATCCCTGGTCAGGGAACTAAGATCCCACATGCTGCAACTAAGACCCGGTGCAGCCAAAATAAATAAATAAATAAGTAATAAATAAATAAATATTAAAAAAAAAAAGAACACCTTTCTGTTGCACACCTATTAAGTCCTGCAGAATAGTAACAGCGGCAGCTAACATTTACACTGCACACATTTTACAGATGAAGAAACTGAAAGTTTAGAAACTTGCTGAGGGTTCGATTCTGGAGAAGCGGTCTAACTCCGGTTCAGACTGAGACTTAACCACCGTGCAATCCAGCTCCCCAGAATACAGTTGGTGAATGTGGTCCAGGAAATGTGGATCCAGACAAGAACAGAGCTTTTAAAAGCTTCGGTGCAAAAATACACATTCTTTGCCTCGCCAGGCTCTTGCTACAGGTGGAAGAAGTTATAGTACATTATTCTGGTGTAAATCAGGTTCAAATCATAGACCAGAGTAGAATACACTACTCTGCAGAGCCTGGACTCAAGTCTAAAGATAAATTACCAACCAAACCAGCCTATAGGTCAACCCAAACTCTAAGCATTTTGTGTTTCTCTGATGTCTATTCATCATGTCAGAACTCTGAAAGCAGACAATGCTTGAAGGCAGTTACATGGCACAGTGAAAGCCAAATCGTACCTTATGTTTGATTTGTCAGCGTGGTTGCTAAATTCAAGCAAAACTGTGAGCAATAAAAGTTATACAAGCCTAGAAGGAAATCCTAACATCTGTGGCCAATTAACTTTTAACAAGGAAGCCAAGACCATTCAACGGAGGAAAGAAGAGTCTTTTCAACAAATGGTTCTGGGACAGCTGGATTTTCCACATGACAAAGAAGGAAGTGGGACCACCTTCCTCACACCATATGCAAAAATTAACTTAAAATGGATCAAAGACCTAAATATAAGAGCTTAAACTATAAAACTCTTAGAAGAAAACATAGGAGCAAATCTTTGTGACCTTGGATTAGGCAAAGGATCCTTGGATACGGCACCAAAAACACAAACGACGAAAGAAAAAAAATAAATAAATTGAACTATATCAAAATAAAAACTTCGGGTTTCAAAGGACACCACCCAGAAACTAAAACAACAATCCACAGAATGAGAGAACATATCTGCAAGTCATATATCTCACAAGGCACTTGTTATCCAGAATATATAAAGCAGTCTTATGAGTTAACAATAACAAAAAAAGACAAATAAATTGAAAAAAAAATTAGCAAAGGATCTGAATACCCATTTATCCAAAAAAGATATACAAATAGCTAAGATGCACACCAAAAATGCTCAACATCATTAGTCTTCAGAGAAATGCAAATTAAAACCACAGTGAGATACCACTTCACACCCACTAGGATGGCTGGAATCAAAAAGACCATAGCAAGTGCTGGGGAGGAGAAGTTGGACCCCTCAGACATTGCTACTGGGAATGTAAAATGGTGCAGCTGCTTTGAAAGTAGTTTGGATTCAGCATATGACCCCGCAGTTCCACTCCTTGGTACACATCTAAGAGAAATGAAAACATGTGACCACAAAAAACCTTGTACATGAATGTTCACAGCAGTGTTATTCTTCGTATCTAAAAAGAAGAAACACCCAAGATCTATCAGCTAAGGAACGGAAGGACAGAACGTAGCATATCCACACAACGGAGAATCACTCAGCAGTGAAAAGGGATGAAGTGCTGATTCACTTTGCGACACACATGAACCCGGAAACACCATACTGAGTGACAGAAGCCAGTCACAGAAGGCAAGGTATTGTAAGAAAAGTATCTGAAACGTCCAGAATGGGCAAATCCAGAGACAGCAAGCCAACTGCAGCTGCCGAGGGCTGAGGGCAGAGAGCCGGAATGGGCAGTGACTGTTAATGTGCTGAAGTTGACGATGGTGATGTTTGGACATCTCTGTGAACCCGCTAAAAACCATGTGGGTGTAGGGTATGTGAATTGTACCTCAATCAGGCTATTGTTTTTTAAGGTCCTCAGGGGAGCACGGTAAGCGCCGCCGGATTTCGATGGGCAGTGGGCACTGCTTCCGGGGCGGGGGCCTCAGCTCACAGGGCCAGGCAGACGTCTCCCTCACCCTCTTGCTGCCGCTTCTCCCATCCCATCTCCCAGGTCTCCCCGTCGTACCCCTCCACACACCTGGCTCTCTGTGTTCAGCACTGATCCCAGGTCGTGGCTGCCTTCCCGGGTGGGATGCTCTATTTAACACCCGCTCTCTGGCTGAACGGTAGCTCCGGGAGAGCAGGGAACGCGCTTTGTTCGCCTGTGAGCCGCTGGTGCCCAGGGGCGTCTAACAGTCAGTTCTCAGATATTTGCTGAATAAGTGAACCCTGAACACCCAGCAAACCCCGTCAAATTAGACTCGACATTCTCCCAAGTTGCTGGATGGAAGCATCTTAACAGCCTACAGACTCGCCCCGTGAGGATGGACCGCACAGGCCCGTGCAGGGCGACGAACGGGGAGCAGAGGTGACGTGATACGGGAAGGCGCGCGGACCCTGGGCCGAGACGAACTCACCTCTCCAGGTTGGCCATCTGTTTCACTGCCTCCACAGCGCCTGGCAGAGGCTCGAGGTCAAAGAAGAAGTTCTCTGACTCCCAGATGCTGATGGCCTTCTCCTGAGAAGGGGAGAAGAGCAGGTGACGCCCGGGGACCTCAGCACCCCGCCTGCCCACACCCCGAGGACGCAGTTCCTGGGGGAGGACGGGTGGGAGCTGGCACCGGCGTGTGTTCCGGCCCCTTTGCAGGAGGGATCCAGCTTCTGCGAGGATCCAACAGGGACCAGCTACGGTGCTGGGGCTGTGGACTCTGAAGCCAGCGCTGCTGCAGGCCCTGCTGGAGTTGGCGGGGACAGAAGGCCGGCCCCCAGGAACCACATGTTTGCCTGATTCTAAAGGCCAGAGGCCCCCTGGAGGCAGCGAGGGTGGGCTGGGTCCTGCCACGGCGCTGGAATCTCACTTTCAACAGCTGGAGGAGCTCAGGCCCTTCCGAGCACCGCCGTGCCACGAGGGATGGGGGCGCGGGCAGAGCTCCAGGCTCCGCACCACATCAGCAGAACAGCTCTTTATCTGAGCTACACATTGGGATGCCAATAAAATACTTCGTTAAAACACACACACACACACACACAAACTATCCTGCTGCTTTTAAAGTTTAAAAGCCCCCAATCCAGACCTTCATTTCACATGTGAGAAAACTGAGGCTCAGAATGGGGAAGGGATTGACTTAATGTCACACAGCAAAACGGTAGCTCCCAACCGCCCGGCTAGGAGTGTCCGTCTTATGCTGCTGGCCAAGTTCAAGTCTGCAGTATGTCACCCCCTTCCAGGGCCAGGACAAGGGGAAAGTGACAACCCCCAGCCTCTGAGAAGCAGGAAACCATGTCCCATGTGTGCAATGCAGGAAGCGCCCCCCACCCGCCGTCAGAAGCCCCACTGCCCAGAACAAATGCCACCACGGCGACATACGGGGAGCACACGGAGGTCACACGGGCAATACTGTTGTCAACTACATGGGCTTAAGCAAATCAGTGCTTATGGCTAACATATGCCCTCTCTTGTCTGAGCCTCACATCCCACAAGCGGCAAGAGCTGCCATCCCCAATTTACAAATGAGGAAACTGGGCTTCACTGAAGCTTTTTTTCAAGGCCACTTCAGGGTGATACTGTCAGAACTTGAACGTGGGGCTTCTGACTCAAAGGGAAGCAGTGTGAGTGGTGGAAAACAGGCTGTGGCCCAGGGCTAACCATTTCCCCTCAGCACCCCAGCTTACCTCCCTCCCCCTCAGCTTTCCTTGAAACCCTGGTCAAGGGACTTCCTTTCTCTGAGGCCCGTTCAACTGCCCTAACAGTGTAAGATTCTAAGTCAGTGAAAATGAGCTATGCCTTCCCCTCTGCCCTGCTCACCCCTCGGCAAGCGAGGCTCAAAGGAAACACAGAAAGACCCACGTTTTGTAAAGCAGGGATGCCTCCGTGTGGAAGCCGGGTGCTTGACAGGGAGGTTTTAACGCAGGTGCTGGGCCAGCTCCGCCAAGGGGAGACCCGGGAGGTCCTGCCGTGAGCTGGGCCCGGGGATAAAGGTCACGTGTGCGTCTATTAAAGCCCCATTGCCTGCAATGTTCCCAGGAGCAGCAGTGCACGGTGAGCTCTCAGAGCACCCCTCCTTGGTGCCCGAGGAGTTCTGCTCCTGGGCCTTGTTCTTGGAAGACAGTGACGCATTCCCTTAGACCCGGGGTCTGCACACTGGTACAACGGACTAGAAGAGCCACTGTCCTTGGAGAGCCGGGGGGTGGGCGACCTAATGGCAGTGGCAGTCTGCGGGACCTGGACCTGAGGGAGCCGCCAGCTGAGACCTGCCTCTTCAGCCAGGTCTGGGCACTGGAGGACCCAGACCTGGTGCTGGACGAACGCTCCGGGGAAGGGTGACCAGCCCCCGCAGAGACCCCCTCCTCTTAGCCAGGACCTGGACCTTCGAGGGTGAAAATTGTGCCGTAAGACCTTGCCCTTTCTTGTCAGAACACAGAATAACATTTGCTCATAACATTTGCTCGGTGGAGATTTACAGCAACATCATTACCTGACCATGACCTGACCTCAAGAACAAAGGATCTAACAACAAGAAGTTTGCACCAACTAACCACGCCCCTCCCTCACCTTTCCTAGAAAAGGGCTTTGCTGAAAGCTTTTGGGAAGTTTGGGGTTTTTAAGGCATGAGCCATCCATCTCCTTGCATGGCCCTGCAGCAGACCTTTCTCTGTTCCAGACTCTGACGTTTTGGTATCGTTTGGCCTCACTGTGCATCGGGCACACGGACTTCCATTTCAGTAACAGGCTTAGTGGCATCACAGTAACACGGTCCTGGGAGGAAAGGAAGAACCCGGACGGCAACGCTGAGTGCCGTCTATGAATGAACACACACACAGGGCAGGGGAGAACATTACTGGGCCTGCAAAAATTACTAGGGCACTTTCTCCGGTTTAAAGTTTTTAATTAGGTAGCGGGAGTGGGAGAGGTCAGCACCCCAGCCTCAGGGGAAAGTTGCCTTCTGAAGCGCTTGGTGTTAATGAAAAGAAATGGCGCTTGATTTCCTTTTTTAACACCCACCCCTCCACAAACCAAATGACTGTCGAGATGCCTTTTGTAAATCAAAGAACTGGCACTTGTTAGAGGAGGACAGAGGACAGGACTGAATGACCTTGGCAAGCAGACAGACAGCTCAGATCCAGGCTGACCCTTCTTGGCTGTGACATGGGACAGGTTTCCTCACCTCACAAGGGAGAAAATAATGTCTGCCTCACAGAGGAGGGAAGGCAGGCAACCTGGGGTTACAAAATAGGTCCTAAAATCATCATCAACTCCCCCTGGCAGCCGCCTTAGGTGGCCAGTTGAGGGACAGCAGAAAACATTGGGTCTCTAAGTTGGTCCATGGCAAGATCCCGTTCCTTTCACCAAGTAGTTTAAATGGACAAACCAAGCGATCTAAGAACGTTCCTGGTGTCGGAGCTCAGGTGCTCAGCTGGGCGGGCTGGGGCAGGGGATAAGCCAAGGAGTAGATCCGGACCCACCGTGACTCCCTGTGTGCCGTCCAGGAAGACTCGCAACCTCAGTGCTACTGGGAACTACGCTTTGGTGGACAAGGGAAAAAAAGAATGTATGGTAAAGATGCTCATCAAATTCAGGTAGAGGAAGAAACGGGAATGTGACTTGAGGCCAAAATTTAAAAGTCAGTTGAAGATGGGGAGTTAGGTATATTACGCTTTATGTGCTCCTGAATTTTGAGAAGCCCTCGATGACAGCCAAGAGCTCTCGAACGCAGAGGCCCCTAGGACCCGGTGCTGCGGGGGGCGACTCCCAGGGCCACGCGCGCCCGAGGCGGGGGTGCTCACGCTCAGCCCGGGCTGCAGGCGGTCGTACTGCTCCGACACCCAGAAGCCGCGCCGGTCCTCCAGCGCGATGAAGGGCTGGTCGGGGAAGCGCGCGCGGAACTTCCTGAGGAAGCCGCCCTCGAAGTCGGCCAGCACGCCGTCCATGTCCACCAGCACCCGCAGGGCGCGGCCGGCAGGCCCGCCCGACGCCCGGCGCAGCCCAGCGGGCCCCGCAGGCACCGCTGCGCCGCGGGGCCTCCGCGCGCACCAGCCGCGCAGCCGGATCATGGCCCCTGGCGGGCGCTCGCCGCCAACACCGGGGCCATGTGCGCGGGAGGAGACACTGCGGACAGGGGAGCGGACGTCGGAGGCGCGGGATGCGGGGAGCGCGCGCGGGGCCGGGGATGCGCGGGATGCGTGTGGCGCGCGGGGCTCGGGGCGCGTGGGGCGCGCGGGGCGCGCGGGGCACGAGCGCGCAGGCTCAAGCCCCAGAGCGAGGCTGCGGCCTCGCCGCCCTTAAAGGGACCCGCGCTGGCGGAGGCGGGCCCGAGGGGCGTGGCCTGAAGGACAGCCCTGGGCGCTGGGCTGTCCCCGGGGCGTCCGCAGTCCTCGGATCTCCACTGGCACCTTCTCCCGGGATCCTGCGCCTGGGCTCCCTCCTCCCAGTGCCGCAGCGAGGATGGAGCAGGCCTGTGTCGCGGAGTCGTTTACTGATCCCCTAGAGCGTCGCCCAGTGGACCACGTAGACGAGGTCCTGCTACCCTGGAACTCACATCTTAGAAGGGGAGAGGGACACAAAGCAAATAAGTCAACAAAATAGGCAGAACTAAAGGGAGTGACAGTAGTAGGAAGGAACCAAAACAGTGTGATGTGCCCCCTGCTTTACAGTGACTGGCTGGGGAGAGGCTGTTAGAAGAGCAATTAACGCCGTGCAAATATCACGAAGCCTTAATAAAACCGGTGACTTTCAAATGAATCTAAAATAAATATTGTTATGTACCCCGTTAAAGGTGGCTTTTTTTTTTCTTCTGGCTTTAAAATCTTTTATTGTCAATTTGAATGAATAAGAGACTATTACTGTTGTTATAGGCAAGCAGTATCCAACAGAGACACAGCAGGACCCTCCTCACCCACTTTCCTCTAAGACACACTAGCATTCTGTCTTTTCCAGAAACACACCAAGCTTATTTGGGTCTTAAGATCTTGGCATACGGGGCTTCCCTGGTGGCACAGTGGTTGAGAATCTGCCTGCCAGTGCAGGGGGCACGGGTTCGAGCCCTGGTCTGGGAGAATCCCACGTGCCGCGGAGCAGCTGGGCCCGTGAGCCACAATTGCTGAGCCTGCGCGTCTGGAGCCTGTGCTCCCCAACAAGAGAGGCCGCGATGATGAGAGGCCCGCGCACCGCGATGAAGAGTGACCCCCACTTCCTGCAACTGGAGAAAGCCCTCGCACAGAAACGAAGACACAACACAGCCATAAATTAATTAATTAATTAATTAATTAAAAAAAAGATTAGGAGATTAAATTTGAGCATTGTAAATATGGAAAGAGGGGACTTCTAAGTGTGAGATAAATACTTAAAAAAAAAAAAAAAAGATCTTGGCATACATTTGTTCCTCTCCCTGAAACTCTCCGCTCCCAGATGCCTTTTCATTGGCTCCTTCTCACCCTTCACATCTTGGAAGCATTTCCTGACCTTCCTCTACCCCATGACCATGTTTCATTTTCTTCATAACAGGTACTGACTCTCTGAAAGTATTTTATTTGCTTGCTTTGTGTGTAACTCCTACAGCCAGAGCTTCATTGCCGCAAGAACTTTGTCTTGACGACAGATATACACCTGGCATCTGGCACAGGGCTGGACACATATCAGAGACAAAGTAAATGTGTATTCAAAGAATGAAAAACAGATAGTTAAATGTGGTTATCTCCACTCACTGCTGTGGCTGTTTGTTGTAAGGTGTGTCTCAAGTAATTGCTGAGGACTTCGCGGGTGGCGCAGTGGTTAAAAATCCACCTGCCAATGCAGGGGACATGGGTTCGAGCCCTGGGCCAGGAAGATCCCACATCTAAGATCCCACAACTAAGCCCGTGCGCCACAGCTACTGAGCCTGTGCTCTAGAGCCCGTGAGCCACAACTACTGAGCCTGCGTGCCTGGAGCCCCTGCTCCGCACCAAGAGAAGCCACCGCAATGAGAAGCCCACGCAACGCAACAAAGAGTTGCCCCCGCTCGCCACAACTAGAGAAAGCCTGCGCGCAGCAACAAAGACCCAATACAGCCAAAAATAAATAATTTATAAATAAAATAAATAGATTTATAAAAAAATAGTTAAAAAATAAACTTAAGTAATTGCTGGATTTTACACATGACTAGCTTTAAAAAAAGTTAGAATATATCCAAGGTTATCCCTCTAACCACATCTCCTTCAGTCATTTCACTCTTGAGAGGAAGAGAGAAGGGTGGGATGCCTCTTAGAAGTTTTGAAATGAGTGTGATTTGATTCCTGGCTCCTCTTTGCCACAATCCAGGTGTTCTCAAACTTTAGTGTGCATCAAGGTTACCTTCAGGGCTTGTTAAACTCAGACTGCAGGGCACCACCCTCAGAGTTTGTAGTAAGTCTAAAGTGGAGTCCAAGAATTTGCATTTCTAAGAAGTTCCCAGGTGATGCTGATGCTGCGGGCTGAGGAACCACACTTTGAGAACAGATGCCACAATCTAAACAGGCAACAAAATTTAAAGTATGACGAGTAGCTGTGGCTATTTTGAATTATTGTAGTGCTTAACTTCTCACAACATTTTTAGCTTTTATTAAAATCCATGTACATCCATGGAAATATGTCCTACAATTCAAAATATCTGTCTTCTGTTTGAGGGCCAAATGTTGCCATACAGCATTCAGGGACAGCTCCATCCTAGAGTACAAGTGTTAAAGTCATTCATCTTTACTTGTCCCAAATACATCAATTTATTTCCATCTCTATTTCAAGGTACAATTTTTACTATTGTATTTCATATCGACTGACTACTGCAATAGCTTCCTAAATGATTCTCTGAGGTTATCCATGTAAATCCAGACAGTCCTAAGTGCAAGTCTGATCATGCCACTCTCTTGCATCAAACTCTCCGTGGCGTCTCAATCTTTCCGGGAAAAGTCCAGTGTCTTTAACACAGCTTACTTGACGTGGTCCCTGTCTATCCTGCAGCCCCACCTCACACCACTCCCCTCCAACCATAAGTATTTTACGTGGTTTATCGTGAGAATTGTACAGATGGGGAAACAAGGCAGAGGACAGCCAAGGAACTTGCCCAGAGTCACAGAGCTACTAAGTGGTAGACAAGGGATTTGACCGATGCTGCCTGCCTGGCCGGACTACTACCTCGCAGGAAAAGCCTCAGGGAAGAGGTGGCAATTAAGCCGGGCTTGGAGGATTTGGCAAGGTGTTAAACGGGACACCCATTCCCAACAAACTCCGGAAAGGATGTGCCTAACTAGGAGTTCAGTTCCTTCCTTTGCCCACCATCCCCGTTAAATCCAGGGAGCGATTTCGCGTGTGCACAGAACGAAGACGGAAGGGAAAGAAAGCTGCCTTCCGGCGCGGCACCCCTAGAGCGGATTCCATGGAAACAGTAGCCGGGTCCCAGGTAGGTGAGATCTCGCGGTGCTTGAGCGGCGGAAGTGACGTCATCGCCCTCGAGGCCCTCCAGTGGGTTGCCGGTCCTCGTCCCGCGCGCGCCGCCTCCGCCGCCGGGCCGCCGGGAACATGGCGTCCGCCCTGGAGCAGTTCGTCAACAGCGTCCGTCAGCTCTCGGCCCAAGGTGAGGCGGTGGGCGCAGGCCGCGAGCCTTCGTCCGGTCTCGGCGCTTGGGCCAGGGCTGACGAGCGCGCGAGCTGGGCGGCCCCTCCGCCCGGGTCCCGACTCCCGGCCTCCGCCCCCCGCTGTCGGTGCCGCCTCGGTCTCGGCTCCCGGCGGCCCCTCCCGACCTGGCCGCGCGGCGGGGCCCCTCGTGGCTTGGCGCGCAAGTCCCCCGGGGGCCCTGGCTCCAGGCTCCCGTCTTGCGGGCGGAGTTGTGACCGTTGTTAATTTTCTTCCTAATTTTCATGCCGTTGGTTCGTTCGTTTCATCATCTGCATATCGAGCCCTGGGCCCAGAATTAAAGTAGTTGGCCGCTGCTGTAAGGCCCCTTTCCCCACCCTGTTTGTTCATCTGTGGAATAGAAATGGCCCTACTCCGCCGAGTTGTCAGGACTGAGAGGGAGGAACCGTTAAAGTTGCAGGAGCTGCGTGACCTTGGGCAGGCACGCTTCTCTCCTGAGTGCCGTCTCCTTGTGTAAGAAGGGCAGGCGCTGCCCAGAGGTTGCTCAGGTGTGGGGCGCGGCGCAGCGCGGCGGTTCTGTCTCGTTTCTCTCGTTACTGGTAGGAGTTGGCTTCACAGGTGAGCCATATTCTCTAGGCGTGAAGACGCCATCCATGCGTTCGTTCGTGCCACGGACTTAAGTTTCTCCTTCCCGCGGTGCCGTGTGCCTAGAAGCTTTGGGCTGGAGTCCTGTCTCGGTCGCTTGGTGTGCCAGCCGCCTAATTTCCCCGGGCCAGTCTTCTTATTTACAAGACAGAACTAGGGCTGTGGTCGTGAGCATCAAGCAGGATCTCTTATCTGAAAGCTTTGCACACACGCTCTGTGCAAGTCGCTGCTTTAGGAGCGGTGTGCGGGACAGAGAGGCGCAGGACGCTTGCCCTGCCCCTGTGCCTCGTGCCTGTGCCCCTTTGCCTCGTGCTGCCCGAATAGCAAACGTTAATGAGTTTGTTTCCTCAGCTCTTATTCAGAATTTTCTCACATGAACCTTAAGTGAAGGGAATGCCATAATGTCCCAGCTTTCTCTGATTAGAGGACGTTTCGTTGGCCCCCATCTGGTTGGGTTCATTTCACACGCATCCTGTGGCCCTTAGGTGTGTCTCCCCTTGGCTTGTACGAGGTGACTGCCTTAGGATTTAAGGGTGACCCAGCATTTCTCTTAGGTCTCATCTCAGGATTTGTAATTTAATTGGGGGAAAATCATGGACTGAAATGCTTAGTTGTGGGTGATTCTAATCACTGCAAAGAAGCTATTTCATACCTGCCAGTGAGATCTCAACAACATGATGATGAGTTGGTATTGATATTTCCCAGTTCAACTAGTATTATTACCTTGAAAGGTGATACCTAATGATATCATGGACTTTCTTTGTTATTGTTTTGCAGTGAGTGTGATAATAATGGAATGTTTCCTTTATTTTTGGTAAAAATTTAAAAGTATAGTAAGAAGCTCTAGAAATTATCAAAGTTCCTGGCTACAGTCACTTGGATTTTAAACATTGTACCATTTGAGTGTTTTTTAAATTTTTAAATTTATTTTATTTTATTTTTTAGTAAAATTTTATTTATTTATTTAGGGCTGCGTTGGGTCTTCGTTGCTGCCTTCGTTGCTGCACGTGGGCTTTCTCTAGTTGCGGCAAGCGGGGGCTACTCTCATTGCGATGACTTCTCTTGTTGTGGACTCTAGGTGCAAGGGCTTCAGTAGTTGTGGCACGTGGGCTCAATAGTTGTGGCTCGCGGGCTCTAGAGCACAGGCTCAGTAGTTGTGGCGCACGGGCTTAGTTGCTCCGTGGCATGTGGGATCTTCGCAGACCAGGGCTCGAACCCGTGTCTCCTGCATTGGCAGGTGGATTCTTAACCACTGCCCCACCAGGGAAGCCCCTAAGTGTTTTTTAATAGGAAAAATCACTCAGTTACTAAATAGAAATAGCTGGTATGGGTAGCTTGAAGTTCAAAATGTGAAAGAGAACTGTTGAGGAGGAAACTTGAGAGGTTAATGCCCGTGGACTTATGTGTACCCTCCACCGTCACCAGAAAACAGGTGGTGGGATGTGGGAGTATAGAGTGTGGCCGTGGTGTCTGTCATCAGAATAACCCATTAAAATCGGTGAGTCTACACCGTCGATAATCATCAGGGAAATGCAAATCAGAACCACAATGAGATAACACCTCACACCTGTCAGAGTGGCTATCATAAAAAAGTCTACAAATAACACATGTTGGCGCGGATGTGGAGAAAAGGAAATCGTTGTGCACTGTTGGTGGGAATGTAAATTGGTGCAGTCACTGTGGAAAATAGTATGGAGGTTCCTCAAAAAACTAAAAACAGAAGTAGCATACAATCCAGTAATTCCACTCCTGGGTATATATCCAAAGGAAATGAAAATACGAATTTGGAAAGATACATGCACCCCAGTGCTCATAGCAGCACTGTTTACAGTTGCCAAGATACGGAAGCACCTAAGTGTCCATCAACAGATGAATAGATACAGAAGATATGGTATATATATATATATATATATATATATATATATATATATATATATATATACACACAGTGGAATACTACTCAGCCATAAAAAAGAATGAAATTTTGCCGTTTGCAACAACATGGATGGACCTTGGGGGTATTATGTTTAGTGAAGTAAGTCAGAGAGAGAAAGACATATACTGCATGTTATCACCTACATGTGGAATCTAAAAAATACAACAAACTAATGAATATAACAAAAAAGAAACAGACTGACATATAGAGAGCAAACTAGTGGTTACCAGTGGGGTGAGGGAAGGGGAGGGGGCAAGATAGGGGTAGGGGATTAAGAGGTACAAACTACTATGTATAGAATAAGCTGTAAGGATATATTGTACAGCACAGGGAATATAGCCAATGTTTTAGAATAACTATAAATGGAGTATAACCTTTAGGAATTGTGAGTCAGTGTCTTGTACACCTGAAACTTACATAATATTGTAAACCAACTATATCTCAGTTAAAAAAGAAAAGTCCTTGGGGGAAGTCGGTGAGTTCAATTCTGGCCTAATTAGATTCTGTACCTTAGTTGTTAAGACATGATATTGTGGTATTGGGGAAGGATTGGTGGATCAGTTAGATTAATTCAACAAGCTGCTTGTTGATTGATTGGGTGCTAGGCAAGCACTGCATTCTGAAGCTGGGGAAGAGACGGCTCTCCGCCTGAGTTCATGTGAACGACCTAACCCCAGGATCCCGGGGACGCAGAGAGCACAGAGGACAAAGAGCCATGGGAGGGGGAGGCCCGGGCTGACTGTTGAAGTGAGTGAGTCGGGTCGTGGGGGTCGTGGAAGAGTGGCGAGGGGGCACTCAGCTTGGAGAGCAGCCGTGCAGAGACCTAAGGCAAGAGCGGGGACGTTGGTGTGTGAGGGGAGGCTCAGGAGGCCAGACAGGGCTGAGGGGGGCGTTTGGAGGAGTGTGATGGGAGTTGCACTTCAGAAAGATCAGACAGGTGCCAGCGTGGGCTGTGGGCTGGAGGGGAGAGATGGAAGGAGGCAGACCACTCGGAAGACGGTGGAGTCCAGACAGGAAATGGTGGGGATCTGAGGGAAGACGGTGGAGTCCAGACAGGAAATGGTGGGGATCTGAGGGAAGGCGGAGGAGAGAGGAAGGAGTGGACCGAGAGGCTTAGCCGTAAGATGAAGTCATGGTCCTAGAGGTGCGGTGGTGCTGATGGCAGTGTGAACGCTGCTGGCTTGGGGCACTGGAAGCGGGAGTGGAGAAAAGGGGAGACCTTCAGGGGCCCGAGGAAAGTGGCAGGTTTAGTGCTGAGGCTGCAAGCAAGATGTCTTTGGCCCTTCTGGGTCCTTGTCTGAAACGAAGGAGAAGAAATCACCTTCCGGCACCTGCAGGTCTGAGTTGTGAAGTCTGGGATTTGACTTCCTTTGGTTTGGTTAACGCTATAACTGAATGATAGTGTTATTCCTGTTTTCCAGGGCAAATGACTCAGCTTTGTGAACTGATCAACAAGAGTGGGGAACTCCTTGCGAAGAACTTATCCCATCTGGACACCGTGCTCGGGGCTCTGGATGTCCAGGAGCACTCCTTGGGAGTCCTCGCTGTTTTGTAAGGGCATTTTCCTTTATGATTTTGTGCACGCTTAACCTCAACGCTGCACTTTCTGGCTTTGGGTTTTTTTGGTGTATGCAGTAAGCCCTGTAAATGGCAGTGAGCTCTTTTGCACAACTAAAGTCACGTTGTAGTAGTTACCTTTAACTCGATGCAGCTAATCATTGCTTTTATTTTTATTTATTTTACTTTTTTTTATTAATTTCTATTGGAGTATAGTTGCTTTACAATGTTGTGTTAGTTTCTGCTCTACAGCAAAGTGAATCAACTATACATATATTCCCTCTTTTTTAGATATCCTTCCCATTTAGGTCACCACAGAGCATTAAGTAGAGTTCCTTGTGCTATACAGTAGGTGCTTTTATATTTTGTTCTGTTTTATCATCTTTTAAAACTCTTATGTTTATACACATTTTGAAATGTATTTTAAAAAGTGAATGGCCATCTCAGTTGAGGGCACTGTAGTTTGCGTTTATCTGAATACTTCTATTCATGTAGTCCATTGGATTCTCCCCATTTTCTAACTTAGAAAGAAAAGAGGGAAGAGTGACAGAACAGGGCACGGGGGCTATACTGAGTGAAGTTACCAATGATCCAGAGCAGCCTTGCTTCCAGTTCCCTTCAGACAAGTTTAAGCTGTTTTTTTTTCCCCCCCTTTTTAAAAAAACTGTAGTTGCTGTACAGGTTTAAGCTGTTTTAAGACCAAATTAAATAGACGTTATTTCAGTTGGTCTATTCAACTCTTGTGACTCTGTGTCTTTGACAGTTGAATTCTTTTCTCTTGATGTTGTAGTGTTATAAATTGGGATTTTGTGGTGGTTATGAAAGTTGAGATAATGTAAATAAACTGAGAAGAAATTGACCTAAAGTGAGGGTCTGGCTCCACTTGCCCTGAGGTTCTGAGACAGGTGTGCGTCAGGAGGAAGGTGCCGTCGGAACACGGGCGGCCAGTAGCTCATGTGCCTGTTTGGATGTAAATCTTTACGGATGAGTGAAGTGAAAGATTCAGTTCCTCAGTTGCACTTGCCACACCTCAAGGGCTCAGGAGCTGCCCGTAGCCACTGTTTCAGACCGTGCAGATGTGGAGCAGGGCCTCTGCTGCAGGAGGTTCTGTGGGTTGGGATGGCTGGTGAAGATTTCTGCAGCCCGTGGTTTCCGATTAAAAGAACAGACAGCATGATTTGTACACACGACAGCTTATGCGGATGTGCATGTCAAGTGAGGTGATGTGTGTGGAAGCTGTTTGAAGCTAGAAGGTGTTTTACGTTGTATATCAGTTAAAGGAAACCTGGGAAGAACCCTGACCTTGTTTCCAGGTCCCCTGGGTTTGAATCTGTGTTCTGCTGATTATGAGGTTTGAGGCCCTGAGCTTCATATTTTTATTTATAAAATGGAAATCACAATGCCTTGCTGACCTATTGTGAAGCCCAGATGAGATTGTTTGGACACATTTTGATACTTGGAAAGTGTAATTACAGATGTAAGGTGGCATTGTTAAGGAATACTATATAAATGGAAGTACAAATTGAAAGATGGAGAAATTGTCATTAGGCAATAATATCCATTTGATTTTTCTTGAAATGAGTTTAAACCATTCAGTTTTTTTTTTTTTTTTTTTTTAAGGAAGAGCTTGCAGTTTACTTGTAAGCAATGTGTAAGTGGTGGTGGCTTATGTGATTTCTCCCCTGAAACCTCTCCGACCCCTCTTGGTGTTCACCGCGGCACTTGGCGGCACCATCTGCCAGGTGGCTTGGGATGGGCCACCTGCCTGAGTCGTCCCTCTTCTCGCCGCTCCACTCCTTCTGGTCCTGCCCTGCAGCTAGTTTTTCTCCCAGGTCACCCAGCATCCCCTGGGTCCTGGGGCAGCACGGGGACCATGAGCCGCTGCCGCGGCCTCCGGCCAGCCCGTAGCTTCAGTGTGTTCTGCTCAGGCAGGAAAAGCCCACGGCGGGTTTCTAGGTGAATAAAGCAGTACTGAGCACATTGGACTGCAAAAGAAAAGTATTTAAAAAATTTTTTGGTTATGAGTTTATATTCAGTTACTTCACAAGTATTAGGACAACCTGATATTTGGCCTCATTTGACGGAGTTTGCTTTTTTGAAAGTTCTTTTTTGGTTGCGTTTTATTTCTTGCCTAACTGCTCTGGGTAAAAGTTGTTTTTTTTAAGCATATTTTTCTTAACCTCTATTTGTGTCCATGTTCTGTGTCTTGACTGTGCAGAGAACCAGGCCGGGAGAATCTCACAGATTCCAGTTCTTCATTTTTAAAAGTACTGTGACTCCTTTAACTTCACAGAGTATTGGAGGCAGGACGGACGGACTTCTGCGTTTCCCTGTGAGACGCCAGGACAAGTTGCTTCTTTTCTGTGTGTTGTAGGTTTGTGAAGTTTTCTATGCCCAGCGTTCCTGACTTCGAGACGCTGTTCTCACAGGTTCAGCTCTTCATCAGCACTTGTAACGGGGAGCACATTCGCTATGCAACAGACACCTGTAAGGGGAACAGCTTTTTCTTCTTTTCCACGGAATGTATTCTGCCCTGTAGTCATTTATATTTTCAATATTTTATCATTGTTGTGTCTAGTTGCTGGGCTTTGCCATCAGCTAACAAATGCACTTGTGGAAAGAAAACAGGTAAGAATGTTATTTGAGTATTTATAGTTCTGTTTCGCACGCCTCAAACCTGCACAATGCGCTGAGTGTAAGGGTTCCAGCCTGGTGTTGAGACCCTAATGCTCGGATGTACGTGGTCGCTGCGGAGAGCTCAGAGCGTCCGCTGTGGGGCTCTGACCACAGAAGTGGTGCCTCAAGGGGGAGGCTGCTGCTTGCGTCTGGAACTGCCATTCTAGCACCCCTTGTGCTGTAAAATGCCGCTGTTTTGTTTGCTGAACCTTTTAACTTGCAATTATGACATAATTTTAGCTTTACAAAAAAGTCGTTAGGTTAGTATAATTAATTGCCATGAACGCCTTTCACCCAGAGTCCCCGAGTGTTAGTGTCTTACCGTACTTACTCATTCTTTCCTCTTTTTCCTGAGCCACGGGGAGGAGAGTTGCAGATGCGACGCCCCTTACCCTGGGTGCTTCAGCGAGTGTTTCTCACGCATTAGGACAAGTTAAGACGTTCTCTTACATAACTGCAGCCCAGGGATCAGCGTCAGGAGACGAGCATTGATCGACTCCTGTAACACATCTGACCTGATTCCGATCTTACCAGTTGTTTCACTGATATCTTTTGTAACAGAAGAAAATCTCAGATCACGGGTTGAATTACATTGTTGTGTGTCTTTAGTCTCCTTTAATCTGGTAAACTCTTTATTTTTTGTGATATTGACACAAGTTGTAATTTGTAAGTTTCTTTTTGATTTGAAATTCAACTTCAAGACTAGTGTAAAAGAGGCTGAAAACAAAGAACCAGTTGGTATTTTGTAGGAGCACTACATAATTATTGTTTGAGGGAGATGGTTAAACCCGACAAGTCTGTACTGAAAAAACATGTTAAGTTCCTTAGCTATTTTATGGTCACACCTCCTCTCCAGAAGCTGACTACACCTCGTGTGGTTCTTGGTCTTGTTATTCATGGTCAGGGCAGGAAAACGGTTCCTTTGTGCTTGGAACTGCCGTTCTAGCGCCCCTTGTGCTGTAAAAGGGGTTTGTGGTATCACTCTCAACGGTAATTTACCACCAGGTAAGAGATGTTGCTGGAGAGAATTTACAGGTGACACCTAGACTGCCCTGCGGGACAGTGCCAACGTCCTTATCCACAATTCAGTCTCCTAAGCATAGGTCTCATCTGTTGTAAATAATTTGTAAAATTTTTGTTTAGCTCTAAGTATGATGAACTGTTGAGAATGTAATGTTGCTTTTGATTATTGATCTCCAATAATTAGAAAAAGCTTTATGATTTAAAAAGTTGTGCTGAATTACTCTACATATCACAATAAACAGCTTAAGACAACATTTTCTGACTGAATAGGGACAGAAGTTTCGTGAGAGACTGTGGGACCCTCCTCTTGTGGTTTAGAAGAGCCCATCAGTATGTTACTTTCGTTTCTAAGTGACAACCTAGGACCCAGCGTGCTGACAGGTGTCCTTTCCGACAGCCCCTGCGCGGAATCGGCGTCCTTAAGCAGGCCATTGACAAGATGCAGATGAACACAAACCAGCTGACCTCCGTCCATGCTGACCTTTGCCAGGTGAGCAGCTAGGGGTTGCCCTGAGTCACGGTTGGACTTGGTGAAGATGGCGCTGTGTTCTAAGCCTCGGAATGTGCAGGTGCCCCTGTTGCTGGGAAGGGAATCTTGGGGCTACTGAACGCAAGCCATCGGCTGAGGCCCAGCTAATCAGCTCGTGATGTGGGGACGGGTGGGGTGAGTAGCGCTCGTGACCGTAACAATCCCAGTAACGAGCTCTGGAACCTGATGGCGAACCAGGTGACTTCTGACACTCTAAAGTGTTGTTCATGTATTTATTTTATTTTGTGTGACTCCAAACCCAGATGGCAAAGGGGGGGGCGTATATAATGAAGCCCGTCTCCCACCTGCTGACTGACTACCCATCCCTTCTCTCCAAAGGAAACTGGAATTCGTAGTTTCTTAGGCATCCTTCCAAAGCTGGTTTATGCACATATAAGCAGATATGTTTATATTTGTTCTCTCTAGTTTTTTAAACACAAATACTAATCTATACAATGTCTTATGTACCTTGCTTTTTTCTTACTGTGTCTTGGAGATGATTCTATGTCAGTGCTTTACAGCTGCAGAGAATTCCATAACATGGGTTTAGCCAGTCCCCGTGGGGTATCTAGATTGTTTCCTTAATGAATAACATGGTATGTGGATTATTTCAACCACATGTTCTAACTTCACATGGAGACGTGCTTTCTTTTCTCTTTATTTCTTTTTTTTTTTTTTAATTTTAGTTTTTGGCTGCGTTGGGTCTTCGTTGCAGTGCACAGGCTTCTCATTGTGGTGGCTTCTCTTGTTGTGGAACACAGGCTCTAGGCGCGCGGGCTCTAGAGCACAGGCTCAGTAGTTGTGGTGCGCAGGCTTGGTTGCTCTGTGGCATGTGGGATCTTCCCGGACCAGGGCTCGAAGCCGTGTTCCCTGCATTGGCAGGTGGATTCTTAACCATTGCGCCACCAGGGAAGTCCCCTCTTTATTTCTTCTAAAAAACTTTTGTGATGGAGGTGTGACGTACATACAGTAAAGTTTGCAGATCTCAGGTGTACAGTGAGTTTGTGCCTGTGTGTGCCCTGTGCCGCATCACCCAGACACAGAACTTTGCTGGATCTTGCGTTCCTGAGCTGCACATTCCCTACACTTACCTGAGGGGTTCAGACATGGAAAAGGAGTGATTGGAGAGAAACTGTTCTTACTTCACCAGGGCAGTGAAGAGAAAAGGTCACACTTGTCGTGCATCTGTAAATAGATGGGCTTTGCTTCATTTGCGGAGCCCTTTATGTCATAGCTGGTTAGTCTTTTCTAAAGAAATGCTATTGTATTCTGAATGCCTAAGAAAATGGAATAACGTGCCGACATTTAGATCATTTTAGTCAATAAAATGTAAAACCAATTATTTTCTAGAACTTTCCGGAATCTGCGAATTTGCTCCTTCTGCCAAAGGCGAAGTGCACCTAGAATGATGGCTCCGTGTAAATTTTTCCACAGCTGTGTTTGCTGGCGAAGTGCTTTAAGCCCGCCCTCCCGTACCTGGACGTGGACATGGTGGACATCTGCAAAGAGAACGGGGCCTACGAGGCCAAGCACTTCCTCTGCTACTATTACTACGGCGGGATGGTCTACACCGGGCTCAAGAACTTCGAGCGAGCTCTCTACTTCTACGAGCAGGTAGTCGGCGCTCCCCCGGGGGCGTATGAACTTGCAGGCTCGCGGCTGGAGCTGCAGGGGAGGGTCCTTCCAGAGGCTCTTTCCCTGTGGCCAGGGGCGCAGGGCAGGGGAGGGATGGGCACTGTGGGGCGGGGCTGACCAGGCTTTGCCACGACCCCCGTCTGGTTTGGGTTGAGTTGTGTGTGTCTCTTGACTTTGTAGCTTCCTTTGCCTGTGGGGAAGGGGTGGAACCGAGTGACCTTTGACGCATCTTCTTGTTCTGAAAACAGATGTGACGTTCGGTTAAGTTTTTCTTTCTTTCATTGTTTTTTTTGGCTGCACCGCGTGGCCTGTGGGATCTTAGCTCCCTGACCAGGGATTGAACCCAGGGCCACAGCAGTGAAAGCGCTGAGCCCTAACCACTGGACTGTCAGGGAACTCCCGAGTTTTTCTTACTTTAATAAATAAAACGTTCTTCTGGTCTGTAATTCAAAGGGTGTGAAGGAGTACACAGTGAATAGTGCCTCCCACCTTTGCGTCTGTGTAATGAGACATATTGCGCAGCTCTGCAGCTTCACTCAGGGTCTAACAGAGATGGACAGTACTGGCTAAAAGCAGTGTTTTAAGATAAATTTGCCAGACGTTCGTAAGTTGTTTTATTCAGAGCACATGTTCGGATAATAAAAGACATTCCAAGCCTCGGAGGAGCTCGTGGTGTATTTGAGATGCTGTAGAAGCCCCCGCGCAGGCCTGTGAGTGGACATCGCCTCAGTGAGCGGGGACCGACCAGCATTGCTGGGGGCCTAGGGCAGGGTGACCACAAGCGCTGTCGGCAGGGACGGTATCTTTCAAGGATGTGACTGGTCAGATAGGACCTTCCAGGGGACTGCGTTGACCGTACGGTCACAATTTCAGTTCCTCAGAAAACTGCGAGCACACACCTGCAGCGACTGAACGCGCGGTGGCTCTGCAGCCCAGCGGAGGTGGGATGAGCCCGCCGATGGTCTAGGGACGCCGAGACACGGGCGCGCGGCAGGAAGGTGCGCGGTTCTGTCACAGAGAGTTGAAATGTCAAAGACACAGCATGTTTATGTTTACAGCTAGAAGACTTTTACCTGATAATCCACATATTCCCTCTTTTGCCCAAGTGACAGTCTACTTCATGGCGCTGTGTCTTCATGACGTACATCAGTTCCAGGTAGTATTAGTACCTTAATTTCAGGAGGTGACACAGATTTTGTTTTACTGCCTTTTTAAAATCCAAAAGAAGGATGTACTTAGTGAAAAACATTCAGATCACACAGCATTATATAAAGAGTGAAAGTAACCTCCTCCTCTTATCCCGTGCCACATGTGGACCTGGCAGTTTACTAGCCCCTGACTGGTGGTACTCTAAGCAGATTTGGTGCTTCACTGTTAAAGCAGTGTTGCGTGTGGATTGTTGTTCTTGTGTTCTTATGCACTTGCACGAGTGTTTCTGTTGAATAATTCTCAGAAGTGCCTTACAAGCTCAGTGGCTTGGATTTTGATTTGGAACATTTGGGCTGATTTGGGTGTGATAGTTTTGAATTCTTAACCCTCATGAATCCAGGTGAAAAAAGGTGGAAAGGCAGCCTCAGAATGGGAGGAAATATTGGCAGATCACATTTCTGATAAGAGACTTACATCCAGAATATACAAAGATCTTAAAACTGAACAATAAAATTTTAAAAATGGGCAATGGGTTTGAATAGACATTGCTCTAAAGAAGATAGGCAAATGGCTAAAAGCACTAGTCATCAGGGAAATGCAAATCAAAACCACAGTGTGATATCAAGTCACACTAGGATGGCTGAAGTTAAAAAGAGAGCCAGTATGTGTTGATGAGGATGTGGAGAATTCAGAACCCTCATAACTGCCAGTGGGGATGTACAGTGGTGTGGCCGCTTTGGAAATAGTTTGGCGGTTCCTCAAAAGGTTAAACCTAAAACTTCCATATGACCCAGCACTTCACTCCCAGGATTACACCCAAGAGAAGTGAAGACAAATGTCCAAATACATACATGAATGTTCATAGCAGCATGATGATTCATGTGGCCAGATGCCCGCCAGCTGAGGATCTGAGTACACAAAAGGTGGAGCACTGTTTGCCCATAACACAGAATGAGGTCCTGACACAGGCCACTACAGGGGTGTGCTCTGAAAGTGTCACGTCGAAGCTGCTCACAGAAGACTACATGAAGCCATTTATGGGACTTCCCTGGCGGTCCAGTGGTTAGGACTCCGTGCTCTCACTGCCCAGGGCCTGGGTTCAACCCCTGGTTGGGGAACTGGGATCCCATAAGCCCTGCAGCGAGGCCACACACACACAAAAACGCCGTTTATATGCCCTGTCCAGAGTAGCCAAGTCCATTGAGATGTGAAGTAGAGAAGTGGTTGCCTGGGGTTGGGGGGTGGGCGGTGACCACTGACGGCCTGGGGTTTCTTTTTAGGGGGTGAAAATGTTCTGAAATTCGGTAGTGGTGATAGTCGCACAGCTTGGTGAAGACACCAAAGCCCAGTGAGTTGGATGTGTTCAAAGGGTAAATTCTAGAGTTATTAAAAGGTAGTGACTTAGTATAAGTGCTCTTTTCCTAATTCAAGCTCCCCTGCTGTCTTCACTCCTGCTCAGGCCATCGCCACTCCTGCTATGGCTGTCAGTCACATCATGCTGGAGGCATATAAAAAGTATATTCTCGTTTCTTTGATACTGCTTGGCAAAGTGCAGCAGCTGCCGAAATACACGTCTCAGATTGTGGGTAGATTCATTAAGGTGAGTTTTTAAAACAGAAGGATTTCTTAGGTGACATGTTCTGTTCATAGGAAATTGTGGTGACGCGTAGCTCTGTAGTCTTATGCTACGGGCCCTAGCTCTCCCGGCGTGTTAAGTTAGCAGATGCTCACTTGCCGGCTGCTGGGCGTCTGGCAGCGCCCGGACCCTCCCAGTCCGTGCACGCCGATCGCCTGACGGACCGCGATGCTCCTAGGAATCTGTTTGCACACTTACGCTCTGGGTGATCATAGCTGTAGATGTTTAAGGTCCTAGAAAAGCGGTGCTAACTCTGTCGGACTCTCACTTTGACCAAGTGCTGGGGAATCTTATTAGACCCCAAGCGCTGCTCACAGAGCTGCTCTTGTTTCCCTGAGGACTCAGCCCTGGGACCACGTGAAGAAATGACCTACTTTTTTTTTTTTAATAATACATGCTCACGGGGTTTTGTTTTTGTTTTTTTTAAACTGAAGTCACTATCATTCTGATAACAATTTTATGCTGACCCTCCTTGTACAAAGTTCAGAATTTCACGAGATCAGTGTGAAAGTCTTCCTGATGAGAAGATTTCTGTGCTGCCTTGTTGAGGGTGGCCCATGTCCTTCTCGGGCTCCAGGCTGCTAGTCACAGACGGGGGCCTGGGGGTGGGTAGAAGGACGTGTAGGTTTGGGGAGCTCCCGGGGTGATTCAGGTGGCCCTAGGAGGAGGGCCTTTGTAAGGTGAGGTCCCCATGACTCAGCCTCCTTCCCCACAATTGTGGTTTGTTGGCGGTGATAGCAGAGTGGTGAAGAGGGCACAGGCTTCAGGGTGGGGATGCAGGTTTGAATCCGTGTCTCCTCAGGACCGCGGACCTACTCGTGGGCCTGGGTCTGGTTTCTCACGTATAAGAGAGAGGGGAACGCATGCGCACGTATAAGATAGAGGGCAACGCATGCTCACGTGATAAGGGCAACGTATGTTCACGTAATGAGAGAGAGGGCAACGCATGCGCACGTATAAGATAGAGGGCAACGCATGCTCACGTGATAAGGGCAACGTATGTTCACGTAATGAGAGAGAGGGCAACGCACGCTCACGTGATAAGGGCAACGCATGCTTACGTAATAAGGGGGGGAACGCATGCGCACGTAATAAGATAGAGGGAACGCGTACGATGGTGAAAGCAGCACAGCTCTGAGTGCGCCCTCAGCCCTGTTGTCTCTGGTTCCCCCAGGAGTAGCGGGTTGACACGTTGCGCCCGGTGAGGTGTGTGGGAGAGGGAGAGGGAACTGAGAAGCGTGGGAATTTTCCTTTTTTCCTCCCAAAGTGGATTATCAAGAGAAAAATCAAGAGCCACTGATGGAGATAAAAGATCTGTGTGCCTTTACTAACTGTGTACTGTACTTGCTGTGCAGCAGTTTGTTCTGTACTTCAAAGTGGGTGGGTTTTTTGTTTGACAGTAAAGTACTCCATGGTGATACTTCTATCCTTGGTCTTGAAAGCTAGGTACTTGCTTTGGGTAAATTATAGTTTGTTGGGTAACAGTAAAGGATGTTGAATGTACTTGCTCCAAATTTAGTGCCATGTTTTCTTTTGCGTCTTACACAGGCTCCGTTCCTCTAACTCTCGAATCTGGTTTCTTCCCGCCTGCACACCTTTAGCCTCTTAGCAACGCGTACCACGAGTTAGCGCAAGTTTATTCCACCAACAACCCCTCGGAGCTCCGCAACCTGGTGACCAAGCACAGCGAGACCTTCACTCGCGACAACAACATGGGACTGGTGAAGCAGTGCCTGTCCTCGTTGTACAAGAAGAACATCCAGAGGCTCACCAAGGTGAGGCCCTGCCCGGGCCCCTCCTGACCCTGGGCTCCTTTTCTCCCCTCGTCCCCCTCAGCGCCGAGGCAGCAGCGCAGGGTCTTGTCCTGAGGAAGAGCTCTCCCAGCTGACTCCCTAGGGCACTTTGATGGGTGCTTTTGGTCTTTCCAGTGCTGGGGCAGGGTATTTGAGAAGAAGGACAGGTGAAGAGCAAGAGGTAGGAGATATGGCCGCTCTGGGAGGCACAGACAGGGAGCCCGAGGGCGTGGCCGTGCTGCCCAGGACCCCGCGGCGGGCTGACCCACGCGGGGGCACAGCGCCAGCACACTGGAGCCGGGGAGGTGAGCCGATCGTGTATTTTCTATTTTCAAGATGAAAATAAACCTAATGGCTTTTGTTGACGGAAAATACGCTTACTATCAAGTGTTAAAACCGCCCAGGAAAGTGTAAAAAGAAAAACGAAGCTCCCCATGAGCCGGGAAGGCGTTTGCTGCAGGTAGTAAACCAACAAAGAGCAGCGGCGACCGGGACGGTGCGGCTCTTCTCCCAGGGCTTAAGGACGGGGCGGTCGGGCTCCAGGCGGAGCAGGGGAGAGGGTGCTGCTCGGTTGGTGCGAGGGCCAGGGAGGCTGGAGGGGACCAGGGGGAGGAGGGGAGGCCGCCACTGCGCGGGGAGAACCGCTGCTCGAGGAGGAGGAGGAGGAGGAGGGAGGGTCATTGCTCACAGGAAGGAGGCCCCTTCCAGACACTCCAGACATCAGTCTGTAAGAGGAAGACAGAGAACACGAAAGGGAGAGTGACTCAAAGAAGATGAAAAACAAATGTCCTGTCAGAGAAAAACGAGCTGGACCCATAGGCTAAAAAGACCAGACCTAAGAGATTCAAGGTGACCAGCAGCTGAATTCTCCCCACAGTGTTTTCCATTTGGTCCAGGTGCCAACACAGCTGCTCTAAGTACAATAAATTTCTATCTCACCATCGAGAGGAGCTGCTGGGAAACAGCTGCACCTGTAGGTGACCGGTACTGGGAGTTTAGATGGAAAACCAAAATGTGAACAAGGAGAGAAGACAGTGCACGTTCAAAAAAATGTTAAGTTACAAAATGGCAAATGAAAGTTAAATGAAGAATTAGAACTTAGGGAATCTAATAAGTAGGTATCACTGCGAAAATCATCAGTTAAACTCTTTTGTGAAATAGTCAACCCCAGTTCGTCACTTTGGAATCAGTTGATAGCTTATACTGAGAAGTCGGTATGCTTTATATGGAAAGTGCAGTTTTCCATTTTGGATCGGATAAATACGGATCCAGAGTGTGACCAAACAAACATGAAGGGCCTTAGGTGGCCAGCCCAGGGCGGGGCAGTGGCTTCACAGTCACCAGCGTCCTGGTCCTGCTGTGCTGACTTACCATTGATTTGAGTCCGCTGGGCTGATAAGCCCTTCCCGGCGGCCTTGGGGGGGCACCACAGCTGCTGATGGGCAGGGGCGCCGCCATAGAGGATGCGTGACCTCATGTCCTGGTGCCAGAACAGTAGATGGGGCATCAGAGGATTTTCCAGTCAGGTTAGTAGGATTTTCCAGTCAGGTTAGTAGGATTTTCCAGTCAGGTTAGTAGGATTTTCCAGTCAGGTTAGTAGTCTGTTATTCAAAGGGCAAAAAATCAAAGGCTTTTTAAGAAGCCTCAGCAGGTGTACTGTATGTGGGTGTCGGGACGAGAGGCTGGCTGCAGGGCCCCCAGGGAAATGGGGTTCTCACGTGAGGCTCAGATCTGCCCCACATTCATGTTCTGTGGGCGTTTCTCTAAATCCCTCTGCTCTGTGTGTAGACACTCCCATTAACTGTAGTTGGGATCATATTGCATGTGCTGTTCTGTACTGTGATTTTTCACTGTCTTCACCTTGATTCCATGGCAACGTAAGCCTGCGTCACAATGACTGTACATCGTACTCTGTTGTACCGATGGTCACAACTTACTCAACCAGTCCTCTTCTGGTAGACATTCAAGTGGAAGTTTCTTCTTATTTTGAAATAGGAAAAATGACAGTTCCGGATATTTAGAAATGTTCACTTTTGAGTCCTCATTGGCGCTAAACTACTTAGATACTCCTTCGAATTAACAGTAGTTTCGTTTGGAGAGGGCGTGCTACTCTTTGAACTAAAGTATATGTATCAGTAGAATTTTCGGTCATTGGCTTATCAAGGATTTTCAACATCACAGTCTTAACATGGCCTGCTCTGAAAATGCCATCATTGTAAATATCGCCAGCTGCCCTAAAAAAAAAGAGTTCTTTTAATTTGTTCCTGAAAGGGGGCATTTTCATCAAGTCCCAGGCAAACCAATGATAAACACTGGTTTCCTTTTAACCCCCTATTTGTTTACACATTCTAGCTTTGAATTTTGAAGGATGAATGTGATTTTTTTTCAATTTTATATTATTTACAAGGTAATACGTTTGTAATACGAAATTCAAAGACACAAAAATCTCCATCCAGTTCCTATACCCCAGCTGGCCTTTTCTTTCCCCAGAGGCAGCCCGGTGTCACCCGTTTCTCAGATATCCTTCCAGAGATCATCTGTGCACATAGAAGCACATGCATTCATACGTGTGTGTGTTGTCACACGTATGCACTCTTTCCTTGTACACAGATGTGAGCGTGCTGTAGACCCTGTTTTGCATCCTTTTTTATATTTAACGATGCACATGTCTTGGATTCTTTTCCAGCTCATAAAAAGTATCCGCACTCAGTAAGCTTTTTACAACTGTGTAGGAGTCCGTTCGCGTAATTGCGCTGCGCTCAGCCAGTCCTCTGCTGGTGGACTTCTAGGTGGTTCCGATCTTTGCCGTTGCAGGCGGTGCTGAAATGGCGGTGCACACGTCATTTCAGACGTATAGGACACACGTGTGGGATACTGTTTAAAAGTCATTAGTCCTCTAGAAAACTGTTGCTAAAACCTTAGTTCATCTGTTGCGTGTCATCTTCACAACAAAGAGTTATCTTGTACAGTATTGGAAAGCAAATTTTCAGAGACTCAGTAGAACTCTGTACACATTTAATAAAATTTCTTTCCTCAGCGTTTCTAGTTGTGATTAATTAACTTCTGAATTTCAGACCTTTTTAACGCTGTCATTACAAGACATGGCAAGTCGTGTGCAGTTATCTGGACCTCAGGAGGCAGAAAAGTATGTCTTGCACATGGTGAGTGTGTGGCTATTCTTTTAAAGAGCGATCACTGGGGTTTCGTCCTCGTAAAGGTAACAGGTGTTTACGATAGAAAATATAAAGGAGGACGAAGGGGGCCCATCCAGTGTCAACCAGCGTGGACATTTTCGTTGATTTCCTTACAATCTTTGGGGTCTTCCCGCGACATGTACTCATGTGTTATACACACAGTGGTGTCTTAGCAGTGCTCCTTATTTGTATTTTCATCGTCACAGTTCTTGTGAACATCATTTAAAACACTCATGAAACATTTCAGATAATACAGAGAGACACAAGCAGAGCTGCTCTGCCTGCTGGTCTGTGATGAGCCCACGGACGAGCCATATGTGGGGCCGGGCCCTGCTGCCCTGAGGAAGTCCTGTGCCGCGAGGTAGGGGCCTGGTGGCCTCATGGGTGGCAGTCTGACTCCCCCCCCTCCTGGGCCGTGTCACCCCGAGACCACACTCAGAGGAGATACCCACGTGCTCAGCTCCAGCTGCAGATGGCAAATGTCACAGGAAACCTGAGACCCATTTACTTCCCAGTTGTGACTGCCCACTCCCCAAATTTAGATACACATTTATTTATTTATTTGTTTTTTAAAGGTTGGCTTTTTAATTAATTAATTTATTTATTTATTTACTTTGGCAGGGCTGCATTGGGTCTTCATTGCGGTGCGCGGGCTTCTCGTCGCGGTGGCTTCTCTTGTTGCCGAGCGTGGCTCTAGGCATGTGGGCTCAGTAGCTGTGGCGCACGGGCTTAGTTGCTCCGCGGCATGTGGGATCTTCCCGGACCAGGGCTCGAACCCGTGTCCCTTGCGCTGGCAGGTGGATTCTTAACCACTGCGCCACCAGGGAAGTCCCTGGATAAGCATTTAAATGACTATGTGGTAACCCACCAATTTGAAATAGCATCATTTACTTATTCTGTTACACAAACGCATGTCTCCGATCTGATCCACCAAGAGCAAACCTCTGTCCTCAGCCCGGGTCAGGCATGTCTTCTCATGCAGAAAGTCAGCATTCTGCATTTTCTGCTAGTGATCTCCCCTGTGATTTCAGGAGTGGTGCCAGGTCAGGATTAGGAGTCATGAAACTGTTTTCAGTTGTGATGATGGAGTATTTTCTTTCCATAGTTCAATTTACAAATGTTTCGAGGTTTTTTCCTTCAACGTAATCCTCCAAACACAGAGACACACATCCCAAACAAATAAAACCTGTCCCACCTCCCCAGCCTCGGAGCGCCTGCTGAGAGCACCTTGCTGCCCACAGGGTTTCGTCCCGTGGGTCAGCCGCACACCTCCCCGGACTTGCTCATTAGCGGTGGGGACCAGTACGTGAGTGGTGCGGACACAGCTAGTGAAGTGCTTGCCCAGCCCAGATGGACCCTGACAGGCTCCAGACCAGCCGGCGATGTTTTATCTGCCAGAGACATGTGGCATTCGCCAGGGCAAATGTCTGAGGATGTTTCTGGTTGTCACGGCTGGAGGTGCTACTCACATCTAGTGGGTAGAGCCAGGGACGCTGCTCAAGCCCCCACAATGCAGAGGACAGCGCCCACCACAAAGAATTATCTGGCTCAAAATGTCAATTGTGCCACACCTGAAATTTCCTGCCCTACCGTGTAAAATTTATGAAGGCCGGGATTGTTCTTTAAATAAGACTCAATTTTTTTAGAGCAGTTTGAGGTTCATAGCACAATTGAGGGGAAAGTGCAGGGTTCCCCGCCCCACACGTGCACAGCCTCCCCTTACCAGTACTCCTACCGGATGGGACAGTTCTTAGCAACTGACAGCCCTACACGGATGTGTCATCATCCAAAGGCCTTAGTGTACATTAGGGTTCATTCATGGTGTTGGACGTTCTGTGGGTTTGCACAGGTGTGTAAGGACATGGATCCATCATTATAGTGCCGCATGGAGTGTGTTCATGGCCCTGAAAACCCTCTGTGCTCTGCCCGTTTGTCCCTCTCCCCCCTCCCCCACCCCCACTGATCTTTTTATTTTCTCTACAGTTTTGCCTTTTCCAGAATGTCATATAGTTGGAATCATACAGTGTGTAGCCTTCTCAAACCTGCTTCCAGCCCTACCTCTGCTAGAAAGGTTATTATTATCCTGATTTCTAACGTCCTATTCTTAGTTGTGTCCTATTTTTGAGTTTTATGTAAAAGGAAACGTACAGTGTATGTACTTTGGGATCTGGCTTTTTCTGCTCAACACCGTGAGGTTCGTGCACAGTGCTGCGTATCGTTGTAGTTGGTTCATTTGCAGGGCCGCAGCGTTCCACTGTACGAGGCTGCCTTTCCGTTCCCATCAGGGGACGCTTGGGTTGTTTCCAGTTGTGGTTATTACAGAGGGTGCCACTGTGGTGAGCCCGGCGTGCGTGTCCTTCCCCTTTGTGAAGAGGCAGCTCTCTCTGCTCACGGGGTCAGAGAGTTAGGCCTTCTGTTCAGTGTGCGTTGGGCTGTTGGTGCTGCACTAACTGGGGCCCGTCCCTTCCAAGTGGAAAGGAGCAGACCGGCCCAGGCAGCTCGGTTCCGCTGTGACAGACCACTGGCACCTGGGGAGCAATCTGTTAGAATGACAACACCTGTTTGGGATTTTATTGGCTTCTCGCTTTTTACTTCATGGACAGGAGTTGGCGATGAGGCTTAAACAACTAAATCCCCAGTTGTGGGTGCAAAGAACATAGACCTTGAAACTGCCTTGGAATCAACACTGGCAGAAAAGCTTTCTTAAAGGACCAGAAGATAATTTCTACTGGGGTGAAACAAAAACGTATTAGGGTTTCACTTTTTAAAATGCAACGGCAACGTCAGTTCTATCTCACAGAAATTTTCTAAAGATGTAAAGGCACTTCCGAAACATTATGCCAGAGAAGCAAGACACGGAGACCACATGTTGTCTGACTCCATTTATATGAAACATCCCGAACAGGCAAATCCACAGGGCAGAAAGTAGATTAGTGGTTGCAGGGGGCTTGGAAGGAGGGGAAACGGGCAGTGACCGCTTAAATGGGGTGGGGTTCCCCGTGGGGGCAGTGAAATCTTTTGAAACAGGGTGGAGTTGGTGGCTGCACTTCACAAGTGCAGTTGAATCCTCTGAATTGTTCACTTTAGAATGGTGAATTTGGGACTTCCCTGGTGGTCCAGTGGTTATGACTCTGCGCTCCCAGTGCAGGGGGCACGGGTTCGGTCCCTGGTTGGGGAACTAAGATCCTACATGCCGCATGGCCAAAAAAATAAAGTGGTTAATTTACCTTATGTGGATTTTACCCCTTCACATCTATCTTGGTGCTGTGCACATGATAGGTATTTAATAGATATCTTTGAATAAGCAGGTGGTGCTTAAAAATACACATACAGATTGATTTATTTATTGCTTTCTGTGGTATTTCCTGATTGTATTGAAACACTGCATATTCACATAGTTTTTGGGTCTAAACTGCTTTCCTGATTTCTCTTTTATAGATAGAAGATGGTGAAATTTTTGCAAGTATTAATCAGAAGGATGGGATGGTCAGTTTCCATGATAACCCTGAAAAATATAATAACCCCGCCATGCTTCATAACATCGATCAAGAGGTAAATATGAATGCCAGGTGTTTTGGGCTGATGTTTATGATGTTATACCTGAAATACTGACTGTATGTTCCAGGATAATTTTAGCTCTAAATACGCGTAGCTCCCAACTAGTTTCTAAGAACATCTTATTTCCTAGAAAGTTAATTTCAAGGTGGACTCTCCCAGGTTGTACGGTTATAAGTAGATGGTGGGTTAGCTTCTTTGTCTAGCTCACCAAAGCCTCCTTCAACTCCTAAAACACTTGAAGGGTCTTAGAATCGGTACAGTTTTATCCGTACCCAGCGGCCACCTATACTGTAGAGCCTTCAGTAACGTGCATCTGGAGCCCCAGCTCGGAAAGTCAGGAATCCCCCGTCTCTGCTGGGGGAGAGCAGGCAGCTGGAGGAGACGAGCTGCCCGCAGTTCCGCCTGGGTAGCAGCGGGGGCCACGGAGCACATCCTGCTCTAAGCGCTTGCGGGGATCTGGGCGTGAGCCAGGGTTGTTTGGGTTGGTCTGGTTTCTTACCTCTGATTAGGCAAACAGATTGAACTGAACAGCTCCAGAATCTTCAAAGCAGTATGTCTCCACTGTTTTTGGCAATTCCAAGTTTTCTTTAAGAAACCCTGAAAACTGGAAGGTTTTTTTTGTAACTCATTTGATGGCAAATGAATATTTTTAGGTTTCACTGCAAAAGATGTCAGCGTGTTTGATGGCGGGGTGCTACCCCAGGTCCTGCTGTACTATGTTGCTGGCGGAATCCAAAACTTCTGACTCCAGAATTCATCTGGCCCCAGGGTTGTGACCGTGTAGCACCCACAGTACTAGTCTAGGCTCAAAAGGTGAAGTTGCCCTAAACCCGCTCACTCAGCGCGTCCACACCTGTCTGCCACGCAGATGCTGAGGTGCATAGAGCTGGACGAGCGGCTGAGGGCCATGGACCAGGAGATCACAGTGAACCCCCAATTCGTGCAGAAGGTGACTGAGGCCCCCTCATTCACGGAGTGGGCCGGGCGGGGCAGGGTGGCATTCTCCATCAGGAGTGTGAGCTTGTGCCCAGAAACCATATCGGGGAGGTTCACAGAGACATACTCGTTGGGGACGTTTCCAGACTCCAGGCTGGAAGTGTGTTTAGGGATGAGGGTGGGGGTCCTGGACCTGCCTCCCCCGTACACGGGGTGGCGTCGTCGGGGGGTAGGTGTCCGGAGCTGGCGGGACACCCTTGGCCAGGGCAGACAAGCGCACTGCCTCTCTCCCTCCCTTCCAGAGCATGGGGTCACAGGAGGACGATTCTGGAAACAAGCCATCCAGTTACTCCTGAAGCCGGTGCTCATCCTGAGTTTCAGAGAAGCCTTCACCATGGCCGGGGCAGGTGTCGGGAGGGCAGCAGGGAGGACCAGGCCCGTCTCACCTGGGCGTTAAGACAGTGTGTTTTGTTTTGACGTCTTCGGTCCTGTGTGCTTTCAGAAAACCAATCTCTCTGCAAAGAAAGGAAAACGTTTTCAAACTTTAAAGCCTGTTGTGGATTTATTTATCCTCAGATTAATGTGGTTATTGCATTAAATCTACCTTTTTGTTTTAAATTATTTGAACATTGGCGTGTCTTCTGTATCACTTTTTTCCTCTGAAAAGCTTTTAAAGAACATATTCATTGTGAACAGATATAGATTTTAGGAATTATTGGAAGATTTGAATCTAAAGTTGATATCAGGGGACTTCCCTGGTGGCGCAGTGGCTAAGATTCCACCTGCCAATGCAGGGGACACGGGTTTGAGCCCTGGCCCGGGAAGATCCCACACGCCACGGAGCAACTAAGCCTGTGCGCCACAACTACTGAGCCTGCGCTCTAGAGCCCGCGAGCGACAACTACTGAGCCCGTGAGCCACAACTACTGAAGCCCACGTGCCTAGAGCCTGTGCTCCGCAACAAGAGAAGCCACCGCAATGAGAAGCCCTCGCACCACAACGAAGACCCAACGCAGCCATAAATAAATAAATAAATAAATAAATAAATTTATAAAAATAATCAGTTGCCTTAAAAAAAAAAAAAAGCTGGGAGAGTCCATCAGGCCGAAGATAATGTTTTGTAATTAGAACTCACGTGCACGTGAGTGACAGGGTGGCTTGTGAATTGAGCAGATACGGCTGTGCTCATGGGGACCTTCGGTGTGGGGGATGCCCTTTTTGAATCTCAGGGGCTTTTTTGTGAGACGAACACCAGACTTTGCCGCTTTTTCTTCAGAAGCATTTTCTGTTCATCTGCACAGTTGCATTTTGATTGTGTTCAGGGTCCCTCCTCTTCAGAACCCTGGAATGCGTCTGACTCGGGTGCCCTGATTTAGCCCCAGGATGGTGTGGAGCCTCTGTAAGGTGTGCTCAGATTAAACTGGAATTTGGTCCTTAAAGAACTTCTTGCTAGTAACATTCGCTGTTTAAAATGTGTCCAGTTGTGTAGTCAGTCACATTTTCATTATTTACAAAAAGAAACTGTGAAACCTCATGCCTAAGAAGTTTCTCTAATAGAGAGGCTTTGGGGTCATGTGGTCTATTGTGACGACCACTGCTTTGCTGCAGTAAAGCAGCCACGGAGCATCTGATCTGTAAACGAGTGGGTGAGGCCGGATCCCGTAACGCTGACGTAAAAATAGGCGAGGGCTGGATGTGACCCTTCATCCATGCTCTCAGTTCTCCAGCTCAGGTGAGGTATGTCATTTTCATGTATACTTCCATGTGCCTGTACTTAGGAAAGAGGAAATATTTAATGGAAATTTTCCGGGTTTCCCTGGTGGCGCAGTGGTTAAGAATTCGCCTGCCAGTGCAGGGGATGCGGGTTCAAGCCCTGGTCCGGGAAGATCCCACATGCCGCGGAGCAAATAAGCCCGTGCGCCACAACTACTGAGCCTGCGCTCTAGAGCCCGCGAGCCACAACTACTGAAGCCCACGCGCCTAGAGCCCGTGCTCCGCAACAAGAGAAGCCACTGCAGTGAGAAGCCTGCGCACCACAACGAAGACCCAAAGCGGCCAAAAATAAATAAATTTATATAAAAAAAATTTTCCTTCTATCAGTGTGGCAAGTTACACAGTTTTGTTTTTTTAAAAACAATTAGACAACTTCTGATTTACCTGGATCTGAATTAAAATCACCTCAGATGTGTTCGAGAATTCTAGTAGTTGCCAGTCATGACTATTTAAGGAAAAAGTAACTCTCTTGTGGGCTCCTGAGGTGGACACTATTAGATTTCTCCCCGAATAGTGATTCACCGAAACACCGCATTATTTTGAAACTTTGATTTCCAGAGGGCCCGGTGTTTAGGGCCTGGTCCCGCGTTCGCAGGGCACTCACGTGAACCCCTCCCGTCGTGTTGGGGAGGAGGGCCCTCACTCCCGGCCCTCACACCTGCCCTCGTGTGTTCTCTTGGTTCCGGGGCTAGAGCTCTGCAAACCTAGGGAGGGAAGCAGCAGGCCCCCCTGCAGTCGGCTCTGGACCCCGGCAGGGTGCTGGGGATCTGCCTCACTGCAGCCCCCGTGTCCACATGGCAATACAGCCCAGGAGGCAGGCCTCCCCCTCCACACGGTCGGGGACCCAGTTCCACTGGGCACCTCCTCCAGCCACCTACATTCTGTGAATCCCTTGGGAGACTTTTTTCCCTTTTCTAACGTGTGGTTAATGGCTCTACTACATTGTTTCTATTAAACTGGCCAGCGGTTTCTCTCCACAGCAGTTGCTTCTGAAAATCTTGGGTCAAGGAGATGAGTGGCCTCGGTTGTTACTAGAAGTGAGCACGAGAGCCCGCATGCTGAGCAGACGCTGCCTGGCGCTGCCCGCCCGTGTCTCGTTTTTGAATAGTTACCAGAATCTGTTTGCGCGAATAGTTAAGATAGGCTTAGCCATTCCTTGGAGTTAATTCTCAGCGGCAGCTCACTTTGTGAACACGTTCACTTATGAATACCTGTAGCATTTTGATGGTGCCAGAAGATGGTGAGCTTGCACCTAGGCAATTAGGGCAGTTTCTGAGGTCCAAGGATGTAGCCTGGGGTTGGTGTTCATTAGTGGACCTACTGTTTCTCTGTGGACTCTTGAAGTGTGTACTTCATGTTTTCATGGTACTCTCAGATGTTAATAAGTACTCCAGATTAACGAGAATAACTGATCACCCTCAGAATTCACTACTTGCATTATATGTGTTTCTATTTGTATTGGTGCCCAGTGGAACCCTGCCTCCCCTCAAAGGGACAGTATTCAGCTTTTAGTCTAGACTTTCTTAGGCGAGTATGCTTGGTCTGCGAGGTCTCCAGTTTGAGATATACCGGTATAAGGTATTCTTTAAAGAAATACCTGGTTGCATGTGTTTGAAATGACAGTAGATGTTTTCTGAGCTAAAGAATGGTACTAAATGGGCAATAATGGAATTTTTCCGGCCTGCATGGAAGGCACCTTCTTTACTTTGTTTAGTACATCGGAATCCCAAACAAAGCTGGATGATAGAACATTCCTGGGAAGAATCCTAACTAGCCTTAGTAACAGGATATAATAATGCCTGTGTCATCTAACCAGGGACAAATGCTTTACTTTTCCAGCACATAACTTAGCAGAGGGTCTTATAAAGCTCTCTTAGCTTTTTAAGCGTGGCATTCACAGGTGGACCGTCCTTGTTCACATTCCCTCCTCTGTGTATGCCAATGGTCAACTTGTGTTCTAATTCTCTCCTATTACTTGCTTTTCAAAGATGCAGTTTTGGATTTGTAAATTCTAAGTGTCTGGGTTGCAGCTTGAAACAGTAGCCAATTTGTAGAAGAAAACTGTTATTTGCATGTAAGCCTGAGCAGTTTTGCAAAGGGCCCAGAGAAAATAAATGACACGGTAAATCAGATACTTGTGAATGGGGAAATATGATGGCTACTCTTTTTAGGCAGTTAAATTACTTAACGGTGGTGCACAAAGACAAAATCCTATCTGTATCCTGTCCTAAAATGAAAAGCTGAAACCAGAGAACTTTTGCTAATTGTAAAAGGCATTTAATAAGCCTGTATCCATAATGGACTGTTAAAGTTTATTATTAGACTAAAAAGTAGCTGCTTGGGGTTTAAGAAGCAGCTAGTATTAGATTAAAACACAAGCAAGCTATCAGTTAAATTCTAATTGGGGAGGAGAATAATTTTTTTAAAGTTTTCTGAAAGTGCTGTGATAAAAAATGCAAAATAAACACTAGGGTTTTTTTTGTTTTGTTTTTTTAAGAGATAATATTGGACTAGTAATTCTTGCCTTGCAACTGGCCAGACACCTTATACGTAGAGTTGACTGTCTTAATAACCCAAAACCTCAACGTGATGGACAAGTCCTGCACAAGTTCTCCTTCTGAAATATTACCCATTACTTGCTTGCTGCCGTTCAGCAGCTTGTCAGACTCCCAAACTGTTACACATATCTAAAAACCCAGGAAATGTTGTCTTGGTTGCTGCAAGAAATGAAAGCTGGGATTATTATTTATTCTTATAACAGGGAACCTATTATAGTACCCTTAAAATAATGACATGATTAAAAGTGTTAGATCCAATTTGCCTACAAATAAAACATACCTCTTCCTTCTGAAACTGAAAACTAATTCAGGGACATGGTGGTTTTGACTCAAAGATAAAAGCCCAGCTGTATTCTATAGCTACACAAGGGCATATGTTAGGGAGAGTGCACCTGAAAACCTCAAAGGACATTTTCACAGTGAGACTTTTACTTTTCTCTCTTCGCTTGGCTCTGTGGTCTTGGCAACCGGCATCCGTGAAGGACCCCCCTCAGTCTGGATGCTCAGCTGTCAATACATCCCCAGTAAAGCCCCTTCGTTTGGCAGTAGGAAGGCAGAAAAGCATCAAGAAATCTTTAATTCTGATTGAGCCCATTTCAGTGATGGAAAAACATGTTCTGGACTGTAAATGCCAGGCAAGAGTACATCCAGCACTTTTGGTAACATTTCTTAAGATTCCTGTTATGGGATAGAAGCTCTGAGTTTAGCATGGTATTTCATTTAGTTGAGCATTATTGGGGATTATTGCCAGCTATACTTCGTGAACACTGCTGCTGAGTTTTGATCGCCTTTCCCACTGATAAGGTGGGTTACATTTTCTGACCTCTGAGATGTCTCTTTTGTTGAATGTCCCTAAAAGTTTATCCTCTTTGAGTCAGTTTAACCGTTGGTACAATTCACTAATTCAAGGAATTGGCATGTAGTTGTTACTTTTAAACAGATTTATAGATTTATTTGAGAAAGCACCTCCAAACGTGGTGCTGGGAAAGATATTAATGGCATAAATTGGGTCCAGCTGCCGTCGAATGCGCGTTGAGTTTTATTGAAAATGGCAGTGGTTGAATAAACCTTCTTTCACTTGGGACCTCCATTAGCCTATCATCATGGAAATAAGGATAATCTGAGCAAGATGGTGTCCTCCAGTGACAAACTGAGGAAGTTAATTCCTGGAATTAAAGTTACAAAATGAAAAAGCAATTTTTTTTTCTTGGCTTAAAACCTGACTAACCAATGTTTCGAGAACACCTACCACTAAGAGAAAACGGGAAATAACAAGATTACAGTTGTTGGAAATGTTTTCTTTTACAAATTGGAAAGGCACAGACATACTAGGAGGCTGCAAACATTTCTGGAACCTTTCCACTAAGGCTTTCAAAGAGCATTTGGCAAACTCAGTAAAATTCAAGTATGTGAATTGTTGATGAGAAAAGTAAACCTAGAACTCAGGATACCGCTGTGGATCCCGTGGCCAGAGGACAGACTTTTCGAGGCCACGCCTAGCCCCGTAATCCCACGCCCACACTTCTTCACCTTTTACCACAAAGTAAAAGGAGGCAGGAAACAACGCGTCGTCCGTCCTTTCCTCGCGTCCCCGCTCAGGCACCTCGAAAGCCAGAGAAGCGGCCCCGCAAGTCAACCACCGGCCCTCAGCCTCGCCCTCGGCCACGTCACATCACGCCCTGAGGGCTTTCGGACTGACCTCTAAGTACACAGGCTGAATAAAAGGCGTCCAGGTTCAAGAAGATTATCACTCGATAACTATGTTTTTTTAGAAAACTTGACGCGCCCCTGGGTAGGGAGGAGAGGGAGCCAATCGCGCATGCGCGCCCCGCCCCGCCTCCCCCGGCGTCGCGCAGTTCGTGCGTCACCGGCCGACCGCCTCCCGCTCCTCCCCCTGCCCGCAAGCTCCACCGAAGACTGGTTCCATCGGAAATTTAATGAAAACTAACGGTGAAACCAAAAGGAATTAGAGCGTCCTTTATAACGTCGCGGCGTTCTCTTTCTTTCTTCCTTCGGTGTGGACTGGGAGTCCTAGGATAGATATATTTTTCCTCAAATCTCTTTAAAAAATGTTTTTTTAATTAAAGCATCCTCCCCCCTCCTGGAATGGTTTCCTCCGCCTCTCCCGCCCGCGCGGGCGGAACCACTCCGGGCTTCTCGGTGGGGGCACGGGCTGGTGCGGCGCAGGGGGTCGGGCAGCCACTCCAGCGTCCCGCCTGGCTTTGGAGCTGCTGGGATCGTGCTGTCTTCCCGGGCTGCGAGTCTGTCGGCGATCCGCGTGCCTCGCGGGGTGGGGGCGTCGGACGGCCCGCTCCCCCACCACGGCCCGGGCGGTGGTACCGCCCGGCCGAGTCACGCGCCTCGAGGCGGGCGCGGCGGATCTGTGAGGGTACACGGTGAGGGGAGCTACTCCGCAGACCCGGAGGGAGGCCGAGGGTGTGGGGAGGGGGGAGGGCCGGAGACCCAGCAGGGGGGCGCGGCGCGACGCGACGCGACGCGACGCGACCTGGAGCTTGGAGCCAGGGCGGCTCCCCGGCCTGTCCGGTCAGTCGGGCGGCGCGGTCCAGGGCGAGGGGGGCCGAGCCCGCCGGCCGGGGAGGCCGGGCTGAGGGGCGGGGGGCGGGGTCCGGCGACCCTGGAGCTGAGGGGGCGACCAGTATGGCGGGTGCGGTCGGGCGCGGCCTGGTTGCGGAAGGGGTGGGTCGCGGCGGCCGGAGGCACTGGGTCTCCAGCGCGGGGATACTTGGCAGCCCTGCGGGGGCCCTCGGAGTGGCCGGGGGACCCGGGTCTCCGAGAGGACATGCTGAGGCGCCAGGTTACCAGTGGTTGAGTGACAGTGGCGCGACGCCGCGGTGCCTTCGGGTGTCACACGCCTGTCCCCCGTGCAGGAGGCCGGGCCGCCGTCGGGGAGCTGCAGCGTGTCTGATGCGGGTCGAGAGCTGCCGTGCTCGGCGCCTCCTTAACCCTCCGTGGTCCTCGGGCGGACCGCAGTGGGGTAGAGGGACCCGGGCCAGGGTGCACCGCGGAAGAGGGTCGTGCTCACGTCACTGTCGCGCTGGGAGGGGGCGTGGACAGGACCCTACCCTTCAAGGTATAATGTTGAGCTTGTCGGGCGGGGGAGCGTTTCTGCCTCTTGGTTTCTGGAAGGCTGGTTGGAAAGGAAGGACTGCTGGGCAGCCGACAGAGATTGGAATCGGAGAGTGAGTGGAGACCCGGCGTCATGCTGGCCGAGTTCGGGTGCCACGGGCCGTAGTTCTCTCCCAGGCCTGTGGGGGCTCAGCTTTAGGCTGGTGCCGAGAGAGGTATTTGGACCTGTTGGAGGTCACCTGGCTGCTCTGGGCTGGAGACGGACGTTTTTCCGCGTGCGTAGGTCTGGAGAGCTAAGTTTTATCTAGGCTGTGGCACCCCTGATCCCTGATAGTGAGAACTCTTGTCAGACAGGAGTGCTTCTCATTTAAAACAAAGTAAGAGTAGCCCGTCCCACTTTGATCGTGGATGCTGGGAAGTAGCTTAGCAACATCACCTCTGCTCTCTCCTTCCCATGTGAGGGTGGGCCTGTGGTCGGAAGGGTTAAATGGGCATGAGGTGGGTGCTGCCCCCTAATAACCAAGAGCAGGAAGGGTGAGGACTTTATATTTTTAAATATCTTATGTTTTATATAGACGTTTAAGTATAAGTACTTGTGTCACAAGGGCTTCTTTATGAAACATTGCTGTAGACTTTGACCACAACATCAGCTTTCTGTCGCCTGCTGCTTACCAGGCAGGTGGCCTGCTGAATCATTCAGAACCACTTCCTCCGTGTGATGTTCTCATTTGAGGTTGGCTGTAAGCTGCTTGAATTTTTTTTTTTCCCCATGCCCCCTGCTCTTAGAATTGGCTCTGATTTTTTTTCCTTACCGAGAAAGCGTCAGGCCTTAGAGCTGAGGTGTTGACCGCCGTTGCACTGCCTGACTCGTTGGAAATGGCCTTGCTGGCTGTCCCTTGGGCGGGGTGGCGGCTGTGTGGCCCTGTTGCGTATAGACGTTCGTGTTGACGTCATCCACGAGCGTTCCCCTTTCTGTGGCAACAACCGTTCTCTCTCCAGGCAGCTCCTAAATTCACTTACTTGTCTGCCCGCCGTCAGCGTGGTGCCCGCTGTGTGTCGGGAACTGAGAGGGTGATGGCTGGGTGTGAGCGCTGCCGAGGGCCCTCCCCGAGCAGGGGGCATGGCGGGAGAGGCCGCGCGGTGAGGGGAAGTGAGCCGCTGGAGGTCTGGGGCGGCGTTCTGGGCCTTTCTCACCAGCCCTGCCCTCTTGGTCCTCTGCTGTTCAGAATCTCCATGGAACTCAGGGTCTTCCAGCTGAACGTCCTCCTGTCTTACACCGTCTTCTGTCCCGCTGCTCACCTCCCTCCGGGAGCCCCCCGTGCCCTGGCTCTCCACGCCTGCCAGCTGCCCCTCCTGTCCCCCGTCTGATCCCCAGATGTCTCTTTTGGGTTGGCTCCTACTGACCCTCGCGCTCTAGCCTGTGCCGGGCAGGTGCGGCGGCCCGCGTCACCTGAGTGGTTGACCGCAGACATTGGGTGGTGGCAGAGCGAGCAGGCAGGTAGAGAAGTGGCTCCGAGTGCGGCCGCCAGCGGGAGGCCTCTCGAGGGCCCGTGGCGGGACCCGCCGGGCCCGGTGGTCGAGGATGCCGCTCCCCGGGACCGCTCCGCGGACTCCCCGCCCCCGCCGTGCGTGTTCACACTGTCTGCTGCCCTGCCTCCGTCCTCCGGGTTCAGCATCCCAAGCAGGTGCCTCTGACTGGCCAGGCCACGCTCAGGCCTGCGCCTGCCGACCAGGGGCTGAGCACACAGCATGTCTGACCTTTGATTCTGTAATGGGGGGTGGCGTTCTCCAGAGAGAAGAGGGTTTGGATCCTGCCGGTGTCCACTACTCAGTCAGACATTGGTAACCGAAATTGTCCTTCACTGTTTTGAGCCCGGCTGTCCAAGAGAACTTCCTGTGGTGATAGAAATGTCCCTCCCACGGTCTGTGCTGTCCTTTTAAAATGGTGGCCGTGAGCCACATGTGGCTGGTGAGACAGGAAGGGGGCTCTTCATCGTCATTAATTCAGATCTGAGCTGCCACACGTGGCTCCCAGCTACTGTCTAGGATGCTGTGGTCTGGAGAAGACGTGTTCCCACTTTAGCCTGACTCCCAGGCCCTGCCGTGTCACACGTGTCATGTCGTCTGGGCTGTCACTGTCCCGCCTCTGTTTCTCCACTACCTGCTGGAGCCCAGTGGACAGGCGCCCCACCTTAAGGTTTCCCCGCAGAGGGCGCGTGCGCCTGCGTCCCCGCCACGCCCTCCCTGCCCTCTGCTGCCCTCCTCCAGGGCGATTTTGCTCCTGTGGTCTCCGGAGTGATACCGGACTTTGCCTCACTGCCTGTCCTCCTTTGTCACCTTGACCACCTCTTCCTCCCTCGCACGTCTGAGCTCTGGGGCCCAGGTCCCCCAGCCCTGACTGCCCCACTCCCATCTCCCGTGGCCTGTCCTCATCATCTCCACTGGAGGCTTAGTAGGCGCTGCTCTCGGCCGCCTTCTCCTGTCTCCCACGTACGCTGCTTCCCTCTCTGTGCTCCACAGTCCGCCCGTGAGCAGCGTCTGCGTATCTCTTCGGGACACAGTCACGCTCTGACGGTCCTCAGCGCCTTCCCCCACCCGCCCTGGCCCGGGCCAGCTGGCTTCCCTGCGTCCACCCTGGCTCCTGCACAGTGGCCAGAACGATCTTTTAAAATAACATTCTAATTTATTGTGTTTCTCATCAGAACCCACCGAAGGTTCTCTAATCTCTGAAGAAAAGTTCAGGGTCTTACCATGGCCTAGAAGGGTCCCTAAAATCCACCTTCTGCTTGTCTTCTGCTCTCGCCCCCCAGCTCTGCAGACATTCAGACCCCGTCACGGCCCCTCCTCAGCCCCCGTGGCGCCCTCTGTTCCTTCGGCTGTCACCTGGGAGCCCTTTCGTCCGAAACTACATCCCACCTCCTCCGGTGTTTCTCTGCCCTGGACCCCTGTCCTTGTGTCCCTAACGCGGTCACCGCACGAGAGGAAGCGGTGTGCCGCGCGTCCCTGCCCGCCTGGAAGGTAAGCTCCGTGAGGCAGCATCACATCACCTGAAACGTCGCCCGGCACACGGGAGCCGCTCTGCTGCTGTCCATGGAACAGATGCCCCCAGGGCGTCGTCACGTGTGTGTGTGTGCGCGTGCGTGTGTGTGTGTCTCCCCATCTGCCCACCTCGTGGCCCTGCCGGCACGGTCCTGAGTGAAGGGTTCCTGTGTGATCCCGCGTTATGTCTCCCCCCTCCTTGCCCTAACTCCTTGTGGGCAGGGACGGCGTCTGCTTTGTGTCTCCTGCAGCCGATGCAGTGCTGGCCCGGAGCGGGTGCTGGGCACTGCTGCCTGGCTGGGTGACCGGCCTCTGCTGGACAGAAGCCCGTTGAGGACAGCAGAGGTCGCTGGGCTCCGGAGCTGGCAGGCTCTGGGGCCAGCTCATGGCATTTCCCTCCTCTCCCCAGCAGGCCTGGCCCAGTCTCCAGGGCACCATGAATGCCATCGTCGCGCTCTGTCACTTCTGCGAGCTCCACGGCCCCCGCACGCTCTTTTGCACAGAGGTCCTGCACGCCCCACTCCCGCAAGGGGCGGGGAGTGGGGACGGCCCCGGCCAGGGCGAGCGGGCCGAGGAGGAGGAGGGCGGCATCCACATGAGCAGCCGCGGCCGCGCCCACAGCCCGGCCGAAGGGGCCGGCGCGGAGTCCAGCAGCCCGGGGCCCAGGAAGTCGGACATGTGCGAGGCCAGTGTCTCCTGGGGCGTTGGGGCTCGGGCTTGACCTCCTGGGGGTGGGCAGGAGGCCGCACGGCGTGGCCGTGGCCTCATGGGCGTGGGCCACGTGGTGTGCGCTTGCTGCTTTCCTTCCCTCTGGTCCTTTCCCTTCGTCCCAGCTTTAGCTTTTTCAAACCACTCTGGGCCAGCAGACACTGGCCACCACCGTTGGGTCTGCCTTTCCAGCCTCCCCTCGCTCACTCGTGTCCATGTGCTGCCTCCTCGCCTCCCGTCCCCTCAGTCTGGCGTCCTCCTCGCGGGCACCCTGCCCGCTTCGTGAGCTCTGGGGGATGAAGGTTAGGTCCCCGCACCAGGCCGCTTCTTCACGTGGAGCCCTGGGTCGGGACTGGAAGTCAGGGTGGCGTTGGCCCTGTCACTACAGGGTGGACAGAAATCCAGCCGTGTTAGCTTGGTTCCACTGAGAAGCAGTCGGTGAGCTCGAGCTTGACTGATTGATTGTGAGGGATCGAGGGCGGGGAGAAGAGGTGGGGAGGGCCCTCCGCTGTGATCGGCCGCTGCCTGTGATGGCGAGGCAGGCAGGCAGGAGGCCTGGGCGGCGGGGGGCCTTGGGGGCGTGTCCTTGAGCTGGAACGGCCTTGGGAGGCGTCCTGCATCGCCCAGGGAGGGGCTGGCTCTGGGGCCTCTGTGCGCAGTCCCAGGTTGGGGGCTGCCGCCGGGGCGCACAGCCTTGGTGCCAGCGTGACGGTGGCTTCAGAGGGGCAGCAGCCAGGGCCGCCGGTCCAGTCCCTTCCCCATGGCAGGGGGTCTGAGCGTGTGTTCTCAGGCGGCCACGCCAGTGCCAGAGTGTGGCAGCCTCCTTTGGCACGAGGTCCCTGCCAAGTGGTCGTGCCCGGATCGAGGACGGAGGCTCCGGGCCTCAGTTTTGCCGCCTGTGAGGTGGGGATTCTCCCGGTAACTCTCACAGGTTTGCTCCTTGGATTAGGTGAGGTGATGGGTACAGAGCTCTTCGGGATCCCTGCTGCGTAAGTGCCAGTAGATTAGGTCCGGTGACCTCCGTGCTCAGTAGATTCGATGCCCTCTGACGACCTTTGTGATGTGTGCATCCTGACTTTCCTGCTCGGGAAACACGGAAATCCTCAGTCAAGTATAACTCTAGGAGCCGGTTGTTTTTATGCGAAAACAGATTGAATTTTCTGCTTGAGGTTTGCATAAGAGTCAGCGCGTGTGTTGCCGGCTGACTGGTTTTCTTTTCTTTCTCGTGGGCAGGGCTGCCGGTCACTCGCTGCGGGACATCCCGGGTACATCAGCCATGACAAGGAGACCTCGATCAAGTACGTCAGTCACCAGCACCCCAACCACCCCCAGCTCTTCAGCATCGTCCGCCAGGCCTGTGTGCGGAGCCTGAGCTGTGAGGTGAGTACCCGTGACCCGGCGCCTCTGCGAGAGTCGCTCACGTGCACGCCAGCACGCTCTGAGCAAGCTCGGTGTCGGCTATGGGAAGGAAGGCAGACGGCAGCCCGGAGACGGCCGGGCAGGTCCTGGAGACGGCAGGGCTGGTCTCCGGAGTGAGTCACGTTGCACCCCAGTTCGTTGCTAACTTACCGTTTTAAGCACCAGGCTTTCATTATTCGTTCTTCGTGGACGTGTTGCTAAGGTGTGAAGTGTTAGTAGGTGTGTGGCTCCCATCACATGTCACCTTCTTATCGTCTCTGTCACGTCACAGCCTCAGTGCTCATCACGTGCTCTCTGAGCCGACCGAGGCGTGAATCTGTGTTTCTAAGACACGTGGCTGCCGTTGTCGAGTTGTGTTAGCTTCTGTGTCTTTGTCACAGAGAGTTCACAGTCTAGTCGCTCACACTTCCTGTCACTGCCCCACTTGATCGTCCTCACTCACTGCTGCCATGTGCCCGCCTGGCTGTGTCCCTGCTGGTGGGCAGCTGATGGTGTCTGGTGGGGTTGTGTGTAAGAGTGGGTGTGGTGTGAGGGAGACCCAGGTTCTCTCCTACACATAACACATGCAGATTTTTTATTACGTGGACTCTGCAGTGGCTGTTCGGACTTGCCAGTTCTTTGGTATATTCCAGATGAGTGATGTTGGCAAATCTGAGCCTGGGGTAGATATAATACTTGTATATGAATTATTTATGACTCAAGGTAAGAAAAATTAACGAACCTACTGGTCCTTGGGTTTCATGGTAACAAACGTTCTCTTTAGGAAGTTCCATCACAGGAGAGATGAAAGCAGAGTTTTCCTTTCTCATCCCTGCCCTTTCCACTCTCCCTGTAACTGGTGCTGGTTAATTATGGCAGAAAGAAAAGTCTGGGCGGGAGGGTTTGACTGCTGCAGCGTGCAGAGGGCGGTGTCCTGGAGCGGCTGTCCTTGTGTCCCAGGTGTGCCCCGGCCGCGAGGGCCCCATCTTTTTTGGGGACGAGCAGCACGGCTTTGTGTTCAGCCACACGTTCTTCATCAAGGACAGCCTGGCCCGGGGCTTCCAGCGCTGGTACAGCGTCATCGCCATCATGATGGACCGCATCTACCTCATCAACTCCTGGCCCTTCCTGCTGGGCAAGATCCGTGGGATCATTGACGAGCTCCAGGGCAAGGCGCTCAAGGTGGCCCCGAGGCAGGGCAGTGGGTGGCGGGGAGGGAGGGCTCTGTGCGAGGGGCCAGGAGCAGGGTGGCGTTCCTGCCTGGGGGTCCCCTGGCCGCCGCGGAGTCGGAGTCGCGGCGATAAGCCCGGGGTCAGCCGGTGCTGCTGGCTTCAGTGGTCTCTCTCAAGTCTGTCACTGTCCTGCCTCTCGTTTGGCTCTGGCTTTGCTGCAGTCAGATGCCTAGTTTGATCCCCGCTGTCTCTGCTTCCTCTGACCGTCGTTTCAGCAGCCTGTCCGCTAACGGTGTGGCAGACCCGCACCTACCGTGCATCTCCAGCGACGGCCCTGCACCTCCGGGGCCGCCCAGGATAGGCCGGTGGTGCTCTGGTAACAAGGAGTGCTTCAGCCCCAGCGGCTTGTTTCTGTTCTGTGTCCATCGCAGGCAAGCAGGGGTCCGCTCGCTGTGGTCAGGCTGGAGTGGCGTTGCTGCTCAGCTGCCTGCTGGGGTGCGCAGGTGGGGCCGGAGGCCTGGCTCCTCTCCCCTCCTCGCAGGAAGTGGTCACGTGTCCCGCCCACACAGGGTCTGAGCAGCGGACGCCCCCTGTGCCTGGGAACGGGGGTGCCTGGAAAGTGCGGACGCCCCCTGAGCCCCGTCAGGTGCCGACTCATCGGCGTCGGGGAGGCTGCAGGAGAGACTCCTAACTGAGCCTCTTCTCGGGCGGCTCCTGATCCAGCTGGGGGACAGAGCTGTTCTCTCTGGGATGAGACCGGGGACCCTGCTTTGCTCTTGGTCCAGAGAGCAGACTGGGGCCTGGGCTGCCGGCTGGTCTTGTTGTTAAGGGTCTTTCCCCTTCCCCTTGTGTGTCAGGTGTTTGAGGCGGAGCAGTTTGGGTGCCCGCAGCGTGCCCAGAGGATGAACACTGCTTTCACACCGTTCCTGCACCAAAGGAACGGCAACGCTGCCCGCTCGCTGACGTCCTTGACGAACGATGACAGCTTGTGGGCGTGCCTGCACACCTCCTTCGCCTGGTAACCAGACTCGGTCTTCTCGTGGCTGCTGGGGTGTTGGCCGGACTGTGCCTAGGTTGGGGGGGACAGTTGCTGACAGGCCTGTGCTGTGACGCGTGAGTCCTGAACTGGGTTCGGTCCTCCTCGCCTCTGAGTGCATGGAAGTCGCGTTTAAGCGGAGCTCACGTACCAGCGATACTTTTCAGGTGAAGTTCCTAGACCAAGACTAGCGGTCTCCCTTTTTGTGAGCAGCAGTGAATGCTTGTCTCGCACAGCGCTTGTGAGTCAGGACTCGGAGCTGGGCTGAGCTGGGCCGTTCTGGCCCTGGTTCTCAGGCGGAGCTGCTGTCGTCTGAAGGCTGGGCTCCCTCGGGGCCGGCAGGTTGGTCTGGCCGTGGGCGGGAGGCCTCTGCTCCTCGCCGTGGTCGTGCGGGTGATGCGGGGAGAGTGAGGTGGACTCTGCTGGCTCTCGCGACCCAGCCTCAGCGCACACAGGCCCTGCCTGCACCTGCTCTTGTTAGAAGTAGCTCAGCCTAGGTGGGAGGGGAGGACCGGTCTCCGCCTTTGGAAGGGAGGAGTATCGACAGATTTGTGGACACACTTAGGAACCACCACAGTCTGTCCTCCGGCCACAGATTGTTTCTGTTCCTCCCACTGCAGGATGCGTTCCTTCCAAAGACCCCCAGATTCTCATTCCTGTGCAGCACCACCTAAATCAGGTCCTGGTGTGGGTGACGTCCTCACATGTAAATCCTTGAGTGCAGCTCCTGAGAACCTGCAAACTAAAGAGAAAAATATTTGTCTCCCCCACCCGACATACAGTTCCTCTTGTCTTTTAGAAATTATTTTAATTTGGGAAATTTTCAGACAGACCCAAAGTATAATACTACAGCTAACTTCACACGCTCCTACTTTAGCAGTTAGCGACATTTTACTGCTTTTTCATCTGTCCTTCACTTTTTTTTTTTCTGGAATGTTTTTTAAAGCAAGTCTTAGTTGTATCACTTCAACCGTAAACCCATTATCACATCCAACAAAATGGACTCATCGCTTAGTATCATGCAGCCCAATCCACGTTCACTTTTCCTGCTTTGCCTCAGAGTTGACCCTGGCATTGGGACCTGTGCACCACCACACAGGGCGCGGATCGTGCCAGGCCTCTGAGTCTAGAGCAGCGCCTCGTGCGCCTCTGCCCCAGCCTCCCTGCCTTCGGTTGGAGGCCTGGGCTGTGCGTCCTGTAGGAGCCCCTCTGGCTGGTCAAATCCTCGTGGTGGTACTCAGCTCGTTCTTCTATGCCCATGTTTTAACCAGTTGTTAGCTCAAGAGGGTTGATTGGCTTCGGGTCTGGTTTTCCTTTTGGCGAGAACACTGCATAGGTGGCACTTTGTTCCCAGGCTCCTGAAGGCGTGCGGCAGCCGGCTGACCGAGAAGCTCCTGGAAGGCGCGCCCACTGAGGACACCTTGGTCCAGATGGAGCAGCTTGCGGGTGAGCTGGGAGGTGCTCGTGCTGGGAGCCTCTGTCGGCGGTGGCCTGGGGTCGTTCCGTGCTCAGCTCCCCTCTCCTCCATCCCAGCAGAGAGAGCTGACAGAGGGGACCCCAGAAGCAGCATCCACAAAAGCTGGCCCTTTGCTCTTCGTGGTTTTATTGTGATTTCCTGCCTCATCTTCCTTGACAGTCACGTGTAAGCGTCTGTCCGGGCAGGTTGGGAAAGACCACCCCCGGGGCTGTCGCTCTGGAGAGGTGGGTTGAGTGAGGCTTTTGTGTCGCTATTGTACAAGAAGCACTTACTCGGCCTGTCTGGATGGGGACCTGCTCTCTGCTCTTCAGCAGTAAAATGCTGTGCTTCGTTCAGTTGGACCCGAGGTTTTCATCAGGGTGGTGGTTCCCAAGCCTCCTGGTAACTGGGCCTCCCTCCCCAGGTTTGCCATCAGATCTCCACATCTGGGTGTTCTAAGTAACTGCCCAGGGGAGTCTGGGAGTCTGCTTTTCTTTTGGAGATGATTGGATTTTCAGTGACATAGGTCCAGGATCTCAAATGTGGGGCGGGGTGAACGAGACTCATGATGCCTCTTGTGTGTCCTCTGTTACAACGTGCTGCTTTTTGCAAATGATTGACTTTAACAAGCTGGAGCTGTTTCAGGCTTGTTCCTGTCGTCCGGTGACTTGCATCTGAGCAGGCTTCCCTGCGAAGGGGAGGGCGGGCTGGTTCATTCAGGGCAGGGCTCGCTCAGCGGAGACAGAAGCGCGGTCCACTTTCGCGCCCTCACGGTACGGTCGGCCCGGAACCATTTATCGTAGCGATCACACGTTTCTAGGTTAGTGAAGGTGGCGAGGGCAGTCTGCTGGTGAGGTTTATTTGTACGGAGAGCCGCGGGTGTCGGGAGAGAGGAGTGCAGGCATGCAGTGCTCACTGTCACGGCTTGGACGGCGTTTTGGTCGCACGGTGAGCATAGGGCTTCAGAGCACACGCGGCAGCTGTACAGACGTGCCTTCCGCTCCGGGCTTCAGGACGTGTGTGTGTGCTGTGTGCACGGCAAGGCCCCTTCCCTCGAGCCGTGCAGTGAGGGTGCTGCAGGCCTGGGGTTGTCGTGACGATGAATTGAGGTAGCAGGTATTGCTTTCTGTAAGACGGGGAGAACGGTACTGACCCAGGGCAGGCGAGAGGATTAAAGGACAGAATGTGTGGACGTCTTCAGGGTAGCGCCCACACGCTGTACCGTCCTTACCGTTGACTTGACTTTTCCCGCCGGCAGTGGACACAACATAGCAGACTGAACGCCCCGGCCCACCCCAGGGCTCCAGTGGCGGCAGGTAGTGTAGACAGCTGGTCCGAACCAGAAATCAGTAGCTTTCTGGCCGGTTTAACCACGGGATGTCTTGGGCTGAAGTGGTCGTGTGCAAAGACTTGCATCCAGAGAACGAAGGAATCTAGGGCCGCACATTTCGTAACTGAATGTGTTGTCTGTCTTGCAGACTTGGAAGAGGAATCAGAAAGCTGGGGCAACTCTGAGGCCGAAGAGGAGGAGAAAGCCCCTGTCTTGCCCGAGGGGGCCGAGGGGCGGGAGCTGACCAAGTGCCCAGCGGATTCGTCCTTGCTCTCAGACTGTGGAAACTGGCAGCCCCGAAAGCTCTCTGTCTTTAAATCCCTTCGGCACATGAGGCAGGTAGGTGGTAAAGGGGTAGAGCCCGGATCAGAAACTCAGGACAAAGCCCTGTCCTCTCCTTCCAGCTCATCTCCATCCAGCACACTTTGTCCTTTGGGTCTGTTGTGTTCAGGGGTGACCATGAACCTTCTTGGTGGGTGGCTGAAGATGACAGGGGGCATCTGGGGTGTCTTAGCCCCAGGCTCGGTGAGGATGGAGGGGGTTTCTCTAAAGAAAGGCCCAACGGTTGGCTTCTCATAGTTCTGTAATCTTGTCATTCTGGAACCTTCTAAAGGAATTGAACAGCATTGTTGGTTTGCGCACAGCATAGATGCTTTGCAAATTGAAAACAGTGGCCTTCCTTACAAAGAATTGGAAACAAGCTGAACGTACGACCCTGGGAATCGCATCCGCGCGATGGCCCGTCGTTCGGTAGGGGCAGGAGCGTGCCCTGCAGTGGGGGTGGGGTGGGGGGGGCGGGTGTGACCGTCGGCGGTGCTCGCCGACGCCACGGGTCTCACCGCACGGGAGGGCAGGGGGGGTGACCACTAGCTCACAAAGCAGGCTGTCCTTCCTTAGACTCTCTCTCTGTTTACTTTTACATTGAGCATGAATTCTATCAGAAAACAGTTATTTCTATTTTGGAAAATGAAGTAAAGCCTGATTTACCAGCAGGTGTTCTGTGGGGCTTTGGGGTGAAAACCATTCATTCAGATCATCCTTGATTTGGCTGCAGTCCTGTTGATTACAGTGGGTTACAGCTAATGGATTGCAGCGGGAGGGGATCTTGAGTTCCACTGGAGGGGGAGTCCTTGGGGGCTGGTGGGCTTTGCTGAAAGGCAGTGTTACAGCCTCCTCTCTTTTTCTGGCCATGTTCACAAGCCCTAAGACAACAGGCTGAGCTCTTCTAGAATGTCAGTGCCGTGGAGTTAGAGTTGATTAAAGCAGGATAAAAACAGGACAGATGAGGAAGTCACAACCCCTAGATTGAGAGACTCACAACCCCAGAGGACATGGTTTGAGGCTGGGGCTCCGGACGTGGATCCGCTCAGCAGGGCAGCCCTGGGCTGCCGGCATCGAGACCGAGCTCTTCCTCGGTGCTGAAGACTCACAACCCTGGCTCTCTTTCGAGTGGTTAGGCCAAAGTTAAGGGTGTAGAGAGAGAAGGTACATGTTGCAAAGAGCTAATACTTTGCTTCAAGTCTTTAAAAATAGAACTGGGTAAAAGATCTTGAAGTATACAAGAGCTCTGGGGTCGGACCTTCAGGTGTGAGTACAGGGCCATCCCTCCTCCTGGTTTCGGGCAAGTCACCCAGCCTCCCCGAGAAGATAGGTGACTTCCTTTCTCCTGCCCGTCTTCCTTCACTCTACAGAGAAAGTTTCTAGGCGAACACACAAATAACTTCCTCTGGACAGAAAGCAGTGCACCGTGTTTTTCAGGTCCTGGGTGCCCCATCTTTCCGGACACTGGCCTGGCACGTCCTCATGGGGAACCAGGTGATCTGGAAAAGTAGAGACGCAGACCTTGTCCATTCAGCCTTTGAAGTTCTTCGGGTGAGAGGATCTTCTTTCCTTCGTGTTTTGTGGCAGGACGGTATTGGCCTAGTGGGTTTTTAAAAAATCTGTTAAGATGTGTCAGAGACTCGTTGCAGACGTTCATGCCTGAATCTAAGATCTGTGTTTTTCTCCAGTGTTAAAAATGGTATTCATCTGTGCTTTCACTGTTGAGGGCCCAAGTTCTATCCCTGGTCAGGGAACTAAGATCCCACAGGCTGCACAGTGCGGCCAAAAAAAAAAAATGAAAGAAAAAAAAAAGGTAGTCATTTTTGGCTTTGATTTTGAGCAAGGAGTCTGTGCTGTCCTGGTAGACTGACCGCTCTCCCATCCGCTCTTCCCCAAGCCCCGCGTCCCTTTGAGAAGCCACCTGTGCCACAGAGGCAGGCCTGGGTCCCTGCGTGGTCCTCTGCACAGAGCCTGATGGATGGGCCGGCCGGAGTGCACGTGTGGCGTGCTGTCTCCATCCCACAGGTGTAGGGGGTGCCAAGGCCCAGGTCCGGCTCTGAGCGTGTGTGCGTGCCAGCCCTCTGCCTGGGCCCGTGAAGGCACAAGACGAAACACTCTCTCAGACAGCTTAGAATCCCTTTGGCGGGTGAGGGAAGAGACAAAGATCTGAGAAGTCGGAGAATGATGGATGAGTTAACCCTGCAGAGCGGGCCGGGATGAGAGGGGCCAGGTGGGCGACGCCTTCTGGGAGGAGAGGGCTCTGGACCGAGCTGCAGGGGGCTCGTGGGGTGTGGGTGAGGGACTCGGGCGGGGCAGCGCTCAGTTCTGGGTGGTTCTGTCCTTCAGACCATGCTGCCCGTGGGCTGTGTGCGCATCATCCCTTACAGCAGCCAGTACGAGGAGGCCTACCGCTGCAACTTCCTGGGGCTCGGCCCCCACGTGCAGATCCCTCCCCACGTGCTGGCCTCAGGTGCGTGCCGCGTCGGTCTGGGCTGAGCCGGGCTCAGAAGTGAAACCACGTGACTGGACCTCAGCTGCGGGTTTGAGGGCGATGCCTGCAGGCCTCATGCGGGAAGACCCATGTTGCAGGACCAGCTTTCCCCGTGACATTGGCTTCTAGTGTCTGTCTTGAAGACGGGTGAGGGTGGGGCTGGGCAGCTCACGGGTCCCAGTCCTGGGGCCCTGAGGGGGGTTCAGGAGGCCCGCTGGACTGAGCCCCCCCGCCTCGTGGTCTTCCTTCCTCTTCCTGTTCTCCTGTTTTTATCTGCCTTAAGTCCGTCCCTGGTGCTCTTCAGCTCGGTGGCCCTTGCTCTGCTCCCCTCCGCCCTGAGGACTGGCGAGCTTACTGCTCTAGACAGAGAGCCAGGGAGCTGATCGGCATACCTCATGCTTGGTTTCGGGGGGTCAGGAGTCAGCACATCCCTTTGTGGGTGCACGTCCCTGCATCTGGCATATCTAGGCCTCCTCCAGGCACATCCGTGAGCGCGGTGGGAAGGTTGGTCACAGAGCTGTCACTCTCTCAGCAACCAGGCTGGGCCGTGAGTCCAAGAGGCAGCGTTGAGAACACAGGCTCTAGTCTCAGAGATGGGCTTGATATTGTTACCACCACTAGCCGTGTGACCTTGTGCAAGTCACTTAGCTTCTCTGAGTCTGTTTCCCCGTCTGCAAAATGGGTTACGTTGTAGCAGGACCACTCTCCCAGGGCTGTTTAGTATTAGACCAATGGAGGTATACGCAGTAATTTGTAGTAATATAATACAGTGCATTATTAGCTTAAGTGAGTCAAAAGTGAACCCTTAACTCTATTCACAAGCTACGAAAGATTTTAAGTGCCAGAGTGTTCAGCTCAGGAGGCTGGAGTTTTCCCCAGATGATCTGAGATGATTGGGAGGCACAAAATGAGGGGCTTGGTCCCGGGGTGAAGAGCACTTGACAGGCAGCGTGTGTTGTGTCGCCGCAGAGTTTGCTGTGGTGGTGGAAGTGCACACGGCCGCTCGCTCCAGCCTGCACCCGGCCGGGTGCGAGGACGAGCAGTCCCTCAGCAAGCACGAGTTCGTGGTGACCAGTGGGAGTGCTGTAGCCGCAGACCGAGGTGGGTGCCGCTGAGCGGGGCTGCTCTCTCCCCGGCGAGCGGGCTGGGGGGAGGGCTGAGGCCGCCCCTGCCCTCCCCGTGCTGACCCCCCAGCTGTGCCCCGCTTGTCCCCAGCTGGCCCCACCATCCTGAGTAAAGTGGAAGCGGCTTTGACCAACCAGAATCTGTCGGTGGACGTGGTCGACCAGTGCCTCGTCTGCCTCAAGGAGGAGTGGATGAAGTAAGCAGGCGCCGCCTCGGCCCCTAGAGTCTGTACTTTCAGGGGAGGGCTGGGCTGCCGGCAGCAGGAGAAGCAGGAGCTGTTTCCAGAGACAGAGGTGAGGCCGTGGCCACTGCGGGAGGGGCTGCGGAGGAGAGGTGCAGGGCTCCACCACTTGCTGAACTGGCTGGGTGACCTTGAGCAGGTGAGCCCGCACCCCTGAGCCCCAAGCTGCTCTGTGCTCTCCAAGGGAAGCACTTATTTTTGATGCTCAGTTAACTTAAGAATTGGAAGGTCGGGTAGCAGATGTTCCCTCCTTATTAAGCAAGTTACTATATTTCCTCCCGCCTTCTTAGTAATTTTCTGTCAAATTTAATTAGTCAAACATTGTTCTGATTTCAGACAGTACAATGGAGCTTAGGAGCCCACCTGTCCCTTTTATGAATGGGAGGAACATTTGTCTTTTTAATCTCCCTGTTTGGCTGCACCGGCGTTAGCACCGGTGGGGAAATGGGAGACCCTGGGTGCAGGCGCGAGCTGCCACTCTGCTGTGCTGTCTCTCCTGTTTCACTTCCCGCTCTGCCTGTCGAGCCATTGCTGGTCTTGAAGCCGTTTAGGCCCCAGGACCAGAACTCTGCTGACGGTTCTGCGGTCGCTGAGTGTTTGGTTTTGGTTTTCTACAGCAAAGTGAAGGTCCTCTTTAAATTCACCAAGGTGGATAGTCGGCCCAAAGAGGACACACAGAAGCTCCTGAGTATCCTCGGAGCGTCTGAGGAGGACAATGTCAAGCTGCTCAAGTTTTGGATGACAGGCCTGAGCAAGACCTACAAGTCACACCTCATGTCCACGGTCCGCAGCCCCATGGCCTCGGCACCTCGCAGTTGACCCCGTCCTGGGGCTCTGTGTCTGGGTAGGCCTCCTGGGATGTGGTGACGTCCATCCTTGCCGTGGAGCTCAGACACAGGTCTCTGATGGCATTCTCAGGCTGTCCTCCCGTTTCCAAACTGCTGGCATGAAGCTGTTTCCTAGTAAGGAATGGAAAATGTTGGGGCTGAACTTGGCCCTCTGTGTGGGATGTGGGCCTGGTGGTGTTCTTGGCACCATCCCACAAGCTATTTGAATTGCTCCAGCCCTGAAGGAGGGCAGTGGGAGACCTGTGACAGTTAGTCCCCTGCATTCGCACACCCCTGGGAGACAAGACCGTGAGGAAGGTGTGCATCTCGTGCCTCTCATGGATGCTGTTCTCAAAGTTTACAGGGAAACATGTCAGGCCAGCTCCGCCTTGGGTATCTTAGCCGCAATGTCATACCCTCTCTTGAGGTTGAACCTTTCTATTCTGAAGTTCAGCAAGGGTTTTCCAGGTAGTGCATGCATATGTGAGTTTTGTGAATTTTCAGGTTGTGTTCTGATCCGTAGTTATTGTTAGTAATCTGGTTTTAAGTTAGGGCTCTGGGAATGCCTTTTGGGGTGGAGTGGATGTTTTCCTCATCTTTGAATCATCTGGAATTCGTGTTCTGAAGCTATCTGACGACCAAGTCTTCTGGCCATGCTCTCCTGTGGTTGCTTTGAAATTACCCTGTAGCTTGAGGACAAACCCTGATCTTTTTTACACAAAGAGGATACTTTGCTGAAATGTCAGATGGAGTCGTTTGACTGGCCTGGCTCACTGTATGTGGAGTTGAGAAACCCATCATAGTTTTATTCCGTATCACTTTGCCCTCTATTGCTTCTTTAAACGTTTACATTTGGCTGCAGTTAAGTTTCAGAGTATGGTAGTTTAAGACAGGTTCATCGTCCCTGTGTACATTTTTAATAAGGATTCATGGTTTGGAAGGATTTTCCGGTAATTTTGCTGATTTGTTTATAGTTTTTTGTGTTTAATTTATATTTAACAGGAAGACCATGTTTATATGACTAGGTATCTGTATCATGCAAGGACATTGAAATAATAAAGATATATTTTTATAAACTGTTGACTACATGGTTTTATTGGTTTGATACCTCAGATTTTCTTGGGATCAGTCATAGAAAATAATATGGTTAAAGTAACACCAGTGATATAACTATTTTGGAACTCTGTACTTTACTGAAGGCTTACAATTTCCAGGGGAAGACTTAGTAAACTGTGGTTAATTTTCAGTCAGTTTTAGCTCGTAGTACAGTTGCAGCTTCCTATCTCCCACCCCCAGCCACATGGCAGGGCCATACACGTGTTGTTGGAGCAGCTTGCAGGAACGAGGGTGGGTAAAAAGGATCCTGTCCTCTGAACATCAGGGCTCTGTGCCTGATTGCTGCTGGCTGCTTCTGATTAGAGTGCACACGAAGAGGGGGCAGCCACTGTCGCTGCGCCTCCCCCTCTGGGTGGCAGCCTCTCCCTGCTTCATTTTTGCCTTCCACCTCTCAGGAGCCAGACATTAAAGAGTAGGGCACTCAAAAACAATTGCATGTATGAGAAAATTTAACAGTGACTGTGCACATCCAGGGAAGGGCTCAGGAAAGACCTGAGAAAAACTGAAGTTTACACCTCCAGCTGATCCCTGGCAAAGAGCCTACAACAGTAAAAATAAATAACAAACCTCAATAAAGATAAAAAAAAAAAAAAAAACCAGTAAACCCTGGGGAAGGGGGAGAATCTGATTTCCAGAGTTATGCCATTATTAGATTTAAATGCCCAATGTTCAGCAAAAACAACAACAACAAAATCACAAGGCATACAAAGAAACAGGAAGATCTGTTGAAAGGAAAAAAAGAATTCAGAATCTGTCCATGAAAAAGACTTAGTGGCAGACATATTAGCCAAAGACTTTAAAACAACTGTTAAAGATGCTCAAAGAACTAAAGGAAGATGTGGAGAAAGTCAAGAAAATGATGTGTGAACAAAATAGAAATTTCAAAGACAAAACCAAAAAAAGAATCAAAAAATATTCTGGAGCTGAAAACTGCAGTAACTGAAGTGAAAAATTGACTAGAAGGCTTTAAAGACAATTTGAGCAGGCAGAAGAATGAATCAGTGAACTTAAAGATAGGACAGTGGAAATTATTGAGGCTAAGGAACAGAGCCTAAGAGATCCACGGGACACCATTGAAAGGACCAACATATGCATCGTGGGAGCCTGAGAAGAAGAATGGCAGAATATGTGAATAAATAATGGCTGAAAATTTTCCAAATTTCGTGAGACACATGAATATAAACATATAGGCATACCTTAGAGATTGTGAGTTTGGTTCCAGACCACTGCAATAAAGCAAATATTGCAATTAAGTGAGTCCACACGAATTTTTGGTTTCCCATTGCGTGTGGAAGTTATGTTCACACTATACTGTGTTTTTTTTAAAAAAATAAATTAATTTTGTTATTTATTTTTTGGCTGCGTTGAGTCTTTGTTGCTGTGTGCAGGCTTTCTGTAGTTGCAGCGAGTGGGGAGCTACTCTTCATTGTGGTGCGTGGGCCTCTCCTTGCGGTGGCTTCACTTGTGGAGCAAGGGCTCCAGGCGCACAGGCCTCAGCATTTGTGGCACGTGGGCTCAGCAGCTGTGGCTCGCAGGCTCTAGAGCACAGGCTCAGTAGTTGTGGCGCACAGGCTTAGTTGCTCCGCAGCTTGTGGGATCCTCCCGGACCAGGGCTCGAACCCGTGTCCCCTGCAATGGCAGGCAGATTCCCAACCACTGTGTCACCAGGGAAGTCCCTATACTGTGGTCTATTAAGTGTGCAATAGCATTGGCTAAAAAGAAAAAAAGTACAGGGACATCCCTGGTGGTCCAGTGGTTAAGACTCCATGCTTCCAATGCAGGGTGCGTGGGTTCGACCCCTGGTCAGGGAACTAAGATCCCACATGCCATGTGGCCAAAAACTTTAAAAAAAAAAAAAAGTACATACTTTAATTTAAAAATACTGTCAAAAAAATCCTAACCGTCATCGAGCCTTCACTGAGCTGTAGTGGTAACATCAAATATCACTGATCACAGATCACCAATTCAAATATGATAATAATGAAAAAGTTTGAAATATTGCAAGAAACACCAAAATGTGACAGAGACATAAAGTGAGCAAATGCTGTTGGAATGATGGTGCCAGTAGACTTGCTTGATGCAGGGTTGCCACAAACCTTCAGTCTGTAAAAAAAAAAAAAAAAAAGCAACACAGTATCTGCAAAGCACAATAAAATGAAGAATGGCCTGTACAAGAAGCTAAACAAATTCCAAGTAAGATGAACTCCAAAAGATTACAAGACATGCAGTCAAACTTTGAAAAGACAGAGGGCAGAGAGCAGAAGCAAGAAGAACTACAATTCTGCAGCCTGTGGAAGGAAAACCGCATTCACAGAAAGACAAAATGAAAAGGCAGAGGACTTGGTACGAGATGAAGGAACAAGATAAAACACCAGAAAAACAACTAAGTGAAGAGATAGGCAACCTTCCAGAAAAAGAATTCAGAATAATGATAGTGAAGATGATCCAGGACCTTGGAAAAAGAATGGAGGCAAAGATCGAGAAGATGCAAGAAATCTTTAACAAAGACCTAGAAGAATTAAAAAACAAACAGATGAACAATACAATAACTAAATAACTAAAATACACTAGAAGGAATCAATAGCAGAATAACTAAGGCAGAGGAGCAGATAAGTGACCTGGAAGACACAATGATGGAATTCACTGCCGTGGAACAGAATAAAGAAAAAGAATGGAAAGAAATGAAGACACCCTAAGAGACCTCTGGGACAACATTAAACACAACAATATTCGCATTATAGGGGTCCCAGAAGGAGAAGAGAGAGAGAAAGGACCTGAGAAAATATTTGAGGAGATTATAGTTGAAAACTTCCCTAACATGGGAAAGGAAACAGCTACCCAAGTCCAGGAAGCGCAGAGTCCCAGGCAGGATAAACCCAAGGAGAAACACGCTGAGACACATAGTAATCAAATTGACAAAAATTATTGAAAGCAACAAGGGAAAAAATGACAAATAAAACATATAAGGGAACTCCCATAAGGTTAACAGCTGATTTCTCAGCAGAAGCTCTACAAGCCAGAGGGGAGTGGCATGATATATTTAAAGTGATGAAAGGGAAGAACCTACAACCAAGATTACTCTACCCGGCAGGGATCTCATTCAGATTTGATGGAGAAATCAAAAGCTTTACAGACAAGCAAAAGCTAAGAGAATTCAGCACCACCAAACCACCTCTACAACAAATGCTAAAGGAACTTCTCTAAGTGGGAAACGCAAGAGAAGAAAAGGACCTACAAAAACAAACCCATAACAATTAAGAAAATGGTAATAGGAACATACATATCAATAATTACCTTAAACGTGAATGGATTAAATGCTCCAACCAAAAGACAGAGGCTCGCTGAATGGATACAAAAACAAGACCCATATATATGCTGTCTGCAAGAGACCCACTTCAGACCTAGGGACACATACAGACTGAAAGTGAGGGGATGGAAAAAGATATTCCATGCAAATGGAAATCAAAAGAAAGCTGGAGTAGCTATACTCATATCAGATAAAATAGACTTTAAAATAAAGAATGTTACAAGAGACAAGGAAGGACACTACATAATGATCCAGGGATCAATCCAAGAAGAAGATATAACAATTATAAATATATATGTACCCAACATAGAAGCACCTCAATACATAAGGCAACTGCTCACAGCTATAAAAGAGGAAATCGACAGTAACACAATAATAGTGGGGGACTTTAACACCTCACTTACACCAATGGACAGATCATCCAGACAGAAAATTAATAAGGAAACACAAGCTTTAAATGACCAATAGACCAGATAGATTTAATTGATATTTATAGGACATTCCATCCAAAAAGAGCAGTTTACACTTTCTTCTCATATGTACATGGAACATTCTCCAGGATAGATCACATCTTGGGTCACAAATCAAGCCTCAGTAAACTTAAGAAAATTGAAATCATATCAAGCATCTTTTCCGACCACAACACTATGAGATTAGAAATCAATTACAGGGGGCTTCCCTGGTGGTGCAGTGGTTAAGAATCCGCCTGCCAATGCAGGGGACACTGGTTTGAGCCGTGGTCTGGGAAGATCCCACATGCCGCAGAGCAACTAAGCCTGTGCACCACAACTGCTGAGCTTTTACTCTAGAGCCCGCAAGCCACACCTGCTGAGCCCGCGTGCCACGACTACTGAAGCCCGTATGCCTAGAGCCTGTGCTCCACAACAAGGGAAGCCACTGCAATGAGAAGCCTGCGCACCACAGCAAAGAGTAGCCCCCGCTCCCCACAACTAGAGAAAGCCCACGTGCAGCAACAAAGACCCAGTGCAGCCAAAAATAAATAAATTAATTAATTAAAAAAAAATTACAGGGGAAAAAAACCATAAAAAACAGAAAACACATGGAGGCTAAACAGTACATTACTAAATAACCAAGAGATCACTGAAGAAATCAAAGAGGAAATCAGAAAATACCTAGAGACAAATTACAATGAAAACACGATGATCCAAAACCTATGGGATGCAGCAAAAGCTGTTCTAAGAGGGAAGTTTATAGCAATACAAGCCTACCTCAAGAAACAAGAAAAATCTCAAATAAACAATCTAACCGTACACCTAAAGAAACTAGAGAAAGAAGAACAAACAAAACCCAAAGTTAGTAGACGGAAAGAAATCATAAAGATCAGAGCAGAAATAAATGAAATAGAAACAAGGAAAACAATAGCAAAGATCAGTAAAACTAAAAGCTGGTTCTTTGAGAATGAAATTGAATCAAATCTTCCAACAGGGGCTTCCCTGGTGGCGCAGTGGTTGAGAATCTGCCTGCCGGTGCAGGGGACATGGGTTCGAGCTGTGGTCTGGGAAGATCCCACATGCCGCGGAGCAACTAAGCCCGTGAGCCACAACTACTGAGCCTGCGCGTTTGGAACCTGTGCTCCGCAACAAGAGAGGCCGCGATAGTGAGAGGCCTGCGCACCGCGATGAAGAGTGGCCCCCGCTTGCCGCAACTAGAGAAAGCCTTCGCACAGAAACGAAGACCCAACACAGCCAATAAATTAAAAAAAAAAAAATCTTCCAACAAACAAAAGTCCAGGACCAGAAGGCTTCACAGGTGAATTCTATCAAACATTTAGAGAAGAGCTAACACCCATCCTTCTCAAACTCTTCCAAAAAATTGCAGAGGAAGGAACACTCCCAAACTCATTCTATGAGGCCACCATCACCCTGATACCAAAACCAGGCAAAGATACTACAAAAAAAGAAAATTACAGACCAGTATCACAGATGAATATAGATGCAGAAATCCTCAACAAAATACTAGCAAACAGAATCCAACAACACATTAAAAGGAACATACACTATGATCAAGTGGGGTTTATCCCAGGGATGCAAGGATTCTTCAGTGTACGCAAATCAATCAGTGTGATACACCATATTAACAAATTGAAGAATAAAAACCATATGATCATCTCAATAGATGCAGAGAAAGCTTTTGACAAAATTCAACACCCATTTATGATAAAAACTCTCCAGAAAGTGGGCATAGAGGGGACGTACCTCAACATAAGAAAGGCCATATACGACAAACCCACAGCAAACATCATTCTCAGTGGTGAAAAACTGAAAGCATTTCCTCTAAGATCAGGAACAAGACAAGGATGTCCACTCTCGCCACTATTATTCAACATAGTTTTGGAAGTCCTAGCCACAGCAATCAGAGAAGAAAAAGAAATACAAATTGGAAAAGAAGTAAAACTGTCACTGTTTGCAGATGACATGATACTATACATAGAGAATCCTAAAAATGCCACCAGAAAACTACTAGAGCCAATCAATGAATCTGGTGAAGTTGCAGTCTACAAAATTAATGCACAGAAATATCTTGCATTACTATATACTAACAACAAAATATCAGAAAGAGAAATTAAGGAAACAATCCCATTCACCATTGCAACAAACAGAATAAAATACCTAGGAATAAACCTACCTAAGGAGACAAAAGACCTGTATGCAGAAAACTATAAGACACTGATGAAAGAAATCAAAGGTGACACAAACTGATGGAGAGATATACCATGTTCTTGGATTGAATCAATATTGTGAAAATGAGTATACTACCCAAAGCAATCTACAGATTCAGTGCAATCCCTATCAAATTACCAGTGGCATTTTTTACAGAACTAGAACAAAAAGTCTTAAAATTTGTATGGAGACACAAAAGACCCTGAATAGCCAAAGCAGTCTTGAGGGGAAAAAATGGAGCTGGAGGAATCAGACTCCCTGACTTCAGACTATACTACAAAGCTACAGTAATAAAGACAGTATGGTGCTGGCACAAAAACAAATATAGATCAATGGAACAGGATAGAAAGCCCATAGATTAAACCCACGCACCTATGGTCAACTGATCTATGACAAAGGAGGCAAGGATATACAGTGGAGAAAAGACAGCCTCGTCAATAAGTGGTGCTGGGAAAACTGGAGAGCTACAGGTAAAAGAATGAAATTAGAACACTCCCTAACACCATACACAAAAATAAACTCAAAATGGATTAGAGACCTAAATTTAAGATTGGACACTATAAAACTCTTAGAGGAAAACATAGGAAGAACACTCTTTGACATAAAACACAGCAAGATCTTTTTTGATCCACCTCCTAGAGTAATGGAAATAAAAACAAAAATAAACAAATGGGACCTAATGAAACGTAAAAGCTTTTGCAAAGCAAAGGAAACTACAATCAAGACGAAAAGGCAACCCTCAGAATGGGAGAAAATATTTGCAAACGAATCAACGGACAAAAGATTAATCTCCAAAATGTATAAACAGCTCATGCAGCTCAATATTTAAAAAAAACCCAGTCAAAAAATGGGCAGAAGACCTAAATAGACATTTCTCCAAAGAAGACATACAGATGGCCAAGAAGGACATGAAAAGCTGCTCAACATCACTAGTTATTAGAGAAATGCAAATCAAAACTACAATGAGGTATCTATCACCTCACACCAGTTAGAATGGGCATCATCAGAAAATCTACAAACAACAAATGCTGGAGAGGGTGTGGAGAAAAGGGAACCCTCTTGCACTGTTGGTGGGAATGTAAATTGATACAGCCACTATGGAGAACAGTATGGAGGTGCCTTAAAAAACTAAAAATAGAATTACCATATGACCCAGCAATCCCACTACTGGGCATATACCCAGAGAAAACCAGAATTCAAAAAGACACATGCACCCCAGTATTCACTGCAGCACTATTTACAATAGCCAGGTCATGGAAGCAAGCTAAATGCCCATCGACAGACGAATGGATAAAGAAGATGTGGTGCATATATACAATGGAATATTACTCAGCCGTAAAAAGGAACGAAATTGGTTCATTTGTAGAGATGTGGATGGATCTAGAGACTGTCATTCAGAGTGAAGTAAGTCAGAGAAGAACAAATATTATATATTAATGCATATTCGTGGAACCTAGAAAAATGATACAGATGAACCGGTTTGCAGGGCAGAAATAGAGACACAGATGTAGAGAACAAACATACGGACACCAGCGGGGGAAAGTGGTGGGGGGATTGGTGGTGGTGGGATGAACTGGGAGATTGAGATTGACATATCTACACTAATATGTAAAAAATAGATAACTAATAAGAACCTACTGTATAAAAAAATAAAATAAAATTCAAAAAACAATTAAAAAAAAAACTTCCAAAAGACAAAGAGCAAATCTTGAAAACAGCAAGAGAGAAGTGAATCCTCAGTAAGAATATCTGCAGAATTCTCATCGGACATTTTGGAGGCCAGAAGACAACGGGGTTGATATATTAAAAGTCTAAAACAGAAAAGTCAACCGAGAATCCTCTATCCAGCAAATCTGTCCTTCAAAAGTGAGGGAAAAATCAAGACATTACCAGATAAAAGCTGAGAGGTTTGTTATCATTAGACCTGTCCTGCAAGAAATGCTCAGGGGAGTCCTATAGGATGACAAGAAGGGACACTGGATAGTACCTCAAAGCCCTATGGAGAAACAGAGATCTCAATAAAGATAAATACATGGGCAATTATAAAAACTAGAATTACTATAACAATGGTTTGTAACCATACTTTTTGTTTTCTATAATCAAGAAACATACCTTTAAAGAAAAAAATATTAATGTGAAAGCTTGTGTTACTGTAACTTTGGTTTGTAACTCCAAATTGTGTTTTCTACACAGTTTAGGAATACATTTAGAAGAATTATTAGTTTATGTTTTGTGGCACATGACGTATAAAGATGTAACAACCAAAAGGATGGGACAGAGCTGTAAAGGAGGAGGATTTTTGTTACTGAAGTTAAGCTGCTATAAATTCAAATTAGAATGTTATAACTTTAGGATGTTAAATGGAATCCCTATGGTAACCAAAAGGAAAATGGCTACAGAATATACAGAAGAGGAAATTAAGAAGGAGTCTAAACAACTCACTGCAAAAAAAAAAAAAAAAGAAAAGGAGACAGGAATGCAAGAAATGAGGAACCAAAAAGCTATAGGGCATACAGAAACATAGGCTTTAAGTCAAAAACGTTTACAAGAGACAAAGGACATTATATATTAACAAAAGGCTTCTGTATAATAAAGTACAGCAAGAAGATATAACAATTATAAACACTTACGTAACTAATGACCAACCATCAAAGTATATGAAACAGAAACTGAGAGAATTGAAGGGAGAAATAGTTCTACAATAATAGTTCTACCCCACTCACAATAATGGATGAAAAAAACAGAAGATAAATAAGGAAACACCTGAACACCACAATAAACCAACTATATCTAACAGACATTTACAGAGCGCTCCACACAACAGCAGCAGCATACACAGTCTTCTCAAGTGCACTTGGGACATTTTCCAGGATAGACCATAGGTTAGACCACAAATTAAATCTCAATAGATCTTAACATACAGATATCATACAAAGTATCTTCTCTGACCACAAGATGATGTTCGAAATCAATAACATAAAACTGGAAAAGTTACAAAAGTGTGTAAATTAAACACATTTTTTTTTTAGTATAGTTGATATACAATGTTGTGTCAGTGTCAGGTGTACAGCCCAGTGATTCTTGTACATGGATAATATATTCATTCTTTTTCAGATTTTCCCATATAGGTTATCACAGAATATTGAGTAGAGCTCCCTGTGCTATGCAGTAGGTTCTTGTTGGTTACCTATCTTATATACGGTAGTGTGTGTGTGTTCATCCCAAGCTCCTGATTTATCCCTCCCCTCACGTTTCCCCTTTGGTAACCATAAGTTTGTTTCTGTTTCGTAGATACGTTCATTTGTGTCATATTTTAGATTCCACATATAAGTGATATCATATGGTATTTGTCTTTCTCTTTCTGACTTACTTTGAGTAGTATGATAATCTCTAGGTCCATCCATGTTGCTGCACATGGCATTATTTCGTTATTTTTTATGGCTGAGAAATATTCCATTGTGTATATATACCGCATCTTCTTTATCCATTCCTCTGTCGATGGACATTTAAGTTGTTTCCATGTCCTGGCTATTGTAAATAGTGCTGCAATGAACATTGGGATGCATGTATCTTTTCAGATTATGGTTTTCTCAGGATATATGCCCAGGAGTGGGATTGCAGGATTATATGGTGATTCCATTTTAGTTTTTTAAGGAACCTCCATACTGTTCTCCATAGTGGCTGTACCAATTTACATTCCCACCAGGAGTGTAGGAGGATTCCCTTTTCTCCACACCCTCTCCAGCATTTATTGTTCGTAGACCTTTTGATGATGGCCATTCTGACCGGTGTGGTGGTACCTCATTGTAGTTTTGTTTTGCATTTTTCTGATAATTACTGATGCTGAGCATCTTTTTATGTGGTTTTTGGCCATCTGTCTGTCTTCTTTGGAGAAATGTCTGTTTAGATCTTCTGCCCATTTTTTGATTGGGTTGTTTGTTTTTTTGACATAGAGCTACATAAGCTGTTTGTATATTTTGGAGATTAATCTCTTGTTGGTTGCTTTGTAAACAATACACTTTTTAAAAAAATTTATTTTATTTATTTATTATTTTTGGCTGCGTTGGGTCTTCGTTGCCGTGCGCAGGCTTTCTCTAGTTGCGGCAGGCGGGGGCTTCTCATTGTGGTGGCTTCTCTTGTTGTGGAGCACGGGTTCTAGGCACGCAGGCTTCAGTAGTTGCAGCACGTGGGCTCAGTAGTTGTGGCTCGCGGGCTCTAGAGCGCCGGCTTGGTAGCCGTGGCTCACGGGCTTAGTTGCTCCGTGGCATGTGGGATCTTCCCGGACCAGGGCTCGAACCCGTGTCCCCTGCATTGGCAGGCGTGTTCGTAACCACTGCACCACCAGGGAAGTCCAACAATACACTTTTAAACAACCAATGGATCAAGAAGAAATTACAAGGGAAATTAGAACAAATGAAAATGAAAACACAACATAACAAAATCTATGGGATGCAGTGAAAGCAGTGCTGAGGGGGAAATTTGCAGCTACAAATGCTTATATTAAACAGAAAGAAAGATCTGAGGTCAATAACCTAACTTTACAACTTAAGGAACTAGAAAACAACAAACTAAACCCAAAGCTAGCAGAAGGAAGGAAATGATAAAGATTAGAATAGATTGGAAAGGTTAGTATTTATTTTTTTTTTAATAAATTTATTTATTTATTTATTTATTTTTGGCTGCATTGGGTCTTCGTTGTTGCACGTGGGCTTTCTCTAGTTGCGGCGAGTGGCTCGCGGGCTCTAGAGCGCAGGCTCAGTAGTTGTGGCTCACGGGCCTAGTTGCCCCGCGGCACGCGGGATCCTCCCAGACCAGGGCTCGAACCCGTGTCCCCTGCATTGGCAGGCGGACTCCCAACCACTGCGCCACCAGGGAAGCCCAGGTTAGTATTTTTTGTTGAAAATAACCTCCTGTTTCTTTGCATGTCTAGTGAGCTTTGGTTGACAACTGGACATTTTTGATAATAGAGTGTAGCAACTCTGGACTTCATTTTTCTGAGGTCGTTGTCCTTTGGAAACTTACCTGGACTTGAACTTCAGCATCTCTTCCCCTGCACTGTGCAGCCACTGGTGTGTCTGCTCGTTTTTTAAAAATTATTTTTATTTATTCGTAGGGGTCACCCCTGAGTCTTTCTAATGTGGTAGTCAGCAGTGATTTTGGTTTAACCCAAATACTTTGAGCCTGTAGGCCTCATACCCTCTGCTGATCAATCTGGGTTGGGGAATGCTTTCAAGCCCCCCTTGGCTTTCACTTTTCCCCGTGCTCTCCTGGGTCTCTCCCACTCACACGTTGCTCCCCAGTTAGCCAGGGATGTGTGGAGAACATAACTCAGCCCTTTTATGGTTTTCTCACTTCCAGGATGTCTGTCACATTTTTGACTGACCTGCTGCTTGCCCTAACTTGGACTGCAAGCTTGGGCTGGTGAGGCTGCGTGTTTTGATCATTCATTCACAACTGAATCCACCATTTTTGGCCAGCAAAACTGGAGGTTCTTGCAGCCAATCCCACATTGGTAAGACTACTACTTCTTCCAGCCAAGGCTGAGGGGTGGGTTTTGAAGGGATGGGCGCCTCAGTCCGCAAGGCCACAGACTCCTCCGGCTCCTGTCCTAAGCGCCACCTGGTTTTAAAAGCTAACACTTCTCATTTTGTTGTCTGCCTTTGCGGTACTTCCAGTGCCCTGAAGTTGTTGTTCTTGAGCATTCTCCCCAGTTTTACGGGGTTTTTTTTGTTTTTTGTTCTTTGCTGCACTGCGAGGCTTGTGGGATCTTAGTTCCCTGACCAGGGATCGAACCCGGGCCCTCCGCACTGAGAGCTCGGAGTCCTAACCACTGGACTGCCAGGGAATTCTCAATTTATGTTTGTTCTTTGCAAGGGGGAATTGAGCACCTCTTTATACTGCCATCACAGGAAGACCCTCTTCTCATTCTGTATTATCATTTCAAATGAAGAAAGTGAGGCTCAAAGAGATGAAGCCACTTGCCTGAGGTCCTGCAGTTAGGAAGTAGGGGAGCCAGAATTAAACTCAGGAACTCTATTAAAAAAGTTTTATTGAAGTATAATTGACATATAAGGAATTATACTTATTTAAGCCACGTAATTTGACAAGTTTTACATATGAATATGCCCGTGAAACCATCACCACCACCAAGATAATAAACATATCTACCACATGTCTCTTTCTAATCCCTCCTGCCCTTCCCTCACCTCTAGGCAACCAGAGATCTGCTTTCTGTCACTATAGTTTGCATTTCCTAGACTTTTATATAAATAGAATCGTAAGTCTGTACTCTTTTTTTCTGGCTTTTTTCACTCAGCATAATTGAAATCCATCCATGTTGTAGTATATATCAATAATTTATTTCCTTTTATTGCTAAATATTATTCTGTTGCATTAATATGCAAAAGTTTATCTGTTGACAGACATTTATGTTGTTTCTAGATCTGAGTTATTACAAATAAACCTGCTGTGAACATTTGCGTACAAGTCTTTGTGTGGGATATGCTTTCATTTCTCTTTGGTCATACCTAGGAGTGGGACAGCTGGACCATATGGAAGGTGTGTGTTTAATGTTTTAAATAAACTTTTAATTCAGAATAATTTTAGATTTACCAAAAAGTTTCAAAGATAGCACAGAGAGTTCCATATACCCCTCACCCGGTTTCCCTCATCCGTTAGTATCTTCTGTTACTGTAATTCATTTGCCAACGTGAAGAAACTGACATTGGTACATTACTATTAATTAAACTCCAGACTTTATTTGGATTTCACCAGTTTTGTCAGTAATGTCAGCTTTCTGTCCCAGGACACCCAGGACACAATGCATGTAGTTGTCAGGTCTCCCCAGTCTGCTGTGGTCTGTGACAATGTCCCAGCTGGTCCTTTCTTTCGTGACCTTGGCAGACGTGAACAGTACTGGCCAGGAGTCCTGTGGAAAGTGACAGCATGTCCTCCAACCTCGGCTTCTGATGGGTTTTACCTCAGGACTGAACTGGGGCTACGGGCTTCGGGCACGGAGATCACAAAGCGAGGGGCCTCTCATCACACCCTCTCAGCGCGGGTGATGTCAGCGTCACCTGCTCAGGGCGGTGTTGGCCAGCTCTCTGCGGGCAGAGTTTTCTTTCCTCTTTCCCGGTGGCAGTCGCTCAGCTGGGCTCACCCTCAAAGGGGCAGATTTCGTTGCAGCTCCTTTGGGAGGGAGCGTCTGCATTTAAATATTACTTGGAATTCTTCTGTACAGCAGATTGTATCTTCTCTCTCATTTCTTTCATTTTTTTTTTGAAACTTGAAAAAAATCTAAATACATTTATTAATACCAATAAAAGTTCATTTTTAAAGGGAAAATTAAAAGAAAACAATAAAATGTAACATTAAAAACATGGTAAAGATGAAACTCTAGAAAGTGAGTTGATTGTTATGATCTGGCTATATCAATTTTATCTTGGGACTTGGTTTTCTCTTTTTTTTGAATTTTATTTTTATACAGCAGGTTCTTGTTAGTCATCAATTTTATACACATCAGTGTAAACATGTCAATCCCAATCGCCCAATTCGTCACACCACCCCCCCAACCCCCCATCTCTCATTTCTTTACTCATTTACTTCACTATAGAAATAGTGTATATTTATACTTGGGTTATAAGCCAATTCTGCATTTTTCATGCTGTTCAAGTTGTTCCAGTTTTGGTCACTATGGGTCTTCTCTGCTTGTCTCCTGGGTTCTCTGGGCGTCGGGCGCGCAGGCGCAGTGTGGGCGGGCGCACGTAGGCGGCAGGCGGGTGCGCAGGCGCAGTGGGCAATGGGCGCCGAGTGCGCCGGAGCAAGTGCCCCGGGGCGGAGGGCGCACGTGGCCCGTGGACGGCGGCCGCACAGGCGCAGTGGGCGACGGGCGCTGAGTGCGCAGGCGCAGGTGGGCTGCAGGCGGGCGCGCAGGCGCAGTGGGCGGCGGGCGCACGTGGCAGGCGGGGGCCTCAGTCGCCGCGGGCGAAATGCAGCCGTTACGCTGGCAGGTGGTGGCTGCTATCGCCGCGGGCCTCGCGCTGGCCCTGGAGGCGCTGCCCGCCGTGCTACGCTGGCTGTGGGCCGGGCGGCAGCGGCGGCCGCGGCGCGAGGTGCTGTTCTTCCCGTCTCAGGTGACGTGCACCGAGGCCTTGCTGCGGGTCCCGGGCGCCGCGCCCTCCGGCTGCCCGTGCAGCCTGCCCCACGGCGAGAGCTCGCTGAGCCGCCTGTTGCGCGCCCTGCTGGCAGCCCGCGCCAGCCTCGAGCTCTGCCTGTTCGCCTTCTCCAGCCCGCAGCTGGGCCGCGCAGTGCAGCTGCTGCACCAGCGCGGGGTGCGCGTCCGCGTGGTCACCGACTGCGACTACATGGCCCTCAATGGCTCACAGATCGGGTTGCTCCGCAAGGCAGGTAGGCCGGGCGCGGGGCCGGGGGAGACGGGAGGCAGAACCCGGATGGTGGGGGTGTTTGGGGAGGGGGCCTGAGGACCGGGGAGACCCGTTCGCGTCCCCTGGCGGCCTTGCAAGGTCTGGGGAAACTCCAGGGCCTCCCGAGGAGCTTCTGTGCAGAGCGTCTGAGCCCGAAACCTGGGCGACAGCCCCGGGAGGGACCGAGGCTGGAAGCAGGTCGGCCAGCAGAAGCTGGTCAGGGCGCAGGTGCGCAGAGAGGCTGCGTCCGCTTAAGGACCAAAGGGATGAAAAGGCCTTTCTCCTTCAGTTTGTTAGTGAATTTCATTTTGGAGCTTCTGAAATGAATTTTTTAAAATTTATTTATTTTATTATTTTATTTTATTTTATTTTTTGGGTGCGTTGGGTCTTCGTTGCTGCGAGTGGGCTTTTCTCTGGTTGCGGCGAGCGGGGGCTACTCTTCGTTGCGGTGTGCGGGCTTCTCATTGCGGTGGCTTCTCGTTGCGGAGCACGGGCTCTAGGCGCGCAGGTTTCAGTAGTTGTGGCTCGCGGGCTCTAGAGCACAGGCTCAGTAGTTGTGGTGCACGGGCTTAGTTGCTCCGCGGCATGTGGGATCTTCCCGGACCAGCTCGAACCCGCGTCCCCTGCATTGGCAGGCAGATTCTTATCCACTGTGCCACCAGGGAAGCCCAGAAATGAATTTTAAAAATACACTACAACGTGGAGCTGAAATGTTTAGTTGGTGGCAGTTAATTTGTTTCTCCAGCTGCAAAATGTCAGGGAAGTCAGGTCTTTGGCCGGCCTGCCTCTCTCACTGGGGTGGGGACAGGTGAACCCGGATGTATGAATAATTTTGAAGACGTTCTAAATTCACAGCCTGCCTTACCTGTGAATTCTGTTTCCTCCTGCTGCCTCAGTGTGACGTTGTGTCCTGTGTGAGCTGTTCGGAGTCTGAACCTCGTGCCCTTCTCTCGATCACTGAGGCACCCAGGAAGGACATTCCTGCATCAGCATCTGTTTGACCTGTCAATTCTGGTGGCCACTGTGGCCGAAAGACGCGTCTGGCCTTTAAGAACTGTCCTGGCTGCTCTCAGCCCAGCTTGCACGGGCCTCTTGCCCGCTCTCCTGATGGGAACACGCTTCAGTCTTTTGCTGCTTTTCCATCTGCTTCCGTGTGGGCAGGGTTGGAAACCTAGTGTAAATGTTGAGGACCGTTGACTTCTGCTCTTCCTGGTAGCTACGTGTTGTCCTGATCTGTTGGTTCTTTTGATGGGGAAACTTGGCAATGTTTCGGCATAGCGGTTTTATTTTGTTTAGGTTTTTAGAGAACCGTAGAGCCTCGGGTTTGGGAAGAACCTTAAAGGGCCCCGCGACCAGACTCCGTCTAAACCTTGATAGTCCTCTGAGGGCATCCAGGCTGTCATTTGTCACTCACTGTTGAACCGGTCTCTCTGCGAGTCTGTGTTTGCCTGGACCGGTTCTGGCCTCTGGGGACACAGTGCTGAACAGCACAGCCCCAGTGGGAGGCTGACTGGAGCAGGAGTCCTGGAGGTGCCCAGAAGGGTCAGGAGATGTCGTAGGACAGGTACGGCTGTGCAGAGGGCGGGACATCTGCCCCGCGGCGTGACATGCATGAGGGCCCACGCTGTAGTGTGAGGAGTGGCAGGCGATCCTGGGGTCGAAGGTGGGAGTCACTAGGAGGGGCTGCCGGGCGCACCTAGGGCTCCGTGAGCTACAACAGGCAGAGAGGCTGTGTGAGCGCGGTGGTCACAGGGCCAAAGCCGCGGCTTCAGGTCCAGGGCCTGGTGTCTCCTGCGCTGTTCCCCCCGCCAGGCTTGTACCCCTTACAAGGTGCTGACTGCAGGGGGATCTGCTTCTGGGCCTGAGTGAGACCTTAGGGGCACGTGAACCCGAGCAGATGGGTTTTGCACCAGTCGCCACTGGATCGTCCTGGAACCAGTAACTGAAGGATGATGCGGGTCGTATGCCCTGGAGGGGGTGGGGAGCCTGCCCCGGATCAGGGGCTGAGAGCAGGGCATGTTTCCAGAGGAACTGAGTCACGCGTCCCTGCCGCCACCCGGCCCTCGGCTCTGTCGTCCTCCCCGTCCCGATGCCTCTGTGTCCTCCACGCCTCCTCCTGGGGCTGGTGGGGCGGGCCCCTGCCTGACTCAGCCGCTGTCACCATCCGGACACGGTGGTGCCCGCGAACCCGGACACAAGCACGATCAGTCACGTGAACACATGCGTGCTGCAGAAGGAGCCTGAACCCTAGCGATGGGTGGTGGGGGCTGGGGGGAGGGAGCGAAGGGCTCCAGCGTGGGGGTGGTGAGGTAGAGCGCCCAGCCGGGGGCTCACTGGGGCGACAGGCAGCAGTGGCGTCTCACTCCTTGCAGGGATCCAGGTCCGGCACGACCAGGACCTGGGCTACATGCACCACAAGTTCGCGATCGTGGACGGGAAGGTGCTGATCACTGGCTCGCTGAACTGGACCACCCAGGCCATTCAGAACAACCGGGAGAACGTGCTCATCATGGAGGACGAGGAGTACGTGCGGCTCTTCCGGGAGGAGTTTGAGCGCATCTGGGAGGAGTTTGACCCCGCCAAGTACACCTTTTTCCCTCAGAACAGGAGACGTCGCTGAGATGCCTGCACGTGGGGCGGTGGGGCCGGCGTCCCTCGAGCTGGAGCGCCCCCCGGGGGCCACGGCGACATTCCCGCTAGGAGCCGCGCGCTTCCGGGGCTGGAGTCCACGTTCTGTGTGAGGAAAGCCAGTCCCGTTAAATTCTCCTTTGTTAAATGGCACAGTTCACTAGAGAGTGTTGGGGTTTACGAGGAAGAGGCCATGCTGCAGCGGAAGGGCCGGGTTTTGGACCAAACGCGGGGTGCCTCCGTCAGGGTTGCGCGTGCAGGTAGGGCCACCGCCTCATCACGGAGGCCGATCCGAGCCCCTTTCCTGGTTCTGGGGCCTCCCTGGCTTCCCCTGACCCGTCGGTCCAGCCCTCGGGCCCCTCAGTGCTCCCTCAGCCCCCATCTGGCTGGCGGAACCTGGATGGCCAGAGGGTGACGGTCCCTCCCTCCGTGCTGTCTCCAGCTCCTGGGGGGAGGGGCCGGGGATGGCACGGCGAGGAGGAGTGGCCATCATCCTTGGGAATCACTCAGTAGAAGGGACGAGCACTGAGAGCTTGGTGCTTGGCAGCCCCTGGTGTATGTGAGGTGAAGTGAGCAATCGTAACACGTGGAAACAGGAGTGTCCAGAGCTGCTCCTGTTTCCACGTGTTAGGATTTTAACTTTTAGCATTCTCACATTCAGAGAAATTTGGTTGTGCATTTAGAATTGACCTTCACCGCGACACTCGTGGCTTTGCTCAGTATCACCGAGGCAGGACCCAGGGGTGGCCTCACTGGGCTGTCCTGGTTCCCGGGGCAGGTATGTGACATGTTTGAACTGTCCCGGAGGCAGCTCCGAAGACACCTGGACAGCAGTTGCTCTCTCCTATCGCTCAGACCCGGTGGGCACCCCTGGGTCTCCTCCCTCATCTCCCAGCCCCTGGGGACCCTTCCCCCACATGGCGTGTTCCTCTCGATTTAAAGTTATCTCTGACTTAGAGTGTCAGATAGGTAAACCCGAAGCTTAGCTTTTCTTACTCAACCAAGGTGTACTCTCAGATTGGAAGTCACAGACATGGCTTCACAGTGACCGTGTTTCTCCCGTGAGCTGGGCCCGCCGCCTCGAATAAACGTGCTCTCCCCTAGCCGACTAGCGTTGTGTGTTTCTGCCTTTTGTTCATTCAAATAGTGGCTACTTATTAAACAACTTCTTTTGGTGGCAGGGCGGGGGGGAACATCCAGCTATTTAGAAACCGTTGGCCAAGGCAGGATCCTCTCGAGGAGTGAAGACTTGGGGGTGTTGCTTGGGGGACCCCCAGTGTCCTCCGAGTGTCCGCCCAGCGCGTGCGGGGCCTGCACCTTCGTTCCGGAAGCGAGCGGTGTCCGCAGTCCCAGCACTGCGTGCACCGGACCATCCAGCCCCACCATCGAGGTTGATGTGGCAGAAGTTGTGAAGTGAGCTCATCTCACATAGTTTTTTACTTAGTGTAATTTTATTTATATTGTTTTAGTTACTGTCATCTTAGCGGTGGGAATTTGATCTAATCAAGTTCCAGATTAACAGCCTTTCTGAAAGGAAAACAACACTTTCTCTGAGGGCCTGGGTGCTGACGAGGCTACAGCACTAAGATCAGCCTCCACTTTGGAGGCTGTTCTGTCCCCTTGAGGGAGGGTGACCATACGAGGTGACCAGAGCCCCGCTCTGACAGGAGAGGCGTGAGGAGGGGCAGCTGGGTGGGGGGCAGGGCATAGGCCGACCCCGGCGTGTCCGGGTCTCCAGGAGAGCCAGAGGGGTTCGCGGCCGAGGCTGCGTGGTTCCCAGGTCTCCGGGTCGTGAAAGCAGGTGAGCTGAACCATTGGTATTTTCTTGATTCGGAAGGTAGTTCAGGCCGAGTCAGTGGCTTGTGCTGAGCGGCAGTTGTCTGGGGGCTCATCCAGTGATGGGCAGGCACACTGAGGAGACCCCCAGAAGTGTGGCTGGCATCCCGCGGGCAGGGGACACCGGGCAGTGACCTGAGCACGGAGGGGAAGAGGCTGCGAGGGGGCTTGTGTGGCGTGTCGTCCGAAGCTGCATGCTTTGTCCACAAGATTCTGTCACAAACGGAACCATTACAGGAGGGAATCCACCCCCAGGAGGCTTGGCAGTTGCTGCCTAAGAGGCGTCGAGGTCGGCTCCCCTCTTACTGCCCCCCGCCCCCGCCCCACAGGCTCCTGGCCAGCCTCGTGATTCGGTTTCCAAGTCATCATTTTAACTACAGGGCAGTGATGCAGCTTAACAAACCTGACAGGCAAAGTTAATTAAACACTGGCACAGTTAACGTGTAAAATATTTTAAACTCATGTAACCCTTGTGGTAAAAAAAAAATGTCCTGGTAGCAGTTTGTCCCGTAGCTGTCAAATACACGAGCATGTTGGGTTCAAACAGTGCAGTTCCATTGTATTTAAAGCACTGTATTGGTTGTACTGAATTGGTTTTTAAAGCAACTGACTAGTTTAAAAAAACACTTCACTCGGATTCACATACCATAAAACTCACCCTTTTAAAATATGCAATTCAGTGTAGTAACAGTATATTAACAGAATATTAGTTATTAGTATATTAACAGAGTTGTTATTTACTATAATAACAGTTGTGTAGCCATCACTACTGTCTGATTTCAGAGTGTTTTCTTCACTCCAGAAAGAAACCCTGTTTCTGTGGATTTACCTGGTGTGGATGTGTTACGTAAATGGAATCTACAACATGCGGTCTCTGGTATCTGCCTCCTTTCCCTGAGTGTAGTGCTTTTGAGGGCTATCCATGTTGTAGCAGGTGTCAGTATTTTACTTTTTATAGCTGAATAATAATGCATCGTATGGACAGAACACATTTTGTTTACCTGTTCGTCAATTGATGGACATTGGCGTTGTTTCCACCTTTTGTCTGTTACAAATATGATGCTGTGAACATTCACATACAAGTGTTCGTGTGGACGTGTTTTCATCTCTCTTGAGTATATACCTAGGAGTGGAATTGTTGGGTCGTATCACTGTGTTTAACCATTTCAGAAACTGCCAGACTGTTTTCCAAAGTGATCGAATCATTTTACATTCCCACCAACAGTGTATCAGGGTTCCTTTTTCTCCACATCCTCACGAACAGAAAGCTATTATTTGACTTTTTTAAAAATTAGTTTTGTAAATGGAGGTGTAATTGAGATACAGTATTATGTAAGTTTCAGGTGTGTGACAGTGACTCACGGTATTTAAGGGTTATATTCCATTTGCAGTTATTATAAAATATTGGCTATATTTCCTGTGTTGTACTAAATATCCTTGTAACTTATTTTATACATTGAAGTTTGTACCTCTTAATCCTCTACTCTTATCTTGCCCGTCCCCTTCCCATCTTCCCACTGGTAACCACTAGTTCTCTAGATCTGTCTCTTCCTTTGTTGTTATGTTAACTAGTGTATTTTATTTTTTAGATTCCACATATAAGTGATATCATACAGTATTTGTCTTTCTCTGTGTGACTTATTTCACTGAGCATAATATTCTCCAAGTCCATCCATGTTGCTGCAGATGGCAGTGTTTCATTCTTTTTTATGGCTGAGTAGTATTCCATTGCGTATATGTACCACATCTTCTTTAGTCATTTATCTATTGATGGACACTTAGGTTGCTTCCATATTTTGGCTGTTTTACATAGTGCTGCTATGAACGTTGGGGTGCATGTATCTTTTCCAATTAGTGTGTTCATCTCCTTTGGATATATACCCAGGAGTGGAACTGCTGGGTCACATGGTAGCTCTATTTTTACTTTTTTTAGAAACTGCCATACTGTTTTCCATAGTGGCTGCACCAATTTGCATTCCCACCAACAGTGTACGAGGGTTCTCTTTATTTCACATCCTCACCAAAGTGTGTTATTTGTGATCTTTTTGATGATGGCCATTCTGACTGGTGTGAAGTGGTATCTCACTGTGGGTTTTTTTTTTTTTTTTTTAGTTTATGTATGTATGTATTTTTGGCTGCATTGGGTCTTTGTTGCTGCACACGGGCTTTCTCTGTGGAGAGTGGGGACTGCTCTTCGTTGCGGTGTGCGGGTTTTTCATTGCGGTGGCTTCGCTTGTTGTGGAGTACAGGCTTTATGCGCGCGGGCTTCAGTAGTTGCAGCACCCGGGCTCGATAGTTGTGGCTTGGGGGCTCTAGAGCTCAGGCTCAGTAGTTGTGGCACACGGGCTTAGTTGCTCTGCGGCACGTGGGATCTTCCCAGACCCGGGCTCAAACCCATGTTCCCTGCGTTGGCAGGTGGATTCTTAACCACTGAGCCACCAGGTAAGTCCCATCTCATTGTGGTTTCAGTTTTCATTTCCCTGATGATTGACAGTGTTGAGCATCTGCTTATGTGCCGGTTAACCATCTGTGTTATTTGTAAAAAACTTCTGTTCAGGTCTTCTCCCCATTTTTTAATTGGGTTGTTTGCTTTTTTGATGTTGAGTTGTATAAACTGTTTATATTGATTATATTTTGCATACTAACCCCTTATCAGTCGTATCATTTGCTAGTATTTTCTCCCATTCAGTAGCTTGTCTTTTTGTTTTGTTGACGGTTTCCTTTGCTGTGCAGTTTTTAAGCTTAATTAGGTTTCATTTGTTTATTTATTTAAGTTTATTTATTTTGGGGGGCTGCGTTGGGTTTTTGTTGCTGCGTGTGGGCTTTCTTTAGTTGCGGCGAGCAGGGGCTACTCTTTGTTGCGGTGCACGGGCTTCTCATTGTGGTGGCTTCTCGTTGTGGAGCACAGGCTCTAGGCACATGGGCTTCAGTAGTTGCAGCACACGAGCTCAGTAGTTGTGGCTCACGGGCTTAGGTGCTCTGCAGCATGTGGGATCCTCGCAGACCAGGGATCGAACCCGTGTCCCCTGCATTGGCAGGCGGATTCTTAACTGCTGCGCCACCAGGGAAGTCCCTGTCCTTTAATATTGAGGAAGCTCACTTCTGTGCCTAGCTTGCTGAGTGTCTTTTATCACTTTCCCAAATGCCTACTGGTTTTTAAAATTGCACGTACACAGCTTTAATAGTGTTAAAGCTGTTAAAACACCATTATATTAGACCAGTGTCCTGAAACTATGTTTGACAAGAATAATTTTTTTTTTATTTTATAAATTTATTTATTTATTTATTTTTGGCCACGTTGGGTCTTTGTTGCTGCACACGGCCTCTAGGCGTGCGGGCTTCAGTAGTTGTGGCTCACGGGCTCAGTAGCTGTGGCTCACGGGCTGTAGAGTGCAGGCTCAGTAGTTGTGGCGTGCGGGCTTAGTTCCTCCGCGGCATGTGGGATCTTCCCGGACCAGGGCTCGAACCCGTGCCCCCTGTGTTGGCAGGCGGATTCTCAGCCACTGTGTCACCAGGGAAGCCCAAGAATAATTTTTTTAAGTGGGTGAAAAACAACTGAAACATCTTTGAACAATTGGAATAGTACTGAAAATGTTTCTTTTATGTGTCTGTACTCGTTTATTTTTGTTAAGTTTTACAGATTCCACAAGTTGATTTCTAATAGGTAGAGTCAGACTTGAATTTGTGTTTATCTGAGTAAAAGTTTGGATTCTGCAGTCATTTTCACATGTTTTACTCCACAGGTTGTGACAATATTGGGGGAAAAAAACCAGTTTCTTATTTTAAATTTATTTAGTGGGTCACAACCAGAATTTTAAAAAATGAAATGGGATAGAGACGTCAGTGTGTGTCCTAGGAAGGGTGCATTATTTTGTGAAATTTTGGATTGTGGCTGGGGTGTATGTATGTGCGTACTGGGTCATGAGGAAAAATGCATTTTCTTTTTTAAACAACAAGTAAAAATACTGTAAATCTCCGAATGAAGGGGCAGGTATGGGGGAGTTATATTTCTTTTCCTTGTATTTCTTAGTGTCTTTTTGGCCCCCTGAAAGTTTCTGTAACAGCCAATGTACCTTAATTAGATTATGGATGTAAAATATTTCTAACTCTTCGTTGTGTGTGAACATGTGAAATCTCCTCATTTTAAAATGTTGACAACTAATCCAAAAACTTAAAAAGCAGATTTTATAAAAGTAAAAACAAACCAAAGATCCATGATAAATCTCTAGGTTCCTGACCAGCCTTCTGACTTTTGATCTAAATGCCTATTTTGCGTCATGTCCTTCCGTTAAACAAAATCTCGTTCACAGCATGCCAAGGGTGATGCAAAAATAGTTTATTATGATATTGTTTATGTAAAGTTAGGTAATATTTACAGTAGAAATGATCAGCTACATCCATGAGAATCTAGCATGTCACACAAAGGAATAAATATTTTGACAAAGTAACACTTCAGTTGTAGTGAGCAGCTGATCAGAAATTCTGTTATTAAAAAAGAGCCTCAAACTAAACCGTAAAAGTCTTGAATTGTCAGAGAGCAGCGAGCTGACCAGGCTCTTCTCTTCAGGAGGCCCTGCAGTCCCACGGGAGATGGGCCCCTCCCGGGGGCCGCCAGGGGTGGGGGTGGGGGCACGCGGTGAGTCTCCACGCCACTTCAGCCTGGCGAACATTATTGTTCAGCGTTAGTACAGAAATTAAACACCAGTAAAAATTATACAAGCTTATTCTTTGAACATGTACCACCTGTGAAAAATTAGCTGTGGCAGAAGTGATTGTTGCTGTGAATTATTCCCGAACTTGTCACAGTAGAAGAAACTACCTACGCTTTCCCACTTTGTTCGTATGCTGCCCCCACCCCGCCAGCAGCTAGGCATAGTATATGCTTTTGTCTCAAGTGGCTGGATTGAGACGTTCACCTGATAGAAGAGCATATTTGTGAGAAAGATCACTGAGGGTTCTAATTGTTGAGGAGCCACTTAGAAACTTTACATTTTATAAATATTACTTAGGAAAAGTCTTAATCACTTAACTGGTTTTGAATCCTAACAGTAAGTCAGTAGATACGTTGTTAATACTAAAGGTAAATCCTAAAATCCATTTTAATTGGTTTTGTGATACAAGCATAACACAAGAATGAATTTAGTGTTCTTTGTAATCTATTCCTAGCTTTCTATGAAATAAAACTGAAACAGGTGACATAGCTAGCTGTAAAGGGGAGAGGGCGGATGGCTGGAAACGTGATGGGCAGCAGGCGCCCGTGGGTCTGAAGGCTGCTCTGCGTGAGCTCAGACTGCCCTCCCGGCTCGTCCCACAGGCCTGGATGGCCCAGTTCTCAAGCATGCTTACCAACCTGACGGGCACACATCGTAGAAGAACAGCGTTACGAGTTTTGCAGCGTCCATGCCGTCACACACAACAGCCCAGCGCTTGGCTGGACTCCCACGCAGCCCCCAGCAGGTGGCCACGGGTCACTGACTTAGACCCCAAGGCGTTGGGTCTCCTGCAGGTCCTAAGTCGCTGTGTGCAGGATCTGGGCAAGAGCAACTCCTGTGTTCCTCCTCCTCCTGATTTTTCTCAACACTTTGAATGGCTCTGCCAAGAATGAGGAACAAGTACAACCGAGATCTTTCAGGGAAAAACAAAACCACCTGTTAAGTGGCCAGAGCTTTACGAAAGGTAACACAAGTCATTAAAAACACTTCCCTGTAATGTTGAGTGGGATTCAATGTTGTACCCAAAGCTGTTCTTCCTATCTTAGAAAGCGATGCTTGTATGAGGAAAAAAGAAAAAAACCCCACACAGACTTTGTCACAGAAATCCATGCAGTAACTTCTGAGTAATATTTACACTGCTTGCTCTGCATAATACCCCGGTTTTTCTAAGTACAGAGGAACTGGGAGCTGCACGGGGTGTGCGGGGTCCTGTGGGCCCTGGAAGGAACGGACACAGTGTGTCTGAGCTGCTGTCGGGGACACAGGTTGGGCCTGCTCTGCTGAGGGTCTTCTGTTGACAGACCTCAGGGAGGGGAGACCGCTTCCCTTTACAGAGAAACAGAAAGAAACTCACTGTTCTCAAAAGGGCAGAAGAACGAGACTGGTCTTTTCCAGCAGGCAAAACTTGAGAGACTGACAGAGTTCATCTCCATACTGGGTTTCTGTCCTGTCTTCCTATCAAAGAACCCAAAACACGTGGTTTCTGAGACCTCAGTTAAGGCTGCTGCTTATTTAAGTTTTCAGCTGTGGAAAGTACGGCCTTGCGAAAGTGTACACACGTGAAAATACACAAAACTAAAGTGCAACCCCGCCTCCCGAGAGCAGGCTGAGGAGAGCCGGGCTGGGCCTGCTGCGGCGGGAGTGTCCCCAGCGTCTTGCGCTTGGTGCCGAGAGCAGGGGCGGGCGCTACGTTTCACCTGACCTCTGGTGAGGGAGACCTTTCCTAGACTTGGGAGTCCGACACCTGCGCTCATGCCTTTCGGCGCCCTGGCGGCTCCTCCGCGTCTCTGGAGCCGTCCAGGATCCCGTCTCAGAATGGCGGGATGAAGGAGCGCCCACGATCACAGGTGGACAAGATGGGTGTGCAGATGCTTGCAGTGAAACCTCTGGAAGAAGTCGGTTCTCAGCAGCACCTCCCAAGTCCTCTCCTACGGGTGGGGCTGCAGCACCAGGGCGCCGGGACCTCGTTAGTTTCGGCTGAGTGGAGGAAATGCTAGAGCAACAGGTAAAATCTGTTCATAAAGCAAGTTCCTAGTCAACGTGAAACACCAAGAGCTCAACTGTCCAGGACTTTGGGGTGTGAGACATTCCGAATGGCTGCAGTTTCCGGAGGAGAGAAGCTTCCAGTTAAGGGGCCAGATCTTTTCTCCTTCTAGTATTTCCTTCTTTTTGAGTATCATACTACACACTTCCCAGTCCTTTGTAAAACTCTGGCAACACTTCAGTCTCCTCCCCTTTCTAGGTGATAAAGGGCTAGTGTCTAGTATTTTGTTTATGAAATCGCGTCTTGAAAGTAAGCTTCTTGAGAACAGTGATGAGCAAACTTCTTGTCAGGAGAGAACTGCTGGCGTGCTGTGTTCGTTTTACTCTCTAATGGAGAACAGCTTTGAGTCCCCTGGAGAAGACCGTGTCACGGGCGAGCGGCGGGGGAAGCCTGGCTCATGGTGCTCCGGGGGGACGCCGCGGCCTCGGGGGGGAGCAGGAGCCAGTACCTTTGCGAGGAGAACGCGCACACCCGTCTGCCTGCCCCTCCCAGCGGGGGACACCCCAGGGGTGCCCGCGCAGGTCTCACCGGCTAGAGCTGGGGGACCCCGGCACCTGGCACCGGCTGCAGAGGAGGTTCCAGGGGGAGCGCTCACCCTCCAGGCCCCTCGGAGGGGGCAGGCGCTGTGCCGCCCCACCCAGAGGATGTGGAGGGGGCCGCCAGGCGCAGTGATGAAAAGATGGTGTTTCCTTCGCAGAGAAACGGCATTAAATAGACGTCGCTGTGAGTGCTGACACCGTAGGTCTTGTCTCGTGGCCTCGTCTGTCAGAACTGCTCTCAGGCAGTTCCCTCTCTTCCCGAGCCTGGCCTCCACGAGGCCTCGGTGCCCAGCTGTCGGGTCAGTGAGCCGCTGCCTGCGTCTGGACACCGTGAATGACAGGCTGCCCGTGACTGGCAAGAGGCTGGGCCTTCCCTCGTCCTCGGTCTCCGCCGGTCACCCCAGCACAGCCATCGCTTCGTCCTAGAAAGCCACGCAGGCTCTCACACGCCATGGCACAAGCCCGCGAGGCACGCTGCAGCCAGCACGGGCACCTGGAACACTGGCCTTCAGAGCTGCTCAGGCCCCGGCAGCACGTCGGAGCGGAGGAGACCGCGAGCCGGCGCACTTGCACTGCACTGCAGTGATGCAGGTGTTCACAGAACCGTCAGGTGGCGTGAGCCGGTCCAGCCGTCCCGCTGGTCTGTGGGGCTCGGCTTCGCTGCAGGTGCTCGCAGGTCCCAAATGAAGGAGAAACGTTCACAGGAAAATGTCACCGCTGTGAAGAGCCGACCCAGGGGAACCTTTCCCTCCGTGGGGACGTGGGGACGCCCCCCGTGCTGGGGGAGTGCCAGGAGCAGCCTGGGCTCGCGGTCACCTGCGCCTCCCTGTCCGCAGCCCCCCGGGGGCCTGTTCTCGGCCAGCGCAGACACCAGCTCAATCTCCGCACACGGGTTCTTCCTTCCTTCTGGAGTTCGGCAGCTCAACTGCTGCCTGGGAGCTTGGGGGCTCGCAGGCAGAGTCCGGAGGACGCTGCATGGCGGGGGCTGAGGTGGGACAGCGAGATGCAGAGCAGAGACCCTCGCCGTCCTGTCCTGCCTGCTCCCACCAGCCCGAAGCTCAGACCTGGTTCCGAACCAGACGGCGGCTGTCACCACGTGCTGATGCCCAGCACGGCCGGGGGTCGTTGCTCGGCTGGTTGAGCTTTTCGCAGCGCGTTTCCTGGCCACCTCTGCCTGCGAGCCCCGGATGCTGCTGCCGACACCTGTTCCCCAGGATTCCTGAGGTCAGACCTCAAAAGATAACTGATGAAGACACGTGAATAAAATGCTCTTTTGACCTAATCAGGAGCACTGCACAATCCAAACGCTCACGTCTACGGGCAGACGAAACCCAACTCTGTGCACGGACCCTGCCCTTCTGGGAGGGCCGGAGATCCCCCAGGGGCAGCAGGGGCAGCACAGGGCAAACCCGGCCTGACGAGGTGCATGCTCGGAGGAGGGACACGAAGCCCCAGTCACGGCACCCGAACAGCCGCGCGAGCCTGGGAGACGCCCGCCCAGCAGATCCCCAGGGCACCTGTCACGCTGCCCTCGGTGACACGCTCACAGACCACTCTGGAGACAGCGCCAGTCTACACGGCGGGGGTGTCTGATGAGCAGAATGAAAGGAGCTGATATACTCTGCTTTTAAACACATGCAAGGATAGCGGCAAACGAGTGACTGGGGTGGTGTGAGACTCTGAACAGCTCGTGAGCAGGGAAGGCCCACTGCAGCCAGGAGCTCTGAGACCATCCAGTGCGAAGACGGCACGGGAGCTGCACTTCTCGCAGGTCCCGAATGAAGCCCTCTGTCCTGCCCTTCCAGGACTTTCTCCAAATGACCTCGTGCGTTCACTTAATCTAAAAACTGAGCAAGATGACTTCTACGTTTTCACGCCCGAAGCACCCACGTACCCGAGACTGTGGCGCTCACCCAAGCAGTGAGCAGAGCGGAAGTGCGCTAGCAGGCGGCAGGGTGCCGACAGCTGCCATGAGGCCAGGAGGCCTTGCCCCCCAGCGCCTGGGCGTCTGCGCTGGCTCCCGCCTGGTGGGCTTTCTCATGCTCCCCGTCCTAACAGGATGAGGAGTTTTCATGGGGCCATCATAGAAACCCCAATTTCAGAGGTTTTCAAGAAGTGCTGTGGAGTGGCTGGTGGCGGTTAAAAAGTTGTTACTCAGACCACTAAGGAAGCAGAGCTGTCGGTCCGGACCCGGCGCAGGCACCCCCAGTGCCGCATGGCCTCAGACCTCAGGTGAACTGAAGGAGACTTAGGAGCACGTCACGATGGCCAGTTCTCATCTGGTTCCAACGTCTGCTCTAACCTTCTCGACTTAACACAGGGTCTCCTGTCACCCGTACTCTCTGAGGGAAACTCTCTTCGTTATTTGTGCTCACAGTCTGAAGCCACGGGCTGCAGGCCAGCATCTACCGAGTATGAAAGGACCAGGCTTCCTGGTGACCAAGAAAGAAGCGAGCGTAGGAAGGAATGAGAAGGGCCTAGGTTTTGTGCAAGATTTAATAAAAAACAAACAAAAATAGGAATGGCTGCTTTCAACATTTTCCATGTTGTGAAAAGTTTACCACGAGTATCTGGGGTGTGGTTCTAAGCGGCATTAGTGGAACAAATACAAAATGCTGTTCTCTGAAGCCCAAAGGTGGTACATCCAAGGTTCTAGGCCACACTCCCCCCCCGCAGGCTACCAGCTGTCAGCGCTGGGACCGCAGCACACGCCTCCACGCCTCGTGGCCGGTTCTCTCCCAGGGACCCGCCCGGGCCCTGACCCCACCGCGCAGTGGGCGAGACAGAGCTAGCTTATCACAGGCTGCTGGGCCTTAATACTGACGTGAGCGCGGGGGCGACGGGGGAGAGCCGCGTGCGCTCGGGCGCTCGGCCCCTCGGCTGGGCTGGTCATAGACAACCATGGGGAAAAGCTTCGATAAACACAACAGGGAGTGATGTGAGCAACCCACAGACCAGTCTCTCACGCATCCATACCGCAGTTACTGAGGACGATAACAACGATAACGGTAACAGAAATCGAAGGTGCAGGCGAGGGCGGCGGCCGCGGGCCAGGGAGGCTGCGTCTCAGCTGCAGGGGAGCAGCTAGTCGCGCTCCAGGTCCCTGGACTCAAAGAGCTTCAGGCAATCTTGCACCGTCAGGCCCTCCTTCAGACTCTGGTGGAGAAACAGACAGGCCGTTAGCCAGCGGCCCCGCTTGGCACGGGCGGCAATCCGGCAAGAGGCGCGGCTCGGGGCTCCCGGAGGGTTAGTGGGCGTGCTAGAAGGGCCACGACCCCCAAGGTGGTGGTGTTACTAGATGAGGAGGAAAAAGAAACAAGACCAATGCTGAGCTTAGGGCTCTCTCTCGACAAGCAGGGATCAGACCAGTGGAGCCAGGAGAGGAGACCCTGCCAAGAACATGAAGATGCCCGCTACGTCCGCATCCACGTCTGGTCTCTCGCGGCCGCACGCTGGCAGCATCTGCTGCACCGATCACAAACCCTGTTGGACTCTCTCACTGCCCCGGGGATTTGGGAACGTGGCGGTGGGAACATGTCGGTTTGTTTACTGAGACTCTGAGAACGGAAGCCCATCCTTGTTCATGTGGGACCTCGGCGAAGGTGGGGGACAGAGGATTTCCTGCTTTACTCTGGGAGGCTCTTCACAGAGACTTAATTTCTGGATGAGAAAAGGAGCATCACCTCAGAGCACGACTGGGAACGAAGGTGCCTCGCTGCCATCAGATTTGCGTGGCAAGTCCAGGCTTCACCGAGGCGGCGGAACCGGGGCCGGCCCACAATCAGCAGGTGAGGCGGAGCCCAGCCTCCACCTCAGAGCAGACCCGCTTCCCCTGGGGCCCCAGCTTCACCCAGGACAGCTCTGCTTGCCTGTATTTTTTAATTTAGATGCCACTGGTCAGAGGAAGAGGACAAATCCACGTCCCATGCTGACATCCATTAACGCCCACGACTGCCTCACGTGCTCTCGGGACTCTCGTCCCAAGTGCGCCTGCTTCAGGTCAGGGCTGCCATCTACACGGCAGCCAGTCTCATCCAAGGGCCGGGCCCCGTCGCCTGCCACGCTGCACTGCTCTAGCTGGGGACTTGCCTTGGGTGGCAGCACACCGCCACTGCCGAGTCCTGAGGAACAGAGCTTTTCCCTCCGTGCACCGTCACACACGCTTGGTGAGCGCCCCTGCTCTGCCGCCGCGCACCACGGCTGGCAGGGCAGAGCCTGAGCAGACCCCGCGCTGCCCCGCACCCCCACGCTCAAGACGACCAGGCGGGGCCTCCGTCCCAGAAAAGCCCAGCTGCTCTTAGGCAACGAGCTTTCTGACGTGATGGGGGCTGAGCCTTTCTGTCCTTCTGAGGGAGGCAGGTACGGAGACAACACACGTGAAAGACAGACATCTGTACACATCAGACCTTGTTTCAGAAAGCACCAGTGACAGGTTGTTTTTGGGCAACTTAGTTCCCATCTTCCCGTGGGAGGTGCAACGGTTTCCACATACAATCAGGAAAAAGGGCAACGCAGAGCCGTGCAAGCGTCTGTTGACGGCGCGTTACAGGCACAGCGTCATGGCTGGCGTCCCTGAGGGTGAAGCGTAAGGGCCCCAGCTTCCTCCTTGGGCCAGCAGGGCTGTCCCCACACGCCGAGAGCACTGCTCTTACGTCGCAAACAAACACAACTCTGGGAAACCCCGCGCCTGGGCTTCTCCCAACACTCATCTGGGTCCCGGCCTTGCAGAGAGCCGCAGGCAGACCCTCGTGGGTGTGCCTGACAGTTTCTTCCCTCATTCCTGGCCTCTGCTTTAGCGAGCTCCTGGCCAGCGTAGAAGCTGCCATCTACACGGCAGCACATGTGTGCCAGCACATCTCATGGCCAAAGGCCCTTATTGACAGAGGTCTTTCCACTGATCTTCTGGCCCTTTGTCCAGAGCCCAAAGTACTGTGTGGCTTTTGGGATCTTAGTTCCCCGACCAAGGATCGAACCCAGGCCCCAGCAGTGAGAGCGCCAAGTAAGTCCTAACCACTGGACCACCAGGGGATTCCTGCAAAGCACTTTTCTTTATTTCCCTCCCCCGACACATGGTCCGCCTGACGGGGCGGACTTGCTGGAGCAAGGCTTCCCTGGAAGGGCCCTAAGCAGAAGTGTTTGTTTGTCATATGTCATTTACAGGCAAAAGGCCCAAAGCACTCACGGTGAACTTGCAGCAGCTACAGTTCAGCCTCAACTAGAAGTAAAAATCATCAACAAGAAAACCGTAAACCAAGAACACGTTTCCCTTCTGCTAAACAGAACGTTTTTCATGTTTAAAGGAAAAAGCCCAAACTAAGTTTTGAACAGGCCTTAAACCATTTCTGGTGATAAGTGAGCCAGGACTGTAGGGAAATTAACATATTAAGTGCAACCTACTTGGATTTCCTTCCGTAAACTCTCCCTAAACCAAACCCCTCAGCCTGCAAGTGAGCCGGGCGCACCTGCCAGCGTCCCCTGTTCTGAGCCCTTCCTGCTGCCCTCAACTTCCTTATCGGAGAATCAGCGAGATGAGGTCAGCAGAGCTGATGAACCCACTAGGGAATGAGTGACTGTGTGCCCCGGACGCCTGGGCCTCGTGGGAGTCGGGAGCGTCCAGGCAGGGTCGGGGTCAGACAGCCTGATGTTTCTGAGCCAGCGCTCAGCCCCTGCTTCCTGTCTTTGGAGGCACCCGAGGTCCCCGGGGCTGGGAAACGCTCAGCCCCAAGCGCTCGCAGTTATCTTGCTCTACTGAGTGGTTTCCGGAGCTGCATGTGCGAGGTATCAGCTCCCTGGCTTGCTGGGCTCGGGCCTCCTGGGCCTGTTAACAGGGTGGAGGGCGGGGGTACTTCGGCAGTGGGCGGCTCTGTGAACTCTGCTTCCCGACGGAGGGCAGCGGTACCCCCAAAGAACGTGAGCGCACAAACCATTCGACGTGCATGTGACGGGGCCGAGATGCTGGCCCCATGGGCAGCGCACCAAGCTGGGGGACTCCCCTCGGTTAGGAGGTTACAGTGCAGTTAACACCCCACAACAGGTTAAGGAACGTCACGTGGCTCGTGTACGTGCCGGCTGGAGCAGGAGGAATGAAAGTAACCAGAAAACAAGGAGCTCGCTATGGAGGTGTGAGCAGTGCATGCAGGTAGCACCCTCTCGAGGGCGGCGGGCGGGCGGGTGGTGGTGAGAGTGGTTTACCTACACGACAAGGGACCGGGAAGCGGGTCGTTTCAGTTATCCCATGAGACCTGCTCAATTACGGACTGTCGGGGGAAAGAGCAGAAAACAAGAGACACACACACAATAAATCCTAAATGCAACATGCTGGTCACCCCCACCTTCCAACCCACCTTCCCACAGAGGGGCACGCGGGGGCGGAGGGCACACGCTGGGGGGGAAGGGGCGCGGGCAGCTTTGTCTCTCGAAGGCAGCCGGCGTCGGCATGAACTAGGGACATGCAAGGAGCAGTCCAGATGGGGCAGGACCGACCCAGCAGGGTGCCGGTCTGAGGGGATTCACCCGCGCCCTGCTTGCTGTGGGCCTGGCCCTCTGCTGTCGCTGGCAGGAGATGGTCCCACTGCTGGGCGAGGGACACACTCAGTGCGAAGCCCCTGGAACTGGCCCAGCAGGGTAAGCGCGTGGGGCCGGTGAGTTCTGGGACCTTGGGGACCCTTTGCTGCGGCCCTAGGTGGGCTCTACATACCCAGGGGCTGGACCCCAGACTCACCTTGGACCTGATGCTTCTGAGCTGTCGGCTGACACAGGATCTGTCTTTCTTCAAGAAGTCAGGGTTGCTTTTCGACTTCATTATATCTGAGAAGACAAGCAGACCCAGTGCCTGTTTTGTAAACCCCCTGGGAACAGACTTGGGTTTGAAGGCTTCCAAGGCTTATCATCATCACCCACACGTGAGACGTTTCCTTCAGCAACCCAAGAGAATCCCAAACAAAGAACTGTAAGACACGAGATTCTTGGAACAGCTCCGGGCGCTGGGAGACCTGGAGGAGGCATGCGAGGCCCCGGGCCAGGCTCCTTCCGTTGGCCGGCCGCAGCACCCGCCGCCCCTGGGCTGCTGGGCACACCTGCCGCCCTCCTCCTCCTCAGAGCCCCGGGCTTCTCTGGGTTTTAGCTTCCCACACTTACGGCGCCCTCCCTCACTTGCTGAGAGCTGTGCGGTGGCCGCACGGTTCAGCCCCCAACCGTGGAGGCAGGGCCAGCTCTGTGCCCCCGTGCGTTCAGAAGGGTCACAGGCTGCACGTGCTCACTCCTAACCCTAAATCCGCTGGCCCCCAGACAACTCCTCGGAAGCAGCCAGTGTCACCATCCCGTCCCCGGTCTGATGTGAGCTTCGCTGCACGTGGCCTGCCTGCCTTCGGGAAGACCTGAACGTGCCCGCCCAGCAGCGATGCAGACTGGCGAGGAGGGATCCTTGCCGGCCGAGAGGAAGCGGGTGGTGAGCTAGGGCATCTCTTCAACAGGCAGCATCCCCCCATCCCCTCCCCCCAGGGCGTTTTGCAGGTTTTATGGTAAAACCCCAGGATCAAGAACCAGCGAGAGCTGCTTACAGAATGAGTGAATTATTCAGGAAAATGGGAATCACAGCCGGCTGTCGCTGTGAACACACATACCGAGGTATGACTGTCCCTCAGGGCAACCAGTGCAGCGTCGGAGGAGAAGGGCTTCCCAACCAGGAGGGCCCGAGAGCCGGGCGCCTGCCACCCCCCAGCTGTTCCCTACCAGGAAGTGAGTCTGACACAGAAAAGGACTCCTCTGCTTGAATCAAGCGCCAGCAGCTCCACGACTAAATCACCGCGAGTTACTGAGTCAGAATCCAGAGCTGGAGGACTCACCGTATCCGGACACGGGGGTGTTTTCCGGTGACTTTTCACCCAGTGCTTCGGTCGCGGCTTTCAGCTGCTCCTTCAGCCTGCTGATGTCACAGTCGGCCTTCGCCCTCACGATGCTGAGCTCTGTGTAGATGTCCTTGTACTTGTCACTAGCGTACTTCTTGTCCTTGGGGACAGAAGGGCAGAGCAAAGAGCAGTTACAGCCAGGCTGGGTGGCCCGTCCTCCTGGGGCCAGAGCGCTTCGGGGGTGACTGGGGACGGACCCGGCAGCAGAGAAGGCAGGTTGACCCCCGCCTTCCAGAGGCAGAAACGACACAGAGTGAAAAACAGGCATGGCAGGGCCCCGGGCTATAGCCAGGCTGGTGCCGCCTTGAGCCCCGAGGACCTCCGTGTGACTTCAGGCTGGAAAACCCCTGTGTCTTGGATCCCCTACGTGACTTGGCCTCCAGGAGCGCCCGCAGGAGACAACAGTGTGCTTGGGTCTTGGGTCCCTGCTCCAGCACGTGGCGGGCACGGGGACGGCCCCTTGTTCCTGCCGCGCCCGCCTGCAGGCTGCCGTTCTTCCCGTGGAAGTGAAATCTACTCCAGAGCTGCTACATGTGACTCTGGACACGCGTGGCCCTGGCCCACCCAGAGCCCGTCCCCCAGGTCCACTGGTGGGGACGTGTGTTACCCGCAGCGCCGTCTGTAGCTCATCCTTGAGGGAGCTGATCTCCTGTTTCAGGTACTGAATTTCTGATTCCTTGACCCGCAATAAGACCTAGAAAGAGAGAGAAATTAGAGACTCACGTTTAGGAGCAGAGCGACTGCCAGGGCCTCGAAAGCAAAGACTGAGCCACACGGAGGACTCCCCTCCACACGCCAGTGGGCAGGCAGCTTTCTCCCCGTCCTTGTCAGGAAGAAATGGCCGAGATCCCTCCTGACCCGAGAGCCTCGTCCTCAGCCTGGGAGCTCCTGGCACAGAGCCCAGAAGGGGTCCTGCAGAGACCTCAGGTCAGCCTCTCCCATCATTTAGGACGAGATGCTTTCATAAAAGAACACCTTATACATAAAAAACAATCACTCTGACTTAAAATGAACCTTCCTGATCTTGAGTAATACAGCCTTAAGAATCTCAAGCAGCTGCAGTGTTCACATAATTATTCAATGTTTCATTTTAGTTGGTCAGTGTTTGTGACGTGGTAGAACAGAAGGGCGGAGGGCAGGTGAGTGAGGACGGGTTAAAGGTCCCTGTGGCCTCGTGAGGGGTCCCACGCTGCCTGGCAGCTAACTCTTCTCTTTTGCGTCCTGGCATGACTCAGGTCTTTCCAGGTTCTCCCCCTCTTGCTGTCCACAAGCTAGAGGCCCACCCCCCCAGTCCCCAGGTGGGGCTTGTATGATGTGAGCTGGTAAAGAGGGACCTGGCTCTGAGCCGTACCTCTAACTCATAGGCGTCCTTGCCCTGCGTGAGAGGTGACCCAGCGGCCTCGCCACCGGCATCCCCGGTCAGCAGCGTCCGTAGCCGTGAGATTTCGGCAGCCAGGCGGTTGTTCAGCTCCTGGGGGACAGCAACACAACCAAACAGGGTGCTCTACAGAGCTGTTTGGCCGCGAACCCAGGGCGCGGCCAGGGGAGCGTGCAGCACGGGAGGCCTGCAGCGGTGCCTGTGCACGGTGGCATCTCAGAGCAGTGTGGACACCCTGACCAAAGCCATTTACACGGCCTAATGCTTCTGTGGAACTGCGGCTGCAGAATCCGTGCTCCTCAGCCCTGTTCTGTCACCGTGACTAGTGTTAATCAGTTCCAGGGTTTGTGCCCCTGAGTTTCGGCAGGATCAGGACCTCCTGCCACCCTCACCACTCACTTTCTGTACCTTCTTTCCAGCTAGCAGGTGGTCGTCTTAGGCCACCGCAGTGACCAAGCAGAACCAGTCCTGCCGGAGTGTCCCCCCCATACGGGCAGCTGTGGGCCCACAGAGGCCTCGAGCCTGGGCCAGGCCAACGTGGCTGTCTCCTCAGTGCCGGGGGAGGACGAGTGGTCTTGTACCCACAGAGAAGCTTTTTTCAAACTAGACCTACCTTGAGCTGTTCCATTAGCCAGGATTTTAAACGTACCCCAGTTTTCTAAGGAGCAGGCACATTTTAAGAGAATAATCTGACAGAATCAAATGTGAGCAGCGTATGGTCTCGACTGGGAGGTGTTTAACCACGGTCCCAGCCGTGGGGACGGGAGACCTGGACCCGTGCCGCCCAGCAACAAGGGAGGAGGCACAGACATCTCGGAGCCTCCAGACCCCGAGGCCGGCAGCCGGCTGCGGAGCGGGAGGGCTCAGCGCCAGCAGCTGCAGGGGGCTCCTGCCCACACCCCGGTGACGCCAGACGTCGGGAGACGCCCGCAGATTGGGGCCCCAGGGCGGCGCACCTGGTTGTGGGCGTTGAGCTCCTGGTTCTCGCGCTGGCACTGCCGCAGGGCCTGCCGCTCGGCCTCCAGCGCCTGGGCCAGGTGGGCGTTCTCCAGGCACTTCTGCGAGTACTGCTCAGAGAGGACCTCCAGCTCGCGCTGCACAGACTGCAGCTCCTCCCTGGGGAGAGGGCACTGCTCACTCCTCTGCCCTCGCCCCGGGGCCCAGGCCTCTAAGAAGCTCAGGGTCGCCTTCGTGAAGCCTGAAGGACGCCGAGACCCACACAGCGGAGCGACCGCGAGCAGAGCCCTGCACCTTGTGGTCTCGAGTGGCCGTGCAGCTCGGCGGCTCCGTCCCTGTCCTCTTACCAGCAGTCGAACAGCCCCCACTGGCGGAACTCCTCTCCCCGGGTCAGGAGAGGCCTCACCCACGCACCCCAAAACACGCTGTCAGACAGAGGTCAGACCTGGGACCGTTTCTAGCACTAACTGTGCCAACTCGATCCACGTTCAGAAAAGCAAAGCCTCGTGTCATCGTTCTCGGCCACGCTGGACTTGAGAAGGGCGGATGTGGAACCGACAGCCCCTCCAGCCGAGGTGAGCTGCTCCCGGCCGCCTGCCCCCCACCTGCGCCCTGACCGCACTGCACGGGAGCCTGGGAGAGGGGAGACCCTGATTCTGTGCGCTGCGGAGCCCCGTGAAGGCTGGCTCTGCACGGCCCCCGCGGCAGCCAGTCGAGGGGCTCCCAGTGGCACGAGTTCCACTGAGGGCAAAACTGAAGAGTGGCCGTGCTGGTGAACGCTCCCCATTCCCTTGCCTCTGCAAAGAGAACTGGCGCACGCACTTCTTAAAAATGTAGGGGTCGTGGCCACTTCTGCCACAGAGCATCTGTGTCACACGCTACACCGCGTGCCCTCCCCACGAACTCCTGAAGCAGCAGCAGCTGAGGGACAGAAGGAATCTGGGGTAGCCTCTGAGGTCGGCCCTGAAGATCCGACAGTATCTATAAAATCTCCTCTGCCGCGTCTTATTCTTTACGTTTTAGTAACTGGTTTCCGTCTGACTCCGTAACAGGAGCCCACTTGGGCCATGAGAGCAGCGGCTCTGAGCAGCCTCAGCGCCCACGGGCCTCCACCCGCGCCACCCTGGGGACCCGAGTCTCTGTGGCTCTTACAGGGAAGGTGCCGCCCCGCCCCCGAAGGACCTCCCTCCGGCCCGGCCCCCAAGGGCCACCTCCGCTGACTCACAGGTACTGCCGCCGCAGGGCCTCGATGTCCGCGTTGACACTGCTGATCTGGGACCGCTGGCTCTTCTCCAGCTCCCGTTCCATCTCCTCACGGTGGGCATTCTTCATGGCTTCGATGGCTGTGGACAGGACGTGGCCGTCAGCACCCACGGGCTTGGGAGGTGAGACCGACAGGAAGGCGGGACGTCCCCCCACTGCTAATGCCAGCCCATGGGCAGCTGGGCCGGGAGGATTCCCGGGGAACTCCCCCACGAAAGGGATGCAGGTGTGTTTTTTCCTTGACGTTAACAGAAAACCAAACTGATTCAATAAATGTCAGTGTTAAATCCAAGTATGAGTTTGTAAGACAAGCAGGCTTTCAGGCTGGCCTGTTTCCTTAGTGCCAAAATCAAAAGCACCGCAGGATAGTTACATGAACGGAGGGGACACAGGCCAACGGCCCAGGGCTCAGTCTGGACGCTCTGGGCTCTGACGGACCAAGGGCCGCAGGCAGAGGCGTCCGCTGCCAGAGAAGTGCCAGCAGACAGGCTGATGAGACCAGGGCAGCCCCTCACGGGCACCAGGTGTGCCGGCGGCCACGGAAAGCAGGAGTGCTGGCGCGGGGCTCTCGAGCTCTCAAAGGGCTCCTCAAACCAGCCTTTCCCCCAAGGGAATTGTCAAAGAACTCTCGTGGGTAACGAGGCTTCAATCCCAGCCGAAAGGCAGTGAGAAGGCCAGTCACTGCTCAGAGCTGTGCGTTCAGCTCAGGAACACCCTGCTGCCCGTCCCCGGGGTTAGCGGCTCCCACCTGAGATGGTGGCCGCGGTCTCCTCAGCCAGGAGGCGGTCTTTCTCCTCCCGCAGTTTCTCCAGTTCCCGCTGGTGCTGCCTCTGCAGGTCTTCGATCTTCTTCTGGTGTGTTTCTTCCATGGCTGCAAACCCTCGCTCGCACGTGGCCTGCAAGGTGCACAAGAGGCTTTACTGATTTTTCTTCTGCTATTTACTGAACAGACCTCAGCCCTGCCCTCTAGGCTCCTGGCACAGAGAAGGTGCTCTCTCGAGCTGAGCACCGCGCCAGCTGTCTGGAGACTCACTCTGCTCCGGCGTGTTTTATGCTCCCAGAGCACTTAGATAAGGGTGCCTGATTTCTGTGGTTGTTGTGAATCCCATTTCTCTGTAGAAAGAGTTGGTATCGTGGGCAGGAAAAGGCCGCAGTGGAATTTAAAATAGCCAATCCTGGACCTTTATGGACCGACAGGAGGGGGGAGGACAGAGTGAACGGGCAGAGGCTGGCCGCGTCCGGTCCGAGTTTCACAGCCAGACGCGCTCAGCACCTTCACACACTGGGCATCAAGCACAGTCATGAACAGTAATGTCTTTGTCAGCTGTAGGGAGTCAAGGCCATCCTGTGAGTGACGGGTAGTGGGTAGCCCAGTGCACGGAGCCAGGGGGCCCAGCCCTGCCACTGCCCAGCTGGCCGCCCTCACCGGGTCACTGAATCTCTCAGGCGTCCACTGAGGAAATTAGGTTAGGGTGTACGACTTTCCCTTTTCCTTCGGAAGGAGTACAAAGAGGGGGCACTAATTAACGAGTGCCTCTGCTAACTGTACCAAGACCCACGATGGAAGAGCCGCTCTCCAAACCTGTCTGTGCCTTGCTGCAGCCTGGCGTGGTGTTTGGCCTAGACATGGGTGTGGGGAAGGACACAGGCATGACCCAAGAAGGGCTCAGACCACCCCACACACCCTCACTGTGTAGTAACACAGGCCTGGCTTATCAGAGTTGGTCTCGTCGATGGGGTGGGTGTGAGGGGCTGTTTTGTGCGTGGAGGCACATTTCTTGTCTAAATCCCTTGCAACATCTGTTTCAAGGCAGGGATCGCGCCTTTCACTGATCCTTAAAAACTCGAAGAATGTGGCCATGTTAATTCCAAATCCAAGTATGGGTGGGATCCCCCTCCCAATCCTGTACTTGCACATGGATCAAGAAAGGGTACCAAGAAATCCAGCCTCCGTGTGCAGGCACCTCTGTCTCAGCCCCCACGGTGACTGAGAGGCCCTTCTGAGACTCTCCAGTCAGTATTTTTCAAACTCACGGTCAGAGTCTGGACTTCCCTGCGACAGATTTGCTTCACTGGGGAAGTGGTCTTAAGTGCTATCCGCCACTCACTGGGCGTTTCTTCTTGCAGGGGCTGCACCTGGAAGCTGCTGTCTCCTCTCACTGCCCTCACACCCCGGGACACTGGAGGGTCCTAGCGCTGCCCTCTCGCACGCTGTGGTTCATCGTGGACTCTTGGTTAACACATAGCTGCGAGGTCTTAGTTTGATTTGAGGGCTTTAGAATAAAGATAAGGGTCAAAATTCTTCCTACAGAAACACTAAGGTGTCTTTAAAGACTGGCTGCTTCCTTGGAGAGTATATGTGTTTAAAAAACGATTAATCTAATTTTTAAGCCAGTAATCCCTGGGATCGATCAAAGTTCCTCGGCAACCACTGTGCAGAGTCATGAGAAAAAGCACCAGCCTTCAGCTGTCAGAAGAGGGGCCCTCAGGCCAAGACCCCAGTCTCCCTGACCTGGGCAAAAATCTGCACAAGTAACAGCTGTCAGCCGGGCCCCGAGAGAGCGGTTTGGTTGTAATTTCTGCGTGTCTCACAGGGCCCAACAAGAATAGGCACAGGACAGAGGATGCCGCCCACAGCAGGCAGCATCCAAGCCCCAGCCTGCATCACCGCCGGGGCAGAGCCTGCCCCCAGTGTCGGCACAGGGCTTTCCTCCCTCCCAGGTGCGTGCCGATGGGCGTGAGAGCCAGTCTGGGCCTTGTCTAAGTTGCCTGCTGCGCAGACGCGCTGGGTGTTGTGGGAAGCGGCCGGGAAGTTACTTTCAATGTGGCACTGGCAATGCGCTGGCCGCACGGGGACCGTGCGGCACTTTCCAACAGCCCTTGAAGCTTCCTTGGGATCCAGAATAGCCTTCAAAAGGTTTGGACTGACTTGGGAAAAGAGCAGTGGAAACGGCCTGGCAGGTACTAATGGCCCGCCTGCTTGTCGCAGCAGCGCCAGGCCGCCCTCAGTACTGGACACAGTGCCGGCTCACAGCTGGAGGACGGGGCTGGGGACTGAGGGCACGGGAGGAGCCTGGCGTCTACTGGATGCAGCTCAAGGGGTGGCGAGAAGCCCGAGAGGACGAGGCCCAGAGCCCAGGCTGCCTTGATGGCGCCACACAGCCCGACGCCCCAGGGCCTGAAACGTCACCTTGATGCGCCAGGGCCTGGGAATCCTGTCTACCAAGGTGGGTGTGAAACGGGGTGGGGGTGTGGTGGGAAGGTCACTTCTCAAAACCCCTGGAGCAAATAAGGCTGTGCTCCCTGTAAGAGCAGCCGTTCCCACGCAGGGTTCCCACCAGACGTCTGTCCCCACAGAACTGGGGCGGGAGTGGCCCTCAACACCCCACTGCAAACATTCTAGCTTTTGGGAAGCCCCACTCTGCTCTCCGGGGACAGCTGGAAGGCGAGGACCCTCCCCAGGTCCAGGTCTGCAGAGCTGGAGATGGGGGCAGGGGGAGCTTCCCCACCACCCCGCCTCGCCAGGCCCTGCTGGGACCCCACCGCCGCCAGTGGGAGGTCGGCGGGGAGCAGCCCATCAGCTCCTGCTGCTGTTCGCTGACTTGGAGCCAAGAACCGCGTCCCAGCTCCGCCTGCACTGGACGCCCCCCGACCGCTCTGCTTCGAAACCTTGAGGCTCTCAAAGTCCCTCTGGCGCTCTTCCCGCAGTGAGGCCGCACCACCCGCCAGGTCCTTGTGCTCCAGCGCTTCCCGCAGGACGTCCACCTGGGCCTCCAACTCCTGGACGCGCTCCTTCAGCCCCATCACGGAGTCGGCCCCCGCCTCAGCTGGCCGGCTGGGGGACGGGGGTCTGTGGGCTGGTGGGGCGGCAGGGGGCCGCCCCCGGTAGTGGTGCAGGGTCTCCTGCAGGCACTGCAGCGTCTGAGAGTAGTGCTGCTGCAGGGCCCGCAGCTCCTCCTCGTGGATGGCCTGCAGCTCCCTGATCTTGAGCTGGAACTTGTCCTCCAGGGTCTGCACCTGGCCCCCAGGCTGCCTCTCCAGGTCCTGCCTGTCCCCGGCCACAGCATCCAGCCGGCTCAGGACGCTGCCGCGCACAGCCTGCGGCGCACCCTCCGCCCGGCTCAGCCGCTCCCCTGTGCAGCTGACCTCCCGCTCCTCAGACCACCCTCGTGGGGCAGCCAGGCTCTCGCCGCGCTCACGCTGCCCCTCTTCCGGACGCCTCTGCTGCTGGTCGAGCTGGGCGACCTTGGTCTTGAGCTCCGCGTTCTCCCGTTCAATGGCGGCGATCACCTCCAGGTATTCGCTCTTCTGCTTGCGGAGAAGCTCCTCGTACTCCTCCCTCAGGGCCCCCACCGCTTGCTCCTGCCCCTGACAGGAGGCCCCACTGCCCGACCAGGACTCCCTGTAGCCCCGGAGCTCCTTTTCATACTCCAGCCGGATCCTGCAGGCTGTGTAACACACCTGAGCCTGAATAATCGCATCCTGAACTAACAAGGAAGAATACTGGCCGAGGCCTCCCAGGCAAGCGCTGCGGGAGAGATGCCGGGATGCCTGGAGCAGCTTCTGACAGTCTCGCGCTGCCTCCACAGACAGAAGTGAGGTTAAAGTGGCGGAGATCTCTCCCAACAGACTGGCCTTATCTTTAAGCTGCAGGGCGAGCTCTTCCTGAATAGCAACCAAGGCCCCAGAGCTCTGGCTGGACAAGGGACAGAGAGCCGGCGAGCCAGCTGGGTCCTGATGACTCGGTACTTCTTCCGGCGGGCTCCCAGTCCAGGACACCTGGACACCGTCTCCGGCACCTGCTGGAAGCTGGAGGGTTTCCGAGACCTGCAGCATCACTCTCTCGAAGTCGGGTGTCTGGTAGGCCCCTAGGATCTCCCCCAGCATGCGCTTGTGCTGCTGCAGGGCTGCCTGTGTGCCCTGGAGGGTCTCCTGGATGCTCTGCAGCCTGCGGTGGAGGGACCCCCTCACCGAATGCACGGCGAGGCTGAGCTCCGCCCTGACCCACGTGGCGTCGGCCAGGGCGGGGACCGGGGCTGGCGGGGCGCTCGGCTGCCCACCTCCCGAGGCACTGGCTGCCTCTCCGCCCAGCGTCTCCAGGTGCCGGCTCAGGGACTCGACCTGGCTCCAGAACTCTCCATCCACCAGCACCTTCTTGGCCCAGGCATCCACTGGGGCCCCAGGACAGGCCACGGCACTTTCGGACTCCAGCGGCCACTTTCCGGACTGAGAGACCTCGAGGAGCACGTGCGAGACATCCGAGCTTGCGTTCCTCAGCGAGTCTGCTATCTGGCCTATCAGCGTGGCCTCCAGGGCTATCTGATCAGAAAGGAGCTGGAGCTGTTCCTGCTCGCTTGGCTCCGGCAGGGGTGCTGGCTGCCGTGAGGCCGCCTTCTCTTCCCCCAAGAAGCCCGCCTCCCCTGGGGGAGCCGGCTGGTGACACAGGGCCTGGATGGCGCCGACCAGCAAGCTCTCCAGGCCGGCCAGGAGCCCCGCCCCTGCGTCACCGGGCAGAGACCGCAGCTGTTCTCGGCAGCTTTCCAGGCAAGCCAGGGCCTGGCTGTTTTTCGCCTGGAAGTCACCGAGCTCCTCGACGTGGTTCTCAACCACCTCCGCCCTCGCCTGTCTCTCCTGCTCCAGCTGGGAGGCCAGCGCGGCGACCTGGAGCAGGCTGGCACGGAGCTGCTCGCGCAGCTGCGCCTCGGTGCCAGCCCACTGCTGGTGCAGAGCCAGCAGGGCCTCCTGGCTCTGGCCCTGCTGGCTCTCCAGCTTCACCGTCACGTCTTTGAGCTTCTCCTCGGTGACGTAGAGCTTGGTCTCCAGGGAGTGGATGATGGAAAGGTAGGTGTCCGAGTCGCTGGTCGCTGGGAGCGAGCCGGGGGTGGCCTCCGACGACATGCTTTCCTCCGAGGGCGAGCGGTCCTGACTGGTGTCAGAGGATGTGCTGCTGGCCCAGGTCCTCTCAGACCCGTCAGGGTGGGTGTACTTTTGGCACTGGATTGTGGAGAACCGGATTCTTTGCCTCTTAAGGCCGGGTGCTCCCTGGTCGGGTTTTGAGGTGCTCTGCAGGTGCCCCTCCCTGTCGGACGCTTCCGACCTTGGGGGCACTGGGCTCTCTTCTCTCCTGGGGCTGCTGTCCCTGTGCCCCTCCCCCAGGGCAGCCCCCGGAGGTGCACCGGCAGCCTGGAGCTGCGGGCCCGAACGTGCGGCGCCGTCCTCCTCCTCGGCTCCTTCCAAGGAGCTCCGTGGCTCCTCGGCGTCCTCCGAGGACTCCCTGGCAAACTGCCTTACGATCTCTTCCTTTGCCTGGGGCTTCACTTCTGTTTCCTCTAAGCTGCTCCCCAAGGCAGCCGTCTTCACCAGCACATCCTGGAGATCCCGCTCCTTCCCCTCGAGCGCCTGCGCGTGCGCGTCCTGGACGCGCCTCAGCTCCTCCTCCTTCTCCCGGAGCCGCGCGTGCGCGCCCTGGAGCTGGCTGGCCACCCTCCCGTAGGAGCGCTCCAGGCTCTGGTAGTCGGCCTCCCTCCCCTTCAGCTGCTCCTGCAGCGCAGCCACGTCCCCGTCGGACGAGGTGACGCGGCCCATCAGCTCTTGGAAGCGCTGCCGGATCAGGTCCCGCTCGTCTCGGAGGCTCTGGACGTGCTCGGCCAGCTTCTGGATGCTGGCCTCCTTCCTCTCCAGCTGCTCCTCCAGCCGGCGCACTGCCTCGCTGCCCTCGGACTTGGCGCTCAGCTTCTCCTTCTGCAGGACCTCCATCTGCTGCTCGTGGTCCTGCAGCCGGTCCTCGAAGGCGCTGGCCCTGTCCTCCGCCTCCTTCAGGCTCTGCAGAAGCTCCCGCTTCTCCCGCTCACAGCTCCCCAGCAGCAGCTCGTAGTTCCGCTGCAGCTTCTCCTCCATCAGCCTCTGGGCCCGCTCGCTGGCGCTGAGCTGCTGGCTGAGGTCGGCGATGCGCTCCTGCAGCCGCTGCACCTCCTTCTGGCGGTCCCGCTGCAGCGCCTGCTGCCTCTGCAGGTCCCGCAGCTCCTGCGTCCTCCCCAGCAGCAGGGCCTCCGCGCTCTGGAGCTTCCGCTCGCTGGCGCGCAGCTGGGCGCTGAGCGCGGCTTCGCTGTGCTGCCGCTCCTCCAGCTGCTCGCGGACCTTGTCCTTCTCCAGCTTCAGCTCGCCCTGGAGCTTGGCCAGCGCCTGCTCCTTGATGGTGAGCTCGGCGGCGGCATTGCCAAGCCGCGCCTGGAGGCTCCGGATCTCGGCCTCGTGGTGCCGGATCGCGTCCTTGGCCTCCCCGTAGCTGCGCTTCAGGGCCTGGATCTGCCGCGTGATGAGCTCCTGGCGCTGGCACTGGGCCTCCAGCTCGCCGTGCAGATCCTGGTTGACTCTGTGGAGCCTCTGCCAGGCGCCGGACGGGGAGGTGGCCACTTCAGTCTTAAAAAAACCGATGAAATACGGGTTAGTAACACTCGGCCTCCCAGTTCTGAGTGTCACACCTCTGGCCAGGGTCAACCACAGAAAGGCTCCTTGGTGGCTCTGCCTTTTATCCTCTGCACAATTATTTTTCATTTAAAAAAAAGAAAACTAACAAATCGTCTCATTTTTTTTTTTGGTAAGTAGCTGCTTCCAGGTAAACAGAAAACATGGACATTAACATCAAAACAGCTCTAACCAAACAGCTTCTAGGAGAAATAAACCAAACAAAACTGAATAATGGAGCACACTGATAAGCAAAATGAAGACTGAGGGACAAGAGACTCCAGCAAGAGGGACGGGCAGGAGCAGAGCAAAGCGTCCGTTTGTTTGTTTTGCAAAACTAAAGGCACACAGCTCCAGACCACAAACCCCGCCAAAGCGCAGGACCGGTGACGATGCCACTTCCTTCTGGGACAGGGGAGAAGGAAGGGAGGCACCGCTGGCGGATGTCAGCGAGGTGACATCCGAAACATTTTCCTGTGGGAGGTGGAGCCCGTCCTCTACAGTAACAGGAAGAACTAATCTCTACCTGCAAGAAGACAAAACGAAGGGGAAAACGCAAACCATGGAGTAAAATATGAGAGTTAACAAAACAAACAAACCTTTGTGGCATTCAAAATAAGAAAGTGAAGCATGCAGAAAATAAAACACAATTGAAAGAAAACTCCCCAACCTAGAAGGCATGCAGAGTAGACAGAACTAATTAACGCAGGAAAAAACAAGAACGTGAAAGGAGTGAGAATAGCTCAGCCTAAGCACTGGCCTGCCTGTGGCTCCCTCCAGGTGTGCTGGTGGGGAAGCCACAGATGTGACACTCAGTTACGTAAGTCAGACACTCCACGTCCACGCCCTGCCAGCTCCTCCTCCCGGCCGTCAGCGCGGAGCCCACCCCCAGCTGCTGACCCTTCTCACCCTTAACCCCAAAGCCCCTTGCTCATTCAGACTTTCGATTATAAGAATTTCCAAAGCACGTAGGGAGGTTAAAAGTAAACTGTCCTTTGACCTGGCGGGGAGGTGTTAACGTGTCAGCTGACAGACGGGCTTCAGTGCGGGCTCATGCAATCGTCCGGGTCAGACACGGGACAGGGTAGCAATGTTCAAACTCTGCTGCCAGGATCTTTACCACCTGGTGTGAAATGAGTGCGTGTAGGATGGTGGCCCAACCAGGGTTTAAAAAGATGCTTCCCAAACCTGCGGGGTCTGCACAAATGACTCAGAAAGCCCCGGAGTGAGACATGCAGGAAAGAGGGGTGCCCCCCATCACCAGGTTCCGGTACCTCAGAGTCTGAACTGGGCATGGCGACAACTATGGTTGAAGGGCTAAGGAGGAGGGTCCAGGGGACACGGGGTGCCCAGGGTCATGGCCAAAGCTGGGGGGGAAAGGAAGGCAGAAGAAACGGGCCACAAAAAGGGCATGGAGAGAGGCAGGAGGGCAGACTCTGCCCAGAAGATCCACTTGGACCAAGGAAGCCAGTGTGCTGCAGTCTGGAATGCTGATGCAAAAACTTATCACAGAGATTCTGGGTCCTTTAGAGTCGGAAGAGCCCTCAGGGACGAAGTCTAGGTCTACACAGGCAAGGAGGCTGATGCTGCAGGGGAGGGGGCACCGGGTTCTGGTCAGTGCAGGACCCTGACTTGAATGCTGTGCCTTCAGCCTTGGCCAAGAGCTCGAGTTCTCCGTCCCATCGCCCTGCCTTGCTTTCCCCTGGCACTCATCTGTCAATCACCTCGCCCCACTGCACACTGGCTGAGAGGGCAGGAGAGTGTTGTTTTATACCCCAGAACTAGAGCAGGGCCTGAAACGCTGCAGAAGAGTTGGCTCACACCGGCCTGCTCCATCCAGGTGACCTCCTGCCTGGCAAGATGCCTGTGGCATGCCTGCTGCTGCCTGGGGGGCGGCACTCTGGCACAGAGGCCTCTGCAGGGAGACGCTAGGTTTGGCCTCTCAGCTCAGTACTCAAGACTGCTGCCCTCCCTCCCCTCCACGCCACTGGGCAGGTTGGCTCAGGGCTGGGCGGCCATGTTTCCCCCTCAAACTTCAGCCTAGGCAGGAAGTAAGAAGTGGGGCCACCAGGCTAGTGGTGACAGTCCCAGGCTGCCCTGCAGGTGTGGTACAGACACGGTCAGGGGCAGGGAACCAGTTCTAGCTCTGCCATGCGCTTGGTCATAAGGAGGCATGTGGCTGTTACTCAAGTTCTTAAATTTGTAAAATGGGACTAATGCTGCCATTGTAAAAAAGAAACAACGTGCAAACATGTGATATTGATAATAAACATATATTGGACTCGTTGGGAGCCAAAGAGAAAGACTACTACTGAAAACATCTAAAACACCCTTCGACGTAGAGGGCTCAGGCAGATCCTCCAACTTGTTGCACAAGGAGGAGACCCAGGCAGCCCATGGCCCAGGGAGCCCGCTCCAGTGGCACAGGAGTCCAGAGGCCTGGCGCTCGGTTTTGCACGTTCCTAGCCTGCCTGGGTCCTGCACACTGAAGCCCGAGGGCGCCTGGAGGGCCGTGGCGGCCCCTCAGCCCTACCTGCAGCACATAGCCCTCCCGGGCGCTCTGCTCCCGGCCCAGAGCCACCCTCAGCTGGTCCTGCAGCAGCCGGTTCTGCTCTAGAAGGTCTGAGGCCTCCTTCTGGCTCTGCTCCAACTGTTGGCAAAAAGACACACGTTTTTAAGCAAAATGGCGGTACAGGAGCGGCAGCGCAGCACAGGTGCCCGGTGCTGTGCCCGATTCCAGCTGGGCTGGAGCTCAGGGGCGCCTCCGAGGGCCTTGCCGGCGGCCACACCTGGGTGGATGTGCTCGTTGGGTCTTCAACCAAGGTTTCAGCTCAAGCTGTGAATCGACCTGGGCACCCACATAAGCTCCACACCTGCTTGAGGATCCACCAGGCGTAGACCCCACCAGGAAATGAGGACTTTGTGCCCCTGTCAGAGGGAAGACTGCCCACTGGGTCCTTTGGGTATCCTCAGCGTGGCCAAACACGCCCGTGCTGCCCCAGGGCAGTCCTCGCGCCAGGCTCTATCTACCTTGGCTTCTGGGGAAACCCTGTTTGACCAGTTGGATACGATGGATTCCATATGAAATTCTGTTTGTGAGAAGGGCTCCTCAAGAATTGAGCTGCTTCACACTCTTGCTGTCAATGGCTGTGAACCCAGCCGTCACCCATCTGCCCCTTTCCGGAACGTTACCTACGTGCCCCCAGCTGCTGGGCCGTGGTAAGCAGGGAGAGCTGGGTGTGCAGCAGACTGTGCTGACCGGCAATGGGGACCTTGGTTTTCAGACCTTGCTGTCTGAAACAAACTCAGGGTCCAGTGTGTGGCCTGCTGACTTGCAGGCCCGTTTTGGCTGTTTAGAGCAACGTTAAGTTTGAACTGTTACTTTCCTCCATCTTGCCTCTATTACTGTATTAATAGGCGTAGAAAATGGAAAAAAATCCAAGTGTTGATGTTAGTGATAAACGTCAGCCTCGTGAATCTAACCAAATAAGAAGAGGATGAGAAGTGAAGGCAGGCCAAAGTGGCCAATCTGTGATTTAGTTAGCCGCTGAAGTCAAGCGCACACGTGAATCGCATCCTTGAGAACTCCTGAAAGGCAGGTGTGACTCCACCTCCTTGGCCGTGGAACCTCTGTTCAGACTTACAAATCCACGGCCCAGCTTTTGCAGACTTGATTTCTGGGTACTTTCCTCATGAAGGAAAATGTCACGTTACAAATGCAGGGACCGGCTCACCCACCTCTGTATCTGGAGGAGGCTCATGCCAGGCTCACCAGCCAGGCCCGTCCTGCCCCCCCAGTACCTAGAACGAGCTCTGCCTCCTGCTGCCTGCCCGGCACCCGTCAGGTCTCCCTGAGGGTCACAGGGCTGCCTAGTGCAGACGGAAAGCTAACTCTGTTCACGTGCCTCTTCCGCCCAAAGCCTCTAGTGCGTGGCTGAAGCAGGGCAGACGAGGCCCCACCTGGCCTGCAGCCCACCCGCCTCATCTCTGGCACCTCTGGCTCTCAATGTCAGCGCCACTCCTCTGGTCTCCGGAAGGGCCCGGTGCCCTCCCTGCCACCCCCCACCCCAGCATGCCTCAGGCCTGCACTGCACTCGGCGGGGAGGGGGGAGGGGGGCTGTCGCGTGTCTGTCTGCCTGAGGGCCTGCAAGCCCCTGGGTGCCGGGAAAGGTGGCGGCACGGAGCTGCCCCGCCTGCGTCGCCCGGCCATTACCTCCTTCTCCAGCACAGAGGTCAGCTCGGGAGTGGACAGTCGGTCGCTTCCATCCTCAGAGGAGGACAAGTGCAGGGGGGCGATGGGCACTTGCTTCTCCTCCCGGAGGGGGGTGGTCTCCACCTGATGCCACCGCTGCTCGATCTCCACGTGCACGTTCTGGGTCCTGAGGTCGGCGGTCGCGGGCGGCCCCGGGCCCCGGTCGACCTCCATGCGCAGGGCCGTGTCGTCAATGCTGGGCCCGTCGGCCGCGTCCACCGCCCCAAAGCGCTTGCGCCGTTCCTCCCGCCGCCGCGCACGCTCCCTCTCCAGCTCGCCGGGCTCCGCCTCGGGCCGGGGGGTGGCAGGCCCCGGGGCGCCGGCTCTCTCCTGGGCCAGGGCCTGCTGGATGGGGCGGAACTCGGCCCAGTCGAAGGTCTTGGAGCGGCCCTCCCGCCTGCGCTCACGGGCCCGGCTCCGCTTCTGCTCGGGGTCTGGCTCCCCGGGCTCCCCGTCCTGCTTCTCCCGCAGCCTCGTCTCCGAGGGGGAGCTGCTCCGGTCTTTGCCCTGCGGCAGCGAGCTGGGGCGGGGGAGACAGCTGGTCAGGCGGGGCCCCCCGGCGGCAGGGCCCAGCCCCCTGCTGTCACCACACGCCTTTTTCTATGCGGCTGTGGCTCCCGCAGGGAAGGGGGAGACTCTGCCTTCACCCACTGACACGTCTGTGGAGGGAACCCCAAGTGGCACCGAGTGGTGACGGCAGAAAAGGAGCCGCAGACAACGGCCCAGAGGTTTCCCGCAGGATGACAGTGGGGGGCCGAGAGCCCCGTCAGGCTGCGCCGGGCACGGTCACACGCACACAAGGCCACGTGGGAGGTAGACCCCACGGCACCCAGGCACTGGGCCGGCGGTGACGGAACAAGCGAGACCAACAACCGCTTCCCTCGAAAGGCTCATGGGTTTTTAATAAGCAGGTAAGTAACACGGTCAAGTCTGTGTTTTAAAAAACCACTCTGGGTGGCTGGCGTGACAGACGGATCAGAGTGATGGCCCTGGGACCACCTGTGGGCCCGTGAGCCCGATGGCCCAGGTGGCGCCCACGAGCCGGCACCAGGCAGGGGCTCACTGGACAGGACTTGAGAGGACCTGGCGGCCCACCCGGGGCAGAGGTGAGCAGGAAGCAGGACACTCGAGGGCACCTCCGCCACCCCGGCAGCCGGATGCGCCTCCCCCCACCTGCCCCACAGTGGAGGTCCCCGGGCAGGGTGCTGCAGGGCACTGGTCGTGGCTGTCCGAGGCAGAGGTCTCCGGGCTCCAAGGGCAGAGCCTGCGACCCTGCCCCAAGCCCTCAGCACGGGGTGGGAAGCCCCGCAGCGCGGTGAGGGCTGGGCCCCGGGGGCTCCGGGAGCACCTGGGCTTCAATGGCGGCCGAAGAGAAGGGAGCCTGCAGAAGAGGCCTCCTCCCCGTCCCGGGAGGCGGCCCCGGGAGCGTCCAGGCCAAGACCACACGCTTGCACACAGCTTCTCCAGAACGGACCTTTTCAATAACGCCACTGAACCGAGAGCTGGCCCAGGCCTCCGACTGCATAAGCCATTAGGATGACATAAGAAGCTGGGCCCGCCACTATCCCCAGGAGAGGAAGCCCCTGCGACTCCCCACCAGACTTGGGGGGGCCGCGGCGTGCAGCTCGAACCCACACTTCTGACGCCTGTACCCGCTTCCAATAACTTTCCTGGGACGTGGCCTTGTTGCACTAAAAAAATCCATCTTTTCCTCCAAGTATAAAAGCCCACACAGAACAAACTGGGTGAGGCAAGCACCCCGGCTGTGAGGCGGCTGACCCTGGAGTACACTGCTCGTCAGGAGGACGCTGTCCCCGTGGGCCGCGGCCCCAACAAGGAGGGCAGGCGCCTCTCCCAAGCCATGTGTTGCCTGAGCGCGTCCTTCCTGCCCTTTCTGAGGCCAGAGACACACACCTGCGACACCCCAAGGCTGACGAACCCCAGCCGGGCCCCGACCCACCGCACGCGGCCTCCTCGAAGTGCCCGGAAAGAGCTTTGGTCTCTGCTCCTGGTCGTAGAGACTCAGGAACAACCAAGTATTCTGTTCGTGCAGTAAATGAAGGAATGAACAAACAATCGAACAGACAACACAGGACGGAAGGACTAGAGAGAAGAGTCCTCCATTTAGGGTCCCTTCCTGCCTTCTTGTTCAAAGAGGTGCAGGTCACTAGCAAGGAGGCCAGGACTTGACCAAGGTGTGAGGCCGCCCTAGGCCAAGGAGCGCTCCGTGGGCACCAGGGTCGCCCCCTGGGCGCAGCCTCCAACACGAGAGAGTCACTCAAGAAACATTTAAATGACCGGACCGAAAATCGCAAGCAAGAGGCTCTCAGAACCGGCGAAGGTGCCGAAGCCGTGAGGGTCAGGGGGGCAGAGTTCTCGACGTCACAGCACCAGCCACACACAGGGAGCTTCTCTGCTTTTTGTAAAATGAAAACTTCGGGTTTCTAACCATCAGGGCAGGAGGAGGAAGGCGTGGGGCGAATCACAAGGTTTATGAAGCATGGATGTTGACACGGGGAACAGTTTCCCAACTTGGCCTCCAGCACCAAGAGTTGCAAAGAGAGCTTTGTCACAGCTGCACAAAAATCCAACAGATTCAGGAGTGAGGAAGAAGGATCAAAAAAAGGCAATGCTAAGGTGGCCTGTGAATGCGGCATCCGGAGCCGCCCTCACCCAGCCGTGGCTCAGTGCCCGGGCCCTGGGGAGCTTCTCCCGCTGGCCAGGCCTGAGGGGGAAGGGTAACCTGAGGCAGAAAACCCAGGAGGCCAAGTGGAGAGTGAGTGGGCAGCGGACTGAAGGACGGGGGCAAGGCCGTGCTGGGCCCCCTCGGGCACCCTACCGGCTCACCTTGTCACGTCTGGGGCAGAGATCGGGTGGACGTGCTTCATGATGGTCTGGATCCAATTCCGCCGGATTCCAGACGTCATAGCGGAGAGGGTGAAGGCGCCCTCCTTTGTCTAAACAGAAGACGAGGAGTTAGCAGTGACCGGCACCTCCCCACCCGTGAAAAAGGCCCCGCAGGGAGGCCGGCGGCCAGGTGGCTGTCCCAGGAGTGTGGTATGTGCCCCACTCGGGATGAACAGAGCTGGAGGGCAAAGGAGAGAGCAAAGCCGCGAACACTGTCATGGCAGTGACTAACCCGGGCCAGTTTTTCCCCAACTGCAGCTGATGCGTGCTCCCAACTAATGCCTTCTCTAACATAATGTGGGCACCAGGGTGAGGCCTTCAAGCCAGAAAGAGCTGAGGGAGCAAGAGGGCCAGCCTTAGAGAACATGTACATTATTAAAGGTTTTCAAAGATTGAAAATGTTAAAAAAAAAAAAAAAAAAAAAAAAAAGGGCACCCAGCAGGCCTTTACTGACACTCCCTGTTCTTTAAGGAGCTCGCAGACTGGAAGGAAGGAGAACGTGTGTGCGGGGAGCAGCGGGAAGGGGCCGGGGCATGGGGGCGCTAGGGAGGGTGGGCAGGTGGACGGGGAAGGGGTGCGTGGCCCAGGTGGAGGGAGTGGGCCTGGGGCGTGCAACCACGCACAACAGGCTCACAGGGTGACCGGGGGCAGCAGTGGCAGGCACGAGGCTGAGCAGTGGCTGGGGCCCGATGGGGGCCGTGTCTGTTGGGCTGAGGAGGGGCAGGGAGACCTGCTGGGTGGCCGGGCTGGTCGTTCAGGTGATGAGAGGGGGCTTCGGAGAGGAGGAGGAGGTGGCGTGCACAGTGCAGCACGGACAGGCTTGCGGGGGGCACCTCAAGGACAATCCCTGGACCACCCCCCCAACTTGGGTGCGTTGGTGGGATGCCAGTCAAGACGAAGGACATCACAGGAGGGGGCGGCACGGGCAGCGGGTAACGAGTGGCCCTGAGCGGCCCACCGGCTCCAGCAGAGCTGAGGGGGGGGGGGGGATGCGGGCGGTGGCTGCACAGAGTCCTCTCCCCTGCCTCTGAGCCCAGGGGCTCCTGCCTTACAGAAGTGAGGGGCTCAGAACTCCTCAAGCTGCTCAGGCTACTCATAAACGGAGCCACGACACGTCAGCAAAAGCTGATGGGAAGACACCATTAGCAAGACGAGTTTGGGACGGGAGCTGGCACGGCCAGGGGCCGAAACCAAGAGGGCGTCAGGGTGCTGCAGAGCACAGCACAGCCCGGGGTGACCTCGGCCCACCCCAGACCCCGCCTGACGCCCCATCTAGACGACAGCCCACCACCCACGTCTCCACTCCTCTCCCCCTCCGGTTCCCCCCAGCGCAGGCCGATGGTGGGGGCGTGGCCTCCGGGCTCCCTGAGGTGCTGGCCCCGCGGCCGCCTCCTGCTCCCGGTGTGCCGTTTATGGAGTGTGACCTCGGCCACCTTCTCCCACAACCTCAGCTCTCACCTGCCACGAGCTCTCTCCCGGCCCCAGGCCCACACGCTGGCTGCTGGTCTACCGGTCTCAGAGGGCCCATCTCGGCCTCAAATGCACCACGGGCCAGGACCCTGCAGGCTCCACCAACTCCCGCACACGGCTCGCCGCGCTCTGGGTCTCCAGCCCTCGACCCTGCCCCTCCCTCTCCCGGGCGCCCCGCACTTGCCAGACACCTGGCCTCCCGCCCCTGCTGCCCCACCAGATGCGTCTCACAGACGCTCAGCTGCTTCCACGTTCCGGCGCTTTCCACAACTCAGGGCAAGGCTGACTGTCAACTCAGCACTCAGGGCTCCCCCATACCACCCCACCGGCTTCTACACTCAGCCCCCTGGTAGGTGCCACCAGGTCTGGTGGCCAGGCCAGGGACAGCTTTGTCCCTCGAGATCCTAAAGCTCCCTAGTGACCCAGGCCGAGTCCCTCCAGGAAGCCGGCCTCCCGTGCTGGGCTCCATCTCTCCCGACTTAGAACTCCCAGTCCACGGGGCTCATGAGAAAGCCCCAGAACTCATAAGCTCACTGCCCCCCACCCAGGGTAAAGTGACGAGGGGTCAGGCTGGTGGACAACATCAGCCAGGGAGCACAGGTGACTCAGAAACGCCCCATCTGTGACCAGGAGAGTCCCAGGTCACGGCCTCACTGCACAGAAAGTGACCCTAGAACATGATGATGTAACCTGCTCAGTGATGGGAGTGGACTCATGCCCCCAGGATGCCCTGCACAGAGAAGTCTGCCCTTCAAGATGGGGAGGTGAGGGGCTTCCCTGGTGGCACAGTGGTTAGAAACCCGCCTGCCAATGCAGGGAACACGGGTTCAAGCCCTGGTCCAGCAAGATCCCACATGCCGCGGAGCAACTAAGCCCGTGCGCCACAACTACGGAGCCTGCGCGCCACAACTACTGAAGCCCGCGCGCCTAGAGCCCGTGCTCCGCAACAAGAAATGCCACTGCCATGAGAAGTCCGCTTACCGCAACTAGAGAAAGTCCACGCACAGCAACGCAACCAAAAATAAATTAAAAAAAAAAAAAAGATGGGGAGGTGGGGGGAGGGGGAGATCAGCGTGCGGCCCACAATGCCAGAACTTGGCAACATCCCCAAATCTGTCCGCAGAGAGGAGGCTAGAGGTCTAGCTCACTGAGCATGTCTTTTCCTCCTAAAGGGACGAGGGGCAGAAGGGCATCACAGTGGGGCAGCACGGGCCATCAGATCGGCACCACCTTCAGCTATGACTTGGTGCCCCCACAGATGCCCTGCAGCCTGGTGGACTGGGGGCTGGATTTTTCCTTTTAATCAATTCATTGGCCTTCACATCTGAACTCACTCCTCTGAGTTTGGTTAATATTAGTCATTGCCACATGCTGCATCTAGGCTGAATCCAGAGATACAGCTGAGTCTCTGGGCCCAAACGTCAGAAGGCGACGCTGCAGGAGTCCCAGCAGGGGAGCCCCAGTGTGACAGCTATCAGGCCACTTGGTTCCTACCGCACGCCTAAGGCTCTCATGGGGGAAGAATTAGCTTTCCCCAAAGAGAGGTCTGGCCTTTGCCCTGTGCCCTTGTGATGCACAGTGGGGCTGGCCAGACCAGAAAGACCAGCCATGGAGTGAAGGGCTGGGGCTCTGGCCATGTGACATCAGCCAGGCTCTGGGGGAGAGGGGGCTGGCACTTGCATTTGACCATGTGGACAACAGTTCAGTTGATCAGTTATGAAGCCTCTGTAAAAACTCTGGACACAGAGGCTTGGGCCTGGCACCAGGTCTGAAGCTTGGGCGAGCTTCCCATGTTGGAAGCTCTGTGTGTCATCACACGTCAGCGCCAAGAGGGAAACACGTCCCCAAGGACACGAGAGCTTCGTTTAGGGCCCTCCTGTTCAGTCCAATTCGCCACACGTTGCTTCCTTGGGCTGGTAGCAATCTGTATCCCTCTGCTAAAATAAATCTACAATCCTAAGTACGGTGTTTTCCTGTGTTCTTTGAGTCCTTCTGGCAAATTATCAAATGTGAGGGTGGTCTGGGGCACCTTACAGGTGGCATCAGAGTGAGGGCAGACACGGTAGCCAGGGGCCGGTGCCCTCACCACGAGCCCGGCTACCTCTGAGCAGCCCTTGAACCCCGAGCTTTGATGAAATGTCCAGTGAGGACTGTTTCATCTGTCCAATCAGATTATTTTTTTGAGGACGGGGAATGCCTTGCTCGTTGGAGTCCTTCACAAGATTGTGGGGAGAAAGGAGTTCAGTGAGTGGGTAAGTGGATGAATGAAGGACAGAGCAAGTGCATAAAAACCGAGCACCCTGAGAGTTAAGAACTGAACACTTTCACTCTAACTTCCCACATCCCACATCCTTCCAACTGGCCCGAACTCCAGCGTTTAAAAAACGGGAGAAAAAGAAAGAACCTTCGGTAAAGAAAGGCTTTTAGACAGCCTTGAGAGAAAGATGCTAATGTCTTCATTTTTGCTGAGACCACAGATTGGGGGTGGGGTGAGGAGCTCCAGGACAGAGGAAGGGACAGGATGAGGCGCCAGCCGGTCAGGCCCACGGCCCCACCCTCGCACTCAGCCTGCCTGCAAACCCCACCCGGCTCACATGGATCTGGAAGCCATAGTTTCTCTGCACTGGGTACTCCGTGACATCGTAACATGTAGACAAGTCGATCTCCCCATCCAAGTCGGCCGCCTGTGGAGAAAATGAGAGATTTAGAAAGTAAAGGCCAGTGCCCCGTGAGCTGTACATACGCTCACAGGCAGGGCGCTGCCTACCCCACACCACCTAGAAGCACCCACACCACCATTTTCCACACATCCTGCCAAAGACATCCCATGCCCGTGGTTCTCAAACCTCCTTTACACTCTTAAAAATTGAGGGTGCCAAAGAGCTTTTGTTTATGTGGGTTGTATCTACTGATGATATTTGCCATATTAGAAATTAGAAAAAAAATTGAAAAAAGAATTTATGCATGAAAGTACACAAACCCATTTCATTTTTTAATAAAAAGTATCATTTTAAAAAACCAGCAAGAGGTTTTTGCAACTCTCTTTAATGCTTAACTTCCGAGGACAGCTGGGTTCTCACACCCGTCTCTGCACTCAAGTCTGTTTGTTGACATGTTTTTGGTTGAAGAATATGAAGACGGTCTGGCCTCACACAGATACGGGGTTGGAAAAGGGAAGTGAATTTTAACAGTCTTTTCAAATAGACAGTTGTGGCTGTTCTCCTTTGACAAATGGTAGTTTCTTGAAGGTGAACTGCGAAGGGGATGCTTTCTGTCCTCTGCTGCATTAGAACCCATGGTTCTACACCCTGCTCCTTGAGGGGGTCTTTCACCCACACGTGATCTGGTGACACTGTCTCGTCCTCGGGAAGAGCCCCCAGATACTGAGTTTCCTTGTACAGGAGCAAACACTGCATTGGTTATTATCACCACCTGTTCAGTCAGGAGAGTGTGTAAGCTTGGGGGAGACTGTCAAGTTAGTGATGGTGAACGCAAGTTTTCCAAAGTTCCAGTTTTGCTTGGAAGCTCAAACTGAATCACTGGTAACAATTCTGTCAGTCGTTTTCCTTGAAGGAAGAGGCTCACTTGGTTCATTTTTAAGAAAATGTCTGCCGAACACCCAAACCGAGTGAGCATTTGTGCGTCGTACATTCACGCAGAGACGGTGGGCCACGAGGAGAGGCGGCCGGCGGGGCAGGCAGTGCAGACAGCAGGCGAGGGCTCCCCACGGGACGGCCGTCATACCTGGGCAAGCAGCAGAAGCAACCTCTGCCAACCTCCCGTTTCACGTCACAGAACATCACCGAAGTGGGTATTCAAGGTCTGGGACTTGATAAAATCAGTGCCCTTCCCGTTCTGTTAAGGCCCTTTCTGCAACGTCGCAGCGTGTGGCAGTGAAGGATGCATGGTGGCCAGCCACCTGCGCCCGCAGCCTGAGCAGCCTGAGGCACCCGTCAGCGCAGAGGCCAACACAACGGAACAAGTAAATGGCATCATGGTTTTATGACACTATTTTTGTTATAGAAGAATCCCTGAACGGGTCTCCAGGGGCCCACACACCACACTCTGAGAACAGCCAAACACCCATGCTCCTGTGGTCCCTGACTCCAGGCTCCCCCAGAGACCCACCACCCACACTGCTCTGCATCAGCCCTTGTGTCACTAACGTCTTTCCACTGCAGTCCAGACAGAACTTAGTGTCAGGGTATATAACCAGCCCCTAGTGTTAGACATTTAGGTTCTTTCAGATCTCCTGCTGTTATAGAAGTGCAGGAACCACTAACACGGAACACATCTCTTTCTTCACATGTGGGAGTACATCTGAAGGATTTCTGGAGTGGAATGCAAGGGAAAAGGTGCAGAAACAGACTGCCAAATTGCTCAAAATAGATGATTTTTTTGTAGGTGAAGAAAAACAGAGCCCCTTCTGTTTGGTGTTCGACCGTGGAATCAGGACTCTCAACCAGGCTGGCCAAGTTCACCTGCCACATCCCATCCTTGTCCAGAAAACAAGGGACAAGATTTAGTTCAGTTCTTTAAAGACTCAATTCACCACAAAATCTCCGTCTAGAAAGCACAAAACTGCTCATCCTGAGTTTTCAAAGAAGACGTCTTTCAGTGTTCTTCAAAGAACAGAGACAAGAGAAGCCACTGAAACCCCCGTACCCAGGTGCCGAAAGCAGGGCCTGGAGAGCCCACTCTCCAGCAGGAACCAGCCCCGGGAACGTCAGACTCCTCTGCAGATCTGGACTGGGCCACCCGTCCACCCGAAGGGGACTTGGGCCCAGGAACAGCAGTGCCACCTGGACCTCCCCTGTCCCTACAGAGGAACGGAGCTGAGACACTCACCTCCTCAGCCACCGAGTCCCTGTAGAACCTCAGGCTTTGATCAGCAAGGACAAACCAGTGTTTCTTCCACTGAAAGAGAAGGGAAAACCAAGACTCAACTCGCACACTTCCCGCTCTGAGGCACCCCACAGCCAGGGTCCTGGGGCACCTCAATGGGCACAGGTAACGCAGAGGGCAGGCGGCCCCTCCCGCTGGGGGCAGACGCACACAGGACTCCGCTCAGGCCATGGGCAGCCACGTGCGCACAACCTCTGCCCGGCGACAAGGCGGTGCGGACAGCTGCCGTGGGCCCCGGGCTGCCTGTGCTCTGCCCGCAGAGGCGTGGCTGCTGAGCGGGGCTGCAGCTCCAGAGGCTGCAGATGGCGGCTGGGCCCCCAGAGCCAAAAGGAGGCCACCTGCAAGCCACGGCCACCCCCTGGCTAACCAGAGGGGCGCCCACCTGCCGCCGGCAGGAGCAACCCAACCAGCCGGACTCCCAAATCTTCACCGTGAGGAGCAAGGAGGGGCTCAAGTCTCCAGGCAGGGCCGAGGGGATTGATGTGGAAGAGAGAGAAGAAGAGGGCGTTCGGGCACGGTCGCTCAGGAAGCAGGGAGGGGAATCTACGGGCCTCTCGGTGGGACCCGCAAGCTCCTCTTCCTGCCTCCTGGGAGGCCTGGCCTCCACCCCAGCAGCCACGAATGGCTCGATCTTCCTGCTCAAGTCCACTGCTCCCCGCAAGGCTGCGGCTGCACCCTGGCCACTGGCTGCCACCCCACAACCGGAAGGCCCTTCTGTCCTGGGGAAGCCTGGGCTCTCAGGAAACTTCTGGGAAAGGTCACCAGGTGGGGAGCCAGTGCTGTAGCATGTCCCCAGGCCTGATGCTGAGACCCCGTCGGGAGCAGAACAGTCCCTGCGCTGGCAGCGGGCAGGCCGGCGGCCTCCACACCCCACTGCACCCCCAGTTCTGAGGAGACGGGGTCTCGGCCACGACCCTGGTCCCCAAGACGAGGGGGTGTGCTGGAGGCGGGGGACAGGGCTGGCGCTCACACACCCGCAGGGACAAGGCCAGCTGAACCTCACGCCTGCTCCCCGGCGCCTCAGGGACCACAGCAGCTCTGGCCACTCACCTGGCCATCCTCATACTGCCTGGTCAGCCAGCCTTTCTTGAAGTTCAGCAGGTCGGGCTAAGGAAGGAAGAAAAAAGAACAGCTGAGAGGAAAGCAGCAGTGTCCCGGTTCTGGGTAAAGGGTGACCGAGAAGGCAGGTGTCTTTTCCCCAGACGAGGGGGCCCCGGAAAGGGGCTTATCCACCTGCCAGAGGAGCCCCTGTGGCCCCTCGCCCTGGCAGGGGCTGCCAGAGCTGCTCCCCGGACGCGCGTCTTCGAGGAGAGCGAGGCCGGGCACGGGGAGCAGGCGCGGCCCCGCAGCCCGTGAGCAGCACAGTGGGGCCGCCCGGAAGGCAGAGAAGAACGGCCCAGACAGAGGCACCCGGCATTTCGCGTGGAGGGAAGATGTGCAGCGACGGCTGAAAGGACAGCGGAGAAGTTCTCGCAGAGGCCACAGAAAGACTGAGCGCAGAGGCCACGCCCGGTGTGAAGCAAGACGCAGCAGCAAGCCTGCCAAGACCCTCAGGCCACTGACCTGCCAAGATGAGTCTGAGTCTCCGTTTCCCTACAAGCAGCAGAACCAGGACCGCAGGCACTGAACAGGGCGCTGTCCCTGCGGTTCCCTCTGGCCCCTGTACGCCAGAGCCTGAGGAGCAGCCTGAGGGCACCTTGAGGGCCGCAGGCAGGCAGCCCCCTGGGCCTGGCTTGTGTCACACATCGGGGCGCAGGCAGGCCAGTGTGAAAAGAGACGTGGCCCACTGCTCCCCTCAGCCCATGTGCTCTTCTACAGCCATCATGACCAGAACGGGGCTGTGACGTCTTGTTATATTCCAAGAACCCGAGAAGGGTTCAAGAGAACACATGCCACGTAGCAGGACACCCATGAGCCACACGTGTCCTGGAGCCTCTGCTCCAAACCAGCAAGCAAAACCCAGACTCCAGGCAAGAAAGCCTCCGCCCTGGCCCCACGGCTCCAAGTCAGGTTGCCGCTGGAGGCCCCAGGCCTGGGAGTGGCGGCATTAGCCCCAGGCTCCTCGGAAGGCCGAGGACAGAGCAGAGAAGGGCCCACACGAGCAGCTGTCCTCACTCCTGGGACGCTGGCTTGCCACGCGGGGCTCTCCGAGGGAGCGATGGTCCCGCTCGACCCGCCTGACCACTCCCTACCTGCACCCGATGGCCACGGCTCCCATGCCCTGGAGCAAAGGCTGGGCTCCCTCCGTGGTGACCCCACGAACAAGACAAGTGCCCAGCAAGAGGAGGGGGTTCCGACTCCAAAATGTCACAGAAACAAACACCCAAAACAAGAAGAACGGAGGTTCGTCCTGTGGCCCTGATTCCCCGGAGCCAGAATTCCACTGCTCCGGCCGGATGGCCTCCTCCGCTGGGGACCTCAGAGCTCAGGATGCCCACGCAGCCCAGAGAAGGGGCAGAAACACGGCACCTGCTTCCCACGCACGGCCGTGAGGGCCCGTGCACAGAAGGGACGCCAGCGCGGAGGCACAGGCAGCAGCAGCGAAGAGCCCAGGGGGCAGAAGCAGCAGGAAGGGCATCCGCAGGCCTCGGAGCGCGGGCGCCCGGGCTCACCGTCAGGGAGGGCTCCGTGGACCTCCTGTCCAGTGACTTGGCTCTTCGCTGTGGAGACAGGGGGGAGGCCGAGGCGTCCGGGAGAGGAGCTTCGCTGGGGAGGTCCTGTGGCAGAGAGCAGCCCTGTCAGCACCAGCCAGCCCCTGGGCAGCCGGAGCCGCGGGAGGGCCGGGCTGCGGGGCCACGTTCCGGACGAGGAGCGGGCGCTCTGCCGTCTGGGCCCCCTCAGCACCTCTGCCCGTGCGGACAGGACCTGCGCCCAGACTCCTAGTCCCACGCCTCCAGCTGCCCGCGGCTGGGGCCGAGCCGCCCTGGTGGAAGAGCAGCCTTTTCTTGCAGACGCACCAGCCACCTGGCTCTCCTGGCCCCCGTCCTCCCCCGGCCTCGTGGGGTCACAGAGGGAAGATGCTGGGCTCTGCACAGTGAGCACTAGGGCCCCTCTGAGCCCAGAGAGAACAGGAGGAAGACGGAGGGCAGACTCAGGGGGGCCACGAGAGGCGGGTGGCCCAGGAGAGGTGGGTTTCAGAAGCGGAATCCACCTTGGGGACTGAGCAGAGAGAAACTGGGGCTGTGGCCACCGCCCGAAAGAGAGAGGAAGGAAAGTATTCAGCCTCGCGGCCCGACTGCCTCAGAGAGGAAGAGACTGGCTCTGGTTACGACCTGGGACCAAAAAAAAGCTCACGAGAGCAGCTTTCAGCAGAGACGGACGGAGCTCCGAGAGGAAGACGCAGAAGACAGGCCTCACCCTCAAGACGTCCACTCAGTGGGGAAGGAGAAGAGAGACCCGAGAGACAACGAGGAGATGCGAGCGGGAGGCCGGGCAGAGGAGCGTCCAGGTGTGAGTGGGGCCTCGGGGGGTGTGGGGGCCGTGTGCTGACCTTGCCCCCGCCGCCCCGCTCGGCCTCGCTGCCGCCCCGGAGCCCGAACGCTCACCCGCTTCCGGGGGAAGGCCCTCTTCTCGCTCCGGCCCTGGCGAGTGTCGCTTGACAGCGAGGGCCCGGCTGACGCGTTGGTCTCCATGTGCTCTGCCTTCTCGATGTCCAAGGCCTCAAATTTCTCTATTACCTGGGACCTCCTGCAAGAGAGAGCATGAGGCGGCTGAGTGGGAGACAGGGTCCCCCAGAGCCCGAGGGGATGTGGTCCGGAGTCTCAGAGGGGCTCCCGCAGCCAACACCCCACGCCTGGCTCACCCCAGCTTCCGGGCTGCCCTCGCGCAGGGCCCCGGCAGTGCACACCGCTCGCTCAGCCAGCTCGCCTCGGACACCCCTGCTCCCTCTCCCACCTCCGCTGAGGGGGGCTGTGCGGGGGCTGGCAGCAGCTCACGGGCAAGGCCCTTCCCTTCCGCCAGACGCTTCCTTGCCCTCTGCCTCCCAGCCCCCACGCTGGAGTCCCCGCACGCTCTGTCGTGCTAACAAACTCGGCAGTCACACGCTCAGCGCTCGGCACCCTCTCCGGAGCCAGACGGATCAGAAGGCAGCCAGCACCTCGGAGGGCACGCCCGTCCTCATCACACTCCTCAGCAGATCTGATGCGGCCCCCACCCCAGGGCATCCAAAATTTAGCAAGAAAAAGACCCACGAATTAACATTGTTTCTGCCAACAGTAAAAAGAATCAAAACCCAAATTAAAAACAAAGCAAGTTGATTTCGTGTGAAAGGGTGGGCGGCATCGTCAGGCCATCTACGGCTGGAGACGGAGCTGAGATGGGAGCGAAGCAGGCGGAGGAGGGGCGAGTAACGTCACACAGCGACACAGCAGGAGGAGGTGGAGAGGGGCAAGACCTGAAAGAAAATAAGGCTGGAGAATGAATAAACAGAAAAGGACTGCTTGTAAAAATCAAATCATGGTAAATCAAAATTATCCAAAGAATTAAAGAAGCAAAAACCCGAGGTGATCACTGAGGAGCGCGACCAGTGAGGAGTCGCGAGCGGCCGCATGGGGGACACGCCCTCGGGGGCTGCCCGCGTGTCTCCGGCCAGAGGCCTGTCCTCCCAGAGATGCCCAGGCAGGCGCCCCGAGATCGCCTCACACGGAGGGCTGTCCTTGCATCGGGACGAGCAGCAGAGTCGAGGGCAGCTAGTGAAGGGCCGCTGGGCCCAGAAGCCTAAACTCTAACTCCATGAGGAAGGGGGGGAACCGGCCCCCATCCTGAGGCCCCGGAGGCCAGCTTGCCCTCGGGAGGCGCACAGTACAGGTGGCTCTCAGGGCTTCTTCCTCAGGAGGGCAGAACTCCCGGGGACCCAGCTCCCTGTGAAGCCAGGGCCTGCGGTGCTCTCAGCTCCCGCGGAGTCTCCTCCAGGGACAGAGCTGTCCCCAGGCAGCCTGCGGGGCCAGCAGCGGTGCGGCCGAGGGGGCAGCAGGGGAGCGAGCGAGCGCGGAAAGCCGGGGCGGCGGGAGGGCCTGGGAACCACGGGGAGCTCTCGCGGGTGCTCGGGCTGGCCGGGCGGCTGAGGTGGCCTGTCCCCAACCGACCTGCCGGGTTTAAAGGACACTCCAGGCCCGCTCACAGGCCTCGGTGCCGCCACATGCAGAACGAGAGCTCTTCCAACTGACCCCGGGGACCAGAAAGCCCCAGGAAGGCCTTGAGGAGCAGCGCCTGGCGAGTCACAGGCGAATCGCATGCTGCGAGCCGGCCACAGCTGCGAGGGGGTCAGAGGAGCGGAGAGGGCGGCGGCACCTGCCAGGGAGTCAGCCGTGGTTGGCTCTACCAAGCGGGGCCTTTGAAACTTGGGTCCACTGAAGCCCTGCAGGTGTGACAGCAAAGGCCTCCCAGGTGGGCCGGTGACGGGACAGAACCTGACCTCTCCAGGCTCCCAGCCAAGGCGCAGGCAGGACCGCGGGAAGCTGGTTCTGGGGTCAGTCACCAGCAGTTCAACCAGGGCCATGGCCCCCCACGCTCAGTCGGCAGCAGCTCGCCATCCGAGAAGGTTTACTTCCGGGCCAGGGCTTGTCAGGGAACCCACCCCTGAGGTCCCCCAGTCGGGCTCCCGGGCAGCTGCCACTCTGGGTAGCTGTGGCCGGCGTCCTGCCAACATGGGGCTCTGTTCTACACCACCAGAGACAGGAATCCAATCCAGCACTGGGAGGGGCGGCTACTCAGGACCAGAAAGCAGGCCTCGGAGAGTGACAGCAGCCAGTCAGATGTCACGAGGGTCAGTAAGAAAGTGACGTGACAGTGTTAGGAGGCAGCGCAGAGGGGCCCCAGGGCAGCCTGCGCCAGGTGAAAGCACGTCCTCCACGGCAGCAAAGAGCAGGCGGAAGCAAAGCCCCAGAGATGCCGTGTAGCCTGGGCCGCTAGCTGAGAGGGAACTCCAAGCCAAGCAGGTGCGCTGAATGTTAATTCTTTGGTCCCCGCCAAACCAGGGTGTGGCTGCCCGCTCAGGGGCCTCCAGGATGCAGCAAGAAGCCCACCCCCTGCCCAGCCCACTGGCCGCCTACATCTGGCAAGTCCGTTCGCTTATACTTCTGGCAAGTCCATTCACTTATACTTAAGAGCGCTAAGGACAGCCTCAGCCCTGTCCCGGGTCCACCCTGGGAGCAGGGCCCTCCCGTTCCCAGGTCCGGCCTGGGGTTTCTGTCGCGGCTCTGCTGTCCCAGGCAGTTCCCGTGAGGAGTCGCCCTGCTTCTGCGCCCCCGTCTCTGCCCCTGCATACCAGGGTGGTCACACACCTCTCCAGGGTACTAATGAACCAGGCGGACAGACACTGGAGGGCACCCCCCAGGACAGGTCAGCTTCCCCCTCCCCAGCACGGAGGCACCTCCTGTTTCCTTCACTCTCTTCCTAGTGCTGGAGGGGACATTTGGGAGAGCAGGTGGGCGGTAAGAAGCAAGGGAGCAGGAGAGCAAAGCAACCGGCTCCCAGCCAACCCCTCGAGGGGGAGCCCAGGGCCACCTCGTCTGTCTGCATAGCTCGCCCCAACTCTGAGCTGGGCTTGGAGGGGAAGGGCGGCAGCAGGACACTCCACAGACACTTGTGGAACTTGGGTCTGAACCTCTTTCTTAGAAAGCAACTTCTTTGGAAACGTAATGAAAACTATGGATTTTCCTTTCCCAGAACGTGAATCGTTTCGAGAGGTTCACATCCCGCCAGCAGCCCACGCAGCTGGGTGAGAGCCCTATCACTGGGCAGACGCTCCATTTACAGACTCAGGGGTGGAAGCTCCTACCGGAAGGGGCACTGGGGCGCTCTGGTCCGGGCCTGGGCCTGGAGGCCTCCGAGACGGAACCATGCAAGATCTTGCCCCCTCCCTCTCCGGGGGAACGAGGGAAGGGCCCTCCTACCCTCAGACCACAGTCAAGTCCCACACCTCCATCAGCCCTGGCCCAGGCCCATCTCCAAACCCTGTCTCTCCCCAGGCGTGTGTGTGTGTGTGTGTGTGTGTGTGTGTGTGTGTGTGTGTGTCCCCGTCCTTCGAGGAAACATGTAACAAAGTGTGCGAGAGGGTGTACGAGAATGTGACAGAATGCACGAGTACGTGAGGGTGCACAGGTGGGTGTGTGTCTGAGACAACGTGAGTGTGCACGGCAGGGGCTGCAAGGGTGGGAGAGTGTGTGCACCCACGTTTGCGAGCACACGGCCCTCCAGTCGCCCCCCCCACCGCCCTTACCTCCGCTCGTTGCCAAACAGACGGGCCACCTCTTCCCTCCCAGGGCTTCGGGCCCGGGTCCTACGCTCCAGCCGCCTTCTCTCCACCTGGAAAGCTTCTCGGTGGCTGATCCTGATGGCCTTAGGGACGTCGGCCAGGGTGGCATACTGCCTGCTGGCTTTAAAGGCAGAGGCGCGCCCCGGTCTCTCTGCACCCCGCCCCCCAGCGCTGCCGGAGTCCACGTGGGCAGGGGGCCGGCGGGCTGTGTCCAGGGAGCTGAAGGAGCCACTGCAGATGGTTCGGCCAGAGGGCTGAGGACCTGGGGGAGGAAGGGGGCGGCCAAGCTCCCTGGAGGGCGGGCCGGAGCCACTGTACCTGTTGGGGGGAGTGCCGGGGCTGGGTGGGGAGAGCGGCGGCAGCAGCTGCTCCTCGGCCTTCACGTCCTGCTTGGTCTTCTCCAGCGAGAAGTAGCCGCTCTCCACCCGGACTTTGCGGCCACAGTCCGCACGCTCGCTGCCTGTGGTGCCCTCCTCTGCAAGAGGGGACAGGAGACACGCTGGGCTGGCTACCCCCTCTGGTCGGGGACTTTTCAAGAAGGCACGCGGATCCCAACAGGCCACCTCTCTACCTCCCACCTCCAGAGGCTGGCGTGGCCACCCCAGGGCAGAGCCCCAGGAGAGGAACTTATCCTAATCTGCCTCTCCCTACCGGGCTGCCCCGACAGACTGTCAGGGGGTCCGCTAGGAGAGCACGATTCTCCCAGGAGAGACGTCCCACCAACAACTACTCCTACCGAACATCAAGGAGGAATCCAAGGGCCAACTGGCCATGCAACCTTTCAGTACATTTTTGGAGGGACGGGCAGAGAAGCACCTTGGTAGGAGTGAGAGGAGTGAACGGTTCTGGATGTGGATGGGTGTGTGTTGCCTGCGGAGGACTGAGGGACCTTCTGCCCAGAGCCTGTACAAGATGCATTTCACCTGAACGAGCTGGGTCCCAACTGTCCATGCGCCTCTAGTGGCCTGGACAGGTGTAAAGGGCAAAGCCAGCCTGTCTCGCGCAGAGCCCTCTCGGGCCTGGACGAGCGAGGCTGAGGCTGCCGCCCCGCTTCTGCTCAGGCAACTCCAAGTGCTAGGTGGAGAAGGGCAGTCATGCCAACCATTTCCTCCCCAGCACCCTCTTCCCCTGCTTCACCCAGGCGCCCGGGCAGGACGAGACAGCCCTCACTGCTGCTGCTCTCAGGACACAGTGGGCTTCCAGAGACGAAGCAGCCACAAGACACAGGAACCAGAGGCCCCCTTGTACACAGACCTTGTTACAGAGCATCCTGATTCTCGCGACACCTGCCTAGGGCTCACAGGTAGGACTAAAAGAGCTACAGGGGAGGGGCAGGGCAATGGCCGGAGGCCAGCGACCCGGGTCCCACACCAGGCCCGGCCCGGCCCGGGGCTGACGGACACAAGGTGAGGGAGCCTGAGGCCCGGGGCTCACGATCGGCTCAGAGGCCCCGAGTCCCAGAACCAGCTCTGTCGGGAGGCCCATTCTAGTGCTTCAAGCTGGGGCACCAGGACAGGTGGGCACGAGGGCCGGCCCGGCCACCACTTACCATCTCTGCTCTCCAGCCCTGGCTCCCTCAGGGTGCCGGCCACAGGAGGCTGGCTCTGGCTGGGACTCTGAGCCGGACTCGGGCTGCTCCCGTCGGGCTGGTCCTTGGCCCTCATTTCTTCCTGCCAGAGGGTGGACTTGGTGGTGGGCACCTTCTCGGCACTGGGGATGCTGCTGCTGCTGCTGGTGACAGCCACCTTGGCCGGCCCTGGCTCCTGCAGGGGAGAGCGGTGTCCGTGCGGGCCCGGGAGCACACGGTCTGAGCTGCCCGGGTGCCTGGCTACCAAGGTCAACTACACCGTGTCAGAGGCCCAGAATGCCAGAACGGAAGGCTCAGAACACATGTCCTGGTTGGGCTGGAAGCTTTTTCTCTTCTGCAGCCCCAGCCAGCACCCCAGGTGGGAACCCAGGCCAGAGCTGGTGCTGCCCCGAGGGAGAAGCATTTGTGCGAGAGGTACTTAGCCAGACACAGAATCCAAGGCCAGAGCACACAAAGGACCGTAACTCCACACTGCAAGCCTAGAGCCCAGACAGGGCAGGGCTGGGACCCCCGCCACCCTGCGGCACCTGCTCAGGCCCTGGGCCCGAGTCCCTGCCCACCCAGGGCACTGGGGTGCCTGCTGCTGAGGGGCTGCCAGCAGGATGGCTCTGGGCGCCCCCAGAAATGAGGCACATCTCAGCTGTCTTTCCCCAAAACACAGAGACCGCCTGCTGGGCTCTCGGGGCGCCGCACCCTCCAGCCCTCACCAACCACCCCGCAGGGGAGGCTGCCTGGGCTGAGAGGAGGTGACAGCCCACGCTCGCCCGGCCAGTAAGAGGCGGAGTGGGGCTGTGAGCACTTTCCACCACCAGGCACCCCAGGAGCAGGAGAAAGGCCCAAGAGGGGACTTCACGTTGGACGGGCACCCCTGAGGAGCCACCAAGGAGCCCAGGCACCCTGTGTCCCAAAGTGAGAGACAGGCATTTCACCAGGTCTCAGGCCTCCTGGGATGGGATAAAGCCAGGATGACTCTTCCCACAGACCCAGGACACACCTGACCACCCATTCAGGCAGACCTGACTCCCCAGCTGGAGACTCCCGAGAGCTCTGACCCACCATGGAAGAAGCGGACTTCCTGGAAGAACATGGCGTGGTTTCTGACAGTTTCCTGAGACTAAAACAGAACCAGTTCCAAGGACCCGAGGAAGCCTGGCCCTGGGGCCCCTGCTCCACACCCCAGCAGCCATGCTTTCCTAAGCAGAAGCCCCTCTGGGTGCCGCTGCCCTGCCCCCTCCCAACAACCTGAGGCCTGTGCTCAGAGGCTGGGCGTGGCTCTGCTGGGCCCAGGGTGGCGCTGAGATTCCTCCTGCAGAGCTGGGCGGGGGTGACCTGAAGACCTTGCTTGGTGAATCTGTCCCCTCTGTGGAGGGGAGGCTGGACCAAGGGAGACAGGCCGCCAAAAAGGGTCGAGGGGGAGGGGCGGCGCTGTGCCCATGATGAAAGGGCCTTCCTGCCGGTGCTCTCAGCCCCACGCCATGAGTGTAGTACCCTGGCACATGCATACCCCTCTCTGATGCCCGGGGTGAGCCCAGCACTGGGTAGGGGGTGGGCTTGCAAGGATCCCCAAGAGGCAGAGGAAATTCCAGGCCTGACACGCAAGGGGCAGTGACTGGGAGCTTAGGGAACACGTTTCCCAGCACCAAGCGCTCCCAGACCTGCCTCCTGGGCCTGGGCCCCCAACCTGCGCAGGGCTGGTTGCACCCACAGATCCCTCCCAGGCTCCCACTTCTGGGGACTCACCCCAGAGAACAAGGGCCCTGGGGTTCTCTGGACGGTGGCCAAGGTCCACAGGGAGCTCCTTTTTCTCCTTTTGGTAGCCCTGCTTTCTCCTGCCTCTATGCCAAGCCTCACCGAGTCAGCAGGGACAGGAGGGCAGTCTGGCAGCAGGAACAAAGCCACCGTGGCTTGCAGGAGAGGGGCTGGTTTCTAAGTAAAGTCGCTTCTCTCCAGAGCAGCTGGGTGGACAGCACACTTCGCAGGGGCCGGGCCAGGGCCACATGGCACCAGCCCCACTCCCTATGCTGTCACCATCGTGGGAGGGAGGGTGCCGGGGCTCACGCCAACACAGACCCCTGGTGCCTGTGCGAGAGGAAGGAGGGGAAGCCCAGGCTCCCAGGTGGTGTCTCTGTGTGGCCGGGACAGCTGCACGCCCAGGGCTGTCAGTGCCATAATAAAGTCTGTGCTGTTTGGCTGCTCAGAAAGGGTTTTCAAAGCAGAGACGAAAGAGGAAGCAGGGCAGGAAGGCAGGCCCCAGTCAAGGGGCCTCTGAAGCCTCCACATGCTAAGCAGGCCCCTCTGGAGGGGGTTTCACAGAAAGCCTTGCTTGCTACCTCCGGGGCATGGAAACTGAGCAGGGACCCAGTGAGAAGGAGGGTCCTGACCCGGAGTGGGTACGGCAGCAAGCACCCAAGTGGGAAATAAGATACCTGAGAAGAGGTGGCAGCTGACAACACACGTGTGGGCCTGAGGTGGGCCGGGCCCTGGACCTGATGTGGGGCCTCACTCACGGAGAAAGGTCTGCTGTTTTATGGGTCTTTGAAGAAAGGCCAAGAAGCAAGGGCCAAGAGCCTGAGCAGGTAGGGAGACAGAGGATCCAGCCTCCCACGGCTCTGCCCAACGATCCGAGCCCCTGGCCTGCACACGGGGCTGGGAGACACATGGCCCCTGGCCTCACCCAAGTCCCAGCTCTGGGCTTTGGGGAGAGGGAGGTAAGGGCCACTGGTCACACCCTGAGTGGATGATCACTCCTCCTCTCTAGGCACCTCGTTACCAGGAAGTCTTCCCTCAAACAGGCTGAGCAAGAAGCAGCTCCTGGGAGCCTGTGCCTCTCAGGCTCCAGCTTCGGAGACTCTGGTCAGGGCCAGCCTGTCTCCACCGCCGCCCTGGGCTCTGCTGGGACCCCCACCCCCGGCAGAGAGGATGTCTGCTCTCCCCCACAGCCCAGTCCTCATCCCCCCTCATGTCTGAGGGGTGCCTGTGCGCTCCAAGGCCCCAACTCCCAAATGCCTGAACGCCCTCCTCGAAACAGGGCGCTGGGCTCCCCTGCCCGCCTGAGTTCCTAGAGCGTGGGGTGGAGCAAAGGGACACCTCCAGCCCCCAGCTGGTTTGATCCCAAACTCCGGGGCCATGAGAAAAAGGCTAGGTATGGGGTCTTGGGTTCTTGTCTCTACGGGGGCCCCTAAGGCATTAGGCTTTCCCCACAGCTCCATCTTGAGCTGCCGAGGGGAGGCCTGCTCAGAGACCCTCCCCCGCCCCCCGGACCCAAGTCTCCTCTGGACAGGCCCCACAGCCCTCCACGAGACTGACTGACAGGGGACTGTCCCTGATGAAGGCTCACAGCTTCCAGAAATCAGCAGCCTTGAATGGGATGCTCAGGGGAGCCAGGGCAGAAGGAAGAGAGACCCTGCCAGAGGCCGAGCAGAGGAGGCTGGGACCTCAGGACCCTGGGCTCTAAGAGACCCTCGGGGAAGTGGGTGATCTCCCCACCCTGCAATCACATGGCTCCTACTACCAACCCAAAATGTGAAGCAGCATTTGGGGGGAGAAGATGTCACAGGGGAAGGGAAAACTGGGAAGCAGGGACACAACCAAATTCCCCGGCCTGGTTGAAAGGGCCTTCTGTATGTGTATTTGCCTTATTTGGAGGCAGGAGCTCTGCTCCAACACTGTTTCCAAGGCATCGCTATGGAAACGCAATGGAACTCTAAACACCCTTATTCCGCCTGGGGTTTTCTCTCAAATCAGGAAGCTTTGGGGGATTTGCCTGTGTGTCTGCTGTTCCCCAGCAGGAAGCTCCACTTTCCGTCTCTAAGAACGAGTGCAATTCCATTTTGCCGACTTCCTGCCAGGGACACTACCTTCCAAGGGGATGCTGGCCTGGAACCCTTCGGGGAGGGTGGGCAGAGGGCAGACAAGGACCGTCGGTTGAGCAGGCCGGGGCCACACTCCATCAGCAGGAGGGCCTGTGCAGCAGCCCAGGGCAGGCGTAGCCAGGGCAGTCTGAGGGGGCGTGCAGGAGAAAGGGGACCCGGGCCAGCACACACCTCCCTCTCCTGCCCAGACCCCTGTCACTCAGGGAAGCCCAGAGGAGCCAGCAGGGACTGATGAGCCCCAGAGGGTAGCAATGGTCTCCACAGGAGGGCTGTCAGGCTCTGGGGCTTGCGAGATGCCCACGGGACCCCTGATCACCATCCTGTTCACTCTCAGGGGTGCTGTGAGGCTCAATCAGGCAAGGCAAGAGCACTGAGTAACAGGAAAGTTTGGGGCATAGAGGAAAGGAATCACATGTACGGTTGGCCCTTTGAACAAGCAGGGGTTGGAGCGCTGACCCTCTGAGCGGTCAAATATCCAGCACGACTTACAGTCGGCTCTCTCTATCCGCAGTTCTCCATATCCGCGGCTCCACGTCCACGGGTTCAACCAACCATGGACCGTGTAGTCCTGCTGGATTTACTATTGAAAACAACCCACATAAAGTGGGCCCACAGAGCTCAAACCCGTGTTGTTCCAGGGTCAACTGCACTGAGCACCCAGGATGGGCCCAGTACTTCCTTCCACGCACACGGGAAGCCGAGAACTAGACTTCAACAGGCCCGTTTTGCAAATCACCTCATTGAGTCCCTGAATCCCTTCCAGTGCCCTGAGCCCCTACAGACCAGCCAGGGGAGGGAAGGGCTGGACCTGGTGGGACCACCCCAGCCACCTCCCACTCTGGTCTCACAGGATCTGAGGCAGAGGCACAAAATCAAGGCCAGTGCCAGTGTTTTCCATTTATGGTCAGCCCAGAGCAGAAGCGGGGTCCCCCAAGAGCCCCTCACTTGGCCGGGACGCTCTAGGACCCCCCTGCCCAGCCCCCCTGTTCAGCCTGCTGTCTGCAGGATCACCTCTGTGTGGGGAGTGGAGCTGAGCTGAAACCCTTCCTCCCGGCTTGCTCCTGGCTCCCCCGCAGCGGGCAGGACGGTCGGGGGGGGGACGCGCACTGCGCTACTGCTGCGAACCCCCTGCCTGCGGGGCGGATGCCCCTGGGGGCAGCTCCACAGCAGGCCACCCCCTCCCAGTAGGGGTCCTGCCCTGTGGCTCGGAGAGGAGTGTGCAGCTCACAGACCAACAGAAGGAGGGAAGGGACCCCAGGGCTGATGGCCACCTCACCCCTGACGTGACCCCTTTCCCTTGAGCCCTATTCTAGGCTGGGTCCTGAAGCCCCCCAACCTCCTAGGGCGCACTCTCTTTGCCCCAGCTCCGCCAAAGGGACGCCAGCTGGCAGCCCCGCCCTCACCTGTGGTGTGGGGGGCTCCACCTTCCGCTTCTTCTTCTGGTTCTGCTTGTTGGTCCTGGGATAGACCGTGAGCATCTCCAGCCACCTGGAGAAAGAGGAGGGGAGAGCGCCAGTCAGACCCTGCTCTCAGGGACCAGGACTCCGCCGGTGCCCACCCAGCCTCCAGGCACCGGAGCAAGGCAGAGCACCACTCAGATCAGAGCTGTCACTGGCGGGGCAGGAAGCCCAGCAGCGCAGCCAGGACGAGCACAGACTGAGCCGAGGCCACACCCAGGCGCTGACCCCACGATGACCACAGCGCAGGCGGGGAGCGCCCTGCTGGCCTGGAGATGGGGCGGGCTCCACCCTGGTGCCGCGGGAGGCCTGACCGCAGGCCCCCGGCAAGGACTCGGCACCGTTTCTATTACTGACCTTTCTCTGGGGCCTGGACCCCACTCGAGGAAGGAACCCAGGAGTCTGCTACTGAACTTCCCCACGGCGGGTCACTTCAGGGGGCTGCGCAGCTGACCTCCCAGACTCATTCACTCACCTCTGGGCCCGACTTGCACAGTGAGGGCGCTGGCACCTCGGTTTTGGGGAGGGCCCAGCAGAGCTGCCCAGGGACCCTGTCCAGGGACCCATACCAGGGCCCACATGCTGGAAGGTCCGCTCTGGACCAGCAGCAGGGAAGGCCACGGGGGAGCGTGGGAAGCACAGGGACTGAGGCAGGAGGCTTGGATTCAGATCTGGCTCTGCTACCCTCAAACCATGACCCCAGGTGGCTCCCAGGCCTCTGGGCTTCGGTCTCCTGGTCTCTGACACCGGGGGCTGGATTAGGCCATGACATAACCACTGCTTGCCTCACCGGAGCTTCATAATTGCTGGGAAGGTTGGAGGAAGGGGAAAGAAGGAGGTGTGGTGGCGAAGGGCAGCCCCAGTGCTTTCTCCACAGGGGAAGGTACTGCAGGAGACGCTGGGCCACTTCTTCCCAGAACCCCAGGATCCGTGCTGGGCCTGCTGCCAGCCTAGGCCGACGAGCTGGTGGCGCTGGCTGAGCTGCTGTACAAGGCAGGGTCTGCACGGTCAGGGCCCTGGCTGCAGCGATGACCAGCACCCCAAGCCCGGGGCAGGGAGAAGGGCTCTGGTCTCCAGTTCTCAGAGGGGCTTCTTTAATTCGCGGGGGAGGGGGCGGGGTGGGGGCTGGTCACAGACGCCTTCTGGGATAGCCTCGGGGGCTGGGCTGCCGACAGCTGGCAGCTGGGCGAGCAGGACGGGGTGTGGAGCATCCCAGCGTCCGAGGTGAGGCCTAGCCCAGCGAGAGCTGGGGATTCTCAGTTTGCTGAGAGAATGAACAGTCCCTGCACTGTGCAGACCTGAGGCACAGGTCCTGCGCCTGGGGTCCTCAAAGCAAGAAAGGAGGCCACGAATGAAATCTGCACAGCAGCAGACGAGCAGACTCTCCAAGGCCCTCCTTCAGGTAACCTAAGGAGTTCGCGTGCTTGTGGGGTTAAGAGACCTGCTTTCTAGCCTGCCACGGGGGCTGAATTTCCTTTGGGAAGTTCACACCAAGACACCACGCCTGCAGAGGGCCCCTCTTCAAGCTTCACCGGGGAGGGGAGGGGAGGGGAGGGGAGGAGAGACTGCTCGGCAAAGTCACCTCATCCCGCAGGGCCCCAGGGGCGGGGGGCCGTGGCAGGGAGGGGCAGAGCCTTCGGGGTGCCCGGAGCCCCTGCATGCTGGCCCAGTCGCTCTTGAATGGCAACACTGACGAGCTGGGCAGACCTGTGCACCTCGCAGGACAGGGCCTCACGGGAAAGGAGAGAAGGTCTGCACCGCGGCTACGCTGCTGACTACGCGGAGCTCCCGGAGACGCAGGGACGGAGCGCCGGGCGACGGTGGGCCTGGCCTGCCCCACTCAGCGGTGCCGTGGCCAGAGGCTGGGGGACGCCCAGTCCAGGCACAGATAATGGGCCGTGTCCCCCGTACTGGGGTTCCTCACAGCAGCCCAGGAGGCTGTGTCTGATGTTACCCAGATGGGCTACAGACGTTAAAATACACCCAGGAGAGAGATGAGTGCGGGGAACGAAGACACGCGGCTGGTGGTGAATGTGGGCGCCAGGGACACGGTGGAGGGCCTCCTCAACTCTGAGGGCAGAGCTCAAAGGCAGCGGTATGGAGAAGAGGGGCAGCTGGGACCCAGCCCCGCCAGAGGCACTGAAGAGCCCCCTTGCCAACTCCTGCCAAATCCCACCTCCTCTGAAGAGCCAGGGGGAGCAGCACCTCCTGCTGTGAGGGGACAGGGAAAGAGACTCTCGCCGTCAGCTCTGGGACAGATGCGGCTGCCTCCAGCCGTTCGGGGGTCTCCATTCAGAGAAGACCCCGGAAAGAAGGCTGAAGGGACCGTTCTCTACTCCTCTCCCTTGAAGTCAGCACCTCTTTAAGGACCCATGTGGGGGCCCCAGAGCCCACAGATGAGGTTACCCAGCAAGGAGCCTTGCCAGGCGCTCAGACCCGGGAGCCCAAGGGCAGGGCAGAGGAGGGACAGAGGATGCAGACACAGTCTGTCCCCAGGGCACGCTGCCCCAGGCGACTCCCTGAGGAGGCCACGTCTCCGCGGATGGGGAAGATGAGGAAGCTGCTGCCCAGGGTTGAAGGAGCCCTCGTACTGGGCAGGAAGCAGCGAGGCCCAGCCCAGGATGAGGGGAGAGGAAGAGTGTCAGGTAATTGGCTCCGGCTCTGGGTTCGCCACCAAGCCACAACACCAGGCTCCAGCCTCAGGACCCCCAGGGCACACACCTGGTATCTCGCCTGCTAACGACCTTGTCTACCCACGCTGCACAGGAATGGCAGGCCCTGTACATGCATACAGAAGTGACCGAGGGAAAGGGGCTCAGGGACTGAGCCGAGGACCCTGCCAAGCGCCTGACGGAGGTCCCATCAGAGAGGCCCGAGACCACGTGGCACGCCACTACATCACTGACCTGGGCCCCAGCTCACATGCTCCCTGTTGTCCTGGGGACCTCAGACACCCCTTTCCCATCCAACGTCACCCAGACCCCTCCCTAGGACCCAGTTCCCGAGTGGCGGGGAAGAGATCTCCTCAAGGAATCCAGATGGGCAATGGAACCTCGGCCAGGCGTGCCTGCCAGACAAGGCCATGGCAGCAAGTGTGAACCAGGACGTGCAAATGGCTCCGTGCTGTCACTCACGCCTGGAGTGATTAGGCTCCCTGCATTTCCGGGGCCTCAGTCTCCCAACCGCAGAACGAGGGCTTGTAAAACCATTTACACTCTTAATCCACAAGGTTCTAAGATGAGGATTAAGGAGAAGCAGTGAAAGTGGTCCTTCTGTTAGGCCCTGGAGTCAGAAACACAAACCTGCCTCTGCCAAGGGGAAGAGGACTTGGGGTGAGCTGGCACCCACAAGGGGGCCTCTGAGCCCCTTGGCAGCACGAGTCTGGCCTCTGCTCCACGCCCACCTCAGCAAAAACAGGGTCTCCCGGCCACACTCTCACTTTCTCACTCAGCAGCCTTGGGCAGGCTGCAGCTGAGGCCCTGAACCCCAGGTCAGGGCTCTCAGCAGCCTTCCGTCTGTTGAAAGCGAAGTGTCTGATGTTCTAATTCCCTGTCTTCTGTGCTGTAATAATCAGCCCAGTCCCCCAACCCCTCTGGTTCACTTTTTCCTTCTCACCTTAAAAGACGACGAGATTCTGCATGACCCAGCACCCGAGCTCCCGGCGGGGCCGGGGCACCTGCTCCCTGCCATGTACCGTGTCACGTACCGTGTCATGAACCGTGTCACGTACCGTGTGTGGCTGGGAGCACAGGACTGGTGGCAGGTGCCCCAGGAGCAGGGCTCCCAGAAGGCAGATGTGGCAGGGTTCAGAGCATGGAGCTCAGCCCGCTGGCCTATTGGCTGCCTGAAAATCTGGGTCCCTCTACTTCCTAGGGCTTCCCCAAGCCTCTTCCCAAGGCATGCTGGAACTCTGTCCCTTCCACTCAGTTGAGGAAGGCAGTGCGTGCGGTCACCCTGCGGTGACTCCCATAGGCAGGCACGGGGCACACGAGGGAGACACAGGCCTCCACTCCAGGGCCTGCCGCTGGCGGAGGACGACACGCACTGGGACAAGCCCCACCCTTTATGAGCGCCAGCTGACGGAGCCACACGCCTCGCAGGGGAGGGCTTCCCAGAGACCTCATAGCTTGGAGGACGGAGGGTCACTGCAGACCGAGGGGAGGGCGGGAACGAAGGCGAGGAGCTGGGGAGAGGCAGCAGGGGGCGTGCGGCGACAAGTAGCTCAGCACGGAGGGACAGGGCGGTGGCGGCAAGGCTGCGGGGCTGAGAAGGGCCCCAGGGGATTTCAGGCAGGAGGGAGGCGAGGTCGGATGAGCTCTGGAAACTGAGCCCCTCGTGGCCGAGTGATAGATGGTTGGAGTGCAGTGAGAATGGAGCAGGGAGCCCAGAGAGAGGCTGGGAAGATGAGCCAGCGCCAGCAGAGGGAGGCCGCTGGGGGAGCGGGACGTGCAGGGGCAGCCTGGCGAGAGTGTGGACATGGGGATGAAGCAAAGGTGGGTGGAGGGTGAGGCCAGTTGGGTGGAGAGAGGGACTCAGAAGAGGAGACACACGGGGCAGAAAGTGAGGGCAACGCCAGCCGTCGTGCCTAAGAGGCCTGGTCCAAGGAGCTGCTGGCAGGTGGGGGCACCTCTTCCCAAGACGTGCAAAGCAAACTCACCCGCTGATGATCTCCTTGGTCTCTGCCCGGATGAAGTGCTCCTTCTCGGGGGTCAGAATGCACAGGGAGAACTTCTGGCCCGTTCGGCCCTCCCCATCCACCACGTCTGTGCACTGGTTCATGTTGATGGTGCCCTGAGGGAGGGTTGTGGGCTGCGAGAGGAAGAAGATGGGGCAGGGAGTCAGTCACTCTGGGGGCAGAGGAAGGCAGTAGGGAGTGTCCCTGCATCCCACGGTCCTTTCTGACCCTCCTTGCTTCTCCTCAGTCACCTGGACCTCTCACAGCTGTGCAGACAGCTGATTACAGCAGAGGACAGGGTGTGCGCTGCCTCGGCCCGGCCCTCACAGCCCGCCTTCCTACTGACCCATCTCCAGGGAGAAGCGGTGACAGGCCTGCTCTTCTCAGAGGATATCCAGCTGGACGTTCCTTCCCACTGGAGAACAACATCCCAGCTAGTCCTGGAGGAGGGCGGGGGGCCGGGGGGTGGGGACAGGCAGGAGACGCTCCTTTAGACAGCTGGGACGACAGAGGCAGCCAGGAGCCTGGTCTCAGGGGTGACTGATCCAGGAAAGCAGGGAGAAAAGCTCCGGAGGAGGTGGTTTCAAAACAGCAAGGTTATTTTTAGAGGCAAGGAGGGAGGGGACCAGAGAGCAGCACATCTTGGAGGCGGGCTGTGGGGCGGGGCGGGCAGGCAGGCCAGAGGCACACACGTCAGGGAAGCTCCCCAGGCAGGCCAGAGGCACACACGTCAGGGAAGCCCCCCAGGCAGGCCAGAGGCACACACGTCAGGGAAGCTCCCCAGGCAGGCCAGAGGCACACACGTCAGGGAAGCTCCCCAGGCAGGCCAGAGGCACACACGTCAGGGAAGCTCCCCAGGCAGGCCAGAGGCACACACGTCAGGGAAGCCCCCCGCCCTCCAGGGCTGCCCGTGAGGAGTGCTGCCAGGCTGCCCGGCCAGGGCCGGGACAAATAATAACTCCCCCTCTTTTCTATCAGCTAAGCTATTAGACACTGATCTTAGGGAGAGAAACCCAAAAATAAGAAAAGATGGTTTTAAGAAGTTCTTACTGAGGGGAAGGGTGAGGACCTCCCCCAAACATGAGGAGGCTTATGGGGAGGAGGCAGGTGACCATGGCTGCCACCACACCAGGTGCAAAGACCCCGCTGAGGGCTCTCACAGGGAGGCGAGCCCCAGCTCCGACTCCCACCTCCACCTCCAGGGCAGCTGCCAGCTCCCCCAGCTGCCCCACGGAGCCCTCCCCAAGCGCCCGGCACTTCCCAGGTCCTGGAGGAGCAGCAGGGAAAAGAGGCGATGGGGCTGCTGGGCTGGGGGCTGCCTTGTCCGTGCTCCCTCCCTCCCACCTGCCAGCAGAGGAGGGGGCCCCAAGCTCTTCTGACCCACCGCCACCTCCCTTCTTATCCCCTGGGGCCCGACCCCAGAAGCCAGACCCAAGGGGCACTGGGTTCCCCCAGTTCTGGCCCCGTCGCGGCTGCGGGCTCGCTGGGCCGCCGCAGTCGAAGGACTAAGCTTCCTGGCTCCCAGAAGCCTTTCTGTGGGGGGCCTCTGGGATCAGCCTGTCCTCCTTGGGCCCAGCTCAGAATGGAGGTGGCAGGGCAGGAGGGCCGGCCGTGAGCCCACAACGGGGAAAGAGCACGCACTCTTGCTGTGTGTTCAAAGTGTGTCCCGTCTCCGAACTGCCCCCCAGGTGGAGACGTGAGAAGGGGCCACACCCACGCCAAGCCTAGCGCCCTTGCTGAGTGAAGTGACCTGGTAGCATCTCTCCTGGGGGCTCCTGGACGGCCCTTGAGCTGGGAAAGGGAGCTTGGTGGGTTGTCCTCAACCAAGCAGAGGGGGTCCCTCGGGAGCAGCAGACAAGGGAGGTGGCCTGGGTCCCCCGCCCCGGATGAGTGTCTCTTCCCCCCTTCCTGCCCCGGCCCCAGCCCCTGCTCCCTTCAGAGGGTCTAACACTGGGCCTTCCCCGGCATCATGTCAGTGCCCTTCGGAACCGTCTCTGGGTGGCGACCTCTGCCCTCCTCCGGAGTCAGACTCCCTCAGGCAGGAACACTCAATCCCCGCTGGCCCTGACAAGGCACACGGCCTCTATGAGGCAGGTCCTCAGGGGGGACCCTGATGCCATGAGGAGTAAGGCACGAGCTCGAAGCACAGGCACGCCTGCGCACTCCTTCCCTGAGCGAGCCGGACAGGAGCAGAGGGGCTCTTCCTCCTTCATCCACCATGTTGCCGGCACAAGCGCATGGCCCTGAAGAGTTACCCGTCTGTTACACACACAGTACACGCAGGTAAGTTCAATGGGAACCATAAAAGACATCATCAAAAGTTCTAGAGTCTTCTTCTCACTAGACCACCTAGCGGGCCCCCTGGAGGCACACGTTCCTCTTTAGAGACCACTGCTCCAGGGCTCGGGGTACCAAGCTGCTCACTGGCCCCTTCTGCACAGTGAGTGGGTTCCCAGGTGAGTTTCCCTGCCGGCCCTGCAGCTCCGTGTGGTCACGGGACTCACTCACCAACTGCACCACGAGACTTCTGGCAACCTCTCCCTGACACGAAGGCTCTACCTCCTTCCAGAAAAGCTCTCAGAAGGGCCGATGAAAGGCAAAGACATAACAAGCTAGGGCTGAAGGACATGAAAGTTTCTTTACCCCCTCTGTGTCAGGATCTTCCAGTTACAACCTCTTTCATGCTTCCTTAAATGTGACTTACCACAACAAGGCGGGCATTATCTAATCCTGTTACACATGCAGGAGAGGGAGCAGAGAGTAAACAGCGGTCATAAACAGAAGGGAGAACTGGCAAACTGGTCCTGGTTCACAGGGACCTGCCCACGACAGCTCCTTCGGGGTCTCAACAGCGCCACCCAGGGGAAGAAGCAGCACCCGCACACCGCTGCACGCTCACTGACCACTCCCACCACCCGCACCTGCCCCTTCACTGCTCTGCCTTCCACTGCATCTCCTGCACTCACAGCTCGGGCAGACTCAACGAAGGGTTTCCAGGGAGCCCCAGGCGGAGGTCTGACCCTCCCCACCTCTGTCCAGGAGCAGAGCACGCCCACCTGCGTTCTCAGCACTGGGGAGAGAAGAGAGCACACACCATGTAACAACCTGTTTCCTGGCTAGACGGCCCTGGTGCTGGGAGAGCCAAGGCGAGTTTCTAGGCTGTAATGCAGCCCTCACCCCTGGCACTGTCAGAAGAGAAACCAGCCCAGTCCAAAGAGCTCCAGGCCCTCATCCGAGAGTTCGAGAGGTGAGGAATCCAGGCCTTCTCCAAGGCTGGGCATCACCTAGTTTTGCTAGTTTTGCTAGTTTCCAAAAAAGGGATGGCTGTCGGAAGGCCAACCGATGCGGCTGTGTTGCCAAGTTATGGGTTCAGTCCTCAGCCAGCAATGTCACTGGATGGCCCTCCAGCCATCTGGGGGCCACTGGTCCTCCTCTGGCTTCCACACTGCACCAGCTAAGATGGCAGAGCTGCGACAGGGCTGAAGATCCTCTAAGAGCGAGGTGGCCAAGCAGGAGAGCACAAGACAAGGGCCTCTGTCTGGGGATGTGACCACACGCTGCCGAGAACCCAGCTTTCCTGCCTGTCATCTGCTCACTGGCCCACAAGAGGCCCACTCAGGAAACTCCTGAACAGCAGCCTCACCCCCTGGGGACCGGGACCCTCCACCCCCACCCTTGACCCAAGCAGGTGCCATTCAGGGAAAACAGGCCTTGTCCATTTCTTGCTGGATCCTGGAAGTTTGGGAAGGAGCGAGCTTCTAAGAGCCTGAGAGAAAGAAGAGGAAAGTTGGACAGAAACACAGAGAAGAGCCCTTGAGACCTTTCAGCAGGACTGTCCCACCAGGAAAGTTGGACAGAAACACAGAGAAGAGCCCTTGAGACCTTTCAGCAGGACTGTCCCACCAGGCAGCTGTGCTTACAGACCCAGAGGGGAGGTAGCTCAAAGGCGAGACTCAGATGGGATGGGAATCCTCCATTTTACCCCTCACTCCCCCATTCAGATGGGAAAACGGAGCCCCACAGAAACAAAGGGCAAAGAAGCACTCTCAAGGTCGGAAGGTACCTTTCAAGGGAGCCCAACCCCATCCACTGTCTGAGGTCCTAGCTTGCTCAGGCCACTCAAGCCCGGTCCAAGGAGAGACCACATCCTTTCTTTGGGATTGAGGAGGTGGGACCTGAGTCCTCTACAGAAGGAAGGTGGCCCTTGGGAGCATCTCGCCCAGTTGCAGGCACCCCCAGAACCCCACGTCCTGGGAGGAATAGGTGCTGGTCAGGCTCACAGAGACCGTCTCCTGGCTCTTCCTGCTCCTGCCAAGCTGTTCACAGAGCCCCAAGTCTAACGCATCATGAGTTCTTCTCTCCAGAGGCAGCACTGGTGACCACCCCAAATGCCACCCAGGCCACAGTCCAGCCCAGCAACCAGCACTCTCCAGATGGATATCCCCAAAGCCCGGGTTCTCCAAGAAAAGTGTAAAGACCCTTGGAAAAGGGGTCTTGAGGCATACCCACGAGATCATGATCCCACCAGGACCCGGAGTGAGCCACGCCCCTGCCTGGACCCAACAGCTCAGAGAGGCCTCTGCCAATCTTGGCCAGGGGCCCCGGAGCAGTGGGGTGGACAGGAGGCTACAGGAGGTGCCCGCCCAGCAGAACCCCCTTCCTCCCGCTCCTCTCGCTGCCAGCAGCCAGCTGCGCCCACTCGCGCTGTGAGCCTCCCCCGTGCTCCACGTCGTGCTCCACAGGGGGGCTCGCAGCCAGCCTGCAGAGCAGCCCCGGCCAAGCCGTGCCCACAGTCTCCCTGCCAGTCCCCAGGTGTCGGGTCTGTGTCCTTGCTGTCACCTGACCTCCTCCCAGGGAGCCCTGACTCTGCACCCTCCCTGCCCCTTAGAGCTCCAACGTGAACCTGCCTGCTCCAACTCACTGCCCTGGAGGATGCTTGGCCAGCCAGGCTAGGGGCTATGGCACGGGGGACCTGGCACCTGGCCGCCCATCACCCCAGGACAGGAGGGAGTGCTGGTGCCAAACAGCGACCTCGCTCCCAGCTCCCTCCTCCCTGCAGAGACTGGAGGGGCTAAGCTAAACTCTGGGCCTTAGGTTTTCAGAACCCACTGGCCAAGAGGAGCCCCAGCCTTGGACCAGAATCCTAGCTGTGCCACCACCACCTCTGTGACCTTGGGCAAGTTGTACACTGTGAGCCTCAGTTTCCACAGCTATAAAGTGGGAGTAACAATATCCCCACTCCAAATGTAAAATGGAGTAGCTGCTGTGGAAAATAGTGTGGAAGTTCCTCAAAAAGTTAAACATGGAGTTACTTTATGAGCTGGAGAGGAGACGTTAAGTCACTGCATTTTCCCCGAGTGCTGCCATGGGAAGAAGGGATGCAAGTGTTGGCCACGTGTGCCTCCTACCCTGGGGCACAGAGGGGGCCACGGGGTGAAGGGAGAGAGCTGACCTGCTGGGCGGGAGGGACCTCCAGGCGTCACGGACCACCCTGTCCCTGAGACGGGAGGGAGAGCCTGGCCTCCTGCCTGCTGGCCCTAAGATGCCCAGCAAGTGGCTCTTAAAAATGACGGGCCACACCAAGGGGTTTACCCGACGGCGGCGAGCAGCTCACGTCTGTCCTCCGTGCCTCGCCAGCCCCCATCTTAAGGCCCTGGGGAAGATCCAGGTCTGGTTCCCCGGCCACACTCTGCAGGGGGAGCTGAGGGAAGGTGGGGGTAGGCAGGGCTCTGCCCTCTGCTCAGCATCGACCCCCTCCCCGGTGCAGCATCCCCGCCCTCCTCCCCATGGGCTCCCCGGAGCAGGGGGTCCAGCTGTGAGGGCTGCATCCCCCTCGAATCAAGTCAGGAAGGTGGGAGCCCCGAGCCTGGGATTTGTTCAGTGGCGGCTCAGTGGCGAGCTCTGTGGATTCGGCTCCTTGGCCAGCTCCATGGGAAGAGCCCAGGCCTCGCCAGACCTCCTCACCTCAGCTGCTCCTACAGCCTCGGGCCTAAGCCCTCCGCCCAGAGTCTGAGGTCCTTGACCGCTCCAGCCTCCCCTCCTGTCCCCACCCACAGGTCTAGGAAACTGCGGCCACTCGCTGAACAGGTCCCCTCTTGCACGGCCATTCCCTGCCGGAAGCGCCTGCCTTACCTCCCTCACCGCCAGGATGGTCGCCCTGTCCCCTCCGGACGGGAGGGCGCTGTGTGTAGTCCCTGGTCCACGCACGGGCCTGGATAAAACTAACTGGATTCTTCTCCACATACCTATGCTGGCACCGCCCAAAATGAGCTTCAGTGCACATTTTCTAATGACAGACGAAACAAACCCACCGTCTAAGTTTATATTGCATAAATATTTATGCCTTATTTGTAAAGAAGTTACACTTTATTTATAAAATAGGAATACCCAATCTTACCAAATCTCATGTTTGTTAAGCAGACAGCAGGGGACACATGTGCAAAGGCCACAGTGACAAGTCCTCCACAGCTGAGGAGCCTGAGGGAGAGGAGTTAGCTGGAGGGAGATGCAGGGCCCAGAAAGGGAACCCCGCCTCCAGGAGCCCAGGGCCCTGCTCTGTGGCCACCACCCCTGGGTCCAGAACTGTAGCAAGTTGCAGACGACAGAGTTGAAAGGCAAGAGATGGGGTGGTGACACTGCAATGATCGCATCTACAACACATGTCCAGAGTACGCAGAGAGACAGAAGGACAAGGCTGGGGAGGACTGAAGGTGGCAGCTGCGGAGTGCAGAGCTTCTTTGGCGGGGGCGGTGAAAACAGCTCTCAGATTAGGCTGTGGTGATGGTTACACACAACCCTGCGAATACACTAAAAGACAACGACTTGTATACCTAAAAACAAAACAAAACACTGCACAAATGTGGAAAATGACAAGGAGGGCTTGCGGCCGGCCAGTCCCAGCCCCAGTCAGGGTTCTGCGGGAGGAGCACTCCTCGCCCACGGCCTCCAGCCCAGGCCTGGAAGGTGACAGAGGCCCAGAGCGGCAGGTGGACTGAAGCCCAGGCGCCCGGCTCCTCAGCTGCCTCTGCACGGCCTCGACCGCAGGCAGAGCGGGGCAGCTCAGTGGAGCAGCCCGAGGGCCAACTTCAGTCTCCCGGCTCTGACGACGCGCGTCTGCCGGAGACGACACGTGAGCAGCTGCTCCCCCTTCCAGGATCCGGCCCTGGGTCCATCCAGGGGCAGCGTGGGCCTCCGTGGATTCAGCACAGAGGGGCCCACAGGACGCAGGACAGGCCCGCTGGGGCGGCAGCCTGGCAGCTGTTGGAAGAGGAGCGGGCCGAGGAGCCCAACGTCACACAAGTGCCGTGGTCTGGGGGAGACGGCTGTAATGACCCGTTCTGGGCTTTGTCGACCAGCAAACCCCTTGCCTTCATGGGGCATTGGTAGGGTCAGCGAAACTTATTTCTTAAGGAAGAAAAAAACACAAGGACCCTTTCCACTTGCTGCCAAGGCCAGGAAGTTCCTTCTCACACCTGCGGGGCAGGACTGGCCTGCTGGCTGCGCAGCCCTCAGCTCCTGGCCGAGGCCCACCTACTCCTCAGATGGGGCTGGGAGCGCAGGGAAGGACAGCTCTCCCCACGCAGCCGGCACGGCAACAGGACGGCACGAGAGCCAGGTGCCTGCTATACCACACGTGACAGCTGGCTCACACTGGATCAAACACCCAAATGTAAAAGCAAAATCTATAAACCTCTTAGAAGAAGACCAAGGGCAACAGCTTTATAACAGTGGATTTGACAATGACTTCTTGGACGTGACACCAAAAGCACAGGCAACAAAAAAAATAAGCTGGACTCCATCAAAATTAGAAACTTCTGTGCATCCAAGGACACAATGAAGAGAGTAAAAAGCCAACCCACAGAATGGAAGAAAACATTTGCAAATCACATATCTGATAAAGGATTGATATCCAGAATATATAAAGAACCCTTACAACTCAACAGCAAAAATACAGACAATTAATAAATGAGCTAAAGGGACTTCCCTGGCAGTGCAGTGGTTAAGAATCTGCCTACCAATACAGGGGACACGGGTTTGAGCCCTGGTCTGGGAAGATCCCAATGCTGTGGAGCAACTAAGCCCGAGAGCCACACCTACTGAGCCTGCGTGCCGCAACTACTGAAGCCCGTGCGCCTAGAGCCTGTGCTCCCCAACAAAGAGAAGCCACCGCAATGAGAAGCCCGCACACCACAACGAAGAGTAGCCCCCGCTCGCCGTAACTAGAGAAAGCCCGCGCGCAGCAACAAAGACCCAACGCAGCCAAAAATAAATAAATATATTATTTTTAAAAAACGGACTGAAATTCTGACGCATGCTAGAAAATGGATGAACCTTGAAAACATTATGTTAAGTGAAATACACGAGACACAAGAGGACAAATATTAGTGTTTAATTGGTATGGAGTTTCAATTTGGGAAGATGAAAAATTCCAAAGATGGATGATGGTGATAGTTACACAACAATGTGATGTATTTAATGCCACTGAGCTGCACACTTGAAAATGGTCAAGATGGTAAGTTTTATGTTATCTGTATCTGAACACACATGCATGCACGCACATACATACCCCAAGAACCAAGTGCCCAGGCCAACTTGGATTCCCACCTTGGGAGTGACAACACGCATGGCAGTAAGCGACGTAGGGAAAAAGGCAAAAGGAAACACCGTATTTAGGCCAACAGGCTCCCTGAGTGGAAGTGGTCGTTCTATGGACGGAGCCCGGCCAACTCGCCCAACGCACAGCGGCCTCCCGGGAGGCCCTCCCCAACACGCACAGAACGGAACAACGGGCACGGGCCGCAACCCTCTCATCCCCAGCTCCCTACCCTCCCCATTCCCAATCCTCGGCCCGCGGCAGGAGAAGCACCCCGCACAGGCAGCACAGGGCCCGGGACCCTGCTGCTCCCCTCTAGTACAGGGGTCAGTGCCCCACACCTCAGCCAGACCTGGACGACGTAAGAACTATTTTCCTGGAAGGTGTGGTGACCTCAGGTACAAATTACGTACGAAAGAGCACCCAGGACAGGCGAGCCTTCTGACTTCAACAGGACTGGGGCGGCTGAGCACAACGGCTGGGTCCACCCCAGGGCCAGGAGGCTCACTTCCGTAGCTCCAGCCCTTGAAGTAAATCAACCTCCTTCCCCATCAGCAGAACCACTAAAGCCGACCTTTACAGTTTTGCCTTGCCCGGTTCCCGCCCGGCACCCACGCCCCTTCCCCTGTTCTTCTGCGGGCCTGCACGATGTCCCTCGGATTGACCTCTGCTCCTGGAGACTTGCGCAGTCTTTGGGAGCCGACCTAGGACACTCCTGGAGGAAATACGTCTGTACCTGCCTGACTCACACCTGGTGCTGTACTCACACCTGCCTAAGTTCTGGGCTCTGACCAGACCCACTTGACAGTTACAATCATGTCTACTGAGGGAGAGAGAGGAGGCGCCCTCGAGGCCTGCCTGAGAGACCCCAGGGTCACCTTAGAATGCACAGGCAAAAGTCTGGATTCAGGCAACAGGTGTTTACCGAGCCCCTGCTTTGTGCCAGGGACAGAGGTAAGACCAGGACAGACAGAATGTCACCTTTACAAAAGTTCACTTTACTCTCGTGGTGATGAAGGGAAATAAAAAGAACAAAGAACGATCCCATTTCAAGTAGCGGTAAGTGACAGGAATACAGGGACAGCAGGTATGGGGCTGGGAGTGCCCGGGGAGGTGACGCGCTCCCAGAGTCCCAGCAGAGGCCGTGTGGAGGAGAAAGCGAGCGCTCAGGTCACCCGACAGGGATGAGCAGGGTCTGGCCCACGGAAGCCGGAGGGCAGGCCTGGAACAAAGGGGCCCGAGGTGGCCACAGCGTGCAGGGCCCGAGGACGTGGCCTGCTGCGGAGGGGGCCCAGGAGAGGGAGACCGCTTGACTGTGGCTCTGACCCCGGACAAGATGCTGAACTCAAGAACTGAATTTCTTTTCTTTTCTGCACTTGGCTTATATCCCAGCTACTTTTCACGGGCAATGCTATCCCCCTGCCTTCCTAGAAAATGGACCCTTCTAGGCTAATGACACAAGCGACGGGACTCAGGCAGGAGCAGGAAAGGCAGAGACAGCAGAGGACGGAGGTCAGCCGCTGGCCGGAAGGCAAGGCCACCAGCTGGCTTCGTGAAGCAAGCAAGCTGCCACCCACAGCCTTTGCTACGGCCACCCCTGGGGCACAAGACAGTTCTGGCAGCAACTCTGGGAGAGGTCCCCCAAACGATGGTACCTAAAGATCATGGGAGCTGGAGGGACAGAGAACCCAAGGGCCATCTGACTGTTGGAGCTGGAAAGGCCTCTCAGAGGCAGCTCAGGGCTGAGAGCAGAGCCTTGCTGGGGCAGGGGTGCGGCAGGAAAGGGGCGAAAGACAGAGCAGGAGCAGTCCCGAGGGGCAGGGCTGGGGGGCTGAGGAGGACAGACATCAAGAAAGGGACTTGAACTCAACTTTCTTCTGAGATGAAAAGGAGATGGAGCCAGTGTCCCTGTCCCCAGCCCTATCACTCCTCAATAGAGACACTTTCCTTCTGGCAAAGACTCACGTCCATCAGAGCAGGAGGCCTGAGACATCAGGTATCCGGTGGGCAAGGAAGCAGACCCACGAGGGGTCACACGGCCCAAGGGAGCACAGCAGCCGGGCAGCACCATGAAGCCCAGGGCCATCAGGTGGCTTCCTGGAGCCAGGGGAAGAAGGACGTGGCAAGGGGGGAGTAGAAAGGCTAGTGTTGGCGCCCCTGACAGAAATGCCCGGGATGGGGGCGGGGCAGGATGCTGCAGCTCACACAGCCAGCAGCTCTGTCCCCCCTTCACCCCTCAGCCCCCATGTGCTGCTCTGAAATGCCGCTCCAGGCTCCGCAGCCGCAGCCCGAGGAGGCCACCTTGCTCCAGCAGAGGGTGTTTCAGGGATGGGACGCGCTTAAGTCAGGACTCGACAAAGGCCAGAAATAAACAGAACTTGGTTCACAGGAGTGGCAAGCGGTGCAGACAGGCTCCTGAGATGCGTCCCACAGGAGCAGACTGAAGGCGCCCAGGCTGCTGAGCCTAGAGGAGGAGGGCTGAGGCGAAGGGGCTGGGGACACAGGACAGGGCGTCTCTAAAAGCATCCGCTCAACAAGCATCCACACTGGACGCCAGGCCCCGGGGACACAGCACTGCCACGGTGAGCTCAGCACTGCAGTAAAGGTATGGGCGGAGCCTGCGGGGAGGAGGGAAGGAGGCCGGGAACGCAGGAGCCATGTCTAAAAGGCCTCTTGCGGCCCAGGACCAGGCTGGTCTGGCGAGGCCCAGGGAAGAGCCAGGCTCGGGGGGCAGAAGCCGCAGGTGTGGAGCTCAGCTGGAGCTGAGGACATGCAGGCGCTAAGGGTCCCTCGATAAATGGACATTTTGTCCCCATAAACCTGGGGCAGGCACCACCTCCACTGTAGACAAAGGCAAAGGGCCGCTCCCAACAGTATTTGCCACTCAGGAGGAACTCGCCGAGCACCTACTATGCGCCTGGCTCCACTGCGGGCACTGGGGATGCAGCGACAAACAGAACTGACCACCATCTCCGTCCTCACTGAGCTCACCGTGCGGTCTCGAAGTCAAACGAGCCAGATGGACGGAGTCAATAATGTGTGAGGTGGCAGTGAAGGGCCACGGTGGGGAGTGAGGCGGGAATGAGGACAGAGGACGAGGGGGACCCGCCATGCCCACGCGTGGGAAGGTGGGAAGGCGCCAGTCCTCCTGGTGCCAATGGATGAGTAAGCCTCAAGCCCCGTTCCGGTCCCGCTGCCCTGGTTTAATCAGGCAAAGAGTCTGAAGGAGAGCCTAGTAACTTAAGTACAAGGAGTCCTGAGAAGGCGCTAGTTTATGCCTCAACAGCCGTTCCCAGTGCAGCCTCGGACTTACACCGTCACCGGCCTCCCGACGCCAAGTCACAGCAGCAGGTGCCCAGGGCCGCAGGGGATGAGCGAAGCCCGTGGTACTTTCCGACTGTGACCTGAGCCCACCCACCTTCTGGCTTCGCTCCCATGACCTGAGCCCCCCGTCCTGCGCTGGACACCAGCCCGGGCTTCCCTGCCAGCGGTCAGGGTCCTCCCTTCCTCCAGCTGCCCTTCCAGGGCAGCTCCAGTGGCACCGCATTTCCCGGCCCTTCCCAGCTGCCTGGCCTGGAGAAACCTCCCCTTTCTCCCAGTTTCTTTGGTACTGCTTCTTCCTTTTTATTTTGAAAATGAACTTCTAATTTTAGGATACATTTAGGTTTACAGAAAGCTGTGAAGATAGGGAGCTCTCCGTTCCCCTCCTGGTAACGTCTCACGTCAGTGTGGTATGTCCATCACAGTCACGAAACCAGTACTGATCCGGGACGGTTAACTGGAGTCCATCCTTTGCTCACATTTCCCTAGTTTCTCCTCACGTCCTTTTCTGTCCCAGACCCCACAGGACGTGCAGTTGTCGTGTCACCTTAGCTCCTCTCCGCTGCGACACTTTCTCAGACTTGCCTTATTCGTGGTAACACTGACCGCCAGGTGTGTGGTGGAAAGTCCCTCAGTTGGGGTGTGTCTGGTGTTGCCTCGTGGTCACACCGGGGTTGTGGGTCTGCGGAGGAGACCGCAGAGGGGCAGCGCCGTTCTCCTCACGTCACGTCCAGGGTGCAGGACCTTCCACTGTCGACGCTGACCCTGAGCGCCCGGCTGAGGCTGTGTTCGTCACTGTCGCCCCCTGTGCACACCGTCCTCCCAGGAGGGACGTCGCTGTGAGTGGCCCACACGTGAGGAGTGGGGGGTGAGCGCCACCTCTTTGAGGGCGGAGTCGCCACACAGATTGCCTGGAATCCTTCTGCACAGGAGATTTTGTGTCTTGTCCCCCACTTGTTTATTTCTTCGTTCACTCATTCCTGACTCATGGTACCTATTTTATAGTGTAAATTATAATCCAATACCACACTATTATTTTGTTGCTCAAGCTGTTCCGGCCTTGATCACGTGGCCCCATGTCTCCTGGACGTGCCCCACCAGAGTGTGCACGTCCCACTGTCTGGCACAACAAGGTGCCCCAGCCTCAGCTTGTATGTACCTGCCCTGGTCCTAGAGTCGGCTGTTTCTCCAAGGACCCCTGGTTCCTTTCATCAGAGAAAAGAATTAGAAATCAATACCTAGGTGCTAGGTATGCTCATGGCTATTGGGATGTTGCTTCCTCTAGGCCTTCTCAGCTGACAGAACAAAGAAATACAGGCGCATATAACCTGTGTACAGTCACATATCTACATCCACCCCCCCACCTATCTATCTATCTGTCCCTCTCCATCTATCTCGCTCTCCCTCCTCACATGTCTCTCTTAAGCTAAACATACTGGTGTCCCCAACTTTAACCCAAGACCACACGGATCACTCTAGCCTCTCCCCTCGCTTGCCCGTACCCCTCACCCCCATCCCTTTACTTCGCTGTCCAGCCCCAGCACACGCCCGGTGGCTCGGAACTGTACATCAGTGCTCCACGGGGCCACTTCACCAGCTAGCGCATGGCGCCCACGCACCAGGCACCACGGGCACGTCCCTTTTGCCTTCGGCTGTGCGGACTCCACTGGTGTCCGAGGGCACGCGCTTCCTTTCACGCACCGCCTGGACTCTCTGCAGGGAGAAGAACCTAAGAGCCCGGTGAGGGAGCAGACGCTATCGCACACTTTCTGCCTCCAGCGTGGCTCCTGAGCCCCTCTGCCAGGGCACGCTAAGGAGGGGGGCACTGGAGGAAGGAGGGGACACAGAGGGCGAAAGGCACCTCCTGGCAGAAGCTGCCCTTCCAGCCTAGCCAGGGACCAGGGCAGGTGGGAGGGAGCTGCTCCGGAGAGGGGGCAAGGGCTGGCACGCAGGCAGCAGGGCGGCTGGAGCAACGGTGCCTTATATGGAGATTCCCACATCCCAGCTCTGTCCTCAGCTGCTGCCGCCCCTGCAAGGCTGCCTCAGCCAGGGAAGCAGGGAGGGCTGCGGTGCTATGGGGTTTGACTGCTCTCCTGCCCAAAGGCCTGCCAGGTAGATCCAGAGAAAACAAGCTGCTGTTTGCTACAGATGGACTAAAAGCCACGCAGCTGTTGGGGCCATAACATTCACCAAGCCCCACCTGCAGCTCCCTCCTGCTCACCCCCACTACTGGGGTCTGAAGCAGCTAGAAGAGGCTCTCGGGGACCAGACCCCACCGGAGAAGCTGGAAAGAAGGCGAGCGGTCTTCAACTTTAAGGTCTTAGAGCTTAAAAGCAATTAGAGCTTAAAGCAATGGTTTTCAACTTTTGCTGAATAAAGGAATCACCTGGCAAGATCCTTAAATGGAGGTTCCATGCCCAGAGACTCAGATTTAAATTTTCTGGGGTGGGGCTTGGAAATCAGAATTACTAAAAAGTCCCCTCATGCTTCTAATGTCCAGCTGAGGTTGGAAACAACTGCCTAGAGGGGAGACCTATTTGTTTGCTGCCACAGCAGGCCTGGCCCTGCCGGCTGGCTGGCTGGCCCAGGCCCCGGCCAGCTGTACTAGGTCACTGGCAGCTTTTGGCCGGGCCAAAGAGGACCTAATGAAAGCAGTGACAGAGAGGAGAGGAGAGACAAAACACAGCTGTCACAAGCCTGCTGGGTGTGGGGGCCGATGGGGTGCACAGGAGAGTGGGCGCTACTGGAGATGCGGTATTGTAAGGGGCCCCAGCACCCAGGGCTCGTGTTAGCACCTCCAAAAGGCCCCGCCAGCCATGACTAGGAAGAAAACGAAACCTCGAGCAGCCGGAGGGGACGGGGGGAGGGACGGCAGTCCTCTCCTCCCTGGTGACACTGTGAGGCCCTCGGCAGACTGAGAAGGTAGAGACCATGCCAGGCAACCCCACCACCCACAGGAGCCAGGTGGGAGGTGAGGCCCGTGGCCAGGGCTACCACGCTCCGTGTATCGAGAGGGGGAGGGGCCCAGGTGACCAGCAACATGGGCACAGGCTCCTGCCTCCACCGCCCCTGCCATGAGCACTGGGTCTGGCTCCTCTGGCTGGAACAGACCACGGGGGGAGCTCGCAGGCAGCACAGGGGATGCGCTGAGCCACAGAGCATGCAGGCGGCGCGCGCGCGTGCAAACACACACACACACACACAACACACACACACACACAACACACACACACACACACACACACACACACACACCTTGAAACCAAGCAGGCCTGGCCCTACCACAGGGCTTGGCTGAGCAGGACCCACACGAGCTGGAAGCCCAAAGGACTTCAAATAGCACTTCAGGGAGAAATTCTCTGATTTATTCCAAGAATCCACACAACCTAGAGAGAGAGAAGCTCTGATCTGAGCTCACACCACATCAGGAATCACTGAGCCTCCCCTGCCGTCCAGGTTTTGGAACGCAAGGGAGCAGAGCGGGTAACGAGAGCTTCCGGCAAGGGACCCTCGGCCTGGATACAGGCCAGGCACAGCCACAGCCCTCCAGCCCTTCCCCTGGCCCCCAGGGGCCCCAGACTCCAGGGAAACTCGGGCGTCCAGGATCGAGGGCAGAGGAAGCCTGCTCTGAGGTCAGACGCAGGCATCCACCTGCAGCAATGGTGCCAGGTCCAGGGCGCACCTGCTGCAGGCCTGGAGAAGGGAAACCGGCCTGGGGCTGAGAGCCCCAACCCCTCTCAGGACAGACCCTGTGCCCGAATGCCACGGGGCTGGAGCAATGTGAACGGGGGCCCAGACCGCCTTGGTTCCTCCCCACTCTGTCCAAACCTGGCCGCGGGACCGAAGCCCCCACCCTGTGCAGGCTCCTAGGCTCCTTCCCAAGGATCCTTGGGGCTTGTCAGCAGGAGGAGCTGGAGCCTCCTGGTGCGAGACCAGGGCCCTGGAACAAGCACCCTGTTTTTCCCAGACTGAAGTGCTTCTCCACGATCCACAGAGAGAACCCACAAGCACCAACTCCCTCCCTCTCAGGGTAGGGAGCCTGGAGCTCATCAAAGCCGGACACCCTCCTGGTTAAACTTCCGTACAGTGGGAGCAGGAGTGAGGAGGAGGAAAACCTCCAGAGAGGAGGGGGCTCGACCGCAAGGTTCTCTTCGCCTCGTTCTCTGCTTCCACAGACTTCCCCACCCCAATAAAAGGGCTTGAGAAGAGCTGAGGCCCCTGTGTGTATGGCAGGGCCTGCATCTGAGAAAGGATGCTCTCACATGTCTCTTTCCTACTGGAAATTCCCAATCAGTTTCTCAGAAATTTGCACTTCCTGGGGCTCTGCATTGACCTGGCAATGTTTTAAGGTCCATCTTTATAATTTCCCGTTCCCAACATATCCTTCCGAGACTGAGAAAACTTACAGATCGGTTATGGAGACCTAGCAGCCATTTGTGTGCCCGCACGAGGTCCTTCATGATGCTCCTTAACCCCAGGGAAGCCCCAGCCTCCGAGGGAAACAGAGGCTGCCTGGGCCCCATGCACAGCGCTCCACCCTGAATCTCCGCAGCTGCTCAGAGCACAGAGGCGTTCAGGAGGAGCGGGCCTCCTGAGTCCTGTGGCAGGCCTTATCCGGGCCCCGGCGCCCAGCTTGGCACAGGGTTGGCAAGGGAGGGTGTGGGGAGAGTGGTTTCCAGAGTGTCCCTGGCCCCGAACAAGCTCAGGCTCGCTGGCAAAGACTCTCAGCAGGGGGACCAAGGCTGCTTTCAGTCCTCTGGCCACTGGATGTACAGTACTGAGCACCAGCAGGGCTGGAGGACAAGAGGGCGGGGCACCCGGGACGGCACCCCACAGATGTTTACCTCAACGAGCTAGGTGCTGGCGGCACGGGTATCCCAGGCATGTGAAAGTTCACCCAGCCGGACCTTGTAATGGGCACGCTTTTCTATATGTACACTGTACTCCAATACTTAGAAACCTCCCTTTGGGTAGAAGATGCCCCATACAGGGCTGGAATTATCATTTTAAAAACCCAAGCACTGAAGTGTAGAGAGGCCTGCCGGGTCACAGACCACCCCCTTCTTCAAGGAGACTCGGTTCCCAGAGGAACAGCCCCGGCTTGAAAGCACCTCCTCCTGACAGGATTTCAGATGGTCAGAAACGGCCTCTCCTGTGCCAGGGTCTCCAAAGAACCACCACCTCCAAGTAACTAACCAGCCCCCTGCCTAAGCCTGTCTCGGATGGGGCCCTCCCCGCACCCCATTCTCAGAGGCCAGAGCAGTCCTGCCCCAGGAAGGGCAGCACAGGGAGGAAGGGGTCCCCACTCCGTTTCAAGAGCACCCGCCCACCTACCTCTGCCACAGGCGGGGCCACAGGAGGCGGCGGCACAGCCCCAGGGAGCTCCCGCCGGCAGCAGCGCTGCAGGGTGGTGAAACCTGCACGCGGACCGGAAACCATGCCCGTCTCAGGTAACGCTGAGCGAGAGGAGTGTCCGCTCGAGGATGAACAGCAAGTCTGTGTCTAGGCTTTGTGTGAGGCTTCTGGAACCCTGACGCAGGGAAAGCATGATACGAGAGGACATACAGGAGAAAGCACCAGAACACACGTGGTAGAAGTCTGGGACTGTTCCACAGATGTACTTGAAAGCAACAAGACGCCTTGCAGCCCCACCGATGTCAGCCACTCCCCGAACAGGAAGAACCTCAACACAGTAAGCTTCTCTTGAGACGGAAAGCCTTGCCAAGTGGCCCTCAGCGGGGCCCCCGGGCATCTCAGGGGAAGCAGAGTGGAGGAGGGCTGGGCAAGTCGGGGGCGGCTAAGACTGGAGGGCCGGCGCTCTCTGGAGCAGGCTGGCTGGCCCCGCACCGGCTTGCCCACCAGACCACTACGGGTGACCTGAGGAGAGAGGCTCCAGGAAGACGCGGCTGAAGGAAAACAATCGGGTCTCTGTCCCTGTGACGCAGGACAGGTACTCTGCCAGTAGGCAGGGGAGGAAGGTGACAGGGACAAAGAAAGGATGAATAGTCCTGCCTTAGTGATCTCCCACCCAGACCTGATTGCTGGAAGTGCTTAGCAGGAAGGAAGGATGAAAGGGCCACCCAGCGACAGGGACAACTTGTGTGTCCTTCATGGTACGTCCCCTCCACCAGGACACAGAAGTCATTCTCTATCGGAAAAAGAAAAACAAATTCTGGTAATTCACAAGGCCAAAGACGCAAGGGCCGCAAACCCGTGAATGTATGGCCCGAGCAGGCACGCCTGGCACATTTCACCAAGTGCACCCAGGAAGTGCCAGGCACCGTGTTAGTTAGTCACACAGCTGCAGAGCAGCGTGGCCTTGGGCAAGAGACCTAAGCTCTCCAAGCCTCAGTTTTTCCATCTACAAAATGGCTTCATAAATGAGCCACAGGGCACGGAGCACTTCAGAGCGGCATCCGGCACACAGGAAATGCCATACGAATATTTGATAAATAAATAAAACAGACATTCTTCATTACCATCCCAGTTTTGCTCATGAGAACACACATTCAGACCCGTGAGTCGAGACCACTTCACACCCACGAGGACGAGCGTCATGAGCACAGTGTGGAAGATGGACAGGGGCGTGCTGGGGAGGGTGTGGAGAAACTGGAAGCTTCCCTCGCTGGTCAGGATATAAGATGGGGCAGTCGCTGCGAGAACAGTGTGGAGAGCCCTCAAAAGGTCGGATAGGGTTACCACGTGACCCAGCGATTCCACTCCCTGACAGACATCCAAGAAACTGCAACACAGGTGCAAACCTGTCCATGGGCATCCACAACAGCACAACAGCCAAAGCAGAAACAGCACGATGTCCACCAGCAGATGAACAGATACACAAAATGTGGTTCAGCCAAACAACGGAAGATTTTACAGCTTTAAAAAGGAACGAAATTCTGACAACACAGGGTAACCTTGAAGACGTGATGCTGAGTGAGCGAAGCAGACACGAAGGCCACCTGTTGTAGGATTCCACTTACATAAACTGTCCAGAACAGGCAGATCCACAGAGCGGCCGGGGGGAGCTCGAAGGACATGGGCAACGACTGCTGAAGGGCACAGGGTTTTCTCTTTGGGGGGATGAAAATGTTCTAAAGTTGACTGTGTTAATGCTTGTGTAACTCTGTCAATATACTAAGAACCACTGAATTGTTTACATTAAGGCATGAATTGGATGGTGTATGAACTATATACCTCAATAAAACTGTTAACAAAAAATATTTTTTTTTACTTGAGGTTACACAATTAGCAAGTTGGCAGGCCAGGGCCTGGGCCACCCTCTGTGACCCCTCACAGGCCTCGTTCCAGGGTTTTTTGGGCATGATGGCCACCTCTCCAATACCTCCATGTATCAGAATTTAGGAGAACACATGCAGCCCACACCAAAGAGAAAGTTAGAAAACGTTACGTTTGCCATGGGGAGACTTTACATTAACAAGCAAACCTGCCACCCTGCCCTCAACTCATCCGTCCAACCTCGGTTCTGTCCCTGGAGGCTTCAGTAGATCGCTCCCACGAGCAGCCCTGGACCATGTCCTCTCTGTACAAGTGAAACCAGGTTCTCAGCCAGGACATGGCAGTTGGAGGAGGGAAGAGGTAAGTAAGACTCACGCGCGCGCACACAGGCTCTCACGCACTCCCCACCTGGCTGAACCACGTGGACGGGAAGGAGTCTCCCCCTTGCCTTCGGCACGGACCGCAGGCCCCCAAGGCTCCTCCAGGCAGGCTGGTCTATCCCCTCCGTCCCCTCTGCTCAGGGATCTGCAAACTCCTGCCTCACCTCCTCCAGGTCCAATTCAGCAGCGCCCCCCCACTGCCACCCCTGCCCCAGGAGCCCCGTCGCTGCCGCTGGCTCTCCTCCCACCCACACCTGGCACCTGGGAGTGTGTGTCTGCCTCCCAGCGAAGCCTCAAGCTCCCTGACTCGGGAGGAAGCGCCCCACCCCATTTCCTAGCTCAACAGCAGAAACGCAGGTGACGCTCAGAGATCGTCAAACATACAAGCGAGCAAACAGCACGGCACTTCCTTTCCAACAGAGAAGGTAAGGCCTTAGTGCTCAGCTCCTGTGACTACCGCGGAGTCCTGGTCAGGGCAGTCACTGAACAACGAGGCTCCACCTGGAAGGGCCGGAGAGCATCACCTGCCAGAAATGCCCCTGGACCTGAGGCCCACCAGGAGGCATCAGCTGGCGTGACCTCTGTATCCTCGCCCTCGCGCGCCCTGGCACAAGAGAGGACAGGTCCTCGCCTCGTGACAGAGCATGTCCCCAGCCTGCCCCGGCCAGGAGGCGTCACCTGGGCCATGGAACACTTTTCAGATTTACCCCTCATCAGCGTGAACAGGTAAGGCTCAGGCCTGCTGGGAAGCTGGGAGGGCCGTGCAAGTCAGGAAGCAGTGAACTGGGCTCAGGGCCCCAGTCTCCTAGAAAGCCCCAGGCCCAGAGAGCACCGGCTGCCCGACAAGCCGCTGGAATAGGCTGCACCCCCAGAAGCGTCCAGGGGAGTCCTCTCCCTGCTGCTGCCTCGGAGGTCCCCCTTGCCTTCTAACGACCCTCCCAACCCTACGCGTCAGGATCCCTCCCAGTCCAACACTCACGTTCTACCCACCTCCCCTCGGAAGCTACTGAAACGCCTTGAGTTAATTTTAGTTCCAGGATTTCTGTACTTGGGATGAGCCAAGAGGCCGGGGGAACTTCCTGGATGACCTGGACTGTCTCCGGAGCATCGGCCCCCAACTCCACTTGGTGTGGGGGGGTCACAGGGTAAGAGCCCTCACTCAGGTTGTGAGCGTATTCTCCACACTAACCCCACAGCTGCTGGAGCCATAAAACGTTCCTCCCCTTTAAGGAAAAGTTAAATGATGATTGTTCCCAAGAAAACACCCTGCCTCACGTCCTATGAGATGTCCTGTTGCTAACAAGAAACAAAGCAGCTTTACTCAAGGATTTGATTATTCCAGCTTAAAATAAAACGAGGGCATCAGAAGTCAGGGAAATCGTGTGCAAAGCACCATTGTCTGAGGCAGGATGTAAGGAGAGCATATCTGAAACCAATCTGTTTTCCTGCAGAGAGTTATGCTTCCATCTTTTTCAATAGTCTTTTCATTCCTGTGACGTCCTGACGCAGCAGATAAGAGAGGGAGCCTATCAGGAAGGCAGCAGCGTCAGTGCCGACAGCCCACTGGGGACCCTGTAAGAGACAGAGCAGGGGCCGTGGGAGGCCAGGCTTCAGCAGTGACAGCCTTTGTCTTCAGCGAACGCAGCTTTGCTTCGGTTGGGGCACGAACTTCAACCCTCTTCACGTAAACAGAGGAGGCCAGACACAAGGATCACAGCACAGGTGAGCTGGAGAAGCTCCACCTGGGCCTCCAATCAGGCAGCTTTTACTAAAAATAAAGGCCACCGCCTCCAAAACAACCAGCGCAGCTGGATACCGACGGTGCTGAGGCTGCCCCGGGATCAGAAGATGTGGTCTGTGCTTCCCTCCAGCAGGGTGGCTGGCGAGCACAGGGCCCCAGAGCCAGCGGGGCCGAGGACAGGTCAGGGCCACGGTGACAGGTTCCTCTGCACAGGAAGCTGGCTGGACCGCAGAAGGAAGCGAATGAGGCCTCTTTAGCTCTACGCTTGGCCAGTACTTTTACTCTTGACTTTCACCAAAGCGCATCTGACCCAGGCCGGGGCGTGGAGGTGACTTTGTCCACGGCTGCCCGGAGTGACCAGGCCTTCGGACCCTCAGTCTGGTGTTCGCTCTTCCGCACCGCCTGCCTCAAGGGAGATAAGACCCCCCGGGGACGGGGGCAGGGACGATGAAACACCTGTGGGTAAGGGGAGAGGGACTGGCTCGCGGGAGGACCCCAGCACAGCTGCACCTGGACTCGGGCACACGCGGGCCTTCCAAGCTGCGGACGCCAGTGCCAACTCCAGGGGCACATGCTAGACAGAGTGGTCACACGAGGGATAAATAAAGGAGGTCAAGCCACGGAAGGGCATTGGGTTCGGTCAGTTGGGTAAGGGCAGGAAAAAGAATCACGTCTGACTCTTTTTCCAGAGGTGAGCCCAGAGCAGAGGGCACGGGCCACTACGCTGCCCGGCGGGTCCAAACGGCCTCAGGGAAGCTTCTTGAGGCCTGGGCGCACCAGCATTCTCCAGGACCGGCGCCTGTTAGCTGGCTTGGGGACGCAGAAGACGGGGAGGGAGATGTGCCACCAGCAGATGCCGTCGTGCCACAGAGGTGCGCACACCTCACGCCGGGCACGCGACCCCGTCTCCTGAACCCCTCAGGACCCTGAGGCGGAGACTGTCACCACTGCAGAAAGTAATCTCAAAAACGAGGAAAACGTATACACGATTGGAGTCCTTGCTGTTGTCAACGTGACTGTCAAAATGTTTCTGAAAATTTTTTCTTTTAAAAAACATAGAAAATACATATTTTTAAAAATCTGGATGTACTATTTCAAAACGTTCAACTCTCTTCTTAACCAGGTGACAGGTGTCCCTAGATCTGAGAGGGAGGGGCTCCTTCAGGGGAAGCATGCCTTTGCTCTAACAGCGGAGCTGGACCCCCCTCCGCTCCCCCCAGCGCCTGAGATGAACCCCCAGTGAGACAGGACACTCAGCTCCACGGAGCTCTTGTCCAGTGGCCACACTCATCCTGAAAAGCACTGCTCCTCTCCCCACACCACAGACGAGAACACTGAGACGTACGAGGCTACCGCAAGTGACCACAGTCAGCTAGCAGACGGAGCTGGAATCCAACCCACACACATCCGTCCCGGTATTTTCTGACAAACTCCTTGAGGACCAACCAAATTCAGTTTCATTTGATTTTGACAGGTTCCACAAGGGGGAAAAGCCCAGCCCAAAACAAGCCCAGCCTTGCTCCCGCAGGCGAGACTGACTGGGGCATTTGCGAGGGTCGGGGGCAAGGCGCCCCGGACAAGCCGGACCTCGAGGCAGAAGCCCTTTGGTATGCAGGGACACAGGTTTCCAGGCTAACTTGCCACCACCCCACACCCAGGACAGCTGCAGCACAGAGGTGGAGCCTGGCCAGTCACCGAAGGGCCTCTTTATGAACCGAATGTTAGTGACCCCCTCAAAATTTCTACATTGAAACCCTACCCCCCAGTGAGATGGTATTGGGAGGTGGAGCCTCTGGGAGGTGGTAGCATTGGATGAGGTCATGAGGGCAGAGCACGTATGAACGGCATTAGTGGCCTGCGTGCTCCTCTCTGCCACGTGAGGACACAGGGAGCCATGTGGAACACAGAAGACGGCCCTCACCAGGACCCGACCATGCTGCACCCCTCCAGCCTCCAGAACTCTGAGAAACAAACTACATTGCTTAAAAGCCACTCAGTCGGCGGTCCGTGTCACAGCAGCCCAAACGGGGTACGACAGCCTCTGCAAGTCAGTCCACCTTCCAGCACCCCTGAGGAGGGGCGCCCTGCAGGACATCCACTTCACCCTCTGCTGACTGCCCGTGTCACAGGCTGGCAACAGAGACGTGAGGCCTGGAAGGATTTCTCCTGTGGGAATAACTCTGAGCAAGGAAACCAAAAAGGGCCTCTCATCATTTAAACCCCAAAAGTTCACATCGGAGAATTTTTCTGAATAGTCAGTATATTTTCATCTTTGTGCTTTCCTGTTTTCACAGGATTTGTACAATGAGTATGTTACTTTTATAATTGGGAAAAAGGGACTTCCCTGGTGGTGCAGTGGTTAACAATCTACCTGCCAATACAGGGGACACGGGTTCAAGCCCTGGTCCAGGAAGATCCCACATGCCGTGGAGCAACTAAGCCCGTGAGCCACAACTACTGAAGCCCGCGGGCCTAGAGCCCGTGCTCCGCAACAAGAGAAGCCACCGCGACGAGAAGCCCGCGCACCGCAACGAAGAGTAGCCCCCGCTCGCCGCAACCAGAGAAAGCCTGCGCGCAGCAACGAAGACCCAATGCAGTTAAAAATAAATAAATAAATTCATAACTGGGAAAAACATTTGTAATAGCAAACGGTTTTCATGGCATTTGCTCTCTTGCATGTGACCACTCCCCTTGGTTTCAAGATCCAATCCAGTCTTCACCTATTTTTTAGTGTCTACATTTTAGCTACAGATTAGCTTCACTGTAAGAAATCTCAATAGGCAAATTCAAAGTTGGAAGGACAGTACATGCAGGGGCGACTTTCTACACGAGGACACGGCCGCACAGCAGTACATTTAGGCACCAGCAAGGACGCAGCGCTGGGTGGCTCAGTCCTCCCGTGACGGGGCAGGAGCTTGGAAAGAAGGGCCTGCGAGGAAGAGGCGAGGAAGAGGGAGGGGCTGAGAAGCAAATGACTTTCAGCTGGCTCCAAGCTCACAAGGCTTGTGTCTTTGACATGGCTATTTTTGGGTTTCTGAGTGGGGAGAAAAAAAGAAATTCTTCCCACCGCCGCCTAGCTTGGCAGCCCCTTTGCCCTGGCTCCCCCTCCCTGCCCCTCCCCGCTCCACAGCCCCTCAGGGATGAAGGAAGCCCACCCTGGAGTATTTCTCTCCCCCCAGCCACCAACCACCCCTCGTGCTCTTAGGAGTATCGGGAGGCGTCACCCACTTGCTTGTCTCTTTATACAGCGCTGGGGAAATGTGGAAATAAATGAAGCCTCAATTAGGCAGGCATCCAAGGTTTGGGGATGGGGCGGGGGAGGGGACCGAGGCTCCGTTCCAACCCAGGAATGCCTGAGAAAGCTCCAGGAGCCTCCAGCAGCCTCCGAGAGTGGAGGCTTCCCACAGACTCCTTTTCGGTCCGCACTGATCAGGCGGCCAGAGGCCCGGGAGCCCGGCTTCATTCCCACAGCAACTCACTTCAGGAGGCCTGCCGGCTGCAGGAGGGCTGGCCCCCCTCCGCCACCCCACGCACAGAGGGAAGGGAGGACTCCTGCCCCCTCCTTCTTCCTCCCTGGTGCCCTTCCCAGTGCAGGAGAGGCAGGACCCTAAGAGTGTGGACCCAGACCCAGGCGCGCTGGCAGCCCTCCAGGCCGAACAAAGGCAGTTTTCCCCTTTTAACTGTGGAAACTCAGCGTTTCTTATTTATTCCATTCTGAGCCTGGAAAGAGCAATGAAACGGAGATCTTGTTTCTTCCCCTGAGTGGTGGGGTGCAGGGAGAGAGGCGGATTCTGTAGGGAGGAGACTGGGCAGGAAGAAGTTCACAGATATTTTTAGAGACATGGGAATTAAGCAAGCAGGGACCTTCTGGGGCCGGAAACGTTTCTGTTTCCATCCCAACTCTGAAAGGCCAGTGGGTGAATGAGAGTGAGGGCCCAGGAGGCAGAGCGTGGCAGGGAGGGAGCATCAGACTCCAAGGGAAGGAGAAGCAGGCGGGGAGCCGAGGTCTCTGAGGGCCACTTTGCTGCTACCATCCAGGCTGTTTCTGCGCTTACACAAGTTGGGCAAATGTCACGACTACACAGCAGCGTGGGGTGGCACAGAACGCTGGCACCCGGCCCCCAGCAGGGCCACCCCTCGGCTGCCTGCTCTCAGCCCCCAGCTCTCAGAAGTGCGGGGAGGTGGCGAGGGGCCAGGGCGAGATGCCGATCACCCCAACTTCCTTTGCTGCTGGTTCTGGTTTGACTGTGGAGAAATGAAATGGAAGCTAAAATAAGGCTTTTCAATTATCTCCAGCCTTCCGATGAGTCAGGCTATCTCGGTTCTTTGAGACCACAAATATGGTCTGAACCGTCTGTGGGGTGCCTCACTCAGCAAGCATCTCTCTACAGCCTCCGGAACAGCCACACAAATCTGGGTACAGGACGTGGAGAGAGGAAAATGGAGAACAAAGTGGGCGACCTTGGACGCCCTCCTCCCACTGATGCGGTGCGGCGTTTCCGGAGTGCAATCCAGCAATAACTAACTATCGACTACCTCAAAAACATTCACACCCGGGACCCAGCAATTCTGCTTCTGGGAACGTCTGCTGAAGCATTATATTAAGAAAAAAAAGAAGAAAGAAAGAAAAAGAAAGCACTTAAGAGCAACTTGAAGGCCCACAGTATGGAACTGAGTAAACACGGCTACCTGATGGCATAGTACACAGCTATTAAAGACTGCACTTCAAAGGGTGACATAAGGAACTGTTAGAAGAGTTTTATTAAATATAACAATCTTACTTTTAGGCCTCACATAAGTATACAACTACACATCCTAAGAGGACACATAAACCATGAAATTGACAGATTTTTATCTCTTGGTATAGGGCAACTTTGTTTTTTGCATGCTTTTTGTGTGTTTCCCAAAATTTTCATCATGAACATATTTTATTTCTGGCATTGGGGAGCAAAAATCACTATTTCTTTAGCCCCATCTTCTACCACCATCTCTGTGCTTTGACCAATCCTGCATCTCCACCTCCAGATTACTCCTAATTTGTTCCTTCCCGGAGAGACCCAGAGCTTGGCAGGAGTACTCCTGGGGCCGTGCAGGGTGTGTGCGTCTGTCTCTCTCAGCACTGTGCCCCTGTGCTGGCTAACCACTCCTTCCTGACTACGGACTCTGAGATCCTGGAGGGCAGGACCCTTTCTCATCTTTATTTTTCCAACTCCCAGCCCATCCATGGCGTACAACAAGCAAGCAATGAGTGAATGAATGAATTCAACCCCTCTCCTGGTTTCCTAAGATTCCAGGAAGAGTCATCAGGAAAACACGCGATGTGGGGAGAAGGAAAACACGATAGCGTATGCGGCCCTGGGATAAGGACAGGCCCAAGCCCCAGATCCCCTGACGGCCTTTCTCAACGCAGCCAGAGTATCAGTTACAGAACCTGCCCAGCCCATGACAACAAGGGTCTTATTGTTGGTACAAGTAGGTGACTGGGCCCAGTCAGTCAAGGGCCTTATTCACCAGAGGGAGATTAGACAGACTATCTCCCTCTAACTTTTCTGGAACAGCAATCATCATTAACCCCTGGGTTTCCAACCAGAGAATCAAGAATTTCAACTATCTATGAAAGTATCTCTTCCTCATAAAAGGTGCTGAAGCAAATTATAGATTGAACACAATTCAGGAGGCGAACACACATACACCCGTAGCAGGCAGGTATACATTCATTCTCAAGCACGCCACACACACCCCACTAGGCACACATGAAGAGCTATGTTGACCCAGGGCAAGAACTGACCCACACAGGACAAATCAAGGAGAGAACAGAAGGCAGCAGCAGCCTAGAAACAGAGGAGTACGGCAGGCAGGAGGGAGTGCCCACGCACATGCCCTCTGTGCAAACCGATTCCTGAAATGCGTGAGGGGGGTCTCCAGTCAAACACTGCCAAAATCACACAGTGACATGTTTGAGTTGCTGATAAAACCCTAATAAAAATGACCACAGGGAATCTTTAAAAGGTATAAACTCTCAAAGACAAAAAACTGGAGAGGAGATAGCAGCAGATGTGGGATATTAAATAAATTTTGAAACCTCGGAAGTGGGTGTGCATACACGGAGAGTGGCCAGGTGAAGCAGAGGAAGCTTCTGGAGGGAAACCAGGAGGAGGAGGCTGACGCTGTCCCAGAACAGCAGCAAGCTCAGGGCCTAGAGGCCCCAGGCACCTCTGACTGAGGAGGCAAGGCCGAGAGCAGGAGGCCTGGTCAGCCCCTGTTCAAGGAGCAGTCAGACCCTGGCCCAGCTCTCGCCAGCAGCGCCCGGAAGGTACTCTCTGAAAAGGCTCTGGGCGTTGGGCAGCAGGCACCACGGGTTGGGGGGTGGGGGGGTTTGAAGATTCCATGAAAGTCTGCATCCTGAAAGTTGAGGTCTCCCTAACACCACGTTCTTCTGCTGCCCACAGGTCTCCCAGACTGGAGAGCAGAGGATTTGGATCTGGGGACTTGCCAGTTCCCTGCCTGACTGTCCTTCTAAGACGAGGCCAACCAGTCACCCACGTATACCCCGCACACACACAGTCTCGTTCTTAAATACAAACGTACAGCCAAGGGTCACAACTTGGATGAGGAAGCCCAAGACCAAAACAGGCAGAAAGGGACCTAAGAAGAAAGCAAGTCAGACCACAGACAGAACAGAATTTCAAAATAACTGAAATTATAAGAGAAAGTATTGCATCCATGAAACATGAATAAGATGCTATAAAAAGGGACACACAGAGAACAAAAAATGAGCCCTAAGAAACTAAAAATACGACAGCTGACCTAAGAACCAGAATAAAAATAAGAAAACAGGATAGCTGGGATCAGAAATAGAAGGGTTTACGGCAAGGTTAATGAAATCTCCGACACGACAAAGCCATGCAAAAAGACAATAAAATCAGAGCCTGTCCAAAAGGACCAACAGCCAAATAACAGGAGCTCCGAGAGTAAAGACCAGGGAAAACAAGGCAAAAGAAATTACCAGAGGAAAAAAAATACAAGAAAACTTTCTGGACCAGAAGGACAGAACTTTCCTCATTGAAAGGTACACAGGCTTCTGACTCAATGAAAGAAAACAGATCCACACCGAAGCATACCTTCATGAAATTTTAGAACTCAAGGGATAACGAGAAGCTCCTAAAAGTTTTCAGAGAGAAAATTCCATTCATTTACAAAGGATCAGGAATCAGATCCTTTGTACATGAACTTCTCAATAGCAATGGCAGAAATTAAAAACAAAGAACAAAGCCTTCAAAATTCCAAGGGAAAATTATTTCCAGCCTGACATCCTATAACCAGTCCAGCTACCAAATCGAGAGTGTGGGTAGGAAAGGCATTTTTAGACATGCAAGGTCTCAAAACTTTTCTTCCCTGTGCCCTTCTCAAGAGGCTTTATCAAATGGAGAAGCAAACCAAAAAAGAAGAGATCCATCTAAGAAACTCAGGAGGAGGAGGAAGGGAACTCCCAAGTCAAGAGCTAAGCAGCGGGCCTGGAGAAGAGCCAAATGGCAACAAGAGGAGAAAAGGCTCCATGAAGGATGTGACCATGGAAAAAGAAGAGCCACTGACCTAGGGACTTGCCCACACTAAGAGGAGTTTTGTAGTTCTGTCAGAAAGTTTAAAGTTCAATCAAGCTTAGTTAAATATAAATCAAACAAACGAAGGGGGGAGGGCAATTATCAACTGCAAGAGAAATCAAATGTGAAAGGAAACATAGTCATGGGGTACTACATGGCTTGGACATGCACATTTCTTACAGTGTCATAATAACGTAAACACTACTGACTTAACCCTACTGTTTACTGCCCTGCGCCTGTGTCGGCAGGATGGGGGAGGACGAGAGAGGGTGTGAGGCAGGCCCGTGCCCGCACACACGGATGTGTGGGGAGGTGAGGGTGGCAAAGCCAGCAGGCACAAGAACCGAACCCTGCGTGTGGGGAATGAAATCCACAGACAGCGCCTTCCGAAACTCAAGAAATGACAGGATACATGTGTTATTTACAAACACAGAGGTAAGTACTGAAATCCTCCAGCTACAAGAACTGACAGTGGCCTCCTGTGGGAACAGGCACAGGAGGAAGGAGTGGGGCAGGGTGGTGCACGCTTCTGTATAACAAGTGTTGTGGCTACAGACTTGACTTTTTAAACTATGTATGTATATTATTAAAAAAAAAAAATTAAAGCCCCCACGATGGTTTAAAATTCCCATCTGGCCCATTTTCAGGCTTCACGTACGTCAGGGAGCACAGAGATCCCAGGGTAAATACTGAGCTACTGGCCGGAAACGGACGCACACCTTTCAAAAGACTGCTCGCCATCACCCCCACAGGTCCAGGAGGCTGACCTCCAGGGTCTTCAGACAAGTCAGTTAGCTCTGGATGCAACTTCTCTTTAGGGTGTGTGCGTATATTATTTCCTCCCTGGGCAAGGCTGTTAGAAATAAAGGACTGTTTTCCCTAAGTCAAAAACCTCAAACACGGCCTTCACTGGAGGAGAGTTCATGTGTTTCCCAAAGTAATTACAGAAAGATCATTTCTAAGGTTGAGACTGTTTGAACACTGGATTTGGGGGTTTAATGTAAAGTTTAAACTAAATAACCAGGTGTGTTCTAAAATTCGGCAAATGCTTTTCTCCCTGATGGGAAGAGGCTAACAATCCATGGAAGAAGCCAGTATGGATGAAAATGCTACCAAGCTAGCGGATGTTCACACTATTAAACCAAAAGGCTGACGCTCCATACAGCGACTCTCCCCTCTTCCATCCTTTCAAGCATCCTTTAGGAACCAAGGCCCGTGACCTGGCAAGTCGTTAGTGAGTGGATAAGTGAACACACAGAACAGGAGTGCTTCCACACCCACTCCTTCTGCAGAGAACTGGCCCTGCCCCGCCCTCCGGGCAGTGGTGGCCGCCCTCCCCTGGCCCACACCAGCAGGACAAGGGGTCCCATCTAAGAAGACATCCCAATGTCTGTCAATGTCCCCTACGTGGGCCTACTTAGACAAAGAAGATAAAATGGCTTGGCACCCCTAAGAGGACACTTTCACCCTGCTTTTCCTGGTTTGGAAAGGCAGGGCTTGTGTTTATTTCAGCAATAGAAGGGCAGATAAGAAGCTGGGCACGGTGACCTGGTCCAGTGGCCAAGGGAAGCCCATGAAGAGAAAGGAAGGAGCATCAGGGAACATTCGAGAATTCCCACCAACAATGTGGGGTCAGGCTGTTTTCCTAACCTCTTCTCACAGAGCAGGAATCGTGTGCTCTTCTCTGTCTCGGAAGGAAGCCCCCAAAAGATCAGAAGCCTGAAGCGTCCTCTTGACACTCACGCCGCACCTCCTACCTCAAGCTGGGGTCGGTACCCCAGCCTGTCTCGGGCCTGCTCCCCACCTTCCTCCAGCGGATGGGCAGGGAGGACTGACTGAGCGCCAATTACAGACACGAGGGTCTGCTGGTGCGGGAATGGGGAGCTCACGGCTCCTGTTCACACACAACCCTGACTCCAGGCAGTGAGAGCCCCGCGTGGAGGCGCAGCCGTGCCTCTGAACCTGCTGGAGGGTGACAGCGGAGACCCCTCCTCCCCTCCGTGCCTCCCTTTCCTCATCTGTCAAAGGTGAGGGCTGAAGGAGAGGACGCCTTCGAGGACCCACATCCACCACTGCCTGGCCCCTCAACCACCGGCACCCGAATGTGTGGCGGTGCTGGTAGGTCTCCTCCTGAGAAAGCGCTGGAAGGTAGGGCCAGGCGTGTCCTCCACACCAGGCACACGTCTGGCCTCCACCCAACAGGGGATTCTTCAGACCCTGGCTGCCTTACGGGAGGGACGGAGGAAAAGAGGCTGCCTGGCCCTTTTCTGCCCGTCACGGCCCTGTGCGCTCAGCAGGCGTCAGCACCCATCACAGCACGTTAACCAGGCAGAGCTCCGGCCCCGGGTGCTGGGAGGGGGATCCGCTCACAGCACAGGAGCCAGAGCGGCTCCGCCCGCCAGGCCTCCCACCCACGGCTCAAGGCCAGAAGCCCAGCTCTGCCTTGGGCAAGGTTCACCTTGGGCTCTCCCCACAGAACCATTTTCAGGATTAAATGGGAACCCAGTGAGAGCAGCAGCTAGCACAGTGATTGGGCGTGGTTTTTTTTTAGCTCTGCATTTATCAGAGGCTAGCTGGTTCCAAAAAATGTCCATGGCTCCCTGGAGGAAGGGAGCCTCGGGCCTCTGCCCCGGTGACAGCCACCGCGCCCTTAGACGGTGACAGCCACCGCGCCCTTAGACGGTGACAGCCACCGCGCCCTTAGACACGCAGTCTGATGCCGCTGACGAGCATCCGTGCACACGGCCTTTCAGCTGGGGCCTGGGCACCGCAAAGCACTGTCGGGCCCCCAGACCCTCACTGGTCAGCGGGGAGACAGGTACAAGCCCCACCAGTGGGTTCAGAGGGAAAAGTGAATCACTGACAGTGGACTGGGAAGAACAGCCCAGCGCATCCACCAGGCAGAGGTACAGACAGAAGCCCAAAAGGAAGGTGACCTGAGGAGGGTCAGAGAGCAGGTGCAGCAGAAGCTGGCTGGAATCCCGGCCTTGCGATGAGGCCGCAAGGACCCTTCTCCGCTGCTCGAGGACGAGCGTGCTCCCGGGCGGCTGGAGGTGGGCCACAACTGCCGCGGTACAAAGTCCTTCAGCGCCTCCCTCCGCGGTTTGGGGGGTTTCTTTCCCCTCCACCTGCACTGCCCCATTCCCACACCCCACGGTCCCACTGGCTGGGTCAGCAATTCCACCCTCGTTAGAAGTCACACAGAACCAGCCTCGCCAACAGGACGACGTGGGATTCCCACTTCCCTCACCTCGCCCTGCGGGCCAGCTCGATGGGAGGGATGCCAGCGTGCTGTCTGCGGAACCTTCGGCTGGGAGGGCTGTGTCAAGGAGCTGACCCCATAACCTGGGCCACGTCACCTCTCCGTCCCCTCATGGGTACAGGGCCGGTCCTTCCCCACGCTGCACCCGTGCCTGGCTCACTCTGGAAACACAGCGGATTTGTGCCGTTGGGGACAACCGTGGGTGGGCCCATCGTTCTCCTTCCCGTCTTCCATGTACTGCCTTTCTCTGTTCCCATCTCCGGTGCCTGTCTCAAGCCCGGCAGGGGCATCCACAAGCACCACCTAACCCTGCCCAGAACCGGAGCTGAGGACAGGAGGAGGGAGGAAGACGAAGTGAAGAGCCAGCCATGCCCACTGTCTCCCGGCCCCATCCCAGGCAAAGCCCTCCAGCCCTAAGACCTGGCCCAGCTCCTCTCCGCTGTGAAAGCTTCCAGGCAGAGCCAGCTTGCCCTGCTCTGTGTCCAGAGCACTCTGCATGAGCTCCTCCAATCACACCCTTTGTGGCCGCTGAATAATGGCCCCAGAGATATCCACACCCCAATCCCCAGAACCTGTGAGTATGACCTCAGATGTCAGAAGGGACTCTGCAGGTGTGATTAAAGATCCTGAGATGCAGGGATGATCCCACCTTATGCGGGTGGGCTTTACATGTCATCACAAGTGTCCTTTCAGGAGAGAAGCGGGGGAGAACCGACACAGGCGAGGAGAGGTGACGATGCAAGCAGAGAGGCAAGGAAGGGGCCACGAGCCGAGGGGCGCAGGCGGTCCCTGGAATCTGAAAAGGGCGAGACACCACTGTCGCCTGGAGCCGCAGTGATGCCGAGCTGCACTCCTGACCTCCAGGACTGTGGGAGCAAGTCAGTGCTGTCTTAAGACAGTAGGTCAGTGGCAGTGGGCATGGCAGCCACGGGAGACTAATACACTTACACATTGTGTATCATCATCAGAATTCTCTGCCCAGAATGAAGCCACCTTGAGCTCACTTCTGACACTCGAGAGACATCCGTGAATGATCAGTTCATCAACGTGCACGTGGGCTGGATCAGCCCTTCAGAATAAGTCATCACATGGTACCAAGTGAGGTACCTTCCTTAAGAAACCCCGCCTGCCATCTGTGAGATTCTACCAGTGGAATCATGCCCTGGGTTCAGAGGGCTTTTCTGCCAAAAAGAACATCCCCTTCCCTTCCCTGTCCCAGAAAAGATTCTTCCGAAAGAGTGTTGTGGAGGGAAGGAGGGCAGGAGAGATTAAGACACTAACATATTAAGCTGCCTACTCACAATTAATGCCTTAAGTGGATTGGCTTATCAGACTGTGTGTGTTGCCCATTTCCCAGGAAAGTCCAAAGGAAGGAGATGGTCATGTGGGGAGGGCTGGGTGCATGACAGGGTCCTGAGTGGGGGCAGAGTGAGGAGCCCGCAAAGTCGGGGTGCAGGGGCTATGCCCTGGAGGCCTCTGCAGCCTGGCTTCATGCCGTCCAGCCCTGCAGAGGCGCGTGTGGGCACTGTGGGCACACACGTGGACACACCAGTACCAGTCACTTGGCTTTGTTTCTTGGACCCCAAATGTTTTCTGTTGCTGACTCGCATAAAATGACCCATTTTTTGATAGTTCTCTCCTTGCTGCCACTTAATTAGCTTCCTAACCAATCATTCCCAGCTGCTCACTTTCCTAAAACCCAAAGTCACTCCCGTCTCTGCATGAGAGCCAGAGCTGCCCAGCCCATTACCACAGACGCTCACCCTCCAGGCCACAGTTGCAGCTGCCAGAGAAGTCCCCCCACAGCTCTGAAGACCTCCAACAAGGACACCCACCACTGCCCGGCCTCAGCTGCTATGCCAGCGCAGAGTGAGGGCCACAGAACTCCCTCCCCCAGCTCAAGAGAACTGCTGCTCCGACCACCCCCATCACCTCCTCCCATCACTGAAGGAGCTGTGTGCGTGCAGCGGGCTGGACAGGGGAACAAGTGGACGAGAGGACGGAGAACCTCCTGCAGCCTCCTCTGTGCACGAGTCGTGTGTGCCCCTCAGCAGCTGCGGGCACCCTGGGAGAAGCAGAGGGAAGACCGTGGGTTCTCACTAGGCTCACCGGCACCAGACACAGGCAGGTAGCTGATCCCTATTCTGCTGTCCTTGACTCAGCACTCAGGTAACTGGGAAGGAAGGAAAGTACACAGGACGGTCCCAGTAACACAGAAAGGCACTCATGGGGCAACCCGGTCACCAAGTCCTCTCACTCTGGTCTGAAAGTCAAAGAAGGAGGATTCCCCGGGGGCGGCCTTCTTAAACGTTTATGACAGAGACTCAAGCGCCAGAGTCAAGGAGGACAGCAGACCGATTCCCCACTTGGTCAGCCAACAGGTGCCGAGCTTCTCCCACACCCGCGTGTATTATTTAAGGTCCCATCTATGCAGGCAAATAGCAGGCTCTGCCTCGAGGTGCTCACTGCCCTGTACAGGGAGACCCACATGGAAATATGCGTCCTGGGGACAAGGGACAGAGGAAGGAGATCGGTCTGACCTGGACCCACCTGGGAGTGGTGCCTGTGTCTTCTCTTGGTTCTTGTGAATGATTCAGGTTACCTGTAGAGCCTTCCTAGCCCACCTGACAGGTATGTATTTGCTCCCTTCTACCTGACCCTCTGTAGCCACTCATTCCCATGTGTTCTTCTCTAACTTCTTTCCTCTACGAGGCTCAGGCCACCAGGTGACAGATCCTAACACTGAAAGCACAGAACATCTGCCCTGCCCCAGACTCAGGCCCCCCATGTTAACAGTTAGCCCTTCCCTTTGGGACTAGGCAACCAAGAACCTGACGGCTTGCCCCACACCTACTGATTGAGCCCCTCCTGCACTGGGTTTCCCCAGCCACAAATGGACACCTGGACCAGGTCATCTCTAGAAACCTCTGTTCTTCATCCCAAACAGCCCCATCATTAACTGCTGGTGGCCCCATCCCCCAGCTGTTCCATACTGAGAAACGTCACCCAAGCCAGCATGCAGAGTGGTGAACGACAACAAAAAGCTACCAGAGGCAGAATGCTGCACCTTCCAACAGACACCAGGCTCAGACATCTTAACAAGCCTATGTCTCCAAGCTCCTCCTCAACTCAGTTAAAAGGAGGGGAGCGCAGGGAAGGACTTAAAGTTCGGCCACCAGTTTCCAGGGAACAACATCTGTACACAGGGATGCCTCATTCTAATGGGTGAAGTCTCCTGCGTCCCAGTGAGTCAAACTTGGGGAAAGAAGGCATGCGACACTTGTGAGTTTCACCGCTGACCCCTGACCTTTTGACAACAAGGCTCTGCTGTCAGTTGGGAGGAGTTCCCAGTCCCAACTGGGTTCATCTTGCCCTTCCTTGCTCACTCACTGTAACATTTCCAAGTAACTTGAAGTTGACCCAAAGATGCTCTAGGGCAAAGCGGCCTGCAGGAAGCCCAGAGGCAGAGCTCAGGGTCCTCTCTGCACCCACCCCTCATGCTGTCATCCACATCCGCCCCAAGAGACTACATACACCTCCAGCCAAGGAAGCCCTTGCATACATAATACACATTTACAGACTCTATTTTATCTGCAACATACATAAGAGTCATTAAGGAATTAAATGCTACAACATCCCTCTCAAAGAGGTGAAAATGATGTGTAGTTTGTCATGATTAAGTAAAGATAGGGTAAGGAATTAATCTACAGCCCCCAAGTCTAGAAAATTAAAGCATGCAGGGGTAAAACACCTCAACACCCTGGAATCACCTTCTAGACAGGCCGGCGGGTGCATTGACTCCTGAGCTCTCCCAGGCTGAGCCACTGAGAGCGGAGAGCCACTCTCCACTTTTCCTCATGAACAACAGCCCCTGCAGAAGCCTCAGAGTTTACCTTGAAAGATGGGTGTTGTTCACACATCAGGCAACACTGGCAAAGCACTTACCACTTCTGCAAATGTTTTTTTTAAAGTTCATTATTTTGGAAAACTAAGTTAATTAAATGGTCGACACAGAAGAGGTGCCTTGCTCGTGCAGGCTAGTGGACTGGGCCTTCAGACACCCAGATGATTCTACCTCAGAAGCAGGTCTGTCCAGTCAGGGCATATTCTTCTCTGCAGCTGGGGGGGGTGGGGGCGGGGGTGGGGGCGGGGGTGAAGGAGGGGTGGGATTATCCCACAATTTCAACTAAAGTAGTGCCAGACTGTATCAGTTTTAAAACTTGTATTAAGTTTCTGTGCAGAATTCCACTGAAAGACAGAGGTCTCCCAACCTGTCTGTGACAGCACCGGGAGGGCCCAGTGGAACGTGGTGCATCTGCAGGGCCCGGGAATGGCTTCCATTCTGTAACAGCCCGCATCTTGCTCACAGGCTAGCGTAAGGATGAGAACACTTCCCAGTTCAAAGCTATTTTTCAAAACTACCAGTTTTACCACGGCAAGCACAGGACTGCAGAGGAGCGGCTGAGCAGAGGAGGGGAAGGAAGGAAGGACGCCCAGGCTCACGGTGGGCCCAACACCACCACGAGGCTTCTGTGGAGGGAAATCAGGCAGGCAGGAGGCCCTGCTCAAGGACGCTCAGTCAGAAAGAGCGGAACCAGAGCAAAACCCTTAGTTACTGGACCCCAAACCAAAGCTCTCTCCCTACACCCTTCAGGTTCCCGGCACCCTGACACAGCAGGCCTGCCTCTGTGCCCTGGAGGCTGAAACTGCGTGGAAAAGTACGAAGGCCGAAGCCAGGCCAAACACATGACGGGTTTAAAAATAAATCTAAAGACATGAGACTAATCCGTAAAACATCAGATGTGGGGAAGCTTCTCCGCAGCTCGGACAAGCACGGGGCTGAGTACTGTTCTGATTTCTACACATCTCTGAATGTACGTCCACACACCCGGACTGCAGGCCTGAAGTTAGTTTAGTTCAGCGAGCTGGAAGGCACATGAGAACCTCCTAGAGCTGCCAGTCTGTGGCTACAGACAGACCCGAGGGGTGGGCAGGAGGCCAAGAGCCAGCCTGGCCCTCGGCCAGCGCCACCTCCCACACCGCACGCAGAGCCGCCCATCACTAGACACAGCGGGGGAAGGACCCCGTCATTCTCCCAGGAGGCGTCTCACCAGTTCACAAATCCCAGTTCTGTCACTCATAAGTTGAGTGATGCCACCATCTCTCGGGGCCTCAGTTTCTTCCGTGAAACAGAGTAACAGTATCTGTCAACCAATACTGCTGTGACCATCACGTTAGAGGTCGTGCCTGAAGAGCAAACACAGAGCACCGAGCTGAGCGTGCGGCCCCTCCCCAACCCTGTGACCAGCAGGATGGTGGCCAAGGGCCCCTCTCTCCTCCCAGAAGACTCCTCTGACTCCCCAGTCCATCCACTGCCCTGAAGAGCGTGCGCACTGCGGTCCGCTTGGTATTTAACCCTCACGTGTCCACGTGGGTCCCAACAGGCTGTGAGCGTCACCGTGAGAGGAACCTTCTTTTGGCCGTGTGTCCTCCCCCACGGCCCTTTGCTACGGACACAACAGCCACCGTGGTTACCAATGACTCAGATGTGTCGGCCTGCCTAGGAAAGCTCCAAGCAAGGGGAAGGAGAGCCAGCGCTTAAAGCAGGGGTTCTCCAATGTCTGTGCTTCTTAAAATCGCAGGGAGTGGTTATTTAAACTGTGGCTACCTGGGCCTTGCCTTCAGGAGGTTCTGAGCAGGAGATGCGATGGGGACTCAGCTGCAGAGGAGCGAGAGAACCTCAAAGACAGTCCCCACTGGCAGCAGGGCCAAGGTGAGTCCCTCCCCATGCTCCCCTGGGGCCCAAATGCATCCAGAATGAAGTGGGCAAAGGTCCTGGGATCAAAGCAACCTCCAGGACTTGGTCCTACAGGAAGAAAAATGTAAAGGAGCCAGAACCCTAACCTGTTAGCACTCAGCATCCTCTGAAGAGCGTTCAGACCAAGCCCGCCACTTCACATGAAAGCACAGACCCCAAGAGCGACTTCTCAGGCTGGAGCGTCTCCTCCTAGGGGGCTGACAAACCCACAGCTGCCCTCGAACAAGGCACTACCCAAGGGCTAAAAGTGTTCTCCCTACTATGTGTAGGGATGTGAAGCACACTGAAGCCCTTGCAGCATGGCCCCTGTGAAGGCGCAAAGCTCTGGTCTGTCCAGACTTTCTAGGAATCTCAGGGCAGAGGAGGGGGGAAGACACCCCACACACCTGCCGGGGAAGCACGGGTACAACCTCTGCACGGTTCCCACAAAGGAGAGACCCAGGGTCAGTTTGTTTCAGAGCAGAAAGAGTTCAACAGCATCAGACCTTCCAGAATTTTGTTTTTTTTTAAATAAGGAGATTCTGGGACTTCCCTGGTGGTCCAGTGGTTAAGACTTCGCGCTCCCAATGCAGGGGGCCCGGGTTCAATCCCTGGTCAGGGAACTAGATCCTACATGCCGCAGCTAAGACCCAGCACAGCCAAATTAAATAAATAAATAGATAGATAATTTTTTTTAAATAAAATAAAGTAAAGAGATTCTGACATATGCTCTGACATGAATGAACCTTGAGGACATTATGCTAAGTGAAATAAGCCAGACACAGAAGGACAAATACCATATGACCCCACTTGCAGGAGGTCCCTATAGTCCTCAAACCCGTAGAGGCAGGAAGCAGAAGGGTGTGTGGTGGGGGCTGGGGGAGGGGTGGGGAGTGAGGGTTTAATGGGGACAGAGTTTCAGCCTAGAAGATGGAAGGGGCTCTAGAGAGGGATGGTGGTGATGGCTGCACAACAACGTGAACGTGCTTAATGCCACTGAACTATAATCTTAAAAATGGCTAAAATGGTAAATTTTGTTGCACATACTTTACCACAGTTTAAAAGCAAACAGCAACAACAACAGAACATGTTTTTGCCTGGCTTCCAGGAGGAAAAAGGAAGAGAAGACGAAATCAAGAGACAAGGCTTCCAGAGCTCATCGGGCACGGTCCCCCCCGGAGCCCCAGAGCCTCACAGCCCAGCGGCTCCACCTGAAACTCGGGGCCCTGGATCCCCCTCTGGATGGGGAGCTTCTTTAGGAAAGCTTTCTAGTGACCCCAGCACCTTAGCTTTACATCAGTCCCCAAAAGCTCAAGGAAAGTGGCAGCATTTGGTACACGAACAGGCAGAGCACAGGGGGAGAAACAAAAGCAGAGGAGAGAGAGAGGCAGCAGCCTGGGTTTCTAGATTCTTCCCTCTGTCCACTCCTGAAGAAACAGAGGCGCAGCCAAACTGCTCAGGCTCCCACTTGTCTGTGAGGCTGCCCTGAGCCCACCTCACCTCGGCTTGCGTTTGGGAATTTTTTTTTCCTTTTTTGGGCAATTTGCCTCTCCTCCACACCCAACAGTTACAGGGTATGTGGGTGTATCGAGAAAGAAATTTCCCAAAAAAGGAAAAATGACTCCCGAAGGTTAGTCCCATCTCAGAGCCGCCTGGAAGAGAAAGGCAACAGTCACCCCTGGAGCCAGACTAGCCTGAGGCCCCAGACCCAGCAGAAGAGCCCACGCAGGAGGGCCTCTCGAAGCAGCCCTCCAGGCAGGCGCTGACCCAGGGACTGCAGCCCTCCTCCTCCGGGCCTCCTGGCCACCACCATGCCCCTCTGGGTCCCCACCCTATGCTCTGGAGCGCATTCTCCTTTCTGCTGAGGAACCGCTAAGAGCTTGGATGCAAAACGCACCTAATCGCTCTCCCAGGAGTGCGCAGGTCCCACCTCCTCCCCACGCTGAAACAGAAATCCTGCAGCAACGCATTTACAAAGTTGATTATTTCAACTCAACAAATATTTACCAGGTCTGTGCTATCCAAACCCCAGGTCAGACAACAGGAAGGTGCCAAAAACTATAGGGGGCCCAGCACTGAAGAAAAAAGGTACCATCCAGTAGGTAAGATAACATTTAAGCAAATGAAAACAAATAGTAATACTGTATAAAAGTCCAAATAACAATTTGAAACAGATTGTGACTAAGTGTTAAGGTCCCAGCCATAAAACGCTAATTTATTACATGCAATAGATTCGCTGGGAAGGGATGGGGTGGGCGGGGGAAGGGGGAGAGCTGAAGCTGAGCTTGGCAGCAGTGGCACGATCAGCAGTGGCTACGGGCTGCTCAGAGCTGCTGCTCTTGGAGACCAACACCGAGATGGGCCTATTCTACAGGCACAGAGGTCTGAACTGCCCTGAGCTGCCACAGGAAGCGGTGCCTACCCACTCCCCAGCAGAGAGCCACGCGAGCAGTTCTGCTGGCCCTGTGGTCGCCGGATGTGCAAAAACACCCCACAGAAACCCCTCCCCACCAGGAACGGGCCCATTCCTATTCCAGGCCCAGCATGCACCGTCCCAGCCAGCAGGCTAACCCTGCCCATCACCTCCCTCACTCCCAGGAAATCTGAGGGGTAGGGCCTTCTGAACCTTTTAAGAACAGGGATGATAGCAAGTCGAACATTTTAATTTAAAAAAAAAAGAAAAAAAGTAAGCCACGGACCAGGTCACACAGGGTCTCTCAGCCCAGCACTGTGGACTTGGGGCCGGATCACCTTCTGCTGTGGGGCCATCCTGGGCATCACACTCTGTTTCGCAGCACCCTGGCCTCCACCCACTAGGTGCCAACAGCGCCTCTGCACCCTCGTGCAGCTGTGAGACTCAAAGATGACTCCAGACATTGCCGGGCAGCCCTGGGAGGCACAAGGTGCCCAGCTGAGGACCACGGCTCCACTTCTAGGTACTCAAAGAGGAAAATTCTGGCACGGCTGGAACTTCGTTCGCACACAAGTCTGCACGCACAGTGTTCTGCTCCAGGTGGAGGAGGGAGTCTAGGCTTCAGGAAAACTGGCCTCTGGGTTGGGGAGCGGCCACGAAGAACAAGGCCTGACGCAGACCACGGGGTGGGAGAGGCCGCTCCAGCCCCACAAGAAGGAGCCCGCCCGCAAGCGCCCACGGCAACGGCCGCCAACGCCGACCACCGGGCGGCCGGCACCTGACCGCCCCCTCAGCAGCCTCCTGGCACAAACGGCCCGGAGGCTTCCTCAGAGCTGCCCGCACAGGGCCTTCCTAACGCAACAGGGAAAACCACGTCGCTCTGAAGGTATTCCAACACAACTGCTACCGCTGCCCGTCACGCACAGAGACGACGCCCCTCCACCCCGGGCACAGAGCAGCACCGGTCAGTCTCTTCATCCCCACGGGGATCTGCCAGCGTGACCTGGGCCCACCCCTCCACCCTGGGCACCCCGAACACCCTCTCCGCAGCCCCGGTTTTCCCCGGCTTCCTTCTTCTCCATGGCTGGCACGTCCCACCTCTGCCCGAGCAGCACAGGACGGGCAGGTCGTGGGGAGACCGGAAGGCACGGCCGGGTGTCGCCCACGGTTCACGGTCCCAGCCATGCAGGAGCAGCTCTCGGACCAGCGTGTGCTGTGTGTTGGTGCCCAGCAGCCGCCCTCATGCTTGTGCAGCTGAAGAGAACCATGGACTATACCGGACCCCAGCTGGACCTACAGAAAGATTTCCTGACCAGAAGAATCAGTCTCCAAGCCGAGTCCAGGGAATTCTGTTTCTCGGGCTGGTTCATGGCCCGGCCCAGCCTGGATGTCATCCAGTGACCTCCAAGGCCCGTTCTCCATGGTTAGTCTTTGCGGGACTTAACAGCAGTCAGACAGGCACAGGGAGGACAAAGTAAACCTCCAGGCGGGTCGGAGCCCAGCTCCCGCCTCAGGGCGCCTGCCGGCATGACGGCCAAGTCAGGAGAACACAGAGGGCAGTGCTGAGTCACCAAAGGAAATGAGTGTCCAGGTGAATCTGCCCCCCTGCTCCTGCCTCTAGCAAATTCTACCACCACCGGTGGTACCAACCCAGTCGCCTCAAACTACTCTGGACCACAGATGTTTCCATGGCAAAAACCCTCTGTGGACCATCCGCGTTGTACAAATATGCTCAACAGAAAGAATGAAAAAGAAGAAAATTCTTTTTTTGAAGGAACCAATGAGGCAATAGTCAACACAGAACTAGGTATCATAACTATTAATTCCATTCCTAGATATCATACCCATTAACTTGTCCCACAAACAAAATGGAAAACACATCACATCACAAAGATTAAGACCCCGCATGGAAACAGAAACACCGATGGCCTGGCCACGTATCAGCTGTGATAACCACCGAACCTTCAAGTGTCCCAACAGACTACAAGGTGCTCTGCTCACACTTCCAGAACCCTGCTCTCACCCCTGAAGCAAGGAAATGAACTCTGAAAGGGGTGGGGTCAACCTGTCTTACACGGTGTGAACAGATGTTCTTGGACAGTCCCAGTTTAACAATGCTGGCCACACAAAGGCACGCACGCACGCACACACACACGCCAATGGAACAGGAAAAGGCACTCAAAGCTTCCACCTTCAATCCTTTATAAAGCTTGGAATTCAGTCATACTTTAGATTAGCTAGGAGAGACCGATCTCCTTTAGAAAAAAGTCAGGAGACAAAATGGGTGGAAAAAGAAAAGCCAGAATATCCTACCCGGTTGGTAAATACTCATCCAGCCCAGGAAACAAACCAGGTGGGTGCCAGGGCAGGACGGAGCCCGTGCACCCTGGCTTAGTGACCAGAACACTAACCCTGTGGCCAGGAGACCTCTGAACATCAAATACGATGAGCGACACCAATTCCAGCAACGGACCTGAGAGGAGCCCTGCACTACGCACGGATCCGCGGGGCTCAGCCGGCACCCGCCCACCCAGGGCGGCCGCACCTGCTCCCGCGGGCCCGCAACCTCCTCCGCTTCTCTCTAACCAGGCGCTCCTACCACCCTGAACAGAAGTGACTTCCTCCCTCACCGTGACTCTCACCCGTGGCCACTGAAGGTGCCTCGAGGCAAAGGTTGGGGCTGTGAGGGCCGCTGCAACCAGCTGCCACACGGGCTTCAACACCTCCAGCCTCCTGAGCAGAAGCCGAAGCAAGAGCACACAGCCGCCATGACAAGGCCAACGCCACCGCGACGAAGGGGCCTGGCGAAGGCCGGGGCCGGAGAGGGGCGGGGCGGAGGAGGACACTCACCATCTCATCCAGGGCGTAGCGCAAGAGGCCGTGCTCGTAGAGGATGAAGAACCGGCGCTGCCATTTCTGCAATGGAACACAGAGGGTGTCGGGAGGGTTCTGGCCCGTCTCCACTTGCCGAGCCCCTGCGCCTGACAAGCCTGCCTCTGAGGCACGCTGGCTGCACAGCTTCCATTTCTGGGGCCCAGGGGTAGAAGAACAGGGCCTCGTCAGCCAGGACTGGGCCAGTGGAGAGGCCCAAACCACCCAGTGTGTTCCCAATCACTGAGATTTTAAAAGATGCCTGATCTATTTTACTCTGTAAGCTCCTCAGAAAAAGGAGCAGAGGCAATGTCTGGGTCACCTTTTTGTACTCTTTATGTACCCAGCACAGAGCTTATTACTAATAATGTGTCAATATTAATTTGATGAATTACCTGACATGATATGGGATAACCTGAGAATGCCAAGCACTGATTCCCCACTTCTGAAAAAATCTGGAAAAATGGTATAAAAGCGTTGTTCCAATGACCCACAGAGAGGTTGAAAAAGGGAAAAAGCCAGCCGGACGCCAGTATTCACAGAGGAGGAAAGAAGTAACAAAAATCAAAACTGAGGAGGGAGGCCAGTGGGAACAACTCTGACGTCCAGGGAGGGAGTGACTGGCAAAGGGTGCCCCTGCCCCCTCGCTGCCCTCCACCCAAAGGCCAGGCTACCAGGGGCTGATGGAGGTCCAATGGCACTGACAGTGGAATAGAAAGGCCCTTCCTTTTTGTGGGGGGGGGAAATGTCTAGAACGTGAGACTGCTGGTCCCCAAATCCCAAAAATAATCATGAAGATCCATGACCTATTTTCAACATTTCCAAAAGCCCAACAAAATTCATACTTTTACTGGCAATAAGGCCACAAGAACTAACTAAAATATCATGTCTCTTTGCTTTGGGCCAGAATTATATCATTTATAATAATGATTTTCCCATCAGAAGCTGGAAATGGCAGTTCTGTATGACCTAAATACAAAAGAGGAAAGAGGGCTGCTCCCTGGTTACTGCGGCCACTGGAACACAGTCGCCCTCGCTGTCCTCATGCCTGGGTGGCAGGAACAGGGCACTCACATGGCCTTGCAAAGAGGACCTGTAGAGGCTGGGCCACCTGGACTCTTCCCGAGAAATATTTCCAAGGCTCCTATTTGTTGTTTTTAAAATTAAAACCCATTCTGGAAGGAAGCCCAAAGACCCCAGATACAAAGCAAGTTCTGTGGGGTACCAAGGCCCCATCCCAGAGTGTAACATTCAGGCTGGGGGCAGCAGAGACCCAGAGGCAGGGCAGAGGCCCTCGGGGGAGCAGGGGATGGGAAGGGAGCAGGGGATGGGAAGGGGGCAGGCGGCAGTACCTGGAGGAAAGTGTGTGGAAAAACAAAGCATGTTTTAATTGGAGTCAAATCCAAAGGGGCTCCCTGACAGAGGAACAAGCCACTGACCCGGGACGATGCTGGTCTGACCATCTCGCTGCTCCAGCTCAGACCTGGCCGAGCAGTAGCCTGTGTCCAGCAGGACCCACCTGGGGCTGGGTGCCCAGGAGAGATGGGACGCAAGCAAAGTTGGCCCTTAAGGCCAACTCCTGCTCATCTGCTGAGCTCCCAGCTGGGGAGGAAGGGAGGGGAAAGAGGGGGCTACAGGAAGCAGAACTTTGGCCCTGAAAGAACTCGGAGCCTAATTAGCATAATGCAAATGTCTGCTGAACTGCCCTTCGGTCTTTTCCATTTAACTGTTTCTAGAGTCAAGCTGACCCACAAAACAGGTAGCACCATGCGAGTGCATCTCTTTTGAATGGAGGGCCAGGCATAACTACTGGGACCTGCAAGTTCACCAAATAGGTAGGGGTTCCCTGCTGATCCGCCATCCCAGGATCCACCATTCAACCCCCCACCTCCGTCCTCCACTCGGTCAGTCTGCCTTAGGTGGGCCCCTCTCTTGGTGAATTCTCCACCCCAAGAATTCACTCTGATGCCCTTACCCGAGACCGGTGCACTGGGTTATCAAAGTCAGTCCCATCTGGAGCCAGGAGCAGCCAGCCACCATAAATGGGTTTTGCCTGGAGGAGAAAAAGGAGAGCAGGTCATCAGTGGCCTTGGACAGTTTCAGCGGTCAAGTGAATGACAAGCTGACAAGCGCTCGCTGGAAGAAGAATCCCCCTCTGCTCCACACGCTCCGTGCATCCCATTCCCCAGCCCCAGGCCAAGCTGCCAAGAGAGATGTCGGAGAGCCTCCTGGCAGGTCTGCAGCATCTGGTGTGGGGAGGAGAATGCCAACCCAGCAGGAGTCTGAAACACCGGAGAATACAGGAACTCCTAGGAAACAGATACCTCCCCTCAAGTTTCTGATCAAGCCACCAGGATCAGGGGAAAATGGCATTTTCTTCATAACCATGCGAGTGCCAATATGTGCAGGCACTAGGGATATCATGTGACCAGCACAGTCAAAGCCCCTCATCCTGATGGTACAGAACAGGGCCTGGGAGCAGAGACACTGCTTTAGCGATCATCATTAGCACTGGCCAAAGAATCATCAACTCGCTGGTTGTATGACCTTGGGCTGAAAACCCTTCGAGTTTCTATCTTCCCGTTTGAAAGGTGAGAGTGATGATAATTATATCTACACCTCATGAATCTTATGTGAGGACTGAAGAGACAATCCAAGTAAAACACAGCCCAGCACAGGAATGCAAAACAGTGCGGCCACTGGGGAAAAGAGTCTGGCAGTTCCTCAAAAGGTTAAACTTAGATATCCCTATGACCCAGAATTCCACTCCTAGGTATATACAACCCCAAGAAAACTGGAAGCAGGTGCTCAAGCAAAAACTTGGACATGTGCCGTTCAGAGCAGCACTATACACAATAGCCGGAAGGTAGAAACAACCCCAATGTCCATAGCAGATGAATGGATAAAGAAAATGTGGTCCATCCAAACAATGTAATGTCATTCAGAAATAAAAAGGCATGAAGTACTGACACGCTACAACATTGTTGAACCTTTCACTTAAAAGACGTTATGCTTTAAGTGAAAGAAGACAGACACAAAAGACCACAAACTGCATGATTCCAGTTATAGGAAAGGTCCAAAATAAGGAAATCCATAGAAGCAGAAAGCAGATGAGTGGTAGCCAGGATGTGGAGGGAGCAGGAAATGGGGAGTGGCTGCTAACAGGTATGGGGTTTCTTTGGGGGTGATGAAAATGTTCTCGAATTAGACAGTGGAGTCAGTTGCATGAACTTGTGAGTATGCTAAAAATTACTAAATCGTATGCTTTAAACGAGTGAATTTTGGGACTTCCCTGGTGGTCCAGTGGGTAAGACTCCGCACTCCCAATGCAGGGGGGCCAGGTTCCATCCCTGGTCAGGGAACTAGATCTCGCATGCATGCCACAACTAGGAGTCCACGTGCTGCAACTAAGACCCGGAGCAGCCAAAATAAGCAAGTAAGTAAAGAAATAAATAAATATATTTTTTAAAAGAGTGAATTTTATGGTATATGAATTATCTCAAAAATTGCATGAGAAAAAAAAAAAAAAAACCTGAGCACAGCGTGTGGCCTAAAAGTACTTAAGAAATGCTGGCTATTTTTATATTTTTTATATCCAAAGCGTCCCTCCGCCCCCCCCCCCCAGACACTGGCAGTAGGAGTTCAACAGGAGCTAAAAGATAAAGACAGACACTCAGACTCCACCTCCCTTTTTTTAGCCATACCCAGCTCCTGAGAAAGGGCTGGGAAAGGCACAACCAGGCCAGTGTGTCCACTGTCCTTTGGAGGGCAGCAACACAAATTAAAGCCCAAACCCTCTGCCTGCTATTTACACACACAGACTATTTCCGGGTAAGCCCTAGGGGTCCTCTTAGCATGCTTTTTATTCAACATTTCCAAATTGGGAGGCCCTGTCACACCACCTCATTTTGAAAAGCTGTGTAGTCTGTGACTCACAGAGGGAAGGTCACTTGCCAGAGGTCACAGAGCATGGGGGGGGGGTGAGCCTCTTTTCTTGGCTTCTGCAGGGTCCTCAGGCCCCCAGGGGAAGCACTGGCTTTTCCCTGTGAACAGAAAGAAGGGCTTCGGGCAAGGGGTATGGAGTGGGCTGAAGGAAAGAAGCGAGACTGGCATTGATGAAACATGGGGGGACTTCCCTGGTGGCGCAGCGGTTAAGAATCCGCCTGCCAGCACAGGGGACACGGGTTCGAGCCCTGGTCCGGGAAGATCACGCATGCCGCGGAGCAGCTAAGCCCGTGCGCCACAACTACTGAGCCCACATGCCACAACTACTGAAGCCCACACGCCTAGAGCCCGTGCTCCACAACAAAGAAAAGCCACAGCAGTGAGAAGCCTGCACACTGCAAAGGGTAGCCCCCGCACGCTGCGACTAGAGAAAGCCCACACGCAGCAATGAAGACCCAACACAGCCATAAATAAATAAATAAATAAACAAATTTATTTTTTAAAAAAGATATATTAATGTCTATAGGCAGGAAAAAACATTAAAAAAAAAAAAGAAAGCAACCGGGGAGTGGGTTGCTGGCAGGGGACCGAGAGTTAGAGGGACACGGCTCAGGAGGACCATGGGGTGTGTGGAATGACACGCTGCCTGGGAAAGCAGAAGCAAAGAGAACAGAGGTCTGTTTTCTCAGCAAACACCAGCGGCACCCAGCCATCCCCCAGGCATGCGAGCACACTTGGCCTCTCTCTGCACACAGGATGGAGAGGTCAGTGCTGGGGGACGACCCCGTGTGTACCCCGGCCAGGTGACTCCCCCACATGGCCGCTGGGCCTGCAGTTCCCTGACCTGTAAAATCAGGAGGCTAGACCCCAAGGCCGTGTCTCCTCCATTTCTGTCTGGCTTTGATCGCACATCACCCTCCTCGTTTCTGGCTGCAGGGCTTTGGGGAGACTTCACGTTATCAGCTACACCTACCTGTCCTTTCCTCAAAAGGGGCAGTGGGAGACCTGCGACTGGCACAAGTCCCTCAGAACCTGGCCCGAAATCAGCACCGTTATTCACTCAACCAACATCTACTCGGGGAGCCTGCCAGCATCCACCTCACTTGGCCATGACTTCCATATACGGGTCACCCCAAAGGGGACCCATCTCAGGTGGGCAGGTCGTCCTAAAAGGTGGGAAGGCTGGGCCAGTAGAGGGCACAGGGCAAGAAACAAGTGCTCTAGCAGCCTGGGAAGTGGGTAACGTTCCACAAGAGCATTTACCAAGGCAAATCCATAGTGACAGAAGGCAGACGGGGGGGTGCCCAGGGCAGAGGGGATGGAAGGATTGTGGGGAGTGACAGCTACAGGGTTTCTTTTGGGGATGATGAAAGCATTCTAAAATTGATTGTGATGATAGTTGCACATCTCTGGGAGTATACTAAAACCATCAAATTGTACACTTTAAATAGGTCAATTGTATATGGTATGTGAAGAATTATCTCAATAAAGCTGTTTAAAAAAAACACTTACAAAGGCCTATGTAAGGCAGTGGGGAAGCAGAGATAAATAAGAAACTGCTCCTACCTTCATGGGTTCACAGTCCACAGGAAATGTAAACTAATGAGTCCTTCTCCCAAAGCCAAGAAAAGTCAAGTCTAAGCTAAGAAAGCCAAGTCTAGGGGAGGGGGGGGGAGGGGGAGGGTTGGGGGGGGGCAGGGATTCACTACGTAAGTTTTCAAGTGACTCTGTGCTCTGCGCCCCCCACCCCCCCCCCCCCGCCCAGCCAGATTGGGGAAACTTCAGTCAAAGAGACAGGGACAAAAGTTTCCAAGGACAACGAGGTGGTCCCCTGGTTTGTAGGAAGCGAGCTAGAACAAGCTAGACAGCGTCCAGAGGGAAGCACAAGGCAGCAGCTCAGGTCTGCTGGGGCCGGGAGTGGGGCAAAGGGCTAACAGGGCAGACTTGGCGTCCACAGCTGGGTGACAACGAGAGCCTCCAGATGTCCCGTGCGCAACGCTAGGGTCGTCAGGGGGCAGGAAGGTACCTGCCACCCTGCACTGCCATCCAAGCAAGCAAGCAAACAGGGAACAAACAACCTGTGAGGAGGAGGGCGGCCTGGGGCGGAGAGGACTCGCTGGCACGGGCACAGCTACAGTGAAGACAGAGGCAGGGGTCCGTCCACCAGTGCAGAGCGGCTCGGCTGCCACCCTCCTCCAACTCATCGGCGCCTGGAACCCCGTCCACAGGCCTGGAGAGCCACACACCAGGACACCCCGCTCTCTCAGGTAACCCCACAGGCATGGAAGGGCGCCCCAGAGGTGCTGCTGCTCCCACTATTTCTCAGACTGTCTAAAAATGGCAACAGCAGACCCAGCCATGCCAGGGAGTCCAGAAACACCCGCCACAGCCTCTGTCCCCATGGGACAGGCTCACAAGCAGACAGAGGTTTTGGAGGGCAGCATTCCTCCCTCTCTTGCCTCATCTCTTCTGGGGCGGGGCGGGGCCTCCGACAGGCCCGAAGGCACCCTCTTCCTGGGAGCCCCCCAATAACCTGACGTACGAACTGTGGCAACCCCAAAGGCGGCTGGCACAGGAAGTGGGCTCTAGAAACTCTTAATGGTACGTAGTTCTGCTGCTGTTTTCTGGCTGGGTAGCTGGGGTTTTACTTTAAGGGGGCGGTGGGGAAAGGAGAAGCAGGTAACTCTTGTCAACACTGAGGACCCAAAAGATGGGATTGAGTTCGGTTTCAGGCAGGCCACCTGGGAAGAAGCACCAGACCTGTGCAAAAGTCACCAGCTGAGAGCACCCGCTGAGCCTCTTCCCTTCCGATTAAACTCAGCCATGCCCCGCAAACCCAATAAACCAGAGGCTACGCTTCCGGCTGATCTCTGGGAAGAGGCTGCTGGTGGCCTGGGCATTCTCCTCAGCCCAAAGCCCTTCTGAAAATGGTCACTGGAAATTTCTGCTTCAAGATGGGGTAGATGTAATGTTCCCTATGCCTCCCACTAAGTACAAATAAAACCCTGGACGCTGTATATAAGACAAACCTAAGAAGACTCGAAAAGGTGGAGAGTAGAAGGCAGAGGGGCCGGGAACCTCTGGACCCGAGGAACCACACAGAGGTGTGCGCCCCGGGTTTCTTTTTGCCTCACTGTCCCAGACTGGAGTCTGGAGGAGGGGCAACCTGGAAGTGCCAAAGGGCGCAGACCAAAAATCAGAAGCCCAAGTAAAGTCCCTCTCTGGCCAAAGAACTGGGGAAGAACAACTTAGCAAAACAGAGAACTCTTAGACAATAACCGTCCTACTCCAGCCGGACACCAAAGAACAGACACAGCCACACCCTCACCCCCACCAGCAGAAGCCAGACTTCCCCCCTTGCCGGCTAAGAGGCGCCCCAGCACCCCTACCAGGGAGGTGTCAGGCAGTTAGGCAGGGAGCTGGGACTTTCAGCCCCACCCAGCAGTAACAGGTCTCCTCCCTCTCCCTCCTGGGGCAATGTCAGAGGAGGACAGCTGGGGAGCTGAACCCCACACCCTACGGCAGTAACAAGGGGTCTCCTGCCTCAAGTATCAATGGGGCCCAAGTGAGGAGCCAGACTTCTACCTCCACCTAAAAGTAAAAGGCAGCAGCCCTGCTTCCCCCGCTGCAGCAGCGTTGGAAAAAGCCGACCGCAAGAGAAGGAAGGGTCAAACACAACCCAGAGTCAGCTAACGTGACACAGAAATGTCCAGGCTTCAACTGAAAAATCACCACGATACCAAGAACCAGGAAGGTTGCAAACTGAATGAACGAAGACAGATGCCAACACCGAGGTGACAGGCATGTCACAATTATCCGATGAAGATTTAAAACAGCCATGCTAAATGGTTCAACAAGAAATTATGAACATGCTTGGAATAAACAAAAAACACAGATAGCCTGAGCAAAGAAACAGAAGCTATAAGAGCCAGACGGAAATTCTGAAACTGAAAAATACAATAACTGAAATTAAAAGTTCAATGGATGGGCTCAACAGCAGAATGACGGGAACCATGGAATGAATCAGTGAGCTGGAAGACAAAAGCACAGAAATTACCCAATCAAATAACAGAGAGAAAACAGACTGAAAAAAATAAATAAGAGAAGAACAGAGTCTCAGGGACCTGTGGGACTATAACAAAAGATCTAACATTTGTGTCATCAGAGTCCTGGAAGGAGAGAAGGGTAGGGTAGAAATACACTCAGAGAGAGAATACTGAAAACTTCCCAAACTTGGCAAGAATGGTAACCTATAAATTCAAGAAGCTGAGTGAACTCCAAAGGGTAAATCCAAAAAAATCCACACCAAGACACATTAAAATTAAATTTCTGAAAACTAAAGCCCAAGAAAAAATCTTGAAAGTAGCCAGAGAAAAACAACAGGGTTTGGATAGGAGAAACCAAATATAATGATCTGGACTAAACCATGAAGGCCAGAGGGAAGTAGCACAATACCTTCCAGGTGCTAAAAGAAAACAACTGTCAACCCAGAATCCTGTAACCAATAAAAAATATCTTTTCAGGAACAAAAGGGAAATCAAGACATTCTCAGACGAAGGAAAACTAAGAGAAATAGTTAGCAGACCTACACTTAAAAAACGGTTACAGGAAGTTCTTTAAACAGAAAGGAAATGATAAAAGGAGGAAACCTGGATCATCATAAAGGAAGCAGGAAACACAGTAAGCAAAACTACCTGTAACCAGGCTTTCCTTGAGTTTTCTAGATTATGCTTGATGAACAAAGCAAAAATTATAACACTATCTAATGTAGTTCTGAATCATGTAGAGGAAATATTTAAGACACTCACATAGGGAATGGTAAAAGGAGATAAAGGGAGGTACTCCCTTTACTTGCACTGGTAAAATGATACCACCAACAGACCGTGGTAAGTTATGTATATACAATGAAACTCCTAGAACAGCCACTAAAAAAAAAATCTATACTGAAAAAATCACCGTAGATAAATCTTGAAATTTATCGTAAAAAAAAAATGAAATTCTAAAAAAACCCAAAAAGATCAAGCAGGAAGAGAAATAAAAATCAAAGAGGGGTTTCCCTGGTGGCACAGTGGTTAAGAATCCGCCTGCCAATGCAGGGGACACGGGTTCGAGCCCTGGTCCGGGAAGATCCCACATACCACAGAGCAACTAAGCCCATGCGCCACAACTACTGAGCCTGCGCTCGAGAACCCGTGAGCCACAACTACTGAGCCCATGTGCCACAACTACTGAAGTCCACATGCCTAGAGCCCGTGCTCTGCAACGAGAGAAGCCACCACAGTGAGAAGCCTGCGCACTGCAACGAAGAGTAGCACCCACTTGCCCCAACTAGAGAAAGCCCTCGTGTAGCAATGAAGACCCAATGCAGCCAAAAATAAATAAGTAAATAAGTAAATTTATTTAAAAAAAAAAAGATAACGAAGGACTATTACAAACAATTCCACAAATTTTAACTTGATAACTTAGATGAAACGGACCAACTTCTCAAAAAACATAGACAATTTGAATGACCCTATAACTATTAAAGAAACTAAGTATGTAATTTTAAAATTCCCCAAAAAAGAAATCTCCAGGCTCAGAGGGTTTTATTGGAGAATTCTACCAAATGTCTAAAGAAGAATTAACACCAATTCTACACAGTCTTTTCCAGAAAAAGAAAAAGTAAGAAACACTTCCCAATTCATTTTATGAAGACAGTATTAACTAGATATCACAATCAGACACGGTACCAAAAAAGAGGACAAAAAAGAACAACAAAGAATTAGCAAACAGAAGTCCGCAATATATTTAAAGAATTATATACCATGACCAAGTGGGGTTTATTCCAGGGATGCAAGGCTGGTTTACTATTTAAAAATCAATCAGTGTTATCCACCATAATAACAGGCTGAAGAAGAAAAACTCTGTGGTCACATCAATTAATGCAGAAAAAGCATTTGAAAAAAAAAAGAAAAAGCATTTGACAAAATTCAACACCCATTCATTTAAAAAACAAGAACAACAAAACCTCTCAGAAAAGTAGAAATGGAAGGGAACTTCCTCAACTGACAGACAGCATCTACAAAAAACCTAGGGCTGACATTATACCTAATGGTGAAAGACTAAATGCTTCCCCTCTAAGATCAGAAACTAGGCAATGTTGTCCATTCTCAGAACTCTTATTCCACACAGTGCTAGAATATCTAGCCAGTGCAATGAGGCAAGGAAAGGAAATAAAAGATACACAGATTGGGAAGAAGTAATAAAGTATTTACAGATGACACAACTGTCTATGTAGAAAATCACAAGGAATCTATTTTAAAAAAAGAACTCTTAGAACTAGTGAGTTCAACAGGTTATAGTATGTAAGATCGGTATATGAAAATCAACTGTATTTCTATGTATTAGCAATGAATATGTGGACGCCAAAATTAAAAATTAAATACCACTTGCAATTGTTTAAAAAAAATGAAATACTTAGGTGTAAATCTAACAAAGCATGTACGGGACTTGCATGCTGAAAACTACACAATGCTGATGAAAAATCAAAGAAGACCTAAATAAATGGGAGAGACATATTGTGTTCACAGACTGGAAGATTCTAAACTGTCAATTCTCCCCAAATTGATACATAAGCTTAATTCAATTACTAACAAAAGCTCACGAAGACTTTTTTGCAGATATAGACAAGATTATTCTAAAATTTATATGGAAAGGCAAAGGAACTATTTTTAATTAAAAAGAAGAAGAAAGAGGGAGGAATCCATCTACCTGATTATAAGATTTATTATATATCCACAGTAATCAAGGCTGTGGCATTAATGGAAAGTTAGACACACAGATTAATGGAACAGAGTGGAAAACCCAGAAATAGACCCACACAAATGTGTCCAATTTAACTTTGAGCAAAGGTGCTAAAAGGGACTTCCCTGGTGGTCTAGTGGTTAAGACTCCGCACTCCCAATGCAGGGGGCCCAGGTTCGATCCCTGGTCAGAGAACTAGATCCCGCATGCCACAACTAAGACCTGGTGCAACCAAATAAAAAAATAAATATTTTTTTTTAAAAAAGAGACTCCATGCGTCCACTGCAGGGGCACAGGTTTGATCCCTGGTTGAGGAACTGAGATCCCACGTGCTGCACAGCGAGGCACCCCCACCAAAAACAAAAACGAAGGTGCTAAAAAATTCAGGGGAGGAGTGACAGTCTTTCAACAAACGGTACTGTAGCAACTGGACATCCATAGGCAAAAAAGAAATAAAGCTCAATCTTACACAAAAATTAACTCAAAATGGAACACACACTTAAATTGGCAAATTGGACCACATTAAAATTTAAAATATTTGTTTTACAAAAGGCCCTACTAGGAGGGTGAAAAAATAAGAGTGGGATAAAATGTTTGCAAACCACATATCTAACAAAGGACTAGTATCTAGAATATATAAAGACCTCTCAAAACTCAATAATAAAAAAAACCAAACAACCCAATTAGAACATGGGCAAAAGACATGAAAAGATATTTCACAGAAGATACACATATGGCAAATAAATACATGAAAAGATGTTCAACATCATTAGCTATTAGGGAAATGCAAATTAAAACCACATGAGAGGGACTTCCCTGGTGGCGCAGTGGTTAAGAATCCGCCTGCCAATGCAGGGGACACGGGTTCAAGCCCTGGTCCAGGAAAATCCCACATGCCACAGAGCAACTAAGCCCGTGCACCTCAACTACTGAGCCTGCGCTCTAGAGCTCACGAGCTACAACTACTGAGCCCGCACGCCTAGAGCCCGTGCTCTGCCTGCGTACCTCAACGAAGAGTAGCCTCCGCTCGCCACAACTAGAGAAGGCCTGCGCGCAGCAACAAAGACCCAACGCAGTCAAAAATAAATAAATTTATTTAAAAAAAAAACACACATGAGATACTACTACACACCTATCAGAATGACTAAAATTAAAAATGGTGACAACACCAAATGCTGACAAGGATGTGGAGAAACTCGTATGTTGTTGGAGGGAATTTAAAATGGTACAGCCACTCTGAAAAACAGTTTAGCAGGTTCTTTAAAAACTAAACATGCAACTACAACATAATCCAGGAACCTCATTCCTGGGCATTTATTCCAGAGAAATAAAAGCTTACACTCACACGAAAACTGTACATGAGTGGCTACTGCAGCTTTATCTGTAAAGGCCAAAAAAAACCCTGGAAGCAATGCAGATGTCCTTCAGCGAATGAGTGGTTAAGCCGGGTACACCACAGAATACTAGTAAGCAATAAAAAGGAAACAACTGGTGATACACACAACCTGGATGAATCTCCAGAGAATTAGGATGAGTGAAAAAAGTCAATCCTGAAAGGTTACATGATGTATGATTCCACGGACATGACATTCTTGAAATGTGGAATTTCTAGAAATGGAGAACAGATTTGCGGCTGCCAGGAGTTAAGGAGGCAACAGGGGTGGGAGGTGCAGGACGTGTGGTTGTGAGGGACCCTGCGGGGATGCAAGTGCCCTGCATCTTGACTGCAGGGATGTCGAGATCCTGCTGACCGTGACACTGTGCTATAATTTTACAAGATGTTACCACTGGGGGAAAACTGGGGAAAGAGTACACAGGATCTCTCTGGATTTTATCTTAAAACTGCCCACAAAACTACAATTATCTCAAAATAAAAAGTTTAATTAAAAAAAAATCTACAGGGCTTCCCTGGTGGCCCAGTGGTTAAGAATCCTCCTGCCAATGTAGGGGACACGGGTTCGAGCCCTGGTCCGGGAAGATCCCACATGCCGCGGAGCAAGTAAGCCTGTGCGCCACAACTACTGAGCCTGTGCTCTAGAGCCCGCGAGCCACAACTACTGAAGTCCATGCGCCACAACTACTGAAGTCCGTGTGCCTACAGCCCATGCCCTGCAACAAGAGAAGCCACTGCACTGAGAAGCCCATGTACCGCAATGAAGATCCAATGCAGCCAAAAATAAATAAATAAAACAAAAAAATATATATATATTTAAAAAAAAAATCTACAAACAACAAATGCTGGAGAGGGTGTGAAGAAAAGGGAACCCTCTTGCACTGTTGGTGGGAATGTAAATTGATACAGCCACTACGGAGAAGAGTATGGAGGTTCCTTAAAAAACTAAAAATAGAATTACCACATGACCCAGCAATCCCACTACTGGGCATATATCCAGAGAAAATTGTAATTCAAAAAGACACATGCACCCCAATGTTCATTGCAGCACTATTTACAGTAGCCAGGTCATGGAAGCAACCTAAATGCCCATTGACAGACGAATGGATAAAGATGTGGTATATATATACAATGGAATATTACTCAGCCATAAAAAGGAACGAAATTGGGTCATTCATAAAGACGTGGATGGACCTAGAGACTGTCATACAGAGTGAAGTAAGTCTGAAAGAGAGAAACAAATATCGTATATTAACACATATATGGGGAATCTAGAAAAATGGTACAGATGAACCAGTCTGCAAGGCAGAAATTGTGACACAGATGTAGAGAACAAACGTATGGACACCAAGGAAGGAAAGTGTTGGGGGGATGAATTGGGAGACTGGGATTGACATATGTATGCTAATATGTATAAAACAGATAACTAATAAGAACCTACTGTATAAAAAATACAATAAAATTCAAACAAAAAAACCCCCTGTTACTTCAGAATACTCCCTGCACCCACATACGAGCGTTTACCCCTGGAAGGGGACCCATCGCAGCCCCAGAGCACAGAGGCTCCAGCCACAAAAGCCTCTGCAGTCCAGAGGGGTCATGCCCAGGCAAGGCGGCCCTGCATGGCCCTCAGCTGTGCTGCATGAGCTCCACTGGCCTTTCCACCAGCTTCTCCTGAGGCCACAGGCACACACGCATACACCTTCTCTGAGGCCTGTGGACTTGACCATGGCGAGGTTCTTCAGCCCCTTTCCCCCTCGCCACCCTCCTCAGGCAGATCTGCGTTGCATCAAGGACAGCCTGATGTCTCGACTCAGGCCAAGTGGGCGGGCTGCAGGCAGGGGAAGGAGCAAACACCCTGGCTGGCTTTACACAGCGTGGTGAAGCTGCCACACGGACGCCTCCCAGACACATCCAGGCCTCTGGACACAGCTGCCCAATCACAACCAGCTCCAAGGCGTCCAGAACATTACATGCTCGGCTCTCAGTTTCACCGTGCCCATCTGAGGCTCCAAGAGAGCAGACGTCAGTGACAGATTTCTGCCAGGTGGTGAAGCTCACTTTTCTGTCCCCTCAGATTCACCCACCCTCAGAGTGCAGAGGGCATTGAGAAAGGCAGTCAGACAGTATGGCACCATAGAGGGAGCACCCAAAACTACCCCTGCAGAAATGTGGGCACCACCTTCCGACCCCCTGCTAACACCCCATCATCCTAAAGGCGCTCTACAGTCTGGGGACCCTCACTTCCAAAGTTGACCCCCCGACACAAACACCTCTACACCACGGACTAGGGTAATCCCCTGTCCCCTGTGCAGGTCTCCTCAAAATCCCATGCCCAGTGGATTTTCCTGGTAGTCCAGTGGATAAGACTCCACGCTCCCAATGCAGGGGGCATGGGTTCAGTCCCTGGTCAGGGAACTAGATCTCACATGCATGCCACAACTAAGAGTTCGCATGCCACAACTAAGGAGCTGCTGAGCCGCAACTAAGGAGCCCATGTGCCGCAACTAAGGAGCCAGCGAACCGCAACTAAGGAGCCCGCCTGCCGCAACTAAGACCCAGTGCAACCTAAATAATTAAAAAAAAAAAAAAAATCCCACGCCTGGATCTTCCCTGGCGGTCCAGTGGTTAAGAATCCGCCTTCCAATGCAGGGGACACGGGTCCGACCCCTGGTCAGGGAACTAAGATCCCACATGCCGCGAGACAGCTAAGCCCGTGCGCTCTAGAGCCCACATGCCACAACTAGAGAGCCTCAGCGCTGCAACTACTGAGCGTGCACAACGCAACTACTGAGCCCACACAGCATAACTAAAGAGAATCCTCGCATGCTGCAACGAAGATCCTGCCTGCCACAACTAAGACTCGATGCAGCCAAATAATTAATAAATAAATAAATACATATATTTTTAAAACCCACGCCCCCTTCAAGTACAGTAACCAACCCAAAGCCAGATGCTTACTGAGAATTTCCTGGGGCTCCTCCTGCTCTGAGCTGCTATTACACTTACACCTCCCCACGGAAAGAAAACCACCTCAGGCCTCTGGGCTTTGCACAGCAGTTCTCTGCGTGGAGGGCTCTTCACCACATCCTGCTGGCAACAGTCTGCTCGCCCCCAAGACCCATCTCCCAGGCCCGTGCCATCTCCGTCCCTCCCGTTTCCACACCTTCGCCCAGCGAGGCGCCCAGTGCAAAGCAGGGCCGAGTGATTAGGATGAGTCAGTGGACACACTGAGGCGTCACCCAGCTGCTCCCTACTTGTTCTCCGGGTGCTGCTGTGAGGCCTCCCGGCCAAGGCTGGGTGAGCCCGGGCCACACCTCTGCCTTCCACACTCAGAGCCCGGTCACCAGGAGGAACCGGTCCGCCCCCGACACTGAGGGACAACCAGCACGCCGAGGAGCACGCAGACAGGCTGACCTCCAACCATCTTTCTCCCTCTCCTGAATCCAATCCCCAAGCAACACCGTGTGCGCCACACTGGCCTCGACAAAAGGCAGAAACACCGCGGGAAGCCAGCACTCTCGGGGAGCAGCCACGTGGCCACACGTGGCAAGAACCATGGTATTTCCATGCTCCAGCCCCAGGAACCCCACCAGCCAGAAACGGAGCCTAGAGAAATAACACAGAGCAACAAAAAGCTCCACTCACCACTTGGGAGCAACTTGCTGTCCAACAAGTCAATGGCTAAATGAATGCTGATCTATCAACTCTCTAAAATATTACACAGCAATCAGTTATAATTAATTAATTATAGATAACTATGAGGAAGTCAAGAAACCCTCTAGAGTATGAGCCCACAGGACGCCATCAAGTCAGTGCTCCCCGCCCAGAGCCGGGGGCTTCACTCTGCCTCCTGGGTGAACAGAGCCCTCTGGAAGTATTCAGCAGAATTTCCCCACAAGCTGCTCTGAAGCTGCAATCACTCAAGGTATCAGAGATAAAAACATGAAACACATATAGTCCCCAAGGGGCACTCAGTCAAGTGAAGGGGACCAGGGATGTCTCCTTCAGGCAACCAAGGCAGGATGTGAAAATGTGGCCTATGATTTAAAAATGCAGCAGGACTGAGTAAGATTGGGAGTCAAAAAGAAAACAGCTATTGTGTTCACTGCTGGGATCATGAACAACTCTTGGGGGTTTTTGTTTGTTTACTTAACATCATTTTTTGTAAAGTAATGCTACTATATAGCACTTACCAGATTTTTTGTTTTAATTTATTTATTTATTTATTTTAGTTATTTTTGGTTGCGCTGGGTCTTCATTGCTGCGCGCGGGCTTTCTCTAGTTGCAGTGAGCGGGGGCTACTCTTTGTTGTGGTGTGCGGGCTTCTCACGGTGGTAGCATCTCTTGTTGTGGAGCACCGGTTCTAGGGCTCGCGGGCTCTAGAGCACAGGCTCAGTAGTTGTGGTGCACGGGCTTAGTTGCTCCGCGGCATGTGGGATCTTCCTGGACCAGGGCTCAAACCTGTGTCTCCTGCATTGGTAGGCAGATTCTTAACCACTGCGCCACCAGGGAAGCCCCTAGATATTATTTTTTAAAAGGAAGGGAAGATGTTTGACTGCCCATGCATGCACGCCTTCTGATACAGCCTTGATCATTCCCGGCAGAAGATGAGGTTAGGGAACCCCTGTATTGCACTCTCCACCAACATGACCTAACAGTTCTGGGTAGTCAGTGTAAAGACCCCGGTCTGGGAGCCAGGAGGCCCAAGTTCAAGTCCTGGTTCCTTGATTTCATCATTGTGTAGCCCAGAACAAGACGCTATGGCTGTGAATCTCAGTTTCATCATCTACAATAAAAGGAAAATGCATATATCCTTGCCATTAAAAAATTTTTAAATGACATCAGACACAAACACACACTGAGTCACTGAATAATCAATGCCTGAGAGTCAGGGACATAAATCCCAGCATTTACTCAGGCCCATGCACACAGCTGATGTGTAGAGGCCAGCAGTGCTCAGGAGAATGAACCCCAAGTGTGAAGGGAAGGACTGCAGAGTAGTCAAGGCCAGTCCCGATGGACCCCAGGACTCCTGACTCTGAGGGGAGGGGCAAAGCATGCAAACCCCACACAGGCTCCCGCACACAAGGCTGAACATATAACCTCCAAGCACAATGACCATCCCCATGAAAGTTCTTCAAGAAGAACAATCCCCAAGCAGCCTTGAAGAAGGATCCATACCTATGGGGGCCAGTATCCCAGCTTCGGGGAGATTCCTGGGGCAAAGATTTCTCTGGGCCTGATGTGGGGGGTTGAGGAGCTGCACTCAAGCATGAGGTGAGGGCAAATGGCCCTTTGGTAGAGGATCCACTGAAAGATCTATGGGCAGAAGGTGTGTAAATTGCAGCTAATATATCTTCTGTGGTTTTGAGGTTGGTTCCTTGCCCTTCTTTTCCACAAAAGAGTTTCTGTGGAAACGCTTCCACACTCATAGCAAACAGGATGTATAATATTTTCTGCATTTCGATTCCAAAAGGAGAAACGATGCCTGGGTAGCAGCCGTCTGGCCATCTTTACAAGCTTGTAAATCATGGGAGATTCCAAGGTTGCCTGTCTCTTCTGGGATGTGTAGATGTTAAGTCAGTAAAAGGAAATGTGAGCAAATGTCCAAGTCAGTCTGAGGCCTCGCCCCCGCCAAAACCTCGCTGTGTCCTGGCCACCCAAAGAGCACTTCATCCAAGCACACCGCAGAGGGAGGCCTGTCAGCGGAGCTTGTGCCCACCTGCCTGACCCACACCTGGGTTAGCACACACCTCTACATGCCAGTAGGGCCAAGACCCCAGGAACGTGGGGCTTCTCTTTTAGAACAAACCTGTCAGGGCCAACCAGCGTCAGCCATCACTGCAGATCCCTCAAGAGGCCACACCAGGCTTCTCCTCCCAAGGCCACGTGGACCAAACTGTGTTGGAACTCGTCTCTAAGCCTCATCCAAGGTGTCTCAATCAAGCCCTGGAGAATACTGTCCTATTGCTTTACAGACATTCAGTTCTAGACCCAAACTACATTCCTCCATATGGGCACCACCTGCCAGCACGAGCGTCCAGGGCCTGTCATCTGCCTCTGAAAGTCAGGAGAGGACCATCAGCCACTGTGAAGATATGCACAATCGTGGGGCAGCCACTGTATGCAACTCAATGCAATCAGGACCTAGGGCGAAAGCCCAGCTTCCGAGAAAGGAAAGCATCAGGTATGTGGCCCTGAAGACACACACTCCCTCTGAGTGGGCACGTGGGAAGTCTGCTTGAAATGCCCATCAGTTTGCTCTGTTAGTCACAGCTGTCCCCACTGTCACCACACCCAACACGCACGGCTTACAAGGCGGGTCACTGCTCCAGGCACTTCACGTTAAGTACCCTGTGCCACTCTTCCATTTCACATACAAGGAAACCACAGTGTCTAAGCAGGTGTGAGTCAAGGCCACCTGGCCCCATATCTTGCCTTTAACCACTCGACACCGCCCATCAGTGAGCCACTCCCAAAAGTAAAGGCTGGTGCCATCCCAGCAGGATGCACGTCCCCAAGTGGGTTACTCTCCTTGGGGGTCTAGTCCTGACCAGCACATCACTCAGGGCCTCCCCTAGACATCCCTGCAGCTGACGCCTGGGGCCTGTGTGTAGCGCCAATGCATGGTCCCCGTAAGGAGTTCACTAGAGGATGAACCTCCACAAACCACCCTTCATGGAGCCGCCTACCCAGCTTGGCCAGGCACTACGGGCTGTGAAAGTAGAGCCTCAAATGTAGAGTAACCCTGTACATTTATCATCCAAACTGGGATACTTTGGGGAATGAGCAGGGAGCCTACTAATTACACAAGGACACGTGGCCCAGAAGAAAGAAACTTACAAGAAATGCAGTTTACCCATCTTTGCTGCCAAATGTCAGGATGCAAAGACAACAGAGCCACTGAGAATACCCACAACGAGACAAAGACACAAAAAGTGGAGCTAAGGGTAAGGAACTCAGCACCAGGGAGCACAGAGGAGGGATCTGGGAGAGACCTCCGTGAGGAGCGAGCAAAGGCAACCTCAGAGATGGAGGTCGGGGGACATGAGACAGGGAGGCCGGCTGGCATGTGCGGAGGCCCACACTTCCCTCCAGAGGCCGCCAAGCCTCACACACAGCCTCACGCCACCCACCCGGCAGCATGTTATGGCGCGGGGTTCCAAGGGGAGAGGGCACATCCCCAAAATACCATAAGGCCCGGTGTCTTCGGGGCCCCCTCCTCCAGAGCTCTAAACCTCGAGATAAAGTCCCACCCTTCAGCCAAATCAGAAGCAGCACTGGGTGGAGACAAAGACAATAAATACTTGGTGAACAATGAACCGAGCTCCAGATAATGTTATCTGACCGCCAGTTGCTCTCAGCACAGAACACGTCCATGCTGCTGCCACGCACTTGACCACGGCTGAGTCCCAAGCTGTGCGTGCACAGACACGCACACGTGGGTGTGAGAGGGCGAGGCCAACACCATGCCCATCCAGCATGCTCCTGGGGGCCTGGGGTAACCGGGACAGAGCGCAGGACGGAGGTAGAATCTGAGGTGTTAGCTACTCATGGGTAGCAGATGTCAAACCAAAAATGACAAAAAGACAGGAAACAAAGACGTCAAATAAAGGTTTGGCAAAATGTGAATTATAGGGACTTCCCTGGTGGTGCAGTGGTTAAGAATCCACCTGCCGGGACTTCCCTGGTGGCGCACTGTGTAAGACTCCACACTCCCAGTGCAGGGGGCCCAGGGTTTGATCCCTGGTCAGGGAACTAGATCCCACATGCATGCTGCAACTAAGAGTTTGCATGCCACAACTAAGGAGCCTGCCTGCTGCAACTAAGACCCGGAGCAACCAAATAAATAAATAAAATATTAAAAAAAAAAAAAAAAAAAAAAAAGAATCTACCTGCCAATGCAGGGGACACGGGTTCGAGCCCTGGTCCGGGAAGATCCCACATGCCACAGAGCAACGAAGCCCATGCGCCACAACTACTGAGCCTGCACTCTACAGCCTGTGAGCCACACCTACTGAGCCCGCGTGCCTCAACTACTGAAGCCCGCGCACCTAGAGCCCGTGCTCCACAGCAAGAGAAGCTGCTGCAATTAGAAGCCTGCACACTGCAACAAAGAGTAGCCCCTGCTCACCACAACTAGAGAAAGCCCACAGGCAGCAACGAAAACCCAACGCAACCAAAAATAAATAAATTAATTTTTTTTTTAAATGTGAATTACAAGCACAAACCAAAAACGGGGGGGGGAGGGTGCGGGTAATAACTGTTTTGGTGGGTTTTTGTAATAACTTACTTTTTTTGAGATATAATTCACATACCATACAACTCACCCATTTAAAAGTGTACAAGTCAGGGCTTCCCTGGTGGCGCAGTGGTTGAGAATCTGCCTGCCAATGCAGGGGACACGGGTTCGAGCCCTGGTCTGGGAAGATCCCACATGCCGCGGAGCAACTGGGCCCGTGAGCCGCAACTGCTGAGCCTGCGCGTCTGGAGCCTGTGCTCCGCAACAGGAGAGGCCGCGATAGTGAGAGGCACGCGCACCGCGATGAAGAGTGGCCCCCGCTTGCCACAACTAGACAAAGCCCTCGCACAGAAACGAAGACCCAACACAGTCATAAATAAATAAATAAATAAATTTTAAAAAATAATCTGTTAAAAAGTGTACAAGTCAATGGTGTGTAGTGCATCCACCACCATAATCAAATTTATCCCAAAAAGAAGCCCTGTATACTTTAGCTATCATTCCCCACACACTCCCCCCTCCAGTCCCCAGCAACCACTAATCTGCTTTATGTCTCTACAGACTTGCCTAGTCTGGACGCTTCACATGAATGGAATCGGATAACGCATGGTCTTTTGCGTCTGGCTTCTCCCACTGAGCGGATGTTTTCGAGCGTCATCCATGCTGTAGTGGTCGGTTGTACCGCACTCCTTTTCATGGCCAAATAATATTCCATTGTGTGGATGGACCACATCTGTTTATTGATGACACTGGGGTTGTTTCCCCCCTTTGGTGGCTGTGAACATTCATATCCAAGTTTGGTGACTGTTGTTAAAACTCCTTTAGGAGAGACCAAAGAGGTAAACACCACATGTCATGTGAAGTCTGAACAATTAGCTCCTCAGAAGCTGCAAAGGGAAAAGGGTTGAACGGGGTGCTGGAAGGGGGTCCTGAGAGGCTCCCTGAAAGCAGACTGGGGGGCAGCAGCCCCAACTGCTCAGATCAAGCTCAAGCTGGAAACCTCACAAAGGAAACCTCCACATGCAGGCCACACACGGGCTGGACAGGGAGGGGCAACCAGTGGACAAGAAGGGGCAAAGAAATATTTTCTGGAACAGAGGCCACACAATATAGTCACAGCAGAAACTGTGGTATAACTAAACGGTCTAAGACTATGGGGATATCTTCTCATCTAACATTAAAGACACTGAAATTCCTGGACTTCCCTGAGTGTCCAGTGGTTACGACTCCACGCTTCCAGTGCTTCCACTGCAGGGGGTGCGGGTTCGATCCCTGGTTGGGGAACTAAGATCCCACATGTCACGAGGTGCGGCCAAAAATTTTTTTTAAAGAAAGACATCTAAATTCCTGCCAGCTACCAAATCCAAGGGGCAGGACCTGGCTAAGGAGCACTTTAATCCCAAAGAGAAGAGGTAATTTTCCTCCTCCAAGGAAAATTCTGAGGGTTGATCCAAGCTTCTTCCCCAAAAATAGAATTAAAAAATCCCTACTATGTCACTTGAGACCTCTGGGGGCCTCCGAGACTCTCTTGAATCCCCTTCCCGCCAACATGCTGCAAGGGCGCAGGACTCGACTGACCGTCACTCCAAGAGCGAGGAATCCGAATCTCCCTCTCCACCCTGACTTCCCACCCAAGCCCCAGCCCTGTGTCTCCAGGGTCTTGGAATGTGTCAAGCAGCACTAGGGGAAAAGAGTGAGGTCATCTTGCCTTCTGGCTGCCGAGCAAACCAGCGGCAGAGCCCGAGGAGGACTGCCTGCCCCGCTCTGCAGTCCTCAGCCACCTCTCACACCGCACATCACAGTGGCACCAGCCCCAGCACTGCAGGCTCCAGCCTATAACCTCCGGTCATCTCCACCCCTCCCTCCTGAGAGCTGCAGAGCATAGTGGGGAGATGTGACAGCAAAACAACTTCTCCAAGCCTCAGAATAGACATTCCCTGTGTGTCACGTCGAGTCCCCACCACATGCCGTGTGCCTTACCCACACTTTACTTATTCCACGGAGAGCCCTTGGCAGCAGGAGGCAAGGGCGGCTGCTTATGCCCCCCGCTCCATCCTCTGCCACCCCAGCACTCTGAGCACCGCCTGGGGCTCTGCCCATCCTGACAGACGTCCTCACTGCCGCTCCCAAGAGGCATTCGGGGCCTTCAAGCAAATGGCCCAGCTTGAGCCAGACCAGTGGTCCTCAAAGGGATGGCCCTTTTAAGGGGGCCCTGAGACCCTTTTAAGGGGTCAATGAGCCAAAACTTATTTTTACAAAAATACTAAGTCATCATTTGCCCTTTTTCCACTCATTCTTTCACTAGCATATACGCTTTTCCAGAGGCTACATGACAGGATATCACAACAGATCATGTGCAAAAGATATGAGAATCCAGCTGTCTTCCATTAAGATAGATGGTACGGAGATCTGCAAAGGTAAAATGATGCGACTCTTCTAAGCAAAACTTTTTTTGTTTTGGAAAAGTTATTTTTCAGAATACACCTGTTATTTATGTGAACATGTAACAGGTTTATTTTATTTTTAAATGAATTAATAAAATTTTTTAAATGTCTCATTTTAATTTCTCAAACAGTAAATACCATTGGATGTAACCGACATAAACAAAAGCCCTTTGAAGACCTCAGTAATCAAAAGCTTTATAAAGGGGCCCAAAAACAAAAAGTCTGAGAACCACTGACCTAGCCAGCCGCCCCATCCCCAGCCCAGCCCATCCTCAGATCAGCCCTCCTGGTTCTCGGGGCCCTGTTCACACGCTGGCTCTGTCAGCCCAAACACACGAGCCTTCAGGTCTGTCTCCAGGTCTCCACGCGGAGTCCTTTCTCCTCAACAGCACTACCTTAACGGGTCGCATCTCATACCAGACTTGCCCGCAGCAGCTGCCTTAAGGTCCATCTGGAAGTGGAAGACTCCTGCACACATCTGGGCAGGGAGACCTTCCTCTCGAGGGGCGAGCCTCTGCATGGAGAGGAAGTCTGCAGAGGGGGCTGGGCTCAACAACGGGTCAACACCTACTTGTGGTCCCCTCCCCTGGATCCCAGCAGCTGGGAGGCTGACACAGCAGAAACACCAGCACCTCGAACGTTCAGCAGGAAGGCTGCACCTATGCTGTACACACACGCCACTGAAGTTCTTCCGTATGTGTCAAATATTTCATTCTATTAACAAATTTTAATGCAAGGGTTAGAGTCAATCAGTGGTTTTCAAACAGTGCTTCAGGGCCACTGCAGACCATGGGGTGGTGCAGGTGGCTGGGGAACCATCCCTCCCCCGCTCCGGGGACTTCACATAGGCGAGTTCCGCGTTCCATTTCAAGGGGCTCCGTGCTCCATGGCTAAAGAAATAAAGTTTGAAAACTGGTAATAAGAGTAGTAAACAGGCCAGATCCGGTCAGAGACTGGCTCTCAGCAGCTCCCCCGCACCTCACCACCCTGGGGTACACCGTGTCTCCCTACATGGCCTGGCCTTCAGCTCCCACGCCCCCTCGGCCCCCTTCCCCACAACTCTGAAGCCCCAGCTTAGCTCCTTCTCGGCAGCTAGGCTGATCCTCAGAAGGGAGCGGAGCTCCAGGTGGCTCGGCCAGCCCTGTACATGGGCTCAGCACCTCTGCCACAGACCCCAGGTCCCCATCCCAGGCTCCTCCACCCGCCCAGCGCCGTATCTGCCCGCCCACCCCACAGTCTGCAGTGCTGAGGTCTGGCTTGATGTGCCGCTTCCCAACGCAGCTCACAACAGAATTCCACGGGACCCAACAATTCCTCCCCTGGTTTCCACCCAGAAGAGCTGAAAGGAGGGTTAGACAGAAGTGTGCACGCGGGTGTTCAAAGAAGCACTAATCACAACAGCCAGAAGGCAGGACAGCCCAAGGATCCATCTACAGACAAAGAGATAAACAAGATGCACTATGCCACATAATGCAATACTTGGCCAGAAACAAGCAGTGAACACAGGTTCATGCTACCACATGAACTCTGAAAACATGCTCGGTGCAAAAAGCCAGACAAAAGGTCACAATTTCTACAATTCCATTTTGGTGAAATTTCCAAAAGAGGTAAATCCATAGGGACGAAAAGCAGATTGGTGGTTGCTGAGGATGGGGGTTAGGGAGTGGAGCCTAACTCCTCAATAGTAATGGCGTGTTCTTTTGGGGTAACGAAGTGTTTTAAATTACAGAGTGCTGGTGAATTTAGCATATTGTGAACGTGCTAATAAACGCAACTGAACAGTACACTTTATTTATTTATTTATTTATTTATTTATTTATGGTTGCATTGGGTCTTTGTTGCTGCACGCCGGCTTTCTCTAGTTGCAACAAGCGGGGCTGCTCTTGTGGTGTGCGGGTTTCTCACTGCGGTGGCTTCTCTTGTGGAGCACAGGCTCTAGGCACGCGGGCTTCAGTAGTTGTGGCGCACGGGCTCAGTAGTTGTGGCGCACGGGCTTAGTTGCTCCGTGGCATGTGGGATCTTCCCGAACCAGGGCTCAAACCTGTGTCCCCTGCATTAGGCAGGCGGATTCTTAATCACTGCGCCACCAGCGAAGTCCTGAACTGTATGCTTTAAAGTGATTAACTTTACGTTCCATGAATTTTACCTCAAAAAAACAAAAACAAAAACAAAAACCCACACACAGACCTCACTAGATCCCAGGCCCGGCGACGGGAGGGCACGAGGCCGCCGGCCTGCTGGCCATCCTCTCTCCCACGCCCCAGCTCAGCTGCCCACTCACCCCTCTGCCCACACACATGCCCTGCAAGCCCAGCCCATGCCCAGGGCTCCTCCCTGGACAGCAGCAGCTGCAGGAAGAGGGGAAAGGGACACTTTAAAAAGCCCCTTCCCTGTTTGGGCTTGACAAGGAGCCGATGGCCGCGGGATTTTTGGAACATGACGCCATTCGTGGCAAAGGAAGGAATGCTAGAGAGTGTGTGGGGACAAATTTCTGAGTCAACGGCTTTGCAGGAAAAAGTCACACCCTGTCCCTCAAAAAGCAGTGCTTCCTATAAAGTAACAGGTAGGACAGGAGAGTCCAATGGAAGGAAAAAAAAAGAGAGACAAGAAATTTAACAAGTTCAGCCCAAGCCTCATCCTCCAGCCCCACCCTTCCCAGCACATACACCCCCGGCAGGGCAGCCCCTGGCTCCTGGACACAAGGGGCCAAGGGACACACACAGCTAGAGACCTAAGGTCCAGAAAGCCTACCTGAGCCCACCAAGGTCCACACAGGGAACAGTGGGAGGAGGAGGCCGAGTCAGACTATCTGGGTTTGCGTCCCACCTCTGCCACTTGCTGTGTCACCCCCCGGCAAGTTCTAGGACCTCTTTCCATCTCAGTTTTCTTATCTCTCTCCTTCATAAGGCTGTTATGCATATAAATGAGTTAACAGTGGCCTGGCACACAGCAGTAATTGTTAGCTATGAATGCCACCACTGACCACTGCCACAATAAATAATCTCGGAGCACGTCAACTGCTCCTTCGATTTAAGTATAGAAAGCCACACCAGACAAGGCTGCATGGCCAGCTCGCTGGCCCAGTTCCCAGGAAGATCCTCTAAGCTCACAGGGTTTCTAGGAGGGAAGGGAGACGTGGGGATGAGAGTCAACGGGCTGTCTGCCAAGATGGCATCTGCCTGTTAGAAGAGCTTGCTCACAGGCTCTCACAAGGAGCCACATCTGCTTGTTTAGACCCCACGGAACGCTCCACCCCCTGGAAGAGTGTGTGATCTGTAAAGGATGTGGGGCTGCAGGGGAGGAAGCCAGAGAACCCACCTGCCAGCTGATGTGAGTTAATCAATGCTGGCGACCAAAGGGCCTGGCCAGACCTCCTGCTCACTGCCCAGTGATTCAGGATTAGGCCCAGGCTGCTCTCTACCCTCCTCTGCCCATTTCCCCCAGGCTCACAGGCAAGAACACTTGGATTCCCAGACAACTGCTCCCAGGGACACCAGCAGGATAAGCAGCTTCTCTTAACCCTCTCCCACCTTGCTGATGGCCACTCAGACACTTCCATGCAAAGTGACTTCTGAAATCGGGATGTGCCACTGCCATTCACGGGACTTGCACTGTGCATTTCTCTGGGCTTGGCAGGTGCCCAAGGGTGGCTGTCATGCTGGCTGCTGGCCTCTGGAGCAGCCCACACCCTCTAACGGTAAGTCTCAGCCTGATGGTACCTGGCCTCTTCGGTTTTTTTTGGCTGCGCTGCACGGCATATGGGATCTTAGTTCCCTGACCAGGGATCGAACCCGTGCCCCCTGCAATGGAAGTGCAAAGTCTTAACCACTGGACCACCAAGGAAGTCCCGCCTCTTCACTTCTTATACTCTAAAAATTCTTAAAATCAGTTCACTCTTTACACTTAAACGTTCTGAAAATCAAACCCACATAAGCAAACCCACAAGGCCCTTCCAATCCCTTGGGGCTGATGCGGGGAAGCTGCTAGGGCGATGCCAAGCAGCTCGTAGGAGAGGAGGCGGCCTGGGCCCCTGCTCTGTGGGCACAGGGCAGACAGAAGGAGAGTCTGAGGGCCAGCCATCCCACAGCACCTCGCCACAGAGGCGGCTCCCCTCTCTGGGTCAGTGCTGACGAAACGAACCCTGTATACTGAGCGCCCACTACACACCCAAGCATTCACAGATTTGGCACTCTTGCTATTTCTTGCAACTTCCACCATCCTCACAGGCGCCCACAGACATGGGTCTTGTTGCAGCCCCCGTTTTCAGAGGAGGGATGCAGACTCTTAAATTCTGAGTAAGTTGCTCAAGCAGCATAAGACCCAAATCTGAGCTAAAGCCCCCTCCCTCAACCCTCCCAGTCCCTTACCTGAGCACGTGTAAACTAAAAGTGGGACTGTGTCAGATTTCTAGGTCAGAGCGGTCCCTAAGCGGAAGAGCCGCCAGCCCCAGGTAGACAGGCTCTGAGCATGGCACCCGGGAGACCTGGACTCTTTCTCTGGTTCAGCTGGGACTCCCAGCAGCCGCTCCCCCGCCCAGCCCCTTTAGCTGTGGGCCAGGATACTAGGAGGGGAGAGACGGGACTGCAGGTGCACATGGAGTCTCCCCCACCCCGGTCTGCCTGTTCCAACCAGTGTTTTAGAACCTAGGGAGCAAGGACACAACTACTTCCTGATTCTGAATCCCTCAGGGGAAAACAGTGCTTCCTGTTCAGGGCTGCACCAAAGGTGTGGTCACTGCAACAGGCCAGCAGCCTGTCCAGGGGACGTGAGACACCCCAAGGCAGAGATGTTAGGACCTGCGGGAAGACCTGTAAAATGCTCTGCCTGCTCCATGCGCCCCCGACAACTAAGGAATCCAAGTCAGGATAAGGCCCTGTTTCTGACAGCAAAGGTTAATGCGTGTTAGCAGACACAGGGAGGGCCAAAAAGAACTCTGAAAAAGTCCACACTGGTCTTCCTGTGACCTAGGCTGAACTTCCCTGGTCTCAGTGGCTCCATCTGCTAAGGGGGACAATCCTTCACCTGCTTAAGGGTGGGGGGATCACCCAGCCCCTCAGGCCCCTCCTCCCAGGGGTAGGAATTAGAACTCCATTAAACAGCTTTAATTTAGTTTGCAATACCCCAGCCTCCTACTGAAACAGTACCATGTTAACAAGTCAAAGCGGCCTTGCCAGGAGGAGGAAGGACAGGTTCCTGGCCGCACGAAGGCTGGTGTGTGAACCATGTGGCACAGAGCCCCATCCCTAGGCAGCTCCGTGACCTAGGGCAGGCACCCAACCTCTCTGAAACTCAACCTCCCCTACACTCCACAGGTGGCCATGTTGCCACCAGCCCTGCTCGCCTCCCCAGCTGCCGGCGGTGGAAGGAAGTCACGGTACACAAAACACCTGATCCAGTGCGAAGCAGGCTCAGGAGGACTCCACAGGCCCGTCCACTCACTCTCACCGCGAGCTGCCCCAAAGACCGGGCAGGACACTGTCCAGTGCAGCACACACACCAAGCTGAGCGAGGGGCGGAAGGAGCTGGAAGGGTTACAGACTCCAGGCAAGAACCAGGCTGTGGTTTCATGTGAACTAGGATGACCCTGACTGAGAAAACCAGCAAGTGGTTTGGAAGATTCTAGTTCCAGGCTCCAGAAACAAAATGCCAGCGAATCAATCCTCTGGCTCTCTCGCCCCCAAAGGAAGTGACAGTATAATGGGAGTGGTGGGGATAGGCATTCAGGGGTGCCATCCCAGGGCAGCTGTGAAAGAGCCGCAGACAATTTCAAAGAGCCCTCAGCTGCTCAAACTGAAGGGACCACGAAATCTAGGGCAGAGTTTTCAAACCTGCCCCTCGCAGACCTCAGAAATGACTGGAGGTCCCATGGGTGGGAAACAGATGGCTGAGAGGCCAAGCTCTGACCCCGTGTCGCCCAGAACAGTGTCACTTTTTCTGTTTCATACACAATATTTGTGTACGAGATTCCTTTGAGTAAAAGGCTCCGCAATTTAAAGTTTGAAAACCACTGACCTGGTCCAACCATGTCGTTTCAGATGAGAAAGTGATGCTTGGAGAGTGAGTTTCCAAGGATAAACGAAAAGCCTGTTTTCTCAGATTAAATGCTTTGAAATTGGCACGCAGTGCTCACCACGCCTCCCCGTGTGCCTCGCTCCCCCACAGTACAAGGATGTGGGCAGTAGGATATTACTTCCCTCTTGTCTCTTTTCCCTGATTGCAATGCTCTCTCCTCTCCTCCAAGTCTAGCTGGCAGCTTGGGAACAATTTAAAGATAAATATTCCAAGTCAAATTTATTTCAGCTACACAACATCAGGGTCCTAGTGATCAGGCGAGAGCCCAAACAAAGTCTGTTCCCCACAGGAGAGACCGTCAGCATGCTTCTTGGAATATTAATTACCACAAAGGGGGTTCAGTAGTCTCCATCCATTCCATTAGTGGACCACTCCCTGTGAACAGAATGTGGGCACCTGCTTTACAGGTGGGAAACCGAGGCCGGGAGAACGTAAGTAACCTTTCTGGGTCGCCCTGCCACGTGTGTGCCAAGAACAGAACACAGGTCGTCGACTGTAGTCCTTCTGCGTGGCAAGGGCACAGGAACTCAGAAAGAAAGGTCAAGTAGCAGGCTAGAACGCAGGGAAAAAAGCAGCTAGGATACAGCTGCAAAACACTCAGCAAATACAAAGAGTTGTGCAGAATGCAGTCACCACGTCCTGCCATGTGCCTGGAGGGACATGTAAGCCTGTCCCCACCCCCCCCACCCCGGGCTCTCACTCGCTCCCCACAGCATAGGTCCACTAAGCCCTGACCAGCAAGCACCCTCCTCTCTTCTGCCCTGCAGGGAGCAGGGATCAGAGCCCCAGGGATCAGAGCCCCAGAGCTCTAAAACACAGTAAAAGGAGTCACCAAAAAAGAAGTGACATTCAAAGAAAGAACCCCCTGAAGTTGGCAAACAGACATCAAGAGGGGGCTGCAAACAGGAGTAACAGCACGAGAGAGCCAGCATTCCAGGAATCCGAATGCAGGCCAAAGAGAAAAACCCACAAGCACAGCCTTCCCACCCTGGACTTCCCCCAAGGGTCTCAGGCCAGGCCACTGCAGCCAGAGCCACCCCATCCACCACTGTAGGCGCCAGCCACACGTGGCTACTGAGCACTGGGAAAGTGGCTAGTCTGGACCAAAGGTGTGTAAAGGTAAAAGGGCATGTAACAGCTTTGTTACATGTTGAAATGATAATATTTTGGATACGTTAAATAAAACATAAAGTTAATTTCACCTGTTTCTTTTTACTTTTTAAATGTGGCAACTAGAAAATTTTAAATTACATATGTGGCTCGCATTATACTTCTATTGGACAGGGCTGGTCTAACCCAGGGGGGTTGGCAAGCTATGTATGCTCGCTCCATTGGCCAAATCTAGCCCATTGGCTATTTTTTTAAGGTCTCAAAACCAAGAATGGTTTTTACATTTTCTAAGAGTTATATAAGTACCTACTTAAATTCCTCGATTTTTCCTGTGGGCCTGCAAAGCCTAAAATATTTACTATCTGGCCCTTTAAGAAAAAATTTGCCAATCCTTTGTCTAGACTCTAGAAACAATCAGATATTCACTCCAATGACACAAGGAGCAGGGGGCAGGTTTGGGATTTGTGTGTGTGTGTGATTCTTGCACGTTTATTTTTTTAACTGAGGTAAAATTCACATCACATAAAATTAACCACTTTAAAATGCATAATTCAGTGGCATTTAGTAATTTCCTCATGTTATACAAACAGCATCTCTAATTCTAAAACATTTCATCACCCCAAAACAGAACCCCAACCCCATCAGCAGGCACTCCCCATTCCCCCCTTACCAGAACCTTGGCAACCACTAACTTGCTTTCTGTTTTTACAGATTTACCTGTTGTAGACAGTTCATATAAATGGAATCATACAGTATGTGACCTTTTGAGTCTGATTCTTTTCACTTAATATCATGTTTTTGAGGGTCAATCATGTTGTAGCATGTCTCAGTACTTCATTCCTTTTTATGACTGAATGATATTCCATTGTATGGATAGACCACAATTTGTTTATCTATTCATCCACTGATCAATATTTGGGTTGCTGCTACTTTTTAGCTATTGTGAATAGCGCTGTTATAAACATATGCATAAAACTATTTGTTTGAATACCTGTTTTCAATTCTTTTGGGTATATGCTAGCAATGGAATCACTGAGTCATACGCTAATTGTTCTGATGAACTGCCAAACTGACTTCCACAGCGGCTGTACCATTTTACATTCCCATGAGCAATGCACAAGGGCTCCAATTTCTCCACATCTTCACCACACTTACTACTTCCCCTTTTCTACTAAAGCCATCCTAGTGGGTGTGAAGTGGTACCTCATTATGGTTTCAATTTGCATTTCCCTAATGACTAATGACGCTGACCATCTTTTCATGTGCTTGTTGGCCATTTGTAAGGTCTGGAACTTCTGACACACCCCTTGCCAAACTATCTACCAATCTGTGAATAATCACAAATCTTCTAAAAAGGGTTGGCATGGAATTTTCCCATTGTTTCTGAGATAAACGTTAAGTCAAATAAAGAAGTTCCATACCATGGAACTTCTAAGAAAGCCACAGGAACAAAGGGAAATGATGAAATGATTGACCGAAATGACTGATGAAATGATTCACAGAGACCAACTCCTGGCCCACCCACCTCTATGTCTGGGATTCCTACCCCAAGGCTCCCGCAGTCCCAGCAGTGGAGTATGGACACAGCAAGGGGCAGAATTAGACCAGGAGGGCTGAGGGGGGACAAAGAAGGATTGGAAGAGCTGGGAAAGATCATGAGCAACCTGCTCATTCTCCAGGAGGGAGAAACAACCCAGCCAAGGCCCCACAACAAAACAGTGCTAGACCAGGGACTAGAACTGAAGTTTGGTGACTCCTTCCACAAAAAGTGATTCCTAATGGTGCACGAGTCAGCAGGAGAATAAGACATCATGTCAGGTCAATACCCACCAGGAACCCAGGCTGGGACGAGGACCTGGAAGCCAAGAACCCTAGTTCCAGACCTGCTGCTCTGCTCCCTCGCTTCTCATTTCACTCCACACGGCCTCCTGAGTGACTCCATTCACTCCCATGACATCAGAATTCCCACCTGGCCCCCACGCCTCCTCCAGCTCTAACCGCCTACTGCCTTAGGACCAAATTGGACCTCCACCTCCTCGAAGTCAAATTTACCACACTATTTTTACTCCTCCACGCTCCCTCAAATCTGCCCCAAATCTGCTATTCTCAACTGCCGTTAAAGGTACTTTTATCCACCCAGGTTTCCTCAATCCCCACTCCGATCAACTGCCAATATCCTGTCCCTAGTGTCTGACGACTCCTTTCCCTCCTGGCCAGCAGTGACCTGGAGAAGACCTTTACTGACATTTAACTGGACTTCTTCAAGAGCACCTATTAGAACTTCTGCCTTTAGCCAGAATTATCTTCCTAAAACACAAATCCAATGGATTAAAAAGCTAAGCACAGGAAATTCCCTGGAGGTCCAGTGGTTAGGACTCCACGCTTTCACTGCCAAGGGCCTGGGTTCGATCCCTGGTCGGGGAACTAAGGTCCCACAAGCCATGAGGTGCAGCCAAAAAACAAACGAACAAGCAAAGCTAAGCATAAAAATAACTATAAAAGAACTAAGAAAAACATCAGAGACTATTTTATAACGTTGGAAAGAAAACCTTCATAAGAATGAGATTAAAACTACAAACTATAAAGGAAAACATGGAAATTAAACTTTCATATTTAAAACTACCACATGAAAAAGAGAAATGACCATACAATTAAAGACAATGTATGACAGGTGCCAGATTAACATCTAGAGCAGGAGTCGGCAAACCATGGCTCACAGGCCAATCCTGCCAGCTACCTATTTTTGTAAATAAAGTTTCACTGGAAAGAGCCATACCCCTTAGTGCATGTTTTGTATACAGCAACTTCACACATCGGCTTTTGTGCTACAGTGGCAAAGCTACATAGTAGCCACTAAGATCTTATGGCCCACAAGGCTGAAGTATTTACTATCTGACCTTTTACAGGAAAAGTTTGTGGACCGCTGGTCTAGAGTATATACAGAAAGCTCCTACAAATCAGTGGGGGGGGGGGGGCCCTAACCCTATAGAAAAACGGGCAAATAATATGAAAATCCACGAAAGAACAAAATATATTCAATAAATATTACTAAAAGAGGCTTAACCTCACTGGAAACTAGGGAAATTATTAAAGAATTAAATCATTTTATAATACCCAATCCTGGCAATGATATGATACAGCCTTTTGTGGAAGACAATTTGGTGATTATCTGTAGGAAAAAAAAAAAATTTTAATGCACTTGATGTCAACCTAGCCATTCTATTTTTAGGTATCTGCCCCCAGAGAAATACTTGCATTCGTGCGCGCACGCACATGCATTCTCGCTCTCTCTCACACACACACACACTCTCTCTCACACACACACACACACACACACACACACACACCCAAAAGCAGTTAGAAAGCTGTTCGTTGAGGCATTCACTGTCTATAATGACAAAAGCTGGAAGTACCCTTGCTGTCCACCAATAAGGGAATGGTTAAACTATGGTACATCCCTGATGGTACAATATGCAAAACACCCCTGATGGTACAATGCGCAAAAAACAAGTTTGGTATATTGATATGTATTACCATGAAAACGGCTATACAACATCATTAAGCAGAAAAAACAATATACTTCAGAGCAAAAACGCACATACAGTTTAGGTTTAAATAGGTTTTTTAACTGTACTTGAGTCTGCATGTATGCAGAGAAATGCACAGGGGAAAGACTAAAGGATAAATGCCTTAAAGAGGAGGTGGCCTCAATGATCACTGATCTATCTTCCAGCCTTGATGGTCTAAAATAAGCTCAGGGCGGGAGGGGCAACAGGAAGCAGGGGCTTGAAGGAGACTGATGGGAACCGATTGGCTGAGGTTTTCTACTGGAGCCATGAGGATGAGAGTAAGAGGCTGGGGGAGGGCCGGATGCAGGCAGCAGCAGCTAAGGCTGCTGGCAACAGCCCTGAGTCTCCCTCCTTCTCTCTTCAAGAACAGTTTCTTCCTGAAAGATCCCAGGAGGTAGAAGGCTGGCCTAATCTCTCCCAGCACAAATAACCCCACTCATTTCAGAAACGACCAATTCCCCTTGTGCCCTGGAGGGCCCAGGCCTATTTCAAAACCCACAATTCAACTGTGAATACAGTGCAAGATTAAGGTACTTTTAAATTTGTGACGTCCCCCTCCCCACCAAATCCAATTAATAATCAGCATTTTAAAAACAGATTCAATTCAAATATGCAGATTCCATTCCAATTCATCTAAGTTTAAGAATCGGAAAACAAGCCCTATGAGGTGTAAACACCCAATTTAGGCAGCTGCCTGGAATAGCCAGACAACTCTCTCAGAATAACCCTTGCCAAGCCAGAAACTTCCTAAATCCAAGTTTACTATTCTGTAGGTGCTTCTTGTTCATTTGTTTTTTAAACTGCAAGAAGAAAAAGTTTCATACGATGTCATGCCTTGCTTTTCACAACAGCCTAGTGAGGCAGGAGAGCCAGGGATCCCTGCTCCCAATTTACAGAGAAGGAAAATAAACTGTATCGAGGAAATGGGACTTGTTCAAGGTCACGCAGCTACAAGTGACAGCCAAGCCTAGAAGTTCGGTCCCCTGACTCCTGGTCCAGGACCCTCACGGCCACATGAACTGCTTCCCAGGGCAAGGCGTCCAGGGGAGAGGAGGGCATCTCCCTCAGAAGCCCACCACAGCCCGGCACACCACCAGGACACGGACCCTGCCGTCCTAACGCTCTGACTCCGCAGCCCTGGGTGCCGGGTGAAGCTCTGGGTCTCGGGTACCAGAAGTTTCTTTCTGGCCCCTGGGGAAGGCAGCCGGTCCCAGGCCGTCACCCCTGCCCCGCCACCGACTCGGCCGGCCGTGTAAACACTTCGCAGCAAGAGAAACGGCCAGGCCGGTCCGCTCCGAAGCAGCGTGTCGGTGGAAGGAGCGCCCACGACGAAGTCAGCTGGGCTGGAACGGGAAAGGGCTCCCGGCCTCGCGCAGGGGGACCAGGGAAAGCTCGTGGCGGTTGGGGAGACGGAGGCTGGGGAGAGGCCGGGGGGGGGGGGGGCGGGCCCGGCCGGGAAAGCGGGAGTGGCCGCGCGGAGCCGCAGAGCCCAGCTCCGGAAGGGCCGGCCGGGCCCAGGACCCGCGCCGGGGGCACGCGGGACGGTCCGGCGCCGCGCCGTGGGCGGGTTTCCGCCGCCAAAGCGTGCGAAGCCCCCCAGGGACGAGGGACGGAGACGCGGCCGGGAGCGGCGACCCTGGGGGCGGGGAGGCCGTGCTAGCCTCTCCCCCGCCGGCGGCCCCGGGTCGCGGCCCAGAGCGAGACCCGGACCCAGGCCGCCCCCGCCCGGTGGCCGCCGGAGGGAGAGGGCGCGGAGCCGGGCGGCCGAGTGTGGCCCCGCGCTTTGTTCCCGCGCTCGGCCGGGCGCCTCGAGCCGCCGAAACGCATGAGTCACCGGGCGGCGAGCGGAGGGCGCCGCTCCGTCCCGCGGGCGCCGCTTTGTCCGCCCCGCCCGCGCCGCCCGCTCACCTGCGTCAGGTCCTCGTCGTTGAGCAGATGCGACTCGCGGGGCTTGAAGCAGTTCTGACACTTGCTCTTGTTAAAGATGTTGGCCTGGAATTTCCTGCACGGGTTCTCCTTGGCCGCCGACATGGCCGGGAACGGGCTCAGGCCGGGCGCCGCCGCATCCCCGGCCGCCGCCTCCAGCCGCGCACGCAGGCCGGCGCCTCACAGAGCGCGCGGCCCCCGCCGCCCGCCCGCGCCGCCGCCGCCGCCGCCGCCCGCCGGTCCCGGGCCCATGGACGCGGCCTCGCGCGCCCACTCCCGCTCCCGCCGCCGCCCCGCCGATCCCCGCGCTCGGTGCCCGCGCCGCCCTCAGCCGCAGCGAAGGGGAGCGGAACGCCGGGCGCACTCCAGGACGGCAGGCGCGAGCGAGGGAGCGACAGGCCAGCGCGCGGGGCGTGGCGGGGCGCGGGGCGGGGCCGCTTCCCGGCGCGATCGGCGGCCCGGCGGGCCAATGGCAGCGACGCGTCCCGGCTAACAAAGAAACGCCCTGGCCAATGGGAGCCGGGGGTGGGACAAAAGGCGGCCAGGCGCAAGGTAACTTGTGTAGGCGAAGTAAGGCGGGGCGTGGTGGGGCGTTCAGGCTTGGTGGACGGGCGCGCGGCCGCCGGTCCTGACAGCTGCGTGGGCGGGGCCTGCGGGCGGGGGGCGCGGCCTGCGAGAGGGGCGGGGCATGAAGGCGGGGCGGGCCCTGCAGGCGGGGGCGGGGACGGGGGCGGGGACGGGGACGGCGGGCTGGCTCTGCAAACAGCTCCTGCAACCTCGCGGTCCCGCGCCCACGCGGAGACGATTAGTTTGACACCCACTATGCGCCGGCCCCGCGTGGCGGTCAGCAAGGCTACATACTGTTCCAAGTACTTGATATGCATGAGCTCAGTGAAAGCTCACAGCCTCCCCATCCCCATCCCCATCTTATGAGGGCGGACACTGAGGCGCAGAGAAGTTAAGGAGAGGGACGTAGGGTTTGGGAGGCGGCGGGGGTGGGGGGTGACTTGGAGATGTCAGCCCGGAAGAGCTGTCAGTTCTATTGCAGGAGATTAGTAAGGGCTGACGCAGTGCCAGGTACTGAGCCAGGCATTCCGGTCCCCACTACGTGCTTGAGGAAAATAAGGCTCCGATGTGTGCGTGTGCGGGGTCTACTAGGCGGGCCAACTGTCACTGCAATCGTCCACTGCCCAGTCTCCTGGCCAGAAGACCACTTGGAGAAGACTGTAAAGGGGGCGCAGGCAGAAGGCTCAGCAGCCAAGAGAGGGGGCTCCTTGGGGAAATTAGGGGCGGCCTCAGGGAGGAGGGGAAATTCAAGCAGAAGGTGAGAGGTCGAGAGGGGCTGGGGTGGAGGTAGCAGAGGAAGGAGCAGGACGGATAAGGCTGAGGGGTTCCCGAGGGCCAGGGCACCCCACGCCTCGGGTTCCAAGCTCGGGCGCGTGTAAAGGTCAACCTGCTGGCAGCCAGGAGTCTACCATGGGAGTTTCCAAACGGGGGGTGAGCCAACTCAGCCCTCACAGAGGAGGTGACACTGAAGCATGTGTCAGTGGCAGCGACAGCAGCTGTTGCTAAGGGAATGGAAGGTTTTAGGAGAATCAGCAACTGCTTCCAGGGCTGTGTACTTTTCCATTGAGCATCCGGTGAACGGCCCGGGGAGGTGAATTTCAAGTCAGTGTAAGAAAATACTTTCCTCCCAAGACAGCTGAAGAAAGGTGGATCAAAATCCTGTGGCCACCTAAGGGGGAAGGCCAGCTCTTGACCTGGGGCGAGTGCCTTCACCTGCCTGCTGCCTCAGTTACCTCATCTACAAAATTGGCATGATTATGTGTTTGTTGTTAGCATTACATGATATAATGCCTATCAAATATTTAGCATAATGTGCCAAAATGTTAATTGGTCAATCCAAGCAAAAGGTGTTTATTGTCCTATCCTTGCAACTTTTCTGTTGGTTCAAATTTTTACAAAATAAAAAAGTGTGTGTGTGGTGGGGAACACAGACAATTGCACAGAATACTCAGAAACTGACACCAATGGTGGCCTCTGGGGAGGGAGCTGGGTGGTGAGAGGTGACCTACTTTTAATTTTCACTGTGAGCCCTTTTGTTTCTTTGGATTTGATATTGTGTGCATGTATAACTTGTTTTAAAATAACTTTTTAAAGTCCTACCCATGCCTCAAGGCCAACTCAAAGGCCCCTTCCCTTAAGAAAATCCTTGGGGAACTTCCCTGCAGGTCCAGTGGTTAAGACTCCACGCTTCCACTGCAGGGGCCATGGGTTCAATCCCTAGTCGGGGAACTAAGATCCCGCATGCCACATGGGGCTGCCAAATAAATAAATAATAAAAAGAAAAAAAAATGCTTGGCATATTCCGCTCAAGTCAGCGGACACATCCAGTGCCTGCCTTGAATGGCAAGGGTCTGCAGCTGGGGGCATAAAGAGGCATTTGAATTGGGCCTGCCTGGGAGGAGCTCACACTTGAGCAAGTGGAGATAAATAAGAACAGAGGGCAGACGGACAAATTCAATCCGGGGTGTTGTGAGGGTCCAGGCAAGGGCACCCAGCTCTGTCTGCGGCTTCAGGGAGGGCTCCTTGGTGGAGGCAGTGCCGGGCTGAGACCTGAGCTGAATAAGAACCAGCCAGGAGAAGGCAGAGGGAAGGCACTCCAGACAGAAGTAGCACAGAGAGGTGAGAGTGATGAGGAAGAGTAAACAGATGGTGCTCGCACAGGTTTAGCCCTCGCTGAATGAATACCTATTATGGTAGATTAAAGGTCAACCTCTTCAGGGAGAGGTGTTGGTGTTTATCATTATTATTGTTGTTTTGTCTCCATTTTACAGAAAACACACGAGGCTCAGGGCGTTTAAAGAAGCTGCCTGTGGTCACAACATGCACTCCCCAAGTGAGGATTCAAGCCCACACAGACAGACCCCAGAGCTGCCTGGGCAGTAGGGAACCATCAAGTGAAGTCTTTAGATTGAACACTGAAGAAGGGCTGTTGGCCTGGAGAACGAAGCAGAGGTGGAGACTGGAAACATGACTGATTGGGAAACTATTCCGACAGGCCACGGAGCAGCGAAGGTAGAGGCTTGAGTTAGGACAGAGTCAGTGGGAGACTTCGGGAAATATTCAGGAGGGACAGGTGGACTTAACCCTTCCAAGTGCTGCTCTCCAGACATGACCAGACTGTGGCACCGTCCGAGCAGGGCTGGGTCGTGGTTCCGGCTGCATTTCCACGCCTGCTTCACTGCCTGGCATGTGGTAGGCACTCACAAAGCGTGAACCAACGAAAACGGACCGTTCTGTCTCGTATTGTTGTCTCTCCCCCACCAGAGTATAAAACCCACGCGAACAGGGCATCTTACAGCCTTGGTTTCTGTCTCCGGGATCCTAGAACAGCACTTGGGACAAGGTCAAATACTGCACATGAACACAGAAACATTCATTGGGCTGTACACTTATGATCTGTTCACTGCAGACATCTCTGTGGATAATGTAAAGCTCAAATAGGCAATAAACAGGCAAGCAAGCAAAGCTCTCTCACCTGGGCTCCAAATGCAGGCAAGTCCTGCTCTGCGCACCTGACAGCATCCTGTAAGGAGCGGGACTTGTGCGTGCACACGTGTGCGTATCCACTCTTAGACCCAGCTATGGAACCCCCATGTGGACACACTCACAGAGGTAACTGCTCTGACCTCGGTCACCGTGGGTCAGTCTACTCTGCCCTTGAACCGCATGTGAGTGGAATGTGCACTGTGTCTGGCTTTCTCACTCGACTGTGGGTCTGTGGACCCCGTGCCGTCATGTGTGTCAGTGCCTCATGCTTTCTCACCGCTGCCTCAGAGTCCGCTGGCTGGGCGGCCCCGCAAATGTCCCCCGTCTGGGCTGTGGTGAGTAAGGCTCGGAGGGGCACCCTTTGGCCTGACTCTGGCCCACATAAGCACTTGCTTCTGTTGGGACCACCCAAGAGGGCACAGCTGGGCATTTGGTGAGCGTGTGTTTCACAGAACAGGAAACTCCCGGACAGTCCTCCAATCTGGGGGCTGGCCCTCCTCTCCCCCTTTGCTTCCTAACTTGGTAATAAGATTCACCTGGGGGATGTGTTGCTTCTCCAGCTCACGGGGCCTCCCCCGGAAATGCTGAACCAGGGCCTGTCGGCGCTCCGGAAGCCCTGGGTTGCCAGGCCTGCCTGATCTTTAAGTGAGTTTTGGAAACAGTGACGGAGCTGTGGTTCTCCAGTCTTGAGCGATTTAAAAAATACCTACTCTGGGCCCCGATTCCCAGATATTCGGATTTAATCGGCATCTGGAAAAACTCCTCGAGGGGGTTACTGTAGGGGCAGGGGCGCGGCCCACTGGTTCAGGGAGAGTGGGAGGGACAGGCCGCGGGGTCTCCAGCCTGGGAGGGCCCAGGAGGTCACATGGCTGCACGAAGCCACCCACCGACCCAGCTCGTGACCGGCCGCTGCTTTATTGCCTCTCTTGGTTGTGTGGGCTGACTGGGCCCCGGAGCGGTTCTGCTGGCCTGGCCTGGGGGTCTAGTGTGAGCACAGTGGGACGGTGCCCAGGCTCTCCCCGTAGCTCAGGGATCCCCAAAGTGCTCCAGGAGGGGGAGGCGGAAGCCAGCAGGCGTCTCAAAGTCCCTCCGCCTTCTGTGAGTCGGCACGGCTGCCCCAGCCCCGGGCACTGCCCCAGGGCCTGAGTCCCCGTGAGTTTCCGTGAGCTTCACCAGGGCCCCTTGAGACTGGCTGCCACAAAAAGCGTCTACTCATAGGTTATTGTGTGAGGACAAAATATATTCATACACGTGACGTGTCTAGTTTGATATCTGAAACAGTAACTGCTCCGAAACTTTCAGCTTTTATTATTATGCCTAGAACCTCTATGTCGGGGTTGGTGAGCTTGTATTTTAGGCTTTGCAGGCTACGTGGTCTCCGTCGCAAGTACCCCCCTCTGTTGTTGTCCCGTGGAGGCTTCATAGACAATACATAAGTACGTGGGTGAGGCTGTGTTCCAATAAAACTTTATTTACAATAACAAGCGGGGGGCCAGGTCAGCCCTCTTCCTTGGCTCCCCTCTTTTTCTGTCGGTCAGGCCTCACTGTCCTGGCCAGTCTCTCAGGAAGGTGGGTCTCCCTGGTCCTGGTCTAGCCCCTGTCTGCCATCACGTCGGCTCTCGGGGTTCCGTGGTCACGGAGCGCTGTCAGTGTGCTCTATGCTGGGTACTAGGTTCCATCACATATAATCTCACTAAACCCAACTACCATCATTCGAAGGCAGTTCTGGCAGTGCCAAGTGGTGCCTGATGGGGGTCCTTATTAACCTCCCATCCTCCAGCAGTCCCCCAAATGGACCCAAATGGACCCATTTTGGACCCAAATGGTCCAAATGCAGCTTACTAGCCCCTCCCTGATTGCCGCCTGGGGTTAGTATTACTCCCAGCTTACAGGTGAGGAAACTTGAGGCCCAGGAAGGTCGAGGACATCACTCAAGGTCATACAACCAGTAAATGGTGAGGCCTAATTCAGACATGGGCAGCATATCCATAACCACTGCTCTACTCAACCCCAGCCAAGGGCGCTGTGGGCAGGTGGGCCCCGCCCTTCCCCGGGGCTCAGGTGCGGCTGCCCTGGAAGGAGATCAGAGGATCATGGAAGCCACTTCCAGCTCTGACTCCTGCAGACACCGAATGACGACAGTCCTCAGAAATGCACTTGGAGAGAATGACAGGTACTGGACATACAAAGTCCAGCAGGAGGGCAATTTAGCCATTCTATTAAAATTTTAAGCATGCGCACCCTTTGACCTAGTGATTCCCTCTAGAAAGAGAGGTGTGGAGTTGCTCACATGCACAAAGGTATGTTACACACAAGGATGCTCAGGGCGTGACTGTTCTCAAGAGCAGAACCGTGGAGACAGGCCAGCTGGCCACCACCGGAGGATCCGATAAATAAATGATGGTTCTTTGATACAGGGGAGCACCGTGAAGCTAGTAAGGAATGAGAGGGTTGAAGTGGCCAGCCGTCCGCAACGTAAGGTGAAGTTTAAAAGCTGGTAGGAAAATGGTGTGTGTCTTGGTAGTTCCTTCCTGTCTTAAGTAGATACAGAGCCGATATACATAGTATTTGCACAGAGAAGGTCTAGAGGCGCAGACACCAAACAGTTGAAATTAACCCTGGGAGGAACAAGAACGTGGACTCTCAGTTATGCTATTGATTTATATCATGTGTGTAAATTTTTTAAAACAAACTTTTGGTTTTTATAGAGAGTCATGTGATGAAGGTTGGCGTCCCCACCCCCAGCTTCGACAATCCAGCTCAGGAAGAGCCTCGTTTCAGGCACCCTCCTCCCCTCCCCTCCCATGTTATATTAGAGCAGACCCCAAACTCATACCATTCTTCCGTAAGTACTTCAACGTGTGCAAAGATCATACACAGGCATACCTTGGAGATATTGTGGGTTTGGTTCCAGACCACTGCAATAAAATGAATATTGCAATAAAGCAAGTTGCACACACACACACACACAAAAAATACTTGAACGTGTGTCTCTAAAAGATAAGGACTATTTTTTTTTAAGGATTTTTTTTTAACATTTATTTATTTATTTGGTTGCGCTGGGTCTTAGTTGCAGCACGCAGGCTCCTCAGTTGAGGCGTGCGAACTCCCAGCTGCGGCATGCATGTGGGACCTAGTTCCCCGGCCAGGGATCAAACCTGGGCCCCCTGCATTGGGAGCACGGAGCCTTAACCACTGCACCACCAGGCAAGTCCCAAGGACTATTTTTTTAGAGCAGCCACAAACCATGATCACACCTAAAAAAATAATAATTCTTTAATATCTTATGTTCGGTAATTTCCCGTTATCTCATAAAAACGTGAGTTATTTTCATCATCATAATAATAATAAAGGTTGAAAAAGAAAAGAAAGCCAACCCAGAGGACAGACAGACTGGTACAACTCTCCTGCAGGTTTGTTTAGTGACACTTATCAAAAGCCTTAAAAATATGCTTATCTTTGACCCAGCAGTCCCAACGCATGAATTTGTTCTAGGAAAACAAGATGAAAGAGAGAGGCGGACACTGTTGGACGGGTGTGCCGCGCCTGCCACAGAGAGGCTGCTTGGAAAATATTTGTTGAATGTGAGGTTGAGCTCCAGCGTTGTTCTTTGCTGCTTTGTTTGTAAAAGGAAAAACCGAAAGCAACAGAAGTGTAAGGCATTAGGGTCCCAGCTCAATAAACGACAGCAGATCCGTCAAATGGAATGCTGTCCCTGTCATTTGAAACCAGGTTGTGGTAACGCACAATACTCCCCCTTCCCTCGAGTGTGGCTTGACTTCACGACCGGCGTCCAGAGCATGGAGCAGGAAAGCAGACAACAGTAGTTTACAGTGGAGAAGCCCAGCAGATGCTCCGCCCCTGGACACCAGCAGTGATAAATCATGTGGACGTCAGGTACCCGGATGGGATGCAGTGAGAAGGGTCTCCCCACAAAACCGTTAACCGCAGTCTCTTCGTGAGAAAAACATCAGACAAACCCAACGGACCCACGTTCTACAAGATGCCTGAGCGGTGCCCTTCAAAGTTGTCAAGGTCACAAAACAGGAGGAAAGGAAACAGCTTGGCCTGAATGCCGTATGGGGTCCTGGACAGGGTCTTGGAACAGGAAAAGGACAGTCGTGGAAAAACTTGCAAAATCCTAATACAGCCCCTAGTTTAGTTAATAATAATTTACTAATGTTGAGACTTCCCTGGTGGTCCAGTGGTTAAGAATCTACCTTCCACTGCCAGGGACACGGGTTCGATCCCTGGTTGGGGAACTAAGATCCCACATGCCACAGGGCAACTAAGCCCGTGCGTGCTAGAGCCAGCATGCCACAACTAGAGAGCCCACGTGCCACAACGAAGAGCCCATGTGCCGCAACTAAGACCCAACACAGTCAGATAAATAAGTAAATAAATTTTTTTTTAATAATAATAATAATTCACTGATGTTAATTTTTTAGTTTCGGCGAATGTGCCATGGTTAAGTAAGACATTCACGTTCAGGGAAGCTGGGTAAAGCGTGGATGGGAGCACTTTGTGCTCTCTTTGCTGCAAATCTAAATTGTTCCAAAATGTAGTAGTATTTTAAAGAGCCAGAAGGTAGATATTTCTTTTTTTTTTTAAAGGCCCCACCCCTCGGCTTCCAGGATAGTTTCCCAACCAGGGATCAAACCCAGGCCCAGGCAGTGAAAGCTCGGAGTCCTAACCATTGGACAGCCGGGGAATTCCTGAAGGTAGATATTTCTTAGCATAAGAATGTATACATGATATATTAAAGGGGAAATCTGTGTCTGGTCTCATACAGTTTTTGCTGAATGAGCCCTTTTCTGTAAAAAAATCCCTGACAAGGTGTGTGCACATACATGAACGGATGTACACGCACACACACGCAGGAGAATGAGGTCTGGGTGCACAGACTCCCAGGGCTGCAGCCCCGGGGCCAGGGGGAGAGGTGGGCTGGTGCCCACCGTCCTGAAATGGGCAGCAGCCTCACAGCTCCAGCCGGTTGTCCTACAGGACCTGGAACCAGTCCCGACGGATCTTATTCTCCCAAAGAAATCGAAATCCAGGCTGCTACCCAAATCTCTAGGACCCACTCGGCCATGGGGAGAAGGCCTCCAGGGTCACACAGCCAAGGAGAAGAGGGCTTGGGCGCCAAGAGGCAGGCAACCCGGGCGCTAGTGGGGCCGCCCCACCTTGGCACCCCTCTGCTCCTGGGCCTGGAGGACTGCCAGCTCCCCGGGGTCGGGGCTGGGGTGGGCTGCCACTTTCCCGGCCTCGGCCCTGCACACGGCCAGGCTGGGACGGAGGTGTGCTCGGGGCCCACGTGGCTGGTGCTGCCCCTCTGTTGGGCAGGTCACTGTGCCTGTGTGTGCGCGTGTGCGTGTGAGTGATGGATCCGGCATCCCCTCAGGTGTCCGTGCCTGTGCACGTCTGGGCGGGTCTGGCCGTCTTTGAGAGTGTACACAGGCATGGCCATGCTACGTACCTACATGAGTATTGGCGCGTTCGTCCGTGGGTCCACAACCGTGAGTGTGAGTGTGCGTCGTGCAGATGCGCACATGTGTGTCTCTGTTGTATGCGTGTGAGATGATCCTCTGCGTTTACGTGTCTGTGGGCAGGTGCCCTGGCTGGCTGGCCCCAATGCCTACATGTCTGTGTTTCTGTGGGACTGCCTGTGTGTTTATACCACGTGTGCACACGTGCGTGCGTGTGTGTCTGCTCTGTTTAGTTGTGTTTGCTCGTATGTCTCTTGTATGTGTGGGCGTCTCGGGTGTGTCCGTGCCTCTGTGCGAGTGTATGTTAGTGTCTGTAACTGTGTGTGTGTCCACTGAGTGTACATATGTGTGCATGTACGTGGGAGTGTTGGATACTGGAGGTCAGGGGTCAGGGTTTGGGGGTTAGGGGTCACAATCAGCACCAGCTTCTCAATTCCCTGGTTCCTGCAAGTCCCTGTAAGAAGCACATAGGTCCAAGCACCCCCGCCAGCCCCCGAGCCCCAGGCATAGGGTGAGAAGGCCAAGGGTGGGCCAGCTGCAGAGTCCAGGCCTGGAGGCCCCAGAGTCCACTCCTTTGCATCCGCTCCACACTGCAGCCACCAGCCTGCCTTGGCGTGGCTCCTGGGGGCCCCCTGCCTTTGGCCTTCGAAGAGTCTTTGATCCAAGACACAGCCCCCACAGCCCACCAAGGTACTGCCTGAAGGCCATTTGTTTACAGGTGGGCTGGGGGGGGGGCTGGGGGAGGGGTGGGGGATTGAGGCGATGGGTGAATGGGGGGGGTGAGCTGGGGTGAGTAACAGACGCAGGAAGCCTCAGAGACTTAGGCCAGAGGGACCCTTGGAGACCCTCTGGTCCAGTCCCCTGTTTTACAGATTAGGACACTGAGCCCAGAGAGGGCAAGATCCTGACCTGAGGTCACACAGCAAGTCCCCAGCAGAAGTGGCATTTCCTTCAGAGAGCTGGGTAGCACCAGGGTTCACAGCCCACAGGAGTCATTCATTCATTCAACAAACATGTTCTGAGCACCTACTGTAGCCAGGCCCTGGGGATACAGGCATGGACCAGACAGACACAACCCTTGCCCTCATGGAGCTTATACTCTAGTCACAGAGACAGACCATAAACATAGCGAAGGTTCACTTGATCCCCAAGCTCCCCTCTCTCCTCTCGGTTACTGGGCACTCACTTGAACACCCTCACTAGTACCGTCCACTGTTTCCCCTCCCCCACAGGCTGACTGAAAGCCCTGCAGTCCCTGTACGGAGCACTCAGACCACTACCCCAGCCTCCCTCGCTGCCCTGGGTCCAGCTGCTCTTCCAGAGTTCGGCTCCTCTCACTGAGTCCGAGGCTGATAAAACAGGCCCATCTGGTTGTCTTGGGTTCATGGGAAGATGCATTAGGTCACCGGGTGTTTCGTTCACTTCCCCACCACGATGGTAACCTTGGAGCTGGTGAGGAGGCAGCCGCAGGAACCCGCTTGCTCTGGGTCCAGGGGGCCTAGAAGAGAAGCTGAGGGTTCACGTCGAGAGGAGAGGCTTTGGTTCCGTCTTAGGAAGAACGTCCTCTCTAAAAACAGCAGACGGCATAGCCGTGCATCACTCGTGGAGGGGCCCCCAAGGCCCTAAGATCGGGACAGGTAAGCCCCGTCCTCAGCGGTGGGCAGAGGCCTGCTGTCTGCTCCCCAAACGCCCGACACTCCCTCCCCCAGGACCTCTGCCCCACCCCTCTCTCTGCCTGGAACGTGCTCCCGGGGCCCTTCTCACCCTCATGGGTCGGCACCTCACTCTGAAATCTCATGCCTCCCGTACCGGACGGTCCGCTCTGTGCAGACGGAGCTGTTGTGCGTCTTGCTTCCTTCTGTGCAACACCCCCTCCCCAAGTTTCCTTCTAAAACTGCCTGGGCCGTGGGAGAGGCTCCGGAGGCTCCTGGAGTGACCGGATGGCCCAGGGAGCAGGGCCCGCTGCCACCACCCGCCACGGCCTGGAGGGAGGGGTCGTGGATCCCAGGGAGCGGGAGGGGTGGGAGGTCACTGGCCCAGGTGCCTAGGGTGTGCAGTGGGCCTGGCCTGGAGGGGCCCGGCTGGTCCCAGAGCCAGCAGCTGGCGAGGCTGCGGGCACACCTCCCACGTGACAGCTCTCCCCTCAGCCTCAGGCCTCCGCTTCCTGCCCTGCCCAACCTCGGGGCTGACCTGAGGTGTGGCCTCTCCAGGGGACTGGCCTGCGGTTCAGGATGGGACCCTGCAGCTCAGAGTCACGCAGCCAAGGAAAGAGGCACAGCTGAGAGTCGTACCCACGGTGGCCTCAGCTGGGCCGCCTGGCAGCCCGAGCCCTGGGCACGCGTGTGGCTCCCTGGGTCACGGTCAGGTCACGGGGCTGCAGACCTGCCCCCTGCATGCGCTTGGCCGCGCCCCAGGCTTACATCAGCGGGCTGGACTGTGGACAGGGCAGCCTCTCCGAAGAATGCAGCTCATTGTGAGCCATCTCCCGGGATTCCTTCCCGACCGCACCCGGAGGTGAAGGTGGAGGCCGTCGGACCATCCAGGCCGAGAGGGCAGCCGGGGAGGTGCTGGGGGAAGGCCCCCCCCACCAACCAAGACGGCCTGAGCGGCTCCAGGAATGACGACCAGCACTATCTGATCTTTCCGCCACACACTGAGACTTTATAATGAGAGTGAAAAACAATCCGCGGGGCTTCCCTGGTGGCGCAGTGGTTGAGAATCCGCCTGCCAATGCAGGGGACACGGGTTCGAGCCCTGGTCCGGGAAGATCCCACATGCCGCGGAGCAACTAAGCCCATGCGCCACAGCTACTGAGCCTGTGCTCTAGAGCCCGCAAGCCACAACTACTGAGCCTGCGAGCCACAACTACTGAAGCCCGCGTGCCTAGAGCCCGTGCTCTGCAACAAGAGAGGCCACCGCCATGAGAAGCCCGCGCACCACAACGAAGAGTAGCCCCCGCTCGCCGCAACAAGAGAAAGCCCACGCGCAGCAGCGAAGACCCAGCAACAAAGACCCAACGCAGCCAAAAATAAAATACTAAATAAAATAAATTTATTTAAAAAAATAAAAATAATAAATATATTTTAAAAACCCGTGTTGTAAAATCATGTGTGTAACGCTTCCCCAACGCAGGCGTGTTCTAGCCCTTCCGACACCCCCGAGGAGGACGTGCTATCATCATGCCCCTTCTGCAGACGGGGAAGTGGAGGCCTGGGACACCTGCGCCCTTTCGCAGAGCTAGTGTACAGGGGGCCGGGACTCACAGCCCGCACAGCCCCCAGCAGACAGCTCTCGGCATCACGGGGACCCCAGATCCCGCCCAGACGGAGTGCATGGTGGGCCCAGAGAACATGGGGCTCGAGTCCCAGCACCGTCCTGCTCTTGCTGTGACCTCGGGCAAGTGACGTCCCCGTAGGTCTCACTTCCTCACCTGCAAAGGGAGGGGTCAGGATAAATGCTGATGAACCAACAGCAAGGACAGAGCTGAAAGAAGACGCTGGGTCCCCATCTGGGTGCCACGCGCATGTGAGCTACACGCCAGATCTATGTGCTTTATGGTGTGGAAGTTACGAGTTTTAAAACTGAGTAACTCTGAAAAAAGAAGCACAGGCTCTGGAGCCTGGCTTGAATCTTGCTGCTCCTTGGAGCAGCGGCCTGGGGGAGGCACCATCCCTGCCAGGCTGGGCCCCCACCTCTGGGGGGAGGGGGGAGCCCACTCCTGGACAATAGGGGCCCGCAGGGCGGGCCGGGAGTAAAGCACTGAGCAGGGGGCCTGGCCTGGAGAACGGTCCAGTGACTGGCTGTCATCAATGAGGGAAGATTTATACCACGAGCCATGAGACGCTTATTCCACATGTGTTCACTCGGCAATCCGCAGGCGGCCGCTGGGCTGGGCTGGGCTGGGCAGGCCGGCTGGCCGGAGCAGATGTTGCCAACTTGGTCTCTTGCCAGGGGCCGACAGGCCAGCTCCTTCCTCCGTCAGGACGTGACCTCCCCAAGTTGCACAGCTTGTGAGGGCCTCGACCAGGACCCTGGGCCGGCTCCTCCGGGTGCCCCAGCCCTCAATCCTCCTGGATTCTGTGTCAATAACCACGTGCCAGGAAGGATGATAACGTCTTCTTACTTGGAGATGGGGTCTTTACAGGGATCATGAGGTTAAAACGAGGTCATTGAGATGGCGCCCTAATCCAACATAACAGGTGTCCTTTTAAAAAGGGGAAATTTGGACACAGAGACAGACACGCGTCACAGAAGACGGCCGTCTGCAGTTCCGGGGGGCGAGGCCGGGACGGCTCCTCCCATCACGGCTGCAGCAGGACCAGCCTCGCGACACCTGGATGGGCTCCGGCCTCCAGACGGGGGACAGGAGGTTCTGGTGTTGAAGCCACGCAGCGTGTCGGACTTTGTAACAGCAGTCCCAGCAAACTAACACGTGTCTTCACTGAGGTATAAGTCACACGTCACAGAATTCACTCATCTAAAACGTACAATTCAGGGCTCTCCATTCTGTTCACAGATTTGTGCACCTCTCACCCTGATCGAAATTTACAGCATTTTCTTCACCCCAAAAGGAAACCCTGGACCCATTAAGCGGTCATTCCTCATCCTCTCCACACACCCCCCACGCCCGGACACTACTCATCTGCTTTCTGTCTCTATGGATTTGCCTATTGCAGACACTTCGCACATGTGGAATCATGTGCTGTGTGGCCTTCTGTGACTGGCTTCTTTCACTTAGTATAATGTGTTCAACGTTCATCCACGTGGTAGCATTGTGTCAGTGCTTCCTTTCTTTTTAAGGCTGAATGATTTTCTGTTATATGGATGGAATACATTTTATTTATCAACTCATCTCTGATGTGTAGTCTAATTTGGTTTTGGAAAGAAGACCTGAAACAAGGCAAAATGCTCACATTTGTTAAGTCCAAGGGGTGAGAACATGGATATTTGTTATGGATGTCTGAAAGGTTTCATAATTTTTTAGTGCTAATCAATATATTTTAAAACTATAGGGCTTCCCCCATCACATAAAGACACATACTGTGTGATCCCACTCACATGCAGTTCCTAGAGGAGCCAAACCCAGAGAGACAGAAAGCAGAATGGTGGGTGCCAGGGGCTGGGGAGGAGTGGTGATGGGGGAGTTGTTTAATGGGTGCAGAGTTCCAGTTTCAGAGGATGAAAAAGTTCTGGAGGTGGACGGGGCTGATGGTTGCACGATGATGCGGACGTGTTTATTAAGGCCACTGAACTGTACACTTAAAAATGGCTAAGATGGTAACTTTTATATTGTGTATATTTCACCACAATAAAAAAAAATGGGAAAAGATATATATATATATAGGACTTCCCTGGTGCTGCAGTGGATAAGAATCTGCCTGCAAATTCAGGGGACACAGGGTCGACCCCTGGTCCGGGAAGATCCCACATGCCTCGGAGCAACCAAGCCCGTGAGCCACAACTACTGAGCCTGCACTCTAGAGCCCGTGAGCCACAACTACTGAAGCCTGCGCGCCTAGAGCCCATGCTCCGCAACAAGAGAAGCCACTGCAATGAGAAGCCCGCACACCGCAACGAAGAGTAGCCCCCTCTCTCCGCAACTAGAGAAAGCCCGCGCGCAGCAACGAAGACCCAACACAGCCAAAAATAAATAAATAAAATAAAAAATTTTTTAATTTTTTTAAAAATTAAAAAAAATAAAAACTATTAAAAAAATACATATATATATATATATGTATACTGGGGACTTCCCTGGTGGCTCAGTGGGTAAGACTCTGCGCACCCAATGCAGGGGGCCCAGGTTCGATCCCTGGTCAGGGAACTAGATCCCACAGGCATGCCGCAACTAAGAGTTCGCCTGCCACAACTAAGACCCAGTGCGACCAATTAAATAAATAAATAAAATATATATACATATATAGGAAGAGGCAGAGAATGAGTCTCCAGGCATTGGAGGGAGACAATGGTTGCTGACATACTAAAGAACAGATGGGTCTAACACTTAGGAAAAAGAAAAAGGATTCCTGAACCTCTCTCCCAACGTCCTGCTTTCCTCCTGACCCCAGTGTCACAGCAACAGGGACGCTACTTAACAGCCCCGCCGTGAGCCCCGCCTGCCAGGTCCTCGGCTGCCTTCCCACAGGCCCAGACCAGGGGCAGCCCTCAGAGGAAGTGTGGATATTTTCTGAGCGTGGTGGGCTTTGACCCTGTGGGAAGGGGCCCACCAGGCTCCCAGGGCCCCGCCTGGGTCCCCAGCCACTGTGGCCTCCCCCTCCGCCACTGGAGGCCATTCCAGCCAGACCCTGGTGACCTGCCTCACACACCGACGGGGAGTTCACCCTCTTGCAAGGGGGTCATCCCACTGCCAAGCACCACTGGGCGTGCCCCATGTAAAAAGGCTCGGAGGTCTAACGGGTTTGGGGACCATGTGCAACTTATGGCATCACCAGCGTTTACTGAGCACCAAGCGTGTGCCCGGCCCTGGCTCCGGCTTCGCCTCCCTCCTCCCAGCAGCTCTGAGAGGAGGACCACAATGACCCCCTTTGAAAGACGGTGCTCAGTGGGGCAAAGATGGCTGAGGTCCCACAGCGGGCGGGGGCACTCAGGGCTTCCGTTTCCCCCACACCCATACCTCATGGCACCAGCAGCCGACGGAAGGCCCTGGGACACCCCCTAACTGATCTGGGGTCCCCACTCCCCTAACCCATGGGAGCACCCCTCAGGGCCCTCCTTGGGCAAGGCAGCCCTGGCCCTGGACCAGCTCCATCTGTCAGGCTTGCTTGACCGCAGCAGCTTTTTCTGGGTGTTCGCAGCCAGGCGTCGGAGCAGAGCGGCCGGTTTCCTTGAGCCCATTTGGATTCCATCCTGCTTGCATTTCACAGTAGGGAGACCTACATTTTTCACCCAAGGTGATGCCTTACCTGGCAAGAACTGTGCCTCGAGGGTGGAATTTTAGGCACGGAGGCTGAACTGCATCCCTAGGCCTAGGGGAGAGGCTGGGCTGGAGGTGGTGTTGTGGGGAGTGGTCCTGCACCATGGCCCCCACCCGCCAGACGGGATGAGCCCAGAAACGATGCCAGCGGGTCCCATCCTCCAGGGAGAAGGTACACTAGCGCTGCTCAGGAGGGAGCTTCAGAGGGACCCAGCTGGGGGCGGGCCCAGGGCAGCCACGCCTCCCCTCCTACACCACTTGGCATTCTTTCCTGGAAACCTTGCAAAATAAGACTGTGGCCGCCCTCTGTGGCTGGCACGTCGTGGCCTCGCTGAAATGCCGGGAGGGTGGTGCCCTGGCAGCCCGGGGCCCAGGCCGCTGCCCCCCACCTCCGGGCCCCGACAGCGCAGCTGAGCGGCCAGGCCCCTCCTCCCACCCACAGCCTCATCAGCCTGGCCTTTCTCAGGATCGCGGGACAAAGGGCGTGGGCGGTCCCGGGACTCCAAGGGATTCTGGGAATGCATCCCAGCCTCCCAGACCCCTCATCCACCCCACACTGCAGGGGAAACTGAGGCCTGGAGGGGACAGGAGCTTCCTTAGTGAAAGAGACCCTTGCTCTTGGCCTTCTCCCTGGTACCCCGGCGTACCAGCCCCAGGGGCCACGACAGGGGTTCCAGGCCCACGGAAGCCCAGCTGCTGGGGCAGAGGCCGGTGCAGATGGGGCCTCGGTGGGAGGCACCCTGTGGAGCTGACGGGCGAGGGGCCAGGAGCCACTGGCCGGGCTTCAGCCCCTGCTTGCTGGAAGGATCTCTAAGGATCCTCTCGTTCCAGCTGGGAGCCTGGAGGCCGGAGGGGTCAGGAAGTCCCATAAAAGACAGTAGCAGGAGGAGGTGAGGTCAGACCCAAGGTCACGTCACCTGGCCTGGTGAGCGGGGTCGGGCCTTGATCAGCAGAGGAGGGCGCCTCCGAGTGCACTCCTTTATCTGCTGGTTGGCTCCACGGCCCGGCCGGTCCCCTGTCCTTGCGTGTTCTTGCTCCCTGGCCAGCACGGGGAGCACGCTGAACGAACCGAGCCACGAGAACACTGAACACCGTGGCGCAGGGCCGCAGGCCGGGGCTCGTGTGGGTAAACCACCCCCTCCTTCGTCCCCCCCTTGGGGACACGGATGCCCCGGCCACATGAGGCCCACATCAAGGCGTTGGGGGAGGCAGAGAACAGCCTGGCATCAGGGGGCTGCAGGGTGCTGCTGGGGGAACCGGGGAAATTCCCTCCCGTCTCCGAGCCTCAGTTTCCTCGAGTGTGAAGTGGGCAGAGGGCAGCTGTGTGACGCCTGTTCATGCCCACAGCCCTCCCAGGGCCTGCGTCTCAAGAACGGTCACAGCCTGGCTCCCCACGACCTCCCGCGCGCGGCACACCCAGAAGAAGCACGCCTGGTGGCCCCCCAGGCTCCACCCCCCATCCCACCCCCCCGCTCCCCGCTTCCCCTCCTGCCTCCCTTTGGGGTCTCAAAGTGCCTGCTCTCTCCTGCCTCAGGGCCTTTGCACTTGCCTCCGCCAGGCCCAAACTAGTCTTTGCAGGCCGCCCTCTTTGAGCCACCTTCCCATCTGCCTGCACACCTGCCCCTCTGTCCTCGGCCCTCGGAGCTGCCCACTCATTCCCTGCCCAGCACTTGAGGCTTTGAGACCGGGACACACGATCCAGGCTGGGCTCCCCTAGGAGGCCAGAAATCCTATGAGATCCTGCTACCCATCATTGTGTCCTCATCCCCAGCCTGGTGTCCAGCGCACTGGATGTGTTCAGTGACGACCAACAAATTCTAGAGTCCATTCTGGGTTTGTAGAAGAACTAGACCGTCCCAGGGTATGGCCCCCAGGCAGATCTGGAGGGGATTCTGTCCAGGGAGGGGCCCAGCAGTGGAAATGCCTCTGTGGGCCTTGTCTGACGCCACTGCCCCTGAGTGGGAGGACCAAGGTTCCAGGGGCCTTGCACCCAGCCAGACAGGTTCCAGCCGGTTTGGCAGGATTGCTGCAGACAGAACTCAGCCCTGCAGAACGGCTGCCCCGACTCCTGTGGCCAGCTCACCTGGGGAAAGGCCTCAGTCCCCCAGGGCCCCCCCCACCCCCCACCCCGGCCCCGCCACCTTCTCTGCAGGAGCCCCAGCCCAACACCACCCACCAGGTTCCTCCCACCAGGGCTGGGGGCCAGCAATGAGCAAGAAGGGGCTGGTTCCGATTCTGTGGAATTTACAGGTCAGGAGTATCGGATTACACCTCGTGGCTTGGGCGGGTAGGGGGAGCCACCAGGGTTCTTGTGCGACCTCCTTTGGCTCTGGGGTCCCCTAGCCTGAGACAAGTTCTGAGGGCAGGTGGCTTGGGTGGAGGGGATCCGGAAAACTGTAGATGAGTGGAAGGGAAGGGAAGGAGCCCCGGTGGGCTGTGCTGGTGGGCAGGCCACGGCCGTGGGCACCTGGGCTCCCCTGCCTGCAGGAGCCCCCAGTCACCAGCTCACCGGCCATCAGGATACTGACCCGCCAACTCCCACCAGGTCTTGGCTGCTGGCTGCCCCACGCTGGGGCTGATGGGTGAGTTCCGCACTTCCCCAGGGGAGGGGTGTCACAGAGAAAGCGCTCAGGGGAGGCCTGGGTGGGCTACGCAGTGGCAATCCTTAGGGCCTTCCGAGGCCACGTAAGGCGGGGTGGTTCCCACGAAGAGTCACGCCTCCTCCCAGCCAGCACCAAGCACTCCCACGAAGCCTTTAAGGGGCGGCCAGTCCTTCCCCACGAAAGGCAGCCTCTGGCCACTGCATCTCCTCCATCCACAGAGGAAGCCAGCCCCAGGCTCCCTGAGGCCCATGGGCTCTGACCCTGGGGTACCATCATCAAGGGGCACCCGCCGTCCACATTCCCAGAGCCGGAAGCACAAACAAGCTCTGAGCCCAGGCCCTGCCACCACCTCCTAAGTAAAGAGAGCAGCAGCCCTGGCCAGGACGAGGGGATGGGGCACAGGAAGCTGCAGACGCTTGGCAGGGCCTCCAGGCACCTGGGACCTGGGAATCAGGGGGCAGCAGAGGAAGCAGGGAGTCCAGGAGGAAGAAGACCCCCTCAGACCCTTCCTGGGACCTCTACGTTGTGGGGGGGGGGGGGAGAAGGCAGACATATCACAGTTCATTAAATCACTGAACTCCACTCTGGTGAATTAAGCCAAAACAAAACAAGCAGGGGATGTACTGGGAGCATGTAGCTTGGCTCACCGAAGCCAAAGAGTAAGTGGCAAGAACCTGTCTGGCCAGAGATTTAGGAAACAACTCACGGGCAGCCTCAGGGAAGAACGTTCCCCCTCTGCTGCCATCCTTGCGTCCTTCTGTTCGAGACTCACCTTTCCGTAATAGTAAAGAGTTTCCACAAGCCAATAAGACAAACAAAATTGCAACAGAAAAGGGAGCACGAATATGACCAGACAGCCCACAGAACAGGATATACAACTGAGTCTTAAACTTTTGAAAAGATGTTCAGTCTTATTCAAAATACAAGTGCAAATTGAAAGTACAGTCCAATTCCATTTCTCACCTACGGGTTGGCAATACTGACACTATGCTGATGTTGGTGCGAGGCACAAGCCCTCACACATCGCTGGTGCGAGTGCACTTTTTTTTTTTGGCCGCTCCAGGTGGCATGTGGAATCTTAGTTCCCCCACCAGGGATCAAACACGTGCCCCCTGCAGGGCAAGCACCAAATCCTAACCACTGGACCGCCAGGGAAGTCCCATTTTTTTTATGCACATGGCTTTTGACCTAAAAACTCCCTCCTAGGAATTTATCCTGCAGGGACATTTGCACGTGTACAAATGACACTAGTACAAGGATTTTTATTGCAGGCAAGGACGCTCAGCCTCCTAGCTCAGGCTCACTCCCCTGCGGGGTCGCTGCGGCGATGTCCCCAAGACACACGGTGTGAATCTAATCACCAGAAAACACCAGACAGACCCAAAGACAGACTTTATACAAAGCAACTGTCTACAGTCATGGAAAACGAAGAAAGGCTGAGGACCGTTTCCAGGATTAAAGGAAATAGATGTGACCCTGGTTTGGGTGGGAGATGGGAGTGGGGGGAAGGGCTTTAAAGGCCGTTATTGGGCCGGTGACAAAGTTTGAATATGGACTGTATACCAGGCCTATTGGCGCTAACTTTGTGAATTCCATCACTGCGCTGTGGGGAAGAGAACGCCCTTGATCTCAGGACCCTAGGGGATTGCCCTGAAGTCATCAGGGTGAAGGACGTGCGGTCTGCAGTCTACCAGCGAGTGGCTCACAAAAACACCTCGCTAAACATGCACACGTGATACATCACTGCGTGTCATCATCACGTATGACGCATATAACGTAAAGCACAACGTGCAGCGTCGTATAACTCCACATCACCGCACAGTGTGAGTGAGAAAACAAACGTGATCAAACGCTGACCACGGTGACCCAAGGTGAAGGGTGTCACGGAAGTTCTTTTTTCACTCTTCATAATTTTCTGTAGGTTTGGAATTATTTCAGAACAGAAACTTTTAAAATAATTCGTGTCGGGACTTCCCTGGCGGTCCAGTGGTTAAGACTCCGCGCTTCCACTGCAGGGGGCACGGGTTCCAGCCCTGGCTGGGGAACTAAGGTCGCACGTGCCGCGCAAAATAACAACAACAATAATAATAATACATGTACACGACAGAGATCTCAGCCGTTCACAAGGCAGGGAAGCGGGTCTCCCGGCCCTGGGACCTGGTCCCTTAGTCCTCAGGGAGGCGCCCCGTTCACCCGCTCAACGCCTGGCCCGCAAGCAATCACGTACCCTCTTTCCCTCAACACACAGTTGTGTATCCTGGCTTTTCGTGTAACGTTATATCACGAGCATTTTCCTGTGTAACAAAAATTCCCTCCAGAACATCACTTTGAAGGACTCCCCAGCAGCCTGCCCACGACTTCCTTTTGTTGGAATTCGTGTATTTTTCACCTGCGTAAGCAACGCTCTATCCGTCCGCCTCTGCCGCGCGCGCCTCTGAGCAGGCTCTTCCGGGAGATTCTAAGCTGGGAGGACTGGGGGGGACACTGCTGGCGTTCAAAGGCATTTGGCAGGTCCTGCCTGGTGGCAGGCGTCTCGGCATTCCAGAAAGGTTATACCATCGCCACACCCACCACGCCCGCCACGCCCGCCACGCGGGGCACCTGCCCCAGGCTCCCTGGCCGAGGACTCCCTGGAAACCATTAAGACGTGAGCCAGTCCGGCACGTCCCAACTGGGCCTCGCCGTTTCCCTTGAATGCAGGGGTGCCCATTTGGGGTTCTTTCCTTCTGTGCATCGTCTGTGTCCTTGGTCTGTTTTCCGCCATCTGTTCACGGTGTTTTTCTCATCACCGTCTGTCGGTCATGAGGGCAGGCCCGGGAGGAGCAGAACAGCACGGGGAGGCCAGGGCGCTGCTTCCCTCGGGGTCCAGCTTTGGCTCTGCTGCCCACTCGGCCCCCCAGGCCTCCTCCTCCACGAGCGCCCGGGGAGCCACCGCGAAGAGGGCTTGGAAGCAGGGCCCCCTGACCGAGCGCCCCGCGGCGAGACCCTTACGGGTACAGGAGGGGAATCAGCCCTTTGTCCCGCGTGTTGGCAATCGTTCCCTCCCCAGTGCGAAGGCTTTCGGAGAGGCTGAGCGGGCGGCCCCCAGGAGGGGTGAGGAACCCGGCAGTCTAGCGCTCATGAAGCCACGTCACGGAAGGAATGTCTACCGCCGGGAACGTTCTCAGAGCCATAGAGAGAGGCCTGGCTGGCCCCGAACCAAAACCCAAATTAGTCCCAAGGAAGATTTCGCAACTTCCTCTGAGAGCAGCCTCCCAGCAGTCAGTCGGGGGTCCTGCCTGAGGGCTCCCCCAGCCCCTCCCTGCCCACCCGCATGTCTCCCCCTCCTCTGGGGGACGCGGCAGGGGCTTTACTCCCAAAGAGAGCCCCCGCCCAGGGTCTGGCAGGTGGGCCTCACCTAGGAGCCAGGTGAGGCCCCAGGAGGGAGACCGGGGCCTCTGGGCTCAGCCCGCGCCCTTCCCGTGACTCAGGAGGGGAGGCCTGGCGCCCTCGTTCCCGAGGAGTCCCCCGGTCCGCCTGAAGGGCGTCCAGCTTGGGGTGGTTTGTGGCGGCCACACTGGCCCTGACTGCCTGGCCCCTGGAGAGCTAGCAGCTGGAGCTGCATCTCGGCCCCGGGTCACCGACCCTCCCGGGTGGCCCTCCTGATGGCAGCTGCACCGTCATGGGGAAAAGCGTTTCTTAGGGGTCCCCATGCCAAGCCCCCCAGCCCTGGAGACGGGGCCGAAAGAATGCCATCAGCCTCGGACCCCAGCCCGAGAAAGCCACACGCCTCAGGCCTCCTGGGCCACGGCGCCCAGGGCTCTGGCCCGGCTCGGCCCCAGAGGACAGGAATGACCACCTCCCAGCTGGTCTGGGAGGGACCCGGCCCTGTTAGGACTCAGGCTCCAAGTAAGTTAAAAACGAGTTAAAAGGTCATGTGTAGAATTAACCTGTTATACAGTGATTCCACTTACAGGTATAAATACACCCAAAAGAAATGAGCGCAGGGACTCAAAGAGATATACAGTGATTCCACTTACAGGTATAAATACACCCAAAAGAAATGAGCGCAGGGACTCAGAGATATACAGTGATTCCACTTACAGGTATAAATACACCCAAAAGAAATGAGCGCAGGGACTCAAAGAGATACTTGTACACCCGTGTTCACAGCAGCACCAGTCAGCCGAAGATAGGAACCACCCAAGTGTCACTGACAAATGAATGGACGACAAAATGTGGTCCATCCACACAATGGAATGTTACTCAGCCTTAAAAAGGAAGGAAACTGACACCTGCTAGGACATGGATGAACCTTGAGGACGTTAGTGAAATAAGCAAGACATGGAAGGACAAACACAGTATGATTCCACTCATAGGAGGTCCCTAGAGTCCCAATCCAGAGACAGGAAGTAGAAGGGTGGGTCACAGGGGCTGGGGGAGGGGTGGGAGTGAGGGCTTAACGGGGGCAGAGTTTCAGCTTGGGAAGATGAGAAAGTTCTGGAGATGATGGTGGTGATGGCTGCACGACAACATGAATGTACTTAATGCCACTGAACTGAACACTTACAACGGTTAAAGTGGCCAAGTTTACATCATGTATATTTTACCAATAGAAAACGTCATCGTGTGCCCCAAAGGAGTTCCACCCTCGTCCTCCCTCCCCCCAACTAAGCTTCTGTGCTAAGGGCTGGGGCTTGGGGGCTGATGAGATCTTTTCCAGCCACTGTTTGTTGGACAGAGTCCTGTTGTGGACAAAAAGAATGGGATCCCTGTATTTAGGATATAGGGTCTGTCACCTGTAACACCAGTGGCTTAAACAGACAGGATCCACCTCTCCTGCACGTGGTCTGGAGGGAGGCTGTGCTGGGCTGGCGTGGAGACTCTGCTCGGCAGTCACTGGGCCCCGGCTCCTCTCTGGCCACCCCTAGGGCGTTTGTCTTGCCACGAGGCTCGAGATGGTCCACCACCACGTCCCTGTCCTTAGCAGCAGGGAGCGAAGGAGGGAGGAGGGGTGCCTTCTTCCTTCCAGGCACTGGCACCGGCCTCTATCCCAGAAGGAGAATGCAGCTGGTACGCTGTCCGCCCCCTGCCTCCTGGGAGGACGTCAGCCGCATGCCATCTCGCTGTGGCAGCCGGGGGGGGGGGGGGGGGGGGCGGTGCTGCTCAATGTCCCTTCCAGAGACGCTGCCACAAGAAGTGCCGTCAGCCGACGGCCTCCAGCTGCACCGCTGGCCTGGCCGAGGCCCCTGCTGGCCCTCCCACAGACTCCTCTGTGGGCTGGAGCCTCCCCCTGCTTGCTCAGGCCCCCTTCCCACTTACTGCAGGGGGGGTCCCTCAATGTTCCTTGCATTTCTAGCTCGTCTTGTTGCCGGCTTCCGGGAGGACACAAAGTGACATCTTTGCTCAAGGCTGCAACCCCAGCCCGTAGAAGAGAGCCTAGCATATAGCAGGCACTCGGCAAAACAGAAGCAAGGGTCAGGGGTCATAGAAGTGAGAAAAGCAGGCACTCCGCAAAATCTCCCAAGTGAACCAAGAAGGTACAGTGGATGCTGCAGAAGTGTGCGCTGACCTGAGCAGACAGCCAGGCAGCTGGGAACCAGGCGTCGCCGGCGCACCTGAGAGTGGCCTCCCCCCCACATCGGCCGGGGCCCTTGGCCAATGAACACAGGAGGGGAAGGTGAGGACCAGACTGGCTATGGCTGCAGGGGCCCCCTTCCTGCCACCTGCAGGGCGGGGTCTTCCGGAGCCCCCAGAGGGCATGGAGGGAAACAGCTGCTCCTGGCCACGCAGGCCACCCTGGCACGGGCACCAGGAGTTCCGGGCATGGGCACCGGGAGTCGTGGTCCCGGGAGCCAGGAGCAACGAGGAGGCTGCCAGGGCCCGGCGGGATGTGGTTGATTGACAGCGACCTTTTTCCTACAGCTGCTCCATCCGTGGAGATATTTTCAAGGCCCACCATGCTCCCTACGCCCCCTGCCGCTGGCCAGCAGGCGAGGAGAGGACCACAGAGCCCGCTGCAGGAGCTCGCATGGCGTGCTTCTCTGGACTCCTGTCTGCAAGCTTGTGACAAGCCTGGTCTGTAGGTGAGGTGCTCCATCACGGGCAGCGGGACAGACACGGGAGAGTTCGGGCTGAGAAGGCGAGAAGGAGGCACCAGCAGGGCAGACCTGGGGCAAAGCCCCAGGTGATTCTAGATCATTCCAGAATCATCTGGACAACCAGATGACTCCCTTCTGGAGAAACAGTGACCTTGCATGCTGACCCCTGGCCCGGGGTTGGGCAGTGCTGGTGAGCAGGTGTGTTGAGCGTTGCTGTCAGGTCAGGGAGGGGTGACCAGGCGGGGCTCTGAGGCTCCAGAGAGGAGAAAAGTGAGAGGTGGACCTCAAGGTGGGTCAGAGAAGTGGACGGGAGGGTGGGGGGTCCTGGACGGGGTGCGTGGAGTTTGCTCTTGCGGAGCAGGGGGAGGAGGACGGCCACCTGGCTTTCCATGAAGGGCCAGAGAGAATGGGATGTGGGGGAGTCAACCCAGAGAGAATGGCAGGCCAGTCTGAGGAGGGAGGCCGAGAGCGTAGCCTAAGAGTGGGGATTCCTAATGCAGAAACCAGAAATGACAGAGGGAAAGAATGACCAATCTGATTACACGAGCCTGAAACGCTTCCAAAGGCCAAACACAGGACAAAACAAACGCACAAACCCCCGTCAACAGGGCTGGAAGTGAGATGATCAACTGAGAAAATGTCAGTAACCAGTCAACCAGGACAGAAGGTTAACATCCACTAGTAAAAAGGCTGTACAAATCAGCAAGAAAAAGGCAAACAAATAGCAATTTGGAAAAGGACACCAAGAGGTGACGTGCACAAGTGCCACCAGCTGTCAGACACACACGAGAGCACACATGACCCGGGAGCAAAGAAGCAGGAAACAAAAGGACAAGATGCCACGGGCCCACCAGGTTGGCACAGACTGAAAGGCAAACTCGGACATCACCAGGGATGTGGGGAGAGAGCCCTGGGGGGAAAGCATCACGGTGCAGAGCTCTCGGTGGGCACTGGCACACCTACCAAGCTACAGGATCCGCACGCGTGCTCCCCTTTGTCCAAGATGCCCACTGTGAGAAGCAGCCCGGGAGGAGTATCTGCCCTGCTGTGCCAAGGTCCACACACGCGGCCTTCGGTCAAGTTGGTAACAATTCAGACTTCTAACAAAAGGAGAATAAATGATAGTATGTTCACAATATGGGAAACCGCATAGCAGCTACGAACTATGAGGTGGATCTATGTGGACTCCTCCTTTCCCCCCTTCTCCCCTCCCCCTCCTCTTCCCCCTTCCCCTCCCCCGCTTCCTTCTCTCTCTTACTCTCTCGTTAAGCCAGTTTGAGTTGATTTCCTTCACTTGCAACCAAAAGAACCCTGATTACCACTCAGATTGCAATGGTAATAACTACCTTAGGCAATTATTATAAAGGGACCTAACGTGTATAGTAGAGCCGTGCATAGGATGCGTACTACACGGGGTTTCCTGACACTGCCCCGGCCCCATGACCCAGAGGCAAGCTGGGCCTCTCAGGTCGGGGGCTGGGAAGGACCGCAGGTGTTGTTTGTGGGGGGGGGGGTCTAGGCTGCCTGCCTAGACACATACCATCCACCCCCGCCACCTTGCACTGGCCACGGCACCCCAAGTGCCACAGCGACGTCCACTCTCTTGAGTGAAGCTCCTTTTCAAAGCTGACCCACGTTGGGACTTCCCTGGCGGTCCAGTGGTTAAGACTCTGAGCTTCCACTGCAGGTGGTGCGGGTTCGATCCCTGGTCGGGGAACTAAGATCTGCATGCCATGCGGTTCAGCAAAAAAAAAAAAAAAAAGCTGACCCACACGCCAGGGAGCACCCAGCCCTTTCCACCGAAAGTTCCACACGGGTCGTAATGCCACTTATCGAGACCCCACCACGTGCTGAGCCTGCTTTGTGTTACATCTGCCAAACTAGGTCACCTCCCTCCTCTGGAGGAATTCTCTGTAAGTTCTCTGTAAGTTCAACCAACTCTCTGTAAGTTCAACCCACACGCAGACATTTGCACAAATCGTAATTATACAGCTCACTGAATCTGAAAAGTGACCACACTTGTGGGACTACAGCCCAGAGCCCCCTTCGCCCCACCTACTGCCTTTCCCAAGGGTCATGGCCGTCCTGATTTCCCACCCGCAGATCGGTTTTGCCTGATTTTGAACTTCATGTTCAGAATGAAATCATACAGCCGATAGTCGTCCGTATCCAGTGTCTTCTCTTGGACGTCATGCCTGCAAGAGGTGTGTTTCCGTGAGCAGCAGACGTTCAGTGACGTCGTGCCCGCCGGGTGAAGACACACAACTGATCCATTTTACTGCTCGTGGACATTTGGCTGTTTCCAGGGTTTTTCCCACTATTATGAACAGTGCTGCTCTGGCACTTTGATTCTCTGTCACTGTCATTCATTAGATGGAGATGGTAAAGCCCACAGAGGGAGAGACTGGATTGTGTCCACTTTCGTTTCCCCCTTTTCTGTGCAGAATCAGGAAGTCCCTGGGCGTTACCTGTCCCCGCTCTGGCCCTAGGTTAGAAGGTGGAATTCTCTGATTGTCTTAAGCAGGCCTGGGCTGCAGGGTTGGTGTAGTTTTCTCAGTGATATAAACAGTCACCTGCTCCTTCTGGTCAAGTCTCTGTGAGCAGGATCAGGTGGCCCTGGTGAAGGAGAGACTGGGAAGAGAGAACCCTGTTTCACTTTGGATCAAAACTGTAGACGTGTGGTAACATCTATACTAGTTAGAAGCAGCAGAGACCTGGGAAATAGTGACTTAGATAAAATAGAGGTTTATTCTCACAGGTCAAAGAAGTCAGGGACTCCCAGGACAGGTATGATAACTCTAGAGCATCATCGGGAACCCCCAATCCTCTTTCTGTTCTGCCATATTTAGAGTTTGGTTCCATCCTCAAGGTCACAAAATGGCCTCTGGAGTGCCAGCCATCATGTATATGTTCCAGGCAGGCAGAAAAAGGAAGAAAATAAGAGGAACACACACGAGCTCTTTAGGAGCTTTATTGGAAGTCCTACCCAACAACTTCTGCTTGTATGTCATTAGCCAACCTGTTTTTTAGGGAAGTGGGAAAGGCGGTCTTAGCTGCTCACCCGGTCACCTTGAGAGAAGGGGAGATTAGATATTGGGCAGGCAATGAGCAGGTTCTTGCTCAACAGCCAAGCCCAGTTTCCTTCTGCCTTATTTGGGATATTAAGAGACAAGGGACTTTCCAATGCCAGCCATTGCTAGAAGCAAGTGAGTTTGATTCCTAAAACAAAGTGCTTTAAACGGGCTTTGCCTATGAAGGTTCTCCTCCTTCATTAGAGCCACGCGGTGCTCCCTCGGGAAGGGGCATGGCCTCTCCTCGAGAACGGTAGGTAAACATCAGAGCCTATTAACCACAGGTGCTTTCCGAGATAAGCAATAAGGAAGGTTCTATTACAGGGTCACATCAGGTGGGCTCAAGCTCTGTGGGGGGAGATTTATGCCCTCATCCTCGGCTGATTCTGGAAGGAGCCCACCGACAGGTATTGGTGTGAGTGGTTTATTCAGGAGAAGCCCCACCCCAGCTGGATGCTGCAGGTGGCTCAGGGCACAAATTCCATCTCGGGGAAGTAGGTGGGACCTGGGCTTTCAACTCCAGCCCTCGTCGGTCACTAGCTGAGGGCCCCGGAACAGGGGTGGATGAGGGGTCACCCACAGTTCAGCGGCTCCGCCCCAGGAGCCCAGGCCAGGGTGCAGGAGTGAGCCCTGCAAGTGAGCACACACGGCAGCTCGGGCAGTGCATGGGTCTGACGAAAGGGACCTGGCGGGGTGTGGGCGAGCGTTAACAACATCCACGGCTCCCCTGAGAGGGCCGGTGGGGAAACTGAGGCCCAAGGAAGGAACGTGGCCTGTTCAAGTGTCAGAGCTGGGAGGCTGCCCCTGACCTGAATGTCACCGAAGACCCAGGCTAGTGCCAGAGCGTACATCCCTCGCTTGCTTATGCCTGATGTATGCAAAGCCCGAGCTGGCCCTCCAGATGGGGGTGTCTGCCCCAGGTGCTCCTCCCAGGATGAGCCTCAGACTCACCTGGTCACTGTCCCCCACGATGTCGCCAGGAAGCAGGCAATCTAAGAAGTAACCAGAGCGTCTGTGTGTGTAAACTCGGGGCCTCCCGAAGAGAGGGCTTGCGGAAAGGCGCGTGACGAGGGCTGCCAAGGGGCTCCAGGAGGAGACGGGCTGGAGAGGTCTGCGGGCGGACCCCGGCGGTAAACAGGCCAGAACCAGCTCCTCCTTGGAATGAAGGAGGTGACTCATCACTGACGCAGCCTGTGGTCAAGAAGATGTCGCTGACAGAGGGCTCGAAAGGCTGTGGGTCCCATCACAGCAGAGATGGGGGCTGCAGGCAGCCGGCCTGAGCATAGGCACGCAGAGCTGGAGCCCCCACAAATCCCAGCTTTACTGGACTTTACCACTGATCGGCTGTGTGACCTTAGGCAAGTTAATGAACCTCTCTGGGCCTCCATTTCCTTAGAATGGAGGGCTGGGGAGGATTCAGTGAGTTACTGAAATGCTACTTGGCACACAGCAGACTCCCACAGGGATGACGACAGTGGTGGTGATGGTTCAAGTAGGACAGGACTGCCTGGAGTGGAGGCCCTTCCTTCCTGGCTGTGGGAAAGGCTCACTGTCGCCTCCATCGAAACGTCCTCCACCTGGGTCCTGTCCTGCCTCACGAAGGGGTTGAACCCAGATTCCTGGGCTCCAGAAGCCACGTTCTTAACACAGCCCTCCTGCCAGGAGCACATGCCTCGACGGCCCTCCCTACAGGGCCCTCATGCAGCAGCTAGTGCTGTTATTTGCTCTGTTGTTGTCTGGGTGGATGCAAGGCTCTGTAGAGTCAAGGCAGCCTGGCGAACACCATTCCTTCAGGTGCATCAACACTGCTGGGCCACCAAGGTCCTCCAAGAACCACCCCCCATTCTCTGCCTGTCATAGTATCCCTCACCAATGGTCTTTTAGTCTCTACTTGCATACCTCTAGGGACACGGGGCTCACCACCTCTCAAGGTCATTTCCCTAGTCATTTGAAAGCTTGTCTCTGTCCTGAGCCAACATCTGCCTCTCCACTGGGCTGGCTTTGCTTTCCAGGAGGCAGTGAAAATCCTGCTGGCGTGCGAGAGCAGAGGCCCAGGCAGTGCGACCGCTAAGTGGTCAGTGCCTGTCCCCCAGCTGGTCTCGGACTGCTGGGCTGTGGACAGACCAGGCACAGCAGATCTTCACGTCTTCTCCCTCATTCTCTGCCCCTGAACGCACCAGGCAGCTTGGAAGCCTTTATGTGTCACGTGAACACCGTTACATAAATGTTACGTGTGCACGATTTTAAGGATCATAAGCGATGAGGTTTCAAGGTGAGAAGATTCTTTGTCTTTTTTCTGGAGAAGCTATTTGAACGCGGTGCCTTTTTAGGAAGAAGAGTGGCAGGCGGAGGCGGCTCTGTCTCAGAAACCTCAGCTCAGCCGGGCGCCTGCAGGATGAATCAGCTGCAAATCCGGGTATGCTCTCCCAGCTCGGGTGTGGAACGCACGTTGCAGACACAGGCCACACCTGATGCCAGAGCGTGTGCTCGTTCTACGACGGGGGCACCCACACTTCTGGGGGCCCTTCAGAGACAGGCCCTGGGAAGACAGGTGCCTCCCACATGTACCTGCCCACAGATGCTCAGAGCAGCACAATTCACAGTAGCCAAAAGGTGGAAGCAAGCAAACGTCTGTTCACAGATGAACAAAGTGTGGTCTACACATGCAACGGAATAATATTATTCAGCTTGGAAAGAAAGGAGATTCAGACACGGGCTCCAACACGGATGAAGCTGAAGACATTTTGCTGAGTGAAACAAGCCAGGCACAAAAGGACAAGCACTGCATGATCCCACTTATGTAAGACACCTAGAGTCCCAAGCCACAGAGGCAGGAAGTGGAAGGGTGGCTCTCAGGGGCTGGGGGAGGGGTGGGGAGTGAGGGTTTAATGGGGACAGAGTTTCAGTTTGGGAAGATGAATAATTTCTGGAGATGATGGTGGTGATGGTTGTACAACAACGTGAACATTAATGCCACCGAACTGTACACTTTAAAATAGTAAATGTTACGTTACGTGTACTTTACCACAATAAGAATACTAAAACAACAAACCCTCAAAATAAAAACCAAGACCACCTGGAGAGGTTCCTCTGCTGTCGGCCCGGGTCTGTGGGCAGAGCCGCACACCTGTACAAGCTCCGTGGAGCGCAGCTCGGGCCAGTGTCACCAGGGAAACTGAGGCTGGGGGGTGGGGCTGGGCCTGGCTCGGCCGACTTTAGACTCCGCGCGCTCCTTCCAGAGCCCCGGTGTCCTTTGGCGGCCGGCCCGGAGGGAGGACGGCGGACTGGTTCCCCCCGCAGGGGCGACCCCTCTCCTCACGCAGGTGGATCAGCTGGGGGGGCCCTGACACGGGCCTCAGCATCAGGGTGGCCCGGGCGGAGCCGGCACCGCGCAACCCGGCCCCGCGGACGCCACTCTCCGGCCACACCGGCCACACCCGGGCTGCGCGGCCGCCGAACGGGCGGGGCGCCACCTGCTGGCGGAGGCGGGGGGCGCGCGGGTGCGTTCGGGGCCGGGCTTCGGGCGGGTGCGGGCGGGGTCTGTGCGGTTCCGCAGCCCAACCCGGGGGTGACAGCTACAGAACTTTATCCCTCCCAGGGGGAGGGATAAAGCCCAGAGCCCCCCTCTCCGAGCCCAGAGGCCCCCCCTCCCCGAAAGCCGGGGCCAGGAAGCTCCCCAGCTCCCGGGGGTGGGGGTGGTGGCCCCCTGCCCCACCTCTGCTCACTCCTCACAGGACGACGCCTCCCCGTGCATCTGCGTCCACGCTCCCCTCTTCCCGTGAGGACACAAGTCATCGGATCCAGTACGCCTCATCTTAACTCGATCACATCTACAAAGACACCATTTCCAAGTGAGATCACATCGCAGGCCAGGAGGATGTGAATTTGGGTGCATTCTACTGAACTCATCAGAGGCCCCTGATGCAGCCTTCCCCGACCACCACCGGGACCAGCCCCTGTCCTCCGCGCCCAGCAGGGCACATGGGCCGCTGGGTGGGGTCTGCGCCGCACTGCACTGTACCTGCTGGCTGGGAAGCATGTTCCCGCCTACACTCACCTCTACAACGATGTCCCAGCACGACTCTGGGTAGTCAGAGCCCCTGCCCCGTCCTGCCTCATCCTTATGCAGCAGGAATGGGCCACCCCTACTTTGGTATTAAAACTGCAGCAGGGGGATTTCTCTGGTGGCACAGTGGTTAAGAATCCGCCTGCCATTGCAGGGGACACGGGTTCGAGCCCTAGTCCGGGAAGATCCCACATGCCGCGGAGCAACTAGGCCTGTGTACCACAACTACTGAGCCTGCGCTCTAGAGCCCGCGAGCCACAACTACTGAGCCCAAGTGCCACAACTACTGAAGCCCGCGCACCCAGAGCCCGTGCTCCGCAACAAGAGAAGCCACCGCAGTGAGAAGTCCACGCACCACTATGAAGACCCAACGCAGCCAAAAACAAATAAATAAATTTTAAAAAACCCAGAAAACTGCAGCAGGATTTTTTTTTTTTTTTCTTATTAAGGCACCATCATGGATACCTAGACCTGGAATAGTCAAAATGGAATTCAGGATTTACAGGATGAACCCACGGAAAGAACCATCAGATCTCTGTGGTGTGGCACGCTTCATAAAGTAAATCTCAAGGCCAGCCTCTATCCAAGTCGCTTACTGTAAGGCTACAGTTTAAATGGTCAAAAGCAGCACAGAGGGACGCTGTTGTACTTGGTGTTTAATTCTTAAACAGGTGTGGGTCTCTGGCAGCCAGTCATGCCCAAAACTACATTCAAGGTGGTTTTTGCTTCAAGTGCTTATAAAGGATAGGGATGTTTGGGGCAGAGGGACGGACTTCTGCCCAAAGCAATTAACGTATAATGACCAACCGGCAAACGGGAGTGGACCACGTAAGCAGCAAAATGGAGATTGGTATATGGAAATGTGCTCCTGAGATTAGAATGTTTTCAAATGTGAGTCAAATGCAGAAAGTGCCAAATAGAAAGGTTACATCAGCACACTGTGCCACCTTTGGGAAACTGTTGACCAACCAACCCAGCCAACAGGGAGGCCTTGGGCAATCCCTCTGCCTCTTGTCATAAGAAGAAAAGCATTTATTCAAAGCAGACGACAACTGTGGTCCCAGGGAACGACAGTCATTAATATCATTCGCCTGGGTCTGTTCCTGGCCCTCCATCTTCATAAAAACCTCCCTAAATGGCGGTAAAACCCGGGTTCCCTGGCAAACAAGGCACCCTTAGGCCTCCACTGCTGGGTGTTCAGGAACTTTCCAACTCCAGGCTTTAAAAATGACACTCAAGTGTAGGTTTAAAACTTTGCCTGTATTTTGGATTACTTCTTCGGGATGGATCCCTGAAAGTGGAATTCCTAAGTCAAAGGGAAGAATAATGTTTAAGTTTCTTGATCAGAGATTTCAAACTGGTGGCCCCAGAGCCAACTTGGCTCTCAGCTGACTTTGATTTGGCCCATGCAATGTTTTTACGCATGTCAACGTTTCAGAGAAAGAAGACTTCCCATTGGAATTCAGATTTCCAGCTTATCTTGTAAAATCAGTGCTACCCAATCCATCAATGTAATATACCACATTGATAGAATGAAAGAAAAAAGCCACGCGATCATCTCAACTGACACAGAAAATGCATTTCACAAAAGCCAACACCCCTTATGATAAAACACTCACCAAATTGGGAATAGAGGAAAATTCCTAAGTGTGATAAAGGATGTTTTCGAAGAGCCCAGAGCTGACATCATACTCAATGGTGAAAGACTGAAAGCTTTCCCCCTAAGACAGAAACAAGACAAGTATGCCTGCTTTTACCACTGCTATTCAACATAGCGGTGGAATCCTTGCCAGAACAATTAGGCAAAAAAAAAAAAAAAAAAAAAAAAAAAAATAGAAAAGAAAAGAAAAGAAAGGAAGAAACAAAAGATATCCAAACTGGAAAGGAAGAAGTAAAACTATCTCTGTTCATAGATAACATGACCTTACATATAGAGAATTCAAAAAATCCACTGAGTAACTATTAGTGCTAGTAAACAAATTTAGCAAAGTTGCCAGGTACAGGATCAACACACAAAAATCAGTTGTATTTCTATACACTATGAACAGTCCAAAAAGCAGTGAACAATCCAAAAAGGAAATTAAGAAAATAATTCCACTTACAATGGCATCAAAAAGAATAACATACTTTGGAATAACTTTAACCAAGTAGGTGAAAGACTTGTACACTGAAACCTACAAAACACTGCTGAAAGAAATTAAAGAAGACCTAAATACATGGAAAGACATCTTGTGTTTATAGACTGGAAGATTTAATATTGTTAAGATGCAATACTGCCCAGAGCAATAAACAGATTCAATGAAATCTCCATCAAAATCCCAATGGCCTTTTTTTTAGAAATGGAAAAGCTGATCCTAAAATTTGTATGGAATTGCAAGGGACCCTAAACAGCCAAAACAATCCAGGGTGGGAAAAAATACTTGCAAAGGTCTAATATCAGAATACAAAAAGAACTCCTACAACTCAACAACAAAAAGGCAAATAACCCAATTTAAAAATGGGCAAAGGACCCGAATGGCTATTTCTCCAAAAATATACAAATGGCCAGCAAGCACATGAAAACGTGTAATGTCAATAAGGAAATGCAAATCAAAACCATAGTGAGGGACTTCCCTGGTGGTCCAGTGGTTAAGAATCCGCCTTCCAATGCGGGGACGCGGGTTCAATCCCTGGTCGGGGTACTAAGATCCCACATGCCGCAGGGCAACTAAGCCTGCGGGCTGCAGCTACTGAGCCTGTGCGCCTCAACTAGAGAGCACACGTGCCGCAAACTACAGAGCCCACGCACTCTGGAGCCCACAAGCCACAACTAGAAACAAGCCTGCACGCAACGAAGATCCCACGTACCGCAACTAAGACCCAACGCAGCCAAAAATCATAAATAAATAAAATAAATAAATATTTTAAAAACCATAGTGAAATACCACTTCACATCCACTAGGATGGCTATAGTTTTGGTTTTTTTAAAGGAAAATAGTAAGTGTTGGCAAGAACGTGGAGAAATCAGAACTCTTCCATCGCTAAGAATGTAAAATGGTGCAGCCACTGTGGAAAACAGTCTGACAATTCTCCAAAAAGTGAAACACAGAATTACCACATGACGCCCATTTCCACTCCTAGGTAAACACCCAAAAGGACTGAAAACAAACACTCGTACACAAGCGTTCATCGCAGCATTGTTCACAGTGGCCCAAAGGTGGAAACATCCTCAGTGCCCACGGACTGATGAATGGATGCACAAACGTGGTCCATCCACACACTGGAATATTACTCAGCCATAAAAAGGAATGAAGTGCTGATTCCTGCTTCAACGTGAATGAACCTTAAAAACATTATGCTAAGGAAAGAAGCTAGATTCAATAATCATGTGTTGTAGGTTCCATTTATATGAAATATCCAGAATAGCTAACAGAGATTTGTGGTTGCTGGGGGCTTAGGGAAGAGGGGACAGGGAGGACAGCCTGTGGGTACAGGGTCCCCTCCTGAGCTGACGGAATGTTCTGGAACTAGACTGAGGGGACAGTAGCACAACACAGGGAGTGTGCTAAACGCCACTGAATCGCACACTTGAAAATGGTTAAAATGGTGGATTTTACCTTAATACAAAATTTTAAAAGATCAGAGCTGCCCTTGTATCAATGGCTAGCTCTGTTACATTATCGACCTGGCCTCTGGGCCCCCTGCAATTTGAGACCCCACCCTTCCTTCCATCACCGCCGAGGACAGGGGAGAGAGACATTCTCACCCAGCTGGGGAGCCCCCAACCCTTTGGGGGGGCCGCAGGGGAGCCGAGGATGTGAGAAGAGCTGGGAGGAGGCGTGGGCGGCCCTGGGCACCGTCTGTCCGTAGGGACTACAGTGGTTGGAGATGGTCTGTCTGTGCTGGTCTGGGCAAGGCCACTGGCCACGTGGTGTCCAGTGCCTCATGGGACTGAGACACCGAATTTTTAACTTTATTTAATTTTAATTTTTTTTTTTGGATCCTAAAGTCAAGTGCAATTATTGGGAAATGCACACTCTTTAAACAAATATTTATTTATTTATTTGGTTGCACCGGGTCTTAGTTGTGGCATGCGGGATCTTTAGTTGCGGCATGCGGGATCCAGTTCCCTGACCAGGGATCGAACCTGGGCCCCCTGCATTGGGAGTGTGGAGTCTCAACCACTGGACCGCCAGGGAAGTCCCACTTAATTTGAATTTAAATGTAAATCTCACAAGACTCCAGCAGCCCGGTCCTGGAGAGCGCCAGCTCGGTAGGTTCCGTGTGCTGGTCCACCTGGTGGCTCCCCTTCCCCGGCCTCGGCCCAGCCCCGGCGGGAGCCAGCCCGGCCGGTGCCCCGCCCAGCCCTGCGGTCCGAGATCCTGGGGGTCAGCACACCACCATGCCCCGCCCTGAGTGGGCAGCCAGCAGATCTTCCCTTCCTACTAAATCATCACTGTTTGCCCCCGAGTCTCGCTCTCTGCGGCCAGCTAGGCATCTGGCCTCCTACACATCTGCCGCTCTCGTGGCCGGAGGAGCATTGGAAGCCGGTCAGAACGAAACCCGCAGCCTCCGCAGATGTGCTCCTCTGACATGGGCACCCGCCCGCCTTTCCTATCAGGAGCCAAGAATACTCAGGCTGCTAATTTGAACGCAAATAGTGAAGTTCTCTCTCTCTCTCTTTCTCTCTCTCTCTCTCTCTCTCTCTCTCTCTCTCTCTCGCCTCTTTGGGCACTTATTCCGCAATTTCAGTTTTCAAAAACAAAACCCTCCCGTATGCAAAGTTCGTAGATGGCTGTGGTCTCCAGGATGTTCCTCGTAAAACAAATGCGTCTTGCCTGTGGTTTTACAGTTTCATAATCATCCCACGTAGCAGTGGCACAGTTCCGACGGAAGGCTGGCACAGAGCCGCGGGTGAAGGGGCGCGAATGCGGAGTGTTTAGACCGGCAGCGAGTATAGACCAGGGTGTCTCAACGTCAGCACGATTCACACTTGGGCCGGATCATTCTTTGCTGTGAGGCTGTCCCGTGCACTGTCGGATGTCTGCTAGCGTCCCTGGCCTCCACCCCCCACACCACCCTTGAGACAAGCAAAAATGTCTCCAGACATTGTCACACATCCCCTGGCGGGGGGGCAGAACTGCGTGGGTTGTAGACAAAACCTGAGGAAAGAGGAGCGGGCCGAGTAAGACTCCGCAGTCACCCCTCTTGGGGAGGAAAAGTGCAAAGCCTCTGGACCCTAGTGAGCAAGCTGAACCCCTAGACAGTGTTGCGTGTGGGTTCCTGGCCTTAAACAGGAGAGACTCACGCCGACATTTGTCATGCATTGTTCTGCCTGTCAGGTGCTGGCAGTGTGGGGGTGAATAAACAGATAAGCTTATTATTTCATTCAACAAGCATTTATTGCCTACTATGTGCCAGGCACTGTTCTAAACACTGGTTGTATTAGTCAAAGTTCTCCAGAGAAACAGAAACAATAGAACTGATATATATATACACACACATGTATCCTACTCATATGGAAATGCAAAGAAGCTAGAATATTCAAAACAACTCTGAAAAAAGAGCAAAGTTGGAGAACTGACACCAGCTTGCTTAAAGCTACGCTAATCAAGAGAGTGTGGTATTGGTGTAGAGCAGACAACTAGGTCAGTGGAACAGAACAGAGAGTCTAGAAATAGACCCACAGATATGGACAAGTGAATTTCAACAAAGGTGCAAAGGAAATTCAGCGAAGAAAGGCTAGCCTTTCAACAAATGGTGCTGGAACAATTGAAGTCTGTATGCAAAAAAAAAACAAAAACAAACAAACTTGGATCCATATAGAAAAGTTAATAGGGGGGAGGGATAGATTGGGAGTTTGGGATTGACATGTACACACTGCTATATTTAAAACAGACAGCCAACAAGGACCTACTGTAAATAAATAAATATTAACACAAAATATTGTTAATAAACCATCACACAAAAATCAACATAATACACAAAAATCAACACAAAAGGGGTCATGGACCTAGATGTAAAGCCTAAAAGTATAAACTTCTAGAAAAATATATGAGAAAACCTTGGTTAGGCAAAGATTTCTCAGATACGACACCAAAAGCACGAACCATAAAAGAAAAAAAATGGTAAATCGATTTCATTCAAACAAAACACTTCTGCTCTTCGGTAGATGCTGTTCAAGAGAATGAGAAGACAAGCCACAGACAGGAGAAAACACTTGCAAATCAAATCTCTGATGAAAGACTTTTATGCAGAATACGTAAAGAACACTCATATCCAATAATAAGAAAATAAGGGGCTTCCCTGGTGGCGCAGTGGTTGAGAATCTGCCTGCCAGTGCAGGGGACACGGGTTTGGGCCCTGGTCTGGGAAGATCCCACATGCCGCGGAGCAGCTGGGCCCGTGCGCCACAATTACTGAGCCTGCGCGTCTAGAGCCTGTGCTCCGCAACAAGAGAGGCCGCGATAGTGAGAGGCCCGCGCACCGCGATGAAGAGTGGCCCCCGCTTGCCACAACCAGAGAAAGCCCTCGCGCAGAAACGAAGACCCAACACAGCCATAAATTAATTAATTAATTAAAAAAAAAAAAAAAAAGGCAACCCAATTTTTTAAAGTGGGCAAAAGCTTTGAACAGACACTTGATCAAAGAAGATCTACAACGGCCAGTAAGCACGTGAGAACCTGCTCAACATCATCCGTCGTTAGGGAAACGCGACTTAGACCCATAAGGAGACACGTCTGCCCCCCTATTACAATGGCTGCCACACCGAGTGCCGCTGAGGACGTGGAGGAGCGGGACTCAGAACACAGACTGTGTGACCGTCTTGGTAAATAATATGGCAGATTCTGGAAACTGTAAACATGTGCCTACAGCGTGTGATCCAGCGATTGCACTCCTAGACGTGCACCCAGGGGAAACGAAAGAACATGTCCGTGCAAAACGCGAACGCCAGGCAAATACGCAGCTCTGCTGGTAACCTCCCAAACCTGGAAATAGCTGAGGTGCCGCGAACTTGCCAGGCCGCTCCCTCTGCCTGGGATGTGCCTCCAAAGAGAAACGTGCACCTCCCTTTCCTGCCCCTCAGGCCTTCATCCAAACACCACATTGTCGCGAGGTCTCCCAGACAAACATGCTGACCCCAAAGACCCGCAGGGCCGGACCCCTGGGCCTGCGAGCGTTCCGCGGATGACAAAGGCACTTCGCAGACGCGATTATGTTGAGGATCTCGAGATGGGGAGGTGGGCCCGGGTTACCCAGGTGGGCCCCAAATGTGATCTCAAGTGCCCCGTGAGAGGCAGGCAGAAGCAGCAGGTTCCGTGGCCGAAGCAGGATGCCCGGCTGCTGGCTGGGAGACGCAGGACGGGCCGGGAGCCGAGGGCTGCAAGGAGTGCAGCTCAGGAGGCTGAAAAGGCAGGGAAGGGTCTCTGCCCCGGGGCTCCAGGAGGAGCCAGCCCTGCCCACGCCTTCTCCCGGGCCCAGTGGTGCGGAGCCGGGGCTTCTGGACTTGAGAACGGCGAGGGGATAAGTGCGCGTCGTCTGAGTTGCCAAGTTCGTGGACCTCCCCACGGCAGCCACAGGGACGGACGCTCTCCCCGTCTTGCTGCAGCCCCCAGGGCCCCACTCCTGCCCTTCTCAGCACCCGACACGCTTCCCATGTTCCTTGTTCATCTCGTTTACCGTGTGTCTCTCTAAGGGGACCATGAACTTGGAGGGGGGGGCGGAAGACTTGCTCTGCTTTACCCACACTCTCTGCCCTGCACCCCAGTATATAGTCGGGCTCAGCAAACTCTGTGCTGGAATTCAACAGTTGAACAAAAGCCCAGAAGACTTTTAATATTCATTGTACTGCAAGACATAATTTATCAAATTCCCAGACGGGCCTTGTTTACAACTGGTTGTGTTTGCTCCGTGTTTTCCTGACCCACTCCCTCTGACCAAGCCCACCGGTGCCATTTCGCCTCCCAGAGGTAACCATGCTTGTAGTTTGGTTTGTGCGCTCTGGCCCACTTTTTACATTTTACACCTGTATGTGAGTGTGCATGGATTACAGCAGGTGCTACTTGGGGCCTGTGATTAAAGTTCACACAAATGGAGCGACTCTTCTTCAGCCCGCAGGTGACACACAGGATCCCCTTCTTTCTCCTGCTGTGCAATGTTCCGTTGTCAGGACATGCAGGACGTCTTATTCATCCTGCGCCCTGCTGCTGCACCGGGCGGAGTCTGGGCAAGAGAACGGGGGAGCGCCCAGAACAAGGAGGAGCTGGACGAAGGTGGGCGGGGCCCGCGAGAGCCACACACTCACACCCTCCCCGTCGTCTCTGCTCCGATTGGCTCTGCAAGGACCATCGTTGTCCTTGTGTCCGGGGGCCCGTGTGTAGAAGCTCCTCCGAAGTCCCCACGAGGGGCCTGGCTGGCCAGGTGACTCTGCACTACCCCAGCTAGTTTAAGCTAAGAAAGGCAGGGTGACTATTTCAACCTACAAGTGAAGGTACCTCACAAAGGAATCTACCCTGAGTCACCTGCTCCTGGAGGGTCACCAGGAGGACCCCCATGGGGCTTTCTTTACACAGTTTTGTCAGCACGACCCCCTTGAACTCCTGCGAGCCACAGAACGATGCAGGACGGAGTCCTGGGTCCAGTCTCAGCCCCATCCCTTGTGAGTGTGACTGCACTTCCGTCTCTTCACCCGTCCGCTCGGGGACATCACAGCTGGAGCCACCCCCACCCCCCGCCCCAGAGAACCGGGGGGGGGGAGGGGCCAGGCCTGTGCCTGGCAGATACTTAGAAACAGTTCTTTTCTGTAGAAAGAACGAAAGTGCCCGCCTTTCTCTCACTTCCTTTCTGGGGCCTGGGCGGGTTGGCCTGTGAGTGGCCAGCTGCTATTTTTGGGCCTCGGCTGCTCCGTGTGAAACCCCGGTCCCCCCAGAGAGGAAGGGGGGGCACCAGGTGACCTTGCCCTTGGTCTGGGGCGCAGCCGGCCCAGGTGCAGCGGTTACTGCCTCAGAGTGAAACCCACACTGGTCAGGCTGGTTCTGCGGGCAGGTTTCCTAGCAGATAAGCACCGTGTGCGGTATTTATAGACGCTCAGAACACAGAGGGGCTGCCGTCCGCTCCTCTCGTTTTGACAGAAGGGAAACCGGGGCCCAGCACGTCCAGCGCCTGGTCTGAGGTCACACACGGAGCTTGGGACGCCAACAGGACCAGAGTCCAGCGTCTGGACCCCTCCAAGGGGTGGCAGGCCTGCCTGTTTGGAGCAGAACGGGTGGAGCTTTGAGGACCCTGGGCATCTTCTCCTCCGCCCACCCCGTTGTTCCCAGGGTCCTGGGCCTTCTGGTGGGTGGGCAGGGCTGAACCTCGGGGGGAGGCAGAGCCATGAGAGCGTGTGCTGTCTGGGGTCCCAAAGTCCGCGTCGGGGCAGATGGGGAGAGCCACCTCCATCCCTCTCACGCCCATTCACGGTGGCCTTCAGCAGTCTCTCCTTCGGTGCCACCTGGGTTGCTCTCTGGCGTTCCCCGTGACCCGACTTCACTGCACTCAAAGTGGCTGTGTGCTGGCCCCGCACCCCCGCGCTTGTTGAGCTTGTGCCACAAGCCAGACGCGGCCAGGGCTGTCCTCACGGACAGGGTGAGGTGCCCACAAAGCTTTGCAGGAGCCGACGGGTCCCCCTAGCAGATATCTGGGCAAAGAGCTCTCCAGGCCACGGGACTGCACAGCAAGGCCCGGACGTGCTTGAGGCCCAGAGAGGGAGCCCGTGTGCGGGGTCGTGCGGCTCCTAGAGAGGAGGGCCCGGGTGCAGGGGCCTGGCCTCAGGCTCCCACTTGGAGGGCTCTGGGCAGAGGAGGACGAAGCAGTGTCCTGGGCTACAGGTCGCGCTGGTCCCGGGCGGGGATCACACGGACGAGGGCGCAGGCAGGAGAGAGGCCACCTGGCCCAGCCGGGTGAGGCGGGAAGTGGCTCGAAGCAGGCGGGGCAGGAGGAGGTGGGAGGCGGTGGTCTCAGAATCACCGTGAAGGGGACCCCTGAACCTTCCAACAGAGGGGGGTGGGCCGTGGAGGGAAGCGGGGCGTCCGAGCCGCTCGGGGTCGGGCTGCCTGTACCACCCTCCCGCCGGCCTCCCAGAGCCCCGCCAGGCTGCGAGTGGACGAGGCCGCCCACGGGCCTGGCGCTCTGCTCAGCGAGGGCTCGGACACGGTTCTGAGGGTGACGACACCAGAGTCACCGCTCACGGGGACCTGGGGCAAGTCTCCGTCTCCACGTCCGTCTTCCAAGTGAGGCAGACATTGACGGGTCTCTCCTCTCCTCCCCAGATCCCTCCCGAGGAGACAGGCGGCACATCAGGGGCTGAAACACGAGGCGAGCAGGGCTGGGCCCGGGGACGGAGGGGCTGCCCTGGGGCCATGGTGGCCGAGACGGGGGTTCCCTCCCGACGGCAGAGGCAGAGCTGAGGCGCAAGGAAGACGGAGCACCAGGCGGGCGGAGGGAGGGAAGAGTGTTTCCAGCAGAAGGAACAGCACGTGCGAGGGCCCTGAGCCAGCACAGGGGGTGGCAGCTGAGGAATGAAAAGGGGTTTACAGGCAGAGAATTGCTGGCTGGTGGGCCAGCGGTGACACAGGTGTGCTTGTGACTCAGGTGTGGGCGTGGTGGTGACTCAGGTGTGGGCGTGGTGGTGAGTCAGGTGGTGGTGGTGACACAGGCGTGGGCCATCTCTGCTCCTCATCCCCAGAGAGGTTCCCAGCAGGGTCTCCCCAGCCCCCACCAACCCGGGCAGCGAGTGGCGTGGAGCGGGAGCCGGGAGGGGCCCTGGGCCGGGGTGGCAGGGACTCGGGGGGCAGGGCCCTGTGCCCTTCTGCTTTGGGCCCAGAGGCACTCCACGTCACGTGCGGGGATGGTGGTGCGGAGGCTGGCCCATGAAGCCCCTTCCCCCAGAGTGGAGTCAGAGCCATCCTGACCCCGCAGGTGTTGTTTCTGGAAGAAGGATCCAGGGCTTACCCTCCTGGGACGGGTGAGACCCGCCCCTCGCACCGCCACCCAAGCCCACCGGGCCACGGAGGGCTTCCTGTGGGCTCTGAGGAGGGGGCGGGGGTCACTACTGGGGAAGAGGTTGAGGCCTTCATCTCACCCCATCCTCGCCGCCCCACTCTACAGATGAAGAAACTGAGGCCAGGGGAAGGGAGGCGTGGGCCCAAAGCGGGGCCTGGCCGGTGTGTCTGACACTGTCCTCGCTGGGTGACGGGGCCAAGGGCTTCGGCCTTCCCCGAGCTCGCGATTTCACTCCTGGGTAAACTTTCCGGTAGAAGAATGTTCACGGCAGCTGTTTGTAACGGCCCCAAACTGAACTTCCCAAGTGTCCATCAGCCTGAGGACGCAGCCCACCCGGCAACGCAGTGGGTGACCTACCGACACACGCGACGCAGGTGGAGTGAGGGGCCCAGAGCACCGGCACAGACGCCCTGGGAGCGCCTCCGTACGAAGTCCACAGTCAGGCAAAGCGAGTCTGGGGAGAGGTGACACGGCCGGAGGGGAGGGCCCTGGGCTTCTGCGGGGCTGGAAACCATGAGCCCGGCGGCCGGGGAGCAGGACACTGGAGACCAGGGCGCTCTGCACTCCCGTCACCCCCAGCGCCAGAAGACGCCTGCACCCCGGCCGCCCCATCCTGCCGTCCGCGGGGTCGCACGGGTCACGGGAAAGGGATCCCGGCTCCCCGGCGCCTCACAGCACATGCCCGGCATGGCCGCGGGGGGCCCTGGGTGGTGACCGGGGACCTCAGGGCAGACACGCAGCTGCTTGGGGCGGGGGGGCACTCAGACAAGGGATATCCATCGCTGGAGGTGTCTGGAACTTTCTGGAAAACCCGCCGCAGGGTGTAGAACCAGCCTGATGTGACCCTCCCCCCATCCCCCCCACCTCTGGATGAAGACTTGGGCCAAGTACAGCTTTTCTGGTCGCGAAAAGTCCTCCGGATACTTTAGCTAAAAACAAATCTCCACTCAGTCCTTGACAGGCTCCAGGTCACGGCAGGGTGGGCCCTGGGCAGGGTGTCCCTCTACATCACCTCCAGCAGCCCCCAGCTCGGCCCCAGAGGCAGGTGCCACCAGTGACTCCACTTTACGGAGGAGAAAACCGAGGCTCGGAGGGGCAGTCCCTGTTCGGGGGGAGCTGGGCAGCGAGGACCCAAGTCCCCAGGCTCTCTAACAAGGGTTCTCATCGTGTGCTCTGGGGACCCTGGTGGGACCCCAGGCCTTTCCGGGGGACCTGCCATCCAGCCTTGCCAGCCACAGATCCGAGTGAAGCCGAGTTTCTTCAATAGGTTCTTTCAATACACAGTCGATTTCTCGTAACAGACCATGAAGCCGTCAAGACGAAGCCCTGGCCTTCTGGGGAGGAAGCGTGTGACCAGCTCAGAGGGAAACACACCAGGTCCTTTTGGGGGGGTCTGGCCGGGAGGCGGGGACAGGCCCTCTGAGAAGGTGCTGTCCGAGTGTCCCCGGCAGGAAGGGCACGGGTGGGAGGCTGGGAGGAGAGCAGGGGGCCGGGGGCCAGCCGGGCGGGGCCTCGTGCAGTCCCGTCCCCGCCTCTGCGCTCCTCCCCACACAGCACGTCCGCCAGCCCGTGGACCGTGACGCGTCCTCCTCGCTGAGTCACCCGCCGCCTCCCGCGGGGCCCGGCGCCACCTTCTCACGGAGGACTCGCTTCGTTGACCCTCCTGCCTCTCCCTCCACCCCGCGGAACCCAAAGGGCCAAAAGCTTGAGGGTGTGTTTGCTTTCAACTTCCAACCTTCTCGTCCATTCATTTATTCACTCGACCGACGCGCATCCCGTGTGCTGAGTGCACAGCCCAGAGCCTCCCCTCCCACCTAGAACCTGGGCCGGCTGCACCTGAGCCCGCCTCAGACTCCGCTCTCCTAGAGCCCTGATGCCGGGGGGGGGGGGGGGGGGGGCCTGGAAGCATCTCCCCCAACATCACGTGGGTGTGACAGAGGGCTGGGGGGGGGCGGGAGGGAGGGAGAGGGGCTCCTCTTGCTCCCAAACCTGAGATACAACCGGTTGTTGAGTCTGGAGCCTCGAAGCTCCACTCTGCACCTACCCAGGCTACAGACAATCCAAAAACTGCAAGAAATTAAGAGATCACCAACCCACCTCTCCCCCCTGAGCTGCCCTGGAGAGAAGCACTCGCCGGCCTTCTCTGTCTTCTGATCCAGAAACCTGGGCCAGAGGCCTGGGAACTGTTTGCAAGGCTGGACATTTCAGTTAACAAACAAGTTCTTTGCTCACGGCCAAGGGGAGGGGCAGCAAAACCTGAGCCTGACTCTTCTTTCAGTGAGAAGCCATTGTTTATCCTCTCTGGGAACTACCCCACGGGTGGGAGGGGCCGCGGCGCGGAGGGAAGGGTTTGGGACTGGAGACAGCGCGCTTACCAGCTCTGTGACCCCAGGCAGGTCAGTGCACCGCGCGGACCCTCCGTGTCCCCTTCAGCAAAATAGGAATAATATTAAATGCATTCCGGAGAGAATTAAATGAGGTCTGGTCAAGTAAAGTGCCTGGTGCACGGCGAGCCAGTCATGGGCGGCAAGCGTTTCTATTAATAGAAATACGGGAGCCTTAGGAACTGAGAATAATCACACTCCCTCCACGACGCCCACCTGACAGTCGCTAATGCAGCATCTCCACTGGCCTCGGGGGCCCAGGTGCGCTCCCCAGGCCTCTTCCTTCCCCGAGTGACCGCAGGCCTTCTCGCAATGGCCAATAAGCACATGTGCACAGCCTTGCCAGCAATCAGGCAATTAAAGCAGCAAGATACACTTGTCACCTGTGAGGTCGCCAAAAAATCTAAATGAAACAGCCTGACCCTGTCCTGTGCAGATAAAGTCGAGAAGGAACAAGGAAGGTCACCCCTTGCCACTGGGAGTGAGTAGGAGTGTGGCCAGTTTGGTGACAGCCACTGAAGTCGGGGCATGCGGCCCCTGCAGGTCAGAGGTCCCGCTGAACAACATCCGCCCAGGAGAGACGCTCGTGTGTTTGCACGTCTGCCCAGGATGGCGTTGCTCACACCACCAAGGAATCGGAAACAACCTAGATGTTCCTCGTTTGAGGAGGGATGGGAGTGGGTGTGGGGTTCCAGACAGTGGCGAAAAAGAACACACCGGAACACACCAGGACCACAGCAGCACCACACCAGGAATGCACTAGCCGTGTGTGCGCTAACGCGAGTTGATCACAGCAATGCTGGGTGAAAACAGGAAGACGTATGATGATACACACCAGAGTACTATTTATACAAAAAATTTAAAAATAACATGCAAAATAGTGCTATGTACTGTATGTTCATAGATAAACACATTCTTCTGAAGGTATAAAAATAAGCCTGGAGGACAGAGCCGTGTTCATGATGGTGGTTCCTTCTGGCGAGGGGAGGGGTAGGGTAAGGGCAGGAGATTTCAGAGCTTTCACTATCATCTTTTCTTTTTTAAAAGAAAAACTTGAAGGTGAATATGCCAACCTCATAACCTGTGATTCTGGGTGGTGAAAATACAGGTTTTGTTATATTATTCATGGTTATTTTCTTTTTTTTTTTTTTCAAAAAGGGAAACAAAAAGGAAGTTCTCCTTCACAGAGAACATAGGCTGGGAAACGTGGGAAGAGTGGCCGGTGTGGAAAGCCACCACCCTCAGTGAAAGCGGAAGCCATCTACCGAGGTGCCTGGGGACCAGGACACACAAGATGCCAAAGCATCAGCCGCCAGTGACTAGTTGGGGGGACGCTGGGGCCTATACGTGGGGACACCTGGTGTCACCACCGTAACAGGTGGTCCTGTCAGTGTCACTGCGGGGCGGGGGGATGAGCTGACACCAGGCTCCACTTGATGAGATGCAACAGGAAGGACACCCATCACCTGGGGCTCTTCTGCCCAAAGTGTGTGATCCAGGGGAGCCGTCAGAGCCACCACTCAGCTTTCAGGACTCACAGAGGACAAGCACGGTGTTAAACCACACAGGGAGGAAGCAAGCAGAGAGGGGCTGTAGGACACTCCACAAGACAGGCCGCGTCCACGTCAAACCAAGAGAAGACGGGAAAAGAAGAGAGAAGAAAAGGAAACAGAGCAAAAGGGAGGGGACGATTCTAGAAGAAAAATGGCTATAGACAAACCAACGCCACGTGTGACCCTCTCTGGATCCTGAATCAAAGGAAGCAACCACGGGCTTCCCTGGTAGCGCAGTGGTTAAGAATCCGCCTGCCAATGCAGGGGACACGGGTTCAAGCCCTGGTCTGGAAAGATCCCACATGCCACGGAACAACTAAGCCCGTGCGCCACAGCTACTGAGCCTGCACTCTAGAGCCCGCAAGCCACATCTACTGAGCCCACGTGCTGCAACTACTGAAGCCTGCACACCTAGAGCCTGTGCTCCGCAACAAGAGAAGCCACCGCAATGAGAAGCCCTCGCACCGCAACAAAGTGTAGCCCCCGCTCACTACAACTAGAGAAAGCCCGTGCGCAGCAACGAAGACCCAACGCAGCCAAAAATAAATAAAATTAAAAATAAATTTAATAAGAAAAAAAGTAGCCACAAAAGCTTCTTAGGACAACTGGGAAACTTAAATACAGACTGGATATTAGATGATGCCTTTGAATTATCATTGATTTTCTAACGTGTGAAAATGACAGTCTGTGTGAGAGACGGTCCATCTTCTTTGAAGACGCTGCAAAGCGTCTAGAAGGGGTGTTCTAAGGTCTGCAGAAGGTACAGGCAGAGAGAGGGTGTGGATGACAGACACCAATGTGAACACCAGTCAACCCGCTGGAGGTCCTGGGGGTATTCATTTCACCTTACTTTTAACCTTTCTCTGAGATTTGAAGTTTTCATAATAAAAAGTTTTGAGGGGAAAAATTTTTTAAATGGGAAAATAGGTCTTCCCACAAAAGGTTGGGAATTCACTGTGAAGAAACCGCTGTTTGCTTCTTCAAAGTGGATTTTGCTAAAGTACCGGTCTCTAGCATTTCTGAGAAATTAGTACAAATCAAAGCAATGTAGGAAATTCAGCACATCTGAGTCGTATATGTAAATTGCCATCATGAAAATCAGGGCTTTCGCTGCATTTCTAAGAAATGTCCTTTTTTGGATACTCTTGCTTTTGTCTTGCCTCTGGAACTCCCTCAGAGAAGACTGAGCCACGTGGCCTCACGGGGGCAGCGGACACCAGGCCCCAGGGAGGCCCACACAAGGTCTGGGGGCAGGGCGCTCCGGGCCCAAACCCCACAGGCGCACGCGGACAGTGGAGCAGGCCCACTGGAACGTTCACTTGGCCAAGTGATTCCACTTAAGGAATTCAAGCCACTGCACGAGACACGGAGAAGGTAAATCACGTACGAAATGAAGGCAGGGAATGTTTAGAATAGCGTCTGCGATGCTGTTTTGTTTTTCCTGGTGACCACTGAAGAGCTCATGTAAAAAGATAAGGACTTGATTGATAGGATATATGAAGTGAAAAAAGGAGCCTGTTTACAGTGTGTTTAATCTGTAAGAAAATAATGGGGGGGGGGTGATGAGGCAAAACCCATCACGTGGTGGCACGTACACGCGTGTGCCCAGATCAGCTCACGGGCCTGCAGCCAAGCCTCCCGCTGGGAGGCTTTGTGCTGGATTTCCTCGCACAGGGTTTGAATTTCTCTTCACTGTGTGCTCATTCTATCTTTTGAAGGACACATATAACGGAGCCAGCTCCCAAACCTTGAGGTAACAAAGTCTTTGCTCCAGGTTCCAAAACTCCTCTGTCCCCTTGAGTGTGGAGCTTAAAATTAGAATCCCGAGCCTCCCCCGAGACGTCTGAGACAGGGCTGGTTTCACAATGAGGCTCAGAAACCTCGGCACCTGTTCGGAGGGCGCCCAGCGCAGGGGGTCACACGGGACAATTCCTGCAGCACGGCGGGGGAGAGGTCCCACGGGCTGCGGTTCTGTTTGAGCTTCGCGTTCATCGTTTGGGCAGAGGAAAGTGAGGCCCCCAGAGACCCCCAAAGGTCCCCCAGCTTGTTCCGTCTGGTGTAATAAAATTTAACTTTGAGCAAAGAGGCCAGAAAAAAGAAGTGGACGATCCAGTTTGTATGTTCCCTGTTCAGGAACGGACTAAATGCATCTGTGGTGACAGACGTCAGAATACTGGTTATGCTGGGCGGGGTGGGGTGTGCTGCTTCTGGGGGCTGCAAATGCTCTGGGTCTTGATCTGGGGAGTGCTGCCTGGGTTTGCACACATGTAAGCGTCACTGGCCTGCCGACTGAGAATACTGCCTCTTACTGCGTGTACATTACACCGCTAATTAAAGAAAACAGAAAGTCAATACAGCCCATCATTTGTAAACAGTGTTTAAGCAAAAGCATTAACAAGCTGTGAGTAGCAGTGAGACGCTGGGGACCCCATCATTCCATTCTCGCCGCCCAAAGCCAGGCTGGATCTTGTTCAGTTTGTTTTTCATTTCATGGGTAACTGCGCTGGTGTTAAAACTCCAAAGGGCGGTCTCACCCGGCGAGACCGCGTGTGACTGTGGAAACTGAGGCACGGTCGGCTCACCCCCTGGGAGCCAGCTGCTCTGTGAGGCGGTGAGAGCCCCGGCCCCGGGGGTGCGCTAGCATAAGGTGCAGAGGGACGCAGCGAGGTCATCCCACAGGGACGCTGGGCTCGCCCCCCTCCAACAGGCGACAGCATCGGTGGTTGCCTGGGCTCACAAATCCCCCCACAGCCAGCCGTGGGCTTGTTACTTTTCACTGACACAAGGAATATGTACCTCCGTGTAAAAATTAAAACGTTACAAACGGGGCTGAAGCCCCTCGGCCCCCATCCCCAACCTGGTCCCCTCCTGCCCTACCCAGCAGGACCACTGTCATGGTGCCCATCCTTTCCATAGCTCTGCCACGCCTGTGCGCACACAGTCGTAGGCAAGGAGGCCTGTTCGTCTTTGTCTCACGGAAAGGCCTCTTACTGCAAGAATCATGCCACAAACTACTTTTCACTCAACCATAGGTCTTGACAATCTCTCCACGTCACTGCGTACAGACCTGTCTCCCTCTTTTTGACGGCTGCGTAGTATTCCTGGTTATGGCCCTTGAGCTTCACGTGCTCGGCCATCGCTGCCCGGTGGGCGCTGGCTCTGTTTCCGTTGCTCCACGTCAACGGTGCTCCGCCAGGCACCCTCGTGCACCTGTGGCCCCTGGAAGAGAGCTTCCAGGTCATGGATCAGGTGTAGGTTCTCCATCTTACGTGACCCTGGCAGGTCCCCTTCCACACAGAGGTACCAACACGCTCCCTCCCGCGGGCCCAAGCTCATGCTTCCCCAGATCTCCTCCTCTCGCTATTACCGCACTTTAAGACTTTGCCGACCGGGTGGATGAAAATCAGCTTTTCTGATTATTGATGAGACTGGGCGCTTTCTAGGTCGTCCGGTCACTCGTATTTCCTCTCCCATGCGGCCCACCACCCACGCCAGCCCTGCCCTAAGTCTTCCTGGGCCACCTTGTCTCTCCCTCCACCCTGATTCCTCCTCAAACTCCATGGGCTTCCGGTGACTTCTGAAGCTGCCGGCCTCCAGCCCTGTCCCCGTGGAGGCTGGGAAGGCGGGAATAAAGTGACCACTGACAAGGGCACGGTGAACTCACTGTGCCAGGAAAGTGCTCTGCGCCTGAACTGTGCACACATCCCGTTCTCATCGCCACCTGTACCCTTATACCCACTTCACAGAAGAGGAAACAGAGGCACCAAGAAGTTACATAAATTGCCACCAAGGCTTCCTGCTGGTACGTGGCTGAGCCGAGACTCAAGCCCAGTGTGTCTGGCTCTAGTTCAGCCTCTCAAGTGCTCTGAAGGGGGCAAGGCCAGGGCTCAGGAAGCACAGAGAAGCGGCACCTCACCTGGCCTCGGGCGGTCAGGAATGGCTTCCCAGAGAAACTGACACCTCAGTGGCGCCTGAAGAAGGAAGGAGAGGAGCTGACGGGGCAATGAAATAGGAAAGGGTTGTTGAGGAAGAGGAAAGGGCCCTGAGCAATGCCTGGAGGCTGGGTCACCCTGGCTGCAGCCTGGTGTGTGTGAGTGGGCAGCGCACCCTGGGGGCTCAGCAGACAGCGTCCGGGGGGCTCCTGGAGCATCAGGCTGGGCCCACACCCCTCAGCCCCTGAGACAGAGGGCGCAGGCGCGGAGGGAGGGGAGCCGCTGATTTACATCCTACCGGTGGGGGGGAAACCCAGGAAGTGCAGCCCAGGCACTAATCAAATCTGGGCTAATAATAAACGTCCTGAGTAATGAGTGGCCTGGGCCGGAGCAGGCGAGGTGGCCGGAGCCGGGTGGGCCAGGAGGAGCCATGTGAGTAGCCGGGGAAGTGGGGGTGGGCGCGGGGGGCTCTGCCTGGGGCTCTGCGTGGCATCAGGGACGCAGGGGAAGCGGTGCCCACGGTAGACGGGCAAGCTCGAGCTGCCCCGGGGCCTCCCGCGCCCGTGCACGTGGAGAGCCCTGGGTCTGGGGCCCTGGGGGTCTGGCCTTGCTTTCCGGAGAGCAGCCGCAAGCTTGGAGGGTCACCCTCACAGGCAGGAAGTCCCTCTCACTCCCACCCCAGGCTGGCCCCAGGACCCACAGCCAGATGGGCCAGGACGTTTTTTAAATATCAGGAGTGTTTAACGGGCCCTCCTGCAGACGTCGGCCCGCGTCCACACTTCCAGGATTACCCATGCCCCGCTGGATCACTTTAGAGACAAGTCCAAACAGCGCGTTTTTGATCTGTAAATACCTCTGTATTTCTCCCTTAAAAACAAAAACTCCTTAAAAAACAAAACCCCAGAAAACTCTCATGCCATGACGACTTCTACAAAGAATGATTCCTTAGTGTCACCAAAGCGTCCATGTTCAGACTTCCCCGACCGTCTTGTCAATGTCTTTTCCAGCTGATTTGTTCAAATCAGGATCCAAACACCATCGTTTTGGTTATATGTTTTAATCTAGAACATTCCCACTGTCTCATGTTTTCCCTTGCTGTTTTTTTTTTTTATCAAAGAAACCGGATCATTTATCCTATAGAATTTTTATCAGGGCAGGTTTTGAAGGTTTGTTCGAAGGCCCAAATCTGGAAGCGTGGGTGCTAAAGCAGATGGAAGGGTCCAGGCCCCCCACTGTGCAGACAGGACGCACGGCCGGGTTGGAGGGGCCACGGCTGCTCTGTCCCCCACTCGCCGGGCAGGGAGCGCATCTCTTCTGTGAATCCTTTGGACGGGAATCCTTTGTGTCAAGCAGCCACCTCCCCAGATGTGTTCCCAGCTAAGGGCTCGGATGTATAAGATTTCTGAGAGTTGGACCAGGAAGGCACAAGAGGTCACCTTGGCACAGGATGGAACCGCCCAGGCCCAGGCCCACGAGTCGGGAACCTGTCAGAACTGGGACCTGGCACTGACGGAGGCTGCCAGGAGCAGCAGAGTCGGGCCTGCCTCCCCTTGTCCGCCGACTCGCTGTGTGACCTTGGAGGAGCCCCGAGCCCCTTCACCTCTCTGGGCTCCATTTCCTCTGTCGTAAAATGAAGGAGAGGCTCTCCCCGACAAGAAGTCCCTGAGAAAAACACAGAAGGGCTTTGAACCTGCCTGAGCCCCTCCTGAAGAGCCACAAGCAAAGGCGCTGAGAAGAGCTGCAGTTAAAAACAACAAAACAAAACTTTGGCTTTCTTTAGCCCAACGTTTTTCAAACTAATTTGACCACAGAGGCCTTTCTTGGTCCAGCGCCTGCAAAGCCAGGCATGTGAGGGAGACGAGCAGACAGCTGGGGTGCAGGAGAGCCCGGGCCGTGAATCCACAGACCCAGGCCTGGGAGAGCTCTCCCCTTCTTCCCGCGGTCAACGCGGCTTCTGTTCTGCTGGCCAGTGTCAATTTGGGGCTTTTCCTGCCCTTCTTTGGGGCTGGATGATGGTTCTGGGACTTTATGGAGGTTCCGGTGGTGTTGGAGGAGGGGTGGGCAGGGAGAGCGCAGACATCCGGCCAGCTGGGTGTCTGCCATCTGGCCAAGCGGGCTCTGTGTCCCCGTCAGGTCCAGTGGCTCGGTGCCCTCTGACCAGGAATGGGTCTTTGAGGCTTCCTAGGCTGCCCTCGTCCGATCCAACCTGCCGTCCACTGGCCATCGCTTCCCTGTGGGTGGGGTGGTGGCAGCTTCCACCCTCCTCTCCCCAAATGGGAGAAGGCTCAGGGGTCTCTTCAGTTTTGTGTGGGCCTCTGCTTATTTTCTTTCTTTTTTTTAATAAATAAATAAATTTATTTATTTATTTATTTATTTATGGCTGCGTTGGGTCTTTGTTGCTGCGCGCGGGCTTTCTCTAGTTGCGGTGAGCGGGGGCTACTCTTCGTTGCGGTGCGTGGGCTTCTCATTGTGGTGGCTTCTCTTGTTGCGGAGCACGGGCTCTAGGTGCACGGGCTTCAGTAGTTGTGGCACATGGGCTCAGTACTTGTGGCTCGTGGGCTCAGTAGCTGTGGCTCACGGGCTTAGTTGCTCTGCAGCATGTGGGATCTTCCCAGGCCAGGGCTCGAACCCATGTCCCCTGCATTGGCAGGCGGATTCTTCACCACTGAGCCACCAGGGAAGCCCTGCTTATTTTCTTTTAATTGAAGTATAGTTGATTCACAATGTTGTGTTAGTCTCTGGTGTAAAGTGATTCAGTTCTACACCTATATATTCTTTTCATATTCTTTTCCATGACGGTTTATCACAGGAGATTGGATATAGATCCCCGTGCTCCACAGTAGGAGCTTGTTGTTTATTTTATATATAGTAGTGTGTATCTGCCAATCCCAAACTCCTAATTTAGGTCCTCTTGCTTTTATTTATTTATTTGTATATTTTTTTTGGCTGTGCCGTGTGGCTTGTGGAATCTTAGTTCCGCGACCAGGGATCGACTCGGGGCCCCGGCAGTGAAAGCACCGAGCCCTAACCACTGGACAGCCAGGGAATTCCCAAGCCTCTTGCTTTATAAGTTTGCTTTGTGAATAGATGGTAGTCACAGGCTGGAAGCCCAGAAAGTATAAAAAGGTACATAACACAGCCTTCCTTTCCTCCTGGTCCTCTGTCCGCCCAGCTTTCCTGCCCCCTCTAGAATAAACAGCTCTGTTCAGATGCTTTACGTGCCACCAAGTTCACCTGTTTAAGAGCTGTGCAACCATCACTATAATCTAATTTTAGAACATTATCATCACCCCAAAAAGAACCCCTGTCACTCCTCATCCCTCCCCACCCCCAGCCCTAGGCTAGCACTGACCTACTTTCTGTCTCTATAGATTCGCCTACTTTGGACATCTTATAAAAACGGAATGTGCTGTTTGATGACTGGCTTCTTCCATTAGCATGTTTTTGAGGTGCATCCATGTGGTAGGGTGTCAGTACTTCATACCTTTTTGTGGCCAAATAACATTCCGTTGTCCGGATGGACCACATTTTACTTATCCATTCATCAGTTGATGGACATTTGGATTGTTTCTACTTTTTGGCTGTTATGAACAATGCTGCTGTGAATATTCATGTACAAGTATTGGGTGGACATGTTTTCATTTCTCTTAGGAGTGGAATTGCTGGGCCATATGGTAACTGTGTTTAACGTTCTGAGGAGCTGCCAGACTGCTTTCCAAAGCGGCTGCGCTGTTTTTATAATCCCGATTAACACAGGAGGGTTCCAGTTCCTCCTCATCCTCGACAACACTTGTTGTTATCTATTCGTTCATTACAGCTGTCCCAGCAGGTATCTCAGTGTGGTTCTGAGTTTCCCTTACAACAAACGATGTTGAGCATCTTTCTGTGTGCTTATTAGCCATTCAGATAGCTTTCTGGAAAAATGTCTCTTTAACTCCCTAACCCATTTTTAAACTGGGTTATTTGTCTTTTCATTATTCAGTTGTAAAGCTTCTTTATATATTCTGGATACAAATCCCTTATCAGATATATGATTTGGAAATATTTCCTCCAGGTCTGTGGAATATCATTTTATTTTCTTGATGGTGTTCTGTGAAACACAAAAGTTTAAAATTTTTATGAAGTCCAGTCTCTCAAGCTTCTTTTTAATCATTTGTGCATTTGGTCTCACTGCCTAACCCCAAATCATGAAGATTTACTCCTGTTTTCTTCTAAAAGCTGTCTAGTTACATTTAGGTCTATGACCCACTGTGAATTACTTTCTGTGTATGGTGTGAGTTTGGGGTCCACATTCATTCTTTTTTTTTTTAATAAATTTATTTATTTATTTATTTATTTTTGGCTGTGTTGGGTCTTCATTTCTGTGCGAGGGCTTTTTCCAGTTGCGGCAAGCGGGGGGCCACTCTTCATCGCGGTGCGCGGGCCTCTCACTATCGCGGCCTCTCTTGTTGCGGAGCACAGGCTCCAGACGCGCAGGCTCAGTAGTTGTGGCTCACGGGCCCAGTTGCTCCGCGGCATGTGGGATCTTCCCAGACCAGGGCTCGAACCCGTGTCCCCTGCATCGGCAGGCAGACTCTCAACCACTGTGCCACCAGGGAAGCCCCACATTCATTCTTTTGAAGGTGGCTTACCCAGTTGTCTCAGCACCATTTGTTGAAAAGACTATCCTTTTTCCTGTTGAATCTTCTTGGTATCTTTGTTGAAAATCAATTGACCATAAATGTTAGGCTTTAGTTTTTGACTCTAAATTCTACTCTACTGACCCATGTCTGTCCTTATGCCAGTACTACACTGTCTTATTTACTGTTGGTTTGTAGTAAGTTTTGAAATTGGGAAGTGTGAGTCCTACAACTTTGTTCTCTTTCAAGAGTGCTTCGGCTCTTCTGGGTCTCTTGCATTTCCATATGATTTTAGGATCAGCTTTTCAAATTTTGCAGAAAAGCCAGCTGGGAATTTGATTGGGATTGCATTGAATCTGTAGAATTATTTGGGGAGCACTGTTATCTTAACAATATTAAGTCTTTCCATCCATGAATATGGAATATTTTTCCATTTATTTAGGTCTTCTTTCAGGAATGTTTTGTAGTGTTCAATGTACAAGTTTTGTACTTCTTTTGTTCAATGTATTCTGCAGTATTTTATTTAAAACACTGTTTTTGGTTTCTTATGTTTCCTTACAGTGTTTCTTTATGTATATACTAATACCTATAAATCTAGATTAGAACTTTCTCCCTTTTTGCAGAAAGAAAGAAAGGAAGGGAGACTATGAGCCACGCTGTTATGGACCTTGTTTTTATTTTTTTATTATTTAAATAAAATTATTTATTTGGTTGCGCCAGGTCTTAGTTGCGGCAGGCGGGCTCCTTAGTTGTGGCATGCGAACTCTTAGTTGCGGCATGCATGTGGGATCTAGTTCCCTGACCAGGGATCGAACCTGGGCCCCCTGCATTGGGAGCACGGAGTCTTAACCACTGTGCCACCAGGGAAGCTCCTTGTGTTTGTTTTTCCACTTAATATATCTCGGAGTTCTTTCTAAAGCAACATACAGAGAGCTTCCTCACCCCTTTTCTATAGCTGCGTAATAGTCCAGTGTATATAATTTACTCAGGCAATCCCCTCCTGAGGGACATTTGTGCTACTTCCAATCTTCTGCTATTACAAACATTGCTGCAATGAATTTATCATTTTGCACTCTGAAATAAATTCCAGAGTTTAATCACTGTATCAGCAGGTAAAAACATCAGTCATTTTGACTAATGTTGCCCAATCTCCCCCCGTGAGGGTTATCCCTATTCCTCTCCTTCCAGAGCGAATGAGTGCCACTCTCCTTGTGACCTTTGCCAACAGGAGGTGTTATTAAACTTCTGGATTTTTAGCAATCTATTAGGGGGAAGACGGTCTCAGCGTAATTCAAATTTGCTTGTCTCTTAGGAATGAGACCAGGCAAATTTATGCTGTTCATCCCTGTCTGTGAACTGTCTGTTCATTACCTTTGCCCAATTTTCTGTAGGGTGGCTTGGCCTTTTCCTTTCTGCTTACTCTTTTGTCATATGTGTGTTTCTCCTTTTGATTGATTGATTGATTGATTGATTTATGGCTGTATTGGGTCTTTGTTGCTGCACGTGGGCTTTCACTAGTTGTGGCGAGCGGGGGCTACTCTTCATGGCAGGTGCGCAGGCTTCTCATTGCAGTGGCCTCTCTTGTTGCGGAGCATGGGCTCTAGGCGTGCGGGCTTCAGTAGTTGTGGCACGTGGGCTCAGTAGTTGTGGCTCACGGGCTCTAGGTGCACGGGCTCAGTAGTTGTGGCACACGGGCTTAGTTGCTCCGCGGCATGTGGGATCTTCTCAGACCAGGGCTCAAACCCATGTCCCCTGCATTGGCAGGCGGATTCTTAACCACTGCACCACCAGGGAAGCCCCTCTGCTTACTCTTTAGATACGAGTTGCAAATGTTTTGTTCCCGTTTTTCATTTGTCTTTGGACTTTCCTCCTTAAGCTGCTTTTTTGCCATGCAGAAGTTGTTTGTTTTGTGTAGTCTATTTTATCTATTTTCTATTTTATAGAGTTTGGATTTGGGGTCATAATTAGAAAGGCCTTTCATACTCCAAGGTTATAAAGAAATTATCGAACGGTTTCTTCTCTAGAAGTTTTTAAGATTTTATTCTCTTTCACACTTAAATCTTTGGGCTGTTTCTTCAATCCAGGGGAAATTATTTTCTGTGCTGTTTTCTGGCCCAATCATTTTGTGCCAAGAATCCTTTCCTCTAAGTTCTGAAAGCAAAAGCCAGGATTTCTGCTCTGCCCACCCCACCCCCCAACCTCAGGACACCTCTGCCCTGAGTCCTACTTGAAGGGAGGAGATGCAGGCAGGGGAGGGGGCAGAACAAAACTCATACATTACACAGTGTCAACACAGCGCAAGAACGAGGGTTGCTTTCTACTCCCCATGTCTTCACTGAGGACAGCTCTCTATAAAGTATTTGGTTATTTGTGAGCATTGGCCGAGGACCTACTGTGTGCCTCGTATTACAGAAGCACTGGGTTCAGAGATGAATGAGACAGTGTAAGGAGGTAGACGGCTACACCCTCAGATGTCAAATTACAAAATAAGAAACATCACCAGGTAGAAGGTGCTCAGGCCACATGGCCATCCAGGAAGGCACACCTGAGACATCTCAGAGGAGAGGTCAGGTGACACAGCAGCGTACAGGGACAAGTGTCTTTGGGAAGTTATAATGCTTCAGCCACAAGCTGAGGTTTTGGGGGCAGTTCCCAGGCCTGGAGTGTGGATTTGCTGATTATGAAATGATTATAATTAATCCATTATATTTTAAACCATTTTATCCAAATAACTACCACTCGGCAACCGCACCTCGGGCCAGTTCCATGCGTGTCATGCGCACGTCCTCGAGGAAACCTCCTCTGCAAAGGAGCACCCACAGTCCCCGTTTACAGAAAAGAAAACCCGAGGCTGTGCTGCCAGCCTTTCCCAAGCTGGCTGGCTGGTGACTCAGAGCTGTGCCGTCCTCCACAGGCACGGCTGCGCTCACACACATTCTGTCACTGAACCATGGGAAATCGGTTTTCAGAATGAGTCAACAGGAGGCAGAAATTACAATGGGAAGAAACGGTCATCCTCACCTTTCTCTCTTCCTCCTTCTCCCCCTCCTCCTCCTCCTCCTTCCCGATTCATAAAAGAGAGACTGTAAACGGTCACTGTAATTCTCTCATCTGTCACCCAGAATGTTGAAACTGCTGAAACTCTCTCGGACCCCCTAGCCCACCAGGTGCTCAAGGAGAGACCACCCTCTTTGCTGCCAGCTAATCCATTTGCCCCAAATGCAAAACCCTCTGCAGTTTTTCTCCCTCCTTCCTTCCTGTCTTATAAGTCCTGTCATTGCCCTGTTCACAGACAGTGGTCTAGGGGTGTCCCCTCTCACAAGTGAGTGACTATTGTAGACACAAAGTCAGAGTTATTCCCTGATTGTTGTTCACCTCAACATGACGATGTAAATTTTGTTCACAGCTGAGCCATGTGACCTCCCTGGAGTTGAAACTCCTTGGTTTTCTCTGCATGTCTCAGTAACTCACCCACAGATCTGGGGCAGATCCAGCCTGTCAACTGGTCAAGCAGACTCGCTTATATACGGTTCCCTGTTTCCACTGGAGATGTTCCTCCCGCTTTTCTCTTATTTTAGTCGAGATAGGGCTCCCCCCTTGGCCTCCAGGCCATGTCCCAGGGACTCCCTTCACCATCATTCTGAGAATTTCTATCTTCCCCTCTTGACTGAGATGGACCCTCCCTGCTTTCCCCCCTCCTCCATCTGTTGAAAATCAACTGACCATAGATGGAGAGCTTATTTCTGGGTTCTATTCTATTCCACTGGTCTGAGTATCTGTCTTTATTCCATTATCACACTGTTTACTTTAGCTTTGTAGTAAGTTTTGAAATCAGAAAGTATGAGTCCTCCAACTTTGTTCTTCTTCTTCAAGATTGTTTTGACTGTTCAGGGTCAAATGAATTTTTAAGACGGATTTTTCTATTTGTGTAAAAAAGTCACTGGGATTTTGTTAGGGATTGTATTGAAACTGTAGATCACTTTCAGTGGTATTGACATCTTAACATTGTCTTTCAATCCATGAACACGGGATGTCTTTTATTTAGATCTTCTCTAATTTCAGCAATGTTTTGTAGTTTTCAGGGTATACTTCTTTCACCACCTTGGTTAAATTCATTCCTAAGTATTTTATTCATTTTTATGTCTCTGAATATGGATTTGTTTTCTTAATTTCCTTTTAGGATAGTTCATTGCAAGTATATGAAAAATGCAACTGATTTTTTGTGTTGCTTTTGTATCTGCAACTTTGCTGAATTTTTAAGTTTTTAGTGTGTGAAATTTTTAGAGATTTTACATATAAGATCATGTCACCTATGAACAGATAATTTTACTTTCTCCTCTCCAATTTGAATACATTTATTTTTTTTTCTTCCCTAACTGTTCTTCCAGTACTATGTTGAATTGAAGTAGTAAGAGTGGGCATTCTTGTTTTGTTACTAGTCATAGGAGAGAAGTTTTCAGTCTTTCACCACTGAGTGTGATGTCAACTGTGGGTTTTTCATACATGGTTGTAATCATGTAGAGGAGGTTGTCTTCTATTCCTACTTTACTGAAATTTTTTATCATGAAAAGGTGCTGAATTTTGTTAAATGCTTTTTCTGCCTCAAAATGATCATGTAGTTTTTTCCTTCATTCTTGTAGTGTATTACATCTATTGATTTTCATGTGTTGAACTATTATTGCATTCTGGAAATGAATCCCACTTGGTTATAATGTATAATCCTTTTAATATGCTGTTGGATTTGATTGGCTAATATTTTGTTGAGAATTTTCACATCTATATTCACAGGGCATATTGGTCTGAAATTTTCTTTTCTTATGATGTCTTTATTAGGCTTCAACATCAGTGTAATGCTGACCTCACAGAATGAGTTAGGAAGTGCTCCCTCTTCAACGTTTTTGAAAGAGTCTGAGAAGGATTAGCTTTAACTCTTCTTTAAATGTTTGGTAGAATTCACCAGTGAAGCCATCTGGTCCTGAGCTTTTTTTTTTTTTTTTTAATGATCACATTCTTTTTTTAAAAAAAAACTTTATTTATTTTTGGCGGTGTTGGGTCTTCGTTGCTGTGTGCAGGCTTTCTCTAGTTGTGGAGAGCGGAGGCTACTCTTCATTGTGGTGTGTGGGCTTCTCATCGCCATGGCTTCTCGTCGCGGAGCGTGGGCTCTAGGCACGTGAGCTTCAGTAGTTGTGGCACACAGGCTCAGTAGTTGTGGCTCACGGGCTTAGTTGCTCCACAGCATGTGGGATCTTCCCAGACCAGGGCTCAAACCCGCGTCCCCTGCATTGGCAGGTGGATTCTTAACCACTGTGCCTCCAGGGAAGCCCTGGTCCTGGGCTTTTTGTTGGGAGGTTTCTTATTACTGATTCAATCTCTTTACCTGTTATAGGTCTATTCAGATATTCTTTCTTCATGTATCAGTTTTTGTAGATTGTATGTTTCCAGGAATTGTCCATTTATTTAGATTACCTGATTTGTTGGTGCACAATTGTTCACAGTACTCTCTTATAATCGATAAAACATGTACCAATGCCCCACTTTCATTTCTGATTTTAGTAATATGAGTTTTGTCTCTTTTCCTTAGTCAATCCAGCTAAGGGTTTGTCAGTTTTGTAAATCTATTGAAAAACCCAACTTTAGGCTTTGTTAATTTTCTCTATTATAGTTTTTCTTTTTAATTTATTATTATTATTATTTTAATCAATTCTTTCTATCTTTATTTATTTGGCTGCATCAGGTCTTAGTTGCGGCATGCAGGATCTTGGCCACAGCACGTGGGCTCTTTGTTGCGGTATGCGGGCTCCAGAGTGTGCGGGCCCAGTAGTTGTGGCACGCAGGCTTAGTTGCCCCATGGCATGTGGGATCTTAGTTCCCCAACCAGGGACTGAACCTGTGTCCCCTGCATTGGAAGGCGGACTCTTAACCACTGGACCACCAGGGAAGTCAGCTTTTTCCAGCTGACTTACAGCTTTTCTATTACAGCTTTTCTATTCTCTTTTTTCTTTATCTCCGCTCTAATCTTTCCTTATGCTTGCTTTGGGTTTAGTTTGCTTTTCTTTTTCTAGTTCCTCATGGTATACAGATAGGTTAAGATCTGAGAAATTCTTCTTTAGTGTACCCATTTATACCTATAAATTTCCCTCTTAGCATTACATTCACTGTATCCCATAACTTTTGGTACGTTGTGTTTTCATATTCATTTATCTCAAGATATTTTCTAACATCTCTTGTGATTTCTTCTTTGACCCATTGGTTAAGAGTGTGTTGGGGGGAATTCCCTGGTGGTCTAGCAGTTAGGACTCTTTGCTCCCAATGCAAGGGGGCCGGGTTCAATCCCTGGTCTGGGAACTACATCCTGCATGCTGCAACGAAGATCCAGTGTGCTGCAACGAAGACCCGGCACAGCCAAATAAATTTAAAAAAAAAAAAGAAAGTGTTGTTGAAGTTCCACATATTTGTGAACTTCCCAATTTTCCTTCTGTTATTGGCTTTTAGTTTCATTCCACTTTGATCAGAAAAGATTCTTTGAATTACTTTAACCTTTTAGAACCTATTAAGACTTGTTTTGTGACCTGATATATAGTCTGTCCAGGAGTATGTTCCAGGGACGCTTTAGAAGAATGTGTGGTCTGCGTCGCTGAGTACAGTGTTGCGTGTGTCTGTTATGTGGTTGCTTTACAGAGTTGCTCAAGTCATCTTGTCCTCACTGATCTTTTGTCTGGTTCTCCTACCCACTACTGAAAGTGGGGCATCGAAATATCCAAATATTGTCATAGAACTGTCTATTTCTCCCTTCAATTCCGTCAACTTTTGTTTCATATGTTTACACTCTGTTGTCACACACGTGTTTATAATTGTTAAATCTTCTTGCTGTATCAAACTTTTTTTTTTAATATATTTATTTATTTTTGGCTGTGTTGGGTCTTCGTTTCTGTGTGAGGGCTTTCTCCAGTTGCGGCGAGCGGGGGCCACTCTTCATCGCGGTGCGCGGGCCTCTCACTATCGCGGCGTCTCTTGTTGTGGAGCACAGGCTCCAGACGCGCAGGCTCAGTAGTTGTGGCTCACGGGCCTAGTCGCTCCACGGCATGTGGGATCTTCCCAGACCAGGGTTCGAACCCGTGTCCCCTGCATTAGCAGGCAGATTCTTAACCACTGCGCCACCAGGGAAGCCCCTGTATCAAACTTTTAATCAATATATCTTGTCTTTGTCTCTTGTAACCTCTTTTGATTAAACTACTTTGTCTTATAATAATATAGACACCTCAGCTCTCTTTTGGTTATTATTTGCATGGACGATATTTGTCCATTGTTTTACTTTCAAGCTCTTGTGTCCTTTCATCTAAAGTAAGTCTCTTGTAAACAAGATATAGATGAATACTGTTTTTTTAATCCAATCTCCCAGTCTCTGCCTTTTGTAATAGCAGAGTTTAGTCCATTTACAGTAATATGATTACTGAAAAAGGAGTTACTTCTGTCATTTATCTATGTGTTTTCTGTATGTCTTATGTTTTCTGTTCCTCAGTTCCTCCACTACTGACTTTTCTTTTGTATTTAGTTGATTACTTGTAGTGTGCCTTTTTTATTCCTTTTTTCTTTCAGTTTCTGTATGTTTTTAGTTATTTTTTCTAAGTGATTACCCTGAGGATTACAATTAATGTCTTAAACCTCTAACAACTGAGTTTCAATAATACTTAGTTTCAGTAGTGTACAAACACTGTTCTATATCTCTGTCCCTTCCTATTGCTATTGATATTGTCATAGATTTACCTTTACCAGTGCTCCTTATTTTTTCTTATGACTTCAAGTTACTGTCTAGTGCACTTTCACTTCAGCATGAAGGACGACTTCCTTTAGCATTTCTTGTAGGACAGGTCTACTGGTAACAAACTCTCTCAGCTTTTGCTTATCTGGAAATGTCTTAACTTCTCCTTCATTCCTGAAAGATAGCTTTGCCAGCTATGCAATTCTTGGTTGATAGTTTTTTTTTTTTTCCTTTTTGGACTTTAAATGTAACAGCTCACTTCTAGCCTCCATGATTTCTGAGGAGAAACCAGCTATTAATTTTATTGAGGATCCCCTGTATATGACAACTGTTTCTTTGTTGTTGATTTCACAATTCTCTCCTCTTTGGGTTTCCACAATTTTATTACAGTGTGTCTCAATGTGGGCGTCATTGAGTTTATCCTGCTTGTTCACTGACATTCTCAAACATGTATATTCATGTCTTTCCTAAGATTTGGGAAGTCTCCAGCCATTATTTCTTCAAATATTTTCTCTCTCTCTTCTCTTTGAAATTCCTATATGCAAACAGTGTTACATTTGATGGGCTCCCACGAGTCCCTCAGGTTCTGTTTATTTTTTCTCATTCTTTTAAATTTCTGCTTCCTATTCTAAATAATTTCAATAGTCTTATCTCCAGGTTCACTGATCGTTTCCTTCTGGCTGCTCAGATCTGCTATTGAACCCCTCTAGGGAGTCTTTTCATTTCAGTTACTGGACTTCTCAATTCCAGAATTTCAGTTTGTTTCCATTTTTTAATAGATTATTTAGAGTGGTTTGAGGTTCACAGAAAAATGGAATGGAAATTACAGAGAATTCCCATATACCCCCTGTCCCCAAACATGCACAGCCTCCCTCACTATCAATATCCTGCACTAAAGTGGCACATCCACTACAATTGAGTAACTATATTAATACATCATTATTGTCCAAACTCCATAGTTTACACTGGGGTTCACTCTCAGTGTTGTACTTTCCACAGGATTTGACAAATGTATAATGAATGACTTGCATCCACCATGACAGTATCATACAGAACAGTTTCACTGCTCTGTATAATCCCCTGTGCTCCACCTTTATCTCTCCCTCCCCCATAACCCCTGACAACCACTGATCTTTCTTCTGTTTCCAGAATGTCACAGAGCTGGGATCATACAGCGTGGAGCCTTTTTAGCATGGCTTTTCTCAGTCACATGCATTTAAGATCTCTCCACGTCTTTTCATGGTTTGAGAGCTCATTTCTTTTTAGTGCTGAATAAATTCCATTGTCTGGATGCCACAGTTTATTTATCAGTTCACCTACTAAAGGGCATCTGGGTTGCTTCCAAGTTTTGGTTCCTTTTTTTACAACCTCTTATCTCTTTATTCATATCCTCATTTTGTTCTTACATCATTTTCCTGATCTCCTTTAGTTCTTTGTCTGTGGTTTCCTGTAGCTCATGGAACATATTTAAGACAGTTGATTTAACATCTTTGACTAATATTTCCAATGTCTAGGCTTCCTCAGGGATGGTTTCTGTCAAATTCTATTTTTCTGTGAATGTGCCATATTTTCCTGTTTCTCTGTATGTTTTGTAAGTTTTTTGAGAACTGAACATTTTGAGCATTACATTGTGGTAAGTCTGGAAATTTAACTCTCTCACTCCTCCGGGATTGCTGAATTTTTTGCTGCTGAGAGCTGGAGTCCGTTTGTGACTCTTCCAAACTATTTTTGCGAAGTATGTATTCCTTGTGTGTGGTCACCAAAGTTTCTGTTCCTTCGTCTCTGCAGTCAGCCAGCGACCTGACAAAAGATTTCCCTAAATGTGTGACTCCCCAAATGGGGGGCAGCAGATCTCTGTCAATCCCCTGGGAGCCACTTCAGCCCAGGGAGGCTGAAACAATGACCACCACCCTCTGTGTTGGCTCCTCAGTGATCAAAAGCGGCAACCAGCGATTAGAACCCACAATCCCAACATTCAGAGGACAAGGTCCTTACAGCCCATCCAGGTCCCGGCAAGTTGCCCCAGGGACATGAGCAGCCACCAACCCACGACAGGCTGAAAGGCACCAAACTCCCCAAATCTACCAGCCTCTTTGCCCGACTGTCCCGTGGACAACCCCAGAGCGCCAATATCGTTACTTCAGCCGAGGCCGCCAGCTTGATGGCCGTTAGGGGAGAAGCAGGTCGCTGGGGCCGAGGCCGCCAGCTTGATGGCCGTTAGGGGAGAAGCAGGTCGCTGGGGCCGAGGCCGCCAGCTTGATGGCCGTTAGGGGAGAAGCAGGTCGCTGGGGCTTCCTCCTGGCCATCTTCTCTGGCATTGCTCTCACGCCCCCGCTTTGATTTGAAACGTCCACAGAGTTCCTAACTCACAGAGCCCCCCCTGTAGGTGACCTGCTTGTTCTCAAGGAGGCTTTAGAATCTCCTCCAAGTCTCTGTTGCTCCTGAATTTCACGATGGTGGGTCTTGGTTTGAGAGAATATATTGTGCAGGACACCTGACTGGCTCTTTGAATCTGGAGGCTGTCTTTCAAATCTGTTTTCTCTGGAACTCCCATCAGTCAACCTCCGGACCTCCTGATAGAATTCCGTATTTTTCATATCTTTTCCGATTTTCTGGGATATTTCTTCAATTACATCTTATAACCCTTCGACAGATGTTTTTATTCTGGCTATTATATTTTAAAATTTCTAGTCATTCTTATTTGTTCTATGCATACAATTCTTTAAAAGTAGCACATCACTGAGAATTCCCTGGCAGTCCAGTGACTGAGATTCCACACTTTCACTGCTGAGGGCCCAGGTTTGATCCCTGGTTGGGGAACTAAGATCCCACAAGCCGGGAAAAAAAAAAAAAAATTAGTACACCATTCTTTCTCGTGGATGTGAAAGTTCTCTTCTCTTTCTAAGGATGTCTTGTTGTCATCTTGTAGTTTTCTTCTGTTCCCTGCATTGTCTCTATTGGCACCGGGTGGATTTCTTCTGCTTGCATCGTCCAAGGTCTCCTTCATGCAGAGGTGGTGCTCCAATATCAGGTGACCCTTGGCTGCGGTTCACAGTTCACATTGAGGCACTAATGGCTGATTGGAAGTTCTGGGTAAACGGACGGGGTTTTCACACAGAAGCTTTGCTCTAGTGGTCAGGCAGCAGCGTGGTCATTTTCTTGAAAGACTCTCCCAGTCAGTGCCTCCAGGGCTTTTCCTTTGGGTCAGTTTTTCCAGAGCAGGGTCTGCTGGTTTCCTGCCAGTTGCAGGATGTGGGAGGACACACCTTTTACAAACCTGGCCACAGCGCTCCTGAGGTATGGCTGGGGGAAGAGTGGACCTCACTGCCACCCCTCCTCAGCTGTGTCTGAGGAGACCCCAACCTCCTGCTCAGGTGGGTGAGGGGCCGTCACCTCCCTGGGGTCAAGCCCTCTTTATGAAAGTCTCCATCCAACCCTATTTCACTGCTCTGCCCTCCCATCCCCCACAGTCAGAGGCCCTAGTGCCCCAGTTCCAGGAGGTTCCCAGCATTCGGTGACTCAATCCCGCTTCCTCCCCGCGAGCTTCGACCGAGAGAGATCTTCAGCTGAAGCCTGTCGCCCCAGGCCTTCTGCCTTCCATCTTCCAAAACGTGGCTAACACCTGTCCCCTGCCACAGTCACTTCTTCCATCTTTGAGGACAACTATCTTTTCCTGCCCTTTCAGTTTGGTTTCAAGAGGGAAGGAGGATAAACCCAGGTGGTTAAGCTGCCGGGTCGAGTGGGAGCCGCTGGTCTTTCCTCAGTGGACTTCCATCAAAGAATAAACAAGTGCCTCAAAAAATGTTTAAAAGAAGTCGTTGGGGAGGAAAATGCCATGAAATTAGGCAGAAAATTACAGAAGACTCAGCAACACACAACCATCTGGAATGAGTCCCAGATGCCTTGCAGAGCCAAAGAATCCAGACATGAAAGTTCAAGAACAGGCAGTACCAGCAGCCTATGGCCCTGTGGCGTTCAAACTCAGAACAGAAGTTACCTCTGGGAGTGGATGTTGGGTGCGAGGGGCCCATGGGAGTCATCAGGGTGCAAGAAATGTTCACCACCTTGACGTGGTGGTCGTGACACAGGTGTGTACACGTGGAAAGATTTGTCAAGCTGTATTCTTGAGATTTGCCATTGTGTGTGTCTCACATCTCAGCAAAAGAGCAAGGGAAGGAAACGGACATTTACTGAGTGCTTGCTGTTTGCTAGGCACTAGCTAGGTCTGCTTTTCTAATTCATTCATTTAATGAGCACCTACTATGTCCTGGGCACTATCTAGGTTCTGAGGACCCAGCAGCAAACAAAACAATTAGCATCTATGCCTGCGTGATGCTCCCAGTTAGTGGGGAGACAGTATCAAATAACCGCATCACGAAAGTCAAGTGACAACAGTGACAAGAGCACATCGGAGTGCAGAAGAAGGGGCAAGTCCCAATCCCGGGTGGGAGGGTGTCAGAAGGGCTTCCCTGAAGAAACGAAGTTGCAACAGAGATCTGAGGGATCAGGAGGAAATGACCAGTCATGGAGCAGGACGAGCATGGGGTGCTAAGGGACCAGCACGTGCAAAGATCCCGTGGCAGGAGGCGTGTGCACGTTCATGAGGGCAGAGAACAGGGCCGAGCAGGGCTCCGCTGATGCCAGAGGGGCCTCAGAACTGCCGTGCCCCAGATGGGAAACTGAGGCTCAGGGTGTCGGCCCCGGGTTGCCCAGCAAGTACAACTGGGGCAGAAACCAACTTTGTCTGTTCCCCCCTAGGGAACGTGAGCGGGAGAGGCCGCCTGGGCTCCGGCCTCCAGTGGTGCCAGCTGCCCTCACGTTCCCTGCCTCTCAGCCCCACAGGGCCTGCGGCTGGGGGTGGCCATGAAGCCCTGCCCCGAAGAGCAGTACTGGGACCCGCTGCTGAACACCTGTGTCTCCTGCAAAACCATCTGCAGCAATCAGAGCCCACGCACCTGTGCAGCCTTCTGCAGTGAGTCCTGGGGCCCGAGCCTGGGCTGGAGGCCCCTCCTGCCCCCGGAGGTCCCCCTGGCCTGCACTCGGGGCCTGAGGAGGGGTGGAGGGAGACGGGAGACGGACTGTGTGGCACCTTCTACCTTCCCACCCTCCTACCCTCCTTGCAGCTTCCCAAGCATGCTCTGTTCCTTCCTGCCTCAGGGCCTTTGCACAGGGATGCATTTCCCCACCTTCTCCCCTGGGCTCCCTCCTACCCGACCTTCAGGTCTCAGCCCCAAATCAAGAGGTCCTCTCTGACTGCCGGATGGAAAGTGGGCCCTCCTTCATCATTCTCTGCTCTTTCTTCTGAAGCTTTTTATTATAGAAATTAGGACAGAGAGAGAGGACAGCATGATAAACCTGTCTACCCATCAGCAGCTTTAGAAATTCCACCTTTTCAGTCCCCAATTTTTTTACTTGTGTATTTTAAAGCCAATCCAAGAACTCGTTATCATTTTACCTGTAAATACTGGATCACGAATCCCTAACACATAAGGGCCTTTAAAATATAACCTCAATATTTTATCACCCCCCAGCAATAATTCCTTAATATCACCTGCACTCAGGCCATATCCAGTTTTCTCTAATTGTCTTGAAAAGTGTCTTTTGCTTGCTTTTTCGTAACTTGTTCTTTCCCTGATGGAACTTATCACAGCTTGTACCACACGTTCTTTCCTGTGTGTTCATGTGTCTCAACCACCCGACTGAGAGCTCAATTCCTTTCTTAAGCCTAGCACAGTGCCTGACACATAGTAAGTGCTTCATAAAAACTGGCTGAGTGGGGCTCAGAGAGGCTGAGTGACTTGCCCAAGATCACACAGCACAATAGTGGAAGAGTTAGGGTTTAAACAACTTTCTGAGTCTGCAACACCGTGGCTCTGAGCCACTATCCATTAATGAGGTGGACATTCACTGTGTTGACCCACAAACCACTGGAAAGAGGAATCTGACAGACCCTTCAAGGAGGTTATTAGCTAGTGGAAGAAATGACTCCACTTCATGGTAAAAAGGTGAACTACCATAAAACGCCACAGTTGGGAGAGACCACGTCCGGCTGATGGGTTGGGGAGCAAGGAAGTTTTCTGGTAGGAAGCGCCACCTGAGATGGATTGTTAAGAGCCCACAGATGCAGAAGTCAGATGAGGGGGAACGGCACCCCTGGAGGAGGGACCAGCATGGACAAAGGCACGGAGGCGGGAAAATACAACAGGGAATATCGAGGCCCAGAGGGGAGGTTATGAGGTCAGGCAGTGAGGGCTGGTGGTCTGCGGAGCTGTCACTTGCACAGCCACATGGGGGTTCCCAAGGAGGAGAGGAGGTCACGGCAAGCCCGGGGACACGGCTGCCATCAGGCTAACTCCACCTCGTGAGTGTCAGGGTCAGGAGGGTCCAGGGCCACAGCAGGGTAAGGGCAAGGGGTGGTCATTGGTCCTGACAGGATCTCCCGAGTCTTCCCTGAGGTCCCAAACGCATGCCTTCCTGGTTTTGTCTTCTACTCTGAAAAGGATGTAAGTGTTGGCGTGTTTGCATCGCAAAGAAGCACAAGTGAATATTCTATTTAAACCTTGAGCATTATTCATTATGTGTCAGACACTGTGCTGGGGACTTCAAATCCTCGTAACAATCGTAAGAAATCACCATTGTTATAATTATTCCTCTCCTGGAAAACAGGAGACTGAGGTACGGAGGGGCCAAGCCCACCACGTGAAGTGGCGGACCAGAGCTTCCCCAAGCCCGCGTGGCTTCAAGGTCTGGGTTCTTGGCCTCTGTCTTGTGCTGCCTCCAAAATGCGCCCTGAAAACCTGCATACGAGTCACATTTTCATATGACTGAATCTTAGAGACAAGGGAAGCCTGCCCTGTGAAAGTGTAGGTTTCTGTATGGCACTCAAAACTGCTCTCTCCAGCAAGTGTGAATGGGCTTCAGTTTGCTTGGCTTCTGCCCCTTGGCACTGATGCCTGGTTAAGCTCCTGAAATTCTCATTTATTATTAAGACAGAAAAAACACTATTAATTTGAGCTTTCTCATCTTCCTTCCAGTCCCCTTCCCCAACTTGCTAAGGCAGATTCTGGCTTTGTTCTCCATTCCTTATGTTTATATGAAATACATTTCTCCCTTATGAGGTGTGAAAAACCCAAGTAAAGAAGTTATGTGACAACGTAATAACTTAAAAGATAACTAGAAAACCCTTATACAGTTAGTATTAAGAAATGCTCTTTTAAGTAATATATAGATCAAAGAAGAAATGATAGTGAAAAATAAGAACATTCTAAACTAGGTATAGAAAAAATACTACATGTCAAAATGTGTGTGATGCAGCTAAAACAGTACTTAGAGGACAACGTATAGTCTTACATTTGCATACTGGAAGAGGACTTGGATTACCCTGGAATTGCTTTTGGGGGACTGGACTAGGATTTTTTTTTTAACTTTGATACCCTTTGAGGCCAGACCCCCAGTTCCTGCCCGTGTCTGTCACCCAGCAGCATCACGCATCTCTGTCTCCCAGAGTCACTCAGCTGCCGCAAAGAGCAAGGCAGGTACTATGACCAGCTCCTGGGGGACTGTATCAGCTGTGCCTCCATCTGTGGACGTCACCCCAAGCAATGCACACACTTCTGTGAGAACAAGTTCAGGAGTCAAGTGAACCTCCCACCAGAGGTCAGGAGACAGCGGACCGGAGAGGCCTTGACCCGGGCAGACAACCTAGGGAGGTACCAGGGATCAGAGCACAGAGGCTCGGATGTGGGTCCAGGTAAGCCACCTAAGGTTGGCCTGCGCGGTGTCCAAGGGTCAGAGTGGGTGGAAGGCAGGCACCAGGCCTCAATAAGGAGAAGCTGCAAAGCAGGAAGTCCAGTGCAGGCAAATGGCCAGAAACCAGGGGGGTGGGGGGATCATCACAGGATAGAAAAAAAAAATTAGGCAAAGTTTACAGAAATCTGTGGGCAAGAAGGAAGCAAAAGAAGAAAAAAGACCTGACAGTTGAGAGTCTCATAACTGTGGCTGAATGAATTCTTAGAACACAGGGCAGCGAGTGGACAGCACAGCTAACCTGTGAGCAAGACCCCCAATCCATTTAGAGGCAACGGAGACTTCCCAAGAATGAGAAGGAAAAGTACTACCAAAAGAGCTCACAGTGGAGATGGGCCTCCTTAGATATGTGAGAGGGGTCCCTTGAACTGGGCACCTACTAAGTGCCGAGCACTGGAAATGACTTAATTAATCCTCCCAGAAAACACCTCTTGGCTCAGCTACTCTGCTCTGTGGTGTCAGAAAGGACAGGGCTTGGGTGGGGATGTGGACCCGTAAACACTTGATATTTACGGTGCTCTTGGTCTGCCAGGCGCTGGCTGGTTTCCGTCCTTTTCTGTGACTTTGCTCATGACATCACTTCCATGAGAACAGGCTTTGTGTGTCCTGATAACGAAATGCCCAGCCTGGTTCTTCTCGGTTAGACTGTTGTTTCTTACTCTGTTTTGCTCTCCTGTCAGTAAGCTGCTGCCATGTAACAAACAGCCCCCAGATTCCATGGCATGTTATTCCTCATGGCGTAGGGCTTGGCTGGAGTCAGCTGGAGGGGCTCTGCTCCTGAGTCTCTCGTCCTCCCCTGGGACCAGCGGGTGGGCAGGAACATCAGAGGTGACACACGGGCCTCTGAACCTCTCAGCCAAGAGCTGGCACCCATCATGTGCTGCATCTTATCCCTCCAGATGCAAAGCCAGCCAGATTCAAGGCGGGGGAGACAGACCCCACTCTCGGCTGGAGGAGAGGCGAAGGATTTGTAGCTGTGGGGGGTTTGTGGCCGGTTTTTATCCAGCACAGCCTCTCGTGAGAGCAAGTGCAGATCCACACACAGAGGGCGTGGATACGGGGGGAGGCGGTGACGAACGGAACCACAAGGGGGGGCTGCTGACCCCCCCCCCGCCTGCCCTGCAGTCAGTGATGTATTTGACTCCTCCAGCCAAACCCAGAACCCCGTCCACCTCCGATGCCACAGATTCCCCTTTACAGACAGAGAAACTGAGTCTCAAAACCTGGAGAGTCAGTGCACAGCTGAGCAGGGACTCGGGCCCGGCCTGCGGGTTCCAAAGTTTGTCCGCTCTGCAAGAGCCAAACCCCAGAACAGTGTTCTGTGGCACCGTCGCCCACTTAGGGGGACCTGTTGCCAGCGTGACACCGTTAGCCCTTCCTGCCTGTGACCACCAGCCAAGCCCCCTCCCCAGAGGGTCCCCTGGGGTGGACCCTCCAGGTACGAATCCCCCAGGAAGTGTGGACAGACATTCCAGGAGCCAGTGGGGTCAATGTGTCCACGTCTGACGTGCAGCAGCCGCTGTCCCAGTCATTCCAGGGTGTGGCCTCCCCAGCCTCGGGGGCTGGGTGACGCCTCGCCGTACCTGCCCCTGCCCCGCGTCCCTCTGGAGGTCTGGGGCTTACGTGTGTGTCCCGCTGTGTCCTGACACCTGGGCGTGCAGGTGGGGCGAGAGCTGGGTGTGGTGAGGCCTGTGAACAGGAAGTGCCGGGCCCACACCCTGGGTGTCAAGGGCAGGGCGTGCAGGACACTGCCCGTGGCAGCGGGGCTGCCCTGTCCCCCCCACTCACTCCCCGCCCTGCCAGCCCCCACCTCGGCCCCTCCACGTCTCTCGGAATGGCCGTTCCTTCATTTGACGGTAACTGTGGAGGGCTCAGCTGTGCCTGGGGGGCGGGTGCAAGAGTCAGGCAGACCCTGTCGCTGACCCCACGGAAGTCACAGTCTGACGGGAGAGACAAGACAAATGATTGAGTAACCTCAGTGCGTGGCGACGACATCCCCCAGCCAGGGTGCGATGGGGCGAGGAAGGTTTCCCCGAGGAGAGGCCTTCAAGGCAGACTGGGGGCCAGACCCCTGGTTCCATCTCCCACCAACTGTGTGACCTTGAGCAAGTCACTTAACCTCTCTGAGGTTGTTTCCGTAAGACTGAGATCATCTGCCTTCACGGGGTTGCTGCGCTGCGTGTCAGGATCAGCACGAAGTAACTGCTCATTTAAAAGGAAAGCATACATCTAAGAGACGGCGGGGAGAAAGGTGTTCCAGGCAGAGGGCACAGCATGTGCAGGTGCTGGGAGGGGCTGGGAGCGGAAACACACGGATTCTCTGTGGACAGGGTACAGCCACTGCTAGTATCACTGGGGCTGCAACTGCTACAAACAGGGGAGCAAAGGCTAAGTTTTAGTGAAAATTGAGGTTTGCTTTTCTTATCCGAGCCCACGGAGCCCCCAGGCCCTATTCAAGGGCCTCCTGGGTCCCGGGTTCAGAGCTCTGGGTGGCGTGAGCACGGCTGACCTGGGACGTCTCCAGACTCTGTATCTCCTTGTCCCCACCGGGGACAGTCAGCCCGGCACCCCCCTCACAGGGCTCTCGCGGGGCCTCAGCGACCCTGGGCCTTGGCTCCAGATCCTTAACTTGATTACATCTGCAAAGGCTTTTTCCCCAAATCAGGTCATAAGGTCCCACGTGCAGATTACCAGGCCCCCCGTGGGAGGGTGATACCCGCCTTGGGAGCACATCCTGCATGGCGGCCTGGGGGTTGGTCTTGTCTCTGGCTTTTTATCTCAGGGTGTGGAGTGTTTTCTCCCCACACACGCCCCCCACACACGCCCCTGACGGCTGCAAGAGATGTCACCGTGCCGGCTGCCCCAGGCCCCCTCTTCATCCCCAGGGATGAGGCCAGGGAAGGGGGGCAGAAAGCCTCGGGAGCCCACCTCAACCCTCCCCTGACCTGCCTGCTCGCTGGGCTGGGGCCATGGGGATGCTGGCGGAACGTTCCACTGGGTCCAGCTGTTACCAACAGCGCGGAGGCCGGAGCGTCTGCCCCATTTCACCAGGAGGCAGGCCTGACCGTGAGCAGGGGTGGCCGCAGGGCCCAGGCTCAAAACCTATCCTGTCTCGGCTACACCAAGGCCCCTCAGGACAGGTCACAGCACTGCCCGCCTGGCCAGCCCGAGCTCCAGCCCAGCAGCAGCAGCAGTCGGGGAAATCCTGTTTCTAGGCGAGATTGACTCTGAAAACAGTACAAGCACGGAACAAATCTAATGGAAAACCCGCTTGGAAATAAACCATCCGCGGTGCCCCCTGGTGGCGGTGCTCAAAACTGCGCCGCAGGCCTGGCTCTCAGGCAAGGACAGAGTTCACATACTTTCCCGACTGAAGCCCCTGCACCCACCGGGGTCAGCAGACACAGAGGCACTGGGCAAGGCCGCTCCGCTCCGGGGCCAGGTCACTGAGGGCCGACAGAAGGCAGCGACCGAGCTTGCAGACCTGAACGGCTGGCGACTGAACAGAGGAAGCAGAGCGGTGGCTGGGGACCCCGTCCCCCGACCTGGCCAGCCTCGGACTCGGCTTTAACAAGTCAGGCAGCCAGTGTGCTCCCCGCCATTCCCGTTTGGAAAGGACGACACACACGGATCGTGACGGAAGAAAGAAGGTATTAAAAAGTGAGGTTTGGGGACAGTCTCTCCCCAGGAGCAACGCCTGCTGCAGTCTGGGATTGTCGGTTCCCACCGCTCCTGTCTAAGCATATTTCACACCAGGCAGAATCCCAAGCGCCCACCTCTCTCTCCCTTTTCACTTCCTCCTCCTGAGGTTCAACCCATCTCAGGACCCACGACGTAGCTGGTCTCCAGCTCTCACTGTAAACAAAGCCCAGCAAATGCCTGCATCCACGTGCCTAGAGGTGAAGGTGGTGAGTCCACAAGACTGGAAACGGCGTGTCCATGTTGGCAGGTGGTTGCACGTGGCCCTCAGAGGAGACCACCCCACCCAGATGTGCCTGTGTCGCCAGCCTGGGACAGAGGTGGAAGGTGACATCTTTCGCAGTTTTAACTGCACCTCTCCTCTGGATCCAGGGCCTTTGCGAAGCATGTTCTAGGAGCGGGTCACCGGGCAGGAACTGGTTCCATTTCCCTCAGGAAGCCCCAAATCACCCTCCTCGCGTGGTGGCTCAGGGCGCCCGGGAGAGCAGAGCAGAGGCTGCCAGGCCTCCTCATGGCACAGGCCAGGCCCTGCGTCCCCTCTACTGCGTACTGCTGGGTGCAGGGGGGCCCGGCCCAGCCCGACTTGAAGGGCAGGAACCAAGGACCATCTCTGAATGCCAGCAGCCAGCCTCGAGGTAGTCTGTGTTAGAATTCAGCTGAAAACACCTGAAATACGCAGATGTTTGGTCTCAAATCCACCCGGCAGTTCACTGTGTACTTAGCAGCGTCTGGTAGCGGGCAATTCCACCTCCCGTGTGAAGGCTGCCAGCCTCTCCCCCGCTAATCGGCCAGGACGATGGTTTTATTTTATCCCAGGGACGTGCAGGAACCGGTGAGCAGATGGGGGCCCGGGAGCTGGGACACACGGATGTCGCCGGCCCGGGGTGGCGCCAACAGCCCACCCAGAGCTCTGTGAACGTCAGGGTGGCACCAGCCAGCTGTCACTTCATAAGCCTCTGACTCTGAGGAGCGTGCGTAACGAAGAGGGATGGTGTCCGCCCTCGTCCTCTATGCGTGGCTGGCCTACAGCCTCGGCACGGGGCCCATCACACCTGCCCGCAGGTGCAGCTCTGCAATTGCGCCCGGATGTGAGGCTCAGTTTTCTCATCTGAAAAACAGTCTGTAAGACGGCGTGGCCACAGCGGGGACAGCCTGCAGGATCCTCAAGCAGCTCAGCACAGAGGCGCCACCTGACCCGGCAACTGCGCTCGTGGGACGTGTCCACGAGAGGTGCACACACACGTGCACACGGAAACCTGCACACAAGCCTTCACAGCCGCCGAAGGGTGGAAACCACCAAAATGCTCCTCGTGGACAAACACACACGATGCGGTGCACCCACGCAGCGGAACGTTACTCAGACCCAACACACGTGGCCACACGCCTGAGCCTTGGAAACACGCGGAGAGGCCGGACGTGAAGGTCCCGTGCTGCACAATTCCACTGGTATGAAGTGTCCAGAACAGGTGACAGAGACAGCGTGGTGGTGCCCGGGGCCTGGGGGGACGGGGGGCGCCATGTGGTGCTGGACACACCCCAGGTGCAGAGGCAGCAGCTGCTCAAGCCTGAGAACACACTAACCCCCCCCCCCACCACCTTCACGGCCGTGAGCCTGGCTGTACGTGGACTACACCTCAACCTCCAGAAGGGGCGAGAGACCCTCCTCCACAGAAGCACGAGGGTCAGGGACACACTAGAGAAAGCGCTGCGTGCAGCAAGTGCAGCAGGCGGCCAGCAGCCCTTCCGCCCGGGCTGGGGGCGCCCGATCCCAGGGCCCGGGACAGGTTTCGAGGGCAGGGCTTTGGCTCAGGGCCCTGAGAGGAGAGGGGCCAGCGCCCCATCTCCCCAGGCCCCCCTGGTTTACATCTGCCCCCCAGGCTCGGGAGCAACACCACCGTCTCTCTCAAAGCATATGCTCCCTGATCAGACATCCTCCCTGGACAACTGCCCACCCGCTCACCCGTCCACTTCTGGTACTGTCCCAAGCTACACCCCACAGCGAGAGAGACGGCAAAGGGCATCCAGCTCCGGGTCTCCCGGCCCTCCGAGGGGGCGTGGGGGTGACCGCATGGCTTGTCTGGGCCTCACGAGGAGGAAGCGAGCGAGCAGGACGAGGGGCTGCTGGCCGGAGGAGGGGACGCTTCAGGGAGGGGCCCCTTCTGACTCTGGGTCCCCCACTGTCTTGCAGCCCCCCCAGGGCTAAAGCTGAGTGCCGACCAGCTGGCCCTGGTCTACAGCACGCTGGGGCTCTGCCTCTGCGCCATCATCTGCTGCTTCCTGCTGGCCGTGGCCTGCTTCCTCAAGAGGAGGGGGGACCAGGTCTCCTGCCAGCCACCCCCCGGGCCATGTCGGACGCAGGCCAAGTCCTCCAAGGGTGAGCACGCAGTGGGGTCCTGGACGTCCCTCCGTCCTGGCTCTGCCCCTGCTTCTAAGCGGAGAGCGGTTGCCGGTTCTCCCTGGGAGCGGCCTGGCGCCAGTTCCTACGGTTTCCTATCTGTCTTGGTGAAATTGGGTCAAGCATCAAGGCAAGAAGAGACAGGGCCCTGAGGAAGGGCGGGTGTTGGGCCCCGGCGCTTGCCCCGCTTGCCAGGACAGGGCGGCTAAAACTGGAGGGGGTCCCCTGGGGGTGCAGGGCGGGCGAGGAGGGGTCCAGGCCGAGGCCAACGCCCTCTCCCCCTCAGCAGATCACTGGATGGAAGCGGGCAGCGCTGCAGGGGCAACGCCAGAGCCAACGGAGACGTGCAGCTTCTGCTTCGCGGAGTGCAGGGCGCCCGAGCGTGCTGGGAGGTGGGCGCGCCACAGCCAGAGCGCAGCTGGACAGCCCTGCGTGCGCGCCCCGAACGGCGGCCTCTGCGGCATCGAGGTCGTGTGCACGCCCGCCCAAGAAGGAGGCCTGGCCACATGAACCTGGGGGGGCTGGGGGGGAATGGTGATGGGGGAGAGAAATGGGGATGGGGCCGTGAGCAGGCATGAGCAGAGGAGGAGGAGACAGTGAGAGGCAGAGAATTGATGGTGGGGGAGACTGGGGAGAGAGGAAGAGAGCAAGGGGAAAAGACAGAGAAGGGGGAGGGGAGTGGAGGAACAGCCGGCGGAAGGGTCAGGGCCACCGTATTGACCCCAGGTCTCCACTGTAGGTCACCGGCACCTAAACGCACCTGCAGTAAAAGCACCCACACCTGCTGGACCCAGCCCCGGGGACCCTTCGCAGAAATAAAACCTCCCACACTGCCCACCCCTCACTGTGGCTGGTTTGGGTCGCGTCTCCCTGTGGTGACCGCCCCATCCCACCTGTCCCACTGCCCCTGGGCTCCAGGCCTGGTTTCCAAGGATCTGAGCGAGTGTGTGGACCGAGAAACAGGCTCTGCTGTCCTCTGTCACCGAAGAGGAGAAAGCAGCCGGCTGATGGTGGGGGACCAGGGCTGGGTCCGCCTGCGTTGATCTCAGAAAACCAATTTCCTCCCGCGTCTCCTCAGGAAGGCGTGAAGCAGTGTGACTGTGTGTGTGCGCGTGTATATTCACGTGTGTGCGCACATATGCTGCTCCCACGTGTGTCACGGGGCGCGGGGTGGACAGAGGGCAGGCGGGCTGAGCCCAGGCGTCAAGCTGCTCTCAAAGCCCAGGACCGCGTCCCTGGACTACCTCAGGAGTGCTCTCATTTGGACACCAACCTGCACTACTGTTCAGTATTTTTCTTTACATCAACCTACCTTTTCTTCCAGACCTACACGCTAAATTTTTCGGATTCTGACTGCTAACACTGTATCTGAGCAGTCACAATTTGTTTTTTTGGCCACACCATGCGGCTTGTGGGATCTTAGTTCCCTGACCAGGGATTGAACCCGCACCCCCTGCATTGGAAGCGCAGTCTTAGCCACTGGACCACCAGGGATGGCCCGCATTCACAAATTCTTGATACTACATATATTTTATATCTGTATTAGCAGTGAAACCTATACTTTAGGAGCATTTAAACCTGAAAATATGTAACTATTGTAAGCAGCAGCTACACAGATAAACACAAGATTATGCAAATCATTCATCCGGAAGCCACCTGGCATACCTGTGTGCACCAAGGGTTCACACAACACACGCCGGGAGGTGTAGACGAGAAGCCTGACGCGCCATCCTTTCACCATCCCCTGGCTAACGGGCCCTGTCACTTTCCCAGGCTGCGGGACAAAGCCCCACACGCTGTGCGGCTCCAACACCGGAACCTCCTGTCCCCCGTCTGGAGGCCGGAGCCCACCCAGGTGTCACAGGGCTGGTCCTGCTGCGGCCGTGACGGAGAGCTGCCCCGGCCTCGCCCCCAGGGCTGCAGACGGCCGTCTTCCCTTGATGCGTGTCTGTCTTTCCACATCTTTCCTTTTTATAAGGACACTGGTCACCCTGATGACCTCATTTTCACTTGATCATGTCTGTAAATCTCCAGATAGGGTCATGCTTAAAGGTTCTCAGGGTCAGGACCTCAACCCATGAATCTGGGAGCACACATTCCGCCCAGAACACAGGTCCTCCCAAGTCCATTCTCGCCTCAACGCGGTCTGAAGCCAAGTTAGCTTCTAACAAGCACCCGCCCGAGACAAGCGTCTGACCCGGTGTTCAGTGGGCCCAAGGTGGCAAAGGGGACATCTTGGTGCAGTGTCCACCGGTCACCAAGCCCACGGCAGCACCTCCTGGCAGCACGGACCCTGTACCTGGCGTAGCTGCCTGCCCGATGCTGGCAAAGTCCCAGCACATCTCTGAGCCGCACAGATGCACTTGGGATGCAAAGCCTCATCCGACAGGTGGGCCGACGCCTCCTCCTCCAGCTGTTTTCAAATTCTGCTCACCTGAGCCCAAGGGGCCTGGGGGACGCTTCTGGACCATGCGGGGAGTGAAGGCTGCTGAAAACACAGGGAAACGTGTGTCTGACTACGGCTTTCCACAAAAATAACCTCTTTTTTTTTGTTGTCAGTTTTTCAATTGGTCTTTAGTGTAAGTTGATGTGGCAGGTTTTTTGGGTTTTTTTTGTTTTTTATTTATTTATGGCTGTGTTGGGTCTTCGTTTCTGTGCAAGGGCTTTCTCTAGTTGCAGCAAGTGGGGGGCCACTCTTCATCGCGGTGCGCGGGCCTCTCACTATCGCGGCCTCTCGTTGCGGAGCACAAGCTCCAGATGCGCAGGCTCAGTAGTTGTGGCTCACGGGCCCAGCTGCTCTGCGGCATGTGGGATCTTCCCAGACCAGGGCTCGAGCCCGTGTTCCCTGCATCGGCAGGCAGATTCTCAACCACTGCACCATCAGGGAAGCCCTGTTTTTTTTTTTTTTTAAAGACCAGCATCCCTTGCTGCAAAGAAAATCCGAAACTCTAAATACCATCAATTTTATCCACGTTCTGTGTTCTGCTGGTCCTACTTCCAAAATACACTGATTCCTGCCACCTGCCACAGCCCCGAGCCCAGCTCCCACGACGCCAGCCCCAAATCTGCCCTGTGCACCCTGCCCAGGGCTCAGCAAGCTCCGTTGAAAAGGACCAGACAGCAGAGACTCTCGGCGGCTACTCAGCGCACACCCAGCCCTGCCGCGCTTGTGCCCAGGGGGCCAGAGTCGGGCGAGGCAGTGGGTCAGACTAGGCTCCGCTGACGCGGCTCAGACCAGGCACCACGGCTCGCCGCCCTCGCCCTGCTGCACTGCAACTCGGGTCTTTACCTCCAGCTTTACTGAGATATAAATGACACGTTAACTTTGTGTGAGTTGCCAGGTGATACATTTGTACATTGTAATACGCCCCCCACGTGGCATGAGGAACTCCTCCACTCCAGACCACAGTCACCCGCGTGGTGAGAATGTGTAAGATCTACTCTCTCTGCAACTCTCAAGCACATGACACGGTATCAGGACGTGTCAGTCTCACCCCTGGGAGTCTGTGCCCTTTGGCCAGCATCTCCCCCTTTCCCACCCCCTGGCAACCACAATCTACTGTTTCTCTAGACACTGGCCTCTTTGTGTGTCTCTACGGTGTTCTGAAGAGCTGTGTGCAAACAGCATTGCCTCAATCCCGCCCCGTCTTCGGTGCTGCTGTCCTGGAAGCCCACGATCCGTCGCTACTGTTTCTGCTTTAGAAACTCAGTAGCATGTAGAATAATTAAAAATAACAAGAACAGTGCTTTTTAGATCTACCTTCACGTCTAAAAATCTTCATTTTCTGTGTGCAGACCCAGGTCTGTCTGGTATCTCTCCCTTCTTCTGTCTGAAGAGCTTCCTTCAGCACCTCTTGTGCAAGTCTGCAGACGATGAATTCTGTCTGCTTCAAAAGTCTTTCTATTTCTGAGAGATTTTTCTGGGAAGACTCTGGGATGCCAGTTTTTTCTTTCCAGCATCTCAGAGACATTGCCCCGCTCTCTCCGGCTCCCACAATTTCTGACAAGACAGCTGCTATAATTCCTACCTTTGTTTCTCTGCAACGTGTGCCTTCAAATTTTTCTCTGTATCTTACTTCTTAGAGGTTTGAATGTGATGTGTCCCGGAGTTTTCTGTTGTGGGTAGGTTTGTTTTGTTATTTACCCTGCTTGGGGTTCTCTGAAATGTTCAGATCTGTAGCATGATGTTTTTCATTATAAAATTACTGGCCGTTATCCCTTCAAACTGTTCGGTACTGCCCCACATCCCAGGTGCCCTATTCTTTTGGTTTCCCCCCCATTCTTCTTTGTTCCAGTTTGGGTGGCCCCAGTGCCTCTTCCCTCAGCTGTGAGGTCACTGACGGGCCTGTCAGGGACACCCCTCCTGTCACCACGATCTTGGCTCCCAGCACCTCCATCCACGCAGCCTCTCCTCACACAACGCCCATCCCGCTGAAGGCCCCCGTCCGTTCCACATGTTTTCCCTGAGAGCCGTCAACACGTTAACCCTAATTATCCAGAATCTCCGCCTGACAGTTCCCACATTCAGATCATCTCTGAGTCTGGTTCTGTTGCTTTGTCTCTTGGCAGTGGGTGTTTTTACTTGCTGTTTTGTGTGTCTTTTGGTTTTTGTTTTTTTTTTTTTTTTACACCAAATGCCAGACCTGTGTGGGACGGCAGAGACTGACATACCAAGTTTTTATGCCTGGAATTGGCCGGCCTTTCTCTTCCAGGCCGTCAGCGAGGGGGCCGAGTCACAGGTTGAGCTGGTTGGGTTCTGTCGTTGCTGGGATCACCCCCGGGCCCCAGTGGCTTCACCTGGCCCCGTGGGGTCACGCTCTCAGGTAGGGGTTAGCTCCCTGGCAGCCGCGCGCCTTCCTGCCCTTCCTCGGCGGTAGACGCCCCTGTCGCTCAGTGTTTCCTCCCCTGGGGTCCCGTCCCGCTTGCCCTCCCCCCGCCCCGCCCCGAGCCGCGCCCTTCCAGTGCCCCTCCCTCCCCGGAGCAGGAGCCCACGGTACTCCTTCCGACGGAGCCTCCGGGCTACACTGACCCTGTCCTGCTGGGCGTCCAGACACGCAGACCATCTCGCGCCGCACAGAGCCTCACTCCCACCCACCACAGTGGTGACGTTCTGCTGCCTGGATCTGGTGAGCAGACAACTTAGTAACAGTGAACTAAATAAGCCCCAAGATGAAAAGAAAAAATGGTACAAACGAACTTATTTACAAAACAGAAATACAGTCATGGATGTAGAAAACAAACTTACGGTTACCAGGGGGAAAGGAGGGGGATAATAAACTGGGAGATTGGGATGGACACATACACACGACTATACATACAACAGATAACTAATAAGGACCCGCTGTAGAGCACAGGGAACTCTACTCGATACTCTGTAATGAGCTACCTAGGAAAAGAATCTAAACAAGAGGGGATACATGCATGTGTGTAACTGATCCACTTTGCTGTACCCCTGAAACGAACACAACACTGTAAATTAACTGTACTCCAATAAAAGTTAAAAAATAAACAAAGATAATTTACAAAATTTAATATCAATCAATCCGTCACAAGAAATAAAGCGCCCCAAACTCAGGGGCCCCCAACTCAGGGGCATTGCTGGGGATTCCGTGCTCTGAAGCAGGAAGGCAGGGCACTGCATCTCCCACACCCTCCCGAGAACAGGCAGCCCTGCTGGGGTGAGAGGCAGCACAGACCATTTGGGGTGTGTTAATTCCATCCGTCTACACAGGCAGCATGTGGCTCCCAGTTAAAGAGGGGCCTGAATGAGTTCGAAAATGCTGCACTGAGCCTGAGAATGCAAGAGACCTAGTAACTCAACATCCGCGGCAAATGAGGATGCGTCCCAAGCCTCCAGCAGGGACCAAAGGACACCTGCACAGATCTTCCAAGCACAGCAAACCTGTCCTCCTCCGTGGGTGTTTATCCTCCGCAGAAAGAGCCCCCGCTACGCGGGCCGAGCATCTAACCACAGACATCAGTGACCACGTGGCCCGAGGGCCCTGAATACAGTTGAGTGCTGTCGACCGCCTGGTCCACCTCTGGCTGTGCAGCGGTGGACACTCACGTGCAAAGGTACAGCAGGAGCGGGCGGCCCTGACGTCCACAGCCACACCCGCTGCACACCCGCAAGCACCCTTGTGACCAGGGACCCGAGGACCACCCTCGTTTACTGTAACTTTGTTTTCAGGGTTATAGTAAATGAGGAAGGGAAGTCCTCGCTCCAAGCAGCGTGTCTGGTCACCCACCTCGTCTGGAACAAGACGGGGCCCAAAGTACTGATCCACGTGGATTCCTGGGTGACGCCGACACCCGGCTGGACGGTCAAAGATTTGGAAGCAACAGGATTTAAAGATTAGTGACAGAAGCTCTGGGTGGGGACAGACCTCTCAAAACGGGCACAGACTGTGCTCACCAAGGAGAAGCCCGACAGAGGACACTCACCGCCAGGTGGACGAAACAGCCAGTTGTGGGAGCGGACAGCTCGCTGACACCCCCCGCCCCACTCCATGAACAAAGGGCCATCAAGATGGGGACGGGGCGGTGTGAACAGGCTCGATGTCAGGCCCTGGCCCTGGCTCACCAGCTAGCCCCGCCGGGCGCCCACGTGGCGACGGGACCGGCACCGAAGCCCGGGAGCAGCCGGCCACCTGCTGGCAGGCCCGCTACACGGAGGCCAGAGACGCGTCCTCACGGGAACGAACCCGTCTCCTGGGCGCGGATCTGCCTGCCCTGCCTGTCGGCACCACCCCAGGCAACGACGCTCCACAGCCCCACGGGACACGGAGCAGGGGCCTCGTGTCCACGCGGCTCCCCGCTGAGACGCAGGCACGAGTCTGTCTGCCAGGACAGCTTAACGCTTTTAACCAGAGCCTGCGACCGGAGCGTGCGGGTCCTGGGATGGAGGGGTGGGGATGGGTTGGCGCTCCGCAGCTTTACACCAAGAGCCCCATCACGCGTCTTCCTTCCAGGCCCGGAAAACTCTGGCGGGAAGGCCTCGGAGCCCCGGGGGAGCTGCCTGCAGGCACGCAGCAACGATCCTCCCGAATGTGGAGGGACCCCCGGGGAGGTCTGCTGCTCTGGAACCCAGGGGCTCTCGCTGGCACTTCCTGATGTTTCCACGTACGGGAAGTGAAGGAACTCGTGACAGAGGCTTCCAAAGACAGCACACTTCAGAAATGAAGGGTGGAGCGTGGGGTGGGCACAGAGTCGGAACAGCACTGACCAGGACGGGGGCCTGCTCTCTGACCGCACCCTCCGCCGTCCCAGCACCCGGGGAGCTGCACACCCGTATCCCCGCACCGCAGCCCAGCTCCTGTGATCAAACTCCAGCAAGGGTTCCTGTGTTTAAAGAAGCCCCTCGGGTGACTTTTAAGTTCATCAAAGTCTGACAGCCCACGGTGTCCTGAGTCCCAGATCTGTCACCATCCTGCCCCCCAGGAGAAGGGGACGCAGGGGGCATGGACTTCCTGGCCCAGGGTAGGTCTGGGCTGGAACAAACCGAGAAGGGGCTGGTGTCACAGACAGGACTCGGGTGCTAGTAAGGGAAGACGGGCCAGTTTTCAGAATAAAATGTAGCTTTATTACGACACAGGAAAAGACTACAAGCCATTAGGGAGAAGAGCCAAACAGTCCCTCAAAACGACAGGTGAAAGGGACGTGGAAACATCCCAGTAATAAAATCCACAGCACAATCATTGGAATCTTGTTCTTACGATTTCTGTTTTCAAAGTTATAGTAAACGAAACAGTCACTTGAATTGTCAAGAGAACGGCAATTTTATACGACGAAAGCATCCACACCGAGCAGAACTACAACAGCACGAGTATACGTGATGCAGAAGGAACGTCCTGGACATCCTGGCGCCGACGGGAGGCCCGAGGCGGCCTGGAGAGGGCCGGGCCCAGCGCCCCCGCTCAGGACACCCAGGGAGGAGAGCCCACTGTCTCACTGTAAAGCGCTGACACGGCAGCCAACGTCTCACAAACACAAGTCACTTTAAACACACTAGCCGGGGAGGAAGGGTCGCCCAGGGATTCCTCAGTGGTCTGGACATCGACATGGGTGGTGGTGTGAAACAGGAAACCATTTTCCTGTATTTAGTAGCTGCATCGGGAGCTGAAAAAAAATAAATTCCCCAACCCATCACGCAGTTCGTTGTTCCTGACGAGGTGACGTCAAAGCAGGACCTCAGCGCGCGGGACGGGGGGTGGGCGCGTGTGCAGGCAGCTGAAGCCTCACCGCCCCCCCCCCCCCCCAGGTAGCTCTTCCAGTCACAGGAGAATCTCAGCAGCAGAGAGATAAGTGCTTAGAACACCAGGCCAGAGGGAACAGAGGGTTAACTTCGACATAAAAGTCCAAAAAAACACCCAGAAAAGAGCAACGGCCTCACTGTCTCCTGAATCTTCACATTCTTGGAGCAGCGGAGCCCTGGACATGAGTGGGGGGCAGGGGAGGGGTGCAGGGCTGACCAGACCACAGGTGACCCGCCAGAAACCCCGCGGCCAGTACATCTACTCTGTCCCCCGCTCCGCACGGAGGCCCAGGGCCCTCAGAGCAGCCACGGCGGACGGGCCACGCGGGGCAGGCGCCTGGGCGGCATTGCCGAGGACTCTGCCGGGTACGACGCCCCCGCTGCAGGACCCCAGCATCTTCCACAGGGAGCAGGAGCCGCGCCGCGCCCAGACCCGAGCAGCCGATGAGCTGGACTGGTTCACGGTCTGTCGGCTGAGAACCGGCACACATTTTCAAACAGTGAATAAAGTTAAAATTCTGTGACGTGGGGAAAGTATATGAACTTCAACTTTCCGTGATCGTGTAAAGTTCTACTGGAACACAGCTACGCTCTTCCACGTTACCGGCAGCAGAGACCACAGGGCCCACAAAGCCAGAAGCATGTAGCACCTGGCCCTTGGCGGAGAGTCCGCTGACCCTGCCGCAGGTGAACGTGTTTCTCTCCAGGAAAGAAGCCTCGCGGTTCAGGGGACACTGGCTCGTCCCCCGTCTCTGGGCTGCAATCTCTCAGAAACGGACAATCTAAGTTCGGGTGCGAACAGACAGATGCGTGCGAGACAGCCCACGAGGAACAAAGAAGCCGCGCCGCCCCCCCCCAGCCCCTCCCACCAGCTCAGTCCCAGCCTTCTGTCCTGCGGCTGCCGGAACGCAAGGCGGGGGCACCCAGAGCCAGGCGGCGGCCCCCCTGGAGGCCGCCCGCATCAGCCGACACACCCGCCGCCCAGCAGCGACCAGGAGAGTTCGCGGGACAGGTGGCCAGGAAGGAAACACGGGAGGGAAACAGTGAGACCACTGGCAACGCTTCACTTCCTAAAAGACTAAATACGACAGAGACCGTTCCCAGCGCAGCCTGATCCTCCTCCACTGAGCCTGGCAGCTCTGACCAGGTCAAAGACGCCTGGGGGGCGGGCGGGGGCAACAAAAACAGCACCGAGGAAAAAGCAAGATCCACTCTCCAGAATAAAAGGAAAACGATCTAAATTTCAGCCTGAACCCAGTAATTCATTCACGTTACCATCATTACGTTTAAGAGATTCACCATCGTGGAAAAAGAGAGAAAGGGGGACAATACGCAAACGCCTATTTCTAGGAAACGGGGATTTGCTTCCACGTGCAGGATGGCGCCGCTCGTCTGCAGGACAGACGCGCTCGGAGGCCCCACGGGGTCTGCAGCTCCGCAGCCTCCGGGGCTCACGCCCGAGTCCGCGCTGCGCACGGACACCAGACTCACCACGAGAAAGACCCGCGAGGGCTGCGTCTCCTCCAGCTCCTGCTTTCTGGGCCACAGCGTGGAACGGCTGGCGCGGGGGCTGCGCCTGCCCCGGCTCGCGGGGGACACAGGAGACACTCCGGCGCACGTCTCCTCTGCCCCTCCCCAGCCCACCTCTTGCCAAGTGTCCACACCACGCGACCCCGGGCGCCCGGATGACTTCGGGGGACTTGCCGGTGCGCCGACAAGTACTGGCTACTCGTACTCCAGGAACTGTTTGTGATAGAACAGCAGGTACCTGAGGAGGAGAGAGGACACAGCACGCTTACTTCCTCCTCCCGAGGGGTCGGAGCAAAACCGCCCTGACCAGGACAGCCGCGCTCAGCCTGTCACCGCAGAGAAGAGACGGCAGGGAGGTGGCAGGGCCCCCAGGCCACGAGCAGCCCGGCCTCTGTCCACCTGCTGGGCCCTGGCTGTGGCCGCCCCCCACCCCTGTACACGGTCCCTCTCGGAAGGACGCCGGCCCCGGGTTCCAGCCCCAGTCCCCCCGCCCGGCCTCCTCACGGCCACCTCAGAGCCTCTCAGGGCTGCCCCACTGCTCGCAGCTCCAAGCCCAGACGCCTGCTGGAGCTCAGGGCAGCTGGTGTGGGGCAGGAGCCTCAAGACCGGGGGAGGCAGCGACGAGCAGGAAGGAGCGAACGGGGCACAGAGGAGCGACACGGCCCCGGGGACGCAGGGGACGCACCCCTCGCTGTCCAGCACGTCCGCAATGCTAGCCTTGGTGATGATGGCGTCATCACACTTGAACCACTGGTCCTTGTGCTGCCGGATGAAGCTGGTGTAGTGGCCACTCTCCAGGGTCCCCTGGTGGTTGACCACCGCAAACAAGGAGTACCTGGTTTGGGGAGGGTGGCGGGGGTCGGAGGTCACGACCCCGGCCCCACCAGGGACCACAGTCCCCACAGGGCAGCCACCCAGGAGCACACGCTGCTAGGCGACGGGAGCGCGGGGGGAAGGAGCACAGGCCCGCCCGGGGGGGCGCTGTCGCCGCTCCACCCTCCCCGCCGCCGCCACCAGGAGGCGCGGGAAAGCGGGGCCTCACCGCGACGCGGGAGGGGGAGGACCCCCCCCCGACAGAGGGTCGGTGGCAGCACAACAGGAAGCAGGGCAGCGGCCAAGGGCAAGCAAGCCCGGCCGCTGCCCCCCCCCACCCCACGCAGCATCTCCTGGGAGACGCAGGTGGGCCTCCCGCGAAGCCCCCGGCCCCACCCGCGCTCGAGATGCCAGGAGGCGCACAAGGTGCCACTCACTTGTTATCGTTACTGAGACTGTCCACCGGCTGCTGGTACTGTCCGTTCATCCTGCTCTCCTTGCTGTAACCAACAGCGCAAGCTCAGGCTCGATTAAAACAATTCACTAACGACCCGCGGTTCAAACGGTATCATGAGCACCGGGGACGCGCGACACCGGACGCTGTGCTGGTGCGGCTTCCACAGGTCCGCTTCTCCCAACAGCTCCATCTCAGGCAGAGATGACCCCCGAGTTACGGTGGGGAAACCGAGGCCCAGGCTGGGAAGCGGACTGCCGAGATCGGGGCTCAGAGCCGGCCCAGACCCACGTCTCCCCGCCGACCCCCAGGCAGGAAGGCAGCCTCCCCAGATCTTCCTGGGGCCCCGCCAACACTGGACTCAGGCCTCTGTTGCTTTAAGCCACCCCGCCTGTGGTTAGTATTCACTACAGCAGCCCTCCTACCAGGAAGCCTCCTGGTATTTTGCAAAGGTAAATTTCAAGCGGTCCCTGATACAAAGACTCCAAAACAAGACAAATGAAATCTACAACCACAAAACCACTGTGTTGATTTGTATCCAATCTCAGTGCCTGTGGCTGAAACGCCTGAAATACTGCCCTCAACCAGCTGGTAGGAGGACAGCCTCCCGCACACAGGGACGGTCCTGGGATGAGATCAGGACAGTGAGGTGTCACGGACGAAGTGACATCAGGGCCCAATGGGGCCTCACCAGGGACCTGGTGCCATGCCCACCCGACCACAGACACAGAGGACGAACCTGGAGGCCATGAAGGGGGTCATGTCCAGCTCCAGGGGGAAGGACACGTAGGTGGTGATCTTGCGCCGAAGTTTGGCCGAGTGTTCGAATCGCTGCAGGAGTGGGGATGGGAAGGCTGTAGGGCTCCTCCGACAGCACAGCCTCTGTGGCTCCCTAAGTGGGCCTTTCCTGCGTTTTCTGAACCGCCCTTGGCCAGAGCTAGAGCTCAGAGTCACCCACAGGGCTCAGCCCAGCCCTGAAACAATGGGCCCAACAGCAGGTGTGGACCTAGCACGGTGCCCGGTGGGAGAAACAGGCAGGGCTGGGGATTTGGTTTTTGTCTTACATCTTTAAAGGGTCATGAAATAAAAGAATGAGCAACAGAGACTGTATGATTTACATGTAAAATCAGATCGCAAATACCCAAGACCAGCAAACACACCATCTCTGCTGCATAGTCTTCCATAATACATCATACACATGATTCACATTTGCTACTGGCCCTTCACAGGAAAGCCCTGCTGACCCCCAGACTAGACCTTAATGCTAAGGGTCCTTGCTTCTAAGTAAAAGAAAATCAGAAAACTTGGGGTGAGGACAGAAGAACTTGCAGGGGAGGAGCACTAAATCCCTAACCACCCCCCACCCAGAGTAACTCACCCTATTTTCATTATGAAGCAATTAGTTTTTGATTCACAGGCAAACCTCCCGGAGACAGACACGAGCAGAGTTATTTACAGGCACCACCCTCGTTGCTCCACAAGCACAGATGGACTCTGCACACCCACCCCCCCCTCAGGCCCTGGCCGAGCTCAGGGAACTCACTTTGAGATGGAAACAGGCCACGATGGGCAGCTTCTTCATGGTGAGCTGCTTTGTGGACTCCTGGTAGCTATGGCAACCGCTACACTTGATCTTGGCACTGCTTCCTAAGTGCTCTGGTCTGGTAAATCTGCAACGCAATGAAAACATGTATTTTTAGGAAAAAGAGATGGGAGCGGTAAGAGAGGAAAAAGAGAAAAGTTATTTTATCACTTGCAGGGGGGTTCACTTCCTTTCTAAAAACACACAGGGTTTCCCTGGTGGCGCAGTGGTTGGGAATCTGCCTGCCAATGCAGGGGACACGGGTTCGAGCCCTGGTTCGGGAAGATCCCACATGCCGCGGAGCAACTGGGCCCGTGAGCCACAACTACTGAGCCTGTGTGTCTGGAGCCTGTGCTCCGCAACAAGAGAGGCCGCGATAATGAGAGGTCCGCGCACCGCGATGAAGAGTGGCCCCCGCTTGCCACAACTAGAGAGAAAGCCCTCGCACAGAAACGAAGACGCAACACAGCCATAAATAAATAAACAAATACTTTATAAACAAAAAACAAACACACATACAATTAGGGACGTTTATAACTTTACAATGAAAAAGCTATTCCTTCCTTTCTCTTCTCTATCACTTCAAAAAATATTTGTCCTCAACTTTTTTGGAAAATAAAAGTCTGGTGAAATCAAAATAATTTTCTAACTACCGTTAAGACCCAGCAATCAAATTTGTCCCTGAAAAGTGAAAACCAGCATTCACACAAAAATTGTACATGAGTGGCTACTGCAGCTTTATCTGTAAAGGCCAAAAAAAAAACCCTGGAAGCAATGCAGATGTCCTTCAGCGAATGAGTGCTTAAGCCGGGTACACCACAGAATACTAGTAAGCAATAAAAAGGAAACAACTGGTGATACACACAACCTGGATGAATCTCCAGAGAATTAGGATGAGTGAAAAAAGTCAATCCTGAAAGGTTACATGATGTATGATTCCACGGACATGACATTCTTGAAATGTGGAATTTCTAGAAATGGAGAACAGATTTGCGGCTGCCAGGAGTTAAGGAGGCAACAGGGGTGGGAGGTGCAGGACGTGTGGTTGTGAGGGACCCTGCGGGGATGCAAGCACCCTGCATCTTGACTGCAGGGATGTCGAGATCCTGCGGACCGTGACATTGTGCTATAATTTTACAAGATGTTGCCACTGGGGGAAAACTGGGGAAAGAGTACACAGGATCTCTCTGGATTGTATCTTACAACTGCAAGCAAAACTACAATTATCTCAAAATAAAAAGTTTAATTAAAAACGTTTTCATCACCTTCAGAAAAGGCCACGAGCCACAGCAGGAGGGCGGCCCTACTGGGTATGACTCTGGCTGTTAGTCACTAAAGGCCGTGGACCTCCAGCCTCTGCCCAGGGTGTGGGGCGCTCAGGGACAGAAACAGTCCGTCTGCTGGCCATCCCGTCTTCCCTCAGCTTTCATGCGGGCACGTGGGGCCCTGGGGGGCCTGGCTTTACCAGGACTTTCCCCAAGCAGCCACGAGCAAGGGCCCCCTCCCCACAAGGCGCGGACGCCTCACCTCCGCAGGCAGTCCGTGAGGGTCGTGGTCCCCGACGCGTGGCTCTCTCCGTTCACCACGCTGCCCTCACTCCCGGGGCTCAGGGGCCAGAAGGGGGTGGAAGAGCCGGGCAGGTCCAGGCTGATGTCCCAGAAGGGGTCGATGGTGGTGGAGACCCCGCTAGGAGCAAGCAGGGGGGACAGGTGAGCACCATGGCCCGGGGGCAGCGCAGCGACGAGGCCCCGCGACGCTCGGCCAGCAGCACCGGGGCTGCAGAGGCCGCACTTACTGGCACACTTGGCAAGTGACGTCGGACTGCAGCCCCCCCGTGAAGATCTGGTCTATGATGCAGTTGCAGTGATTAGGGTTGCTGGCCTTCTTCCCGTTATCGTCACCTGGAGAGAGACGGCGGCCCTGTGACCCTGGGCCCCAAGGGGCAGGGCTGGTGCAGCGGGGGGCCCAGGTCTCCACAGGGGCGCGGGAGGGACGCGCCGCGCGCTTTCAGTTTTTTCCCCTTGCTCCTCCCTGCGAAGAGTTCCCTGTCGTCCGTCTGGCAGGTGCAGTAACAGGCCGAGAAGCAGCCCCGCCCTCACCTGTGCAGCGCTCACCTTTGCAGTGCCGGTGCAGGACGTCCAGGGCCGCGATGAGGAACTCGTGCGCGTCCTGCTGCTCGTAGCCCGCCAGGTGCCGGGCGTGCGTCCACACCAGGTGCAGCAGCTTGTATGGGATGTGGGGGGACCGGTGCCCCGAGTAGAACTGCTCGGAGAGAAGGAGAGGCACCCTCGTCAGGAGCACGTGCCTCCCTCGAGCACAGACGCCCACGTGCACGTCTGCCAGCCGGGCGCCCGGCACCTCCTCTGGCGAGCGCAACCTAAACAAGTCATTTCCTTTCCTTTCCACGCAAACTGTGTTTTTACGTGGACTTTTCGAGTCTGCTCATAGTTTTCTCCATTCCCACCATCTGTTCTCTAGAAATAAGCCAAAATGATGAACAGCGACAAACTTTTGTGAAACACACACACATACACTAAAAGGTGGCTTGTGCCGTGTGGAACGCGTACCCCCATAAACCTGAACCTAAAAACCAACCTGACAGAGGTGAACTCACCACCAACAGTGCCCTAGTGAGGCCCCCCCATAAGCCCGTTCTCCACGGCACCCGTGTCCCCGTTTTGGCCCAACGATATCATTCAGCTTGCTCACTCCTGTGACCCCAGGAGCCGCTGTCAGGCTAGGCTGTAGGCATGTGGGGACTGGCTAAGCCAGGCCAGGAGTCGGGAAACTTCTGAGAAGGGCCAGACCGTGAATCATTCCAGCTCCGCAGCCAGACGGGCTCAGGCGGCCGGGGCCCAACAGGGAAATGAGAGGATGTGATCAAAGGCTGACAAAACCAGACCCGGCCGAGTCTGCTGGCCCGGGGCCGACACCTGAAGAACCCCTGGCTCCCCGCAGCACCCGAGGGAGCGGCTGGGCTGCAGTCCCGCTCTGAGAAGGGGGGTCCCGCCTGCGAGCCCATCGGGACAGAACCTGATGTCCACGGCAGGGGCCCAGAGACAGAGGCCTCTGGTGACACACAGTCAGCAGGGCCGGCGACAGGAGAGCCGCCCGTCCTGTGGACAAAGCCGGAAAGCGGCAGGTGACGGGGAGGGGCCGGCATCTGCCACGTGCACCCGCGAGGCAGCCGCGAGCCTCTGCAGATGACGCAAGTCCCTCACCCGACGATCCCTCTCGGGAAGGACGTGCGATCCCGCAGTCGGCACGTCTGTGCGTGTTCAGAGCCCGCCCCGTGACGGCCCGGCCCCCTCCCGGCCCAGGCGCACCTCCTGGAAGAGGGAGGACATCTCGCAGACCAGGCAGGAGCCGGGGCTCTGCATCTCGCAGCGGTGCCGGTCAGACAGGAAGAAGTCGCGCAGCAGCGGAGTGTGCGTCAGCGCCTGCACGATGCAGTTCATGAAGCACGTGTTCCCCAGGTTGATGAGGCCACGGAGACCTGGCAGGCAGAGCGCGGGGTGGGGCTGTCAGGGCCCCTCCCTCGAGAAGCAAGAGGACGCAGAACGGAACCTCCTTCTAACGCCTGTGCCCCGCCCGCCCGTAGGAAACGTCCCGAGGCGTGCTCACGCCCACCCCCACCGGCCCCCACTGCCCGAAGGCTCCCAGTAACAACAGGGCAGGTCAGGGAGGGGCCTCTGCAACAAGCTGACAGCCTCGCTGCACCTCCTGCGGCAAAGCCGGAGAACGCGCCTCCACCCGGCCGCGCCGGCCCACCTATGGTGCAGTTGGACGTGATCTTCCGTCGCTTGGGGTTGTGTTTCAGCAGCTCGAGCTCCCGTTTGGTCGGCTCCCACGTTGAAAACTTCTCCCCGACGCCTAAGCGGGTGGAAGGTGCCATTAGCTACGCTCTGATCGTGTGTCTACGAACCAGTGTGGTGGCAGCACAGTGTTTATCAGGTTGTATTTCAAAGGCGGGCAACATAGGGTCCTTCTAACGGGCAACATAGGGTCCTTCTAAGACCCTCTTCCAGACACCTGAAGGAGCTTCTTTCAGAGAGCGTGCCGTGAATAAACCACATTCCCAGAGGAGGAGAGGAGACCGGGACCTTGGGTGACAGCTGCCCCAGCACCGGCGTCTCCTCAGCCTTAATCCCTCCCTGAGCAGAGGGGCCACGGCACCAGTGCCCACAGGGAGCGCTGGGTGGCGCTGGGGATGAAGGGACGGCCGTACCCACCAGAGGCTTAAACCAAGGACGGCAGCAGGGCCACCTGCACCGCAGTGCACGGCCTACTCCTCAGAGGCACTGGCTCCACGCGCCTAGAGCTCAACACACTCTGAAAGACGCACGAGCCTGCTGACAGAGGGAACTGCGGAATGATTTCAGGAGAATCCTACTTTTTCCTGGGACGTGCATTTCTTGGCCCTGTGGTTTAACTGTTCTGCACAAAGAAATAACATCCTCAGCCTTAGCCTCACCTGCAACATTACTAAAGTTTGGAGGCGGAAGAGAACAGGAAGTGGACTAAAGAGACTCTTCTCCAGAAAAGATGGGCTCATCGGCTCTGATGACCGACAGCCCTGGCTTGTGTTCCATCCTCTAACACGGCACGTTTATAAAGAAGCACAACTAAGGCCAAAAATTGTAAACCAGATGCTGGGTTGTATGTTCCCTGTGGAGAGATGGTCACAGGCCAGTGGGGCTTTCTACACCTATTACTGTTGTGACCCATGACCGTCTGCTAGAAGTGAGAACAAAAAAGAAAAAAATATCACGGAAACCAAAAACAGGTAGCTGAACAAAAAAGAAAAGAGCTGCGTAACGTTCCCGTGTGCCGCTGACTATGTCCCAGCGAAGGGACGGGAGTGACGGCACGGCTGCACGGCCACCGCGCAGACAGCGGGACACACGTGCCGCCCCTGCCCCGTCCCTCGCATGGGCCCCGCGCCCTGGTAATAAGGGCGCCTTAGCGGGAAGGGCGCTAGAGGAACCTCTTGTCCCGATGAGGCGACTCCGGGCGGGCTCCTGGATGGGGACCGGCCACCAGAAAGACCAGACCACGAGGAGAAGCTTCGCAGCGCCCGCACGGCCAGCCCCAACGCCTCCAGAGAGGGGAGGGGGCTGGAAATGGGGTTAACGATCCATCAGGCCTCCAGGAAGAAGCCCCCATAACATCCCAGTAGCACGGCGTTCGGGGAGCGAACCAGGTGGGTGAACATTCCACACCGAGTGGGTGATGCACCCCAGCTCCACGGGGACCCTCCCCGGCCTTGCCCCGTGCCTCTCTCTCTCCATGTGGCTGCTCATCTGTGTCCTCTGTCACATCCTTTAATAAACCGGCGAACGTCAAGTGTCTCCCTGAGTTCTGTGAGCTGCTCTAGCAAATGCTCCAGCTCAGGGGCGTCCTGGGAGCCTCCGATCTACAGCCAGATGGTCAGGAGCACAGATGAGAACCTGGACTTGAGACTCTGGCATCTGAAGTTGGGGAGGGGGGTCTCGTGGGGTCTGACATCTCCAGGCCGACTGTGTCAGAACTGAGTTGATCCACAGGACACCCAGCCGGCACCATAAGGGAATTTCTCGGCGGGGAACTGACCCTCCCAAAACACACCTGGTGACCAGAAGTGCCAGGTTTGAAGGGTTTTGTGCAAGTAAAGGAGACTCACGGGAGAGAAACACTCATCAGGGAAGAGCTGGGTTGTTCCTACACAGGAAGGAGAGCCTGGAGTCCTCCCTTTACGGCTACAAAGGCACCGCACGGGAAGGAGAGCACGCTCCTGAACTAAGCTGCTTCAGCGGTAGATTACTGTATTTTTCATCTGGAAAGTTTAATTCTGTGTTGACACAGATTTAGCATAACCTAACCAGTTACGAGGTTTTTGTTTTTTTTTTTCCAGTTAAGAGTTTTAAAAGAGATTCAACAGTAATTTAATGAGAAAGTAGTCTACCCTCCTGGAAGGAATCAGTATACACATCCTACAGTTACTGAGGAGATGCTTTCTGGGCAGCTACCAGGGACGTGGGAGCACAAAACCCCTCGTCCACCAGACGGGCCAGGGCCCTGCGGACACTGTGTCTGGTTCAGCCCCGTGTCTGTAAAAACGCCCGTCGACCGGAGAGCGTAGGTTGGGGGCGTCTCTCTCAAGCCCGGCTGAGCCCTCAGAGCAGCCGCAGGCCTGTGGGCACCCGGGCAGGGGGACGGACCCAGGAAGCTGTGGGCACCGCACCTGCCTCCCCTGGCCCCCCGTGAGCCTGCAGGAGGGGGCAGGCAGGTGTAAGGGCTCCTCCCCCTCAACAACCCCCCCACCTCCCTCCCTGCCTCAACCACGCCCTGACAGACAAGGGGGCAGGGAACGCAGGGCTCAGACACAAGCAGGCATGCAGATCTCAGGAAAACCAAACCTTGCATTTTCCAAGCTTTCCGCTGTTCCTCTTTGGCAATGATTTCTATGTCTTTGTCATAAATGTAGTCCTGACACAAAAAGCAGTAGATACCTCCATACATAAGCTCTATGGCTGAAAAGAGAAAAGAGGGAAGAGACAAAATTTAATTACAAATCGAAAGGTAATGCTTCAGGACACAAATTAAACATGCAAGTTTCTTAGGCATTTCACTGCACCATTTCTCAAAGCAGAGAATCCCATTACTACAAAAGGTTGTCCCCCCACTTCAGATGGTGTATCCTAAGCAGATGAGGCATGTGAATTTTTTTTGGAAGCTCCGGCCAAGGGCTGAGGAACCTGAGGGAGAAAGAGGTGCCACGACCATACTTTACGAAGGACCCGGCCCCCAGGTACCAGGACCCTCCGCCTATCCTCTGAAACAAGGGAAACTCGCATTCGCATCAGCCCACGAGGACTCGTGGCGCCCAGATGGGCAGCACAGCCCCAAGCAGACAGCCTGGAGGGCGTGCCCAGAGCTCCCGGTGAGCGGATCCTGCGCTTTCTAAACTGCATCCTCCACGAAAACAGGCATGAAACCCAGCCCTTAGTTACTTCCTCACGAAGATAAACAAGAGAAAAGTCCTCGAAGCACCTGGAAGGAACTCGCTCAATTCAACAATTAAAAAGAATTCCCCTTACCCTCAGAACAGGAGAAAATATTTGCAAACGCATCAACGGACAAAGGATTCACCTCCAAAATACACAAGCAGCTTATGCAGCTCAATATTAAAGAAACAAACAACCCAATCCAAAAATGGGCAGAAGACCTAAATGGACATTTCTCCAAAGAAGACATACACATGCCCAAGAGGCACGTGAAAAGCTGCTCAACATCACTAATTATTAGAGAAATGCAAATCAAAACTACAATGAGGTACCACCTCACACCGGTTAGAACGGGCATCATCAGAAAATCTACAAACAACAAATGTTGGAGAGGGTGTGGAGAAAAGGGAACCCTCTTGCACTGTTGGTGGGAATGTAAATTGATACAGCCACTATGGAGAACAGTATGGAGGTTCTTTAAAAAACTAAAAATAGAATTACCACATGACCCAGCAATCCCACTACTGTGCATATACCCAGAAAAAACCATAGTTCAAAATGGTTGAACTAGGGGACTTCCCTGGTGGCGCAGTGGTGAAGAATCCTCCTGCCAATGCAGGGGACACAGGTTCGAGCCCTGGTCCGGGAAGATCCCACATGCCACGGAGCAGCTAAGCCCATGCGCCGCAACTACTGAGCCTGCGCTCTAGAGCCCGAGAGCCACAACTACTGAAGCCCGCGAGCCACAACTACTGAGCCCACGTGCCACAACTACTGAAGCCCTCAGGCCTGGAGTTCGTGCTCCGCAACAAGAAAAGCCACCGCAATGGGAAATGAGAAGCCTGCATACCACAACGAAGAGTAGCCCCCACTTGCCACAACTAGAGAAAACTGGCATGCAGCAACGAAGACCCAACGCAGCCAAAAATAAATAAATAAATTTATTTAAAAAAAAAAAAAAGAAGGTTGAACTATGGACACATGCACCCCAATGTTCACTGCAGCACTATTTACAACAGCCAGGACATGGAAGCAACCTAAATACCCATCAACAGACAAACGGATAAAGAAGATGTGGTACACATATACAATGGAATATTACTCAGCCATAAAAAGGAACAAGATTGGGTCATTTGTAGAGACATGGGTGGACCCAGAGACTGTCATACAGAGTGAAGTCTGAACGAGAAAAACAGGTACTGTATATTAACACGTATATGTGTGGACTCTAGAAAAACGGTTCAGATGAACCAGTCTGCAAGGCAGAAATAGAGATACAGATGTAGAGAACAAACATATGGACACCAAGGGGGGAAAGTGGCAGGGGGTGGGGGGATGAACTGGGAGATTGGGATTGACGTATATACACTAGTATTGTACAAAATAGATAACTAGTAAGAACCTGCTATATAAAAAATAAATAAATAAAATAAAATTCCAAAAAGAACAGAGAATCCCCTTGACTCAGACTCACCAAGCGACAGCAGACGTCTGCCAGGCGACGGGACGCAGCTCGGAGCACAAACCCGGCCCCGCCACCGGCCGGCTGCGCACCTCTGAGCTCACCCACGTCCCCTGTGGTGTAACAGGGGCAGCAACAGCACTGACACAGGTCTGCATGGTCACTAAGTTCATACAAACAACTAAGCGGCACACGCCTCCTGGTAAACGGTAACGTCTTAACAAGTCACAGCTTTTATCATGTTTCATGTCTTTTTATTTATTTGGGCTGTGTTGGGTCTTTGTTGCTGTGCGCAGGCTTTCTCTAGTTGTGGTGAGTGGGGTCTACTCTTCGTTTCGGTGCACAGGCTTCTCATTGCGGCGGCTTCTCTTGTTGCGGAGCACGGGCTCTACACACGTGGGCTTCATTAGTTGCAGCACGCGGGCTCAGTAGTTGTGGCTCACGGGCTCTAGAGCACAGGCTCAGTAGTTGTGGTGCACAGGCTCAGTAGTTGTGGTGCACGGGCTTAGTTGCTCCGTGGCGTGTGGGATATTCCCGGACCAGGGATCAAACCCGTGTCCCCTGCATTGGCAGGCGGATTCTTAACCACTGCGCCACCAGGGAAGCCCCCATATTTCATGTCTTAAGGTACAAAGACACAGGTCAATGATACTGTGGTGGATCGAAAGCAGATCTATCAAAACTCAAAGCAGCAATTTCAGAGAATCCCAGGCCTACCCCTGCCCCTCCCTAAAAACCTACAAAATTCCGACAAAGTCTTTGCAAGTCCACGTCGAGGCTGCTTTGGAGACCGGTGCCAGCTGCCCTGGGTTCTGCCTGCTCCTGAGCAGTGTCACTCCTGCGCCGGGGACCAGAGCGAGCTGGCAGAGGCAGGCTTACGGTGGGGACGAGGGACACTTTCAGGGAAGCAGCGGGGTTCAGTGAGAAACAGGCCAGGCACACGGTGAGGGCAGAGGGAGGCCCCATGTCCCCAGACGAGCCTGCTTCCCACCCGCTGCGTGGGGCTGGGACCACCAGGAGGGGCGGGGGCCGACAGCGGGCGCTGGGAACCCGGGATGAAAAGAGGAGGAGGCTTGCCTCACCCCAGCCCCACACAAAACTTAACTCCACATGGCCAGCGACCTAAATCACAGCTGAAAGTAAAAAACTCAGACACAAACGGGTAAGTGTCACGACCTCAGGTTTGGCAATGGATTCTTAGTCTGACACCAAAAAAGCATGAACAACCAAAGAGAAAGGCTGTTATTGCACACTTAAACTACGGTGTAGTGTAAACATTACTTTTATATTCAGTGGGAAACCAAAAAAATTGTGTGCCTCGCTTTATTGAGGTTATGTGCGTTATTGAGGTGGTAGGGAACTGAACCCACAGTATCTCCAAGGTCTGCTGGTATCCAAAAGAAATGAAAACATATGTCCACAAAGAAACTCACACATGCCATGTTTATAGCAGCAGTATTCATAAAAGCCAAAGGTGGGAACCCAAGTGTCTATCAGTGGATGACTGGATAAACAAACTCTGGAATATCAACACAAAGGAATGCTATTCAACCACAAAGAAATGAACTGACCCTTCATGAACCCTGAAAACCTGCCAAGAGATAGAAACAGACACAAAAGGCCATGTGTTGTATGATTCCTTTTATATGAAATATTCAGGACAGGCAAATCCACAACTGAAGGCAGATCAGCAGATGCCAGGGCCCGGGGAGGATTAGGTAACAGAGACACGTATTCTTCAAGGAGACGAAAAAGTATTGAAAATAAAGAGAGATGGTGTTTGCACACACCACAGGGCAAGTGACTAAACGCACTGAACTGTACTGGCTGAAATGGTTAACTGTGTGTTCTCTGAATTTCATCTCAATATGGAACTCAAAAACCCAATGCAACACCTACAGTCAAGGTAGTTCCTCCAGAAAATTATTTCACAGCCAAGATAACCAAGGACAAAACCTTGACTGCATCAGGACAAAAGGTTGAGGAGACAGTCAGTGGTCCCGCGGTACCCAAGGGGGGGTTGGTTCCAGGACCCCCGCGGACACCAGGATCCAAGGATACTCAAGCCCCTTGTAGAAAATGGTGCGGTATCTGCATATAACCTACATCCTCCTACACACTTCAAATCACCTCCAGGTTGCTTCTAATACCTAATACAACATGAATGCCATGTAACTAGCTGCCTGGACCAGACAAATTCGAGTTTTGCTTCTTGGAACTTTCTGGAATTTGCTTTTCGATCCGAGGTCGGCTGGATCTGCAGGTGCAGAACCCCCGGAAACAGAGGGCCAGCTTCCTGGATGCGGGCGAGACGCTCCCAGTAAGAGAGGAGGCCGTCAGCTCACTCACCCGGGAACCCCCGGCCGACAGGCACCAGGCAGGCGCGTGTCCCCTTCCCTCCAGCCACAGGAGGATCTTGAGACGGAGGGAAGCGTCACCCACTCAGAGGGGAGCCGATACCCCCTCTCGCGCCCACATACATACTCACACCCTCTGGGAAAACTGAAATAGCTCTTCCTAGAGGCAGACACAAAGCTAAAAGCACTCCTTTCACAGCCTCTGTGGCTCACGCAGGCAACATCCACGGGCCCCTGTGACTCAGCGTCAAACAAAAACCTGTACGAAACTAAGAAGCACGGAACCAAGTCTTACTCGGCGACCTGGACCCCAACACCGTCCTGCACAGCAAACCTGCCAGCAGCGGGTCAGGACGGGTCCTCCCTCCTGGGGGCCACGTCTGCCACGTCACACCAGGCAGGGTCGCAGGGCGGGTCGGACCGAGGAGCAGAAGCTTTGTCCTCCCACAGGCCGCCAGCAAAGACCCCGTAGCTACCGACGTCCTGGTTTTAACTGAACACTCGCAAAAAAGCAGATACTCAGACGAGACTCCCCGCGGGCCTCCCGTGCGCCTCCGCTTCGAAGCCGCCAGCCCTGGGAGAAATCCTAAGAGGCCACGGCAGGCCCCAGTGTTACTCTGTGGGGCTCCCAGAGGCAGGACTCAGCCCAGGAGTCACGGCTCCTCGGCCCTCAAACATCAAGCCGCCGCTCTGAAGGGGCTCTAGGGGTAACGGGGAGCCGCTCGAGATGCGGGGCCGGGGGCGGGCGAGCAGCTTCCCTGCTGGGGCTCCTCTCCCGCGCCCTCCCCCGCCATCCGGACACAGAAAGCTAAGCTTTAGCTCTGTTAACACACACCCACATGCACACACGCACACACACGCTCACACACACAACCTGCAATCAACTCCTGGGCTCTAACACAGCAAAGAGCTGGGTCTTGCTCCCATTTTGTGGTTTTGTCTCTTGAAGAAAACCTTCTAAAACTTATTCATTCTGGCCAAAGTAGAGGCAGAGTTTATCAATCAGGCTGATAAAATTAATAAACACACAAATTTCTCGAGTGACTTTTGTAGGTGATGCTAGGTAACAATAAGATTCTCAGCCCTTTCCAGTGCAAAGGTGTTTCCAATCTTCCATAACCCTTTTAACCACACAGAATCACAGCCCAGGTGTGACAGGAGCCTAAGCGGGTCTGGGCCGAGCATCACATGGTATTAAGCACAAAGATCTACATTAACTCAACACCACAGAACCCCACCACACCCGTCCTGCCCCATCAGACCTTCCCTCTGGTCCCTCGGGGAGAGACGGGCTTGCTGACCCCCGCCCTCCCGGGCGGCCGCCCACCCACAGCCTGTGAAGCACCACCAGGGCCTCCAGCTCTCCTTCCAAAAAGGCCACTTAGCTCCTGGTGACAGGCGGACCCCCAGCACTGGCTGTAAGTTCTCAGCTGCAAATGAAATGAGGCACGACCTCCGGAGATGACCGAGTTTGGACGAGCCCATTCCTACTACTTAAAAGGCCTGAGAATATCTTTCACTGGAAGGCCAGGTCACACCAAGTTATGTTCTAGAAAAGGGTCTGTGGTCTGGACCTTCTGAAAGTGATTTTGTTACAGATATCCTAACAACCTCAGCAACGTCTGACAGAAAACACAATTCTCAACGAGGGAAACATTTAGTGACAACAGTCAGAAAATCAAGCCAAGAGCAAAACTTAGCTTCACGTCACCTCTGGAAGGCACTACTGTCTGAATATGAAACGTGAGCTCACCTCAATGCCAGCCTCTCTGCAGACACTGACAACACTGCAAACCTGTGACAGAAATCACTAACTTCACCCAGTACCCCCAACTCCACGCTGACACCAATAACCTAAAGCTGCATTTAAGACCTGTGCAAATCTTTGCCCCATCTAGTACCTAACCGTGCTTTTCAGAGAGAAAGATGAGTCTCTGATGCTCCGTTAAAGAAAGCCATCGCTCAGGGTTACACAGCTTTATGTGACCTCAGGCGCGCTGGGCACGTGCCCCTCGTGGGTTGTTTCTCTTTCCTCTCCCCCTGGAGTTCCACAAGGAGAGTACAAGCCATTGCAGACAAAGGTGGACTCCCGAGAGAGTGGAAGGTCAAATCCACAGACCGCGAGTTGGGGAGGTGACCCCAAAGCCCAGGAGGCGTCGTGGGGTCTTACCCAGGTTGTGCCTTTTCGACTTGGCGTGCTCGTGAATGTGCTTCTTCGTGAAACAGCCGAAGAAGACGCAGTGGAGGCAGGAGTGCAGCCGGTTCAGGTGGACGCCGCACACGTGACACACGCACGACTTCGCCTGAAATTCACAAGAGAGAGTTAGAAACCAGGGGTTCTCGGAAACACCAGGGCAAGGTGATCCCAACAGGCACAGCTCGGGAGGAAGGGGAAGCCCGGATTTCCTCTCAAGGTCTCACTGCCTAAAAGGTCATTTCGTTAATCCTGTCAGTTGCCCCCCAAAAGGCACGAAGGCCATTTAGCTCAGAAGTGGCTCCGTGTAACAGACCTCGGCCCCTTCTCCAACTCAAAGCCGCTCAGACAAAGCGCCTGGAGCTCCGGGAGCAGTCAAGGCCCTTCCGCATCCAACGGGGCCCCCAGCCCCAGGTCACCTTTAACCTGCACTTCACTTCCAGTTTGATATTCCAGGTTCCAAGCCCACAGCAAACCTATAATCAATCAATCCAGATGAATATGAATCAAAGCAATACACAGAAACAAGAAAAAGAACGGTTTGTGTCCGAGAACCAGACCACAGAAACCTAAAGTTTTAAACTCAGCGATTATGAGCACCACGGTAAACAATTCTCGTCCCCCCAAACCGCCCAGGAAACGCCGGCATGACAATTACACCAGTGCCAACTGTGAACCCCTGCAGGTCACCAACTTGAACTCCCAGCCTCTGCAATGACACCACACGACATAACCCTCTTGCTCTGATGGGGGTGCAGGGAGCTGGGGGTGAAGGGACGTGGAAGATGAACAGGGCCTCGGAGGTAAGGTCAAAACAGAAAAGGCCCAGAAAACAAAGGACAGCAGCACAAACGTGACACAGACACTGGCGCCGGGTACTGGAGCGATTATGCCGTTTGATCCTCAGCGCCAGCCACGAGGAAGGCCGCGAGCCCTTCTGACGTGCGTCTGCTGGTGGCCACACAGCCGGCCCGTGGACTGGGACCTCCTGACCCCACAGGCCACGCTCCCCCACTGAGCCCAGAAGCGGCCCTTCCAAGCCTCACCCCGCACACACGAGACCAAGGCAGGAGCCGCTCAGGGCCAGGCTGACCGTCCACCCTCGACGAAGCGTGGCGGGCACAGCCTGAGCCCTAGTCACAGACCTCTCTTCACACAGAGCTCGAGCCACAGCACTTCCACCAGGGAAAGCTGCACAGAGGCTCGGTAACCCCTCCAGCCTCCAGAAGGGCAAGAAGTGGTGCAGGGGAGTTGGGGGAGGGTGTGCGGTGCTCCCCCAGGACGAGAACCCCGAGGCTGGAGTGCGGCTCCGAGGACAGAGCAGAGCAGCCGGCGGCCGGCACACAGGGCGGCCGGACCACAGAGCTCCTCGACGCCAGGTGCTCAGCTTAAGAAACGCAAATCCTCACCAGCAGCCACAGGCCAACAGGCCCCGTCCTGAAGCACAGCCTCACGAAAACCTCAAGCCCAGGCTGATCTTTCACCTCCACGTACAGTTTATCTCTGGACCCAGATGCAACTCTGATCATTACCACCGTATTTCTTCTTGACTAAGAGTCACTCTCGGGACTTCCCTAATGGCACAGTGGTTAAGCATCCGCCTGCCAATGCAGGGGAAACGGGTTCAAGCCCTGGGCCGGGAAGATCCCACCTGCCGCGGAGCAGCTAAGCCGGTGCACAACTACTCAGCCTGCGCTCTAGAGCCCACGAGCCACAACTACTGAGCCCACGTGCTACAACTACTGAAGCCCGTGTGCCTAGAGCCCGTGCTCCGCAACAAGAGAAGCCGCCGCCATGAGAAGTCCGCGCACCAAAACGAAGAGTAGCCCCCGCTTGCCGCAACCAGAGAAAGCCCACGCGCAGAAACAAAGACCCAACGCAGCCAAAAATAATTAATTAAATAAATAATTTTTTTTAAAAAAGAGTCGCTCTCAATGGCTAGTTACTTACCTTTTTTTTGACACCAGGAAGAGGTTAGCTCTGCAAACCCTGTATGGTCAAGCCCCCACGCAGGCCTCAGCACAGGGGACCCGTGTGCGCGCCCGGGTGGCGCAGGGTGTTCCTGTGGATGGCAGGATGTCCAGCGACATCCCTGGTCTCCACCCTGGGTCGCAGGGGGCGCCTGCCCCCTCCCAGCAGGAACCCCAGCTCTGGGACAATTCCACAGGAGTGCGAGGGTCACTGGAAAGACCTGTCTAAAACGCTGCAATACTAGAAACAGCAGTTGTATCATCTATTTATTCTTCCAATGACCAATCTAAGGAATTAACTAACTCTAATTGTTCTCAGTAACACAAGGAAATTTTTATTTTTTATTTATTTTTTAACACAGGGAAATTTTTAAATTACATAATAGTTACTTGATGTGTAACAAATGATGCTTCCCAGTACCTCTGAAATTTTTCTTTTATATCAATACTGTTAGGAACAGATTCCTGGAATCTCTTTACTGCTCACTACAGCTACAGATGTAAAGAAAAGATTAAGAGGTATTCCTTATTTTTATCACTCAGGATATATTAAATGTGTGATCATGATTTTATTAAAATTCCTCTATGAACTTAACAAGAAATCCAATTCTGTTTATATAATTCGAGAAAGAATTCAAGACTAGCATTATCCTGAAAATATAGACATATCAAGATAAGTATATAATTTTAACACATCATTTTTTCCCCTTAAAACACACAAAAGCTTTAAAAACAGATCCAAATTAACCCCTGAATTTTAAATGCATATCTGTATCACCTGTTCTCTTGCAGAACTTCACAAAAGAAAAATCTGCCTAAAGAAAAAAGGCTTCAAGAATTTTAGCTGCACAAAAAAAGAACTACAGAAATTAAACAGAGGCAGATGGGCTACAACCAGAAACAAAGAAATTGGTCACATCCTGAAACAGATCAGGGAAAAGAAAGCCCCAGATATAAACACACACACAATTTGACTAAACCTTTTTCACATAAATAAAGCCCATGCTCAGGACTCATTTTAAGGCCCTGAATCAGATTTTATAACTAGGGCTCCACTGACAGGCAGTCCCAAGCACAAACCTATTTTCCATAAACACCAAGGACGCGCCACCTGCCCCAGGCGGAAACGCTCGGCTTAGCTGGTGCTTCCATGAGCGGCAGCTCCCACAAGCCAGTGACTCCAGCATGATGGGCATGAGGAGGGAGGGGAGACAGCTTGGGAATTCCCGCTGGGCAATTCTGGCCCTATCTGAGCACAAAAATGAGTAACGGAAAGAATGGGTTATACACTGTACAAAAAAAGAATCCCCCAAGTCCACTCTGAAACTGACACTGTACACACACGCTGCGCAGTCTTCTTCATGGGAGGAATCCACCTACCGCAGTAGAAAAGACAAGACTACAAAGCCTTCATTTTATAATCATCATAGTAATAACTGATTCAGGCAAAAATAAAAAATGGGGGTGAAAAAATATTGGGTCATTCACAATAGTTAAAAGGTGGAAACAGCCTAAATCTCCATTAGTGGATCAATGGATACACAAAATATGGTGTATCCACACAACGGAGTACTACCCAGCCATAAAAAAAACCAAAGTACTAATTCACGCTACAACGTGGATGAACCTTCACAACATGCTAAGTGAGAAAAGTCAGACACCAGAAGTCACATAGTGTGTGATTCCGTTTATATGAAATGTCCAGAAGAGGCAAATCCAGAGAGAGAACAGAGATCAGAGGTTGCCAGGAGCTGGAGGGAGAGTGGGGAGCCGAAGAAACGGTTTGAAGCTTCACAGAGGCAGCTGGTGACCGTACAACACTGGGAACTCACTGGGTAGTTTAAAGTGGTTAATTTTTGTGTGAATTTCACCTCAATAAAGGAAAAAAATACATCAAAGTATTCACGTGTGTATACATATGCATATATGTATGTATACTGGGGTGTTGGATATTTTCAAAGTATCACCCCAGATATTACTTTTGTTAATTAAACGAGAAAAGGTTATGTTTTGCAACAGAGAACTCGGGCCAACACGGCCTTAACCAAACTTAACAGCCCCAAAAGGAAAAACTGATGAATCCAGATAAATGTACAGCTGACCCTTGAACAACACAAGCTTGAACTGCACGGGTCCACTTATGTGTGGATTTTCAATAAATATACAAAAAATATGTGTGTAGAACGTTATATGCAAGACTTGTAGCGAAGTGGATAGCCTATCCTCACATAGGCATAAGGTAAGGGATGTTTAATATAAAATAAAGTATCCATTTCTTACTGTTTTATAACTTTGCTTTCAAAGAATTACCATACAGCACGCGCCCCTTGCTCCCCCTCTCCTCATAATCGGAGATACTGCGTATCGGTCTATCATCACGGGTAACTTTTTAATTTAACAACGTTTCCAATACTGTATTATGAACATGTCTGCAATGCTGTGTACCATGAACATTTTACAATGATTCGATCATTAGTGCACCGGCTAGGCTACTGTATTAATTTGATTACACTCAACTACCATAAAGCAATCACACTGCTACTTCGTTACCAATACAGAATTGCTATACCTATAAACTAATATGAATTTCTCTTTCACATTATCTTTTCATTTTTGACGTTAGCTCCATTCCCCAACCTCCATCAACAACCTATGATTTAATCAATCACACCTGTGTAACGATTTAATCACTGCCTATTCTTTAATTAATTATTTATTTATTTTGGCTGCATTGGGTCTTCGCTGCTGCGCGCGGGCTTTCTCTAGTCGCGGCGAGCAGGGGCTACTCTTCATGGCGGTGCACGGGCTTCTCATTGCGGTGGCTTCTCTTGTTGAGGAGCACGGGCTCTAGGCACGCAGGTTTCAGTAGTTGCGGCACACGGGCTCAGTACTCGTGGCTTGCGGGCTCTAGAGTGCAGGCTCAGTAATTGTGGCGCACAGGCTTAGTTGCTCTGAGGCACACGGGATCTTCTCGGACCAGGGCTTGAACCCGTGTCTCCTGCATTGGCAGGTGAATTCTTAAGCACTGCACCACCATTAATCGTGACTATATAATGAAGCCTCCATAAAAACCCTAAATGATGGTTCAGAGAGCTTCTGGGCAGGTGAATGCATCACTGTGCTGGGGGGGTGATGCACCCCAACTTCACTGGGACAGAAGCTCCTTTGCTCAGCACCCCCCAGACCTCAGCCTACGGATCTCTTCATCTAGCTGCTCACCTGTATTCTTCGTAATAACCTTTATAATAAATGGGTAAACGTACGTAAATGTTTCCCTGAGCCTTGTGAGCCCGAGGAGGGGAGCACAGCCTTATGACTGGTGTCTGAAGTGGGCGCATCCTGTGGGACTGAGCCCTCAACCTACAGGATTGGCCGCCAACTCCAGGTCGACGAGTCAGACAGTCAGATTTGTGTGACGCCCAGCTGGTGTCGGCTGAGACTGGAGAATTACTCGGTCGCGCTGGAAAACATGCCCAAATAATTTAGCTGGAGCACGAACTTCAGAGTCAGACTGACCTAATTTCAAGGCCCAGACCTGGCATTTAATCAGTGACCTTGTGCAGGTCAGGAGACTTAACTGCCAAGTCCACCTGAAGTGCACTGTGAGTTCCAAAACAAAACTACGTGAGAGCTGCTTTATAAAACGCAAAATGCTATGTAAATACAAAGTAGGATTATCATAAATGAAAAACAAGTGAGCCCAAGAGACGTGGCGCCGCCCAAGGTCGAAGGGCGCACACCTGGCAGAAGCAACCCCGCCCCGCCCGGACCGACCACCTCAGCCGCTGTTCTTAATTTAAATTTCTGATCACCTCCCAACTGTCCATTACAAGCGCCTACAAGAAGCCGTCGGATTCTCCTAGAACCTCATTTAACCTGTTGCTCCCGCTTTCCTCCCCAGAACTGCTGACAGGTGATGAAAGTGACGGACACACCCTCCGCTACAGGTGCTGCCGGGTTAAGATGAGGCAAGAACAGGCGTCTGTGAGGCCGGTCACCTCCGTCTCTGGAAACCTCAGCTTCCCAACATCTGCCTGACGCCTGCCTCCTCAGGTCTGGGCACTGAAGGCAGCAGGTCCCTCAGGAAAGACACAGCACTACTTCAGATCTCGCCCGAGGGCTCAACTCAGGTCTGATGCAGCCTCTGAATCGGCTGCCAATTTGCAGGAAATAGAGCGAAAGATGAATTCGTGCCCCAAGCCTGCAACCAGCAAATCCAGACCCGGGAAATGATCCCGGCAAAGCCCCAAGCTCTTCAGCAGATGCCGTGTGCGGACCAGGGGTGAGGCGACCGAGACACATCGGTACAGCCACGAGGGGACCCCACCCAGGGACGAAAGGCTGGGAGAGCGCTGAGCGGGTGAAGCGCGGGGTCGAGGGCGTGAGGTGTTCTGTGAAGCTCGCGGTGGTAGATGCTTCTCACCTGCACCTGCCACACCAAGTGCAGACCTTAATAAATAAAGGCTTGGGCTTCCTCTTCAAACCTGGAACCACAGCCGTGAACCACGAGGGACACATCAGACAAACCCAAATTGAGGGACATCCTACAAAATACCTGAGCAGTACTCCTCAAACACTCCTCAAAACCGCTAAGGGCATCAAAAACAAGGCAAGTCTGAGAAACTGTCACAACGCACAGGAGCCTGAGACTCAGACTAAATCTCAGGTGGGATCCCAGAGAGGGTTCTGGGACAGATCAGGGAAAAACTAATCGAATCTGAATACAGTATGACCTTTAGTTAATAATAACGTATCAAGCTTGGCCATTAGTTGTAACAAAACATACCAGAGAAAAGTAAAAAGTTAACAATCGAGGAGATGGGGGGGTTGATACAGGACCTCTCTGTATTTTTTTTTTTAAATTTATTTGGCGCGGGGTCTTAGTTGCAGCAGGCGGGCTCCTTAGTTGTGGCATGCGAAATCTCAGTTGTGGCACGCATGTGGGATCTAGTTCCCTGACCAGGGATTGAACCCGGGCCCCCTGCATTGGGAGCGCGGAGTCTTATCCACTGCGCCACCAGGGAAGTCCCTCTGTATTATTTTTGGTAACTTTTCTGTAACTCTAAAACGACTATTATTAATTTGCATAGAACTAAATACACACACAGATGAGCACAAGTAAAAACTGGGGAAACAAGAATAAATGGGCTGACTGTATCGATATTGACTCGTGGCTGTAACAGTGTATTTAGTTTCGCTAGATGTTACCATCAGGGGAAACCAGTTAAAGGTTCTCTGCTGTTTTTCACAACAGCTGGTCAATCTACAATTACCTCAAAAGAAAAACTGTTTTCATTTTAGATCTTTTACTTGGAATGGCCTGTCCCCTGCTTAGTATGAACGCTGCAATGCTTTGTTGTGATGATTGGAAAGATCCAATTCATCAACAGATAAAGCAAAAGTCAATTCTGCAAAGCAAGAAGTTGTGAAAAGGAAGAAAGTTTACTTTAAAAAATGGACATAAAAAAACAAACAAAAAAAACAAAACAAAAAAAAATGGACATATCTAAAAAATGAACTAAAAAAGAAAAATGACGGACAGGAGACAGCTCTCTGCCGTATTCTCATCACCATCAAGTAAGTGCCTGGCAGAGTCAAAAAATACTAATTTAGCCACTGGTGGAGCCAGTAACGCTGGACATTTCACAGCTCTCGGTCTACCACCTACCAGACGCTGTGTCCTGTCACTTCAGGTATTTTGTCTAAGCCAGTGACAGCTGAATTGTTACTCTCCAAAGATCATTTCTACTAAAAAGTTCAAACATAAGAGATTCATTCAGATCTCAGGAGACGGATCTCAGACTCTAGAATTGAAGCAACGTTGATAAAAAAAAAGACGACCAGTAAGAACCCTAGAATAAATCTTCTTCTAAAACACATAGTAAAGTAACACTGACTCAAGATAAATAAGACCATTTTCCACCTGAAATGACCTCCCCTTCCACACCACAACCAAAGGCTTGAACCATGCTTCTAAAATACTGACTATCCAGAAACAGAAAGTACATGATATCACTTATATATGGAATCTAAAATACCACAGTGAACTTATCTACAGTACAGACTCACAGACATAGAGAACAGACTTGTGGTTGCGGGGGGGGGGGGGGGAGTGGGAGGCTGGGATCAGCAGATGCAAGCTAGCATATATAGGATGGATACACAACAAGGTCCTACTGTACAGCACAGGGAACTGTATTCAATATCCTGTGATAAACCATAATGAAAAAAATATGAAAAAGAATGTATACATGTGTGAATGTAACTTTGTTGTACAGCAGAAATTAACACATTGTAAATCAACTAGACTTCAATAAAATAAATTGAAAATAAAATAAAATGAAATACTGACTACAAAAGCTTCCCTCCTCTTAGGCAAGTGTTCATAGGCTGACAAGCTATACTGTCCCTTCGTAAAGATACAAAATGAAAGTTAGGGCATTCCACTTGTACTCTATGAAAGTATGTTATCTTAGACTTTTTACATTTTACACTTTTTTAAAAAATTTCTCTACTGTTTCCCTTACATAAAACTGCACTTTTTAAATGCATCTCAGGTTTGTATCAAGTAGACAAATCACATTTCAATCCCTCAGCAAACCAAAACTCATGCAGTTAAAAGGGTCTTGCCCAAGATTATTCCTTCTTAAAACTGATTACCAGGCTTAAGATTTACAAATTCTTAGTAAATCCTCCAAACTGAAAGCCTGGGGGATGGGGGAGAGCAAAATACACAATGCCATTTCCATCCAATGGAATATTAATTGCACAGTTCAAAAGAGTGAGATCTGTACGCGTAGGGAACAAATGAAAAAAGGAAACAGTACACACAGCATGTATATTTACAAAAACAAAAATGTGTAACTTTGCTGTATATGCCTTTGAAGTGCTCTTTTTTTTTTTTTTTGGCCGTACCACACACGGCATGCAGGATCTTCCCCAACCAGGAATGGAACACGTTGCCCCCTGCGTTGGCAGTGCGGGGTCTTAACCACTGGACCGCCAGGGAAGTCCTGAACTGTTCTCTTTTTAAACACTGAGAACATATTCATATCATCACTTCTGTAATTACTTTTTAAAACTATGTGGATTCATGAATTTTAATCTTTCTCAGTAAAACCAACATCTCAGCATCTAGAATTATTTACACATTCCTTCACGTATGTTTAGGCTACAATTATCTTATGTGTAGAAACTGTCATTGGACATCTACAAATACTGTAAATTTTAAGGCAGGTATTTAGTATCTTGCTATTTGACACCTACTATTCAAATAGTCTTTAAAAATTATGATTACAATTCCTCAAGACAGAAACCTGGGGTTAAGAGTTAGTTGGCTCTGACTCCACAACAAAAAAACAACCAACCCAATCAAAAACTGGGCAGAAGACCTTAATACACGTCTCTCCAAAGAAGACATACAGATGGCCAGGAGGCACGTGAAAAGATGCTCAACATCACTGCCGGAGAAACACAAATCAAAACTACAGTGAGGTACCACCTCAAACCAGTCGGTACGGCCATCATTAAAAACTCTACAAGGGGACTCCCTGGTGGTCCAGTGGCAAAGAATCCATGCGGGTTCGATCCCTGGTCAGGGAACTAAGATTCCACGTGCCGTGGGACAACTAAGCCCGCGCCACAACTACTGAGCTCGTGCTCCTCAACGAGAGCCCGTGGGCTGCAAACTACAGAGCCTACACACCCTGGAGCCCCCGCCACTAGAGAGAGAAGCCCACGTGCCGCAACGAAGACCCAACACAGCCAAAAAAATAAATTAAATATTTTTAAAGAAACCTCTACAAATAATAAATGCTGGGGACTTCCCTGGTGGTCCGGTGGCTAAGACTCCACGCTCGCAGTGCAGGGGGCCTGGGTTCAATCCCTGGTCAGGGAACTAGATCCCACATGCCGCAACTAAGAGTTCACGTGCCACAACTAAGATCCAGTGCAGCCAAATGAACAAAAAACAAACAAATAACAAATGCTGGAAAGGATGTGGAGCAGAGGGAACCCTCTTACACTGCCGGTGGGAATGTAAGTTGGTGCAGCCACTGTGGAAAACAGTATGATGGTTCCTTAGAAAATTAAAGATAGAATTACCATACCATCTAGCAATCCCACTCCTGGGCTATACCCAGACAAAACTATAATTTAAAAAGATACATGCACCGGTATGTTCACAGCAGCAGCACTATTCACAATAGCCAAGGCATGGAAGCAACCTAAATGTCCATCAACAGATGAACCGATAAAGAAAATGTGGTACGTATATACAATGGAATACTACTCAGCCACAAAAAAGAACGAAATAATGTCATTTGCATCAACATGGATGACCTAGAGATTATCATACTAAGTGAAGTCAGAAAAAGAAAAATACCATATAATATCACTTGTATGTAGAATCTAAAATATGGCACAAATGAACCTATATACAGAACAGAAATAGACTCACAGACATAGAGAACAGACTTGTGGTTGCCGAGGGGTGGAGGGACAGGGATGGACTGGGAGTTTGGGGTTGGTAGATGCAAACTATTACACATAGAATGGATAAACAACAAGGTCCTACTGTAGAGCACAGGGAACTATATCCAATCTCCTGGGATAAACCGTAATGGAAAAAAATATTTTAAAAAAAGAACGTCTATATGTGTAAAACTGAGTCACTTTGCTGTACAGCAGAGATTGGCACAGCGTTGTAAATCAACTATATTTCAATAAAAAAGAAAAAAAGAGCTAGTTGACTCTGGACTGAAGAGAAAATGGGAGATCTAAAAAAATATGGAATCAGCCCACTTTCTTCCAAAGGGTGTCCGGTCCATAGTTCTTTAAATAGTAGCATTAAGCCCACAAATGTAGAAACAGAAAAAATGCTGGAGCAAGCAAGGTCTGACTTCTGTGCCTGAGAGCATCTAGAAACAGTTCCTTCTCTCCAGCCCCTTTTCTCAAACAAAAAACCTCTCGTAGATTTTCTACCCAAAGGGTTGCCTTAGTCCCCAAATTTTGTGCCAAGAAATCTTCAAGATGGTTTCCTGTCCTCCAGATTACTGTCCAAATTAAAGCAAAATCAGTAATGGTCCAAAAGTGCCAATGCTTCTGCACTTTGTGGTGACGTACTTTGGTAAAAATATTTACCACGGCTACAAGAAGTGCTCTGTATTTTTGAGGACAAGCTGCTGGAAAATTTTAGAATCACAGAAACCGTTCAAGAAGACAGAAGGGATTATTTAAAACAACGTTACCTGTCCCTCAAAGTGTCTTTATATTCAAAATAGAACACAGACTGGGTTAAGTTATAAAAACCAGAAGAACTGAAAATTCCTGATGTCTTCATTTCCCGTTTCCATTTTCACACACAAACCCTCAAGTGGTAAGACACATGCCAGAGACATCCAGTAGCTCTGAGTCCTCAATCGGGGAACATTTTTCCATTCAGAAAATTATCAAATCTGATCACGCTCTTCTCACTCTGTCCACCAAAAGAAAAATCAAAGTTTGGATATAAAAATCATAACCCACCTCTACTTAGAGGAGACAGAGTTTTAACCCCTGTAATTTCACTGTAGCTGAGACCTCACTGCAGCTTCTTTGAGCAACCTCAAAGAAGTTTAACTTAGGTTGAAGTATTTCATAGACAACTTCCTGGTGTTAAAACCAAACTACTGGGCTTCCCTGGTGGCGCAGTGGTTAAGAATCTGCCTGCCAATGCAGGGGACATGGGTTTGAGCCCTGCTCCAGGAAGATCCCACATGCCACGGAGCAGCTAAGCCTGTGTGCCACAACTACTGAGCTCGTGTGCCACAACTACTGAAGCCTGTGCGCCTAGAGCCTGTGCTCCGCAACAAGAGAACCCACCTCAACGAGAAGTACGTGCACCGCAACGAAGAGTAGCCCCCGCTCGCCACAACTAGAGAAAGCCCGTGTGCAGGAGCGAAGACCCAACGCAGCCAAAAATAAAATAAATTTTAAAAAAAACAACAAAAAAACCTAACTACTAAGCCTGCACATCTGCTGAGAAACCTCTGCAAACTGCCAAACGTGCATTACTCACTGTTCACCATTCCTCAAACCAAATCCTCTTTGGCTGGGCCACTAGGGTTGTAGAAGTGCACAGGACCCCCCAACATTCAGGGAATAGACAGATGGAGGACATAAGGGTTCACTGCTGGGATACGACCATAAAGCACTGCAGCCTGACAGACCCGAGTTCTAGAACAGGTTCTCACACCACTTCTTGTCTGTCTATAGCTCAAGTTCTTACTAGTCAGTAATACATACGTGGTTCAACAGCTTTCAAACTAAGCAACTGACATTGGAAGATTAATCCAAGCCACATATAAGCAAAAAAGAAAAAAAAAAGTGATCCTTTCCTCAGGAAATTCAGCAAAGTTAATGATGGGTTAAACTTGACTCAAGTTAAAAATTACAGGGGTGGGGGGCGACGAGGAGGGAAAGAGTAAAAGGGCAGGGGCTCCGTCCTCAACCCAACGTGGAGATGGGTCACATGCATACTGACCAACAAACAACGTGGAGCAATAACACGATTATCACCTGAAAAACAGTATCAACCAGGCGATTTCATTTTAAGGACACACAATTCCACCAGCAAGAATCTCACTCCCATCCTCGTAGAATTCTATTTCATCTCCGACTTCAGTTCATTCTAACAGGCAATGCTTCCCAACACCAATTTTGATAAAAATAAAGAAAACTGGTGCTTAACATTCTCTACATGCTCAGCAGATGTTAGTTTTCCCATAAAAAAATGCTACTCAAGGTGGACACTCCCTAACAGCGCCTGCCCTCAGGCTGCGAACTGCAAAATCGCGCTGCACGGTAAAAACAGCTTCTTCAGATAAGAGAAAGAAATAATGTCATTTTCTGATTTCCAAATCACTAATAAGCCTAACCGCTTAGATGATACCTGCGCCCAAGAAACAGGACACTGTGTACCGTTTCCTCAGTACCTCAGGGAGGCGCCCCAGTCCCACCTGCCTTTAGACAGTCCTTCCTTTAATAAAACCCGCTCCTGCGCAGCCACAGGGGACCCCGCCAATCCCCGGCGTGCGGGAAACACGCGACTCTAAGCGGCAGAGCCGGCTGGTTTCTAGGACTCGCGGCGCTCTGCACCTGCGCCCGTGCACACCTGGGGGGAGCTGGCGCGTCCCGGAACGTCCCTGCGGACCCTGGGGTGCCCCGCGCTGAAATGGGGGGCGCGCGTCCCTGCGGACCCTGGGCCCGGGGGTGCCCCGCGCTGAAATGGGGGGCGCGCGTCCCTGCGGACCCTGGGCCCGGGGGTGCCCCGCGCTCAAATGGGGGGCGCGCGTCCCTGCGGACCCTGGGCCCGGGGGTGCCCCGCGCTGAAATGGGGGGCGCGCGTCCCTGCGGACCCTGGGCCCGGGGGCGCTCCGCGCTCAAATGGGGGGCGCGCGTCCCTGCGGACCCTGGGCCCGGGGGTGCCCCGCGCTCAAATGGGGGGCGCGCGTCCCTGCGGACCCTGGGCCCGGGGGCGCTCCGCGCTCAAATGAGGGGCGCGCGTCCCTGTGGAACCTGGGCCCAGGGGCGCCCCGCACTCAGAGGGCGGGGCGGGCGCCCCTGCGAACTCTGGGCGCTCGGCGGCTGTACCCGCATCCCGGTGACCCCGCGCCTCCGACCCAGCAACCCCCAGGCACCAGCCAGGGCAGCGGAGGCTTTGCACAGCGTGGGCGGCACAGGCCGCGTCCTCGGCAGCTGCGTCCTCGCCCTCTCAGCGCCTCCATCCCCGGCCCCACCCCGCCCGGAGGGTCCCTAAGACACGCCCCGCGCTGCAGCGTCGGGGACCCTCCCCCTCCTACCCGGCAGCCCCGGGAGAGACCGCCCCCCCGCACGCACGCCCGCGCCCACCCCGCCCCCGCCCCCGCCCGGCGTGCAGGAGGTGGGGGAGGGGAAGACGGAGAGCGAGGCCCCCCTCCCCCCACCACCACGCAGGGCCGCGCTGCACGGGGCGCACCTTGCGCTTGCGGGCCTCCGCCGAGCCGCTCCACACGAAGCACTGGTAAATGGCACGCAGGTTCTGCTTCCAGTTGTCCACCTTGAAGCTGCCCAGGTGCGCACAGCCCGGAGGCGTCACCACCAGCTCCGCGTCCATGGCCTCGCCGTCCGGCTCGCGCCGGGGCGCCGGCGGAGACGAGGACGACGCCAGCGCGACGCGGGGCTGCGGGCGGCACGGCCAAGGGACAGGCCCGGGACAAAGCGGAGCCGCGCGACCGGGGTGGCGGGCGCCGCCCGCGCTGCGCTCGCGGGTAGCCGAGGCCGCAATGGGGCTACGTCATCGCCGCCGGGGCGCACCGCGCATGCGCCAGCCGCCGGCGGCCCCTCCCCCATGGGCTTGGGCTGGCGATGGGTGGAGCTGGCGAGGCCCCGCCCCTTCACCCCCGCCATTGGTCAGCGGCGGCCGCGTGACGTCCCGCCCTCCGAGTAGGCGAGGCGGGACGGTACCTGTTTGCGCCGGCGGGCGCTGCCGCAGCGGCGGAGCTGGCGGTGGGGTGGGGTGGGGTGGGGTGGGGTGGGGTGGGGTGGGGGGGTGCGGTCGCTGGGCCGCACCGGGTCGCAGTCCGGTGAATCCGGTCAGGCCGCCCGCGAATCTGGACTTCCCGATGGGAAGCAGGGAACCACGGACTCGCGCGCTCGATCAGGTTTCGCCGACGCGTCGCCGTCCAGCTCGCGAGCTGCCCATTCACGGCTCCGGGAGCTCGGGTCCCGCGTCCGCCGGGCGGTCTGTGCACCTGCCGGCCTGTGCACCTGCCGGCGGACCCCGCAGGTGCGGGAGGTCCGTGAGGACAGGTGCCGGCTTCTCGGGGGCTGCTCACTGCGCCCCGCGCCGGCCCACCTCCGCACCGAAAAGACGGAGAAATAAAGATGCTGTCGCGGCAGTTAGAGCTCAGGGCCCGGCGGGAGGGATGTGGGGTGAAGCTTCTGTGGTCGGGACGCTGGCCTAGGGCCTTGGTGCCTGCAGCCCCTCCGCCTGGAGCCGGCCCGCCCCCAGCCCGTGGCTTTATCAGACGCCGCCTGCCCAGCGAGGCCTTCTCCACCCTACTGGACCTCACGAGCCCCCTAAATCCTTCATCTCCTTACCCAAAGAATTTATTTACTTGTTCTTTTAATATTTGTTTATTTATTTGGCTACACCGGGTCTTAGTTGCGGCACGTGGGATCTTCGCTGCCCTGTGCGTGATCTTTAGTTGGCATGCGGACTCAGTTGGGGCATGCATGTGGGCTCCAGTCCCCTGACGAGGGATGGAACCCGGGCCCCCTGCATAGGGAGGGAGGAGTCTTAACCACTGGACCACCAGGGACTTCCCTGTTTCCAGCGTAGCATGAAAACTCCATGACGGTAAAGATTTTTGTGTTTTATTAACGTCAGTATCGCCCAGTGCCCAGAGTAGTACTAGTTATATGCAGGTTCTCAAATGTTAATTAACTAATTAACCCAAACAAACTTTTATAGGAGAATCTAATAAGATCATTCTCAGAATAAAACACAGGTGAAGTAAGGCACGTTATGGATATGTTAAAGAAAGGTGTATCCGTTTAATAAAAAGTAAACTCAGAAATAGTTAGGAATTACAAATTATATGTGATTCACCTCTATTAATATTAAATGTCATGAGTATTTTAGTTTTACTGTTGCAAATATGATTCGGTTTCAAGAATGTGCCCTCAGGGACTTCCCTGGTGGCGCAGTGGATAGGACTCTGCACTCCCAATGCAGGGGGCCCAGGTTCCATCCTTGGTCAGGGAACTAGATCCCACCTGTATGCCGCAACCAAGAGTTCACATGCGCAGCTAGGGAACCCGCCTGCTGCAACTAAGACCCGGCGCAACCAAATAAATAAATAAATATTAAAAAAAAAAAAAGAATGTGCCCTTAGAATTCAGGCCACCAATATCTATTGATCACATTTTTTATCAGTATGGTCATCCAACCTTGGGAGAATTTCTATGCTCTCTACTTGGATTATAAATAATGATTTGAAATGCCCTGTAATCAGCCTTATACATAAATAACATTAAAAGACGATATATCCTTGAGAAGCAGTTCCGAGAAGAGCCATGGATGAAACTGTTTACCACGGCATTTTGTTTCTAATGGGAAAAAAGCTGAAAACACCCTAAATGACCATTAATAGGCAGAGGATTGAGTAAACTATTAACTAGGCATTGTAGGGAATGCTATGCTGCTGTAAAAAGAATGACCTAGGTTTCTAAGTACTAATATGGAAAGTCTATAAGACACACATGAATAAAACAAGTTGCAGAAAAATACAGATAGTATGGTGACATTTACCGAAAAATAATACTGTATGTGAGTATCTATTAAAGGGCTGGGAGAAACAAACAAACCCATCAAACACAGCTAATGTCTGGTGAGGGAGAACTTCATCTATGGCATTTGAATTATTTTATAATAAGAATTAATCATAGTATTTCATACTTAAAAAATCACTAAAACTTGAAATGACAAAATGTTCTAAGGTGGAGAATGGGGACTTCCTCAAGTTCCACAGCATCTAGAAAACAGTCAGGTCCAGAAGTTCCATTCATCCATCCACCCAGAAAACAAGTCAGACTCTTAACCTTGAGTTCTGGCTCCACCACTTTCTGCCCGCGTAACATGAGGCAGATTGCTTATCTGTTAAAATTGGGGTGACACCAACTCAGTGCTTACATTAAAGGGTTACAGCACAGAATAAATGGTAATCCATGCCAAGCTCTTAGTACGTGCCTGTTGTTTATTAAGGGCTCGAGAAACAGGGACTTCCCTGACAGTCCAGTGGTTAAGACTCCGCACTTCCACTGCAGGGGACTTGGGTTCAATCCCTGGTTGGGGAACTAAGATCCCACATGCTGCAGAGCAGCACAGCAAAAGAAAAAAAAAGAAACATTAGTAATTGATCTGGAAGTTGCTGGGCATTGAAATGATTGACAATATCCCACTTTAAGAATCCCACAGTGTAGTGGGATAAATAGGAACCCTAGCGGGCAATTGCAGTACAGCCATTGCTCTGTATCCATAGGTACGACATCCAAGGATTCAAGCAACCTCGGATGGAAAATATTTGGAAAAAAATGCCAGAAATTTCCAAAAAGCAAACCGTGTGCTGGCCACAACTTACATAACTTTTACATTGTACTTACAACTATTTACACCGCATTTACATTGTATCAGGTATTATAAGTAATCTAGAGATGATTTAAGGTATACAGGAGGATGTGGGTAGGTTATATATACCACTTTATATAAGGGACTTGAGTATCTGCAGGTTTGGGTACCTACAGAGCGTCCTGGAACCAGTCCCTTGAGGATACTGAGGGATGACTGAAGTATGAAATTGCAGAGATAGAGGAAAGTCCAGGTAACATGAAAACACTCCATGACACCTCTCACCCTAACCCTGCCCAGGCAGTTGCAGTGGAGGGGATCCGGAAATGTTTCCTGTGCCTGACCTAAGACTAGAAGGATGGGCAGGAGCTGGCCAGTTTAAAAATAAGTGATATGGTCAGGTATTTGCCTCAAAAGGCATTTCCCACTATGCATGGGACTAACATGGCCTAAAATGTTATTCTCTATTTCTGTTTTTTGTTTGTTCTGTTTAGTTTTCAACTTTTTTTAATGTAAACATCCATGGAATTATGCTTTCAACATGGTCAAGTATATCCTATAATCCTCTCTCAGATAACAACTATGAACTCTTTTTAAAATTTTTTATTATTTATTTATTTATTTTTGGCTGTGTTGGGTCTTCGTTTCTGTGCGAGGGCTTTCTCTAGTTGTGGCAAGCGGGGGCCACTCTTCATCGCGGTGCGTGGGCCTCTCACTATCGCGGCCTCTCTTGTTGCGGAGCACAGGCTCCAGACGCGCAGGCTCAGTAATTGTGGCTCACGGGCCCAGTTGCTCCGCGGCATGTGGGATCTTCCCAGACCAGGGCTCGAACCCGTGTCCCCTGCATTGGCAGGCAGATTCTCAACCACGCCACCTGGGAAGCCCACTATGAACTCTTGACAGAATGCAAATACAAATACCTGAAGGCATTGGAGAATGAGCCAAATTGTGAGGAAGCAGACTCATGGAAGAAGGGACCTGCCCAGAGGAAGAGACCTGTTTTTGATGGCTTATAGACTGCGGACAGGCCACGCTAGCAGGAGCCCAGACAGGAGGCTGAAGCTGTCTTTCTGGACTGAAGAATTAGAGAACAGAGCACAGAACAACTAAAGCCACTGAAAAGCGAGGACAGAGTCAGGGAAGGGGAGCCCCAGAGTCTGTGGATAAGCCACGTCCAAGCTGACCACTGAATCACTCGTGTGGGGGGCAAATTCCAGCAGCCCAACTGGAACGAAAAGAAATGAGTGGAGATTTAAGCTGCTGCCCAAGAAATGGTTAAATTGAAAAAAAAAAAGTTTCTGTTTTTTTAAATATAAGATTCAATAGTTTACCCACATTGCTTGACATGGAAATGGTGCGGTTTAGCTGAAACATGATTTCAGCTCTTAAGTTCAAGTCTTTTTGTGTGTGACGTAAGAAAGTAGTCCAGCTTCATTCTTTTGCATGTAGCTGTCCAGTTTTCCCCACCCTGTTTTTTTGTTTGTTTTTTTTTGGCCACACCATGTGGTATGTGGGATCTTAGTTCCCCGACCAGGGATTGAACCCACGCCCCTTGCAGTGGAAGCTCGGAGCCCTAACCACTGGACCGTCAGGGATTGCCCCCAACACCATTTTTGGAAGAGACCGTCGTTTCCCCATCGTATATTCTTGGCTCCTCTGTCGTAGGTTAATTGACCATGTCTGAGAGTGTTTACTTCTGGGCTCTTAATTCTGTCCCACTGATCTAGGTGTCTGTTTATATACCAGTACCACACTGTTAATCACCCCAGCTCTGGGATACAGTTTGGAGTCAGGGTGTGCTGCCTCCAGTTTCCAGCTTTGTTCTTCTTTCTCAAGTTTTTTTTTTTTTTTTGGCTATTCAGGATCTTTTGTAGTTCCATACAAATTTTAGAATTATTTGTTCTAGCCTACAAATTTTTGTGAGGCTGTTTTCAGTTCCCTTGGGAATATACCTAGGGATGGAATTTTTGGGTCCATGGTAACTTTATGTTTAACCTTTTGAGGAACCTCCAGACTGTTTTCCACAGCAGCTGTACCATCTTACTTTCCCACCAGCAGTGTATGAGTGTTCCAATTTCTCCACATCCTCACCAGCATGTTATTTTCCTTATTATATTTTTTTAATATTTATTTATTTATTTGGCCATGCTGGGTCTTAGTTGTGGCACAGGGGATCTTTGTTGCAGCACGCGGCCTCTTACCGGCGGCATGTGGGATCTAGTTCCCTGACCAGAGATCGAACCCAGGCCCCCTGCACTGGGAGCGCAGAGTCTTAACCGCTGGACCACCAGGGAAGTCCCTCCTTATTATTTTATTTTATTTATTTATTTGTTTATTTGTTTATTTATTTATTTTGGCTGCGTTGGGTCTTCGTTGCTGCGCGCAGGCTTTCTCTAGTTGCGGCAAGCGGGGGCTGCTCTGCGTTGCGGTGCGCGGGCTTCTCACTGCGGTGGCTTCTCTTGTTGCGGAGCACGGGCTCTAGGTGCACGGGCACAGTAATTGTGGCGCACTGGCTTAGTTGCTCCGTGGCGTGTGGGATATTCCCGGACCAGGGATCAAACCCGTGTCCCCTGCATTGGCAGGCGGATTCTTAACCACTGCGCCACCAGGGAGGTCCCTCCCCGGCTATTTTAGATAAGAAAAGTGTGGTGATTAATATCCTGAAATGTTAAAATTTCACCAAATCATGTTACAACTTTCCAACCAGAATTGTGTTAATAAAGTAATTCCAAGAGTATTATTTGGTTTCAGTTTGAAATTAGTAATGCCCACTACATAAAACACTAAAACTGTTATGTCTTAGGGGAAAAGTTTTTTTAGATGCAACAAGTGTCAACTTCTGTCCTGAGAAGGTTGAATGATCACAATTTCTTCATCAGCAGAGTTCACACTCTTCATTTAAACAATCAAACTCATTGTTAAATAATAAACCCAGGAGAGTTGTACATTTTCCATCATGCCTTTGGAAAAAGAGAAAGAGGCCAGTGATCCTTGTGGCCAGATGTAACAGATAAATCTTGGAAGTATCTGTTAAGAATACAGAGACTCAGTTACAAGACTCCCTCCAGAGCAACAAACTATCAACTAAGATAACACTGTAGAAATAATGTCTTTCCTGTAGGTTGTTTTGTTTTGTTTTTGCAGACTGTGGAAACAATTTCTAAAGTTTCTGTGTTTGAATAACACTTGCAAGAAAAAATTTATTTTAATCACAGACAGAAGTTGGAAACTGTTATATTCACACCAGTCCCAATTTTGCATCAGAAGATAGGATCTTGTGACCACTCTCAACTTACCATTCTATCAAATTGGATTATTTTAAATTGTTTGTGATTATAACAGATTGTTTAAATAGTTTAGATTATTTAAGATAGGCTATTTTAAATATTTTATGATGCAGAACATTCTCTCTAACCCTTACATCTTCAATTCTTTCTGAAACTCCCTTTGTTAATTCTTTTTTTTTTTTAATTTATTTATTTTTGTCTGCGTCGGGTCTTAGTTGGCGGTATGTGGGATCTCCATTGAGGCATGCTGGGTCTTTCATTGCCGCGCGGGCTCTTCATTGCGGCACGTGGGCTTCTCTCTAGTTGTGGCGTGCAGGTTTTCTCTCTCTAGTTGTGGCACGCAGTCTCCAGGGCGCCCGAGCTCAGTAGTTGTGGCATGTGGGCTTAGTTGCCCCCGAGGCATGTGGGATCTTAGTTCCCTGAACCAGGAATCGAACCCACGTCCCCTGCGTTGTAAGGTGGATTCTTTACCACTGGACCACCACGGAAGTCCCTGTTAGTTCTTAAGACTTGTAGTTTTTAAGGCCTGGCTCTGAAATGCCCTCCCATTCAGCATCTCGCGCAAAGAACATACCTGCAAAGTGCCTTTTTGCTGGCAGAAATGGAGCAAAGACTGAATATGGATCTCACTTAATAGTGAAAAGAACCTGCTATATAAAAAATAAATAAATTAATTAAAAAAGTATTACAGACGTGTGTCAGGCAGTTACAGATTTTGTGATGTTGGTCAGCTTTTAAAATTCGTAACTTGTGATTTCTTTCCTTGGTTGAAATAAATATAATTTTATACCTAAAAAAAAAATAGTGAAATGAAAGTGAAGAGTGTATAGAATTTTTCTTCTTTGAAACTAATTGGGCTTTCCTGTATTTAACTTTCTTTTGGAAAACACTCAAGATAGTAATAACCCCTCATGCTTCTTGACAACCACTTGCCCATCCACACCTTTGTGTAATTGTCACAGCAGCCCTGGGAAGCAGGCACTAACTTCCACATTGCCTGTGAGGGGCCTCAGTGACACTCAGGGCTTTCATGGCAGAACGAAGACTGGAAGCCTGGTTTTGTCAGGCTTTGAGGAGGGCAGTGATATGAATAGTAATGGCAACAACTAATATTTATTTAATACTTACTAAGTACCAAGCACTGTTCCGTGATATAAATGCCCTCCTAACAGCCCAATGAAGTGGTTACCAAGACCAGCTCTATCTCACACTGATGCACCAGCCTTTTTTTTTTTTTTTTAAGTTTTTCCTCCCTGACATCTCCTTACTCTTGCTATTCATTTTTTTAAACTTTATTTTTTTAATTTAATTTAATTTATTTTCATTTTTGGCTGCATTGGGTCTTCATTGCTGCACATGGGCTTTCTCTAGTTGCGGTGAGCAGGGGCTACTCTTCCTTGCGGTGCGCGGGCTTCTCATTGCGGTGGCTTCTCTTATTGCGGAGCACGGGTTTCAGTAGTTGTGGCACGCAGGCTCAGTAGTTGTGGCTCACGGGCTCTAGAGTGCAGGCTCAATAGTTGTGGCGCACGGGCTTAGTTGCTCTGCGGCATGTGGGATGTTCCCGGACCAGGGCTCAAACCCATGTCCCCTGCATTGGCAAGCGGATTCTTAACCACTGTGCCACCAGGGAAGTCCCTCACTCTTGTTTGTTAACTTTATATGTAAGTCAGTAAGATATATTGTGACTTACCATTTTGTCCCTCTAAAGGACAGTGTTGGGGTGAGGGTTGTAGGGTATGTGATCAGCTTGTGGACATTTTTCTGATTGGTTGGTGGTGAGGTGACAGGGTGATGTTTTGGAAATTAACATTATCAACCTTCTGGTTCCAACTATGCTGGGGTCTACATGCTGGTGGTCAGTATGCAGTTAACTTCTTCCACCTGGTGGCGGTTTTAGTGCCTGCAAAACAGTTCAAGGATATGGCTCAGGATCTTGTCTACAGCCCTTGAGGAGGAAATAAATGTCCTTGACTTTGTTTTATGGCTAAACTATTATTATTTTGTCTTGCTTGATTGTTTTGTTTCTGTGTGTATATATATATATATATATATATATATGTATATATTTTTTTTCCCCCTTTGGCCACACTGCGCAGCATGCAGGTTCTTAGTTCCCCAACCAGGGATCGAACCCACGCCCCGTGCAGTGAAAGCTCAGAGTCTTAACTGCTGGACCTCCAGGGAAGTCCCATTTTTTTTTTTTTTTAACTTCTCTGATTAAAATTTTCTTTTTGGGACTTGGGGAAGGCCTAGGAGGCTAAAGCTTTTCTACAAACAAGAAGCAGGCGACATGGGGGACATGTCCCCAGGAAGTCCCCACAGGGTCCTGCTCGGTTTCAGTGCTATAAACCCACTTGTGGCTTCCACTGCCAACTGAAAAGAGTCCAGTCCGACCCGATCTACTTCCCCACATCTCATGTCTCATCCTCACAGTAGCCCAATTAAAGAACTGACCATTCTTGGGCTTCCCTGGTGGCGCAGTGGTTGAGAGTCTGCCTGCCGATGCAGGGGACACGGGTTCGAGCCCTGGTCTGGGAAGATCCCACATGCCGCGGACCAACTAGGCCTGTGAGCCACAACTACTGAGCCTGCGCATCTGGAGCCTGTGCCCCGCAACAAGAGAGGCCGCGATAGTGAGAGGCCCGCGCACTGCGATGAAGAGTGGCCCCCGCTTGCCACAACTGGAGAAAGCCCTCGCACAGAAACGAAGACCCAACACAGCCATAAATAAATAAATAAAATTAAAAAAAAAAAAAAAAAAAAAGAACTGACCATTCTGTCTGTTCCTCTGTGCCCTTGCTAATGTCCCAAGGGTGAAATGGACGTGTCCGAATTCTCCCATCCCTCCAAGTCCCACACGGATGTCTCCTCTTCCATGCAGCCTTCTTGGATGCACTTCCTAGCTCCATCTCCTGGATTCCCACAGCAGTGTGACTGAAACTCCCCTACACTGCATACCATTTCCTCCTGCCCCAGCTACACGTGGACTGTATATTCTTCTCTCTCCCCAGGTCATGCGTGTCTTGTGGGCCAGAGCTGTGCCCGTATTTTCCTTGTGCTCCCACAGTACCCTGCACACAGTAAGTGCTGCATAAGCATTGGTTGAATGAATACAAAGGAAATGGGAAGTGAGGCAATGCGGTGCGTTTCTCCACAGACGACGCCATCAGTACTCCTCTGAGCGCTCACGATGTCCTAAGGCCAGGCCTGGACTCCTGGGCTCCACGGAGCTGAGCCCCAGGCTCCTGGGCTCACACTGTGTGCTTTTCCACCCCGCCCTCACCTCCCATTTTATCTCATAGATCAGATGGTTTAACTGACACAGGAATGTCATGGACCCTGCTGTGCCATGGCTGATGGGGCGTCTGTGGGCAACAAGGGTACAAAATAGGTTTTTATAGATACTTAAACAGAATGTGTGAGAGTCATAAGTGTTTTCAAAAACCCAAAATACCTTCTCAGTGGCTGAAAGTCTCTAAGTTGCTAAATGGCAGAGGCTGCAGCTTTTTGAGCCCTGACAACTTACTGCCTTCCTGGGAGAAACCTTGAGATCAAAGCTTTTTTCATCTCAGAGACAGAATTTCCCTGCCTCACAGAGGGATGTGACCATCTCAGGAATACAGACATGCTTAGAAGTATACAGTCTCTTTTTTGGATAAGTCTGTGCTAAAACAATAGAGAAATATTGAAGTGAGCAGCTCTCTTTTTCCTTAGCCTCCTTAAATGTCCTCTATAAACAGCGAAGGGGAAATGGAGTTGCTTTAGGAAGGGGTTTCTTTAGAAGAATATAAAGAATGGAAAGAGTCTACTCTGCGTAGCCTGAATTACTTATGCACAATTCTAGTGAGAGGCACTTGGCAAGGGTAGCTGGTAAGACGGGAAGAAAGGGACAGACGAGCAACGTCCCCCGGGAGTCCCAGTACAGACGCCCCCTAGTGCCCAGTGGAAGAAGAATGGGCCCGCTCTGAGTGGCACCGTCTGAAGGCACCGTGCCCCACTTGACGCTGGAGCCCCAGGCAACTGGGCCAGGCCTTTGTCCTGGCTTCATAGTCAAAAGGTCCTTACGTTTTTTTGTTTGTTCTTTTCAAACTATTTTTTTTTTTAAACTTTGGGTTTTTTAATTAATTAATTTATTTATTTTTGGCTGCCTTGGGTCTTATTAGTTCCTGTGTGAGGGCTTTCTCCAGTTGCGGCAAGCGGGGGCCACTCTTCATCGCGGTGCGCGTGCCTCTCACTGTCGCGGCCTCTCTTGTTGCGGAGCACAGGCTCCAGACGCGCAGGCTCAGTAGTTGTGGCTCACGGGCCTAGTTGGTCCGCGGCATGTGGGATCTTCCCAGACCAGGGCCCGAACCCGTGTCCCCTGCACTGGCAGGCAGACTCTCAACCACGGCGCCACCAGGGAAGCCCTGGTCCTCACGTTTTGACTGCAGAGTCACAGAGACACTGACGGGAGAGAGACAGGTGCGGCTCCGCATGGCACCTACACTCCTGTCCCAGCACAGCCTCTGGGGCAGCTGTCTGGGAGTAGATTTCCCGTGAATTCTGTAATTCTCCTGTAAACAACACAAATACATCACACTGTATTTGCGTGTTAAATTGCGTGATTTCTTAAATGGAAAACTTACAAATGTTCCATAAGTACTGTAATCCCATTTGGGGATTTTTTTCCATGTATTAAATACACCCAGAGGTTCAGAAAGTGGAAGTCCTGGGACTGAATATAGGAGAGAGGAGCAAGTCGGACCATGTCTCATGAAGCCAAGATTCAGATGCAGCAACCGTCAAATGGATTTATTCTGATTCAAACGAAACCCAAATTGTTCCTGGTGAACGTAAAATTGGATTGGCTTCTTAGGAGGCCTCCCACAGTTATTGCACACACCTGAGGCGTGTGTGTGTGCGTGTCTGTGCGTGCTCGCGTGTGTTGGGGGGATGCTTCTGCGTCCACAGGACCGAGTCAGAGGGCTGACTCCCTGGGCTCAAAGTGGGGACAGCCCCGTCCTGGCGCCGCGCTCTCTTTCCGGAAGAGCCAGGTGGCATGGCTGTCTTCAGGGATGTGCTCTCGGCCAGACTCCCGGGTTCAATTCCCAGTGACCAATGTTTCCTTTTTTCCATTTGACAACAGCTCACTGTCTGACACGCAGATGTCTTCCACTGGACTAGAGATACTTGGTGGAAATACCAGAGGGCAGAAGGGCTGTTTGTCAAGGGTAACGTGCCCTCGCTGTGACTCATCTAGCACATTCTTCCAGAACCTTCTGGGGTGGTAGAAATGTTCTGCATCTGGTGGGACTGAGGAACTGAATTTTTAAATTTTTTTGAATTAATTTACATTTAAAGAGTCATGGGTAGCTAGTGGCTACTGTCTTGGACAGCACCGTTCTAGCCCTAGATGCCACGAGCTTCCTGTGGAAAAGTTAGTCTTATTAAAATGTTCATCGCATCTGACACAGCCTTTATGGATATTCCTCTTGAATATTACATCTGTGAGGATTTGAAGAAATACAGTGTAGATATTATTTGTTAGAATAGGCAACAGGACACTGCAGGACACTTTAAAAAGTCTTAAACCCTTCCTTCCAGGGAAGGAATATCACCTTTCTTATTTCTGGGAGTCACAGCACTTGCTTTTCTCTTAAGTTTCAGTAAGGAGCAGTAAAACTCCCCTTCCTGCCAAGAGGCTGAACATGTCCTAGGAACCACAAGTAACAGAACGTGTGTCTGTGTCTCTGGCTGACGCAGCAACAGCTTTCTTCTGTTATCAGATCCCCGTTCTTCTGGCCATTTAGTAACCTGGGCAAAACGTGGAGCTGGGCAGGAGGTTTCTGGGAGGAAGGGGTGGTCTGACATGTGCACACCACTGGGGAGGGGCCTCAAGTCATCACCCTCCAGTTCCAAGCAGCAGCATACAAAGCACATCACTAAAGAGAAGTTCTTATAACTCCAGGAAACCTCTGTAGTTACCGGGAAAACATGTTTTCTTTTCTGCCCTCATCAGAGGAAAGCCCGCTTATGCAACTTCGTATTCTTGCAACAATCACCCCACCAACAGCAATCAAAGCAACAGCTACAGTTTACTGATCACAGCTTACGTGGTTCTTCACAGCTGCCTTTGAGACAGGCAGGGACCTGGGACCCTTTGCTGCAGTGCTTGCACCTGGACACACAAGCAGCAAAATACAAGGAAACTATATGGGACTAAACGTAACTGAGTGCATGCACAGTTGGGGTAAATTCTGGACAAAAGATACAAAGAGACCAAAAAACCCAACTGCCACTTTTGAAGAGCCGGGAGCAAAAACAGGGGACTGCGCATGCCCCCTGCACTCAACACCACCTAAGGGGTGGGCAAAACACCTAAGCCACCCCTCTGACCCGACCCCTGGACACACCCCTACCTTCACCCCATGTAAGGAACAAGCCCGCCCCCTCTCAGGGAGCTGGCAAACAAGGGAACCTGTTGTTTGTTCTCCCTCCCCGCTGCTGCATCAGCGGCCCCAATAAAGCCTTGCCTGAATTTCTTGTCTGCCCTCTGGTCAATTTCTACTGGTTAAGGAGGCCAAGAACTCTGGTGGGTAACACCTTTGGTCTCACACTTTATGATCTTCATTTTAGGTTGAGAAGCCTGCGGTTGGAGGTGGTAAGAAACTCAACATCTGTCATGTGGGTTTTTTTATTTTTAAATTTTAAACCTTATTTGGGATGAATAATTTTAATTTTAATTTTAAACCTTATTTGGACCACCAGGGAAGTCCCTCTTTGTCCGTGTTTAAATTGAATTGTCCATTTGTTTACTGTTGAGTTTTGAGAGTTCTTTATGTAACCTAGATATGAATCCTTTTTCAGATATATGATTTTCAAATATTTTCTCCTAGTCCGTAATTAGTTTTTGCAGCCCATTAACACGGTTTTTTGCAAAGCAAAAGATTTTAAGATTAAGTCCACATTATCAATTTTCTCTTTTATGGAACATACTTTTAGTGTCATGTCTAAGAACTCGTCAACTCCTAGTTCCGCCAAATTTTCTCCTATCTTCTATAAGTCTTATAAATTTATATTTTAGGGACTTCCTGGCAGTCCAGTGGTTAAGACTCCGTGCTTCCACAGCAGGGGGCACAGGTTCCATCCCTGGTTGGGGAACTAATATCCCACATGCTGTGCACCGTAGCCAAAAAAACCCCCAAACCCTATAATTTTATGTTTTACATTTAAATTTGGTTCATTTTGAATTAATTTTTACGAAAGACGTGAGGTTTAGATTGATGTTCTTTATTTTTTATTTATTATATGTTTTGCCTATAGATATCCAATTGCTCCAGCACCGTTTGTTGAAAAAGACTATCCTTTCTGCACTGAATTGCTTTTTCAACTTTTTCAAAACTCAGACGGACATAATTGTGTGGAGCTACTTCTGGGTCCTCAATTCTGTCCCATTGATCCATGTGTCTATCCCTCGACATCACAAAGTTTGAGCGATATAATAAGGTTTGTAATCAGGTAGAGTGATTCCTCCCACTTTATTATTCTTTTTCAAAATTGTTTTAGCTATTGTAGTTCCTTTGCCTTTCCACATACATTTTTTTATTATTTTTTAATTAATTTATTTAGTTTTGGCTGCATTGGGTCTTCGTTGCTGTGTGTGGGCTTCTCATTGTGGTGGCTTGTCTTGTTGCAGAGTGCGGGCTCTAGGTGCGCGGGCTTCAGTAGTTGTGGCTCATGGGCTAAGTAGTTGTGGCTCGTGGGCTCTGAGCACAGGCTCAGTAGTTGTGGTGCACAGGCTTAGTTGCTCTGCGGCATATGGGATCTTCCCGGACCAGGGATCGAACCCATGTCCCCTGCATTGGCAGGCGGATTCTTAACCACTGCGCCACCAGGGAAGCCCCTATACATCTTTTATTTATACCTAAGTATTTCCATTTTTAAAAAATTAAAGTATAGTTGATTTACAATATTGTGTTAGTTTCAGGTGTATGGCAGAGTGATTCAGTTATATATTTTTTCAGATTATATTGCATTATAGGTTATTATAAGATATTGAATATAATTCCGTTATACAGTATATCCTTGTTGCTTATCTATTTTATGTGTAGTAGTTTGTATTCTATTTTCATTTTCATTCAGTTCAATGTATTTTTATTTATTTTATTTAATTAATTTATTTTTTAAAGTTTTTTTTTTGATGTGGACAATTTTTTTTTAAGTCTTTATTGAATTTGTTACAATATTGCTTCTGTTTTATGTCTTGGCCCTTTGGCTGCAAGACATGTGGGACCCTAGTTCCCCAACCAGGGGTTGAACCCTCACCCCCTGCATTGGAAGGCGAAGTCTCAACCACTGGACCACCAGGGAAGTCCCTCATTCAGTTCAATGTATTTTTAACTTGAGACTACCTTTTTGATCCATAGATTATTTAAAAGTGTGTCGTTCAGCTTCCAAGTTTTTGGATTTTCTTGTTATCATTCTCTTATTGATACCCAATTTTTTTTAAAGTTTTTTTTTTTTTGATGTGGACCATTTTTAAAGTCCTTATTGAACTTGTTACAATACTGCTTCTGTTTTATGTTTTGGTTTTTTGGCCACAGGTCATGTGGGATCTTAGCTTCCTGACCAGGGATTGAACCAGCACTCCCTGCAATGGAAGGCAAAGTCTTAACCACTGGACCGCCAGGGAAGTCCTGATACCCAGTTTGATGCCATTGTAGTTGGTACACACTCTATAAAATTTCAATTATTTTAAATATGTTGAGGTTAGTTTTTATGGCCAGGATATGGTCTATCTTGATTTATGTTCTGTGAGTGCTTAAAAAGAATGTGTTGTCTCTGGTGTTAGCGGGTGTTCTACAAATCTTGATTAGATCCTGTTGGTTAATGTTATCATTAAGCCTTTCCAAATCTTTGCTGACTTTTTATCTGTTGTATCAAGTACTGAGAGAGGTGTGTTGAAGTCTTCAACTGTAATTGTGGATTTGTCTATTTCTCCTTTTAGTTCTATCAGATCTTTCTTTGCATATTTTGCACCTCTGCTGTTTGGTGCATAAAGATTTAGGGTTGCTGTGTCTTCTTAGGGATTGACTCTTCTATATGTAAGGTACCTTTCCGTCCCGGGTAATTTTCTCTTTTTTTTTTTTAACATCTTTATTGGAGTATAATTGCTCTACAATGGTGTGTTAGTTTCTGCTTTATAACAAAGTGAATCAGCTATACATGTACATATTTCTCTGCTCTTAAGTCAATTTTATCTGGTATTAATATAGCCACTCCTGCTTTCTTTTAATTAACTTTTGCACAGTTTATCTTTTTTCATCCCTGTACTTTCAACCTACCTATACAATTGAGTTTCTTGTAGCTAGCATAGAGTTTGGTTATATTATTTTTATCCACTCTGCCAATCTCTTTTTTTGTATTTAGACCTCTTTCTTTTAATGTTGTAATGATTAATATGTTAAGGTTTAAGTGTATCATTTTATTCTTTGCTTTCATTTTTGTTTGTTTATTTTGTTTTGTTGGCTTTTTTTCTTCCTGTGGGTTAGTTGAACATTTTTGGATTCCATTTTGATTCATCTGTATTATTTTTTAGTATATCTCTTTGTATAACTTTTTAAGTGGTTGCCCTAGGGACTTCATTATATATACATAACTTATCACAGTCTACTGTTGTCTACATTTTATCAGTTCAAGTGAAGTGTAGAAAGCTCACCTCCTTTTATGTCTGTTTATCCCTTCGCATTTGTAATTGTTTTAAATATTTCCTTTGCATGCACTGAGAACCATATTGGAAAGTGTTATAACTTTTCCTTCAACAATTCAACATAATTTAGAAAATTTAAGAGAAGTCTATTTTGTTTACCCACATTTTTACTCTTACAGTGTTCTTTCTTTCTATATCTTAGAACCTAACGTTCTAAGATTCCTTCTTTATCATCGCCTTTCTGTTTAGAGCACTTCCTTTAGTCATTTTTGTAGGGTAGGCCTGTTGGCGACAGATTCTTAGTTTTCCTTCATGTGATAATGTCTGTTTCCCTTTCATTCCTGAAGGATATTTTTACTGGATGTAGAATTTTGAGTTGCACTTGAAAAATGTTGTGTCACTTTCTTCTGGCTTCTGGGTTTCTAATGCAAAATCTGCTGTCATTAAAATTTCGCTCTTGTTTTCAGATTTTGTGGATACTTGTGAGGACGTCCATGGTATGTTAGTTGACTAAAGTGAATAAAAGCAGTGTGTAGAGTATTATGTTGTTTGTATAACAAGGGACGGTGGGGAGAATGCTGAATATATACATAATTGCTTGACCTCACATAAGATGCCTCTGGAAAGGCAAGCACAGCTGGCACTGTCACCAAGGTGAAGGAGAAAGGGGTGCCTGAACAAAAGGAAGGGAGGTTTTTCAATTTATACACTTTTGCCATCTCTTGAATTTTGAACCATGAGAATTCCCCCCAGTTTCTCTCTCCACATCCTCTTTCCATGCTTCCTCTTTTACCACTTGACGTCTTTACAAAATTTATTTGCAAGAATTACTTACATATTCTAAATAAAAGTCATCTTCAGATATACGTATTGCAAGTATCTTCTCCACTCTATTGCTTGCCTTTTGCTCTCTTGATGGTGTCTTTCCACGTCTTAAAGTTAACGATGACCAATTTATCAGCATTTCCCTTTAGGGTCGGTACTTTTTAATGTCCTGCTAAAAAGTATTTTCCTCTCCCACGGTCACGATATTCTGCTGTTTGGGACTTCCCTGGGGGTCCAGTGGTTAGGACTCGGCGCTTTCACTCCTCTGGCAGGGCTGGATCCCTGGTCCCGGAACCAAGATCCCCAAAACCGCGCGACGCAGCCAAACAAAACAAAACTAAAAAACCCCGATATTCTGCTGTTGGCTGTTATTTTCCAGAGTCGTGTCTTTCACATTTAGGTCTACAACCTATCTTGGATTGATTTTTTTGCGTTAAGTAGGGGTTACGGTTCGTCCCCCAACCCCGCCAAGGACATTCAATTGATCGAGCACTTTTCCTTCAAAATAACTCTTCTATTTCATTACAGTGGCTCTTTTGTGGGGAGAAGACGTGTGACTACATACCCGTGGGTCTGTTTCTGGCTTCTCTCTTCTTTTGCATTGATCTTTTTATTTATCCTTGGGCCAGTATCACTCCGCTTTACTTACTAAGGCTTTACACTTCGCAGCACACCTTCTTCAACTCTGTGTCCCTGCCCTCTTCCCCAAGAGTGCACGGAACTCAAACCGTGACCTTCCGAATTTCCCTCTGGAAGATGGAGGGAGGGCACTTAGGCCGGAGGACGCAATTCAGACCTCCGCATCCAGCCCCTCCTACCTGCGCCTTGAGGGGCGCCCGCCCAGCGCGCATGCGCAGCCTCACGGCTGGGCGAGGGAAAAATACGTCACCGGAGAGGCGGGAGGAGGGGGTTGATTCGCCATGGCCTCCGCAGCGAGCAGGTAGGGCGGCGGGCGGGGGAGCCTCGGTGGCTAGGGGCGTGAGGCCCCGCCCCGAGCTGAGGCGCGCGGCAGGTCCCGGCTCGAGCTCGTCTCGCCCGCTGAGGGGAGAGAAGTGGTGTGGAAGCCGAGCGGAGGCCGCGGACCCGGAGGGGCGCCCGCGCCGGAGTCCGGGCTCAGCGTTTTCTGGATGGGGAGCCGCGCCTTCGCTGAGCTTTGAACCTCGGTTTGCGCGGCTGCAAGTGGGTGTAGGCAGGCGGCGGACCCGATTTCCCCGATTCCGCGCCGTGCGCGGGCGAGACTGGCGGCACCTGGCCGGTGCAGAGTTAGCGCAGCAGGTACCTTTGTTCGGAGGCAGGGCGGGGTGCTGCCTGCTGCGTACCCGCGGGGTTGCCACGGCATGTCTTGCTCCTCCTGCCCTTGCTCTGCTGTTCCCAAGCTGTGCGGCTTGGACCAGTGTCCTCAACTGTAACTTTGGGAATAAAACGCCCCCCCCCCCCCGCCCAATGAGGTTGTCGAGAAGCGTGGTGAGATTGCGCATGGGTGGTACTGAGCTAGCGTTTGGCACAGAATAGGTGCTCAACAAATGGTACCCGTACAACCCTCTTTTCAGTTTCCATTGCTATGGTGATTTGAGAATTGACGAGTTACTTTTGTTACGAAATAGTTAACGAAATAATTTTTGATCTTCCTATACACGTGTTTAGTGAACATAATACTTGCTTCTCTTAATGGAATTACCAGGAAGTGCTTTTCACGTCTTCCAACCTGTGTGTGGGGAAAACAGAGGAAGTCAGTTTCTAGAAAAGTGGCAGATAGAAAAAGGGATCCTCAACTTGGTGATACAGGGATAGAATTAGCAAAAGTGATCTAATTCTTAAGGATAGGCAGGGAACTAACTTTTTTGAGCACCCACCAAAATGACTGTTGTAGACATCTCTTATTCCTCAGCACGAGAGAGTATAGTGAGTGGTATCACCATATTCTCCAGCCCAGTTTTGGTTGCTGAGAGCACCCACAGCAAATAAGTGAGGGAAGCAGGCTTTTAAAACTAGGCTTCTGTATAAAACAAACTCATTCTAGTACAGGGGTTGCTTCTGAAGAGGTCCTTGCTCAAGAATTTATTTTTTTAAAATATTTTTTAAAAGTTTATTTATTTATTTTTGGCTGCGTTGGGTCTTCGTTGCTGTGCGTGGGCTTTCTCTAGTTGTGTCCAGAGGGGACTACTCTTCATTGTGCGCGGGCTTCTCATGGCGGTGGCTTCTCTTGTTGCGGAGCACGGACTGTAGGTGCGCGGGCTTCAGTAGTTGCAGTACGCAGGCTCAGTAGTTGTGGCTCACGGGCTCTAGAGCGCAGGCTCAGTAGTTGTGGCGCACGGGCTTAGTTGCTCCGCGGCATGTGGGATCTTCCCGGACCAGGGCTCGAACCCGTGTCCCCTGCGTTGTCAGGTGGATTCTCAACCACTGCGCCACCAGGGAAGTCCTGTCTTCATTTATAGTGGAAGAAATGGACTCAGAGATGGGAAGAAATTTAGCACTGAACTAGTAAGGGCAGAGCCAATTCCATGTCACTCCAAAAGCTAGTGCTTGTCTATGTATTTCATTCATTCCTTCACTTCAGAGATATTTATTGAACAGCTGGTCTGTACCAGCAGGTGCTAGGTGTTGGGGATACACTGATGGCCAAAGCAGACACAGCCCCTGTCTTCAGGTAGCAACTTGAGTTGAAGTAGCAACTCATAAGCAATGAGTCTAGCAAGGGAGACACACAGAAAATAGAAAATGACCAACTAAATATTGGCTGTGGTCATGGTACCCGCCATAGGAGACAGTAGAGGGCGCTGTAAGAATATATAATGGGGTCAGTGGCAGCAGGCGGGGTGAGGAGGGACAGGTTCGCCTTTCCTGAGGCGATAGTATTGAGCTGAGACCTTAAGGACTGAGTTGGAGCTAAATAGGGCAAAGAGAAGAGTGAAGAGAAGGAGGGACGCACGTGAGGCCTCGAGGGTCGGAGGGGCTGTGTCTGGTAGTTTCCGAGCGACCCACGTGGCCGGCACTGGAGAGTGCTTCCAAGGCAGAAGCGGACACAGGTTGGATCCCATCCGAGCAGTGCTGCGCCCCAGGGTTTATTTGCTTCCCAGGACATATAATCAACTACACAAACCGTGTCTGTGTTCCAACTCCTGGCCTCCTTCTTCAGACATGGTTAGGTCTCTGGTTTCCCTGGGTGGGGACGGATGTGCGAAGGGGCATAGACCTCAGTGTGACACTTGCTCAGTGTTGGTTACTTGCGTGGCAAAGCTGAATAGACAGGAGTGCCAGTATTGTATTTCACCCTATTTGTCTCTGCTTTGCGAAATTATTTAACAATTTTTGCAATGGTCCAAGTCCTGTGTTAGCTACCTAGGATACAAACGTGTAAGGATAGTTACTAATTTAATTCATGTTTTATTTGCTTTCCATTTAAGATGCTACAGTTGCTTTACCAATATTATTCTTCAGGTGTGTTTGTTTACCATCTGCTACGTGCTAGGCCCTGTGCTAGGGACATAGCGCGAGCAAATAGGCATGGTCTGTGTCCTCCTGGAGCTTAAGCTCCCAGCTGGGGCTGGAGGACGGAGAGGGAGGGGGAGCGAGTCAGGGAGATGGGGTTGGAGAGGTAGGCAGGGGTCGGACCATGCAGGCCTCACAGGTCATGCCAAGTATCTGGAGCTTCTCCTAAGGATGGTGGGAGGCCACTGAAGAGTCTCAGTCAGGGAGTAGAACCAGCAGTGTGTGTTTGTGAAAGATCACTCTGGCTTCTCCCTCGGCGGAGGCGGAAGTCGATGGGTGTGAGGGCTATTTAAAAGGTAGGATCAGTGGGACTTGGTAATAGGTTCACTCTGGGGTAAGATGGAAGAGGGAGGTTCAGGGCTGATTCATTTTCTGGCCTGTGTATCTGAGATCGGAACTCAGAGGAAGGACATGAGTTCAGTTTTGAGTAAGACGTCTTTGAAATGATCCAGGTGGGGTGTCACAAAGGCAGGGATGTAGGAGGGTCTGGCACTCACATGACCGGAATGGCTGAGTCTCTAAAGCTCTTGTCAGAGAAGAACACCTTTCCCATTTTTTTTTTGGGGGGGGGCTGTGCTGTGGGGCATGTAGGATTTTAGTTCCCTGACCAGGGATCGAACCCGTGAAGCGTGGAGTATTAACCACTGGACCGCCAGGCAAGTCCCCACCTTTCCTTACTGAGGGAGCTGTCAAGGTGGGACCTGTGAGGTGGTCCAATGAGAGTAGAATTTCTCCACATTTATGTTGGGGAAAGGTAAAAATAAAATCTTCTGCCAACCTAGGAAATGCTCTCCACAAATGCGGAAAGAAAAGAATTCTGTTATTCAAGCATTAACCGAAAGTGGGATACAACACAGGTAATCTGCAAATGAGACTACAAAAACAGAAAAAAAAAAAAAACCCACCATTTACAGCGCATTACATACGTAATCTCAAGATTAACGGTAATTTGTCCTCTTGTAAAAAGACTAGACAACACCATTTGCTGTATGTGTTTTCATCCTAAATTTACCTGGTGATTGGGGTGGCCGTCTGTGCTAGTCAGTTGCCTTTCTCTGAAAGAACAATAAAACATCCTTAATTTCTGTGAGCAGGTAGTCGAGGTGCCTAGGCTGAACTCCCATGATGTTACCTTAAGAGAGATGGCTCCCAGGCCCTTCAGAAAAAAACTCTTGGGTTTTACTTGTGGCTGGAGCTAGCTTATTTAGCCTTTAAAAAGGTTTGCTTACATACCAAAGGGGCAGAGGAAGGATTTACAAACTCTAGGTTTTTCAAAGAAATGCTCTAAGAAAAAGGAGAGAAAAATCTCTTTCCCTTTTTGCAACAGGGAAAAGTCAGTTTAAAAAACTTACTTAAACAGTGCAGTAAAATGTTGGACTGGAGCTCTCTCAGTATGGGAATTGTTCTGGAGATGATCTTTAAGTGAGTTCCATGTAGTTGTGCATATCTAGGATGCCTGCAGGTGGTCAAATCTAGCCCATAATTTCTTGTACATTGATTTAAAGAAAAATATAGATCCAGATCCTGCTGGTTTCCAGCCAGAACTCTTGTCTCTGGTAGTTAACCCTTCCAGGACTTGTCCTCTTTAATGTCAATAATGTCATTTCTCACTCCTACCCATTGTTAAAAACATAAAATTCAACTGAGTAAATTTTTTTAAAATTAATTAATTAATATATATATTTTTGGCTGTGTTGGGTCTTCGTTGCTGCGCGTGGGCTTTCTCTGGTTGCGGTGAGCGGGGGCTACTCTTCATTGTGGTGCACGGGCTTCTCATTGCGGTGGCTTCTCTTGTTGCATAGCATGGGCTCTAGGGCGTGCGGGCTTCAGTAGTTGTGGCACGCAGGCTCAGTAGTTGTGGCACACGGGCTTAGTTGCTCCGCAGCATGTGGGATCTTCGCGGACCAGGGCTTGAACCCGTGTCCCCTGCACTGGCAGGCGGAGTCTTAACCACTGTGCCACCAGGGAAGTCCCTAACTGGTACGTTTTAAAGATTTTACTGGCTTTCTTTGAGTCATGAATCGGGCAGCCTCCCATCTAGCAGACAGAGAGGAGCTCCGAGGAGCTGTACAAAGTGAAAGACTTTTACAGGCAGAAGGAGCGGGAACAGGAAGCTCTACCTGGGAAAAAGCGGGTTGGTTGTGGCGAGGTCACCCCCCTTTAAGGGATGCAGGGGTCCGCCAGGCATATGACCTCACTGTGCTGACCAGGCGATTCCTGATTCCCTGGTTTAAGATTCCATTTCTGGGAGAGGCTGAAACTAAATAAGTGAAGTTTGGTGATGTGGGGCTCAGCATCGGTGACTCCACTTTGAGCATATTTTCTTGTTTTTAACACCAGTTCTTCATATATGAGATATTTGGTAGATAAAGTTAGGATTTTAATGCAGAAATGAACTCTCCACTAATCTATTCTGGAAGGTCATAAATGTGGGGATGGAAATTGAGATTGAATGGCATGTAAATTTAGCTTGGAAGCTGCTTTCCACTCACCGAGGTAGGAAATTCAACAAACTCTCTTTTAGATTCTACCTGAGCTATCCCTTCCATCTGCTTAAGTTCACAGTAACCTGAGACTTGGCCACTAAACTGCTTACTGGAGGGAGAGACCGCTGATGGCAGCTGAAGTGATTGAACATTGCTTACCAGTAGTTTGAACTTGTTTGCTGTAATCAGCCTTTTTTCATCATTAGTGTACAGGAATGCAAGAGATTTCTGTGCATTAATTTTGTATCCTGCAACTTTACCAAATTCATTGATTAGCTCTAGTAGTTTTCTGGTGGCATCTTTAGGATTCTCTATGTATAGTATCATGTCATCTGCAAACAGTGACAGTTCTACTTCTTCTTTTCCAATTTGTATTCCTTTTATTTCTTTTTCTTCTCTGATTGCCGTGGCTAGGACTTCCAAAACTATGTTGAATAGTAGTGGTGAGAGTGGACATCCTTGTCTTGTTCCTGATCTTAGAGGAAATGCTTTCAGTTTTTCACCTAGTATATCTTCTTTGGAAAAGAAAGTTTAGAGAAGAAACAGCTCATTTTTTATCTGGGTTATCTTTTATTCTTGTGTTGCAAGAGTTCTTTTTATATTCTGGACACTTGACCCTTATGAGATACATGATATGCAAATATTTTCTCCCATTCTGTTGGTTGTCTTCACTTTTTTGATAGTTTTCTTTGAAGCACAGAAGTTTTAAATTTTGATGTTCAATTTATTTTTTTCTTTTGTTGCTTTTGCTGTAGTGTCATAGCTAAGAAATCATTGCTTAATCCAAGATCATGAAGATTTACACTTAAATATTCTTTAAAGTATTTTATAATTTTAGCTCTTACATTTAGGTCTTTGATCATTTTGAGTTAATTTTTATATATTGTGTTCTGTAAGGTTCCAACTTTATTCTTTAGTTTGTGGATATCCAGTTGTTTCAGCATCATTTATTGAAAAGACTGTTCTTTGCCCATTAATTTACCATAATGTAAAAGTCAAAGCCATTCTTTAAAAACTCACTTGTTTGCTAAAAGATTTCTATTTCATTTATGGGAAATGGCTTATGAGCAGTCCTTTTTTAGGTAACTGCCTAATTCTCCTTGAGTGTTTTTTTTCCTTTTGTTTCAAAGAAAATAAAATGAGCAAGTGGGATGTATTCCATGAATGCAAGGTTGGTTCAATATTGGGAAATTGATTAGTATCTTATACAGCATTATTAAGTATTAGGAACAATGATATGATTATTTCTCTAGATGCCGAAAAGCCTGTCAAAAAATTCAATACCCATTATAATAAAAGCACTTAGAAAATAGAAAAAAAAAAAAGCCTTTATGCTGTTACATACCCTAGCAATAAACATGGTGAATGTACAAAATATGTTTTCGATTTAAGGTATTTTTCTTCTTTTAATATGGGCTCTGGAATTTGCCAAGTAATTTTTTTTCAATTCTGAAAAGGCTCTGAGAGAGAAGTAAGGAGGGGAATATGTATGGGGAAAAGTAAATCTGCCAACAGTGTTTGGTGAAATAAACAAATTGTTTGATGGCTTACTGTGGACATGTCCTGAGGCGCCGTGGCCGTGTCCTTAGGGAGCTATTTGGTGGGGTGCTGGGAAAAAGTGATAGGTCACCGGCTAGGCTATTTTTAAATGAAAGCTTAGAAGTTGGCTCTGGAAAACCCTCTCAGGTTATTATGCTTCCCTCCTCCTTTAGTCCTCCAGAACGTGAGATTCCTTTCCATGTGTTTTCTGGCATTAAAGTCAGGACACTCTAAGTTTTAAGTGGAAGCATTATTAAAAACTGCCTCAGAGTAAAGGGCATTTCCTAGTTAAATTTCACAATTATGTTTTCCAGTTCCAAAAATAACTTGGGGGACTTCCCTGGTGGTCCAGTGGCTAGGACTCCGCACTCCCAGTGCAGGGGGCCTGGGTTCGATCCCTGGTCAGGAACTAGATCCCACATGCCACAACTAAGAGTTTGCATGCCTCCATTAAAGATCCCGAATGCCGTAACGAAGATCCCGAATGCTGAAACTAAGACCTGGCACAGCCAAATAAGTTAATAAATAAATTAATAATAAAAAAAAAGCCTTGGAGCTCAGAGTGAACCATCATCCTAAATAAACTGTCTAAGAGAGAGAACAGTGGGCAAAGGCAAATAATTTATCCAAATTCATGAGGAAACTAATTTGTTAGAATTTTAAAATAATCTGATTTCAACCATGAGCCTACTTGAAGTTAGACAGCATTTAATGTTTAATCCTTTATGAATGACACACTTAAAAATTTTTTTATGGTAATAAAATATACATAATTTGAATTTACCATCTTAACCATTTTTAAGTGTATAGTTCAGAAGTGTTAAATACATTTATAATGTTGTGCCACCATCACCACCATCTGTCTCCAGAATTCTTTTCATCTTGCAAAACTGAAATTCTGTACCCATTAAAAAATAACTCCCCATTTCCCTCTCTGCTCCCAGCCCCTGGCAACTCCCATTCTGCTTTCTGTCTCTAAGAATTTGACTACTCCAAGTATCTCATGTAAGTGGACTCAGACAGTATTTGCTTTTGTGTCTGGCTTATTTCACTGAGCATAGTGTCCTCAAGGTTCATCCATACTGTAGCACGTGTCAGAGTCTCCTTCCTTTTTAAAGCTGAGTGATATCTCATTGTATGTACATATCACATTTTGCTTATCCATGCATTGGTTGGTGGACGCTTGGGTTGTTTCTGTGTTTTATCTATTGTGAATAGTGCTGTTGTGAACATGGGTGTACAGATATCTCTTCGAGACCCTGCATTCAATTCTTTTGAGTATATACCCAAGCAGCGGGATTGCTGGATCATATGATAATTCTATTTTTAATTTTATTGAGGAACCTCCATACTTTTTTTTCAGTGGCCATACTGTTTTACATTCTCACCCGCACTGCATAGGGTTCTAATTTCTCCATATCCTCCCACTTATCATTTTCTGGTTTTTTGATAGTAGTCATTCTAATGGGTGTGTGGTGGTATCTCATTATAGTTTTTATTTGCATTTCCCTAATGACTAGTGATATTGAGCATCTTTTCATATACTTATTGGCTGTTTTTATGTCTTCTTTTGAGAAATGTCTGTTCAAGTCCGTTGCCTATTTTTTTTTTTTTTTTAATTTATTGGGTCTTCGTTGCTGCATGCGGGCTTTCTCTAGTTGCGGCGAGCGGGGGCTACTCTTCGTTGTGGAGCTCGGGCTCTAGGCGCGCGGGCTTCAGTAGTTGTAGCACATGGGCTCAGTAGTTGTGGCTCGCAGACTCTAGAGTGCAGGCTCAGTAGTTGTGGCGCACGGGCTTAGCTGCTCCGTGGCATGTGGGATCTTCCCGGACCAGGGTTCAAACCCGTGTCCCCTGCATTGGCAGGCAGATTCTTAACCAGTGTGCCAGCAGGGAAGCCCCCTTTGCCCATTTTTGAATCAGGTTGTTTTTGTTTTGTTTTAAATTTTAGAAGTTCTCTATTTTAGATATTGCTCCCTTATCAGGTATATGATTTGAAAATATTTTCTGCTACCCTGTGGGTTATCTTTTTACTCTGTGAATAGTGTCTTTTACTGCACAACATTTAAAATTTTTCATGAACCAATTTATCTAGTTTTTCTTTTGCTACCTGTGCGTTTATAGAGTCTTATCCAAGAAATCATCACCAAATCCAATGTCATGAAGCTTTTGCCTATGTTTTCTTGTAAGAAATATGTTTTAGGTCTTACATTTACATCCTTGATCCATTTTGAGTTAATTTTTATATAAGGGTCCAATTTTGTTCTTTTGCAAGTGGATATCCAGGTTTTTTTTTTAAATTTATTTATTTATTTTTGGCTGTGTTGGGTCTTCGTTTCTGTGCGAGGGCTTTCTCTAATTGCGGCGAGTGGGGACCACTCTTCATCGCGATGCGCGGGCCTCTCACCATCGCGGCCTCTCTTGTTGCGGAGCACAGGCTCCAGACGCGCAGGCTCAGTAGTTGTGGCTCACGGGCCCAGTTGCTCCGCGGCATGTGGGATCTTCCCAGACCAGGGCTCGAACCCGTGTCCCCTGCATTGGCAGGCAGACTCTCAACCACTGCGCCACCAGGGAAGCCCCTCCAGTTTTTTTTTAAATTAAATTAAATTAAATTAAATTATTTATTTTTTGGCTGTGCCATGTGGAATGTGGGATATTATTTCCCCAACCAGTGATCAAACCCATGCCCCATGCAGTGAAAGCACAGTCTTAACCACTGGACTGCCAGGTAAGTCACTGGATATCCAGTTTTCTTAGCATCGTTTGTTTGAAAGACTCTCTTTTCCCCATTGAATGATTTTGACATTCCTGTCAAAAATTATTTGACCATATATGCAAAGATTTATTTCTGGGCTCTATATTCCATTGGTCTATGTCTGTCTTTGTGCCAACACCACACTGTTTTGATTACTCTAGCTTTATAGTAAGTTTTGGTATCAGGAAGTGGTTCTTCCAGCTTCTTTGTTCTTTTCCAAGATTCTTTTGACTATTCAGGGACCTTTGAGATTCCATGTGAATTTTAGGATGAGTTTTTCTCTTTCTGCAAAAGGCATTGTTGGGATTTTGATAGGGATTGAATTGAATCTGCAGGTTGCTTTGATTGGTATTGACATTTTAATAGTAATAAGTGTTCCACTCCATGAACATGAGATGTATTTCCATTCATTTATGTCTTGTTTAATTTCTTTCAGCAATATTTTGCAGTTTTCATTGTACAAGTCTTCACCTCCTTGGTTAAGTTAGTTCTTAAGTATTTAATTCTTTTAGTTGTTATTGTAAATGGAATTGCTTTTGCATGTATAGAGATACAACTGATTTTTCTGTGTTGACTTTGTGTCCTGCTACTTTGCTGAATAAATTTATTCTAACACATTTTAAACACATTTTTTGTGGAGTCCTTAGGGTTTCCTACATACAAGATCATATCACCTGCAAACAGATAATTTTACTTCTTCCTTTCCAATTTAGATGCCTATTATTTCTTTTCCTTCCTGATTGCTCTGGCTAGAATTTTCAGTACTATGTTGAATAGAGGTGGTGAAAGTTGGCATCCTTGCTTTGTTCCTGATCTTGGAGGAAAAGCTTTCAGTCTTTTACCATTGAGTCTGATGTTTGATGTAGGTTATTAATGTATGGCTCTTACTGTGTTGAGTAGTTTCCTTGTATTCCTATTTGTTGAGTGCTTTTGTCATGAAAGGGTGTTAAATTTTATCAAATGCTTTTTCTGCGTCAATTGAGTTGATTGTGTGGTTTTTTCCTTCAGTTGATGTGGCATATTGTTGATCATCTTCATATGTTGTAGGATCCTTGCATTCCAGGAACAAATCCCACGTGGTCAGGATGTATAATCCTTTTACTATGCTGCTAAATTCAGTTTGTTAGTTTTTTTTGTTGAGGAGTTTGGTGTCACTCTTCAAAAGGGATATTGTTCTGTAGTTTTCTTACAGTGTTTTTTCTTGGTATCAGGGTAATGCTGGTCTCATGGAATGGGTTAGAAAGTGTTCTCTCCTAAAACGGAGGAGTCACTAGCTAGGGCTGCCCTGGGCTGGTTGTGTGCCATGTGGCCAGCACACCAGCTTGGGTGGTTTTGACTTGGAATCAAAGCTTCAGGTGAGGCTCGTCCTCTAGACAGGCCATCTTATCACAATTCCAGTCGTTTAATTTTTGTGTTTCTTTGTTTATCGCCACTCTGTCTGTCTAGGCGGTGAGCTTCATGAGGTCAGAACCCACGTCTCCTTGGTCCATCGCCCTGCAACCCCGGCCCCGCCAGCACCCGGTGTGAGTGGCACCTCGTGTGCCTTAGGTGAACAGGTGAGCGAGAGCCATCCTGGAGCTGAGAGGACGCTCGGCATGTGAGGTGTGGATGTAAAGTAGGGAGCTTGGTCTTTTTACGAAACGCCATTAAAGCTGCCTGTCTGGGGACTTACCTGGTGGTCCAGTGGTTAAGACTCCATGCTTCCAATGAAGGGGACGCAGGTTTGATCCCTGGTCAGGAAACTAAGATCCCACATGCCGCATGGTGCAGCCAAAAAAACCCAGCTGCCTGCCTGGGCCGCCTTTGCTCAGTTCCTGCCTGAAATCCTCTCTGGAAATGCGTTATTGCTTTTTTTCAGTTAGCTTATGAGTCGGCAGGACCTTAGCATTTACAGAGTGCTTCCCATGTGGTTTCTCATTGGAATAATCACCCCCATTTTGAAGTTAGGACATTTAGTTGCAGAGAATAAACCTGCTTGCGTCACACAGCAGGGACATGACAGGGTGAACTTGAACCCTGCTCCCCAGTGTCAGCTTGGTGCTTTTTCTGCTTTACACCCACAGTGAGCGCCTTGTGTGGTTTCTGTCGAGGGGTCTGGGCCTCTTGTGTGCTCTGGGAAAGAGGGCAAGATCACTCAGGCATCTTCCAGTAACACTAAATTCATTTTATAAAGCACATTAGAAACCAAAATTGTGGGACTTGCCTGGTGGCGCAGTGGTTGAGAGTCCACCTGCCAATGCAGGGGACACGGGTTTGAGCCCGGGTCCGGGAAGATCCCACATGCTGCGGAGCAACTAAGCCCTTGCACCACAACTACTGAGCCTGAGCTCTAGAGCCCGCGAGCCACAACTACTGAAGCCCGCGTGCCTAGAGCCCGTGTTCCGCAACAAGAGAAGCCACTGCAACGAGAAGCCCGTGCACCACAATGAAGAGTAGCCCCCGCTCGCCACAACTAGAGAAAGCCTGTGTGCAGCAACAAAGACCCAACACAGCCAATAATAAATAATAACCTAAAAAAAAAAAAAAAAAAAAAAAAGAAACCAAAATTGTTTTTTGTGACAAGGTGTCTAGGTAGCTATCATAAGTGTTGTTTTTAAAAACTGAACAAAGGCTTTGGCCCATAATAAACGGCTAGCCTCCAGCGCCCTGTCGTCGTGTCAGGAGCCCGCGCTGCAGGGTCTGGTCTCAGCACCTCTCATCCCACCCTCCCAGGCTGGGCGTGTTGTGCAGCGGGGGCCCAGCATCTTACTGGAGAGCAGTGCTCGCTTCTCCAGGACTGGGTGCTCAGGACCCGGTCTGAAGTACTCGCAGGCCTTCCTCTTGGTTCTGTCTTCACTAATGCCAGCCTGCACTCCTTTAAACTGGGGGCCCTAAGGCTGGCATCCCAAAGTACACCCCATAGGCCACTCGTTCATGGCTCGTTCCAGCACTCCAGGGAGGGCCTGCTCACCTGAAGGTATCCCCTGGCCTCTGGTCCAAGTTACTCTGCCCTGGGGTAAAAGACTAGAGTAGACATGGGTGCTGGAAACTGCCGCTGGTGAAGTATCTGCTGTCTGAGGTAGGATGCTATCTTTTCTTTTCAGTCAGAGACGGCCTTAGCTGCTGCTTCTCATACGCTTGAGACCAAGAAAGAGTGGCTTTACTCTGCTTTTACTTTCTGAAATTAGATACGTATTTTCAGATATGGGTCATAAGCGTGACCTGTAGCTTACGTCACCTTTAATAGAACAGCTGGCTGTCAGCGCTAACACACAAGAGTGGATGTGGGCTGTGGGGACTGAGCCTGACTGCTTTTGCTGCCAAGCCCTTCCTTGCCCTGTGGCCTCGGTGTCCTGCCGTCCAGTTGGAACCCCTCTCTGCCCTTTAGCCTGATTTTCTCGTGCATAACATGGCAACTTATTTCATGACTAATCCTTCCAGACCTGAACTCATTATCATTTTTAAAAATTAATAAATAAATTAATTAATTAATTTTATCTTTGGCTGCACTGGGTCTTCGTTGCTGTGCGCGGGCTTTCTCTAGTTGCGGCGAGTGGGGGCTACTCTTGGTTGCGGTGCGCGTGCTTCTCATTGCGGTGGCTTGTCTTGTTGCGGAGCATGGGCTCTAGGGGCGTAGGCTTCAGTAGTTGTGGCACACAGGCTCAGTAGTTGTGGCTTGTGGGCTCTAGAGCGCATGCTCATTAGTTGTGGCGCACAGGCTTAGTTGCTCCGCGGCACATGGGATCTTCCTGGACCAGGGATCGAACCCGTGTCCCCTGCATTGGCAGGCAGATTCTTAACCACTGCACCACCAGGGAAGTCCCTCATTATCATTTTTCACTTTGGAGGGTTTTCAGATCCCCTCCTTTGGTTTTCAGATATAGCTCTTAATGGTTTAATTTCTATGTGTGGTTTCTGAGTAGATTCTAACAACTTGTTTTTATTGACGGTTCAATTTATTTTATTTTTGTAACTGAGAGAAGAAAGGAATCTTAGGAACAGATTCCATCTGTGAAATGCAATGTAGAATTTTGGCTAAAGGGTGGAGAATGGAACAGATGGCATAAGAGGTGACGTGCCTGCTCCGAGTTGGTTTCTCGGTGACGGTCTTGTTTCTAGTTTGAGGTTACGAAAGCCTCAGTAGAAAGTAGGAGAGTAGTGCAGACCCACAAACTTTCCGGCCGCCTGGCCCAAGTAACAGGCACCTGTGAAGGGGCTTTTCCACCTTCACACTCTTTTGACTGAGGTCTGGAGCTCCGTTGTGTGTGCTGCGAGAAAACACAAGCAGACACCTGGGCTCGTGACTTCCTCTCTCTGGTCACTTCCTGTGTGGGGGTGAGTGGGCGTGGCTGGTGCGGGTGGGCGGAGCCTGCCTCCCCTCTCTCCACGTGCCTGTCCTGCTTTTGGCTCTGGCTCACAGCACTGCTGGTCTGACTGTCCCTCTGTGCTATAAGCTCATCTCCAAATGCTGGGAATCGTGAGCAAGATTTTTTTCCCACTCCCTTTTTTTACCACCAGTCTTGTCTTCCAGTTATATCTGAAACTAGCAGTTTTAAGAAGCATTTTGGTATAAAATGCAAAATTTATAAGCATGTTATATGCCATTTGCAAAAAAAAACAGGCCCCTTTTGACCTTGCTTTACATAGGAGATTTATTTCCTGATCTGGAAATGTGGCCAGCCAAGACTTAGTTCCTCTCTTCCACTTGGGAGCTGTCTCTTTTGCTCAGAGCAGGCCCCCAGACACCACAGCAAGTCAGTGGGTCTGAGTTACTTCTTTGTCTAGCTCTCTTAGCCGTCATAACTGCGGAGGGTGAGACAGGAAGGCGTTGGCACAGCTACCTCTGAGAGTCTGGGAGACGCAGGGCCCATCGGTGTGGCCACGTGTACTGCAGAACAGAATGACAGGTGGGAGATCTTTAAGAATTTGAAAAACTCCCAGAAAGAGTTGAGATTGTCTATATTAGCAGCTTCACCTGGTCAGGGGAGTTATGCTGAAGTTGAACCTGACTCTAAAATTAGTGGCTTGCTCTGGGGTGTCTTTTCCCACCATCATCCTGAGTTACTGGGCAAAGCTGCACTGGTTTGTAGTTTACGTTCTGATTCTGTGAGAATTTGCCAGACTGAATGCAGATGCACTCTTCTTACAGAAAGTGGGCTGAGGATGGACCCCCTTAACCTGGTGCCGTATTTGCCTCGGGCAGAATGGTCCCTGGGGCCAGGAGACCAAGGCTGGCTTACGATGTTGGGTCAGGTGCTCAAGGAATACCAGACATGTACAAGACGGTGTGTGGTTTCTCTCTTTTCTTCATGTCAAGGGTTGCCAGCTTGGGCTTTGAACAGGTGCATGGAGCTGTGATTGTCTCAGTGGGGCGCCTTGCTGGGTGGGTTTATCTTCATCCTCTTCCTCCCCTGGGTATGAGAAAGGGGTGGACAGGACATTGTGGCCCTTGTCTGCTCTCTCTTTGCTCTGTTGGCCGCATTTTGTTTGTTTGTTTGTTTCTTTTTTATTTTTTTTAAGTTTATTGAATTGTAGTTGGTTTACAATGTTGTGTTAACTTGTGCTGTACAGCAAAGTGACTCAGTTATAGATACACGTATTGTTTTTCATATTCTTTTCCATTATGGTTTATCAAAGGATATTGAACGTAGTTCCCTGTGCCATACAGTAGGACTTGTTATTTATCCATCCTATATATACTAGCTTGCATCTGCTAATCACAAACTCCCACTCCTTCCCTCCCCTACCCTTCCTCCCTCTTGGCAACCACAAGTCTGTTCTCTATATCTGTGAGTCTGTTTCGTAGATATGTTCATTTGTGTCGTATTTTAGGTTCTACATATAAGTGATATCATAAGGGTATTTGTTTTTCTCTTTCTGACTTACTTCACTTAGTATGATAATCTCTAGGTCCGTCCATGTTGCTGCAAATGACATTATTTCATTCTTTTTTATGGCTGAGTAACATTCCACTGTTTGTGTGTGTGTGTGTGTTTGTGTGTGTGTGTATACCACATCTTCTTCATCCATTCATCCATCGATGGACATTTAGGTTGTTTCCACGTCCTGGCTATTGTAAATAGTGCTGCCGTGAACATAGGAGTGCACGTATCTTTTCAAATTATAGCTTTGTCTGGGTATATGCCTAGGAGTGAGATTGCTGGATCATATGGTAGCTCTATTTTTAGTTTTTTGAGAAACCCCCATACTGTTTTTTGTAGTGGCTGCCAATTTACATTCCCACCAACAGTGTAAGAGGGTTCCCTTTTCTCCACACCCTCTCCAATATTTATTATTTGTATACTTTTTAATGATGGCCATTCTGACCAGAGTGAGCTGGTACCTCATTGTAGTTTTCATTTGCATTTCTCTAATAATTAGCAATGATGAGCATCTTTCCATGTGCCTGTTGGCCATCTATATGTCTTTGGAGAAATGTCTATTTAGGTCTTCTGCCCATTTTTCGATTGGGTTGTTGGTTTTTTTGTTACTGAATTGTATGAGCTGTTTGTATATTTTGGAAATTAAGCCCTTGTTGGTCACATCATTTGCAGATATTTTCTCCCAGTCTTTTCATTTTGTTTATGGTTTCCTTTGCTGTGCAAAAGCTTATAAGCTTGATTAGATCCCATTTGTTTATTTTTGCTTTTATTTCAATTGCTTTGGGATACTGACCTAAGAAAACGGTACAATTTGTGTCAGAGAATGTTTTGCTTATGTTCCCTTCTAGGAGTTGTATGGTGTCATGTCTTATATTTAAGTCTTTATAGCCATTTCGAGTTTATTTTTGTGTATGGTGTGAGGGTGTGTTCTAACTTCATTGATTTACATGAGGCTGTCCAACTTTTCCGACACCACTTGCTGAAGAGACGGTTTTTTTCCTTATTGTATGTTGTTGCCTCCTTTGTCAAAGATTAATTGTCCATAGGTCTGTGGGTTTATTTCTGGGCTCTCGATTATGTTCCACTGATCCATATGTCTGTTTTTATGCCAGTACCACACTGTTCTGATTACTGTAGCTTTGTAGCATTGTCTGAAGTCTGGGAGGGTTATGCCTACTGCTTGGTTCTTTTTCTTCAGGGTTGCTTTGGCAATTCTGTGTCTTTTATGGGTCCATATAAGTTTTAGGATTATTTGTTTTAGTTCTGTGAAAAATGTCATGGGTAATTTGATAAGAAAAGCATTAAGTATGTATATTGCTTTGGGTAGTATGGCCATTTTAACAGTATTCATTCTTCCAGTCAAAGAGCATAGCATGTCTTTCCATTTCTTTAAATCATCTTCAGTTTCCTTTACTAATGTTTTGTAGTTCTCAGCATGTAAGTCTTTCACCTCCTTGGTGAGGTTTATTCCTAAGTATTTTATTATTATTTTTGTTTCGATGGGATTTTAAAAGGGATTGTTTGTTTACATTCCCTTTCTGTTATCTCATTGATGGTGTAAAACAATGCAACCAATTTCTTTTTCTTTTTTTTTTTAAATTAATTAATTAATTAATTAATTATTTTTGGCTGCGCTGGGTCTTCGTTGCTGCCACAGGCTTTCTCTAGCTGTGGTGAGCGGGGGCTACTCTTCGTTGCAATGAGTGGGCTTCTCATTGTGGTGGCTTCTCTTGTTGTGGAGCACGGGCTCTAGGTGCACGGGCTTCAGTAGTTGTGGCACATGGGCTCGGTAGTTGTGGCTCGCGGGCTCTAGAGCGCAGGCTCAGTAGTTGTGGCGCACGGCCTTAGTTGCTCCACGGCATGTGGGACCTTCCCAGACCAGGGCTCGAACCCGTGTCCCCTACATTGGCAGGAGGATTCTTAACCACTGCGCCACCAGGGAAGTCCCAATGCAACCAATTTCTGTACATTAATCTTGTATCCTGCTACCTTGCTGAATTTGTTTATCAGTTCTAGTATTTTTTGTGTGGAGTCTTTAGGGATTTCTATTGGGTTGGCCAAAAAGTTCGTTCGGGTTTTCCCATAACATGAAAAACCCGAATGAACTTTTTGGCCAGCCCAATATATATAGTATCATGTCATTTGCATATAATGACAGTTTTACCTCTTCCCTACCAGTTTTTTTAAAAAAATATTTATTTATTTGGTTGCACCCGGTCTTAGTTGCAGCAGGCAGACTTCTTAGTTGTGGCTTGCAGGCTCCTTAGTTGTGACATGCGAACTCTTAGTTGCGGCATGCGTGTGGGATCTAGTTCCCTGGCCAGGGATCAAACCCAGGCCCCCTGTGTTGGGAGCACAGAGTCTTATCCACTGTGCCACCAGGGAAGACCCTCTTCCCTACCAATTTGAATACCTTTTATTTCTTTTTTTTTTTTAATAAAAAATGTATTTATTTATTTTGACTGCACTGGGTCTTAGTTGTGGCATGCAGGATCTTCGTTGAGGCATGTGGGATCTTTAGTTACGGCATGCGAACTCTTAGTTGCGGCATGCAGAATCTAGTTCCCTGACCAGGGATCGAACCCAGGCCCCCTGCGTTGGGAGCATGGAGTCGTAGCCACTGGACCACCAGGGGAGTCCCTTTTATTTATTTTTCTTGTCTGATTGCTGTGGCTAGGACTTCCAATACTACGTTGAAGAGAAGTGGTGAGAGTGGGCATCCTTGTCTTGTTTCAGATTTTAGCGAGAAGGCTTTCAGCTTTTCACCATTGAGTCTTATATTGGCTGTGGGTTTGTCATAAATAACTTTTATTATGTTGAGATATGTTCCCTCTGTACCCACTTTGGTAAAAGAGTTTTTGTCATGAATGGATCTGGAATTTTATCAAATGCTTTTTCTGCATCTGTTGAGATGATCCTGTGGTTTTTGTCTTCTTTTGTTGTTGATGTGGTGTATCACATTGATTGATTTGCGTATGTTGAACCATCCTTGTGACCCTGGGATGAATCCACCTTGGTCCTGGTGTATGATCTTTTTTATGTGCTGTTGGATTCGGTTTGCTAATATCTTCTTGAGGATTTTTGCATCTATATTCATCAAAGATATTGGCCTATAATTTTCTTTTTTGATAGTATCTTTGTCTGGTTTTGGTATCAGGGTGCTTGTGGCTTTATAGAATGTCTTTGGGAGTGTTTCTTCCTCTTCAATCTTTTGGAATAGTTTGAGCAGGATCAGTATAAGTTCTTCCTTGTATGTTTGGTAGAATTTGCCTGTGAAGCCACCTGGCCCTGGACTTTGTTTGTAGGGAGTTTTGTTTGTTTGTTTGTTTGTTTTTACAGATTTTATTTCACTTCTAGTGATTGGTCTGTTCAAGTTATCTATTTCTTCTTGATTCACTTTTGGTGGGCTGTATGTTTCTAGAAAGTTGTCCATTTCTTCTAGGTTGTCAAATTTATTGGCATATAATTGTTCATAGTATTCTCTCATGGTTTTTTTGTATTTCTGTGGTATCAGTTGTGATTTCTCCTCTTTCATTTCGTATTTTGTTTATTTGGGTCTTCTCTCTTTCCTTCTTAGGGAGCCCAGACATTGGTGTGTTAATTTTTGTTTACCCTTTCAAAGAACCAGCTCTGGGTTTTATTGATTTTTTTTTCTTTTTTTTTTTAATCTATTTTATTTATTTCTTCTCTGGTCTTTATTATCTCCTTCTTTCTGCTGACTTTAGGTTTTCTTTGGTCACATTTCCTTTTCTTTCTTTCTTTCTTTTTCTTGGCCATGCCGTGCGGCTTGTGGGATTTTAGTTTCCCAACTAGGGATCGAACCTGGGCCCTTGGCACTGAGAGCACGGAGTCCTAACCACTGGACCGTCAGGGAATTCCCATGTTTGGCCACATCTTCTGTTACAAAACTTGGGATATGGGATTCTGATTCCTGACAAAGTTGGGGTCTCTTTCTTCCTAGTTGTTCATTTAATTAAACCAGAGGGCTTATGAAGCCATAAAAATTAAATTATAATGAACTGTATGTTTAATGAGTTTGCTTTATGTCATAAACCAGGGCCCCTTTCAGACAACCTTGGAAATCCGATTGCTGGCTTTCAGTTAGTGATGGGTCGTGATGATGCTGGTGCCAGCCGTGTTTACTGAGCTCTTACCCTGAGCCAGGGACTGCACACACACTTGTATGTGTTAATTCATCAGACCACAACAAACCTGTTTTTGTTTTTTTTTTTCATTTATTTTTGATTGTGTTGGGTCTTCGTTGCTGTGAGCAGGCATTCTCTAGTTGCAGTGAGTGGGGGCTACTCTTCGTTGCAGTGCGCAGGCTTCTCATTACAGTGGCTTCTCTTGTTGCGGAACACAGGCTCTAGGCACACAGGCTTCAGTAGTTGTGGCACGTGGGCTCAGTAGTTGTGGCTCTCGGACTCTAAAGCGCAGGCTCAGTAGTTGTGGCACACGGGCTTAGTTGCTCTGCGGCATGTGGGATCTTCCCAGACCAGGGCTCAAATCCATGTCCCCTGCGCTGGCAGGCGGATTCTTAACCACTGCGCCACCAGGGAAGTCCAGCGAACCTGTTTTACAGACAGAGGTGCCGAGGCCTCAGTGTTGCGGCCCTAACCCAGGCTGGTGAGTAGCTGAGCCAGGATGTGAACCCGGCCAGGAGGCAAGGGCTCATCTTTGCAACCCCTGTGCTGCCACTGCCATTAGTTGGTGTTTTCCACGTGGTCTCTGAAACCTCTGAATTTTTAGAGGCAACAGGGCTGCGTATTGGGGCTTGACCCCTTGTAGCCTTCAGTGAAGTTCTGGCTCAGCCCCAGGTTATGGGTCTGAGACAGGCAGGCTCCACAGGGCTGTGGGCTCCATGGGCCTGTGTCCACCCACAGACCCAGAGGCTGAGCCGGTTGTCCTTTCCTGAGCAGTGTCCCCACCTCCCTGGGCTTCCTGGGCATTGTCTGGGCCCCGGGTGATTTGAGCCAAGCAGGGTGGTCCACCTTGGGACCTACGTGGTATAAGGATCTGGGATTGCCCTGGGGATAAAGCTCTTCCCGCACAGCCGTCCCGCTGGGCTGAAATGTATCCCGCAGCCTGCCGTCTTCAGGGGCTGTGCCCTGTGAAGACCCCTAGGCAGCACCCACAGACCCACGGAATGGCGGACGTGCTCCTGCCTGCTCTAAACCAGGTGCCAAACAAAGGGTCTCTGTTTTTGTTTTTGTTTTTTAAATTAATTAATTAATTTGTCTGCGTCGGGTCTTAGATGCGGCATGCGGGATCTTCCTTGCGGCACGTGGGCTTCTCTCTAGTTGTAGTACACAGGCTTCAGGGTGCGTGGGCTCAGTAGTTGTGGCACATGGGCTCTCTAGTTGTGGTGCACGGGCTCTAGAGCGCAGGCTTAGTTGCCTCACGGCGTGTGGGATCTTAGTTCCATGACCAGGGATCGAACTCGCGTCCCCTGCTTTGGAAGGCAGACTCTTAACCACTGGACCACCAGGGGAGTCCCCAAACAAAGGATCTTTGGGTCCTCATCTCTCCCCTGGGACTCGGCCCTGCCTGAACGTCCAGTTGAGGGCAGGGGTTGGTGCCAGTAGTGCCCGGGTAAAGAGCTCGGCACTTCAGAATCCACTTGGATTGCCAGGGCATCCACGTGCGGGCTTGGCACCGTGTAGGGTAAGAGGGAAATGTGTCCACTTAGCAGACAGTAGCCGGCGTCTTTCAGAAGTAGATTAAGTGGAGGTTGATAGGAAAGCGTCATTTTTGCAGATGTTCGTCTAAGGATGTTAATTTTTTATAGTGATCAAGAATTTGGGTGTATTTGGAAAGGGAGGTGAAAACTTAAGCTAAATACTGAACTAGCTTAGTTGATCAAACTGGAGCAGAACCTTTTAGCTTAGATCGGGACGGCCCCTCCCAAACCTGGACTTCAGAGTCAAAGCAGCTCAGGGCACAGGCGGATCCGTGCTGGGACCTGTGTGTTCTTGGCTTCATGGTATCCACAGAGTGGGTGCTGTCTTGGGAAGGGAGCAGAGATATGTTTTTAAATATGCGGAGTTGAGGGCTTGGGAGGTGGGCGAGGGCTTTACGCAGTCACCGCAGTGTGATGAATGATTGAAGGCTGCAGGCTTGTTCGCGGGAGCTGTGCGCTTACTCCCAGCCCCTTCCTCCCCTGGAAGCTGATGTGCTTCTAACATCATAGTCCTGGAGGGCCGGGGGGGCATCTCAAGGCGGCATGCGTGGTGCTGCTCCCCCGTAGCTCCTCCTCAGCGTTCCTTTAACCCCGTGTCTCCCCTCTTGGCTGCTGCTCTGGGCCCGGGGCGTGGGGGGTGGGAATGAGGAAGGGAGGGGCAGCTGTAGAAGGAACGGGTGTTTCCTAAGCATGGACCCCGCGTGGTAGCGCTCACCACGCTCCCGTGGGCTCCTGATTGGTCAGGCTGACGCAGCTCGCCAGTGGCACTTGGTGGGCACAGGCCACAGTGCAGCAGGGCCTCCACTCCACAGCCTGAGTCTGCGCCCGCTTGGCAGAGGGCTGCTTGCCCTGCCATGAGTCCCCCAGGCATCCAGAGGCCCGTGGCCGTGGAGGAGACTGTCCAGGGAGGAGTGTAAGAATCGATGGGTATGGCTCCTTTTTCCTTTTAAAAAATGTTTTTAGAAAAACCTCTCTAGTTTCACAAATACCAGGAATTGAAAATGATAGTGGGTGATATTAAGTTCCTCAAAACAGATTGCTGCAGGAGACTTGGGGCCTCCTTGACGCACTTCAGGAGCTGGTCCTCAGCTGCCTGGGCGACGTGCGTCTGCGCCCTGCCACCCGCTCGTGTCCGTGCAGAGAGGAAACTGGTTCCACCACGCTGAACGGTCCACACGGGGCGCAGGGCCTGGGGAGACACTGACGGGCTCAGAGCTGAGGTCCGCACGAGAGATCTGGGGTCTGTGTCAGACTTGGGGGAGGAGGATTGGTGAGTCCCTGGCGTCCTCCCACCTTGTCACTAATTTATCTGGTTTGTCTTCCAGAAGGAGTCTGCTGAGGGCGAGGGTCATGGACTTCGTCACCTCCACGGCCATCCTGCCCCTGCTGCTGGGCTGCGTGGGCGTCTGCAGCCTCTTCAAGCTGCTGCGGTGGCTGCGCACGAGAGCCTGCGTCCGGAACGCCGTGGTGGTCATCACCGGCGCCACGTCGGGCCTGGGCCGAGGTGGGTGGTGGGGCAGTGCTGGGGGGTGGGCAGCGGCGTGGCTGCGGACGCGCGAGGCGGGCCGGCAGCTGGGCAGCAAGGGCGGCACTGCCCTTGGTCCAGATGGAGACGGAGAGCTTAAGCGCAGTGAGAGACGGACCTGACCTTCGGCACCAGGGCCGGAGGCGGAAGCCAGGGAGGAGGCCGCGTGTGCACGTGGGGCGGCCTCAGCGCCGGTCGGTGTGGAAACAGGCACTTGTACGTGGAGGCTTTCAAAAATGGACACTAACTTAGGGCCAAACAAAACGTTCCTTTTCCTGGCTTAGCGAGCATCCCAGGTTTACGGCTTTGGTGTCACCTGCAACTTGCCGTCCCCTCACGGGGCCGTGCCTTCAGCCGTGCCCTGGCACCTTGGCAGGTGGGGACAGGATCGGTGAGGCCTCAGCTGTTCCTCAGCTGGGTTCTCCAGTTGAGCTCAGATCTAACCTAGTGGCCACGTGGAGCTTCTGGGTCCAGGCCCACCCCACGCGCCTGTGCTAACCGTGGCAGCGTACCAGGGCAGGTGCAGGTGTGTCAACATCCGTACATGCGCCACGCCACCCCTGCGCGCCCCCCATGCTCGTGCTCAGTTCCATGGAACGAGGCCGAGAGGCGCCCTGAGTTGGGGTACACCCAGCGCCCCTGCGTCTCCTGGCCGGTGAGAGTACAGCCAGTGTGGCCCTGGGCCACGTGCTGGCCCCTAGGCCAGGTGCTGCAACAGACGGATGTGAGGCAGGGTCCCTTCCCTCCGGGAGCCCGTGGTCTGTGCAGAGAGGAAGGACTTCTCTCCGTGTGCTGCCCTTTCAGGACGGGTGTTCCCAGCGGGCTGGCAGGGGAGGCACCTAGGTGCGTGCTGGCTTGGGCTCATCTCCCTGAGTCCTCACAGCTGACGCTCAGAGAAGGTGTGACTTGCCCTGGGACTTGTAGGCAGGAGCGCGAAGCCAGGACTCAAGCCCTCGTCTTGTCTCCCTGGGGGAGGGGGCAGGGTGGGCCGCGAGCAGTAGGGTCACGCAGGGGCTGCTGGCACTTGAGAGCTGCGGGAACACAGAGGAGCAGATGGGGAGTGGCATGCAGGCGGCCACGGGACCTGGGCAGACGGCAGGGAGCGGGGGTCCGTGCGTGCACCAGCATGGTGTTCAGGTGAGCTCTCGGGGGTGACCCAGGGTCTGTCATCAGATCTCAGGCCCCGAGCCATAGCCGGGCCTCTGACCTTACTCAGCAGCTAAATATAGGGTGTCAGCAGCCGCTGCTCTACCACAGAGAGAAGCCTTTTTTTTAACGTCCTTGAAGCGTGCCTGGGGGTTGGCTGTGAGGTCCGGGCACACTGCGGCGCCGATGCGCACATGCGTCACGGAGATGCTGTTCTCTTTTCACCCGCGCTTCCTCCTGTGACCCCAGGGCCGGGAAGGGGATGGAGGACAGAGCCGCGTGTCTGCGTGTGTCTGTGCTCTTCCCTCCGTCTCCTGGATTCCATCGGAGGGCCAGGAGGGCGTGTATCCCTCCCCCTCTGGCTGTCTCGGTACAAACACCCCTCAGCGACTGCCCAGGAGGCGTGGGGAGGAGACCCCGGCCACCCTCATGGCTCTGCCCACCCTGTTGGCCGCCCTGGAGGCCTGGCTGACGTGCTGAGTGTTCGGACAGCTCTCGTGTTTCTCCTGCCTTGTCTCCTGGCTTGTCCTTGTGGCCTGGCAGGACGCTGGGTGAAGGGACACGTCTCGGCCCCGAGGCCATGAGCAGCTAGTGGACTTATAAGCCGGTAGTGCTGGTGGCCTGGGGACCGGCTGGCAGCCCAAGATAAATGTATTCCTTTTTCTCTCCACCCTCCCACCTCTTTGTATCAGCTTTTTCAAGAAATGAAAATGGAATTTTCTCAGCCTGTTGGCGTTTCTGTCATTCTCTACGCGAACTTTAATTTCCTCCCTTGGCTTTCCTTGGGAAGCAAAGCTTAAGCAGAACGCGGGTGACCAGTTTCCAGAGCTGTTCAGACACTTGCGTGTCCCCCACCTTGGATCTTGGTGGCACCTCACAGAATGTCCATCGTGGTGGCCAGGTCGGGACAAAATGGGGTGAGGAAGCCAGCAGGGCTTCGGGAGTGATTGGAAACGGACCTCAGGCACGCCTGCCCCCAGCCCCACCCCCGAGGAGGCTCCGCAGGGCAGGTGGGATGGGGGCCGTGACCCAAGCAGACCCCGGGGCCAGAGCGGGGGCTGTGGCTCTGTCTGGGTTTGTGCCCTCGGTCAGGGTGAGCTTCAAAGAAGACAACACCGCCCGCCTGGAAGTGCACCGGTTTAGTTGACTTGAACCTCCTTCCAGAAAGCTCCATCTGGGTCAGGCTGGGAGGCGCCGGCCCTGGGATAGCAAGTGAAGCTGCAGGAGGCGCCGCGTCTGGAAAGAAGGCTTTGCCGCCAGGGAGCCTCCTGCCTCCCTCCCTGAGGGACGCTGGCATTCTCCCCGCTTCGCTTTCAACGCGCTGGTGGGGGAAGGACCCCGCCTGGACCCCGGAGCCTCCTCCCTTCCTGGATCCCTGACCCTCCGGTGGGCTCCTGGGGCCGGCCTTGCCCTCCTAGCAGCCCGCGGCACCAAGACTCCGCTTGACCACCTGGCCCCTGAGACTCAGTCTGGGACCCGGGGGTGGCCGCATGGTCAGCTGGGGCCACGGGGGCTGCACACACCTGCTCTTGGGCACCTGAGGGAGACGAGGCCTCTAGTGAGGACAGACTGTGCCCCTTTAAGCCGCACGTTTCCATCTTCACTAACAGCCAGTCTTTAGAACATTTTAAAAAGGCAGCTTAGAAACACAAACGCAGCACTTGTGTAGCGCCTTCTCTCTGCGCGGTGCTGACCGTGGCCGCTGTAACTCGCTCAGTCCTGGTGCTGCCGACCTGCATCTACAGAAGAGGAAAGTGGGGACAAAGAGGTCGAAACTGCCCGCATCACAGGGCCAGTCAGGGTTGGGAGTCTGAGTCGGACACAGGAAGTCTCGCTCACGCCCGTCCTCTTGACCGCGGGGCTGTGCTGCTCTCCGTGGGCTGTGAGCTGCGGGGCACTGAATGCTCGGCTGTTTGGGGGCAGGGCGAGAGGACCTCACCCCCTGCTTCCGCCCTCGCCCTGCCCCCCCGTGTGGCCTTGGGACTCACTCATGACCCTGGCTGGCCCCGTCCTAGGGATGCTGCCCCCACCAGGGCTGATCTGGTCCCTCCCAAGGGTTCTGCCACCAGAGCTTGGAGGGAACGGGCCAAGGGCACCCTTGTCTGGCCGGGGAGTGGTGTCCACGGGAACGCAGCGCTGTCTGCAGCCCCGGCCCCGTCTGGTGGAGAGGCCAGGCTGGGAATGAAGTGGGGAAGGGACCTGCTAGCATTCAGAGAGCCTGGTTCCTGCTACCCAGGACCCTGGGCCGCCACCACCACTCCTGCTCTTCCCATCTGAACCATTCAGCTCCTTCCCTTAATGCTTGAGCTACCCTGGAATCCTCCTGATAAATCCTCTTTTTGCTTTGCCCCGGGTGACTTGAGTCTCTTTTCTTGCCACCAAAGAATATTGACTAAGAGGTGCCCAGATAGTTCTGGACTCCCCCGCCATGGTCTTCGTCAGTTGTCACCTGGATGCTGTAGTGGCTCAGAGGAACCCCCAGCAGGAGGGAACCTTTTAACATGACGCCACCCTGGGGCGTCCCCGGCGGCGCAGCGGTTGAGAATCTGCCTGCTGATGCAGGGACACGGGTTCAGGCCCTGGTCCGGGAAGATCCCACATGCCGCGGAGCAACTAAGCCCGCGAGCCACAACTACTGAGCCCGCGTGCCACAACTACTGGAGCCCGTGCTCCGCACCAAGAGAAGCCACCGCCATGAGAAGCCCGCACACCGCAATGAAGAGTAGGCCCCGCTCACTGCAACTAGAGAAGGTCTGCGCGCGGCAGCAAAGACCCAACGCAGCCAAAAAAAAAAAAAAATGATGCCACCCTTAATGCCGCCCTGCTGCGTGGGCGCTCGGCATACTTTAGCTCTTTAACCTCCTCGCAAGGCTGTCAGCCTCCCCACTTTCTGTCCCCGCTGCGTGTGTCCACGAGCCCTCGGGCCTGTGTACTCTCGGGAGGAACAGCCTGCAGGCTTCAGGCCTGGGGGGAGCCTCTCCACCCCTTCTCACCAGAGTCCTGTGGCCCCCGTGCGTCCACAGAACCGCAGAAGCGGCCCCGGCAGGTGTGTGCCTGCTGCGTCGAGGTGACGGCATCCCCGAGCTGGCGCTGCCTGACCGTCGGGCACATCCCTGGCCTCACTGAGCTCCTCGCCATGCAAGTGGGGATACTGCTGTCAGGGTGGATCAGAACTGAAGGTTATGCTGGAAAGTTCTGAGCCTGGTACCTAACAGTCTGTCCCCCAGCTGCTGCCTTCCTCCTGCCCGTGGACGTCTGTCACAGCCCCGAACGTGGGCTCTGCAGTGGTGACAGCAGAGCTCCCTGTGCCGGGGCCCTAACCCTGCCCCACAGCCTTCCCACGGCGGGCCGGTGCCGATGGCTGGGGAAGAAGTAGCCCTATGGTCTAGGGCTGGGGAGCTGGGAGCTGAGCTGACGGTGAAGGCCTGGGCCTCCCCAGCTGCCACGCTGCTTTCTTCTTCCTCTAGAATGTGCCAGAGTTTTCCACGCTGCGGGCGCTAAGCTGGTGCTCTGTGGCCGGAACGCCGAGGCCCTGGCGGAGCTCACCCGAGAACTTGCTGCTTCCCGGGCTGCCAAGGTGAGCCCAGGCAGGGGTGTTTTTCGTGGGGAAGAGGTGTAGCCCCGGTCGGCCAGCTGGGCTCAAATCCACCACTTTCGCAGCGCCGCGAGGTTAGGGAGGCCCCTCTGTGAGTGCTTTCTTCCTCCCCCATGTCTCCGCTAATACCTGTGCACCTCTTGGCGGTGGGAGCCGGGAGGTTGGCGATGACTTTTAACATTTTAAGTTAAGATGACATTTAACGTTTCCTTTCCAATTGAGGTGCCTTTTATCCTTTTTCTTGTCTAACTGCTCCGATTAGAACAAGCTATGCTGAATAGCTGCAGTGAAAGCAGACATCCTTGTCTTGTTCTGGAGCAGAGAGGAACACTTTCGGTCTTACACCAGTGGACATGATGTTAGTTGTAAGTTTTTCATAAATACCTTGGGGAATTTCCCCTCTATTCCTAGTTTTCTGAGAGTTTTTATCATGAAAGGGTGTTGGATTATGTCAGATCTCTTTTCTGCGTCACTTGCGATGGTTACGTGGTCCTTCCCCCTTCATTCTATTAATGTGGTAGGTCATACTGATTGATTTCCTTATGGTAAACTACCCTTGCATTGCTAGGATAAATTCAGCGTGTTCGTGATGAATAATCCTTTTAATATGCTGTTGAATTTGATTTGTTAGTGTTCTGTTGAGGATTTTAGCATCTATATTCATAAAGGATTTTGGTCTGTAATTTTCTTGTGGTGTCTTTATCTGGCCTTGGTATCAGAGTAATGCTGGCTTCACAGAATGAATCAGTAAGTGTTTTCTCCTCTTCGGGTTTTTTTTGTTTTTGTTTTTAATATTTATTTATTTGGCTGCGCCAGATCTTAGCCGTGTAACGCGGGATCTTTTGTTGCATTGCGTGGGCTCCAGAGCGTGCGGGCTTAGTTGCTCCGCGGTGTGTGGGAACTTAGTTCCCTGACCAGGGATCAAACCCGCGTCCCCTGCATCGGAAGGCAGATTCTTAACCACTTCACCACCAGGGAAGTCCCTCCTCTTCAGTTTTTTGGAAGAGTATAAGTATTGGTGTTAATTCTTCTTTAAAATTTGATAAAATTCACCAGAGAATTTGGTTCAGGATATTTTTTGTTGGGAGGTTTTAGGTCACTGATTCAGTTTCTACCTGTCACATGTCTGCTGAGATTTTCTGTTTCTTCTTGAGTCAGTTTAGGTAATTTGTGTGTTTCCAGGAATTTGTCCATTTCTTCTAGGTTATCTAATTTGTTGGCATACAGTTGTTCATAGTATTCTTTTATAATCTTTTTTATCTATGTAAGGTCCCACTTTCAGTTCCAATTTTAGTTATTTGCATCTTTTCTTTTTTCTTTGGTCTAGCTAATGGTTTCTCAATTTTGTTGATCTTTTCAGAACACCAACTTGTGATTTCATTCATTTTCTTTGTTTTCTATTCTCTCTATATATATTTTTGTTTTAAAATATTTTATTTATTTATCTATTTGGCTGCGCCGAGTCTTTAGTTGAGGCACTCGGGATCTTTATTGCCGTGTGTGGAATCTTTAGTTGCAGCATGTGGGATCTAGTTCCCTGACCAGGGATCGAACCTGGGCCCCCTGCATTGGGAGCGTGGAGTCTTTACCACTGGACCACCAGGGAAGTCCCCTATATTTTATCTTCTTTCTAATCTGCTTTCCTTCCTCTGCTAGCTTTGAGTTTAGTTTGCTCTGTTTCCCTAAGATGCACAGATATGTTAAAGATATGTTATTGATTTGAGATTTTTTTTTTTTTTTCCCCAGCCATGCTGCACGGCACGTGGGATCATAGCTCCCCAACTAGGGATCGAACCTGCACCCCCTGCACTGGGGGCGCAGTCTTAACCACTGGACTGCCAGGGAAATCCCCTTCTTTTTTAATATAGTCGTTTATAGTTACGTTTCCCTCTTAGCACAGCCTTCACTGCATCCTGTAAGTTTTGGTATGTTATGTTTCCATTTTCATTTTCTTCTAAATATTCTCTAATGTCCCTTGTGATTTCTTTTTTGAGTCAGTGGTTGTTTAATGTCCCCTTGTTTCCAGTTTGCGTGGTGTTATTGGTTTCTAGTTTCATCACTCTGTGGTTGCAGAAGATAATTTTTATGATATTTATCTTTTAAAATCTGTTGAGACTTGTTTGCGACCTAACATGTGGTCTGTCCTGGAGAATGTTCCATGTGTGCTTGTGAAGAGTTATGTATTACACTGTTGCTCGGTGGAGCGTTCTAAATATGTGTTAGGTCCAATTTGTTTACAGTGTTGTTCAGGTCATCTATTTCCTAATTGATTTGTCTGGTTGTTCTATCCATTATTGAAAGTGGGGTATTGAAATATCAAAATATTATTGTAGAACTGTCTATTTCTCCCTTCAATTCTGTTGATTTTTGCTTCCTATATTTTGAGGGTCTGTTATTAGGTACATAAGTGTTTATAACTGTTATACCTTCTTGTTGTAATGTACCTTTTAACATTATTATATAATGTCCTTCTTTGTCTCTTGTAACCTTTTTTGATTTAAAGTATTTTTTTGTCTGATATTAGTTTAGGCACCCTAGCTCTCTATTTGGTTACTATTTAAATAGAATATCTCTTTTCATCCTTTTCCTGTCAATGTGTCTTTGGATCTAAAGTTAGTCTCTTAAAGACAGCATATAGTTAGGTGTTTTTTTTTTTTTTAATCCATTCTGCCAATCAGTCTTTTGATTAGAGGGTTTAAACTATTTACATTTAAAGTAATTACTATTTAGGAGGGACTTCTGCCATTTCGCTATTTGTTTTCTATATGTCTTGTAGCTTTTTTGTCCCTCATTTCCTGCATTACTCTCTTGTGTTTAGTTGATTTTTTTGGAGTGAAATGCTTTGATTCCCTTCTCATTTCCTTACACGTATATTCTATAGCTATTTTCTATGTGATTATCATGGAGATTACATTGAATATCCTGAAGTTGTAACAATCTAATTGGAATTTATACCAACTTAATGTCAATAGCACACAAAAACTCCACTCTGTCCTCCCCCATTTCTGCTATTCATGTCATAGATTACATCTTTATACATTGTTTGCCCAGTAACATAGATTAATAATAGTTTTTAAATGCATTTGTCAAATTATGTAGAAAATAAAGAGTAGAGTTACAATCCAAAGTTACAATACTACTAGGTTTTATAATTCCCCATGTATTTATATTCCTGGAGATCTTTATTTCTTCAAATGGCTTTGAGTTACACTGTATAGCTTCCTTTCATTTCAAACCTGAAGGACTTCATTTAGCACTTCTTGCAGGGCATGTCTAGTGGTAACAAACTGCCTCAGCTTTTATTTATATGGGAACTTTAATTTCTCCCTCATTTTTGACGTTATAGAACACAGATATAGAATTCTTGGTTGACATTTTTCTTCTTTCAGCACTTTGAATATATCAACCCACTGTCTTCAGGCCTCCAAGGTTTCTAATGAGAAATCAGCTGATAGTCTTAGTAAGGATTTCTTTTATGTGAGGAGTAGTTTCTCTCTTGCAGTTTTCAGATTCTCTGTCACTTGGCTGTGATTGTGATGTGTCATAGTGCGGGTCTCTGAGTTTATCCTACTTGGTGTTGAATTTCTTGGATGTGTAGATTCATGTCCTTCATTAAATTTGGGACTTTTTCAGCAGTTATTTCTTCCAGTGTTTTCTCTGCCCCTTTCTCTCTCTCTCCTCCTTCTCAGATTCCCACTAGGAGTGTGTTGGTCCACTTGGTGGTGTCCCACAGATCCCTTAGGCTCTGCTCACTTTTCTTCATTTTTCTTGTTCTCAGATTTGAGAATTTTAGTTGTCCCCTCTTCAGGTTCATGGATTCTCTCTTCTACTTGCTCAGATCTGCCTTTGGACCCCTGTAGTGTATTTTTCATTTCAGTTATTGTACTTTTGAGCTCCAGAATTTTTTAATAATTTCTGTTTCTAGTGATATTCTCATTTTGTTATACATCAGTTTCCTGCCTTTGTCCACATCTTCCTTTAGCACTTTAAGCATCTTTAAGACAGTTGTTTTAGTCAGTTCATTGTCTGGGCTTCCTGAGGAATGTTTTTCTGGGGATTTATCTACATTTTTGAATACCAGAAGGCAAGTGCAACTCCATTAAACCTACTGGAAGCCACTTTAGCAGGTGGTGGTTAAAAGAGTGCAGCCTGCTTCCGTGCTGCAGCTCGGCGATCAGAACAGCATCCACCATCAGAATGCAGTCCTGATATGTGGAAGACAAGGTCCTTATTGTCTACCTTGGCTCCTTCAAGCTGCAAGAGAAATGTGGGTTGCCTTTCCCACAGCTGCCCACCACAGGGGTGGGGCCACCATGGAGCTAATGGTTGAAATTGACCGAAATTGTCTATACTTTGCCAGCCGAGCACTCCCCTGGAAGCTGCAGGCGTTCAAACAGACTCCAGAGTCATGACGTCATTTCACTCCAGAGAGTTGCTGCCAGTGCAGCTGTCCAGGCAGAGGCAGGGCTCCAGGCACTTCGTTCTCGTGCTCCCTCTGACTCCACGTCCCCTCCCTCATCTTCTTAGGTTCTGCGACGGCCCCGAGTTAGACTGCTTGGCTCGTCATTCTCTTCAGTTACAGAATTTGTCTGTCTCCCCCCCGAAACTGCATGCTTTAGGAGGACAGAAGCACGTCTATCTTGCTTTCTGCCGTGTCCCCAGTGTTGAGCATATAGGGGCATATAAGAATGTTCTGTGAATGAGGAATGAAACTGCGCTGGCCTGAGAAGGATCGCAGCTCTGTGGCGTAGGACAGTGCAGCGCCAGGCTGGCACCGGGCGGCCAGGGCAGCCATGCTTCCATCATGCGTGACCCCTGCCCCGTGGCAGTTACAGGCAGTGAAGGAGAAACGCTGCCCAGGCCAGGTGCGACAGGGTTGGCAGGCTCCTCCAGGTCACATCCTTCAGAGGAGAAGTGTTGTGACCTGTCCCTTCACGGCCAGGCCCTCCCAGTGCCGAGAAGCAGGGCCTGTGGCTCCCACGCCCGTCGCTCTGAAGCTATGTTTGGCTTCTGTCCTCGCCCAGGTGCAGACTCACAAGCCTTACACGGTGACCTTTGACCTCACGGACCCTGGGGCCATAGTGGGGGCCGCTGCGGAGATCCTGCAGTGCTTTGGCTATGTGGACGTGCTCATCAACAACGCTGGGATCAGCTACCGCGGCACCATTGTGGACACCAGCCTGGACGTGGACAGGAGAGTCATGGAGACAAACTACTTTGGTCCAGTTGCTCTGACGAAAGGTAACCGTCTTGGGTGGAAAGGAAGACGAGCACAGGCACGTCGGCATTCTTTGTATTTCCCTTGGTTCCTTCTTCCTAGACCTGGCCTGTCCCATCCATTTGACCCTGGAGTCAGTGCTGTCCTTACAGCCTGCGTGTTGGCTTTTCTGGGCTTTTATTTGCATTTTCGTCAACTGCTTTACGGTCTTACGTCGAGGTGTTCTCCTCAGCAACAGCCTCATCTGCACAGTGTTGGCTCCATGTCTTTCCACTGTGTCTGGACACCTACAGAGTGGGGCCTTCTGACGTCCAGCCACGGCTCTCACTCCAGGGAGAGGCCCTCCCTCCCCTCCTGGGCGCAGGGGGCTAAGAGTTCCAGCAGACAGTCCCCCCCCAGGCTCTCAGCATGAGCTGCAGTGACCTCTGCCCTCTCCCCACAGCGCTCCTGCCCTCTATGATCAGAAGGCGCCAGGGCCACGTTGTCGCCATCAGCAGTATCCAGGGCAAAATCAGCGTTCCTTTCCGATCCGCGTGTGAGTACTTCCTTCTTCCCACGTTTCCTTTAGTGTTTTCTCCCTATTATAAAAACAACACGTTTACTGTCCAGAATTCAGACGTTAGAGAAACACTCAGCACAGAACGTGCAGGGACAAAATCAGCGTGTGCTCCTGAGCAGAGGCCTGGGCTCAGCCCCAGCTCTGCTCCTCGTGCCACGTGTGACCTCGTGCCGTGGCCCCCGTGCTGTGCCCCCCGAGTGTTGGCCCCTCTCAGTGCCACCACCGTTGGCCCACAGGTGCTGCCTTGCCACCACTTTACCGCATGTGCCTCCAGAATTCTTCTACATGGGATCAAATGTGCAAAACTGGGACACGTTGTATGTAGTTTTGTGGTTCGCTTATTCCATTTGACAGTGTATCTTTCTGCATCAGCACATATGGATTTACCTAGTTCCTTTAGGTGGATATACAGTCATTAATCGAATGGATGTGGCATAATTTCCTTAGTAGTTTTCGTGACACGTGAGGATTTGCGTCCCTTCAGTCGGTGACCAGTAGCAGTGATGTGCTGTGTACACCATCCTTCAGTATTTTTATCTCTGGGCGCTCATGGGAGGGTTTCAGTAAGATTAGTTCCAAAAAGCGGACATAGGACCAAAAAATTAACGCTGCCAGCTTGACTTCAGTTCCGACTCTCACCCCCCTGCATGAATGGCTACGCCAGAATGTTGAGATTGCGCCATCACGAGCACCAGCAAGCAGATTCTACTTTCGTTAAAAGATTTGAAAGGTGATTTCACAAACTGTCCTGGGAACTGCATTCTTTGCTTCACCGTCTGCAAGGAAACACTCAGCTGTAACAGTCTCCCCCTCTCCAGATGCTCAACGTAGCCACGGGAAGGGAGGGGAGGTGCGAAGCCGCCTCCGCACCGTGAAAGGACGGCCACGCACACCCAGCTCACGACTGGGAACCACCTGTCAGCCCGAACGCAGCGCGGCCATCCTCCTGGTGCCGGCCGTGTGTCTGGGTCAGCCGTGGGACTTGTCTGAGCCCGCACTGCCCCCTCATGTCATCAGACAGTCTCCACGGCCGTGCTCAAGACAACGCGAGACACCCGCCGTATCCGTGCTTGTTTCTGGGGTGGTTATTTCCCTTTGCCAGTTTTCTGTTTCACTTCGCTGGCACAGGACAGCCGCCTGAGGAATAGATATGCAGGCATCACATGTGACAGAGCAGATGAGGCAATAACAGGGAGAAGGATATACAGGGTCAAGGAGTTCTTTGTACTGAATTATTTCCAAACTTCACTTGGATTTAGTCCCACTGAGTTTTGTCGTCCTCTTGGCCGTGACTGCGTAGGTCACACTTGGTTGTTCTGGGTGCTTTATAACCACCAGGCCGGACAAGGCGGCGCCTCCTGGGCACGTCAGCCAACCCAACGGGCAGCAGTCTCCCCACTCGTGAAGTGGGGGTGGCTTCGTGTACCTCTCGGGGCTGTTGTGAGGCCGAGTGGGAGGATCCAGGAGGTGTGTGGCGCACGTGGAGCCCTGGGGAGCACAATCACGGCGTTTAGGTTAGCACAGCCTGGCCGAGGACCTACATACGGCCCGAGAGCCGTGGAGACCGGGGGTCAGGGAGGCCCCCAGGTGGCTCAGTCCTCTCGGGCCTCGGCCTGGGCCGTGCCTCTGGAATCACGGCTGGTAGGAGCGTGTCTCGAGCCGCCCACCCGCAGAGCGTTCGTTCAGCCAGGCCGCTCCTCCAGAGGCTCTGCAGAGTCCGGACGCTGTTGGGCTGCTCACAGGACCTGCAGTTGTGTGGCTGATGGGTGCCCTTTCCTCAGGCTCGAACGTGTGGACTCCAAATCTGGAAACCGTCAGTGGAGATGCCGTTTCCCAGCAGTGCCATCGTAGGGTTCCTCTGTCCCCTCAGAGCACCTGATGCTGTGCAGTGAGGCCGTTGCTGGGGAGCGGAGGGGGCCCGGACAGCTCTTCCAGGTGAAAGGCCATCCTGTAGAAGCTGTCAGACAGAGACGTGAGGCGGCCAGAGGTGGTGTGTACACACGCTCCTGCACGCGCAGGGAGCCCCCCTGGACGCACTGTCGCAACGTGGCCTGTGACCACAAGGAGCATGGCCGCCGCCCCGTCCGTCCCCCGCTGGAGAGAGCTACGTGCAGGAATGGCACGGAAGCAGGCACAGCGTGAGGCCACGTTGTCGCATCCCGTGTAGGTACCTGGTGACGTGAGAAGTGAATACTGAGGCACCGGCAGCCTGGCTTCCTCTGGGGAACCGTATGGAAGGCACAAGGAGGACCTTCGCTTGGTGACTCTGTTTCCTCCTGAACTACTTGAATATTTTACCCAGTAGGCATTAAGTGTTTTTTTTTTAAAACTTTTAATTTAGATGAATTTCACACTTAAACCTTGCAGGAACAGTACAAAGAACGCCCACGCACCCTTCCTGCACATTGCCGGTGGTTCACGTTTGACCACGTGCGCTGTGTCGTGTTGTGTGTGAGCGTACCTGTATGTGAGTGTATCACGTACAGTGTTTTCCCTGAACCACACGAGGGCAGGAGACCTGACACCCCCGCGCCTGTCCAGGGCCCAGACCGGGCACCTCTGACTCAGGGAACGAATGCGTCCCGCCCCTCGCTCACCTGCCTCTCTGGCCACCGACCTTTGCAGACGCGGCCTCCAAACACGCGACCCAGGCCTTCTTCGACTGCCTGCGGGCCGAGGTGGAGCGGCATGACATCGAGGTGACCGTCGTCAGCCCCGGGTACATCCAGACCAGCCTCTCCCTCAACGCCGTCACGGCCGACGGGTCCAAGTATGGAGGTTAGGCCCTGGTGTCGCTTTTTTTCTATGCAGAGCTACCTGACGATTCTGTGGTCGTTTTCATTTTCTTTCAGAAAATAAGTTTAAACCTAAACCACTTGACGTGTGGGTGTTGGTCGTATATACTGACGACTGACCTCACTCGGCATGAACCCGAGCTCAGCGAGTCCCATTTCGTTTCAGTGATGGACGAGACCACGGCCCAAGGCCGAAGCCCCTCGCAGGTGGCCCGAGACGTGCTGGCTGCCGTGGGGAGGAAGAAGAAGGAGGTGGTCCTGGCCGGCGTGGCGCCTGCCCTGGCTGTTTACCTGCGCACTCTGGCCCCCCGGCTCTTCTTCAGCCTCATGGCCTCCCGGGCCAGGAAGGAGCGGAAGCCCAAGCGCTGCTAGTGCCTGTGCGGGCAGGTGGCGCGGCAGCACCGCTGCTGCACGGCGACAGGTGTGTCTGCGTGGCCTGTACTGGATTCTTGCCCCCCGGGGAGGGGAGGGGAGGGGAGGGGGGGAGTCACGCCTCTCCCGCAGACCCCCAGCCTGTCCTGCTGGAGGAGGACAGGCTTCCTCCGGGGGAGGGGTAAAATGCAGCTGGGTCTAAACTCTAGGACATGAAGGAAAGGGTTGAGCTGTGGAGCCGTGATCCCCGAGGGCAGGCAGAACCATGCCTCCTTTGAATTTGGGTCTTGAGATCAAAGACATCCTGTCATCTGAGCCAGTTCTCGTACTTGACTCACCTAGCGCTGGGGGCAGAGCCCATCCCTGGGGCTCGGGGAGAAGGCTGCTGCTGCCTTCACACCGTTCACAGGGTCCCCCAGCATCTTGTTCAGCGCGGCCAACAGTCAGCATGGGACTGGCTTCTCGGCGTGTCCCGTCGTTCAGTGTGCTGGAGCCGCCCATCCGCACCTGGCTTGTTTCTGGTGACAGCTTCTGCTCAGCTGCCCCAAGGTGGCCACAGCTTGTCCGTCTCCAGCCGCCTCACCCATGAATCTGATCTGCAGGCAGATCACAGGCTCCCTTTCCAAATCTGGCCTGTTTATTACAGAAACACCTCCCAGTCCCACCCAGCAGGCTCAGGAGGGTGGTGGGCACCGCACGGTCAAGACAGGTCTGTTTAGGATCACTGCCAGTTTACCCTTGTTCCAGACCATTTGCCACCCAGCACCCAACTGAGGGACCAAAGTTTCTCACTCTTCTAAAATTTCTGGCTCTCCCCCTATAAACAGATGGCCCCATCACCCCCATACACCCTTTTGACACCTTCCCTGCACCCCTTGTTACTCTCTGGTGTCTGATCTTCCTGAGGGATCCTTTAAAACTACGTGAACATCAGTCTGGTTGCCGCTTAGAAAGGTGCCCTTTAGGGATGACCGAGCAGAGTCTCGGGCCGGCATGGTCCCCTTGTCTGTGGAACACGAGGGGGGCAGCAGGTTGAACTCAGGACACATCAGGACAGCTTCAGTGCTTTAAGAAAAATACAGATGTTAGTTTGTGTTCTCCTAAATCAGAATCTGTACAAGAGGTCCCAGGCCCCAGCTCTCCAGGGGAACCCAGTGGAGACCCAGTGACCGCCAGGCCTCGCCACCTACCTGTCCTGCCACACCCCCGAGCGGCACTGAGCTGCGCCGCCTTGGGCCAAGGCCAAGGCGAGGCGTGAGGCTGCTCTGGGAGGGGCTGGCCCTGCCTGTCGAGAGGCCTGTTCGCGGACCGTCACGGAGAGAGCGGACACCTGGAGTTGAAATTCTCATAATTTTAATGGTCAATAGCTTCTGGTTGGCTCTGGATGGTACAGTTAAACAACATACTTAACAACCCCCCAAGCGTGTTCACATCCCCTCAGTAGCGTTGCTTCCATCACATCCAGCTGCCTGGTCGGCCTTCCACAGCCTCAGGCCCCCGTGGGTTACGGGAATCCACATCTTAGTGTGATGAGCTGAAAAAACCCCTGGTACACTTGCGATGTGTTATTTCTTTAAAATAACAAACGTGCAGCCAGATGCCTTCCCGGGCTCCCTTCCGCCACCTCGCGGGCCGGGCTGCCTGCTCGCCCTACTCCGCCCCGATCATACGGCGCAGAGCTCGTAGATCTTCTTTACACAGTACACCAGGGCCGCCAGTGCTATCGTGTTGTGCAGTCTCTTTCTGTGCAAGTCGTCCTTCCGGACCAGCACCACCGGGGAGGAGGAGGTGAGTGTGTGCAGGGGCAGCCGGGACAGTCTGTAGGCGTCGTACTCCACCTGGTACTTGCAGCAGGGGTCGAACTGCCAGGAGATGCCGTAGAGGGTGCAGCAGGCCAGGCTCAGCACGCCCGCGGGCAGGGAGATATAGTGGGAGTAATCCAGGGGCAGCGCCAGCGGGGTGAAGAGGCAGGCGGTGCCCGCCAGCACGGTGGTCTTGTGCAGGCAGTTGCCCACGGTGATCCAGCGGGCTGTCTCGTCACCGATGCGGGTGGGCTCGATCACGATGTACTTGTACTGGGCTTCCAGGGCCTGCTCCAGCTCGTACTCAAACTGGTCTTGGGCATTCTCCCCGTTGTAGATCTCATGCACAATGTAACAGTCTGTGGCCGACAGGCTCGCCCTTAGGAGGGAGGGGTGGGGAAAAAGAAGAGCAGGTTAGAGGCTGCTGCTCTGCGGAGATGCCATCCCCCGCGGGGAGGCCCCTGCCCTGCGCACGCCAGGCGGCCGCTGGGAGCGGGGCTCGGAGCTGCCTGGTCAGCGGCCGCACAAGGGGCCGCGCGCGTAGGGACCAGGGAAGGCTTGTGAAGCGAGGTCACCCCAGAGCCTCCAGGGTCAGCATTTCCTTCAAAGAGGAAAGCTGTTACGCGTTCAAAGCAGCGGAGACCGGACTGTTGGGCAAACTCCTGGGAGGACAGACAGGCGAGGGAGAGCCGGCCACTGGTGCCCGCCCTTTCGTGCTCCCAGGGGGATTTTTTTTGGGGGGCCGTGCTGCATGGCATGTGGGATCTTAGCTCCCCAACCAGGGATCGAACCCGTGCCCCCTGCATTGGAAGCATGGCGTCTTAGCCACTGGACCGCCAGGGAAGTCCCCCTCCCCATTTGGTTTTAACTCAGAAAGGAGACAGGCTCCCAGGTGGGATCCAGCACCTTACGAGGCACCTTAGCAGACAAGCAAACCTAGGAGGCGGGCCTCACTCCCGGCAGCAGCAGCCCTGGCGCAGAGATTTCCTTTGTGTTCTCCAGTTCATCAGCCAAGACAGGCACAGGGAGAGAAGCACGGGAAAAGGGAGGGTCTGTGCCGCCCCGCTGACCGTCAGAGTGAGGCCAGGGGACGATGCCTCCCTCTCGGCGTCCAGGGTGAGCTTTCGGGCCACAGAGTCCCTCTGGAACGCTCAGAGCAAGACGCGGGTGTCAAGGCTGGGATTAGAGAACATTCTTGCCCAAACCCTAACCTACCTGAGTGCAGTGACAAAACGGGCCCAACAAGAAAGTGCCAGTTGAAGCCCCAGCGTCCAAACAGACTGCTCCATCTCGGGGCCACGTCATGGGCAGACCCCACCCTCACCTGGTGCTCACCCAGGCCTTCCTGTCTGCCCCGCCCTCGCCTCTGCCGGCGCGCTGGCGCCCACCCCAGGGGCGGGCTCCCGGTTCCTCCCACAGCGTGCTGGGCGAGCCCATCTCCACAAGTTGGTGGCTGTGCCCACAAGTCCCTCCAGGCTGCTGGCTCAGCCCTGATGGCACGGGGGCAACTACCAGTGGACACGGGCAGTCGGGACAGCACAGCTGAGGGTGTGTGGATGGGGAGCTCACCCACCAAGGCCACCTGGAGCCCCAAGTCTTACGGTGGGCCGGTCACCCCACTCCTGTACGTCACCGCCAACCAGTGAACAACCTTCCACAGCGCGGAGAACCCTCCCAGGCGCCTTCCAACACACTTAGGCTCAGGAGCCAGCCCAGCGGGCACACCACCCTGGGCTCACCACCAGTTCTGCTTTAGAGGCCAAACCTGCTTTACCTGCTCAGGAAAGGATGGACCGTGACACACACACAAGCAGATTTCCAGGACTCCACACTGTGCGGGGAAGGGAAGCAGCACAAGGTCCAAAACAGACCCAGACCCACCAGCAGGCGTCCCCTTTGTCAGAGGACCCACCCCGCAGTCAGCACCCACAGCCCCACCCGCTGGGGGGGCCAGGGCACCCTCTCCCCTGCAAATGTAGTTTCAAAGGCTGCCTGGACCACCAGATTCAGTCCTGCAGTTGACAGGGACTGTTGCTTCTCAAGCCAGGTGGCCAAGGACTCGAAAGTGAGCCATGGCCACCACTGCCCAGCTACCCCAGCGCCCACTGCGTGTGCGTTTCTGGGTCAGAAGTAACCCAATTAAGGAAAGAACCCAGTCAGAAGGTTGCCTTGAACCATCTCAGAGCACCACCAGCCAACCCCCAACTTGACCCTGTACACAAAAGCAGATTAAAAAAACCCAACAACTAATAGCTAATTGGGATCCTTTGAGTCCTGGGCTTCCTAAGCGACTATATTTTTGCATTTTGTTGCAGGTGTGAAATGACCAGCAAGAGAGCATAGTAAAAAGGGTTCACGTTGAAAAATAAAACTGAGCACGCCAATAACGGAAAGGTCTTTAAAGTGAAAAAGTCAAGTACAGAACAGTGTGTGTAGCCTGTGATTTCCAGTGCATTTCTGAGAAAGCGTACATTTGCTTTTAGATGCACAGAACGTTTCTGGGCGGATATACAAAGACCCAAGAGTTACGACTGTCTCTGAGGAGGGGAATGGAGGGGCTCCAGAAAGAAAGGGGCCCCTTCTTACCAAATGACTTTAGAACCCTTAGAATTTGGCAGGTTCCATGGAGCTTACGGGACGGAACTGGCCTGCACAGGAGCACAGCCTGCCGGGCCACAGGGGCTGCTGCAGGCGCTGCCTCCGGTCAGGGTCACGGGCTCTCCCTGGGGGCTTGTGAACCTGCCTCCAGCTGGGGTCAGTCTCCTCTCCTCGTCCGAATCGGCTCCAGCAGCACCCAGGAAATAGTCCTCAAAGGAATCCTGGGGAACCTGGCAGCCAGCACGAAGAGCCCACAGAACAAACCTCATTTTGCCAGCACAGAAGCCGGCCCTGGGGATCCCACGCCATCTTGAAGCCTGTCTTGAACCTGGGATTACAGGAGCCTCAGACACGGGACCCACAGAGTCTGGAGACAGCTCCAAAAGTCAGGGGTGCACAAGAATGTTCAAAGCAGCACTCTGGTGAGAGCAGAGAGAGACCGTGACTCGGCCACGGGAGGGAAAGCCGTGGAGGCACAGTCACCCAGTGCCTCCCGACCCTGAAGGGGAAGCGGGCACACAACACGCGTGAACGCCTCACACACACATGCACGCACGCACGGTTCAGAAGCGTGCAGAACCAAGCACGTGCCGTCACGGAGACGGCGGAGGATTCCGGAGTGAGGTGGCCGCTGCCTGCGCTCGGGAGGGCAGTGTGGGCCAGGGAGACGCTAGCGCTTGGTTCATTAATTGTTTTCTAAATTACGGTAAAATACACATAACACAAAATTTACTATCTGTAAATTTTGTGTTATGTGTACAGTTCAGTAAGGTTAAGTACACTAAGACACTGTTGGGCAACCAATCTCCAGAACTTTTTTGTCTTACAAAACTAAAACTCTGTCCCCATTAAACCACAACTCCCACCCCACCCCACCCTTCTACTTTCTGTCTATGAATTTGGCTGCTCAGGGAGGGACCTCATGTAAGTGGAGTCACACAGTATCTTTTTTTGTGGCCGGCTTTTTTCACTTAGCATAATGTCCTCAAGGTTCATCCACGTTGTAGCAAGTGTCAGTTTCCTTCCTTTTTAATGCTGAGTAATATTCCGTGTGTGTACAGACCACGTTTCGTTATCCATCCATCCATTGATAGGTTGCTTCCACCTTCTAGCTATTGTGAACGATGCTGCTGTGAACACGAGTGTAAAAATATCTGTTTTAGTCCCTGCTTTTAATTATTTTGGATATATACCTAGAAGTGGGACTGCTGGATCATGTGGTAGTTCTATTTTTAACTTTCTGAGGAACCTCCACGCTTTCCCACAGCGGCTGTACTAATTTACATTCCCACCAACACTGCACAAGGGTTCCCTTTTCTCCGCATCCTTGCCAACACTTTTATTTTCTGTTTTTTCCATAGTAGCCATCCTAGTGGTATGAGGTGGCATCTCGTGGTGGTTTTAACTTGTGCTTCCTAAATGACAGCTTTATTGTGATAGATTCACCCACTTAAACTGCACAAGTCAGTGGCTCGACACTTTCACTGAGTTGTGCAACCAACACCACGATCAATTTTAGAACATCTTCCTCACCTCAAAAAGTAACCCCGTCACTCCCCATTCGCCCCTGACCCCTGTCCCTGGCAATCTCCAGCCAACTTTCTGACTGTGTATCTGCCTCTTCTGGGCGTTCTGCAGGAATGCATCACGGGGCACGTGGGCTTTGGGGCTGATTCCTTCATTTAGCCTCGTGTTCCCAAGGTCGTACATATGGTAGCAAGTGTATAACTTTTCATATGGTAGAGACATACTTTTGATGGATTTAACATATAATTTTTAAAATTCCAAGACAAAATACCCGGTGGGAAGCATCAAAGATGCTCTGCATAAAAAAAGGCCAATAATGGTTTTCTCTGGATGGTGGCCCAACAGGTAACTTTTAAATTTTAGTTTTCTGTATTTTTCAAAAACAAAAAATAAACATGTTTCTTTTATAATGGGAAAATTAATTATAAATTTTTTCATAAAAAGAAAAATCCTCTCCAATAGCTCTGTATCCCTTGAGGTGGAAGAGACCAGACAGGGCAGGCCCTCCCAGCTGAGGAGAGGGGGCCCCCCTCCTGCTCCAGTGGCTTCCCAGGCCGCAAAGGGGCCGAGGTGGTCTCACACTCCTGCAGTCCGTTCCCCTGTTCCACTCCAGCGGGCACTGGCCCTGCAACCCACCACCTTTTCTGGTCATGCCGGAACCAGAAGAACCGACCCAAACACTGCTTTAAGGCCCCTTCCTGGAGCGGCGCTGGGCTCACAGTCTCAGCTCAAACACAGGAGGAGGTGATGCCAAGCTCCTTGAAGGCAGTGACTGTTTTCATCGCAGTCTGGTCCGCCCCGCCCCACCCTGGGCCTGAATGTGACAGGTTCCCAGCAGACTTAGAGGAAGGACGTTTGAAAGGACTGACAGATGAAAAACAATTAACAGTAATTAAGGGCACCTGTGGCTGAAAATTAAACTAGGTCCATGCATCAGGTTGCCTTCCCCCCAATAAGCACAGGGTCACGTGACCAGCTGTGACATGCCAGGTGGTGCCACCCCCGCATCCCCGGTCTAGGGAAACCCACTTCTGGCAAACCCCAAATCACTTCCTTGGGAGCCAAGGAAAGCAGTAAACTCCTATGCTGTGGATTCAAAGGCCAGTTAGGACTGAAAAGCACAGGCTTGTAGCTCCAAATACTGAGGACATTTCCAAACTGGCACCTGACGTTCTCGTTGTTTCAGAGGAAGCCACGTGCCAGGGAACAGGCTCCCCGTGGTGGTCCAGGGACCGGGCAGCTCTGCTTTGGGGACAAGACCACGGCGCACCAAGAGTGGGAGCCGAGAGGCCTGGATTCCGGTTCCTCTCAGTCACTCGCTGGCCGTGTGTCCAAGGACAAAACCCCTTGCTGCTCTGAGCCAGCTTCCCTCATGTCAAATGGTGCAAAGGCCCCGGCTCACAGAGTGAAGATGGGGCGAGATGGGATGGGCCGGGCATGCAAACAAGGTGACAGCTGCAAAGCACCACCCAGTGTAAGACCCAAGCACTGTTTAAACTTAAGTAAAATTGAGTGAAATTTAAAATTCCGTTCCTCAGACACACCAGCCACATTTCCAATGCTTGACAGCCGCAGGTGGCCAACGGCTGCCCTAGTGGACAGCCCCGAGCGGAACTGCCGAGACTGGCCGGGCGCCGGTGCAGAGAGGCCCGGCTCGGGACACAAGACCACCCTCCCTCCTTCAGAAAGTCAGGCCTGAAGGACTGAACCACAGAGGCACGAGTTACCGCCGTTGGAACCCGGACGGCTTGAACGAATCAAGGAAAATGGAGATTCACCCCAGGGAACACCTCAGCAGACCCTAACCTACAACATCCAACTTCCAGGATCAGAACCTTCTGGCAGCCAGCTGAGAGGGACCCACACCCTCAGGCCTGCACACCCGTGGACCTGGGTGCAGATGCTCTACTGGCACGACTCATACAGACCAGGAGGAAAGAAACTCAGGAGAAAGAAAACATCCAAACCCCCTGGAGGTCCTCAGCTCTAAAGGAAATGACCAGGTCAGAATGAGGGGAATGTCGCCCTGGGGATGGCAGCCACCTGCCCACGGGGCTCGTGGTCCACCTGTTCTGGGAACGAAACCCTCCAGCAGCCAGCCAGAACCACATCCATCCCGTTCAAAGATTACAGCAAAGCTGTCCAAGAGGAGGGCCCAGTCCCCGGGCATGAAGTGTAGCACAGAAGATGCGGAAGGAATCCCACAGAACTGGTTGCCTAGAAACGCTGGAGCAGACGCCTGCCCGAGCCGGGGGGGGGGGGGGGGGGGAGGCCACAAAAAGCGGTTTCACCCTAAAACCTGAGCGTTCAGTGCAGCACGCCCGGCCCCCTGAACGCTCCAGGCCTTTCAGCAGTGCTGCCGCCGCACATCGTGATCAGAATCAGATCCCGTGCGCCCTCACGGGCTGCGCTCACGTTCAGCAGTCACGGAGAACTAGGGACACTCGGGGGCCCTCCGGGAGGAGGACACGCAGCCCACATGGGACGGAGGGGGGACTCTGTGAGCTGGCCCAGGTTGGCACCCAAGCGGCAGAACACACAGATACCTGCACCACGCCTTCCCAGATGGGCAAGTTTGTCTCAAAGAGGCCGACAGGACAAGCGGCCATCTGTTTGCTGTGCTTGCTGCCAGTGTGTGGAGTTTTGGACAAGAATTCAGGTTACGGCTCAGGGTCTGATGTTCTTCATTACAAACACTGTGGGTTCCCTAGATCTAATGGACTGAAGAGAAAAATCAACATGCAAGCAGCTCTCATTTTGCTATTTCCACCCCTCTCCTATTTTGGTCTAGACCAGCGCTGGCCTTTCTGTTCTCTATCTGCGCTGTGCGATATATTAGCCACGAGCCATGCGTTGCTACCAAGCACTTGAAATGTGAATAGTGTGACTGAGGAGCTGAATTTTTCACTTTATTTAATTTTAATTAATTTAAATTTAATTGCTGCAAGTGACTAGTGGGCACTGAATTAACACAGCTCTAGACTCAAGAACCAGGTAAATCAAGAATTCACACACTATGTATTCTAAACTGGACCGTCATTAACACACAGCTGACAACAGTAACTCCTGAGGAAAGTCTGGCACCAAGCAGGGCCTTCAAATACAATGCAGGCTTCAGAGTTTGCAGCCACAGGCAAATCTGGAAAGTCTGCCCAAAGCGTTGCTCTGCTCCAGCCAATGCCCCAAACTAGACGACGTTTCCTTGGGTGTCAGCATGAAGCAGATTCCAACCAAGTGTGTGCAGCAACTCGGGAAAGTGGTCTTAGAGTGTGGAGCTGAAATCTGAGTCAGCACAAACGTGACATGGAACAAAGTCATTTAAGACCACCATAATCAGCCTACTTCGGGCACAGGAGCCACTAGGTATGCTTGGGCCTCAATCTGTGGTGTGGGCATCAATCCAGCCTGCCCACCCGAAAGTCTTCCCACCCACTGAGCAAGAATGGAGGTGTGCCCAGGCTATGTTTCCATCCCCTACTCGGCATGGAGGATCTCAGGGAACAGCCCAGGCAAACACTCCTCCAAAAGAGCCCAGCTAGGGCCTCATGGCAGAGGCAAACAAAGGGGTACCCCCCCCACCCAGCCACTCCATGTTATCTGGAAGGATGACAGATGGTGCCACCCAAACCACAAAAGCAGACGCCCCATCCCTGGCTGACACACGACATATGCATGTGCAAGCAGAGCCTGCCGTTCAGGCCAAAGGGTGCAACCTGAACACCTAAGGAGACCAGGCAGGTAACTGCAATGAGTCAAGCTGTCAGGTGAGGAATGATGAGCACCTGCCCTGACCAAAAAGAGCCACCACGCAGCTTTTCAAGGGGAGTTTTATGTGAAATCTTTCCATTTATAACCATTGGCAACTAACTTAAATTCTCTTAAAAACTGAGGATCACAGTCAAGGACTAGTTTCAGCCTTTCGGATCCTGGTTTGCAAACTCAGTTTCGAATTAACACTTGTCTTAAACCAAAGAGAGAAAAAAAAAAAAAACCAATATCTAATTTCTTAGATCAGTAAAAGCGTAACTTTTGCTGGCACGGCCCCTGTATGGTGTCTGGGGCGTCCTCATTTGGCCCTTTCTGTTGTTTTTATCCAGTAAGGAGGAATGCTTTTCTCTCTGCAACTGAGTCTTCTAAACCAGTTATTTCCTATTACTAAAGGATTAATGTTTGCATTAAAGATCTTGAAAATGTTTGCTAGTTTTTAAGGCCATCTGGAAACCATCGAGATCACTTCTTTAACTTTTTATGGTCCCATCTAAGAAAAAACCAGGTGGGAGGTGGAAAAACAAAAATACTTGCTGGCCATTCACTGCTGCTTCTCCACGAAGAGGAAGTGCAGCAGGGACAAGGCTGGGTAACTCCGAGCTCGAGAATAAAATGCAACCTGGAGGGGTCTATCAGCACAGCTAACCAAACAGCAAGGCGACCACAATGAGTATGTGATGCAATCAAAGAAAGAGAATAACGCAGAACAGTCGAGAGAAAAAGAGAGCGGGGCGGGAGGCGAGGGAAGGGGGAAGAGGAAAGAAAGAGAACTTTTCTCTTCAACAATCCTCACCAAAAAAAAAAACACAAAAAACCCAAACCCGGAGATCCTGCTGACCTATATCTACCGCACCAGCCCACTCGTAACAGAATGGTCAGGACAGTGCAAACCGGATGACTCCACGAATACACATCCTTTCCCAAACTTCTGGTGCCTGAACAGCTTCTAGTGGCTTCCACTAGCTGAAACTGTTTTCCAGAAGCAAAAACTGTAAATTCAACACGAAACACGAAACCGACTCCAATCTCATCTTCTAAAAATGAGTCCTTCAAATCGAAATCCACCTTGTTAGAAACAAGCTCCCGGCTCCCTACTCACGCACCGTTCGTTAGGAAAGGTCGCTGCAAAGGACTTGCACGGCAGGGGCGATCGCGGAGACGCCTCCAAAGTCCCAAGGATCACCGCCGGGGAAAGCGGCCGGCTCCCCGTCCGGAGTCACAGCGCGGAAGGCTGAGGCCCCTCGGTGACCGTGCCAACCTCCCCGCCCGCCCCGCACCGGCCCGCGCTGGGAAGGCTTCCCCTTCCTCCTCCGTCCCAGGAGCCGCTCCTCGCTACGGCTGAGAGGACCACGCGCGCGACCAGACGGCCGGGGGCTCCGGCGCCGCTCGGCCCGCGGCATCCAGGTGGGTCCCGCAGCGGCCCGGCCGTGCCCAGCCCGCCATCGCCCCTTCCTGAGTCCTCCGCGGAGGCCGCGTCGGCCAAGACCGGGACCCCGCGCGCCCGGCGGCTGACCGGGGCGGGCCGCGGGGCGGAGGCGGGGACGGCGCTGCAGCCTGAGGAGCCCCGCCGGCTCCCAGCCCCGACTCGCTCGCAGGGAGCAGCCCGCGCCTCACCTCTCTCGGGCGCCGCCGCCGCCGCCGCCGCCCGGGCCAAGACGCCTCCTTCCCCACGCGGCCATCTTGGAGACTCCCCGCTCGCGAACGCCTCACGCCGGGCGGCCTCGCGACACCGCGCGGGCGGGAGGGAGTTGTAGTCCGGCCGCCGCCCCGGACGGCGCGCCGGCTGGGGATCGGGCCACGTGGGACTATAAGGTCCACAATACACTGCGCGCCGGAAGCCCACCCCGAGGCCGCCTGGGAAAGGCGGGCCCAGACAGGAGGAGCTGAGGGCCCACTTCCGGACTAGCCGCCGCTAGGCCTCCTGCGCTTCGAGAGCTTCGACCGCCGAGGTCACCGAGGGGCCACTCTCGCTCATCCCCCAAATTCTCGGGAGGCGAGACGGACGCGGTTCCCGCCGCCAGGGGGTCCCTGCTGGCAGGCTGTTGGCAGAGAGTGTCTGGAAGCGGAGAAAGGGGAGAATTTAACGTGTGATGACTGCTGGGAGAGACAGGGGCCCGCGCACGTCGCACCCTCGTCCGGCCGTGGTGGCGAGGACGCAGCCCCGCACTCGGGCGTCTTCGAAGGCGGGTGCTAGCCCCTCACCCCGCCGGCGGGAGCCCTGCCTGGACCCTGCCGAGTCGGGAGGGCGGACGGAGCCCAGTGACTCCTGCCCCCTGTCGCCTCCGAGCAGGGGCTGATCCGGGGGACCCCTCGCAGCTCTGAACTTGTAGTCCCTCCCCTGCTTCTGACCGACAGCGTTGCTAGACATATTAATTGGTCCCATAAGCATTTGAGCAACTCTCATGACGAAATCAGCTCCGTGTTCAGAGAGGGGAGAAGCACGGCGCCTGCTCTCAGCCCCCGGGAGGCGCTCAGCCCCCGGGTCTGGCGTAGCCGGGTGAACCAGGGCCCGAGGGCTATTGGGTGTAGATGCGGCTCCCATTGTTGAGGATTCCTCAGGATTTCCTTCCGGCTCACAGTCTACAATAGTCTTAATAGTCTGTCACGGGCCCTCAGTACCTACAAGATGCAACTCAAGCTCCTTAACGCAACCCAGAAGCCCCTCCATAATGTGGAGGTTGCTCCCCTCTCCAGCTTCAACTGCCTCCCTTCCCTGCCCAGAGCCAGGTTAGCAGATTCGGAGGGTTCGGGGGTCCCCAGACGGTCCATGCTGTGCCTAAAATGCCTTTCTCTCCCTGCCAACCATCCTTCAGCAGTACCTGCTCTTCCTGTTGGGTCACGATCCCGCCTCCAGGTTAACAGTGTGCGGCACTGCTAGAGACCTCCGAACAATGACCATCTCGCCTTGTGATTATCTGTTTTCTCTGGACCAGTTTGCTGATTCAGAGGGTTTCTAGGGATTCTACAACAGTTGGGTTTGAAGCATGGATCTGGATCTGGGGCTGCTTGTATAACCTCTGTTTCTCAGCCTCCCAGTTTGTAACCTGGGCGTGATACTAGCACCTCTCCTCAGAGGACCAGTATGAGCATTACACAAGGTGACACCTATAGGAACTCAGAACAGCACACAAGGTAACAATCAACTGACATTTAAGTCAGGCCAAGCCCTGTTTTAATTATTTTAAGTGATTAACTCTTAAATCTTCACAACAGCCCTGTGAAAGTGATACTGTTTTTATCCACATTCTCATTTTGCAAATGAGGAGGACCTACCTGAGTGACTCGCTAAAGTCATGCGCCAGGATTTGAGCCCAAGCTGTCTGGTTGCCGAGATTTCGCTAGGCTATGGTGTCTCTCAGGAAGGCCAGGATCTAGTGCACAGAGGAAAGTGCTCAAGCAACTGTGGGCCTGGGACCATCTCCCCATCTCCCTGCTCTTGCACTTAACTTCTAACAGGCCATCTGCCACGCTAAAAGAGGTCTTTTTAGGGTGAAGTCTGCTGACTTGAGTGGAGACGCCCAGAATGTCACCTGTTCATCACTGCTAGTGCACAGACACCTTCTGGAAGATTCATGGGCAGGTTGATTCCCTCAGCGTGTAGTAACTGAGCTCCCACTGAGGGCACAACCTGAATGGTGGGAGTTGAAATTCCCGTGGGCGCCCAGAGAGCCCTGATTGCTGGCGGAGAAGCAGCCAGCAGGAAAGGTGGGTCCTAGCTGGTGCTCGGAAATCTCTGCCGCTTCCCTTACTACTCTTTTCATTCATTTTTATAGCAAATAATTGTGTGCACAGTCAGTACCAGGTACTCTCAGGCACCAGAGGCACAGCATTTAGTAAGACAAACACTTCCTGGTCTCATGGAGTTTCCAGTCCAGTGGGATAAACAACTAAGTAACTAAGTATTTTCAGTGAATGATAAATACAAGAAACTAAGCAGGATGATGTAATAGATGACTCGGAGATGACACCTGGCTAGAGGTCTTTTCAAGAGGTGGCATCTGCATGGGGCCTGGATGAAGAGTGTGCAAGGAAGAGCTGGGGACAGCATTGTGACCCAGTAATGGGACCAGGGTTACAGAGGAGAGGTACTGGGTTTGCCTTTGGTTAGTCGTTTCCTCTCTTTGAATGTCACTTTTCTCAACTGTAAAATGGGGGTAGTTTTATCTATATTAATCAGTGTCTAATTAGGAAAAGAAATCCACCCGAGGTATTTCAAACAGAAGGGATTTAATACAGGGCATTGTTTGTGGAGGTGCTGGGCAGGCTGGCTGAATCACTATCTTGAACACCTGAAACTTATTTAATATTGTACATCAACTATACCTCAATTAAAAAAAAAAAAAAGAAACTGCTTTCTTTTACCCAAAGGCTGCATGCTGTGCCTGCAGCTCTGTCCTGCCATCTAACTCCAGGCTTTGAACCTCCCAGGACCACCTTGCCAGCCAGGCTGCCTTGAGGGGACCCTGCCCCATGCTGTGAGCAAAGAGCCCTCCCCCAATCCAGATCCCAGTGGGGGTGCGTTTTCCTCTCTCCCCATCCAGGCCTCAGAACGCAGGCTCCTTGTTTGTATGGCTGGAACTCACCCGCAGCCTGCCCTACAGCAGTGCTGGGGACATGAGGGGGCCCCGGGCCCCGTCCTGCCCGTTCCACAGCTGGATGTGGTCGGCTTTGGGGATGGGGACTCTGCAGGCTGGAGGGGACATGGGCCCCCGAGTTGCTGCTCAGAGGAAAGCCTAGTCACACCCACGTGGTCAGGAAAGAGCCGCAGAAAGTGTGCCGACGACTCCTGAGAGGTGGCCACGGGGAAGCAGGATGAGGAGGGCTGGGTGGGCAGGGGTCACTCAGCACCCACGACTCCTGCCCCGGCTGCCGGCTCCTGCCCTCCCTCCTCCCGGTAGGGCCTTTACTGGGTCTGTCCTGTCCCTGCCCCGCCGTTTCATTCTGGTTCGGGGTAGACGGTAACTTGGGTTTTACTTCTAGACCCCAGGCTGCTGCAGGGCAGTTGCCGGGGGTGTCCTGGGATTTGCCATGTGAAGTCTCCGCCACGGGGTGTGGACGTGGAGGGGCAAGAACTGGGCGTGGGTCCTGGTCCCCTCGCCTTCCTGCAGCCTTGTGACACCCCCCCCCCCGCCCCCCGCCTCTGGTTCCCAGTACCTGGTGTCTCACGGAGCTGCTGTGGGAGCTGAGCTGGCCACGATGGAGGGCTGGCGACCTGGTGACCGCAGAGCCCCTTCCTCTCCGTCGGGGCAGAGATGTGACCCCCGCCCCCCCCCCCCCGCCAGGTGGACCTAGAGGAACACGCCCCATCCAGGAGTCCTCAGGCTCCGGACACCATGCCGGAGGCTCTCCATCGTCTGTGTTCTGAGTCACGCTTGCCCCTGGCCTGTGCCCCCTGGGCCAGGAGCTCCAAGGGAAGGCTTCCTGGGGAGAGAGGGACAGGGCTAAGAGCAGCAGCTGATGTGACCTGACGGCCTCTTCCTGGTCACCCCGTCCAGCTGCTCCCAGCGAGGGGAGCCAGTGCCCGGGGCATGACTGTGGCCTCAGAGGGGCCCGTACCTGGGAGGAGGCACGGGCCGGGCCGGCAAAGCCCCCAGATCCTGACGCCACCTGCGCCTCTCAGAGCCTCGCTTCCCCTGCCGCCAGTTAGGATGCGGGAACGCAGAGCACCTGCCAGGTCTGCCCTCTTACTCCTCCCTCACACCTGAGGGCTCCCCCCCACACACACCTGGGTGGAGCCCGACTGTCATGGGGGTGGGGCAGAGGCAGGGGTGGGGGGTGGGGAAGTGCCCTTGCCCTTCCAGAAGCAGTCCTGGAGCTGCACTGGGTCACACCTTTTATTGAAATGTATGTCATGCAATCCGTCTGGAGACCAGCCCTGGCCCAGACGCCACCTGCAGCAGGTCCTGAGTGGGAAAGGCACGTGAGTGACCACCTGTCTCGACCGGGCGAGAAAGAGAGACCCACAAAGTCAGCTGTGGCAGGAGGGCACGGGGCCTCGGGGGTGATCTGCCTGGGGGGACTGGGTGGGTCTCTTGAGTGTCCCCCTGCCCTGCCAGTGGCACACAAACTGGCCCACGTGACCTGCCTCCTGAGCAAGAGTTCCCCAGGTGTCCCGGGATGGGTGGGGTTGGGGGCCGAGGCTGGGATGCCAGTCAGTCAGGGTAGCACCGGGGTGGGGGGGGGGCGGCCAGCCACAGCGGGATGGGGTTGGGCATGCTGGCAGAGGGGGCTGGGGCTCCGGGGCAGGGGTCTGCAGCGGACCCGGCCCGACCTGGGAGAGTTGGCCGTTGCTGCCGCCGAGGGCTCTAGCGGGAGCAGCGGCACTTTAAGGCAGCCCGAGGCAAGGAGGCCCGGGTCGCACCTGCAGAAATTGGGGACAAGCTGTCCCTGGGTCCAGCGCTGCAGGGGCCCTGGAGACCCCGCACATCCCCTGGTTCAAGTACTAAGTGTTTTGTCTGTGTGCCGGCTGGGCACCAGAGTCACCTGCTGTTAGAACACAGGTGCAGGCTGGGCCGGGGGTTGGCGAGCCCTGGTGCCACCCAGCCCTCCGCTCCTCCACAAGCTGCTTGCCCTGGGGTCCCCTGCGCCACCGCTGCGCCACCCTCCCATGGACAGCGCCTCCTGGAACGGGGCCACCTTGCCCCAAAGGCTGCAGAGGGATCAGCACCAGCTCGCTGAGCTACTGGAGAGAAGTTCTCATGACAGAGTCTGTGCTTGAACTTGGGGAGGGATGTGTGGACGGGGAGGCGGTGGTGCTGGAGAGGGAAATGGCTCAGAGCCTGGGCTGCCCATCAGTCCGCTCTCAGGCCTACAACCCACTCTTTCCTTACGCTGGACCGGGAAGGGGACACCCCCGGGCTCGGAGGGGACCCAGCAGCCGAGCCCACCTCCTGCCAGCACAGTAGAGGCTCAGGGGCCTCCCTGACTCCCCCAAAAGCCCTTTGCAAACAGAGCTGGGAGTGCGGTGGGTGCCCTTGGCCCTCTCAGGAATTCCTGGAGGCCAGAGGGGGGCTGGGACCTGGGGGCTGGGGCCTGGGGGCTGGGACCTGGGGGCTGGGACCTGGGGGCTGGGGCCTGGGGGCTGGGACCTGGGGGCTGGGGCCTGGGAAGGGTGGGGGTGCCGAGGACGGTGACTCTGGGGCTGCCAAGCCTTCAGGCACGCAGACGGAGATGTTCCCGCCACCAGGTGAGAAGGCATTTGGGCACAGGTGTTTGGGGGCCCCAGGCCACTGCAGTGGAGGAGTGGGGCTTGGTGCAACACTGGAGCGGACGAGTGGAAAGAGGACACAGGCTAATGCCTGCCGAGGTCAGGCAAGGGAGGCGTCACGGGGGCAACCAGCCCACCCTAGCCAGAGGCCTGGAGGGGCCACGTCACTCACGTCTCAGCCCCAGAGGAACCGGACTCCTGGGCTCCCCTCCAGCCCCACAGAAGAGCAGGCGTGGATTCAGCCCTTGTGGGGAGCACGGCAGAGGAGGCTGGTACACTGAGCCCTAACCAGCCCCCAAGAGGAAGCCCCCAGAAAGGCTGGCCCCACAGGACAAAGGGTGCTGGGGTGCTTGCTCCCCAGGCTGTTCCCAGGAAGGCCGTTCCGGGCGGGGCCCCAGGACTCCTGACGGGCCACGAGCTCGCAGGAAGGCAAAGACGCTCCGATGTCTGGCGGCTGCACAGGAAATCCCTCTGCAGAACTGCTTCTTCCTCTTGGGTGGTGCGGATGGTTCGTGGAGGACGGTTTTCTCCCTCCCACCCCAGCTCTGAAGGGCCCTCTCTGAGAAAGCTCAGCCACAGCGAGGGGTGGGGATCCCCAAGATACTCGGGCTGGAAGGGGGAGGGCAGCCACGGGGGGCCTGCCTCTTGGAGAGCTGTGGGGGCGTTGCAAGGAGTAAGGAGACGTGTGCGCGCATGCGCGCTTGGCCCTACGCCCCCAGCAGTTGGCATACAAGGTTCCTCGTGGCTCCTCATCTGCGCAGAGGACCCGGCCTGGGCATGTCGGCAGGGCCCCAGATCAGCCCCCCTGCCCATCACGGAGCGGGGAGCAGCAGGTGGGACCCAGAAAGGCCAGAGGGCCGCCCCTGTCCGCGTTCCAGTCCTGACTGCGGGCCCTCACGGTGTCTGCAGAGCAGGAACAGCCGGGCCCCGTTCGCCACGGCAGCTGGACCATGGCCACAGACGAGTGTCCTTACAAAAATAACTCTGAGTCTGTCCCCGTGGGGACCAGGGTTCCTGAGAGCACGCAGAGGCCGGGGCGAGGCCCGGAGGGAGGGTCCGGTGGGCGGGCTCGGGCCCCGCGGGGCCGGGGCTACGGCTGCAGGCGCTCCAGGTACTGCGGCAGGGGGTTTTCCTTGACGAACTTCTGGATGTACCAGCACGTGACATGGGCCCTCAGGTCCTCCTCCACTACGAAGTCCAGAGCGGCCTGGCAGCCGGGCAGAGAGAAGAGCGGTCAGGGCCCCCAGCGGCACCTCGGCTCGGAGGCCCAGCCCCTCAGGCCCCGGGCTTTCCCTCGGGTCTGCGTGGAGCCAGGGGTGCTGCCGCCACCGCCGTTACAGTCGGGAAGCCGGGGCAGGAAGCTCTGGTGAATTGCCGGAGGAACAAGGCAGGGAAGAGAGGGGCCAGGATCGGATCCGCCCCGGGAGAACCCCGCCCGCCCGTCTCCACAGCGAGCCGGGGTGCCCACCAAACTCCTCCGCTAATTCTTCACTGGATGCTCCTTCAGGAGCCTCCCCTATGGGCTGGGTCAGGGCGCCCGGGGCTCCCTCCGCCCCTGGCAGAGGTCACTCAGTTTTCACAGGGATCCCAAGAGCAGCAGCCGGGGGCGGGGGTGTCAGCGTGCAGTTGTCGTCCTGGTGGGTCTGGTGACCTCCCTGCCCCAGCGCCCTGCACACACTGGTGCACAATGAACGCTTGCTGAAACAGTACAGCACAGTCTGGGTGTAGCTGGAGGGTCTGATGACAAAGGCCGAGGGCCGACTAGGCGCCTGGGCTCCTGGTCGGCCGTCTGACCGTCCGGCCCCCCCCCCCAGTGGCCCACACCTGACCCCGGGTTTCAACCCGAGAGCCTCTAGTGACAGGATTCCAGGCTCTTCTCCCATTTTGCGGATAAGCGCCCTCACCCCTGGCAGATCCCTTCTCCTGTTACCCAGGTAGCAGCTCTGGGTTCCTCGCTTGTAACGGGGTGGGCCCACAGACCAGCTCGAGCTGCTGCTGAAAGACACCTGTCCCCCGCCCGGGCCAGGGGGGAGGGAGCGGAGGGGGCAGCAGGGGGAGGGGCTGGGCCCCAGCAGCCGTCAGGGGAACGCAAGGCCGAGCTCTGCTCCAGGTCAAAGCCCCTTGTAGCCCAAGCTGCTCTCCTAGCGGCTGGGGACGCAGGGGCAAGAGCCAAGTCACTCCAACGTCCGTCTGTCCACCTGTTCAGCAAGGGTTCATGGAGCACCAGACACGGGGTCCCGGCAGTGAGCTCCCGGCACCAGGCAGGTGTGTGCGTGTGGCGTGGGGGGGGGGGGGGCCCGAGGCCCGGCCCGAGAGGAGGGGAAGGGGGCGAGGCAGCCGCAGCCCCGGGAGGGCGGGGCCCGGCCCCCGGGGCGTGGTCTCCTCTGAGTGGGGGGCAGCCCCCACGCCCCTACCTTGGCCAGGTGCTTGGCGATGCCGCGCCCGCGGTAGGCGTCGGGGACCTCCGTGTGCTGCAGGTCCACAATCCGCTTGCCCACGTACTCGTAGAGCAGGACAGCCCGGTCGTGACACCCTGTGGGGAGGGTGGTGGGCGGGTGAGGCCCGAGCCGGCACGGAGGCCTGGGCCTTGGAGGCGCAGGCGTTTGGAGCCCGGCTGGGGAGCTGGGTCTGGAACAGCCTCTCTGCGCCTCAGTTCCGCGTCCATAAAGTATGGATGTAACAGAACGTTCCTCATTAGAGTGTGTGGAGGGTTAAATGAGGCAATTTCCGTACAATGCTTAGAACAGCGCCCGAACACACCGAGCCCCGCGTGGGCCTTTCCTGCTACCCTCCAGCCAGCATCCCAGGGCCCCCGGCGCCCCCCAAAGCCCAGCTCTCTGCATCCCCAGCGGAGCACCTGCCCGAGGGTCTGGGAGCCCCAGGCCCAGCGCTGGATGAAGAGCAGAGCTCAGCAAGGCGCCAACTAAACCAGAGCCAGAAGAGACAAGAGAGCAGGACCGCCCACCGGACCCTGGGGAAGGGCAGGAGGAGGGCACACAGGACAGCCACGCCAGGCACGGGAGGCAGAGCAAGCTGGCCTTCATGCCCTCTCAGGCCTGGAGCTCTGGTCCACCCTGGTTTCCTGCTGGAAAAACATTTAACTGGAGTTCCTCCAACCAAAGTCCTCAGTTCCTCATCCGCCTGTCTGTCCATCCAACCACACACCCATCCACCCATCTGGCCCCCATCTGCCTGCCCATCTACCTGCCCAGGCACCCCATCCACCCATCTGGCCACCTGTTCCCCTTGACAAAAGTTCACTGAGCCCCAGACACTGTTTCAGGAGCTGAGGACAACGCCACGGGTTACTATTTCAGGAAGTTTCAAGTGTATGAAGGAAAAAATAATCTGGGCCAGGGGAGGCGGGCATTTAGCCAGGGTAGTCAGGGGAGACCTCCCAGGAGGAAACCTCTGAGCTGAGGGGTAACTGGGGAGCAGGAGGCGTCTGAGGGAAGAGCAGGGGAGGGGTGGGCAGAGGGCACAGCCAGCGCAAAGGCCCCGAGGCGAATGTTTACGCAGGGGAGCAGGCCACGTCGGGGGCTTCACGGGCACTGAGCAGACCTCCGCTTCTGCCCTGTGGCCAGCCCTGCGGAGAGGGGGCGGGGGTCTGGAGCCCTTGTCGGCCTGCTCCCGGCCCCTGTTTACTCGCTCACCCAGCGCCTCCGTCAGCATTCCTGCGTGACCACTGGGGCCACAGATGGACCAGATCCCACGATGGCCTGGGGGGTTCTCTGCCCCTCCCACCCCGCCAGCTCCTGGTGGTCCCAGGGGCTCGGTCACCACCACATTCCCAGTGCCCCGCCCGGGGCAGATGCCCAAGAAATACCTGCCCCACAAACTCCTGCTGTTCTCTGGGCCAGACGCACAGCAGGAGTTGGAGGCCGGCTCGTGGCTCCTGCACGCCCGGTACCTCCCCGGAGCCCGACCCCACGCCCTTGGGGACACCAGGACAGGACAGCTGCAGCGCACACCGGTGGGGCGTACTCAGCCCCTGCGCACACCAATCCTCACGAGAACCTTACAAAATGGGCAGGGTTCTCACAGCCCCGTCGACAAACAGGGAAACCGAGGCTCTGAGAGGCTATCGCGCAGCTCGGCACGTGTGGAGCTGTCTGGGGACCCCGGGTCTCGCGGCCGAGAGGAGCAGAAGGGCATCGGGCCGCGGGGCGGACGTGGGCTGCGTGTGAGGGAAAGGGCGCGACGCTGACCCCTCTCCCCGCCCCACACCTCCCCGGGCTGCGGAGGAGCCGGACGCCAGCGGACAGCCCTGCAACACCTGGGCCTCAGGGTGACCGCAGAGGCCACCCAGCCCCAACTGCCCCACGCTGCCTGGAGACGGCCACCCCCCGAGGCCCTTCTCATACGTCTCTCAGCCTCTGCTCTGACCTCTGGCAGGCCTGTGGGCACAGCTTTCAAAACATGCCCGGAATCTGGCCACTTCATACCTCCGCCGGCCCCTGCACCCCCCCGTGGAAGCCGCGTCACATCCTGTCCGTCCTCTGCTCAGGGGCCTCCTCGTGGCCCCTCACGTCCACCCAGCCTCAGTCGGGTGCTCCCTCTGCCTGGCGCCTCCCGCCGGAGACCACCCTGACCTGCCCCCCTGGGCACCACGGCCACCCCATCCCCGGCATCTGGGTCCGTGGATCCCACAGTCTCCGCTCATGGCAGCCTGGCTGGACCCCAGGCCCTCTCCGGGCTGGGCCAGTACTTGCCACCTGCGGGCCACGGAGCCAGCCAGGGCCCCGGCTTCCGGTCCCAGCTCTGCCAGGAGACCTCAGACCTCACCAGGTCTGGGACAACCGCTACTTCCCTCCTGGGCCTGAGAGTCGCGTCGAGATCATGGGCTGTGACTGGTTTTGAGAAAAGTTAAAGCAACTTGGCAAATGAGGAGCCCTTCCCTCGGTCTCCGCCCTGCCTGCACCAGTTCCGAGAGCAGGCCCAGCAGATCAAAACGTCTGTTATACAGACGATGAGGCTGAGGCAGAGGCAAAGCCAAAACCCAGGCCCTCTGCGCCCTCTGGGAGGTAGCTGGCCAAGGACAAGTGGGCGAGGGAGCCCAGGGCGGGCGGCACCGCCTGGCTTCTCTGGGCCTCTCCACCTGCAGAGCCTGGTGTGGGCAGGGGCCACGTGCTGGTGGCTCAGAGCTGGGAAGCGTGAGAGGGCAGACCCTGGGGGCCGCCCAGGAAGCCCACCCACAGGCCCAGCTGGTCCCATCCCCCCCCAGGCACCCTGCCCAGGGACCCGCTCTAGCATGCATCCCAGGACGTGAAGGGCATGAGGGTGCCCTGGGGGCACAACGTGTCTCGTGCAGGGGCCTCCTGCCCGGGAACTGGGATCCGAATGTAGGAGGCCTCTGCTGCCCAGGGCCTCAGTCTTCCCATCTGCAAAGTGGGGGCTGGGGAGGATGTGGAAGGCGCTGGGTTCCAGGACCCCCAAATGACCCTTCTTGGAGCAAGTGGGACGCTCGGCACTGGCTGGGAGGGGAAAGCAAAGGCCAAGGGTGGGGCCGCCCAGGGGTGGGAGCTCAGTTCTGGCTTTGCGCTTTCACCCCACTGGTGATACAAGCTAGCTTTTGAGACCCTGGATCTGGGGACCAGACAAGCCTGGGCACCTGCGCTCTCTCACAGCCCACATCAGCAAGACCCAACCACGCTTCTTTCAACAACCATCCAGGAGCTGGGATTTCTCCCCTCCTCTCACACCGCCTGCCCCAGAGCAGCCAGCGGGAGCCCAGGACATCCCACCCGCCCTCTGCTCAGGACCCTCCCAGGCACCCACCTCACCCGGAGTCAAGGCCAAGTCCTCACGATGCCTTCCACGGCCCCGCACCACCTGCCCCCAAGACCTCCTGACGTCCTCTGCTATGAAGCCTCTCCGTCCCCCGTCCCTGCTGCTCCCGATACACACCAGGCATCCTAGGGCCTTTGCACTTGCCGCGCCTTCCACGTGGAGTGCCCTTCCCACCGCAGCTCCCTTCCTTGCCTCCTTCGCAGGGCGGCCCTCCCAGACACCTGACTCTAAACAACAGCCCTTGGGACTTCCCTGGCGGTCCAGTGGTTAAGACTCTGCGCTTCCAATGCAGGGGCCACGGATTCGATCCCTGGTGGGGGAACTAAGATCCCACATGACGCTCAGCGCAGCCGAAATAAACAAACAAACAAAGAAGAGCCCTCTCCTGACACCTGACCTTATTTCTCACCAGTCTTGCTCTCTAGGACGCTCTACACTTTATCGTCCACTGCCCCCCAGACGGTCTGTCCCAGGAGCCCCCAGCACCTACAACAACGTTTCGCAACACACAGTAGGTGTTCAATAAGCACTTGTGGAATGAATCCTAGTTCTTCTACCTCCAAGGTGCGAGCCCCTGGGCACGTCAGTCACTTTCCCTGCCTCAGCTTCCTCCTCTGTAAAATGGGCAGAGCAGTTCGGACAACACCGCCACCCCCCACCAACAAGGCTGAGGATAAAGCGACGCCGCGTGCGTGGGGCCTCCTGAGGACTGAATGCACACAGCCGCTCAAACCTCTTCCCTCCCCAGACCTGGAGCCCGCTGGAGGCGCATCAGCCCAGCTCTGCCAGGGGATGGCCGGTACACACCCGCACCTGGAGCCCCAGGGCCGCTCTGCCTCTCGGCCTCAGTGTCCACATCTCTCAGTGTCCGCGTGCAGTGAGCTGGCCTCCGGGGCCTGCCTGCAGGTCAGGAGACACCACGGCAGGCCGTTCCCCTCCCTAGCTGGGGCGGGGTGGGGTGGGGGCTTGGGCACAGATGACTCCCCGCCCCCCATATACACCCAGACCAGGTCCGGCCCGGCCGCACAGCCCCCGCCTCGCGGGTGGGCGAGGAGCTACTCCCAGGCTTGGCTGGGGACCCCGGTCCACTTTACAGTTAGCCATCCGAGCAGCAGGCAACAGAGGGGCAAGTTTAGAAAGACGGCGGGTCACGTCCAGCTCTGACCACAGCCGAGTCTAGAGGGGTGTCCTTTGGCTGTACTCACTAGGGAAAGAAAGAAGGAAAACCCCAAACATTCCCTTTTTCTTCTTCCTCTGAGTGTCTAGGGTCTCCTGAGCCCCCCCAAGGGAATCTAAGGCCTCTCTGGAGCCTCAAAAAGAGGATTTGAAAAGCCATGGGGCCTCGTCCAACGACAGCAGCGGGGCCCGGAGAGTCACGGCCGGCCAGCCAGCCGGGCCACTGCAGGCAGCACGGAGGAGGAAGGACATGCCTCCAGGTGGAAAGACACGTGTTTGAGTTCTGGCCTGAGCTCCTCCCCTGCGCTGGCCTCGGCTTACTCCCCTGAGCTGCGGTGGTGATGCCCAGGTCACAAGGGTGTTGTGACAGCGATGTGCTGGGCCCAGCTCAATGCACAGCACAGCCCAAAGGGGGAGTCTGAGGACGGTCCGCGCTCCAGGCCCCAGCCCCTCCCGGGCGTCCAAGTGCAGGTGGGAGGAGTGGGCCCAGGTAGGACCCCATCCAGGCTCTGCACATCCCCCCCACCTCAGGAAGCCTTTCTCTTCCCTCCTCACAAATGGGCCCAGTGGCCCATAAGGGCCCTTCCAGCTTGGACACTGCCACACGGGGCCCAGCTGGGAGGGAAGAAAAAGTTATTAAGGCAGAAGGGGTGGGACACAGGGATGAAAGTTCACTCCTCCATTTCATAATTCCACTTTCCATCCCCAGACCTCTTAGGCGGAGGGAGTGTGGGCTAGTAAGTGGTGGAACCTTTCTTTACAGGAAATGAGGACTTCACTTTGCTTCTGGTTTAAAAAGTAATGCCCAGGGACTTTCCTGGCGGTCCAGTGGTTAAGACTCCGCACTTCCAGTGCCTCCACTTCAGGGGGCACGCGTTCAATCCCTGGTGGGGGAACTAAGATCCCGCATGCTGCGCCTCTTGGCCAAAGTAATAATAATAATAATGCCCAGTCAATGCTCACCAACATTTACTACCTGCCGCAGGCGCTCTTCTGAACCTTACTCTTACTGGGGCATCTGGTCCTTACCACCAGCCAGGAGTTATGCGCTGGTGTTAACCCCATTGCAGAGACGGAGAAACTGGGGCGCACAGAGATGAGGCAACTTAGCCAAAGTCCCAGAGCCTCTGGGGTCTGATGGCGACACCATCCCTCTACACCCCCCGCCCCTCCCAGGCAGAAGCCCCTCTGTCTGTCAGCCCCGGGTCGGCCCAGAGGATTCTTCCAATCCCCTTGGTGCAGAAAAGCTAAGGTTCCCAGGGGCAGCCAGAAGCCATTGAACACCGGAGAAAGGGGAGGTGGTGGCTCACCACGCTCCCCAGGACCTCGGCAGCAGCCCGGAAAACAGCCAGGCCGAGCAGGTGCGGGTTCCCCGGGGCCGAGGCGGGATCGGAGCTGCCCGGCGCCTGCCTCCGCCTCCCCGGGGCCCTCTCCACCCCGGGCGCCCGGCGCGGGCTCGACTCTCCCGGCAGCCCGCCTCCACCCGGCCCGCGAGTGCGCCCCCAGCCCCGCGTCGCGCAGACAAAAGGCGGGGGCGGGCCGGGCCCCGCGTTACCGTTAAGCCGGACGGTGAACTGGCGGCGCCTACGGTCGTGCTCCACGCGGATGGGGCAGCCCTGCTCCGGCGCGCCCGGCGGCACGGCGGCCGGCGAGTGCGCCATGGACGCTGGGACCCGGGCTGCGGGCGCACGGCGGGCTCCGCGAGAGGCGCGCTGACCCGCACCGTGGGCCGACCGCAGGCGGCGGCGCAGAAATTGACACTCGGCGGCGGCAGCAACAAAAAGGGGGGGCAGGAAATCAGCTGTGCGGTCACGTGCAGCGCGCGGCCAGTGAGCGCGCGGCCGCTCTGTTTTGGTGCATTCCGTTTGGCTCTTAAAGGCGCCGCGCCGCTCACAGCTTCGCGCCAGGGCCCTTGGGCCTCTGGCCTCAGCCGGCAGGAGACTCTGGGGCCCCTACGGACCCCTTCTCAAAGACACGTGACGACCTATAGGGCAATTCTCACCGTCCCCTCGCAGCCACCACTTGTTTTTTTTAAAACTTATTTAGTTTTGGCTGCGTTGGGTCTTCGTTGCTGCCCGCGGGCTTTCTCTAGTTGTGGCGAGCGGGGGCTACTTTTGGGGTGCGCGGGTTTCTCATAGCGGTGGCTTCTCTTGCTGCGGAGCATGGGCTCTAGGCACGCGGGCTTCAGTAGTTGTGGCTCACAGGCTCAGTAGTTGTGGCTCACGGGCTCTAGAGCGCAGGCTCAGTAGTTGTGGCTCACGGGCTTAGTTGCTCCACGGCATGTGGGATCTTCCCGGACCAGGGCTTGAACCCGTGTCCCCTGCATTGGCAGGCGGATTCTTAACCACTGCGCCAGCAGGGAAGTTCCTCGCAGCCACCACGTATTAAGCGCTTGCTGTGTGCCTGCGCTCAGCAAAGCCCTAGCGAAGCCTGGGAAGTAGGTGCGCTTAACCCCTTGTCACCGGGAGGACAGGGGCCTGGGGAGAACTGCGAGGTCACCTTGCTTGCTTTGGATCCGGTGAAATGCCCCCTCTACCCCAGAGGCAGCAGCGCGGGAAGCGCCTTGGAGATCCCTGGAGCCACTCGAGGGGGGGCGGGCGGGGGGACTGAGTCCCAAGAGGGCCAGGGACTTGCTTGAGGACACACAGGACTGGGGGTGTGAGGACCAGACTACTTTTTTGAAGGGGGACTGGACAACCCCTCCCCACCCCCAGCTTTGCTCAGATCAGAAGCAGCCCACCGAGTCAGGTGACTGCAAGTTTTACTAGTTCGTTAACGAAGGTGTAAGCATGACGTCACTCCCACGTGACCACTGCCCAATACCAGATACCCGACCCTTGTGTTTCCCCCTTCCAGCCAGTGCCCCAACCCTTGACTAATTTGCTTTTCCTAGAACTTCATGTAAACAGCATCATATAGTATGCACTTTCAGGGTCCAGTTTCTTTTTTTCAACATTTTATGTGTGAGGTTAATCCTTGTGGTTGTATCTTTTTCATCACTGAATAGTATTCCATTGTATACATATTCCACAATTTATCCGCCTGCTGTTGATGGGCATTTGGGTTGTTTCTGGATTTTGACTGTTATGAATAAACGTACTGTGGACATTCTTGAACATGGTGTTCCTTGCAGGTGGCTGCGTCTTACAGTCAGTGTACCTTGAGTTTTATGAGGACTTGCCAGGCCTTTTTCCAAAGTGGTTGTACCATTTTTACACTCCTGCCAACAATTTTGAGAGTTATGTTTGGTGCTGTCAGTCCCTTTAGTTCTAGCCATCTGATGAGTGTGATGTCGTCACTCACTGGCTTAAGTTTGCTTTCACCAGATGACCCATGACGTTGAACCTTTTTCATCCACTCCTTGACCGTTTGGATATCTACTTTTGTGAAGTGCCTGTTTAAGGTTTTTTTTTTTTTTTTTGGAGTTCTTTTTATTGTCTGGTTATTAGTCTTTTGTCAGATATATTTATTGAGAATATCCTATCCTAGCAGATTTAAAAAAAAATAAGTGTGTATTGTGTCACAGAGTTTGGAAACGAAACAAGGCTGAGGAGTGAGTCATCACATACAAGGAGATAAAAAAGGATCCTGGGGTCAGAGGGGGTCTTGACTTGAGCTGAGTCAGGGCTGGCTGCAATCCTGAGCAAGATGTAACCTTGTGTGTGTCTCAGGTGATTTCTTTGTCTCCAAAGAACTTGAGCGCTGTGGGGAAGCCAGAACAAGTTTCTGGAAATTCCATCAACTGGCTCTGCTGTTTCCCATGCTGGGCCTTGGCATGCGCTGCTGTGCAAGCATCACCTGCCTTGGAAGGCCCTCATCGAAGCTCCTCAGCCCTCCTGGGCCCAGGGGAGATTCCTGGCAGGGCCGAGGGCACACCGGGTCCACCATAAGAGCCCAGGGTCCTCCCTGTTTTTGATTCCCTTCTTTCTGTCCTAGTTTAAAATGTCTATTATCTTGTTGGGGTCTTTAAACCTTGCGGAAATCCTTTGTGGAACAGGCAGTGGATCAATCAAAGAATAAAGCAAGCAATCAGTCTTTACAGAGTTGAAAGGACTTGCCTCTATCTTTCAACCCCAAAGCATGCTGGTCATGGAGGAGCCTTGGGGAGGGTCTCCTGAATGAACCTGTGACCACCCCCCACCAAAGTTAGAAAGCAAAGCTGGGTCCCAGCAGTCCTGGGGAGATGGGCCCTGGGTCATGAAAGCCCCAATGGCCAAGCCTTGGTGGGGCCACACAGAGACCGGGTCCCATGTATTGTGTATAGGGTATCATTTATTCAGTCAGCCATTAATTCATTTAGCAAATATTTATTGAGCACCTACTACGTGCCAGTCACTATTCTAGGGGCACCCAGGGAACAAACAGACCAAACTCCTTGCCCTTCAGGAGCTGACATTCTAGGGGAGGGAGAGGCACCAAGAAGGAAATAAATCCGTGATCCGTCTCACTGAGACAAGGGCCCAGGGAGACTCAGTGGGGGGGAGGGGAGGAGGTGCCTTTGGAGAGGTTTCAGAGGGGGTATCGAGGACAGACCTCTACAGACCGGGCTTTTTTAATGAAAGACTTGAAGGAGGTGAGGGAGCCTGGTCCAGTCAGTGAGAACAGCCAGTGCAAAGACCCTGAGGTGGATTTAAAGAACTGAGGCCATGTGGCGTCTTCAGCTTTTATTCTGAGCCAGGAGGGGCCGTGAGAGGGTTCTGAGCAGACCAGGGATCTTAGGTTTTTTGTTTGTTTGTTTGTTTGTTTGTTTTGCAAGTGTCTGAGCCGAGTCCCGGGTGCACGTCCCACAGCTCAGGGAAGCGCACCGCGCGCGGGGACCGGCTCCTGTTTGTTTGTTTTTTAATATTGGAAAATTTCAAACACATATGTAAGTAGAGAGAATTATAAAATGAAGCCCAGCGTACCCATCGTGGCTGTGGTGTTTGTTTCTGTGTTTTTTTCTTTTATCAAAAAACATTTTAGGTAGTGTTTACATATAGCAAAAATTACCCCTTTTTATAGTTTTGACAAATGTGTACCCCGTGCAGCTGCCATCACAACCCAGTTGTAAAGCACTTTTATGACCCCCGACCCCGTGCTGCTCACCAGCCCCTCATGCTCCCCGGGGAGCTCACCGTCCCCTCCCCGCCTCCACCCTGGGACGGAGCCTCTCCTGTCCTTCCTGCCTGAGTGGATGCACGAGGGACCTGACTTACAATCTTCCGAATAATCAGGAAAATATCCAGGAGACCGAGCCCCTCCGAGGTCCACGGCCGGCGTGGCGTGTCCTCCTGGGTGACTTCTCCTCCTGCGACGTCATTCCTTCCTTCCTCGTATGGAGCAAGTGCCCCGGTTCTAGAGTCTGGGAAATCGGCAAATAAGGCACCAGAACTGTTCATGTGAGCTCTTTACACACAGGTAGAGTGTTTCCTCCAGCACAAGTGGACTCATATTCACTGTTTTGTAGTCTTTTTTCCCATTTAACAGTATACTGTGAGCAAGTTCCTTTGTTAATATATAGGAAACCACAGAATCATTCTTTAAGAATACTCTTATATTTAATTTTTGATTATGTAATATATTCACACGTTTCCAAAACTAAAACAAAATGTACACAAGCCCCAGGGGACACTCAACCTCCCTCTCCCACCTTCCCCATCCTCCCCCGCCTCACAGAGGGAAGCATTCTCACTTGTTATGAATTTTTCCAGTTTTCCACACATAAACCCAAGTAAATACAAATGTATATTCTTTCTTCCCATTTGAACCCCAAAGTTAGCGTATAAACCCACAGTGAAGCCTGTCACTGAACCATAGGCCCTGCAGCCAGGTCGGCGCCAGCACGTGCCAAGGACCCGCCCTCCGCCCAGTGTGTGGTCATCCTCTGAGTGGACACCATGACGTCAGTAGCAGATGACAAGGCCCTGGCAGCCCCCCCCCCCGCCCCACGGCCCTTTATTGTCGGGCACTTGAGTCATTTCTAAATACAGCTTCTGTCGCAACTGCGGCTCTTCCATCTTAAGGAGACAGTGATCCTCTGAACGGCCCCCTGTCACTGGGCCGTTGGCTCAGGCGCCAAGCTCTCACTGCACTGAGTGTGCGCTGGGTGCTTCCCGGGCAAGGCCTCATTTTCTCTCTCCCCCCCCGTGTGGAGCCAGGATCCGTCGAGCGAGAGCAGTGTGCTGCTGAAGCTCTCTGGGGGGAGGCGGTGGAGCCAGGGCTCAAACCCGGGGAGGCTGAGTCCAGGGCTGACATTCCAGGCGGAGGACGGGATGGGCCGCCGGGCAGGCCTGACCAAGGAGCCTCCCGAGACGGCCCGAGGTCCTGAGGCCCTTGGGGTAGATCGGGGTCGACAGTGCAATGGGGGCGGGCCCAGGCCTGCTATGGTGCAGGGACTGGGAAGGCAGGCGGGTGCTAGGCAAAAGGGGGCAGTGCGGAGTGTGGCAAAGTGGGGCTTCCTGCCCTGCCTCCCCGACTGGGGCTGACAGCTCACGTGGGAAACCTGGCCGGGTCTTCTGATGTTTCAGTAGGAGCTGGAAAGAAAAAAATGAAGTGAGGCCCCCTAATGCTTAAATGATGGCAACTGATTAACTGCACAATTACACGCGGCTGCTGCTTACTCTTAAATGGTTAGCGGAGAGAGACAGAGGATCTGGCAAATAAAGTCCGTCTGCATGCTCATTGCAGGAGTCAGGCCATTTTTCTGGAGATGTAAATTTTTTTAAATTAAAAATGTGGGGACTTCCTTGGCGGTCCAGTGGTTAGGACTCCGTGCTTCCACTGCAGTGGAAGCACGGTTCGATCCCTGGTCGGGGAACTAAGATCCCACATGCCACTCAGCACGGCCAAAAAACAAATTGTGGGAAAAAAGAGATAAAACCAAGTAGAATATGTGAATCTTGTCAGATCCTGGCTTGAAAAAAAAATCAGCCATAAAAAACATGCGGGGTTAATGGGGTTCTTGGATGTGGCCTGTATATTAGGTGTCTGTGGCATGATGGCTTTTTTCTTAGGTGGGATAATCGTGTTGTGGTTATGAGGAGAATGTATTTGTCCTCCAGGGACACACGCTGAAGGGCTCAGAGAAAGGTTATGCCAGCGAGAGAGCCCAGCGGCTCCGCGGGAACATGGCTGGCCCAGGCTGCTACTTCCTGTGTGCTTTAAACTTTGCATAATACAAATTGGAGGGGAAAGGGGGGAAAAGGCAGGCATGGAGGTAAAGCAGAATGTGTGCCGGTGCTAACTGCGGCCCCCAGTTTTCCACCTGTCATTTAGCCAGTTTGCTCCCACGAGCCGGGGAAACTGAGGCCCAGGGAGGAGGGAGTGTCCCCTCCGGCCGCTGACCTACCTTCCTGATTGGTTTCCCCACCCAGCGTGAGAGCAGGTGTCGGCCACGTGGGGACGGGGCCCAGGCAGCGCTTTCCAGGCCTTCGTCTCTCTCCCCCCACTTCATGGAGGTGGGAGCTGTGGCCCAGAGAGAAGTGAACGGACTGGGCTGTTCATCAAAGGCCTCAGGCCTCCCGTTTTCCCTCTGTCCCCAGAGCAAGGACACTAGCTTTGGAGTCAGCAGGTCCGGCTCTGTCACCGGCTTTGCTGTGTGACCTGGGGGACTCACCTGACCTCTCTGAGCCACAGCTTCGGGTGAGAAGGCTCCTGCCCGCTGCCCTGTGCACACTGGTGCTGTCACATGTCCCTCTGCCCTGCGTCCTTGAAATCTCAGTATCTCCAGCAGCCTTCCCACAGGCTGCGCTGGGCCTGAGCCCTTCCCTCCACAGCCTCGGCTCCCGCAGCCCTGGCTCCACCTGAGGCTTTCCCAGCGGCCTCTCTGCCGGCCTATCCACACCCCCTCAGGTCAGCGTTCGCCACAAGCCTCGGAGCCACCCCGGCACCTTCTGAGCCCCGGTTTCCTCATCTGTAACAGAGCAGGGACGGCCCAACAGGAAGGGAAGACAGGCTTCCCTCCACCCCACTCCAGCTTTAATAAGGTATAATTTGCATACAACAAAATTCACCATTTAAGTGTGTTTGACAGTTTTTGGCAAATGTATACAGTTACGCAACGACCACCACAAGCATCATTTCCTTTATCACAAGTTCCCTTGAGCTCCTTTGCGGTTAACCCCCCCCCCCACCCCGCCCTGGCAGCCACGGCTCTGTCTTGTGTCTAGTTTTGCCTTTTCCACAATGGCATTCAAAGGGAATCCTGCCGAGTGTCACCTTTTAGGTCTGGCGTCTTGGACTCAACGCCCTTGGGACGCACCGTGTTGTTCCCATATCTGGAGTTCGTTTCTTTGTTTCTGAGGAGTCGCCCATTGACGGATTGACCACATTCGTCTGTCCATTCGCAAGTTCTATGGGCATTTGGGGTCTTTCCAGGATTTAGTTATAATGAATAAAGCTGCTATTAATACTTACATACAAGTTTTTTGTGTGTGTCTGTGTAGGTTTTCATTTCTCTTAGGAGTAGAACGGCTGGGTTGTAGGTAGGTATAGATTTGATTTTATGGGGGATTGCCAACATGTTTGTAGCAGATGTAAGCTTTTATATATAGGATGGATAAACAACAAGGTCCTACTGTATAGCACAGAGAACTATATTCAATATCCTATGAAAAACCATAATGGCAAAGAGTATGAAAAAATATATATAAATGTGTAAGTGTATCACTTTGCTGTACAGCAGTAATTAACACAACATTGTAAATCAACTAGACTTCAATTTTTAAAAATCTTTGTATAAAACAAAATCTTAGCCGTCCTAACAGGGGTGCAATGGACTCTTTCCGTGGTCTCAGTTTGCATCCCTGGTGACTGGTGGTGAAAGCATCTTGTTTGCTGTCTGGATAGCTTCCTTGGTCAGGCGTCTGTTCAGGCCTTTTGCACATTTTTTATTGGGTTGTTTGTTTTCTTATGATTGACTTGTAAGAATTCTTTGTATATTCTGGCTACAAGCCCTTTATCAGAGATGTGTTTTGCAAATATTTTCTCTCAGGGTTGTTTTGAGGATTAAATAACACCATAAACACTAAGTAAGGGGGTACTCTTATCATTATTATTCTTTTTACTACTGTTATTTATCACTCTGTTTTGTCCCGTGGATAGAATAAGACCTCACACCTCTCCGCCCAAACTCCTCGTGGCACCTGCAACAAGGCTACCCGAACCCCATCCCCTCAGGTCCCCTTTGCTGGAACTCCCTGAGGGGGCCCAGCCTCCACTGGAGCCCAGGACATCTGTGTTGTTTGTTGTTCACATGTTCACTTATCAAAACCATCCAGCTGGCCCTGGCCGCTTGGCTGGGCCCAGAGGAGGCTTCAGAGATGGCCTCGCCCCACCTGCCCCACTCTGCCCGCAGGACAGAGCCACATCCCTCCCATCTCCAGCCCACACTCCTCGTGCCGGCATGCACAGACACGCCCCTCATTCGAGCCTCATCACAGCACCCAGGGTCCGAGTCCCATGTGCCAGACGAGACAGGGGAGGCTCGAGGAGCCAGTGTGGCTGCCCAGGGTCCAGAGCCCGGAAGGGGTGCTGCGGAGACCCTGGCTCTCGTGCCCTGAGCGTGTCATCGGCAGCAGTGTCACTTGGCAGATGTCCCCCCAGGCTGAGCGGAGGGCCAGCGGAAGCAGACAGGGACTACTGAGCACCCGTCTCTGCGTGAGTGATCTCCCTCCAGGGAGTAGCTGTTATGGTCCCATTTTACAGATGAGGAAACTGAGGCTGAGAGAGACCAAGTGACTCAATAAATCAGTGGCAGAGTAGGATTTGAGCCCAGGTACCCTGTCCCCTCAGCCTGAGTGCTTGACTGCTGGGCCAGGCTGAACCCATGGCCTCTTGTTCCTTCTGTGGGGCCTGCCCCAACTGGGTGAGGGTGGCGTGCACCTCATTGACCGTCACGATACCCGTGGGAAGTCAGTCACACCACCCCCACTTCACCCATGACTCCCCACTTCCCTTCTCCCTTCAAGCTCATTGTGACCCCCCTCCCCGTCTCTGTACCCTTGTCTGTGCCGGGCTGCTTCCCGACTGCCCTCCTGACCCGAGCACCCCCTATTCAGTAGACCCTTTCCCGTGGACATGGCTGGCTCAGAGCCTCTGCTGGCCCCAGAGTGCGGAGGGCAAGGTAGCCACATCTGGCTACATGAGGAGCGTGTGCCCTTTCCAGCCGCCCCCTCGGGACTGTCTTCCTCGGATACGCTCATGCGGGTGGGAAATGGTGTTTGCACGAAGACATTCATTGTCAGCGCAGAAGACCGGAAGGCACCCGAATGCCTGTCAGCAGGGGACTACTGAGTGCCTTGCGGGGGGAGTCACCCTGTGGACACTCTGTCGGCCGCTGCGACGAGGACGGGTGCTCTCCCCACGCTGAGCTGAAAGGACACTCGGGGTCTTGGGACGTTGAGTCACAAAGGGACAGTGTGTGGAGAACAGAGGCTGCCTTGCCCCGCAAAGATGCACACGGGCTACATCCCCGGGGGGCACCCGGGCGTCGGAGGACAGAGCCGGGGACACTTTTCACTCTATGTCTTATCACTGCTTGAATTTCGAACTGAAATTTCTCCCTCCTCGGGAGGCCACCTCTGATTCCACCCCCTGAAGTGTCCCCACCTCAGTGCTGTTTTGAGTAACTTGGGGGTCAGGTGACGAACCTCCCTTTTCTAAATCTGCTGCCCGCCCACGAGTTCTTGGGGGAGCGCCTCCCACCAGCCCTTCCCTTGTGGCTTTTGGGTTACACCGGGCACCCCTGAGGGAGGGGCCTGGCATCCAGCTCAAGACGCTAGGTGGCCACTGAGTTGGCCCAGATCCTAGGCCTGTTCCTGCCTGACCTCAGGAGGGGGCTGGTTTCTGAGCCCAGCCTCGCTGAAGCGCTGATTGTGGGCTGGGCACATTCTAATCCTCACCCTGACTCTTAAGAGTGAAGACCATTAATATACCCACTTTACAGAGGAGGAAACTGAGGCTCAGAGCAGTTCAGAGATCGCTTCACTCGCCTGGGGTCACACACTAGTGAGGGAAGAGCCGGAATTCCACCCTAGCGAGGCTTCTGGCAGCCCTTTGAGAGATATTGCTCTTCCTGGTGCTGCGAGGTCCCTCAGCCTGTAGGTGCCTTTCTCCTGCCCTGGATGCAGCTGGGGCCCCAAAGATGCACCGTCCTGGGACTGAGGACTCCGAGCCAGTGTGATGAGGGCAGAACAGGGCTTTCGGGAGCCCAGAGGAGGGAGCAGTAATTCCACCTGGAGCAGCGGGGAGGGCTTCCTGGGGAAGGTGGTGCTGGCGCTCAGCCTGCAAAGATGAGGTGGCCGTCAAATCTTCAGTCCAACGTGTTCCCACCAGACTCACTATCTTCTCTTCCCACACCTACTGCCCCACCCCATTTTATTTGATGACTGACACCCTCCTCCAGGCCCTGGAGGAGGCTTCGAGCCTCCCTGTAACCCTGGCCTCCTCCCTTGGCCTCTACCCTCTTCCTACCAGCCACTAAGGCTTCCGGGTCTTTCTCAGATCCCTTCCGCACCTTCCAGCCCCACTCCTGTCCCACATGGACTTGCTCCAGCCTCCTCACTGGAGGAGGAAGTCCCCCTGGGGCCCTGCCCTATGAGTCACGCTGTCACACTGGGAAGTGCAGTAGGTAGCTCTGTGAATGGTACTGCCCATGATGAACTGCAGAAGGGGTGTGGAGGTTTTGAAAAATGGCTGCAAGTTCTCTGTCATTCCACTCATGGTGGGGCAGGGTCGATGTCTCCGCCCCTTAAAACTGGGCGGGTTGCTTTGGCCCATAGAGTCAGGCAGCAGCAACACCAGCAGAAAGGATTATGCAGCTTCCACCCTTCGTCCACCCCGTGTGAGGAAGCCCTGGCCAGAGACGGAGGCTGCGTGGAGGCGCTCCAGCCCTGGAGTCCTCCCAGCCCAAGTGCCAGACTTGGAAATGAATGGAAATGAAGGGCCTCCGGATGAATCCAGCGGAGGCCCCAGACAGGAGGCCCCAGACATCGTGGGACAGAGACAGCATCGTAAAATAGTTGTTTAACACCAGTGAGTTTAGGGAGGTTGGAATGCAGCAGGAGATAAGCAGAGGGGGATTTTGTGACTTTCCCCATCTCTGATGTTATTCCTTTCTCAACACATTTCTGCTGGGACCTCTGAGGGGCTGGGGGCTGTGGAGGTGGTGCTGTCTTGGAACTCGGCCCAGGGTCCAACCCTAGAGCCACTGTTTACCCCTTCCCTGTGAAACTACGGGGCTGGATTAGAATCAGGGGACATTGGCCATGACCATCTGCTTCCCCCAAACCACTACATACACCCAGCCCCTGACAGCACTGGAGTAGAGTCTTGGGTCATTAGGTGGTGTCAAGTCTCATGAGGATCAATTTGGGTAATCCAGGAAGGCTGCATGTAAGAGGCAGGATTTAGTTGTAAAGAACAGAGTCAAAAATAATGATGCCATTTTGCTTGTTTACATTAAAATATCAAAATAATATAATTACATTAACTGACTTTTTAAGCATATTAAAATACTATATATTTAATTTATATTAAAAATAACAAATAATTCTTGGGACTTCCCTGCTGGCACAGTGGTTAAGAATCCGCCTGCCAGTGCAGGAGACACGGGTTCGAGCCCTGGTCCAGGAAGATCCCACATGCCACGGAGCAACTAAGCCCGTGCGCCACAACTACTGAGCCTGTGCTGTAGAGCCCACAAGCCACAACTACTGAGCCCGTGAGCCACAACTACTGAAGCCCGCGTGCTACAACTACTGAAGCCCATGCACTTAGAGCCCGTGCTCCGCACCAAGAGAAGCCACCACAATGAGAAGCCCGTGCACCGCAACGAAGAGTAGCCCCCGCTCGCCGCAGCTAGAGAAAGCCCACGCGCAGCAACAAAGACCCAACACACCCAAAATTAAAAATAAATAAATAAATAAATTTATTAAAAAAAACAACAAATAATTCTTGCAGAAATGTTTGACAAGAAAAGCATAATGAAGATAAACACATTCCTTGTGAACTTAGGCCCAGATATCATTATGGCTGGCCTGGTGGAGTATTTCCTACCTTCCCCCCTTGCAACTGGGACCAGGCTGCAACTTTGGGCAAACTTTCCCGGTGGTTCAAACAAGGCACAAACCAGCTGGCAGAAGCGGGTGCTCCCACCAGCAGCAGAGGAAGCCAGGCTTGGGGCATGTGGTCCCGGCCGGCGTGGAGCCCTCCTCCCCCGCCCCTGCCCGGCCACCAACAAAAAGGTCATCATGCAGCTGGTGCCCTGGTCATTCACAGAACAGCCCTGTGGAGGGACACCTCCGAGTGTGCCAGACCCGGCATCCTTCCTGCCACCTCTGGGCTCTCTAAGCCCCAAGCACAATAACCCCCAGACCCAGGGCAGTGGAAGCCACTTGTCAGAGGAGCTGGGGCATCCTGGGGGCCGCTCAGCAGGTGTCAGAATCAGTCTGAGTCCTGGGCCTGGGGAGGAAATGAATTCCTTCCTCTGGACATCAAGGCACCCTGCCCCCAGCAGCCCGAGGGGGGAGGGGGGGAAACTCTTCTTTCTACCCGAGGGTGTTTGTGACCCTCCAAGGTCAAGCACTTGAACTTGTACTGTCTCTGGCTTTTCAGAGGACGACGTGTCGGCCGCTGGAGAGGGTCTGGGAGCAGGACGTTCCTCGCAGTGGGGCTCCGCGGTCTCAGGGCGCCAGGCCGCGCCCTCGCCCTAGGCCTGGGCAGCCAGAGGGAGACACTGGTGGAAAAAAGTCGACATTTATAGCATTTTCTGCTGCAAAGCGCTGGTCACAGTGCCCCGTGGGGTACTACGCAGGACGGATCTGGGGCTCGACTCGGGGTCTGATGGATGGTCGGCCCGGATTCCTCTCCGGTGGGCCCCTCGCGGGCCCCGTGCCCACACGACCAGCTCCGCACTCGGGCTCCGCTGGAAACCAGGCTGAGGGCAGAAGGGCGGCGCCGGGCGGGGTCGCAGGGCCACCACTGCCGAGGCTGTGGGAGGGTGTCTGGCCCGCAGGGCTCTGGGGAGACTTGTGTCTTTGTTCTTGAGCGGGTGGCTGGCAGGCCGGACAGCCCAGATCTTCTAAAAATATTCCATTTTTGGCTTTCCACGCCCCGGGCCTGCTGACCTCGTAGCCTCAGGCCCTCACTCTGCGGTCCTCCCCTCCTGCTTGGGCTGTACTCTAGACACGCTGGCCTTTAAGTGTTCCTTCAAGTGACTTCTAATTCTTATTAGATCGATGCAGGCACATAGTGTTAGAAGTCAGACAGCACTGCAAGGCCTATGGGAACAGGAACAGAAAACCAGCAGCCACCTGCTTGCACCCATTGACAAACAGGAACTGAGCACCTACTGTGTACTGGGCTCTAGGCACTGGGGACGCAGCAGAGACCCAAACGGACCCTCCCTCAGCTGACATTCTGGTGCGACTGCTTCCAACCCTTGTAGTTCCCCCTTACTTCTCAATCACATGCTTGCATTGCTATTTCTTTTCTCTCTTTTCAGTGTTAGACAGTATCTGATGCTTCCTACTGCAGACAAGGACTTAGTCCCTTACACACGGATCCCTGCACTTCCCCTGCCCCAGCGCTCACTCTCTTTTCGTCACAATTTTTGGATATATCAGCATTTGATGTTTTGGTTTACATATTATGATTATGTAAATATTGTTCCCAGCTGAGCTGTGCAGTACTTTATGACTACATTTTCTTTAAAAAATTAATTAATTAATTAATTAATTTTTGCTGTGTTGGGTCTTCGTTGCTGCACTCAGGCTTTCTCTAGTTGTGTCAAGCGGAGGCTACTCTTCGTTGCGGTGCGTGGGCTTCTCATTGCGGTGGCTTCTGTTCTTGCAGAGCATGGGCTCTAGGCACGCGGGCTTCATTAGTTGTGGCACGGGGGCTCAGTAGTTGTGGCTGGCAGGCTCTAGAACGCAGGCTCAGTAGTTGTGGCGCACGGGCTTAGTTGCTCCGCGGCATGTGGGATCTTCCCGGACCAGGGCTCAAACCTGTGTCCCCTGCATTGGCAGGCAGATTCTTAACCACTGCGCCACCAAGGAAGTCCCAATGACTACATTTTCTATTTTGTGTTATTTGTTTTTCCAGGAGTTGATAATTGCCTTGTTTTCTTCTTACATCCAGCTGGGCATTGAGGGGGGTCCTTTCAATCTGGGAACTCATGACCTTCGTTCTGGGAAGTTGGAAGGCATAACTCCTCCTTTCACAAACTCTTAGCTTATTTTCTTTTCATCCCTGCCTGCCCTTCCACCTCCAGAGGGACCTGGTGTCTCCCAGGCTGCTGTTTCTAGGTGCTGTCTGTAGGTGGTCTGGCCGCAGATTGGCTTCCTTCCCTGTAGACTTTCATTTCACTTTCCTCTACTCTACTAAGTTGGTTACCATTTTTCTATTCATTTAACAGCTTCAAAAGTTTTATAGATTCTGTCCCTGTCATTGACTTTCCTGTTCTCTTTGTCCTTGTGAGTTTGTGCCTTAAAGTTTTCTTATTTTACTTTTATTTTAGTGGAGTTTTGGGAGAGAAGGGAGAAAAATACCCCTGTTCAGTTCATGGTTAATTAGGAGTCCCCCTCACCTTCTCTTTGACCACCTGCTGTGTGCTGTGGACTATTTAAAGTCAGCTCCTACACCCAGTTTCACATAGCTCTTTTTCTGTCACCCAAGTTTGAGCTCAGAAGAAACCTCCTCCAGGTAGGCCTCCTTGGCCACCCATCTAATGGAGCCAGCCCAGTGCTTCTCTATCATGTTGCCCTGCTTTACTTGTTTTTAGCCCTTATCATTATTTGAAATTAATTTATAGATTTACTTTCATTGATATATTTGTCTTCTTTTTCAACTTCCCCCAGAAGGCTTGCTCCATAAAGGCAGGGACCCTGTCTGTCTTGTTCTTCACTGCCCCCTCAGCATGTAGCATGGTGTCAGGCAAAAACAGATGTTCAGGAAAAATGCGTTGAATGGATGGATGGATTTGAGCCTGGGATCTTCAAGAGGCAACTTCAGCATAACTTAAGGAAGAAGCTGGTAATGGGCAGAGTTTCCTGGGAATGGAAGGTACTGCCAGTGAGAGGGTGAACCCCTCATCAGGGAAGGGATGTAAGCCCAGGCTTGGGGATGGCTGAAAGGGGACACAAACTCTAGTGAGAATGGATGTGATCACCTCCAAGGCCTGGCTGAGACAGGTGATTGGCTTCAGGTCACTCATTTCCATCCTGGTGGAGCCAGGACTCCCCTCAGATTGGAAAACAGCCCTTTGCAGGCAGATATTGGCATGTGTCTGGGTCGTGGAGTCAGCCCGGTCTGGACACAGTTCTTTCTCTCTTCTCCCTGGTCCTGTGGTCTTGGGAACGTGGCCTGTCTCTGTGTTTGCAGTACTTCTCCCCCAGTCCACAGTGACGAGGACAATTCTCACGTCCTGGATCCTGGGTGACAGGCTTGAGCCTCTGCTAGTGAAGTGCCTGATACATAGCAGGCTGTTCCTGATCAGGCTAAAAGCCTGGCTTTGTTCTACCTGGCAGTGGGACCTGGGCCAGCTGCTTGAAGACTTGGGCCTCAGTTTCCTCGTCTGTGAGATGAAGGTCTAACCACACTGGCCTTGCCGGGTCACGTCAAGTCTTGGGCTTGGAGTGTAACGCGTGTCAGTGAACCCCTGGCCCTGCCTCCCGGGCATGAAGTGCTATGTGCGAGCGCCTGGGGACAGACAGGCTCCGGGCCAGGGCTCCTGGGATGCCCTGAGCCCCTGGTTGCCTGGAAGATGTCCTGGGGGAAGCCTCAGGGTTTCTGTGCAGCCGTGAAGCTCCTGGGCAGGACAGACCCGAGGGCTCAGTCAGAAGCGAAGCGCTTGGCATCTTCCCAGAAAGCGGTGGAGGGAGTTCAAGGGCGATGTGATTTGCCCAGAAGGAGGCTGTCGCAAACTACTTTAATTAATGGAAGCTTGCGCAGGGAAAACTCTGTCTCCATCTGACCGTTCCAGCAACAGCTCTGCCATTGCCAGCAGCCTTCAGCCCCTCTCCGAGCCTCCGCTTCTCAGCTATTCCACTGGGATGACGATAACAGCTGCCCCTTGCTGCAGTACTGTGAGCCTTCCTCCTTTCCACAGCTGTTCACTGCACACCTGCAGTGTGTGGGGACACTGCGGTGACCGGAGCAAAGTCACGGCCCCCATGCAGCTTGATTATAGTGAGTCCACAGAACCATGAGCTTCAAGGGACTAGCGCATAGTAGGTGCTCTAACAATGGCACTTGCTGTTTTGCTCCTGGAGCCACCTAACTGGTGTGAATTCACCCTTTGATATTCAAGACTGATGGCGGCTTAGATAGAGCAGGTGAGCTCCCGCCCTCCCTTGAGGTTTCCTTCTTTGTAAACTGCAATGTCAGGGCCTGACCCTGAGGGAGGCTCCCACCTCCCTCCAAGCTCAAGGACAATTACTTACTGCACTAAAGCACCACCTCCAGCCGGCCTGATGCTGGGCCAGAAAGAACTCAGCCCCTGCCTCGGAGCAGCTTGATTCTGCAGGAGACGCAGGTGGGGTTTCCGCCGCTGGCAGAGATGGGGTCCCTGGGGGCAGTGTCAGGGAGAGCCTCCCCTCCATGTTTCAGAAGTGGGCCTTGAGGGGTAGGAATGAGTCAGGTGGAGAAGGCAGGGAAGGGCATTCCAAGCTGAGGGAACAGCCTTTGCAAAGAAAGGTTCAGGGAGGAGAGCTGGGGTTGGGAGTCGCTGGATTGGGGAGAGCCTGGGGAGGTTCTCCGCTGAGTGACCTCAGCAGGGTTTGAGCTTGGCCGGCCGTGTTCTGGAAGGCCCTCTGGCTGCTGTGGAGGAACTGGGGGCAGGAAGCACGGGGAGGGGGAGGGGGAGCAGACGAGGTCCCGGAAGTGCCCAGGGCTCCGTAGTGACCAGCTCACGTCCAGCCGCCATGCCAGGGCTGGCCACCAGAGGGCACTGTGGGCGCAAGCTGAGGGGGCCCTTGCGGAGTCAGGGCCGTGTGTGTGTGTGTGTGTGTGTGTGTGTGTGTGTGTGTGTGTGTGGTATCTGTGCACGTGCCTGAGCCTGCGTGGCCGCTCCGCGGGCAGGTCCATGCTTGTGCACCCCGCCGTGCTCACGAGCGTGTGCATGTGCATCTGGGGTGTGTGAACTTGGGTGTGAGCTGGGGGGTGGGGGCGAGGGCGTGAGTGAGCACGGGCAGGGGTGCACATAGGTGAGAGCAGGGCCCTCATCCCCCGCTGCTCCCGCCTGTTCCTCCCCCACCAGCCGCCCACCTCAAGGCCTTTGCACACGCTGTTTCCTCCCCCTGGAGTGCTCTTCCCCCCACCCTCATGACACCTCCCTCACCTGCTCAGGTCTTTGCTTGCATGTCACCTGCTGGTGAGGCTTGTCCTCCCTCTTTAAAATTACAGCCCCACCCTCAGACGCACGCCAGTCCCCTTCCCTCCTTTCCCGGTAGCAGATCCTCCGGCGACTATAATTTAATTCGGGCATTTCGCTTGTGTGTTTCGTCCACCAGTCACCCCCCCGAGGGCAGGGCCTTGTGTCCGTCTCTTCAACGTCGTGCCCTCAGCGCCAGGCACACAGTCAGTGCTCACTACGGAGCTGTCGAGTGAATGAAGGGATGAGCTCCCGCCATCCCGGGCGCCGACATCCTCTCTCCAGCCCTCCGTAACCCCAGGCCCCGCCCACCTCAGCTCACACCCAGATCCTGATCTGACCACACCCCTTTCCCTGAGTCCACGAAGGGTGTTGGGGACTTATCTTCTAGGAGTCAGGGCAAGAAGCAGCTTGTTACAGGGACCCTGTCCAATGTCCCTTCTGGTTTCTGAGTGGTCATGGAGCTGCAACAAGCGAGGAAGGGCCGACGGAGCCCTGCCTCCCCGCCGGGCCCTCACACGGGGCCCCTTGCACAACACCAACCCTCTACAGGGAGACTGTTTCTCGCTTCTCTGCCTGACGAGCTCACGAGCTCTTACTGGTCCTTAAAGGTCCAGTCTCAAAGTCACCTCCTCTGAGGAGCCTTCCCGACCTCACGCAGGTGGAGCCTGGCACCGTCCTGGGACTCTTGCTCATGCATCTATTTATAGCAGCCCACATGGAGTTCTGTGATTCTTGGGCTGTCTGTCAGGCTCCCTGACTAACCGTCACCTCCTCCAACGGCAGGGCCTCGTCTGAGTCATAGGAGCAGGCCAGCATGGGACTAGAGTTGCTTCCAATGTCTGTGGCATGCTTTCTGTCTGTCCTTTGCTCATTCCTCAAGCATTTTTCCTGGCCTACTATGTGCCAGGCCCTGGGCTGTGCATCAGGAATGCCCCTCAGGGAGTGAGTTGGCCAGATTCCTGCCCAGGAGGCACTGACGGTCCAGATTAAGAGTCAGATTAAAAGCAGAGGAAATAGGAAAGGCACTGGTGGCACGAATGCTGTGCAGAGAATTACAACTGATTTGGGGGTATGGCCGGAAAGCCTCTTAGGGGAGTTCATTTAAGAGGAGGCCTGCAGGATGAAAGGGACCAGCCCCAGCAGCCACGGTGGGAGGGTGGGGGAGGAAGATGTTTCAGGCAGAGGGAACAGCAGAGGCACAGGCCGTGAGGCAGGACCGGTATTGGCGTGTACAAGGGGCGGCACTGAGAACCCTTGCATATGGCATGGAGTGGAGGGGGCGACGGGGAGCACGGGAGGAGCAGGAGTCCGAGTGGTTGGCAGGGGCCTGAACCCAGAAAACCCACCAGACCAGGCCTGCAGTCCCACTAGGGAGGTATCTGCTGCTGGTGCCCATTTTGCAGATAGATAAGCAGCAGGACCCATTTTGGACCGAGCGCCCTGGGCCACTCCAGACACCCAGGTGCGGTGAGGCCGGGTCAGCTTCCTGTAGGAATTTTAGAAACATTTGCTGGGCACCTAGTGAGTGCCAGGACCTAAGCCAGGCACTTCCAAGCTTGCACTTGTGAACCGATTTCAGAGAGGGCGCCCTGTCCCCGTGGCACAGGTACGTCAACAGGCACGGAGCGGCTCAGGACGTCTCTGAGTGGCAGGGTTGGCATTTGAACCTGTAACCTGCTGAGTTCATAGCTCATGCCTTTCCTCCCACTGCCTGGGGACGCAGGAGGAAATAATGACAATTAGCAGGCCTCCCCTTATCTCATCTGGCCCCCCCATCACGGTGTGGATAGGCCCGGCTGTCACCCCATCTTACAAGTGAGAGAGCTCCAAGCCTTTCCAGCAGGTGGTGGAACCTGCTTCCCTCATGTGAGGCTCCTGGCAGGTCACACACTCACGCCCGCGTGAAGCGAGGGACTGACCCCGTGACCTTTGCTAGGCTGTCCATCCTAGTGACCTGGTCCCACTGCCAGATTGGTCAGTGGCTCCTGAAATCCTCCAAGGCTCCACGTGGGAGCAGAAGGGAGGGCTGGCCCGTCCGGACTGAATAGTCAACAAACACCTCCTGAGTGTCCGCGGTAGCCCAGGTCCCTTTCCACCAGCTGCGACCGGAGGCGCGGACGCGAAAACAAGCTCCGGGGTGACCTGAGTTGCCCACGTCAGCCCCGCTAGGAAGTAGTCGAAGCGGGATCTGACGCTGGCCCCACCCGGGGGGCGCACTTTGGCCCCCGCAGCACCCGCCTTCCCGCTCCCCGGGGCCGCAGCTGGGCGGGCCAGGGGTACCCGCGGTTTCTGCGCACGGGAGCCAGCGCGCGCGAGGCGGGGCCCGGGGGTGGGCGGGGCTTGCGTCCGGACAGGCTGCGGGAGGGACCCGCCGAGGCCTGGGGGGGCGGGGCCTGACGGGTTTCCCGGTGGTGGGCGGGCTTGACAGGCGGTGGGAGGAGCCGTACCCCGGGCCAATGGAGGGCGAGGCTTGAGCTTGACGGGCAGGCCCCGGCCGGCGGTTGATAGGCAGGGGCCGGGCCCGGAGACCGGCGGGCCAATGGGTGCGCGGGGCGGGGCCTGCGTCGGCGCCGTCCGGCCGGGGCCCCAGTCGCACTGCCCAGTCTGGCCCCGCCGCCGCCCGCCGCGGACGCGTACCAGCCGACGCCCTGCTAGCCGCCCGGGCCGCCCGCCCGCAGCCATGAGCGTGCTCCGCCCGGGCCGAGCTCGCCGCCCCCTGGACTAGTCCCGCCGCCGCCCCGACCCGCCTGCACCATGGAATCTCCTGCCGCGAGCCAGCCCGCCGGGGTGCCCGCGTCCAAAGGTAGGAACGCCCGGGCTGCGGACCCGACCTCTGCGCGGTCCCCCGGCCCCGACCTCTGCGCGGTCCCCCGGCCCGGCCCGCACCCGGGCAGCTCCCCTGCCCGGAACGCCTCCCTTAGGTCCCGGGCCCAGCCGGACCCCAGCTTAGGCCTTGGGGCTGCACCCAGGCCCGAAGTCGGGAGAGGGTCTCGTTCTGATCACCCCGCTCCAGGTCAGGAACCTTGCTTGGACCTCCCCCTTTGGGCCTTAACTGCACCTTGGACAGGAACTCTCCCAGTCTGGGTCTCTCAGCTGGACCCAGGCGGGATTCACTCTGATCTTGCACCCAGCCCCCTTCCACTCCCGGGTCCCAGGGCTGTATCCAGTCTGGGCCCCCAGTGGTGCTCCCCTGCTGCGGATCTCTCTGTAAACGCCCCCTCCCGTGTGGCTGCCCTGGCTACGGTCCAGCTCAGAACTCCCCGTCCTCTCCCCCAAGGCTCTCCACCCTCCTAGGTCCCACATTGCCCCATCCCTGGCGGCTGCACCCCGTCCTGCAGCTCTGTCTGCAGCCCTGTCTTCCGGAGAACCTCTCTTGGCCTCCCACCCCACCCTACTGCATAGCCTCTCCATCGGCTCCCTCATCTGGACTTGCAAGCTTCTCTGTGCACGGGGGCGGGCGGGGGGGGGCGGTGCTCACCTCCGACGCTGCCTGTGGGTCCTGGGCTGTCTGCCCGGTGGGTGCTGGCCGTGCGATGGGCTCGCTCTTGTTTTCTCCAGGCAGCCGGCCTTCCTGGAAATGTTTGTGAGGTGGCGGCTGCGGCAGCAGGGTTTGTCATGCAGAGGGGGAGGATGAGACTTGGAGGGCGAAAGGGGGATTTTTTTGGCAGGAAGAGGAAAGGGTGTTTTTGGCATGTCGGAGTCTCAGCGGGCTGGGCTGGGTGAGAGAGTTCCAAACCGGACGCAGCCGTAGTGAATGGGCTGCCCGCGGCTCCCTAGCTTGCTGTCTCTGGGCCTCGGTTTCCCTTATCACACCTACCTTCCGTGGACTCCTGGCGTAGGATGTGAGACGGTGAGTACTAAAGAGCTCTAGGCAAGTGCGGGTGATGAGATGAAGAGCCCAGAGGTGCTGGGGAAGGGGCACTTGCTCCGTTTTATTACTGTTACCATTCTTGCTGGAAAGGCCTCAGCCATGTGGGATCCAGGCCTTGCCTCTGTTGGGCTGTAGCTGCAGAGTGAGGGGGAGAAAGGTAGCAGCTGGCACTTAGGGGGCCCCTAATCAGGGGTTGCCTCTGCCTCTTTTTCTCTGCGGTGGGGGGGAGCCCAGGCAGCTGGAGGGCTTGTGGGGTCCCGGGGAGGGTGTGGGTCCTTCGCTGCCCCTGCTCCTGGCGGCTGCTGTGGCTGGGGCCAGAGCCCAGCCGGCCGGGTGGGCAGGGTAATTATGTCTTACATAAGTGGGAGGCCGGATCCCTGACCGTTGCCCAACCACTGTGAGTAACCCAGGAGGCACTCGAGGGGGAAGACGGCTGGGGAGGGACTTGGACTGCGCAGACCTCGTGGAGCTTGGGAACCGGGAAATCAGACACTTCTTTTCCCCAGCTCCAGGTGTAGGCCTGGCCTGGCCAGTGCTGTGAGACCTCGGGCAGGTCCATCAACCTCTCTGGGCCACAGTGTTTTCATGGGTGGAAAAAAGAGGTTGGAAGCAGTGTTTGTTTTTGAAGGCCCTTGAGCTCTTCCAGGCAGGGAATGCCTCATCAAAATAAAAATTACAGTTGCAGGGTTGGGAAGGGAGAAGGGTCATGGGTGTGAAGGAGTAAAGCACTTTGGGGAAACACTCATATGCTGTGTGACCTGAGTCCTGGCATTGCCTTCTCTGAGCCTCTCTGCAGAGAGAGGGCCAGGATGCATTTCCAGTCTGTGGGTCCAGGTAACAGATGATGTTGGGTGGGGACGCTGTCAGCCTCTTTGGGGTCTGTGGCAGCATGTGGTGGGGAAGCCACAATGACCTCTTGCCAGAAATCCCAAGAGCTCCCACTTACCAAGGTTTTTCCATGTGCCATGCGCTAGCCCATTTATTGCTCACAGCCCCATTCACAGACGAGGAAGCTGAGGCTCAGAGGCGCTCATTGCCTTGCTTGAGGTCACACGGCTGTGACAGATGGAGCTGCTGTTCTAGTGCTCAGTGCTCCTCTGTGTCCCATTTCTGTGATGGGTGCTTGGGCTGAGCTGGTGGGATACTCCCTCCTCCCGCATCACACCTCTGTTCTGAGGCATCTCCTCTAGCCCATGCCTGACCTGGAGGACGGACTGAGCAGAGATGATGTCTCCTGTGTGCAGAGCCCTTTACAGCTGGCACATTTCATACTCACTGCGGTCCGGCCCATTTGTCAGGTGACAAAACTGAGGTCAGAGGGGAGGAGTGGCTTGACCCAGCCCTCCGTGTCCTGGGCACAGGCCACAGTGTTGTCCTTCTCGCCACCTTCTCGAGGAATTTGGACCAAGCAGGATGTGGTTGGCACTTGACCTTAGGGAGCTTCACCTCTAAGCTTCCTGCCCTGCAGGGGTGCCCTGCCCCGTCCTCCATGCCACAGCCCTTGGGAGTTTTCCGGGAGTGCGCGAGGCTCCGGGCCCTACAGCCCTGCTGTTTTCCCCGCTTCCTCGCCCACATGCCATCTCTGCCTGGGATCAGAGGCCGAGGGCAGCTGCGGCCAGAGGGCAGGGGCGCGTTTGGTCGGCACAGTCTGGGTCTGCTGCCTCCGGCCACGTTTGTCCTTGGGGTGCCCCCACTGCCCCGTGAGTGCTGCCCCCGTGGGCACTTCCTGGTTGATCCTCAAGTGGCTCCTGGATGCCTGACGGGGACACTGAGGCTGCAGGAGCCCCGTGTCCCGGCCCTTCCTGCTGTGCAGCTGCCCTCCCCTGACCTGTCCCCTCCTGTCCCGGCTCTCGGAAAGATTGGAAGGTGGCACTTGGGGACTTCCCCACCCCTGGCGTGACGCACAGGAAACTATCCGCCAACCTGTGGCTCAGGGCCTGAAGGGAGCAAAGTTCTCAGTCGCTTGTGTGGGGAGAGGGCCGGGGCAGCGGAAGGCTTCCGGCGTGAGTCAGCGGGCACTGGGCGCTGACTCACCCGTGGGGCACGCCAGCCGGCTGGCTGCAGCTTAAAGGGCCAGTGCCTGGCCGCTGGTGGGCGGGAGGGGGCTGGGAGTCCCCACCTCTCGGGCGGCCTGTGGCCCGGAGCTGGGCACGGAGGTGGCCCCCCTCCTGGACCTGGGATGGAGCCCGGAGCCCCCTCCTGGCCCTGCGCCCATCCCCGCAGGAACTTCCTCTGTTAGGCAAGGGCCCTGCTTCCTCTGTTCAGGGAGCAGGAGCGGGAGCAGGTGACGGCGGCTGTTTACCGCCCTTGGCCTAGGGCCGCCTCCGGCTCCGATGTGCTCCCGGGGGCCGCGGGAGGCCGAGGAGCAGAGGTGGGGCGGGGTCCCCTGGGCTCCCAGGAGACAGGGCTGTGCAGAGGTGAAGACTCTGCTGTCAGATCCCAGCTCAGCCCCTTCGCTGTGACATTGGACGTCCGCTGCCTGCTGTAAATGCTTTCAGTCCCCTGGCACTGCCCGGCTCTTGGATGTGAGGCCTCGGTTTCTTCACCTGCAAAATGGGAGTGGGAACCCTGCGTGCCGTCTTGCCGGCAGCCACGAGGACAGGTGTAGACAGCCTCATTCCACTCTTGCTAAGTGTCAGGTCCTGGGAACAGCGAGACTGCCCTCTGCCCACGGGGAACGGAGAGGACGGCGTGCCTGCCTCGGCCTGCACATCCGCGTCCCCTGCAGCATGGGGGCGTGTGGGACCGGGAGTTGGGAGGGTGGGAGCCTCCTAGGCCAGCCCCTCAGTGGGTGGAGCTCCGTCAGGGCCAGGCAGGGCACCTGCTGCAGGAGCGCAGGGCTGGGCGGAGAGCGCCCCAACCGTGGAGCGGAAGGAGGCCGCGGGGGAGGTGGTTCTGAGGGTCCAGCTCCGAGGCCTCCGGGTCGGTGGGCGGCAGGGCTGAGCTGAGTGGGAGCAGCTGGGCGGGGCCTAGGCCGCTGTGGGGAGCATCGTCCGCGTCCTGGGAGGGGTCACTGTTGGGTCCCAGAAGAAGAACGCCCCGCAGGGCCCCGTCCCAGCCGGGTGCGGCGACGGGGCGGGCCTCCCTGAGCTCAGCTCCCCATGCTGGGGCTCATCGCCCTCCCGGGACTGGCCGGGCCTCTCGGTGTGGCCCCTGTGGTCCGGCCTGCTTCCCCAGCAGTGGCCGTGGGAAGCCCCCCGAAGCCTCGTATAAAGGGCGTGAAGAGCAGGCAGGGCTGGGAGGCAGCCCCTCTGCAGCTCAGACACCACGCTTGGGCCCACGTCCCACCCCAGAGGGGGTCACCAGGCTCACCCTGACAGGGCTTCCCCCTGCCCCATCCCCCCAGTCCTGGGCACAGGTCCCTGTCACCCTCCCCCTGTCCTGAGGTCCTCTCTGGGGTGTCCTTGCAGGCTGAGCTGGCACCCAGGGGCTGCCCTGGCTTCCCTGGGAGGCCGTGTCCAGTCGGCCCTCTCCCCCGGTGCTCGCCCTGGCCGCTCTGCACTGGCCCTTCTGCCCTGTCAGGGCAGACAGCGGAAGGATATGTAGAACGCACCTCTACGTTTTAAAGAACAAAGAAAAGTGAATTCTGTACACCCGATACCCAGCTGAAGAAGTCTCACCTTGCTGTGCCCCCGCAGCCCTGCGGCGCTGCCTCTCCCTGACAACCGTCCTGACGCGTGTGCACGTCATTTCTGTATTACTGTTTTAAATCAGGCCCTAACGTACGTGTGGTGTAGTTAAGCTCCCCGGCCTGCAGGAGCCCCGGGCCAGTGTCCACACCATGGTCTGTGGCACCAGCACCGGTGTGTAGCGCTGTTGGGGGAAAGGCTAGAGCTGGCTGGCGATCAGGAGCTGCACTGCGGGGGTGATACCGGGACCTACGTGGAGGAGTCAGCGTGTTAACACGTGGCAGCACCAAGTACGGGGCCTCAGGGTTAGCGTGTCTGAGTGTCTGCGGCTGTTATTACTGTTGCTTCAAGTGAACGTAAGCCCAAGTGGTGCAGTGCTCGGACCGCGCAGCTGTACCACAGCCCTGAGTTTCCTCGTCTGCGTCACTGGGCAGCTTCGAGGGTTCGTCTTAAGGTTTGCACGAGCCAGTGGGCACGAAGGGACAAGTGAAGGGCCTCGAATGTCAGCGGAGGTGTTTGGGTACCACCGGGGAGTAAAAAGGGGGCCAAGGGGCATTGCTGTGCCTCCAGTAAGTCGGTGCTTCCTCGGTGTTGGCGGTCAGCGGCTGCTGAGGCCTGGGTGGGAGGCCTGCGCGAGACCGCTCTGGGCGCGGGGGCTGGAGAATGTTTCCTGCCCTCTTTGTTCTTCTGTGCACCTGGGTCTGGGCCTCTGGCCCACCCCATCCCCTCTGACTCCCGCCCAGCTCGTCCCGTCCCGAGTTGCCCTGCGCAGACCCGGATAGTGTGGTGGGACCCTTGCTGGGGGAACCCGTGGGCACTTCCAGCCCGAGCCCCCTGCCTGGATTCCCCTGCTGCAGAGCTTCCCAGGTTGCCTCCTCTTCCCCGTCCGCCTCAGCTCGGATCTCCCCTCCGCAGGGTCCTCTGCTTCCTTTTTCTTCAGAGCACTTAGCGCTGTGGAAATCTACGTGAACGGTGTGTACCCGGGCTTTGTCTGCTAGCTGGCTTTGTCTGTGGCCCTGTCTCTCCCCGGCCCCGGGCGTCTAGGGCCGGATCGTTCTGGCTTGTGGGGCAGCGCCTCTGGCCTCTACCCACCAGGTACCAGTAGCACCCCAAGCTGTGACAAGCAGAGTGTCTTCAGGCTTTGCCACGTGGCTGCGGTTAGAGGGCGGTCCTGGGAGGGCAGGGCCCTGTCCGCTCACTGCTGAAGGGGCGGGTGCTGTGAGCTGGGTGGGCTCGGGACCCTCCCCACGGGCTCTGCAGATGAGAAGGGCCCTGGAGGTGGGGGGGACGAGGGATGCCGAAGGCCTCTGAGACCAGGGCCTGGCCCAGGGGCCACTGTGCCGCTGGGGGGGCACAGGGCAGGGCTGCTGGGTTGAGCAGCCCCCCGCCCCGCCTGTCACTCCCCTGTGGGCTTGGTGCTAAGGGCACCGTGGCGGGTGCGGGCCCGGCCCGTGGAGGCTCCCGGGAAACGGAGCGCCCTCCCCTCTGCAGGACCCTGGGGAGAGGCCACTGCAGAGCTGGGGAGCCGGTGTGAAGGTGAGGGGGCGTCCCTGCTGTGCCTGCCTCTCCGTGTCCTCGCCCGGACACGCCCGCAGAGCGGTAACGGGGGGGTCATGATATCAGGGGGTGGGGGTGGGCCTTGGCTTGGCTTGGCGATAGACATTGACTGTGCAGGTGAATCTGCTGCCCCCCCGAAAGCCTTCCCTTCTCGGGGCCTCAGTTTGCCCACCTGAGCAGTGGGAGTGGGTTGGCCTAGTTGGTCTCTCTCTGTGGGACCCCCACAGGATAGAGGTGGCCAGCTGGGGGCAGGGCCAGGCGGGGGCGGGGGCGTCCTCGGACATCTGGCCTCCGACACCTCCGTGGTGGCACGCGCTGCCTTACCTGATGGGCACGGACCCGGGGGACCCAGGACATCTCCAGCAGGATTGGAAAGCACGAGAAGCACCCCAAATATCCAAAAGTAGGAGGCGGGAATAACAAAGTGGGAGCCGGAGTTGCTTTTGTCGGGGAGGCCGCGGATGAGACAGAACGTGGCGGGGTGTGCGGCTCCCGTGTGAGCGAGGCCCGGCGGGGTCCGTGGTGCGGGGTTGTCGGCCCTGCGCCCCACCCCCCCGGACGGAGCCTGAGAGCCGGGCACAGCCGGTTTGTTGGAATCTCCCCAGGCCCCACTCAGGGTCTGCTCCCCACCAGATGCTCACTGTGACCTCGCCTGGCGCCTCCTCTCTGACCCTCTTGGTGCAGCAGACCCGTGAAGACACTTCCGGGGCTGCTGAGGGTGTTGACAGAGTGGCCGTCTGGGCTGCAGGCCCGGTGTTAGCTTGGGTCCCACGCGTTTCCAGATGGCTCAGTCTAATCTTCCTCGCGCCAGGACCACTAAGGCAGGGCACTGGCCCGCACTGGATGCGCTGATACCCATGCGAGGTCAGTCCGTTGTCCCCACGTCACAGCTGAGGCCGTGATGACCAGAGAGGTGAAGTCGTTTGCCTGAGGGCACCCAGCTGGGAAGCGGCAGCCTTGCGGTTCGAGCCCGGGCTTCCTGGCTCGAGTCAGAGCTGCCTCTGAGATGTAACTACAGGGCCGTGGCTTGTGAGGAGCCGGCTGGACACGGGAGAGCCAGTTAACAAGGGCGCTTAGCTGCACGACCGGGAGGGCCTCTCTGAACAGGCAGGAGCTGAGGCTCACGCATCAGCTGGGACAGAGTTGCAGGGAAGGGCGTTCTAGGCAGAGGGAACAGACCCGGCAAAGGCCCTGAGCTGGGAACAACGGTGGCTCATTCAGGTCATGGCTGGAGTCCTCGTTGCCTCCTGTGGCTCCCCTGGAAGGCCGGAGCCGACGAGGACACAGACACCCGGTACTGTGCCCTCCTGCACCGGGAGCCCCGCAAGCCGAGGCTGGCGGGCTCGTCGTGCTTTGCCGGGGGCAGCCCACAAAGTCTGTTTGTCGTGGTGACAGTCGCCACAGTGGCCTGCACCTGGGCAGCCCCGGCCCGGCGCTGACGGCTCCGGTAGACGGTGGGAGGGGCCGGCAGCCTGTTTCTGGCCGCCCCGCAGACCCAGTTGTGTCACCCTAGACGTAGGCCTGGGGACCCTGACAGGCAGGGGGTCCTCGCCCTCTTCCCCTCCCCCCCCCCCCCCCCCACCGCTGCAGCCAAAGGCAGGGAGACTGAGGCTTGTCAGGGGGACGTTCCCAAAGCCCAGGGCGGGCCGTGGGTGTGCAGGCTGAGCCCAAGAAAGGTGGAAAGGGGGCTGAGAGCAGAGAAGGTGCAGGAGGGCCTGCGGCTGTGAGCCCCAGAGACCCCCACGTGTATTGTTACCTTTTAACTTAAAATGTTTTATTTTCTGGTTACAAAATAGCATCAAGTCAAGAATAAAAGCCACCCACATTTCTCATTACTGAGGACGGATTTTTTCACCTGTGCAGAGGCGCTGATGGTCACTGTGGTGTCCGCTTGGGGGCCGTTAGAGGGCCACCTGCTGTGTGCCAGACCCTCGGCCTTGCCTTTTAGGGCGGCAGGTGCACCTCCGAGCGGGTGAGAAGTAGAGGTGCGGGCAGGAGGGCGCTGTGCTGGGCTCCAGCCAGGCTGCAGAGCTGGGCTTCCTTTGGCCTGGCCTGTGGCCTCCACACGCCGTGGACCCCTGCGCCACCTTGGGGCCTGGTGGTGACTTAGTCTGATCCGGGGGCAGCACAGAAGTGGCCTCAGGAACTGAAGCCCCGGCTTTTCTGTTTTCCTCTTGGCGTGTGGAATGTGCTGGCTTCCCTTGGGGGGGGCGCGGCAGGCCTGTCCCCTCCTCCCTGCCGGAGGGGTGCTGTGAGCCGCTGGCCTGGCCTGTTGGGGTCTCCAGGTGTGACTCCTGGCCAGACCCTTGACTAACGTGCAGTGACTCCACCTCCGAGCCTCGGTTTCCCCCAGTAAAATGAGGCTAAGAGCTCCTCCTCCAGGGTTGTCGGGGCGTCTGGAGGAGATGGGAAGGGCCCGTGTGTGAGTGGCAGGTTGCCTCTCTCATGGGCGAAAGGACTTTGGAGGGAGACCCCCCACCCTGGCCTCTGACAACCAGCCACCTTGCCTCGTCTGTAAAACGGGATGAAATCTCTCCACACACGAGGGCATGACTGGGCAGCTGGCACAGTGCTGGGGGCAGGCGGTGGCGCCGGTCAGGTCCTGGACAGGCCCCTGGGGGTTCAGAGGTGGTGAAGTAGCTCGATGCAGGCTGAGCGCTGTTCTAAGTGCTTTATCTGATAACTCTACAGGGAGGTGCTGGTTTTTGTTTTTGTTTTTAAATTTGGTTGTGCTGGGTCTTAGTTGTGGCACGCAGGCTCCTTAGTTGCAGCAGCAGGCTGCTTAGTTGTGGCATGCGAACTCTTAGTTGTGGCATGAATGTGGGATCTTAGTTCCCTGACCAGGGATTGAACCCGGGCCCCCTGCATTGGGAGCGTGGAGTCTTAACCACTGTGCCAGCAGGGAATTCACAGGAGGTGCTGTTTTTGTCCTCATTGTATGGACGAGAACGCTGAGGCTCAGAGAGGTGTGGGCACTTGCCCAAGATCACCCAGCGTGTAAGGGGCAAAGGGGATTTGACCTTGTGGCAGAGAGAGCCTGTGCTTTCGGCGACAGGGTTGCACGAGAGCCGAGCCTGGTGTGCACTGAGCGGGGGCCCCGGCTCTGGGGCTGTGGACTGTGCCTTCGGAGCGCTGACTCGGCTGCAGGCCCAGGGCCGCCTGGGTCAGGGCCTTTGGCCAGGACTGAGACTCTCCTGCTGGCCGCCAGGGCACAGACGGATGCACCTCAAGCCTGGCATCTGGGGGCCTCTGGGGTGCTTCTATGGAGAGGCTGCAAGTGTCTGCCCACGTCACCCACCCTGGGGTAGGTGCTGGGACCCCACCCCCACCGGCCTTTTCCTGGTGGTTCACCCAGCCCTCAGGACGGCTGGGCCCGGGCCTCGTCTCCCCGGGGGCGCTGAGAACCCCTCCTATCGTGGACAGTGGTGCCGGGGCCCCCCCCGCTGCTGGGCCCGAGCGCACGGGCCTGTCTGGATTCACAGACGAGGCGCTGAGTCTGCACAGCAGGGTGTGCTGGAGGCTTGACCCGAACCCGGCTCGGAGGTGACTTCAGGAGGGTGTGCACAGGGTCTCCTGGTGCCCTGCGCACCCCTGCGGCACGAGGCACGGGGCCTTGGGCGGGAGGCGGGAGGACGTGCCCGCAGGAGAGGCACATGGGCACCGTTTCTGCTCTGGGTGGTTTCGGGACGTCCTGGTCGAGTCCCAGGTCCGCCCAGCGCTCTCGATGCCGATTCCTCTTTAGCACCGACCGTGTGCCGGGCACCGGGTCGCGCTCTTAGCTGGCCAGAGAGGCTTGGAGAGGAGACACTTCTTGTCAGTCCCTGGGGGTGAGGGGTGAGGGAGGCGTTGCCTCGGGACTCAGGCCCACCCAGCACCCTGTGGGGTGGGAGTGGGCTTCCTGGGGCTGCGTGGTGAGAATGTGCGCAGGCTCCGGCCTCCAGGGTGAGTGGGCCCAGCCAGAGCTGGCCCTGCCCGCGCCTCGGGTGGTCCTCCTCCCGTGGGACGTGGACCCCACCGGGCCCCTCTCACCTCCCACCCTGTTGGCTAGAGCTGGGGGTGGGGCTCCTCACAGATGGGGATACTGAGGCCCAGGGACACTGCAGTGTGCCCGGGGCAGTGGGCAGGGGTGAGATGAGGCCGTGGGTCCGTCCTCCAGGCCTGGGTCTGCCCTGCTTTGGCCCCTGCAGGCCTGCTGGGCTTACTTCCCGCTTCCCCAGGAAGGTGGGCCCCCAGGAACCTCCCCCGCTCCCAGCCTGGCGTGAGCCTGGGCGGGGAAGCCGACAGCATCAGGTGTAGCTGTGGGAACAGGCACCCCTGTCTCGCCGCCTGTCCGCGGGGAGGGCTGTGGGGAGGGCTGGGGAGCCGGCCCCGGGCACAGGCGGGCTTGGCGGCGGTGGGAGCCCAGCCGGTCCAGCGCCCTCACTCCACAGGGGACGTCCTGCCCTGCCCTGCACACCCCCGGCTGTGGAACCAGCAGACCTGGCTGCACATGTGGTCCTTTCCCGACTCACCTTCCTGCCCTTGGCCCTGCCCCCGTTTTCCAACCTGAGCCGGGGGCCGATGCCCTGGCAGGTGGTCCTTGTCCTCGTACTTTGTCCACCCGGGGCCCCTTCTGGGGAAGCTGAGGCTGAGAGAGGCGGGGTGCCTGCACACAGGGTCCCGGCCCATGGGCCTGGCTGTGGACATCCCTGGCCGGGTTGCATGTGATGCCTGCCGGCAGGGCCCCCAGCCTACGTCTGCGTTCCAGCATGACGGGTGGGGACGTCGAGGCTCAGAGGCGGGTGCCCCCCCCACCGAGGTTAGCACTGCATGGGGGTGGGGTGGGTAGAGGCCCTGCTACCTTCCCAGGCTGCGGGACAGAGCCCCACACGCTGCGCGGCTTCAACACCGGAACCTCCTGTCCCCCGTCTGGAGGCCGGAGCCCATCCAGGTGTTGCAGGGCTGGTCCTGCTGTGGCCACGATGGGAGGAGCCGCCCCGGCCTCGTCCCCGGGACTGCAGACGGCCGTCTTCCCTTGATGCGTGTCTGTCTCTGTGTCCAAATTTCCCCTTTTTTAAGGACACTTGTTGTGTTGGATTAGGGCCTCACCTTAATGACCTCATTTTAACCTGATCATCTCTGTAAATCTCCAAATAGGGTCATGCTCGGAGGTACCCGGGGTTAGGACTTCAGCTTTCAGGGGTTAGGACACAATGCAGGCCTTCAGGGAAACTTGGGACATAGGACTCTGCGTGGGTGGGAGCGCGGGGGCCTGATGGGGGCCGTGGGGGCCGGTCTGTGACGGTGCGTCCTCCTCGGAGGCGCCGACTTTTCTCAGGTGGCTGTGGGGCGACTGTTGCAGGAGGACCGGCGGGGCTCAGGCCCTCCAGCCCAGGCTGGGCACGTCCTCTGGGCTCCCGGAGGCCCCGGGGCCCCGTCACGGCGCCGACCACGCTGACCCTCGGCGTCTGTGTCTGTGCCGGGCCCCTGGGGGCCCTGCCTGTCCCGGGAGACGCTGACTGAGCAGTGGCTGAGCGGACGCTCCTTTCTCTCCCTCCCATTTAGGAAAGTCCAGGAGGAAGAAGGATTTACGAATCTCCTGCGTGTCCAAGCCGCCGGCGCCCAGCCCCACGTGAGTTGGCCTCGGGTTTCCCCCGGCGCCGCCCAGACGGCCTCCCGAAGGGGCCGCCGTTGAGAGCCAGGCCCCTGCCTGGGCAGCACCTCCTCTGGGCAGCTGCGGGGGCCACGGGCCTCGCATGTCCGCTCAGGGCCCTGCTCTCCCGTCGAGGACGGAAGGCGAGGCCCCGGCCGTGTCCGCGTGCTGTACCGCGTGCTGCCCCGCAGACGCTCGGTGGCTGGGGGGTGGGCGCTCCCGGGCAGGATGTGCGCCAGGCTGGGCTGCCCGCTCAGGAGGGCGTGCCCCCCGGGCTCACGGCCCCGCTCCTCCCTGCAGGCCCCCCCGGAACCTGGACTCCCGGGCCTTCATCACCATCGGGGACAGGGTAGGTGTCGTCGGGCCCTGGGAGGTGGCTGTGGGTGGTGGACGGAGCTGGGCTGGGGCGGAGCGCTGGCTCCCTGCTGCTGACCAGTGGCCCGTCTGGGGCAGAGGTGGTGGTTGCCTCCTGGGGCCCTGGTGAGCCGGAGCCGGCGTGGAGCTCCCCGGCCTCAGAGGAGTGGTGCTGAGCGCGCGGATCCCTGGCCCTGCCCTCAGGGCCAGTGCCCGGGGGCCTGCATTTCACTCGCGCTTCCTGATGGCTTGGGAAGCCCGGCTCGGGGCCCGTGTGTCGACCACAGGACACGCCGAGGGTGCCCTGTTCGTCCCCCTGTGCGCTCCCTTTTTTGGCTGCTCCCTGTGAGGCGAGGCCTTTCCGTTGTCCTCTCTGTGTCCCCGGTGCCTGAAACAGGGACTTGTGCGCAGTAGGTGCCGAGTGAGTGATTCAGTCTGGCCACCTGAGTGGGGCGGGGCGGGAGGGAAGGAGCATCTCTCAAGGGCCCCACGCCGCTGGGAGCACTTCCCAGACCGGCCTGCTGACACCTCGCAGCAGCCCTTGGAAGTAGGTGCTGTGCCTGCTCTATAGAAGGTGAGGGGAGGCTCAGAGAGGTTAAGTGAGTTGCCCCAGGGCACACAGCAGAAGTGGTTGGGGCAAGATTTGAGCACAGGTCTGACCGGCTGGCGGTCCTCTCTTCCTGCTGCCCCAGCGTCTCCACTGGCGCCTGACTTGGCCCCCGTGAACCCTCTCTCTTTTGTGTCCCCCGAGAACTTTGAGGTGGAGGCGGATGACCTGGTCACCATCTCGGAGCTGGGCCGAGGCGCCTACGGGGTAGTGGAGAAGGTGCGGCACGCCCAGAGTGGCACCATCATGGCCGTGAAGGTGAGCGGGGCCCCCAGCCCAGGGCTGTCGGGGCCGGGGGCGCCGAGGGCCGCGGCCCTGCCTCCCAGCCCCTGACCGCAGCCCTCGCCCCGCAGCGCATCCGGGCCACCGTGAACTCGCAGGAGCAGAAACGCCTGCTCATGGACTTGGACGTGAACATGCGCACGGTCGACTGCTTCTACACCGTCACCTTCTACGGGGCCCTCTTCAGAGAGGTGGGCCCTCGGGGGGCGGGCCCGGGGCTGGGGGCTCAGCCAGGCCCAGGCCGTGGCAGGGGAGACACTCCAGCCTCACCACAGGCCGGGTCAGAGCTGGCAGGGGCCCAGGGGCTTGGGGGCACCCCAGGGGGTGCTGCACCCGGCCTTCTCAGAAGGCTGTCTTGGGTAGGGGTGGGCGGTGGGGGCCTGGTGGAGGAAGGACCCGTCTGCCAGGTTCAGAGCTGGGACGAGCCATGGGGTGGTGGTGGCGGGGGCGGGTATGGGGCTGAGGCAGGAGGGGTCTCAGGGCTGGGGCATGGAGCTGAGCTGGCACAGGTGAGTCCCAGAAGCCCCCACTGGAGGGACTCAGTCACTTCTCTCTGGAACCTGCCGTGGAATTAGGGGTCAGATAGGGGAGAGCAGAGGTGACAGCGGGGGGAGGCTGCCGTGTGGGCCCAGCAGAGTGGGCACGCCTCGGGGGAAGGGGGAGGAGCTGGGAGGTCGGGGCATCCGCAAAGGCTGAGGGGTGGACGTGTGTCGGGGGCGCCGGCCGGCTCCGGGGAGGTGGGCACGGGGGGACGCCGGGCCGGGCAGTCCTGGGCGGGCATGGCTGAGTTCCGGATGCCCACGTGCAGGGAGACGTGTGGATCTGCATGGAGCTCATGGACACATCCCTGGACAAGTTCTACCGGAAGGTGCTGGACAAGGACATGACGATCCCGGAGGACATTCTTGGGGAAATCGCTGTATCTGTAAGTGGCTCAGGCCCTGCTGGGGTGGGGGTCCCGATGGTGTTGTCTTGGGCAGAGTCGGGCTCCCAGTGTGGCCCCCAGCTGCGGCCCTGAACCTGGGCGGCTGCCCCTCGGAGCCCAGCTGCCGCCACCCTGGACCAGAGCCTCCCTGCTGAGGAGACCGGGGCTCCTGGAGCCGCGCAACTTCCGCAGAGCCAGGCTCTCTGGGCCTTTCTGTGCAGCTCCTGAGCTTCTAGGCCGCGAAAGAGGACTTAGTGTTTACAGCTCCCTCATGCCGAGGTCGCTCTGGGGCAGCTCACGGAGGCACAGTGTCGGGGGAGGGGTTCGCATCCGTGCTCGCCTCCTGAGCTTGCAAGTGTCTAGGGCAGGGCGGTAGCCCTGGGCTTGAGCACCCCAGCAGACAAAGCAGAAAGGGAAATGGAGTCAGCGAACCAGCGGTCCTGCCTCCTGACTGCACCTGCGAACGTGTGAACATCCCCCCTGGCGTTGAATCAGGATCTTTGGGGTCATTCCTGTGGGGAATGGCTCCGAGCATGTAGCCCACTGACTGCTGAGGGAGGGAGAGGAAGCAGGGAGGCTGCAGAGGGCTGGGTTCTACCAGGAGCCTGGCAGGGGGAAGGGACAGCACCCTGGGGGCTCATAAGTCTGGGACTCTGCAGGGTCCTGGGCATATCACCTGAGACCCTTGCCCACTCAGAGCAATGCAGGAACCGAGTGCGTCTGCACCAAGGTTGCTGGGACCCCACAGCAAAGGCTGGGATGTGGGCGGGAGCCTAGGGTAGTGAAGGGTTGGGTGTGTACCTGGGAGAGGGCGACGGATGGCCCTGGGTGGGGTGTCTTGCAGCTCTGTCATTGTTGATGCAACCGGGAATCACAGCCATCCGGTCTCTTCCCCCCTCTTCCTGTTCCAAATGCCAGATTGTGAGGGCCCTGGAGCACCTGCACAGCAAGCTGTCCGTGATCCACAGAGGTCAGTGCCCAGGCCGGCCGGCGGGGAGGGGCCTGGGTGCCCGCACATGCGCTCTTGCCCAGGCCTGCTGGGCCCGCACCACCGGGGCTCAGAGGCAGCCGGCTCTGACGTGCCTGTTGGGTCAGGAGCTGAGCCTGTTGGCCGGTCCGGCCCACTGTGCACTCCTCCCAACCATGCTCCTCAGCCCCCAGACCCAGTCCCAGTTCCCTTCGCTGGTGCTGAGAGCACGGATGGGGTGGACCGTTGTCCTGGGGGGGCTGAGCCATCTTGTTCTGATGTGTTGTTTATGTGTTGCAAGACACGCAGGGGGTGTGTGTGGATGTGATCGTTGTTTACGCTGTGTGAGCCCCGCCCATCGAGGTGAAGGTGTTTCCAGCCTCCCGCTCCCTCCCAGCACGGTCTCAGCCCGTCCTGCTCAGTCCCGCCCCCGCCCCCCGCCCCCCACGCCCTGGAGCCACACTCCTCTGATTTTCCCGCAGTGGGTTGGTTTTGCTTGGTCTCAGCCTCCCGCTTGGCCCGATGATTCTGAGACTCACCCAGGCAGTGTACGTCCTGCCTCTTCGTCTGTGTTCTGGGTGCTCTGCTTTTCCAGACCAAGTTCATTAGGCCAATCCCCCTTGACCACTCAGGGGCAGGTTGTCACGGAACCTTCGGTCCTTTTTCTGTGCATCTGTATCCACACAGAAGTCCCCATAGAAGGCGGGAGAGATGCGTGTGTGTCCTGTGTGTGTGCTCGCTGGACGGTCCCTGCTGTGCCCTCCAGCCCATTCCACATCCACCTCGAGTCCTGGGGCTCTGGGTTCTCCCGCAGACCCATCTCCTGTGTTTTAGCTGCTGCCCTGCGCTTCCTGGGCAAATCTGCCGACCCCTCTGGGTGGACACGGGGTGGTTTCCAGTGCCCACACTGTCAATGATGTGTCCCCCTGGAGCCTGGGTGGGCCGCAGAGCTAGAGGCTGTGCTGGGAAGTGGCGGCCCAGTCCCGGCTGGTTGGCTGCAAAGACGTGGTCCCGGGCGAAGCCCCAGAGCCCTAACTTCCTCCCCTACCTGTGGCTGGAGCCCGGGGCTCCTGGCTGTGTGGCCACCAGCTCTGACCTGGGCAGTGGGGGCCCCACAACCAGGAGCTAAAAGGCATGTCCTGCCCCTGGCAGACGTGAAGCCGTCCAACGTCCTCATCAACAAGGAGGGCCACGTGAAGATGTGCGACTTTGGGATCAGTGGCTACCTGGTGGATTCCGTGGCCAAGACGATGGATGCCGGCTGCAAGCCCTACATGGCCGTGAGTGGCTCCTGGGCCACCCCAGGAGAAAACAGCCGGGCTTGGCCACCCCGGCCGTGTCCTGTGTCCATCAGGGATGAGGCCTCCCCAGACCCCGAATTTCCTGCCGTTGCGGGCAGAGGGCTCTGCTGCCCGGCCCTCTCCACCCCTTTCTGACTGGCCCCGTGGTGCCCATTTGGGTAATAAGTCTCACCTCAGGGAGGTGGCTGGTGGGGCCTGCGGGGTCCCACCCCTCCCCCAGTGTCCCGAAGGTGGGACCCCCAGGCAGGGCAGCTGCGTGGCAAGACTCGGGCCTCCACCTTGAGACCCTGGCCCTCGCTGGCCTCAGCTTCCTCATTTGCCCCGGGGGAGGTAGGGTGGGTGAGCCCTGGCCCCTCGGTTTGGGGTTGGGGAGGCCAGACCCAGCTGAGGATGCCTGGGCGACCCTGCTCTGGTCCCTCTTACAGCCTGAGAGGATCAACCCGGAGCTGAACCAGAAAGGCTACAATGTCAAGTCCGACGTCTGGAGCCTCGGCATCACCATGGTACTGCCTGGGGCTCCCTTGCTATTTGGGAGGGGCTGTACCAGGTCCTCGAGCTTCCGGGGCCTGTGAAATAGTTTAGCCTGGGACAGAAATGTTGGTTGGCTTCACAAACTGAGGAGAGACTGTATCATCAAAAATTACGGTGTCTTACGGGGAGCATCTGCAGGTGCGTTATGCCCGCCGTGGGGTGAGGGGCAGCTTTACATAGTTCTCGACGTCTCTGATGACTCGTCCATTGGACTTTACCCAGCGCTCACGGTGCTTGTCGAGAAATCACAGTCAACCCCAAATTAGGTGAGTTCCTTGTACACGTGGCCCTCACGATCGCAGTGAGACTCAGCCCTGGCGGTGGACGGTCGACGTTTACTATCACAGATGACATCGTACTGTGCATCTCTGTGCCCAGAGGCTGTTTGTATTTTTCTTTTTTTGAGCTCTTTAGAAAAAATTACCAGGAAAGGAATTGCGAGGTCCAGGGTTTGGACACTTCTCTGTTTTCCTACTTGTAAACTCTGGTGGTCCTTTGCTGCAGCCCAGGCAGGGTCCTCACTTCTGTGTGTCGGAGTCATTGGACACTCTAGGAAAAAAAGCAGGCTGACTTTGTCCTGTGAGAATCCAGGGTCACACCCACACCCACCGCACTGTGCCACCTCCATCTGTGGCCTGGAGTCTTGCATTTGTGTCTTGTGATGCATTTGTGTCTTGGCTGGAAAGGGGCCTTTAGCCTAACGGGAAGGTGCTTTCTTAGCACAATGACTAGCGATCTGTTTGGGTGCCAGTCACCACCAACAAGAAGCGTTTGCTTGAGCTGAGGTCTCTTCTATTCATTATGGTGATCACTTATCAGGGAAAGGGGCCTGGGTGGACCTGATTTGTGTTTTCATCTCAGCAGTCAAAATCGGAACCCAGAGTTTGCTGTGAGCTGCCAGTCTTTTTTTTTAAATTAATTAATTAATTAATTAATTAATTAACGGCTGCATTGGGTCTTCGTTGCTCTGTGTGGGCTTTCTCTAGTTGCGGCGAGCGGGGGCTGTTTTCGTTTTGGTGTGCGGGCTTCTCATTGTGGTGGCTTCTCTTGTTGTAGAGCATGGGCTCTAGGTGCGAGGGCTTCAGTAGTTGTGGCTTACAGGCTCAGTAGTTGTGGCTCGCGGGCTCTACTTTTCGTTTCAGTGTGCGGGCTTCTCATTGTGGCGGCTTCTCTCGTTGCAGAGCACGGGCTCTAGGTGCGCGGGTTTCAGTAGTTGTGGCGCATGGGCTCAGTAGTTGTGGCTCGCGGGCTCTAGAGCGCCGGCTCAGTAGTTGTGGCACACGGGCTTAGTTGCTCTGCGGCATGTGGGATCTTCCTGGACCAGGGCTCGAATTCGTGTCCCCTGCATTGGCAGGCGGATTCCTAACCACTGCACCACCAGGGAAGTCCCGAGCTGTCAGTCTTTCCCACAGATGACTCCTGCCAACTGCAAGTGAGGCACCCAGGGCACAGGGAGGTCCGGGTCTAGTAGGAGAGATGAGGCCATGGTAGCCTTGTGCCCAGGGAGTCAGGGAGACACAGTGATGAGGTCAGAGCCGGAAGGCTTCCTGGAGGGGGAGGCTTTGGAGATGGGCCTTACAGATATTGATGGCTGGGCAGTGGGGGCTCTGTGGAGGAGGAGGGGCCTGTAAACTTCATTTCCTAATGGAGTCTGGTGGATTGTTGCACAGTCCAGGAGATGAAACTCACGGTCAAAGGCGGACCTCACAGTCTAACATTCCTTCTGCAAACACATGAGAGTCATTTCATTTCCTGTTTGCCCTTTCAGTAATAACAACAGCCCAAATAAATGGCAGCAGACGCTTAAGTCATTGTTGAGACATTAGGGAGTGGGGAGTGGCCTGTGGCAAAGGAAAGGGAAACTGGTTGCCTATCCGAGTTCCTTTGCTGGCAGCGGCCTGTGGGAAAGCATCCCCAGGTTGCCAGCTCCTCTGATTTTTCCAGATTAGCTGAAACCTGGGTTTTCATGTACAATCTTCTGAATTCAGATTGTTTGAAAACCTGATGATAGCTAAGCCAGTCAAAACTCAGGGTTGGATTTGCTCCATGAGCCATAGCTGCTGGTTGGGTCAGAAGAACTAACTACTGGTGTCCCCTTGGCTTTCATCTTTGGTATGATGTCACCTATCAGCCCCTTGACCTGCCTCACAATCCAGCTCTGGGTGCTGGACCAGGACAGGCAGGATCTGTGAAGGCCCTGCTTCCATGTGCAGAGTGTGGGTGCATCTGACCCAGTGCCGCTGTTTCCACTGCAGATCGAGATGGCCATCCTGCGGTTTCCTTATGAGTCCTGGGGGACCCCGTTCCAGCAGCTGAAGCAGGTGGTGGAGGAGCCGTCCCCGCAGCTCCCAGCCGACCGCTTCTCCCCCGAGTTTGTGGACTTCACTGCACAGTGGTGAGTCTCAGCCCTGCCCGGACCTCTGGGCCTCCCCAAGCCCAGTCAGTACCCCTCCCTGTCCTGGCCAGATCCCAGCTCCTCCCTGGGCCTGGTCTCCTCCTCCTTTAGCAAATAACCCCCAAACAACATAGCATCAAAATAAGTAAGGCAGAAATAGTTTGAGTACAAGGAAAATTTGACAAACTATGGTCCTAGTGGGGAGATTTTAATATAGTCCCTCTAGAAATGGACAGATCCTGAAGATGGAAAAAGAAAACAAAAAGCATATGGAGGATTTTAATGCATAACAAATTTGCTTTCATTGATGTTTAGAACTTCGTATCAAATTAAAGAATGCCCACAGGATCCTTATAAAAATTAATTATGTTTGAGATTACAAAGGAAATAGGGGAAGAGGCAGAAGGCAAAGCCATATAGGCCATGTTCTCTGACTGTAATTACCTGGAACAGGAAATCCATAACTGAAGAGAAAAAAGCTACATGCAAATTAAAAGTAAATTCTTCTAATGCACTCTTGGGTTATGAGAGAGATTTAAACAATAAAATTATGAACTAGTCAGAAGTGAAGACAATGAGAATATAACATGTCAACATCTATGTGTTGTGGCCAAAGAGATATGCAGAGGAAAATTCATAGCCTTTATTTCTTTTATTGGAAAATAAGAAAGACTGGAGACAAGTGAGCCTGGCAGACAGAGTCATTTTCTCCCAACACCCGTGGTAGGGGTATCCCGATTAAGGATACCAAGTATGTGATTGTTAATGGTAGCATTTTGGTATTGGGATCATTGCAAATTCCCTAGATCACTATAGAGACAAGAAAGCTGACACCCCAAGAGGCAAAGAAACTTGGTCCAAATCTCTGTAGTTTGCACCATGGATCCCACTCCGCCCTTGGAAGCCCCCCAGAACAGTCCAGCCCCTTCTTCCCTGAGCCCGAGGAGCATGTGTGTCCCCTTGCTTCCCGGGCAGGGCTGAACCCAGACTGGCTTGGCTGGCCTGGATGGGCTGGACTCACTTCTTCCCTGCCAGTCTGGCCCCAGCCTGCCCTCAGCCTGCCCTGTTCTGTCCTAGCCTGAGAAAGAACCCTGCGGAACGCATGAGCTACCTGGAGCTGATGGTGAGTGTGGGCGGGACTCTCTGGGAGAGGGCTGCACCTGTGCACAGCGGTGGGCAGCTCCTCTGGCTTGCCTGTGCATTCACTCCTAGGAACTCCGTCACTCATTCACTCACATGTACCCTGGCTCCCTCCTCCCCGCTCCATGCCAGGCCCTGGGGAGGGAGGCAAAGGGCAATGGGGGGCAGGTGGACCATTTTCTTTGGAGGCATCAGGGAAGGCTTTGCAGGGGAACTGGGCCTAGAAGGGTGAATAAGGATTTACCCGCTGAGGGACAGAGGCCTAGCGTGCACGGGGAAGAGTGAGTTGAGGGCGGCTGCGGGAGGGCTGAGGAGGAGGCCACGAACGCTGCCTCTAACAGGAGGGCTTCTGCGGGGCAGAGGTCCTGGAAGGATGACTAGGAGTTTGCTGGGCAGGAGGAGCATGTGGGGGCACCTCCACCTCGCCCCCTCCAAGGTGACTGCCTTCTGTCCCCATCAGGAACACCCTTTCTTCACCTCGCACAAAACCAAGAAGACCGACATCGCTGCCTTTGTGAAGGAGATCCTGGGAGAGGACTCGTAGGCGGCGGGGCCTTGGACCCACTCTGGCCCCGCGGCGCCCCGCAGCCCTCTGCTGCGGCAGTGCTTGCCCACACCCATAAGCTACTGCCAACCTGGCCTTGGGCACCCGGGAGAAGTCCGGGGGGCTGCTCCTGCCTGACAGGCTGTTGGTCCCAAGTGCCAAAGAACCAGACCATCGGGGCCCTGCAGTGCCTCTGCCCCTGCTGCTCCAAGGACTCTGAGACTCTGGACTTGGGGGGGCCAGACGCCCCTCACAGAGAAGGCAGTGGTGCCTTGTACAGGCCGCTGCCTTGGCCCGGCCCTGGATGCCACCCAAGTTGTATATTTTTTTATCTCTCGACTGAATGGACTTTGCACACTTGGCCCAGGCTGGCCACACCTCTGTCCCGGCATCGGTAGGGGGACCCAGTAGGGGGATGAGCCATGTGAATCCCCTGGAGCCCCCATGAGGCAGATGCCAGAGCCACCGAGGCCTTCACCCCAGCACTGGCAGACAGGGCTCTAAGGGCACCGGGGCCACCTCGCCCCTGCCTGCCGCCTCTAGGGGTGTTGTTTCACTTTTATTTTTTTAATTTATCCTCTTGATTTTTTTCTTTCGCTTTGTGGGTTTGGCTGGTTTTTCTTGCATGGTTTGGAGCCGATCACTTTTCTGTCACCTGCTAGGGGACCAGCAGGCTAAGACCTGCCCTCTCTGCTCAGGCTGGGGTCTAGGGGGATGGGCCCAAGGTCTCTGCTCAGAGAGGTGCTAGGGGAGCCATCCAGCTCACTCTCCTTGGGGACCGGCTCGACGGGCTGTGGATTTGCTTTTGGTATTGTTTTAAAAAAAAAAAAAGAAAATATATTTTTTTGAAGAAAGGACTGCCCGTCCAGGGTCCTGTCCCTGATTGGTTGGGGCAGTTGCCTGATTGCTGTTTTAATTTAAAAAAAAAAAAAGTGGGACAAAAGGTCGTGTGAGACTGTGTGTCATAGCGGCGAGCCCTCCTCCTGCTCAGTGACGGCTGGTGGCCCTGGAGGGGGGACCCCTTGCCCCCGGGACAGGGACACGGCAGCGTGATCAGGGGAGTGGGGGCCTCTCACCTGCCGGGACCCTGCACTTCCACATGTGAGGACACGAGGCTGCCCCCAAGGGCCGTGACGAGCTGCCAGGCCCTTGCTGAACACTGGACAGAGCGGCAACACAAGCCCAGTCCCCTGAGGGGCCACCTGTCCCCCGGGCACTGACGAGTTCATTGCCAGGTGCAGCACCTGGGCCTGGGCCGTCACCTCACTGAGGGGTAATGTCATTATTCCCAGCTCACAGGTGAGAAAACAGGCCCAGAGAGCCGAAGTCACTTGCCCGAAGCCACATGGCTTGTGAGATGGAGAAACAGGCTTGGAGACAGGTAGTAGCCCCTACGGAGGGAGTGGGGCAGCTGGAGGAAGGCATCCGTGGCAGGATCCGGTCTTGCTCTGTCATCCTTGGGGCCTGGGCTGGGGCAGAATCGGGTAGAAGCCCTCTTCCATCAGACTGAAGCAGAAGGGGATTTAATTGCTCATGTAAGCAGAACTGTGTCTGGCTTCAGGCATAGTGGGATCCAGGAGCCAGGTTAATATCCTGTGGAACTTAAGTCTGCCTTAGCTGTTTTCTCTGTCTCAGTTACACACTCCCCACATGGGGCCATGTCAGGACTCAGTGGCTCCCACCAGCTTAGCAGAGGGGCCCAGAGCTCCCACTGAAGTCCCAGGGCTGGCTCTTCTCAGCTAGGAAGCATCATATGCTCATCCCCAAGCCCATCTCAGGCTAAAAGGACCCAACACAGGAAGAGTCAGCCTCCCTACATCCCAAGGTCTGAGGACTAGCCTTGCTAGTCCTCCAAGGGAAATGGGTGTGTTCCCACAAGGAGACACGGATCCCTCTGGGGTCCATCTCCCCTCTGCCTCGTCCACGAGTCCTCCCAGCCTCAGTTCAGCCAGAGGCAGAGTCCGATTCTCGTCCCCAGGTAGCCTCAGTCTGGGACAGCCTCTGCCTAGAACCCTCCCTGGCACAGCATTTAACAGCCCCAACCTCCTTCCCACGTGAAGGCTGTTCTCACCTCGGGGCCTTTGCACTGATTGTGGCCTCTGCGTGGAACGCTCCTCCCCATCTCCTTGTGGCCCCCTGCTCACCGGTTCCTGTCTCCCCTGTCACTTCCCCAGGGAGGCCCGGCACCTGGTCCCATCGGTGTACTAACCTCTCTCTGATTTATCTGGGCCGATCGGACCCGCCACCATCGTGTGCTCAGTGCCCGCATCCGGGGAGCGCTCAACCTGTGTTCAATGAAAACACTAGTGAATGAACACACGAAAGGATGAGGGCGTGAGTCCTGAAGGTGCGCGCGTGGATGTGTGCGTGGGCGGATCGCCCTGCGTGCGAATGTGGCTCCGTGTGCACACACGGCCTCACACACACACGCCCACGAACGCACGCACGCACGCACCCGTGTCCTCCGCGCGCGCGCGCAGGACCAGCCGACCCAAGTCCCGGCCGCGGCCCCGGTCCTTCCTCCCTCCGCGGCCACCAGGAGGCGGCAGAGCCCGGGCTTCGACCCCGCGGCCCCGGAGCGCCCGCCCCCAGCCCCACCCGCGCTTGGGCTTGGAGAGGGCGGTGTCTGGGTTGCGGGGAAGGGGTCGGGGGGACCCTCGCCGCCCAGCTCTGCGCCCCGGACCGGAGCCCAGGCGGCGGCCCGCGCGCGTCCGTCCTCAGCGTGGAGGCCCGGAGGGGAGCCCGGGGCCGAGGGAAGGCGACTCCTGACTCACGTTCTCCTGGGCGCACAGCGCTCTACAGCTGGCAAGTCATCTGCAGTGTCCAAAGGACTTTGCGGTTTACAAAGCCCAGAGCTGTTTACAAAACACAGCTTACAAAGTAATTTATCGTGCACAGGGCCTCCGCAGGATTATGAGGCGCTTTATAGCTCAGCAAGTGGTTCCCAGTTTGCCAAGCCCTGGCCATATTAGAACGTTAGCGTTTGTAGATTTCCTCTTGGCATTAGTGCAAACACGGTTGTTTACAGGTTCAGGTACTATTTAGGGGACGCTTCAGCTTTTACACAGGGTGTCCAGGCATCCGAGTGGGAGAAGCCAGTGTGCAGGTCACTGACATTTACAAAGCACATGCTGGTGCCCAGGCCCTTGACAGTTTATTCAGCCCGTGATTGCCCCAAGTGGCAGGGCCCCCTTCCCTGTCCCTAGGCTGTGGGGTGGCGGTCATGGGCACAGGGACCAGATGGGCAGGCAGGGGCCTATCCCAGACCTGGGGTGAATGAGTCTCTCTGGACTGACAGACAGATGGTGGAGGTTCCTGGACTTTCTGTTTCAGTTACAGCCACGAGAGCCTCCTCAATCGCCAGCTTTAAAAATACAGCATCTGGGCCTGGTTGGGAGCAGGAGGTGGCCTCTGAGGGAGAATTTGGCGAACTCCCTTCTGGAGGCCAGGAAAGGCAGCTTTGCTTGTTAGACACCAGCTCGGCCTCCCCTCTCCTCAGAGCCCTGCTGTGGCTCCCGCCTCCCTGTGTCCAAGCCTCCCCATGGCCCCCACCAGCCAGCCCTCCCACCCCACCCCCCTCCCCTGCCCACACTCTCCCTTGCTCCCTGTGCTGCAGCCGTGCCGTGCTCACCTGCCTCAGGTCCTTTGCACTAGCTGTCCTCTACTGCCCAGAACGCTCTCCCCCAAGACATCCTCCTGGCTGGCTCGGGACACCTCTGCTCACCCCCTCAGAGATGCCATCTCCTCAGTGAGGCCTCCCTGACCACCCTGTCTCTCTCTGTCCCTTTGCCCTGCTGTATTTTCCTCAACCTATTTATTCACACTCCTGTCTGCTGGGCAGCTCCCTCACTAGACTGGGAGCTCTTCTAGGGCTGAGATGGTCTGTCTTGCTCAGAGCCTGGCATGGACGAGGGTCAGGCAATGACAGAGGAAACAGGGCAAGTGCAGGGCAGGTGCCCTCCGGCCCCAAGAACGATCCCAGAACCAATGCAATGGGGCCCAGGGAGCAGGGCCCTGCCAGATCTGTGCGAAGGCTTGGGCTGGGGGTGGGGGTGGGCACTGCAGTTCTATTTATTTGGGGCTGTGGGTCCCAGGAGGGCTCTCTAGGACCCAGGCAACCCCCTGGTTGTACTGAACGGGGACGCTGTGCGTCAGAGAAGGGAAGCGATGAGCTCAAGACCACACGGCGAGCAGCACCAAAGCTGGGACCACGTCGGGGTCTGAGGCAGGGCTGCCTGCGTCACTGCGGATGTCAGCACAGCAGTCCTGGGAGCGGTAAGGCTTACCCACCCATCCCCCCACCCTTGCTCCAGTTTTCAAGTCCGTAGGGATAACTCTGGCTCAGGAAAAGGGGAAGGGGCCAGCACCTGGCTCCTACCACCAGCCCTACCTCCGGCTGCATCCCTGACTGCTTTGTGGGCAGGGGCAGTGGCTGAGAAAGCGGGGCTGGTGCCCTCTTCTCTCCCAGCAGGGACTTAGCATCTGGCCAAGCCTCTATCCGTTGCAGGGATCCCTCCCCACTCACACCCCCGCCAGGGGCTGAGGCCTCTGCTTGCACACCTCCTCTGATGGGGAGCTCATTCTCATTCAGACGTGCTTCTTGGAGGGATCTGAGATTCTTCTTGTCCTGGTTCTACTCCCCGAGGCTTGTGACGTGGGAGCCTCATGTGTAAACTCTGGCACGCTCTAAATGTTCATTTCTTTGCCTCTTGTGAAAGCCGTTTTGGATCCTTTTGGAAACCAAGTGGGAGGGTCTATATATACATCAGCTGTGCTATTTTTAGTGTAGCTCGTTCATCCTCAGGCCCAGGGCGGTCAGGCTCTCCTGGAGGCCACAAAGCCTCTGTGAGGGTCCAGGCTTGCCTGAGCCCCACCAGAGAGTGCGCCAGTAACCCAGGAGTCCTGCCCTACCCCCAACTCCCACCCTGAGTGAGCCACCTGCCGAGCTGCGTTTAGCTGCATCCACCCGCTCCAGCCTTGCAGAAGACGTGGGCTGCTCTATTTCTGTCCTGGGCTGGCCTGGTGGCGGGACTTGGGTGGCGAGAGGCTTGGGAGGCAGCAGCAGCTGCCAGCTCTGGTTGGGGATGCACCAGCCCAAGAAGTTCTCCTTTCCTGGCTCCCGAACCCTCCATGGCTCCCTGTTGCCCACGGAATCCAGGGAGGGGAGGCCCAGCACCACCTTTCTACGGCAGAGCCTTGTCTGGATTATTCTCTGCAGGGCTTGGCACATGGAAGGTGTTACCTGAGCACCTACTGTGTGCCAGCAGCGTTCTCAAACTGGAGCTATAGCAGGACCTAGGCAGACCTGGCCTACCCTCCTTGAGCTCAGAGGGCATCAGACAGAGCATAAGCAAACTCATAAATGCTTACAGCAACGTTTCCCACTTTTTTTTCCCATTATCATTCCCTAAGGAGAAACATTGACTTATTAAATTAAATCATTTAATTAAACTTGATTACAATTGAGTAACTCAATTTAATTAAGTAAATTATTTAATTTCTCCCTAATGAGAGATACAATACTAATGAATGAGATTTTGTCATGTGGGGCCACAAATAATTGTAACATCTATTTTTTCAGTCCCCCAAGAACCAAATTTTGCCTCCCTTGAAAATGCACGGCTCAGAGGATTATAATCTGTGCTCAGTGGGGTGAAAAGGAGACACACGAGGTGGGGGGAGCCCTTACTGGGTGCTTGTCTTGGGGGGCGGCCCACAGCCTCACAAGACTCCCAGTGAGCGGGTAGGGCAGCGGCAGGAGGACTGGGAATCATGTAGGTGAGGGGTGGAGAGAGCAGATCAGGAACAGCCTGTGTAAAGGCCCTGGGGTGGGAGGGGACGTGGTGCCACCGAAGAGAATCGGGTGGGGGGCAGATCACGCAGAGCCATGGCAAAGACTCTGGACTTTATTTTCAGGGGGTAAGGGAAGTCGTGGTAGGGTTTTAGGCAGGGGAGAGATGCAACTGGATTTACGTGAAGAACAACAATAACGAGAGGATCACCTTTCTGAAATGTCCTCATGTCTTTTTGCCTTCCAAGCCCTGTTCCATGCCTCCCACCCCCAGCTCTTGGGTCAGACAGCCCTGAGCCTGGCTCTGTCACCCCAGGCAGTGTGACCTTGAAGACATCATAGCGTCTCTCAGACTCAGTGTCCTCTTCTGCACATTGAGGGTACTAATGCTGACCTTACAGGATAGCAGGTGGCTTCCACGAAATGCTGGAGTGCGCAAGGCCCATCACGATCCTGGCACACGGTAGGTGCCCAGTTCATGAACCTGTCCCTCCAGTTCCTGGGCCACCCCTTGGGCCAGGCCCAGAGTGTGAATCATGAGCTTCAGTCACTGTATTCCACGGCTCCAAATTCATTCTCCGCCTCACAGTTGCCTTTAAAACAAAGCTTCCTTCCTCCTTGTGCCCCTAGGATGTACGGCTGTGGCCGAGATGGGCTTGCCTTTTAAACCTTGGTCTCAAGGTCTTTCCTTGGGACTGTAGGATTTCAGCCTGCTGTGGCAGGTGGGGACGGACCTGCCCATCTCGGGGTGCTGGAGCCCCTGACTGGAACAAGGGCAGAGCCTGGCCAGCATCTAACCCTCTGTGGGCGACCTTCAGCAAGTCACCACTTTTCTCAGGGTTCAGCGTTGTTGGTTGTGAAATGGATCGGAGAGGCCGACCCCCATCCAGCCTGCCCCCGTGTGATCGCGATGGTCTCAATAAGGGAAGCTTGGGGGAGGAGGGCAGGGCTCGGGAGCAGGGCCTGGGGGCCAGGATCACTCATGCAATCGCTCCCTTCCATTTCTTGCTTATCTGGTCTTTCTGCCAGGATTTCCCTACAGAGTTCTTGGCTGCGAGCAACACAAAGCAACTCTGTCCGCCATAAGTAAAGGGGGGCATTTCTTGGCTCAGTCTCAGGGCTTACAGAGCGGACAAGAGAACTTTCAGGGGCTAAGGGGGCTACAGGGGCCTGGGCATCAAGGCCAATATGGTCAGGACTCCCGTGTCACCATTGCCCCAGATATTAAGCTTCAAAGTCCCAGGCAGGAGTGGCCTCCTGACCAGACCAAAGTCTGGCCCTTTCAGCTTCTGCAATGGGAAATAGGACCCTGCCCACTGGGGGCTGTACACAGAAGGATCCCTCCCAGCTAAGAAGGGGTTTGGGTGCTGGAGAGCCACCCCATCCCAACACACATATCCCCTACACCCCCCTTTTTTGCTGGTGAACTCCTACTCATCCCTCAAAACTCACTTCTACAGGTACTGGTCACCTCCTTTGCAGGGTTCCCCCCAGCCCCCTGCTTGCCTCCATCCAGCCCCAGTCACACAGGTGGCCATGTCCATGTCCGAGTCTGCTTCCCACACCGGATCTGCTGCCTTGAACCAGAGGTTGGTCAGCATGTTTCCAGCACTCGTTCTGTGCCAGGCTCATCCCCAACCCATGCTCTTTGCAGGAGTTATGCATTGAACCCCTAGGAGGTGGCTTCTGTTACCTTTCCCATTTTACAGATGGAGAAACCAAAGCACAGAGAAGCTAGGCAACTGTCCAAGATCACACAGCTGGTAGGGGGAAGACCTGGGATCCAAATCCAGCAAGCCTGGCCCGAAGGGCAGGGGAGTGAGTGGCTGTCCAGTCCCCCAGGGCTGACTCCATCCGGGTGGGATCTGGCACTTTGCTGCTCCTCCCCTCTCAGGTGTTTGAAGACAGTGACCTTCCTCCCCCAGAGTGGGTTAATCAAGTGAGTAGATAAAATGCCAATGTTCAAATGAAAAGCTCTACGTCACTCAATTCTTGAAGTTGTTCAGATAAAGAAGGCACACAGGTCTCAAACATTGGCATGCTTTATTTATTCATTTATTGGCTGCTGGGCTTGTGGCATCTTAGTTCCCAGGCGAGGGATGGAACCAGGGCCCTTGGCAGTAAAAGCGCGGAGTCCTAACCACTGGACCGCCAGGGAATTCCTGCTATTTCTAGAACTTAGAGGGAGAAAGTGCTGGAAGGAGTGGAAGGATTTTTGTGCCCAGGGCCAGAGGGGCCACAGGAAGCCCCTCGCCTCTGTGAAGAAGAAAGTACGAGTCTCAGCTGGTGCAGGAGTGTCGGCCCCGCCCCGGCCCCAGGCTCCGCCCCTGCTACCCGGCCGCGCCCCGGCCCGCCCCGGTGCCAGGCCCCGCCCACGCCCGGCCCCGCCCACAGGTCCCGGCCCCGCCTCGCAGACCCCGCCTTGGTGCCGGTGCCGGCGCGGCCGCCGCCGCAGCGCCTGCCCCCGAGCTTTCTAGGGCCCGCACGGCCCCCAGCTGCCCCAGCTGGATGCAGCTCCAGGCGCTCAGGGGAACTGTGTTGAGAACACGCCCTGTCTCGCTTTCCTGTGGGCATTTCCCAGGATTTTCTTGCACCTAAATCCTCCTCAGTGTCTGCTACCTGAGAGGGAGCACCTCTGCGAATGAGGGTGGGGACGCAGGCGCTAACCGAGGTCAGGTTTTCAGTCCGTAGATGTGCTCGGTAAGTGACACCTGCAGTCATTACAGGGATCCTCCCGCGGCGCTGTCCCCTCCCCATCAGCTCTCCTGGCTCTGCACAGACTCTGGGGTCAACTTCTCCCGGGTTCTCTCAGGGCTTTTCTGTTACACTGCCCCTCCCCTGGCCCACCCACCTCAGTCCCTCCACTTCAGCTGTGTGGCCATGGGCAAGTCGCTGCGCCTCTCTGATTCTCTCTGTGCTGGGACTTGTTGCCTTTTCAGGGCAAACGCCAGCATGGCTTACTGGGCAACCAAATCCCCGGTGTCGTGGCATCTGCCAGCACTCTTGGCTGAGGGTCCCAGGGAGGTGTCTGTGGGGCCGTTACCTCGTCTGGGGCCACAGTGTGAGGAGGGTGGAGAGGCGGACAGGATGGGAATCGCAAAAGGTCTGGGGGGTTTCCTTCTGTGTGTGGAGCCCTGTCGGCGCCTTGCCAGAGCCTGCAAGGGAACCTCATACCTGGTCCCCCCCACTGTTCTGGGCCTGGCAGCTGGCCACTCACGCCTCAGACCTGCTTCAGAGAGTGGCCCTCAGGCCCCCGGAGCTGCATTGCCCTGAACAGCTGGCACGCCTGGGGGTTGACACCTGCCTCCCTGGGCACCTCCAGCCCAGCTGCTGCAGCGGGAGAGCCCAGCCCCTTGCCTGGAGCAGCACAAACTCAGAGGTGTGATGGCCACTGCAGAGCTCCCTGGGGTCGGGCCATGGCCAGGACAGAAGTGCACCCTTGGTGGGCTTCTGCTGCTCTCTCCTGTTCCCCTTGCTCCGTACTGGATTCTGCTGGGAGAACTTCCTTCCTGAAGCTCGGGCACCTGAATCCTTGCCTCAGGTTCTGCTTCTGGGAGAATCTGACTAGGCAGCCTGCTGGCACTGGGTGCCTTGGGGGCATTTTAATCAGGCGAGTTTATTGGTTAGGATCGAGGTTTGGCGGCTTATTAAAAACACCAACAAAACCAAGCTAATGTTGGTTTAAACCAGATAGACGATCATCTCTCTCTCCTGTAACAGTTTGAGGGTCAGTGGTCTGTAGCAAAAGGGCCGTTTCATGGAGCAGGGCCTAGGTTCCTTCAGTCCTGGGTGTTTGATGCCGTCATCCACATGACCCGAGATGGTCCCCGGCACCAGCCCACGTACTGGGCGGCAGGACGGCGGGAGAGGTGGAGAGGTGGCACATCCCTTCCCTTGAAAGGCACACGCATCGTTGGCTCACATCCTGTTTCAGTCACATGGTCACCACGCTGCAAGGGAGGCTGGGAACTGTAGTCCATACAGGCAGCCCAGCACCCACCTAAGCTTCAGGGGCTCTATGGCCTGGGAAGAGGGGGATAGAAATGGGAGAAGTCTGTTTATTCTCAGCACACGTAAGGAGGACAGAATATTACTCTAAAGCTGGAACAAAATTCTTCCTTCAGAGATAATGGTCTCTGTTTAAGGAAATATGCTTAGGTTTCTGTGGCAGTAAAGGGGCTCCTGTTCGGGAGGGCCTGTGGGTGCAGGGGAGGTTAGGGCTTGTGCGGTGCAGCTGGGGCTGGGCAGGCAGAGACAGGAGGGGGCCAGGAGGAGTGGCCTGTGGGAGGGGCCCCTCCCTGTGTAACCCACCAGCGTCCACTCTTGGGTGGAAGTGTGCCCTACTGCAGCCTGGGCGGGGCTTGTCCGCGGGCAGAGGGGAGAGTTGCAAAAGACAAAGCTGACCTGGGGATGTGAGAGACACAGGCCAGAGCAGGCTGGGTTTGAGGGCTTCTGGAGGATCTCAGGGAAAGCCGATTCCCCATGAGGGGCCAGGGTCAGGGCATCTTAACACGCTTCATACTCACGGCGTGTCCCATGAAGCTGATAAGGGCTCTGCTCATTTTCCACGTATGTTTGCAAAACTGGACTCCTGACAGACGTACAGACGTGCATCCTCGGTGCACCCAGCGTTAAGTCCACCAATTTCCGTTTTGGTGGCAGCCCAGCGGTCCATCGCCATGATGTCCGTGCTTCGCCGACACGACCCCTGTCGCGGGATGTGGCCCCCAACGCGAAGCTTTCACCCCAGTAACTGCGCCGACGTGGACACCCTCGAGCAGGCAGGTCGGCTGGCGTTTCGGGTTTAGATGCTTTCCCCAGGCACGATTCCCAGAAGAGAAGTGAGGCGGAGGGAACCACATTTGCCTGTAAGGGCACGGCTTGGGCAGCCAAATGGCTTCCTGGCTGGGTCTTGCCAAGGGGCCCACCCGCCTGCAGAGCCCCGGGGAGAGGGAGCCAGTTTGGTTTAATCTTTCTTTACCAGATTTTTAAAGTGCTATGTGTTCATTGTAGAAATTTTAGAAGATATTGAGCAATTTAAAAAGAAAATTTATCTATAATCCCATCTGCCAGAAGTATTTATGGCTAGCATTTTTTAGAATTCATTTTCACTGAGATACAATTGACATAGAACATTGTGTGAGTTTAAGGTGTACAGCTAGTATTTTGATTTATATCCTTCCAGCCTTTTTTTCTATATATAAGTTTTTATTGTGCAAAAATTTACATACATAAAGCTTTTATTATGAAAGGGTCAAACGTATACAACATTAGGTTGAGTAATGAGCCTTCAGGCACCCAGCACCCTGTTTCAACGGTGATCAGCACACACCAGTCTGGTCTCATCTCTGCCCTCGCCACTTTTTCCCTCCCAAATTGTTGGGACAGTCGTCCTGTTCATCCCAGACATTGTGTAGTTTCATCCACAAATATTTCAGAGTGTATTTCTGAAAGGTTATGACTTAAAAGACAATATCATTGTTTAGAACTTCATATGTAACAACCATTCCTTAATATCAGCAAATATCCAGTCTAATTTTACAATTGTCTGCTAAATGTCAAAATGAACAAAACATGGTTTGAATCAGGACCTGAAAAAGGTCCCCATGTCACACTGCCTGATGTAGCTCCCAAGTATCTTTCATCTAAAGGCTCAGCCCCTGTTTTCTTCCTTGTAACTTACTTGTTGGGGAAGCTATATTCCCCCAGTGGGAGGCGTGGCGTCCTACCGTCTCTGCTGTGTTAGCAGCTGATTCTCAGCGCCTGGATTCACTACTTTATTAGTGGTTGCAAACTGGTGACATTCTAATTCTACCATTCCTGCCTCATTTGTTAGCTGAAATGTTTCTTGGAGAGAAAGTTGCCCTCCCCAGTGTTTGGCTACCTGGTGGTGCAGTTTTTTTTAAAAATTTTTTAAAAAAATTTATTTATTTATTTATGGCTGTGCTAGGTCTTCATTTCTGTGCGAGAGCTTTCTCTAGTTGTGGCAAGCGGGGGCCACTCTTCATCGCGGTGCGCAGGCCTCTCACTATCGCGGCCTCTCTTGTTGCGGAGCACAGGCTCCAGACGCGCAGGCTCAGTAGTTGTGGCTCACGGGCCCAGTTGCTCCGCGGCATGTGGGATCCTCCCAGACCAGGGCTCGAACCCGTGTCCCCTGCATTGACAGGCAGACACTCAACCACTGCGCCACCAGGGAAGCCCCAAGTGGTGCAGTTTTATAGAGGAAAGGCAGGATATATGCTTGCCTTGTCCCTGTAACAGTTTTCTGATTAAGTTGGTCTTCCAGTGGTGATCAGGTAGGGATTAAAAAAACAATTAGGAACACATGGATTTAAAGATATTTTATGTGTTTCAGCTGATTGTGATAATCACCCTTATTGAGGGTCTCTCCCCTGTATGTAACCATTAAAAAAAATGGTTTATCCTTGGTGGCCATTGTAGTTGTGAAACACAACTACGAGTTCTTGGACACACGTCTCATTGAGAAGTGTGGTCTCTGTCCCCGCCTTGACTCTGGGGAACTTGGGCCTGCTCCAGCCACCGGCAGCGTGTGGCTGACAGGCGCTGGGGGCCCGCAGGGCTGGGTGTACACGCCGCAGAGCCGCGCTCCGCGGAGACCCTGTGCTGGAGAGCCAGGTGTAGACACACGAGTCCTGAGTCCCCGCGAGCCCAGCCTCCAGGCCAGCCTGCCCTCCAGCTGGATGCCAGTGAGGGACATCCGTCAACGCCGCGTGGAAGAGGACCCACGCGGCAGGCCCGCCTGGGCTCCTGACCACGAAATCGTTTACACAGTGAACTGATCGTCTGAGCCAGCCATGGGGTGGCGGTGGGGCAATAGGTCATCGGAACTCTCTCCCCCGAGCTTCGAACATTGGAACACGAGCTGACACCTACCGCGTGCGTCCCCCCCTACGGCACAGCCGCTCCCTCCGCCTCACTTTCCCTGGATGGCGGGCTCTGGCGGTCACTCCAGCTGTGGGGCTTCCTTTCTCAGCCAACCTGAAAATCTGTTTTCTATTAATAGGTGAGTTAAGACCGATCGATCAATATGTTTAGCCTCAGTTCTGCATGGTGTTTTATGTTACATTTATACCTACCTGTGCAAGACTTTTAAACAATTTGTCTTTCAGTGTGGTTTTGATTTTCTCTCTCTCTCACTGGACTTTATCTTTTTGGTACTTAGGAAAGGTTCCTATTTTTGTTGCAACTGTTACTTTTACAGTAATATCTGTATGCAATATTGGTCCTCTCTTTTATTTGTCTGTTGGTTTCCTACTATGAGCGATATTGAAACTTGCTACAATCCTCTGCGCACAGCATCTGATTTGAATTAATATCCTTTTACTCTCAGACTTTAACTACAAGGCAGTCAGTAAGCTTATTCTGTTTTTTCCATGTTCTTCCCACTTTCCCTCAAATATACTCTATCTGGTGTGTCCATCACTGGTCTTAACTGTGTAAGTTCCCATGTGTTCTACCCATTTAGTACTCACAGTCAGACCTTAGGATTATGTTTCTCTGGTTGTCTTGGTTGTTTGAGACCTGTTTTCTGGTGGGTCCTCAGAGGGCATGTGGAAATAACGTCCTGGAGTTCTTGCCTGTTGATAACTGTTTACGACCTTTGTACTTGAAAGTCAGTTTGGCTGGACCTGCCCCACTCTGCTCCTGCCCTTGGTGTCTAGATGTGCCCCTGGGGCTTCTGGCAGGAAGGGCTCATGTCGGAGAGTCTGACGACAACCTGATTTTCCTGGAAGTGACTTCAGTATTTTTTGCCTGAATTCCCAAAGGCAGCCGTAGAATATGTTGTAGAATATGTCTCTCTGTTGGCTATTCTGGATCAGTTTTTCCAGATACCCGATGCTGTTTCAAGTTTTTGTATATTTCAGGAAAGTTTTTTTCTTTTTTTTAATTACAGTGTTCAGCGTTTGACTAAACACTTGGACTCCTTCTTCGTGACTGGTGTTATACACGTTAGATCTTTGCCTGCTCTCTACGTAGTCACTTTCTCTTGAATCCTACTTCTCTCTCCCATTTTTTTATTGTTTAAAGATGTCCCTCCATTCTAACTTCTGATTCTCTTAGGCATTATCTCATAGTGTTTCGTTGTGTTGTACTCCTTCTACTGCAGTTGTCGTTCTGAAATGCGTTTTTTTCTTTTCTTCCTAATTCTTTCCTCAGTTCTAGCACATCTTTTCTGAGGTCTTCTCATGTTGATTTGTTATTTTTTTGTATCTTTTCTTACTTTTTTTGTTGACTCATGCAAAAATTTTAGGATACGTTCTTTTGTTTGTTTCTGGCTGTGGTCTGTGGTGTGTGTCTCTGGAACGCCTTCATTATCCGTAGGGGCACTGCTTAGTTTTCTCATTTCTCCAGTAACTTGGTATGGGACTTAACCGTAATCTTTTCTGTTGTTCATTTTTATCTGAAATGCCTTTCGGAACTTTCAAGAGGAGGACTGGGTCAGCGTCATAATCTTTAGTTTCCTTTTCTGCTGTTTTCATGAAACGTTAAAAAAAATGGTCTTGTATTCCCTCCTTCCTCCCTCCCTCCATCCCTTCCTTTCTTACTGCTCTCCCCACTCCCGCACCTTTCAGTTCTAGTTTTTGGCCCCTCTTGTGTCTGTTCTGCCCATTTTGGACTCTGTTCTCAGCACCTCCTTCTCAGTGTAGGGCCCTGCCCTGGAAGGGAGTTTAGTTTGTGTTGAGAGTTGCAGGCCCGCCGTAGCTCCTTCATACATTGCCCGCTTACAAGCACACACACCTGGGCGTGTGCGGCGAGCCCCCCCGGTTCCCAGGCTGCGTACACGGTCTCTCCACCTCCGTCACTGCTGTGTTCTTCTTGGGAGGCAGAGCTGCGTCGGGAGGGCCCGGACCCCCCATCAGGCCACACCAGACCACGTGGGAGCCAACAGTGAACTTTTAGAGTGGGAAGCCTTTGAACTCTAGGGCTCATTCCACAGCCTTCCCTGTTCTAACTCACAGAGAAACCAGCACGGAGGAGAAATGCTGGCACTGCAGACCCGTGGCGGGGGGCGCCGGCCTAGCTGAGTGTGGCCAGGCGGCCAGGACACCGACATCCGGGGCTGGAAAGACAGAGCCGCGTCCGCAGAGGCAAACCATTTGCAGACCAGCCTCCTTTGAGGGTTGGGAAGGTGCACGGAACGGCTCCTGAGTTCCTAGTTCCCGGGGAGAAGTTGGAAAAGAAGGGGTTGGTAATGTTTCTTTGCTGCCCTCAGCTGCATTTGGCAAGGGTTACAGGAAGGAAATCAGCTCAGAAGGAATGGAAAGGTGTTGGGGTGAGTCAGAGGTTCAGGACAGAGCAGGGCTGGGACACTCGGGGGCCTCCTGGTTCCTGACAGTCAAGTGGGGTTTAAAAAGGCTTTGGGCCAGAAACCCAGCAACATCTCTTGCTGGGTAAATGTTAGAGTGAGGAGTTGGCTTTCCCAGCTCTGTTTCAGATAGATTCAACCAGTAACTAGAGAAAGAGGCCCATAGATGATAAAGTGAAATTGTGTAGGTGAGAATTGTTTTCTTGTGAAGAAGAAGTTCAGGTGTAGTCACTGGCACGTGGGGCAGACCTGAGGCGAGTAGGTCAGAACCTGCTAGGTTTCCAAAGGGAGTGGAATTCCAATGAAATCCCATGCCTGGCCCGCAGAAGCCTCGGTGGCTGGAGACTTGAAATGGGATGAGGTGGCCTGGGGACTTTCACCCTCCCTGGAGACGGGGAGAGGGCTGAGCAGTGAGGAAAGTCACTCCGGATGCGGCCAAGAAGGGAAACGAGATAGGAGAGAAAGAGGAGCACCCCAAAAGGCAGAGCGAGGGGCCACAAGGACGCGGCTTGCGGCGCAGAGAGGGCTCAGGGCTTAACGCCTCAAGACGGGGCTGCACAAAGTGTGCCTGGTGGCTTTGAACTTGGGAGTGTCTTGATGGGCTCCAAATGGGAACCTTACTGTTGTTGTCTGATGCCTGTATCTTGTGTGTGCGTGTGGAGAGGGTCGATAACCCACTGTTTTAGTTCACGAGGCTCTGGAGTAAGAGGGGCCGCCCAGACAGTGGCCACTGCACGTCCCCAGAGATCCCTTGCTCTGAGCTGGAGGCCGTGCTGGACGGGACGAGGGGTGTGGTCTCTGTGTAGGAAGGAGGGAGCAGGCGTGTTCGGAGGATTACAGCAGAGGCCACAAGCGTTCCCTGGAGGCCCGTGTTTCCGGTCTCCCTGGCCATTGGGTTGGGGCCACGTGACTTGCTTCGCCCACGGGCTCTGAGCAGACGTGACACGTGTTAGTTTCAGGATGACACGGGTGGGAGCTGGTGCGCCTCTCTCCTCCGCCTTTTGGACAGAAACCCTGCAGGTCCTGAACGAGACGGTGGAGGCTGCCCGGACACCAGCTGTAGTCAGCGCGCAGCGGAGAGCAGCCGCGGCCATCCGCCAGCTTGTTCTAGGCTGGGACGTGAGTTTGAGAAGCGCAGTTTGGCCCACCCACCAAGACTGTGGGGTTTTGTCACCCAGCGTATCCTAGTCTGTCCTAACCAACACAGATGTGTACTGCTTTTTTTTCACACAAAATTGAGGCCCTACCAACCATGTTATTTTTTTTAGTTAATCAATTAATTATTTTTGGCTGCATCGGGTCTTTGTTGTTGGGTCTTCGCTGCTGCACGCGGGCTTTCTCTGGTTGCAGTGAGTGGGGGCTACTCTTTGTTGCGGTGTGTGGGCTTACTCATGGCAGTGGCTTTTCTTGTTGCAGAGCATGGGCTCTAGGCGCGCGGGCTTCAGTAGTTGTGGCTCGCGGGCTCTAGAGCGCAGGCTCAGTAGTTGTGGCGCACGGGCTTAGTTGCTCCGCAGCATGTGGGATCTTCTCGGACCCGGGCTCGAACCCGTGTCCCCTGCACTGGCAGGCGGATTCTTAACTGCTGCGCCACCAGGGAAGTCCCCAGCCATGTTATTTTATAACATTCTTTCCAAAAAGGCTGTTAACAGTCTGCTTTATTGAGGCATAATTTATAGATAATAAAATCCACCAATTTTAAGTGACACCCTGATGAGATGGATAAGTGTCGGCAGCTGTATAATCGCCGCCTCGATCAAGGTAAGGAACAGCACTTCCTTCGGTCCCGAAATTCTCTCTGACCAACTGGCAGTCGACCTCCTGTCCCACCCCCGGCTCCTGGCAAACACTGGTTAGTTTCCTGACACTGTGGTTTTGCCTTTTCCAGAATGCTGTGTAAATGGAATCCCACTGTATGTGGCCTGTTATGTCTAGCTTCATTCACTTAACGTGGTGCTTTTGAGATTTACCCGAAAGTCTGTTCCTTTTTGTTGCCAAGCAGCCCTCCACAGTTTGCGTGACTGCTCCCCAGCGGACAGGCAACTGGGTTCCTTCCAGTTTGGGCTGCTGGGAGGAAAGCTGTTATGAACATTTGTGCCCAAGTTTTGTGTGGTTGTGTTTTCCTTTCTCGTGGGTAAATACCTAAGGGTAGAATTGCTGGGTGGTGTGGCAAATGCATATTTGACCCTAGAAGAAGCTGCCAGGCTGTGTTCCAAAGCGGCTGCACCACATTGTTTCCCAATCAGCCGTCTATCAGAGCATAACCTGCTTCTAAAGTTAACTCATATATCAGCAATATTTCCCTGAAATAGGATTTCAATGGCTTTGATAATTCAAACCATCCCCTGTTGTTTAGCATTTAGGGCACTTGCATTTTTCCTCATTACAGATATGGTTGTGAAGGACCTCTATGTGATGTTGGTACACATCTCTGGTTATTTTCTAAGGCAAAAATTCCTAAAAGTGGGATTACTAGGTTAAAGGGTCTAAACTTTTCTTTCGACTTTTGGTATATATCAATGCGTATCGCCTTCTTAAACCGTGGGACCAACTTCTATCAAGACCAGCAGTGTGAGAGCGTGTTCATCTTTTCTTAGCTGATTTGGAAGGGCCCTTCACATAGTGGTGATGTTAATCTCTTCTGCCTTACGTTGTGAATACTTTTCACAGTTTTTGTTTTGCCGTTATGACTCTGCTTCGGGCATATTTTATCCACAGACGTTTTTAACTGTTTTGTCATCCGGCATGTCGGCCTATTCCTTTGGGGCTCTGTCTTTGGTGTGATGCTTGGAAAGTCCTTCCTCAGCTGAGGATTATAAAAACAGTTACCTAGATTCCCTTATTTATTTTTTTTAAGAACTCCAATCTTTACATTTAGCACTGTATGTATTTATTTTTAACTGTGAAACCTATGAGACATACCAAAGAGTCTATGACACGAATGCAAGTTTAACAAATAATGGTAATAAAAATGCCTACCCCAAAAATAACCAGGAGAAAAAGAAGTGTCAGAAGAGATATCGCATTTGCTTTATTTATTTTAGTTATGCAGAGGTTATAACTGAACAAAGCTGAACTGTCTGTTGTTTAAGAACATGCCTGGCAAAAGTGTAAAGGAAAGCAAGGACGTGGTGAACACAGCGTCTAAAGGGTGGTTTCTTCTAAGGGATGGGGTGAAATCAGGCAGGGATGCTCAGGGCTTCACAGGGACTATGGGTCTCTATTTCTTCAGATGGTTTGGGCCCACGGGGGCTCATCCTTGCATTCTGGTTTAACCTGGACAGTCATTTTATGTACCCTTCTGTATATGTATATCCCACGTATCATTTAAAAGCTTTAAAATTGTGGTAAAATACATGTAACGTAATGTTGAGTATCTTAACCACTTTTAAGTGCATTTTTGAGTTCATTCCTGCTCAGTACATTCACTTGTCACGCAACCAGTCCCCGGAACTCTTTTCATGTTGCGAAGCTGAACTCTGTCCCCAGCATAAAACAACCCCTCAACCCCCGCCCCAGGCCCCGGCATCTGCCTTTCTGCTTCCTATCTCTGAGTACAAGTATGATATTTGTATTTTTGTGATTGGCTTAATTTCATTTAGCATAATGTCCTCGAGATTCACCCATGTTGTAGCAGGATTTGCTTCCTTTTTTTTTTTTTTTAAGATTTGTTTGGTGTGGACTGTTTTTAAAGTCTTTATTGAATTTGTTACAACACGGGTCCACAACCCCCGGACCATGGACCGGTACCGGTTTGTGGCCTGTTGGGAACCGGGCCACATAGCAGGAGGTGAGTGGTGGGCGAGTGAGCGAAGCTTTGTCTGTGTTTACATCCGCTCCCAATCGCTCACATTACCGCCTGAGCTCTGCCTCCTGTCAAATCAGCGTTGGCATTAGATTCTCATAGGAGCACAAACCCTACTGTGAACTGCACGTGCGAGGGATCTAGGTTGCACACTCCTTAGGAGAATCTAACACCTGATGATCTGAGGTGGAGCTGAGGTGGTGATGTTGGCACTGGGGAGAGGCTGCAAATACAGATTATCATTAGCAGAGAGGTCTCAGGGCTCCCACTGATTCTGCATTATGGGGAGTTGTATAATTATTTCATTATATATTACAATGTAATAATAATAGAAATAAAATGCACAATACATGTAATGTGCTTGAATCATCCCGAAACCACCACCCTCCCCTCCACCTCTCCCCCCACCCCCAAACCCAGCCCCGGTCCGTGGAAAAACTGTCTTCCACGAAACTGGTCCCTGGTGCCAAAAATGCTGGGGACTGCTGTGTTACAATATTGATTCAGTTTTATGTTTTGGTTTTTTGGTCAAGAGGCATGTGGGATCCTAGCTCCCCAACCAGAGATCGAACCTGCACCCCCTGCACTGGAAGGGGAAGTCTTCACCACTGGACCACCAGGGAAGTCCCAGGATTTGCTTCCTTTTTAAGACTGAATAATATTCTGTTGTATGCATATACTACATTCTGTTGATCCATTCATTCGTCAATGGGCTCCACATAGAATTTTAAAGAAATAAATAAAAATATGAACCGTTTGCTTCTGCATTTGACCCTTTAATTGACCAGGACTGTATTTGGGTAGATGGTATCAGGTAGGGGTAGACAGCTCACTTGGAATTTCTCCACTTCTTCACAAACTTTAGTGTAAACATACACCACGTGTAGGGCATGGTGGAGATGCTAAGATAAAGCATCTATTCTTTTTTTTTTTGGCCACACCAAGTGGCATGCGAGATCTTAGTTCCCCGACCAGGGATTGAACGCATGCCCCCAGCAGTGGAAGTGCGGAGTCTTAACTACCGGGCCACCAGGGAAGTCCCAAAGCATCTATTCTTTCTTCGCCAAATATTAATTGAGTGCCTACTACTCGCCAGGCACTTTTGTAGGGTCTGGGGGTACAGCTCCATGAGGATGGATAGTGACCCTGTCCTTGCTCTGCCGTGGGTTGGTGCCAAGTGCTGAAAGATGGGGACCAACCTATGGGTTACAGGAAGAAGGGGTCACTTCCTGCTTTGTGGGGGATGTTAAGAGAAGGTGGCCCTTGATCTGGGCCCTAAAACATGGCTGGGATTTGGAGAGAGTTGAGAAGAGGGACCTTTCACTTAGAAGGAACAACTTAGAGGCCTGGAAGTCGAATGCAGGTATTGTTTCATAGTTTATCAGTTAGAAAGTACTCAGCTGCAGGTGACAGAAATCCCCAACTACAGCTGCTTGAATAATAAATACATTGAATTATCTCATACAAAGAAAAGTTCAGAGGCAGCTAGTTCCAGTGGTCAGTGGAGGCCCAGTCTCCTTCCATCCTTCTGTTTTGCCCCCTGCTGTGTGTTGGCTTTTGTTCTGAGACTTGTTGCCTTATAGCTGCAAGAAGGCTGCCTCAGCTCCAGCCTTCACATCCTTTTACTACAGTCTTCAAAGGCTGCAGGCAAGGGGTGGGTAACCAATGTGTAAAGTGTCTGCTTCTCCCATGTCCATCCCTTTGTACCAGGAGGATCATCTTTCTCGGCCTTCCCTTCTGTCTCCCTGTTCAGTAGAAGAGACCAGCCACTGGCTCTGGGGAATGGGATTCTATGACTGGTTTAGACCCATCAGGATTCATCCTCTAGAGCTGAGGACTTTCTGGGAAGGTGGAAATGCTCTGGATCTGTGCTGCCCGGTGTGGCCGTGGCCTCACGTCGCCACTGAGCACTAAACTATGTAGCTAGTGAGACTGTGGAACTGAATTTTTATTAAATTTAACTTTAATTAATTTAACTTTAAAAAGCTACGTGTGGCTAGACGCTCCTGTAACGGCCAGCACAGCCGGAGTAAAGTCTGGGTTCAGGGATCCGGGGAGAAGGCGCTGAGAGGGTCAGCGAGGGGACTGCTCGGGACGGCCTGTGAGCAGATGAGGATCAGGTGTGTGTGTGAAGGGTGAGGCCCCGCGGCTGCAGGCGCTTCCGTCTCCCCCCAGGCGGGGAGCTGGGGAAAACTCACCCGTGGGTGGGTTGGCCGGTGCACTGGGCTCACGGCTTCCGGAACCTCCGGTCCCACCTCGAGCGCTGTAGAAAGTGCAGCTTCCCATCTGGCGTCTCCTCTGGCTCGGACTTGCAGCTTCTGGTTGATGTCCTGACCCCTCTTCAGGCGTCCAACTGAGGCCCTGCTGCAGAGCACACGCATTGACTCGGCAGCACAGTGCCCACGGCCCTCATCCTCTGCTGGATCACGCTCTGAATCTGTGTCACCGCAGGCCACGGTGTGGGGACCAGAGGAGCCGGGTGCACATGCTTCCAGGGAAACGCCACGTGGACCCGCGGGGGCGGGGCGACGCGAGCCCATTTCTCGGGGAGGAGAGGTGAGGTGGTCCCACTGGGCTGAAAGGCGGGGTGTCACCCGGCCTGGCTCCTCCAGAGCCTGCAGGGCCTCTGGAGTCAGAGCTGGAAGCAGCCGCAGACCCCAGCCCGTAAGCCAGGGAAAGTCAGTGGGAACGTTGTGTGGGTGTGTTTTCAGCCTCGCTGGCCAGAGCCAGAGGTTGGCGTCTGCCCAGCCGTCAGGGAGGATGCATGGGCTCGGCGGTGGGCAGAGGCCTCGGGCTGCTGGGCCTCCCGAGAGAGTCGGGGGGCGGGGCGGCGTGCTGAGCCCAGAGGGTGGTGACGTGGCCAAGGTCGCGCTGTGTGTGGGGCAGAGCTGGGAGGTAAAGCGCCTGGGGGGTGGAGTCCTGGGCTCTGGAGTGAGGACTCAGCTGCAATCCCGGCTCTGCCTCGGGCTGGTTGCTTTACCTCCCTGGGCCTCAGTTTCCTCATCTGCAAAATGGTGTCACAGCACTGCCTCGGGGGTGGACGCGAGCCGGCCACGGCCCACGGCAAATACTCAAAAGCACTAACATTTGTGCAGCCAGTTCTGATCTGAGCACCTTCCGTGCCAGCCTGCGCAGGACAGCTCCCTTCCGGGGAGCGCGGCGCGGACGTCTGACCCCCGGTGGGCGGCTCCAGGCTGCGCTCCTTGCCGCGACCCTGCAGGCAAGGCTGGTTCCGGGGCCATTAGGGCAGCGCCGTTCTCCTCAGTCCTGAAGCCCACGGCTCCCGTTCTCCGCTGGGGCCCGGCCCCACCCCCTCGTCCCGCCCCGCCGATCACTGCCTCCGCTCCCTGGAGACCTCCCGGCCTGCCTGTGGTCTCGGGAGATGCTGAGTTTGGCTGCACGTGCACTGATTCACTGTCTTGTCCACTCACTCATCCAGCACGCGTCCACCAGCCCCCGCTGAGAGCAGGCTGTCGGTGGATGCGGCCCCGAACTCGACCTGCCCCGGGGGCTCAGGCCGGGAGGGCGAATAGATGGCAGAGAAACAAGTCATCCTAATCACAGCCACAGGAGGAGTGAGGCAGGGGCAGCTTTCCCAGGGTTTGCTGAGCCATCTGGGGCCCCCCAGGGGAGGTGACATGAAGTGGGCGGAGATGTGGACAGCAGTCCTGGCAGGGCAGGTGCAAAGCGCCTGTGGTGAGGAACAAGCAAGGTCTGTTGGAGGAATGGAGAGCGCAGCCCTCTGGACGTCCAGGCTGGCAGGGCCGGGGGTGACTGTGGTTAGAGTGCAGCAACAGGGCCTGGGGGTCCCCTTGGAGGACGGTGGTGTCCCTTTCCAATGGCTGACTTGGCTTGACCTGGGCCTGCAGTCTCTGTGGGGTCAGAGGGAGGCCCGAGGCTGCGTGGCTGGGAAGGGGCAGAGCCAGAGTGAGCCCAGGTCTGAAAGCCGCTGGGGCAGGTGTCTCTACAACACCAGGGTTAAGTGGACTCATTTTGTCAACCTTTTCTTCGTGGTTCTGCTTAAATGAAGTGTGTGAGTGTGTTCACGAGTCCGCCACGTGGCCACCGCCCGGCTCAGGCCCCGGCACCCCACAGGCAGCCCCACTCCGACGGCATCGCCGAGAACCGACTGGCCCGTTTGGAGGCATGTGTGCGGCTCTGCATCTGGGCCCCTCGCTGGGAACGCGTCTGCAGCGCTGGTCCACGTGACGGGTCCGCGTCGCCGCTGCGCTGTGTGCTGCCGTGTGGATGTGCACGGCGTGTTCATCCTTCCTCTTCTTGATGGGTTGCTTCCAGTTTAGGGTGATGCCGAATAAAGCAGCAAGAACGCTCTGCTGTGTACCTTCTAGTGGATTCATTTCCTGTGGGTTCACACCCAAGAGTGGATCTGCTGGGTCACAGGCGATGGGCATCTTTAGCAGATGCTGTCAGATGGCTTCCAAGGTGCTTATCCTAATTACACTCGTACCCACACTGCATGGAAGTTAACAAACCCATTGAGAAAGAAAGAAAGAACGTGCTCCAAGCCCCGATATGTAAAACAGATTGGAAGCTGGAGCAGGGTTCAAGGTGGGGGGAGCCTGCACCTCGTGTGCCCGGCACCCCTGTGGATCCGAGGGTGCTCTGGGACCCAGTTTAAACCCCGGTTCCAGCCCGGCCCTTCCCAGCCCGGGCCGTGGGTAGGAGTCATGGGCACAGGCAGAGAGGGCAAGGCATGTTAAAATACAGGTTCCAGAGCCCCATCCACACTGTGTTTGATTTGCAGTCTGAGGCGGGACCCCCCCCCAACCCCCCAGCGCCCCTGGACCTTACCCAGTGACTCACAATCTTGACCGGGTTTCAGATGGCTGGAATGAGTGGACACGGTGCCTGGGAAGTGCATTTTCCTGGAGAACTGTAGTCAGAGCTTGTGCCTGAGTTTTACTTCCTCTCACTTACCTTAATTCAGGTCAAGCCCCTGCTGGGACCTGGCCTGTGCGGGGCTGGAGGACAGGGTGTGGACAGAGTGGCTTCCGCCCTCGAGAGGCTTCTATGCTGGCGGGAAAGATGCTGCTGAACTGACCATTTCAGCTCAGGGCCCGGGCCTGGGGGTAGGACACAGAGAGATGGATCCTGCCTGGAATCAGGGCCAAAGACGACATTAACGTGGCTGGGCTTTGAGGGTTGCACACAAGTTGGCCGTGGTCTGACAAGGAAAGAGGAAAGGGCGCACCAGGCAGAGGAAGCGACAGCTGCAGAGGTGTGGCAGGTGCAGAAAGTGTGGTCAGCCTGGTGCGGTCGGGGCTGCAGGTGCATGGGAGACCCTGCCCGCCAGCGGGAAGCAAGGCAGGCTCTGAGCTCCCCTCCTCACCTTCCCGTTGCCCCCACGCAGGCCACAGCAACTCTCAGATGGAGGAGAAGACCCCTCCTCGCGGGCCCAAAATCAGTGGGGAGGGGACTGATGCTGGTCCTTGTACCCTTGTCTGCTGGGCCAAGCTGCCCCTCGGCCAATGAACAGCCGGTGCAAAACGTCAGGAGGGCTGAGAAGGCGCCCTTGGCGTGAGCTTTATCTGCAACAACACATCTTTATCAGTGAGCAGCCAAACTGCTGGCAGAACTGTCACAGCCGTCCATTCCCAGGGTGTGCACTCTTCATTCACTGCGGCTGCATCCCCTCAGTTCCTCGTGATGGGACAGTGGGTAGGATGCCCCCTTGCAGATGGAGATGAGGCCTGGAGATTTGGCCCATTGAAACCTCAGATCTCCTCACCTGAGAAATGAGGATATGATGTGTAGCAATCAGCTATTGCACTGTAACATACATCCCCTAAACGCAGGGGTACAAAACGACAGTGCTTTTATTTTGCTCACCACCTGTGGGTTGGTGATTTGCGTTGGCCTCGGCTGTTCTCCACTGGGCTTAGCTCACTGTTGGCCAACTCAGGTGGGGTGCCTGGGCCTCACTTCCAAGAGGACCCCCGCCCTCCAGCAGGCCAGCCCAGGCCAGCTGACCAGAGGCAGAAAGCTGCAGGCCCTTGGGAGACCTAGCTTTAGTCCCGGCCCGGTCTCACCTCTGCCTGTCCTACAGCTACTGTAAAGCTCACGATTCAAAGCGACGGGAGACAGAGTCCATCTCCTGATGGCAGTCACTGTGAAGAATGTGTGGCCATATTTGCAATTTACATGTGGTGAAAAGCCATCATGCATTCAGTCAGTAAACGTGTTCTGAGCTCTCAGGCCTTATGTTGGGTGTTGCTGGGGCCACAGAGAAATCAAACTCAGTTTCTGCTCTCCAGGAGCTCTGGTTTGATGGAAGAGGCAGACACAATCAGATGGGGGACTAGAAGTTAGGGTGCTAGAAGCTGATGGAAGTTTTGACCTGACAGAAATGAGGTCATGGAGGTGGGATGTGGGGAATAAGCTCTAACGGGCTTTATAAGATAAAAAGTGCTGATTTTGTGCTTGTTATTCACCACAGGTGTTCGTGAAGTTCTTGTCGGCTCGGGGCTATTAGCTGAGGCCCAGGCAGCTGAGGTCACTTAGCCTGAGGTCGGTCCTGGCCCAACCGGCTTTCACCCCAGTGATTCAGTAGGTGAGCCACTGAGCTCAGGTCCCAGCACGCAGGTGTGTGTGCCTGGACTGGACGCCCTCAGAGCCCCCAAGTCAGGCACGGTGAGGGCCTCCAGCCAGGCCTGCTCCCTAGCCCCGCTTGCTCTGGCTTTGCTGCTGACCTCTCCAGCCGACCCACAGCCTTCCTTTCCCTTCTGCTATGTTTGTCGTGTCAGTCGTGCCGGGAAGGGGGTGAGGGAAGGTTCTCCCTGAGGACAGCTGCAGGCCCTTGGACAGGATGCTGGCGTCCCCTGCGTGGAGGGGCCCCGCCAGCCGCGGCAGCAGCAGTGATGGCGCCAGCGTCATTTGCTGGGTGCTGCCCTGGTCTCACCTCCCTTCCTGCTCACGACAGCATCCCACGCTAGGCGTTATTAAGCCCGTTTTGCGGATGAGGAGACCGAGGCAGAAAGGCAAAGAGCTTGCCCAAGGTCACTCAGTGAGTCAAGGTGTGGCCCTAGGAATGTCCGACTCGGCGGGCGGCCCTGCTCACCTCACTGACTGACCTCAGAGGCCGGGACGTCAGGCCCAGCCAGACGCATCGTCTGTGTCACGGCCCTGAGCTTCCACGACAAGCTCTGCTGTGGGGCCGATGCCGCCAGCCACAGGGGGGACGGGAAGGCCACCCGTCACAGTCGTGTGGCTAGAAGCGGGGGGCCGGGGTGAGCCCCGAGTCCAAGCTGCCTGGCGGGGAAGCGTCTGGGCCCCAGGGCCTGTGGCTGGTGGGTGCTCGGGGAGCGGGGTCTCCGGGGCTGGAGAAGCCATGTTTCTCCTTGGGGAGGGTCCCCCCCCGAACCTCTGCTCCCTGGGGTCTCCTCTGCCTGGCCGGCAGGGCTCTGGCAGACACGAGACGGTGGGGGCAGAGCCCCAGATGCGCCTGCTCAGAGGGCCCCGAGGGCCCTGGCTCTGTGGACCCCCGTCCTCCGCTCGGTCTCAGAGACGACTGTCGTCAGCTGGGCTCTTGCGAAGGGCTCCGCGCACTTTGCCTCACTCGGTCCTGGAGCGGGAGCTGCTGCCCCACGTCCCGTGGAGGAGAGAAGAGGCGCAGGACCCGCCTCCCCAGCCGGCGAGAGGCCGGGCCGGGCGGGACCTGGGCCTTGCTCTTTTCCCCTCGGAGCCGTCCCTGCTGAGGCGCGGAGGCCTGGGGAGAGGACGGGTCTCACCCTGGTCCCCCGGTGCCTGAACGAGGAGCCGGGACCCGGCACGGTGACGGAGCGATGAGGACGAGCCCACGTCCTGGGCAAGCCCTCCGCCTCCCCGGGGACTCGGTTTCCCCACCTGTCAGACGGGACGCGCGGGGCATCTCCTCAGGATGCAGAGCGGTTTGAAGGTGAGGTGAGTTAAGACACATCAAGCATCTCAACAGCACCTGGCACGTGTGACGCCGGGTGAAGCCACTGTCACGGGCGTGTTCGTAACTGGCCTGGCTGTGGTGCTGGGTGTCGGTTCCCACGGAAACCCGACGAGGCAGGTTACACCCTTCAGTTTACAAGCCTGCACCCAGGCGCAGGGTCGAGGCGATGGCCTGAGGCCCCTGAACCAGGAATGCGGGGACGTGGCCCCGTCACCCCAGCCCCGCCAGTGGCGAGCGTCCCCTCACCGCATTCCCTGGCCTCAACCGGCGCCGGCCCGGTGGGGACCGGACGTGTGCCTCGGACACTTTGGGGTGACACCCTGGTGGCCAGTGGGGCTGCCCAGCGGTGACTTTATGGAGGAGGGGCCCCCTCACGTTTCACTGACCAGAAAACTAACAGTGGTGATAAACACGCACATGGCTCTAACACTGCACCAGGCTCGTTCTCACAAGCACATGGGGCCGCTCTGCAGGGGGACAGTTCCACAGCTCCCTAGCCAGGGCAGCAGGGGCTGGGCTTGAACCCTGGGCAGGGGGCTTGGAGGTTGTACCTCAACCACCCCCTGTGGGGCAGGTAGTTTTATCATCACACATTTACTATTGGGGAAACTGAGGCACAGAGAGGTCTTGCGTCTTTCCCAAGGCTCCCAGCCATGAAGTGGCTGGTGGAGGTTGCCCCGGGCCCCGGCCAGCCCCGTCGAGCCTGTCCGCTCACCCCTCCCTATCAGCTCGCTGGCCACTTCATGCGTTCACCTCAGGACCAGGCCAGCGTGTGTGACCTTCGGTGGAGGGTAACCTCCCCAGGCCTCAGTGTGCCCGCCTGAGAAGTGGCCTTGCAGCCCCACAGGGCAGGGGAGGACGGGGTCTCCAGGCCTCCCGCTGCACCCTCCTGGGCCCAGACACACCTGGCCCTTCCCGTCCTGCGGCTCCCTTGCCCCCCTCCTCCCCCCGCCCCCCGCCCCCCACTGCAAGCCCTTCTCTTCCCTTTGAACTGTCTGTCTTGCTGTGGAGGAAGCTATTCATAGCTGAGATGATGCAAAATTTATAAAGCATGGTTGGTAGGGCTGAATCCGCCCCCGGCACAGGCCACGCTGCCCGTCCCCTCCGGGCAGCTCTTTCTGCGTGTGTCTGTGTGTGAGCGTGTGTGTGCGTCTGTGTGTGCGCGTGAGGGCCGGCTCCCTCCCCCGCCCTCTCCCCCCAGCCCCCTTCCTTCCTGGCCTCCCCTCTCCGCCCAGCCCGCCTGAGTCTCCACTCTTGCGGGAACTTGGGCTTAGCACAGCCAGTCTGCCTGGCGTGGAGCAGCCCAGCCTGTGGCCCCCATTGCACGTTCCAGCCTGACCCTCTGTCTCTTCACCTGAAGAACAGGGGTTGTAAGACTTAGACATTTGACCCGCACCTGTGGAGCCAGTGCCATGAGGCAGGACTCATGCAGGCCTCCCTGCACCCCACAGAGTGGCTGCAATTATTACCCACATTTACAGGTGGGGAGACTGAGGCAGGGAGCCACTGACTGTGGCAACTGGGTCCCGAGGGCGGAGGGCTGGGCAGTGGGGGAGCTGGGATTTGAGCCCTCCCCTCTTGCGTCATCCCCGCTGCTGACCCCGTGAGGCTCCGGGAACAGAAAGGTCCTGGGGCTGGGAGCTCCACAGATGGCTGGTATCTGGTCCCTTCACAGACAGGTGGGCAAAGCCCCAGACGAGTGGGCAAAGCCCAGGGACGAGACGCCAGCTGACCAAGGACGCCGAGGGATGGCCGCTGTGGCTCAGATCTTGGCCACTGGGGGCGGGGTGGCCGTGGCCGCAGACATGGTCTGGGGCAGCTGGGGGCCTCGCCCCCCCAGGGCAGCCAGGCTCAGGTGCTGTGGCCCTTGCTGGTGGCGGTAACGTGGCAGCAGGCCTGCTCCAGACACGCGCACTTGTCCTCCCCGCAGTCCTGGAGCTGGTGTGTTCTCCTCTCCCCACAGGTGGAGAAACGGGGGCTCAGAGAGGGAAGGAACGTGCCCAAGGTCACACAGCCGGCAGGTGGCAGGAGGCACTTGCACCCCGGCGTCTGCTCACCGTGTCACCTGCTGTTGCTGCCACGGTCCTGCCGTAGCCCTGGTGGTTCCCCCCTTTTTATTGAGGTAAAAGTTACATGACATGAAATTACCCAAAGTGTACAGTTCAGTGGCATCGAGTATATATTCAGTGTCGTGCAAACGTCTCCACGCTCTAGTTGCAGAGCATTTTCGCTCTCCAGAAGGAGCAGCCTGTGCCCGCCAGCAGTCACCCAGCCCCGGGCAGCCTCTAGGCTGCTTTCTGTCTGTGGATTTGCCTGGTCTGGTTGCTGCGTGTAAGGGGTCATGGTCTTTGTCCTTTGCGCTGTCTCAGTTGGCATAATGACCTTCAGGTTCATCCACATTGCAGCCTGGCCAGAACTTCATTCTTTCCGGGATGGAGTAATATTCCACCGTGTGGACAGACCACCTTTTGTGTGTCCGTTCATCTGCTGACAGACACTTGGTTTGTGACCCACTTTGGCCATTGTGGGCAGTGCCGTTCTCAACCTTCTCAGATGGTTTTTTTTTAAAAAAATTTATTTATTTATTTTTGGCTGCATTGGGTCTCCGTTGCTGCGTGCGGGCTTTCTCTAGTTGTGGTGAGCGGGGGCTACTCTTTGTTTCAGTGCGCGGGCTTCAGTAGTTGTGGCATGCGAGCTCAGCAGTTGTGGCTCGCAGGCTCTAGAGCGCAGGCTCAGTAGCTGTGGCGCACGGGCTTAGTTGCTCCGCGGCACGTGGGATCTTCCCGGACCAGGGCTCGAACCCGTGTCCCCTGCATTGGCAGGTGGATTCTTAACCGCTGCGCCACCAGGGAAGTCCCTCTCAGATGGTTTTGTGTGAACACAGGATTCAGTTCTTTCGGGCAGAGACCTTGGAGGGGCGTTGCTGGGTCACGGTCCCTGGTGTTTGGAGGGTTCAACCTCCTTCTGTCCCCAGCAGGCTGCACTCTGCTCCTTCCTCCCTTATCCGGGGGACTGCGGCCGGGGACCCAGGGCTCTGAGGGACCAGGTCACAGACAGAGAGGTCGGGGACCACAGGGGCACAGGGTGCGGCCCAGTAACCAAGGCCCACGGGACGCCCGAGTCCTGGCTCTCCCGCTGTCACTGTGTGTCACGGGCGGCCTTACCCCGGAGAAAGCCAAGCTGCAGGGCACTCACGGCCCATCTTCTTGGGGCATCGGCTTTCCTCGAAAATCCAGGGCAGGACGTGACACTTCCTGTGAGAACAAACCTCGGGCAGATTCTGCAGCGGAATGCCAGCCTCGCGTGGGTTTTTCATCATCAGTCAGAGGCATCCAAGAAGCGTCAAGACACACGAGGGACAGGGCCCTGGCTGCTCAGTGGCCGGGGTGTGAGTGACACTCCGGACGGGCTCCCGGGATGCGCGTGTGGGAGGGGTCTCTGCATCCCCTTCTTCCTCCAAAGAGAGGCGTTGCCCGAGCTCACCTGGCCTCCCTGAAGCCTCAAGGTGGCAGGGCAGGAGACCCGCCGGCACGGGCACAGCCCCCCGCCTGCGGCGCCAGCGCGGTTGGGACCGTGGCGGTGACGTTCCTTCTTCCAGATCCCGGGCCCCACGCAGTGTGCAGCTCCCCCGACCCTTCTGATCAGCCGTGGACACTTGGTAAACATCGAGCTGACCAATGAGTCTGTCCCCCTGGCCTGGCCAAGGGAGCCCCTGAGTGCCCTCGAGGGGCTGTATTTACCACTCCCCTCGCTGTGCAGGTGGGGAAACTGAGGCCTCCAGTGGGGTTACCCACTAAGGCTGAGGGGTGGGGATGGGCCTGGTGAGCGGCTCAGGATTCCGGGCAGGGGTTGTCCGCCCCGTGCTCGGTGGCCGTGAGCTGGTGTTCTCACTGGGGAGACAGACACAGTGAAACGCCAGGCAGAGGCGAGCACCGCGGGAATAACACCGGGAAACGGGAAGGCGAATAACACAGGGAAGGAAGGCCTCTCAGAGGAGGTACCACCTGAGTGGATACCTGAACACGGCGAGAGGTCTGGAGGAAGAGCTTTCCAGGAAGGGGAGGGCGAGTGCAAAGGCCCTGAGGTGGGCATGGTTGAGGAAGTTGCCCACGACCCGGCCCCGTGGCAGGGACGGGTGAGAACGAGGGCTCCAGGTGGTTTGCGGCCCAACTTCCAGGCCTGGGGGGTCCGCCCTGCTGGCGTCCTCCATCTCGTGGACACCAGAGCCCTGCCCAGTGGGGCAGAGAGGGGCCTGGTGCACCCATGGCTCCAGGCTCACCTCGACGGTCCTGGCGTTCCAGGGGTGACCCTACCTCAGAGAGGAGAGAACCAGCTTTGTGGAGGGCACGCAGTCTCTCAGGGCCGCCAGTGAGGGGGTCAGGGCTGCAGACACCAGCTGCCAGACCTCTGATGATGTCACACCTGGTGGTGTCACTTCCGGTCTCTCCTGGAGGGGCTGGGACCAGGGCAAGTTCAGCAGGCAGGCTCAAGGGCGTCAGGAGGAGCCAGCCCCCGCCCCCTGCCCTGAGCGCGGCGCCCGGAGGCCCCTCGGTGGCGCCTCATGCGTGCAGGGTGCATCCTGCAGCCCCAGCAGACACCCCCGAGGTCCGGTGTCCAGGGCTGGGCGCTGCCCACCCAGCAGCTCGGCGGCTGGGAGGGAGACCCCGGCCCTCCAGTCTCTGGGCAAGAAGACTGGCCCAGCCAGCAGCCCTGCCTTGACCCCGTTCTCCTGCCCTCTGGGAAGCAGGCGTGCGGGTCTCCGGGCCCTGGACCCGGCACCCCTCCTCACTCTTGACGGACTCGGAGACTCGCAGCCCTCAGGCCTAACTTACTCCCTGAGCCCCGCGCGTTTTTAGGGCCAGGTGTGTGGGGCTCAGAGGGTCTGTTTTGTGGCCTCAACTCTGCGTCCCAGGGCTTGTAACTGAGGCCAGCCCTCACTGGCAGGGACTTCTCACCCAGCAGCTCCGGGAACCCTGAAGGGCCTGGCCCCTGAGCTCACAGGGTCCTGTCACGCGCCCTGAGCAAGTCTGCCCAGAGAGGCTGAGCCACTTGCCTGGGGTCACGTGGCACCTGCCCGTGCTGTGCTCTGCCTCCAGCCCCTCCCAGCCTCCACTCCTCTCCTCTCCTCCTCTTTGCCCGGAAGCTCGGGTCTGGGGGGCCAAGTGGGTCCCAAGCGCTCAAATTGAATGTGCCCATTCTGCCTGGGGTCGCCCGGCAGGTGGGACCCCAGAGGCCGCGAGTCCGCCACCTCTGCGGGGCTGGGTCCTCAGAGGGCAGCGGCGGGACCCCGTCTGTGGAAGGAGGGGCGCGGTGTGGCGTGTGTGGGTGACTAGCCTTTCAAAGCTCCTCGCAGCCCCCGTCTGTCCCCCCACCAATTTCTCCGTGTGGTTGTGAGACTGGGAGATGTGGTGGGAGTGTGTTTCTGTGGGGCCGATTTGGTTGTGCGGGGATGGGGGGGCCGTCTCTGAGCCCAGAGCGGGGGCCGCTAACGTGCGTGGAGCGACCGGCTTCAGGGACGGCAGCCTGGACGGTGGGCCAGTGGTGGGGCCTGAGCTGGGTCTTTCCCTGGTGCCCAGCCCCCTGGTAGGGACAGTGACGGCCAGATGTGGCCTTGTCCTGGAGGAGCCCGCAGGAGGGGCCTGTGTGCAGGGTCACGCACAGGACAGCACGTGACGCTGCTGGTGGCCCCTGCCCACGAAGCCCAGGCTGTGCTAGGGTAAGCTCGGGGGTGCCGTGGGGGCCCGGCTCAGCCTGGGGGGCCGTGAGCCTGCGGTAGGGCCTTTTTTTTTTAAATTAATTAATTAATTAATTTATTTTTGGCTGTGTTGGGTCCTCGCTTCTGTGCGAGGGCTTTCTCTAGTTGTGGCAAGTGGGGGCCACTCTTCATCGCGGTGCGCGGGCCTCTCACTATCGCGGCCTCTCTCGTTGCGGTGCACAGGCCCCAGACACGCAGGCTCAGTAGTTGTGGCTCACGGGCCCAGTTGCTCCGCGGCATGTGGGATCCTCCCAGACCAGGGCTCGAACCTGTGTCCCCTGCATCGGCAGGCGGACTCTCAACCACTGCGCCACCAGGGAAGCCCCGGGCCTTTTTTTTTTAACATCTTTATTGGAGTACAATTGCTTTACGTTGTTGTGTTAGTTTCTGCTGTATAACTAAGTGAATCAGCTGTACATATACATATATCCCCATATCCCCTCCCTCTTGCGTCTCCCTCCCACCCTCCCTACCCCACCCCTCCAGACGGTCACAAAGCACCGAGCTGCTCTCCCCGTGCTGCGCGGCTGCTTCCCGCTAGCTCTCTGTTTTACGTTTGGTCGTGTATATGTGTCCACGCCCCTCGCTGGTGTAGGTCCTTTTACCCCCACCAGCCATACACGTTCTCAAAGACACAGAGAAAACAAAGGGAAGATACCAAAGATCTGGGCCCAGGGCTAAGCTTGCCCTCCAGACACTTCTCTCTGCACCTGAGCACATCTTACTCTCCTCCTTCTGTGGTACCTGCAGTCTGCCTTCCTGCTCACTGCCTGTGCGGGGCGCCGTCTACGCCGCTGGGTCCTTCTGTGCGGATGGCGGTCAAGGCTGCCACAGCCCTGCCGCACACATGCCAGACACTGTCCCCTCCTTCTGGACGTCGGGCCCTTTCCACCTCTTAGCCATTAAAACAAACCCCGAGTTTACAACTCCACGTGTCTTAATTATTTCTAGAGGGTTTGTGCACTGTTGTAAAATCCCTGGGTCAGTGGGTCAGCAGGTTTCATTTTTACACCGAGTTTGCAATGGACACATGGGGACGGAGTCTGCGGGAACAGCGTGGATGCCTCCTGCAGCCCCCCACTTCTCCCTTCTAGAAGCAGCCACTGGGTTTCTCGTGTGTACTTCCGGAGGCTCCCATACACACGCAGCACTGATACAAAATCTTTTTTGTGGTTCTTATCTTGAACAGAAAAATAGCGTGTGTGAATGCTGTTCCGCGCCTTATATTTTTCTTCACTTGTTACCTCTGGAAGCGTCTCCTGTCCCGGGCGATCGGCTCTGTAACATTCTGTGTCTGAGGGCACCAGTGTTTGTCCCATCAGTGCCCTGCAGTGGATCCTGGCTGTCCAACCTTCTGTTCTTGCAAACACGCTGCAGCAAGCATCTTTGCTCAGGTGTTTCGCACATGTGCAAGGAAATTCATGAGCTGAAGTCTTCAGTGGGTCGGTGGTTTCTGGTGAGCTTGCCTAAATGGCCCTCTGTGGCGGCCGTTTGACCAGCGGTGAGCGTGGTGCCCACTTCCCCGTGCCCTGCTGAGGTCTTCGGAAATCTGCTGGTGAAAATGGCACCTCCAGGTAGACTGCATTTGGCTTGCACCTCTTAGAGCTGCCAGAGTGGAAGGGGGTGGAGGGAGGGACCCCTGGGCGAGGCAGCCAGCTGTCACACGGGGTGGCCCTCTGTGTCAGGGGCAGGCAAATCTTCCTGAAAGACTGACTTCATCGGGCCCTTGAGATGGGGGGTTATTGCCCCAGGTGAAACAGAGGCGGGGCCTCCCAACAGGTGAATCACTGCGGGCAAGGCAGCGAGGTGTGAATGGGAGGGTGGGTTTAGGGGGCAGTGAGGCTGTCAGCTGGGCAGCAGGGGACAAGGACAGCCCTGTGACAGCCTCGGTGTGGACGCGTGTCCTCTGGGCGCTGGCGAGTCAAACAGGAGAGGGAGAAGGGAGGACCCAGGAAGAGCGGGCGGGGCGACCCTAGCCTACGAGGCCTTCGCAAACACTGGGCCCAGGGCGGAGGAAGGCAGATGTTTTATTCACGCCGGTGCAGAGCCATCCATCACCGCCAAGCCGCCCAGCCCCGCCACCTCCATCATCCTGCCACCTCAGGCTATTTTGGGCTTGGCCTTGGCCTCGCCTTCCCCGTCATCGAGTCCCCTCTCCCTGCCTGGGGTAGGGGCACTCGTCCTGGCTCGAGGTGACAGGCCAGAAGCGTGGGTCCACTCCCGCCTAGCACTTGGGTAAACTGAGGTTCAGAGAGGCGTGAGGCGTCCACTAGTGCAGCCAAGGACCAGGGCCCTCATCTCCCCGCACAGCCCCCGAGGCAGATGGGGCTCACTCTTCCCATTTGACGGGGGAACTGGGGGACCTCAGGTGCTGTGCGACAGCCACAGATCACACGGGGCATCAAGAGCGAGAGACGAAGCTGGCGCTGTCCCCAGCCGTCACCGCTTTTCCCAGGCTCTGTGTGCCCAGCAAGCTCCCTCTGGGAGGGTCCCGCTCCAGGGCTGCTCCCTCATTCGTTCCATAAACGCCCCCAAAGTTCTCCTCTGTGCTAGCCCTGTGCCGGCTGGCCACTGAGGCCACGGAGAGGGGCAGCTCTGGGGCACTGCTGGGGGCCGCACAACGTCCCACCCCATCTGCTCGCCACAATTGGTGAAATCCTAGAATCTCAGGGATCCTGGCCGAGCTCCCTCTAAGGACCAACTAGCTCCAGGCTCAGAGAGGGAGGAAATCCACCCAAGGTCACACAGCATGGCGCTGGCAGGGAGGGGAGAGAGCACATGCAATCTGTTCTTACTCTGTGCCCATGGTGTTGAGGCCACACGGCTGCCTGAACCTTGGTCGATCCTCACAGCAACCCCGGAGATCTCAGGGATGAGCCTGAGCCACCGCCAGAGCAGGGCACCCGGCCCTCCCGGCCTGGGGCTGAGGGGCCGGAAGAAGCAGAGACAAATGTACGTGCACTTGCTGCCGCTTGGAGATGCCGTGAGCGGGCGGAGCGGCAGGAGCCACGGAGCTGGCTGCGTTGCTGGGGCCACAGGCTTCCCACAGCGGGTCCCCCGGCTCCCAGGGTGGCCGGGGCAGTTACTGCACTCCAGCCGTGGGCGCACCACATTCCCACATGGCTGGGGGAACGTCGGGAGCGCTCCCCCAGTGAGGTCCAGGGCCGAGACAGCCCCTGAAGTACCTCGGCTCAAGGGCTATGTCTCATCTGGGCAACTCAGGAGGCCAGTAAGGCTGGAGCCAAGTGGATAGCAGATGAGGGGTGGCAGCGAGGTGGCCAGAGGGCTTGGGGCTGGCTCGTGAGGGTCTTGTCACCACACGTACGCCAGCTCCTGAGCGAGCCCAGGCAGAGGACAGGCGGGGTCCACCCTGCACCGACCCCGGTGTGCCAGGCCTGGGGCATCAGCCAGCACCCCGTGTTCTGCTTCTTTCCTTCCCGGCCCTGAGCACGCCTAAGCCGTCCCATTTTTCATGGCCACACTGGCATGTTTATGTCTCGTCTTCCCTGGGGAGTGTTGCTTCCAGGACGACAGGGACTTTGTCCGATGTGCTCACCCCTCCATGCCCAGAGCAGTGCCTGGCACATGGTAGGCGCTGGATAAACGCTGTCGAATGAAGGAATTGGATGAATGAATGATTGTCAGTTCTGTGCTCACTGACTTCTGCCCCCCAAACCCATTCCCTGTCTGTCTTCCTGAGTCTGTGACACTTACTGGGCATCTATGGTGTGCCAGTCCCTGTGCAAGGGGCTAGGGACCAAGTGGTGACAGAACAGCAGCCCCGCCCTCATGGAGTTGACATTCAAGTTGGGGATTAATAAATACCAGGAGGAGACAGTGCCTTGGAAAGAAAAAGGCAGGAGAGAGGGGCCCATACTGCTGGGGTGGAGGGACTGCAGGTTAAAATCAAGCAGTCTGGGAAGGCCTCCCTGAGCAGGTCACAGCCGAGCAAAGACTAACAGGCGAAGGACTGAAGGAGAATCCATCTGGGGAAGAGCATTCCTGGCAGCGGGAACAGCAGGTGCAAAGGCCCTGAGGTGGGATTTCACCGCTTGCTTCCGCTCGCCCCATGCCCCGCCCCTCAGGAAACCCCGCAGTTCCACCTGCTAAATTCCAATCCTCCTGCCACCGTCGCTTGACTGGATGTGGCCAGTGGCTGCCTCGTGGCCTCCCTGGGCCACACTTGTCCGCTAACCTCCTCTTTGCATGGCAACTGGGCACATGACCAGTGTCTGGGAAATGTTGGGGTAACAGGGGCTATTTCCTGTCCTCAGGCCTCTGGCCCTGAGGAGAGATCACGGCGCCCAGGGCTCACGTCTGGGTGGAGACTGTTTCAAACACAAGACCAAGGGTCTGTGGGAGCCCAGATGAGGTGCTGAGCCAACCCTGAAGGACTTCCTGGAGGAGGAGAGGGTGAGTGGTACAGGTTCTGGAAAGGGTGTCCCCTGCAGAAGAAACCACCTGAGCATGGCCCTGGAGGCGGGGGAATGGAGACCTGAAGGCTGAGCCAGGCTGGAGGGAGGTGGGGAAGAAAACAGGGCCCCCAGTGAGTCATCAGGCCTTCCTCTGGGGCCCCATTATGACTTTTAAGCACCCCAGGCACTTTTGCCTTCATGAGCCCCGTCCTCCATGAAAAACAATGAAAATTACATTCTATGACTGAATGGGTATAAAGATGAATATTAATCTGTTCATTGTCTACTCACCTGTTCATCCCTCCCTCCCTCCCTCCCTCCCTCTTGACCCACCTGCTCACCCCATCCAGTTGTCCATCCTTCCCTTACATACACTCACCTATCTGTTCGCTCATCCGTCCACATGTCCATCTGTTTTATCTCTCCATCATTTACTGTGTCAGTCTCTACATTCCTCTCTTGTCTCTAGAGATTTTTCCAGCATCCGACCCCAACCTTCCCAGCACAAACCCCCTGTTCACCTCCTACTGCCGACAGATCCAACCCAGACTTCAAGCTTAGCTGGGCTTCAAGGCCCTGCCAAGTTACCTCTTCTCTTCTCTCACTGCTCCCACCGTTGATCCTAGAAGCTTGGGGGCCCGAGGCACCGCAGCTACTGTGCCCAACGGGTAAGCTGTCCTCAGATGTCCCCCTCTGGCCTGGGTTGGAAGCTGTTCCTGAGGGTCTGTGGCTGGTCTCCTGCAGCCCAGAGAGGAGGCGTGAGCCATGATCACAGGGGCTGGAGGGGAGGGGATGAATGGAAACAGGTTCGTGCACTGGGCCTCGGGTTTCTCACTTGTAATGAGGGGGAGAAGGGCAGTGTCGTCCCCGCACATTCTAAGCTGGTTTCTAGACTCCCTAGGCCGCCTGAGTACCAGGGTGGTGGAGGAGGGGGGGCTTGCTCTTCCCTTCCCTCCCTGCCACTTATCCACTTAACAGCCCAGGAGGGGAAGGCCTGCTTCTGGAGGGGGCATCTCAGCCCCATTAACACTCTTAACAGCCCCAGGGGAAGCAGCGGCCACCAGGTCGCAGTTGCTTGGCCATTAGCCCCATCCCAACCCTCACTCCAGCCTTAGGACCTGCACTTCCTGGCAGGGCTTCTGGCCCCTGACACCAGAGGGGCCTGCAGGCCTCAGAGGCCCGCACCTCTGGTCAAGGACCGGTCGGCCTGTACAGGGCTGTGGAGGACAAAGGCAAGCGAGAGCCTGGCAGGTGTGAGCCGGTGGCTGGACCCACGGAGCAGGTGGTGATGGCAGGTAGAGAGGTGTGGGTCGTGGGGCCAGCGACCCAGCACAAAGTCCCCTCTGTCCCTTTGCCAAGTAGGAGTTGTACGCTGTTCTCTGCTTTCTCCCCTCCAGCGTATGTGAAGTGCCTTTTATTCAGGAGCAGCTGTGCCAGGTCAGGCAGTCAGTCAACAAACGCCCATTGAGCTAACAGCCAACAAAGTTCTATCGCACCCTGCATGTGAGGACAAGACTTAGGCCCCCCCTAATTACAGAATTCATTCATTCACCAACACATATTTATTGAGCACCCACTGTATGTCAGGCCCTGAGCACAGGGCCTGTGAAAGAGACAAATATTCTGGGCCTGGGGGATGAAAAATGAACATGTGAAGCAACAAATGGGACAATTTTTGAGAGGAAAGTGCCATGCAGAATATAAAACGTGGTTTCACGTGAGACAAAAACGGGTGTCTTCTGTGGTCTGAGGACTTGTGGGGAGGCTCTTGAGAAGGACATCTTGGAGCTGAGGCCTGGGTGGTGCGGAGCCTGGTGAGCGGAGAGCTAGGGGAAGAGTGCTACAGGCAGCAGCAACAGCACGTGCAAAGGTCCTGAGGTGGGGACGGAAACAAGGAAGCCAGTGAGAGGGAGAGAGAGAGGTGGGAGAGGGCACGGGGAGGACTGAGGGGACCCAGGAGTCTGGCTTCCTGTTACGCACAGGACAGCTGCTGGCCAGCTCAGAGCACGGGGGACACGCTCCAGCTCAGGTTTCCTGGGACCCGTCTGGCTGTACGTGGCTGGAAGGGGGCCTGCAGGGAGGCTGGGGGGTGGCTTCTGCCTGTGTCTTGGTGAGCCTCACGGGCTCCAGCCAGCAGGGAGAGCGGAGGGTGGGGATTGCTTGGACTTGCTTGGGCTCCCAGTCGTCAGGAATTAGAAGCCTCAGGAATCTTAGAATTAGACTCTCCCACTTAGGGCTAGAATGGGAAGCCCCGCAGCATCTTGGCCTTAGACGCTGGCAGGAAGCTCAGGGGGACCTGGTCCCTTGCCTTGTGGCCTCCGCCCCCTGGACCCACCCCGACCAGCGTCCCTTCACGGCGGGGGATGGGGGGGCGGCCCGTGGACCCGTGTCCCTCACGGCGGGGGGGCGGCCCGTGACCAGTGTCCCTCGTGGGAGGGCGGCCAGTGGCCCAGGCTGCCCGCGCTGAGCGCTTCGTTAATATTCCTTCAGTGGCTCCTCGTGAGGTCCTGGCGAGGTGCGGGCCGCTCTCCTGCCGGCTTCGTGGAGGAAGGAGCCGAGGCTCAGCGAGGGTCCGGATCCGGCCTCCGCCTGCCCGGCCGACCTCAGGGGACGGGCGGCGGAGCAGCGTGAGTGGGCTCGGTGGGAGGGTGGCCGCGTGCCTGCCCTGCCTGCGGGGTTGCGGGGGGCGGCAAGACGGTCTTGAAGGGAGGAGGAACGTCACGCGGTGTCTAATTGGGATGCTCGAGGAGAAAAACTGTTACAAGTGCTCAATTATTTCACACCGAGCCCGCCGGTGCGAGCAGAGAGCCCCGGACGGTGGCAAAGCTGATGTGTGTGTGTGTGTGGGGGGGGGGGGGCACGCTGGTGTTTGGGGCGGGAGGGATGGAGGTCCTTCCTTCTGGTTGCGAAGCCAGGAGGGTCTTCCTGCCCCACAGTTCACTCCCTCATGAGCCTCTGATGCAGGAATTTCAGGCGTCACGGGGGACACTTTGGTGAGGATTCCAGACCCCTCTCTCCTTGACGGCGCTGGGTGGAAAGGGGGGCACCCTGGGGAGGACAGACTCCCGTTTATCTCTGTCTGGGTCACTACCAGCTTAACACCTTCCATGGCCCCCCAGCGCCCTCCCGATAAGGTCGCGGCTGCACCGGCCTGGGTGGTCCTCACAGCCTCGCTCGGGCCCTGCCCACTCCCTGCTCTGAGCCACTCTGATGCTTAACCAGGCCTGGGGGGTTCCTGCTGCCTGGACCTCCACCTGCCTTTTGTTCGTAGCTGGAGAACTTGACGTCTTCCTTCCTGGCTTGGTTCAACTTTTCTCCTCAGTAAACCGTCTTGTGTATTTCACCTGCTGGCAGGAGTCCCTGGTGTGTCCTTGGGTAAATCAGCCCCTGCCAGGGCCTCACTCACCTCATCTATTCAACTGGGGCGGGGGTTGGACTGAAAATTCGGAATACTGAAGTGCCTGTGCTGGGAAAGACAGGATCTCCAACCCACAGGCCCCGAGAAGGTTTCCACAGCGGTTGGCCAGAGCTCAGGCACCCTCAGGGGCTCTGCCCCCAACGGAGCCTGGCCCTTGGCAGGTGGTCAGGATGAGTGAGGCAAAGCTGAACATTATGGTTCCCATTTTACAATTAAATTTTAAATTTCAAACCAAGTTTTTAAAACATGATTTTGCCTTCGCAAATATGTCTGGGAATGGAACAGTGGCTGGGAAATGGGAACCTGATGGAGAATCATTGCTGGGGGCTCTCAGGAGCTAGCCCCAGGGACCTCTACTTCTCCATCTGTGAAATGGGAACACCGATTGTCTCCTTAGTCCTGGGGCCAAGATGAGGCCTCCAGGGACCGCTGAGCTCTATTCAAGAGGCTCAGTGCTTCTGACGGTAGCTGTAACGGTCTGGGGGCAGAATGTGTGAACAGCCCTGTGCCTCAGAGGCAGGGCTGGGGGCTCCTTGGAGTCCTTCCTCATATCCTTCCCTGGTCCACGATCCGCAGCCTGGGTGCAGCTGCTGGAGCAGCAGGAAAGGGGCGGGAGTAGGGTGCTGCTGGAGGAAAGCACACGCCCCCAGGGGCCCATGCAAGCTAACGGCTGCAGCGTGAGGCTGCCGGGGGCCCTGAGACCTGCAGCCCCGGGTGGGGGCATTGTGCCATGTTACAGGTGAGCAGTGGGGACCTCCGCTGTCAGGGAAGAGGAGGAGGGCAAAGAGGAAGAGCAGAGACCTTTATGCTCTCCCTTCCCTCCTTCCCTCCCTCCTTCCTTCCCTCCTTCCCTCCCTCCCTCCCTCCTTCCTTCCCTCCTTCCCTCCTTCCCTCCCTCCTTCCTTCCTTCCTTCCTTCCCTCCTTCCTTCCTTCCCTCCCTCCCTCCCTCCTTCCTTCCTTCCCTCCTTCCCTCCCTCCCTCCCTTCCCCCTTCCTTCCTTCCTTCCCTCCCTCCGTCCTTCCTTCTCTCCTTCCTTCCCTCCCTCCCTCCCTTCCCCCTTCCTTCCTTCCTTCCTTCCCTCCCTCCTTCCTTCCCTCCCTCCCTCCCTTCCCCCTTCCTTCCTTCCCTCCTTCCTTCCTTCCCTCCTCCCTCCCTCCTTCCTTCCCTCCCTTCCCCCTTCCTTCTCTCCTTCCTTCCTTCCCTCCTTCCTTCCCTCCCTCCCTCCCTCCCGCCCTCCTTCCTTCCTTCCTTTCTTGTCTTGTTCACATCACCCCTTCTTCCCTCCCTTCTTTATTTCAGTAAACGTTCCCCAGCTCCTACTCTGCACCAGACAGCTTGCTGAGTGTTGGGGACAACTGGACAGACACAGGCTCTGCCCTTAGGGCCCTGCAGCTGGGTGGGGGGGAATGGGGAGAGGCAGATTCTCCAGCACCTTCCAGGAACTGTGGATGACAATCCACAGTCACAGCCACCAGCCCCCGTGAGTGTCCTGGGGGAGGAGCCAAGGGGCCTTGCCCGTCAGGCTCACTTGTTTGCTCCAGAGGCTTCTCCTGCCGCCCTCTTGGAACCTAAGTCAGCTCAGGTCACCCCTCAGCTCAAGACCTTCCCATAGCTCCGCCTTCCTCAGAGACAAAGGCAGAGGTTTCTCAAGGGTCCAGAGGAGCCCCTCCCGAGCCCCCGCCCCTCTCGGCCCCTCTGCTCAGCCCCTGGGCTTCTGGAGCTCGCCTGGCGGGTCGCACCTCAGGGCCTTTGAACATGCTGCTCTCTCTCCGGTTATCCTCACGGCTCCTCCCTCACCTCCTTCTCAGTGAAACTTTTGTGGCCCAACCTAAAATTGCACCCCCGGCCCTGCTCTCTTTTTCTCCATAACGCTTGACATTCTAAGTCCTCACGCAGCTTGTTTATTCCCTGTCTCCTGCACTAGAGCCCCAGCTGCTCAAGGACAGGGGTTCTGTTTGTTTTGTTATTGCTCTGTCCCCAGCAGGTGACACAGTGCCTGACACACCGTGGGTGCCCAACAACTGTGACTTGAATGAATGGATGGTTGATTGATTGATTGACTGATTGCCTCCAGGGCACCCTGCCTGCTCTAGTTGCCAGTCTGGGCTTAGCTGGAGAAGAGTGTGAAGGGCTGAGGGTGGGCAGTGGCCTTCCCTCCCCCTCTGCCCTCTTCCACCGTGTCAGCCCCAAGGCCTCCACTGGGTCCAGAAGGTGGAGACTCAGGTAAGTTTGAAGTGTGGGTCTGACTATGTCAGCAGTGAGTGGCAGAGAAAGGGTTTGTACTGGGAAGGTTGAGGTCAGATGGAGGTGAGAGATGAGTGAAAAAACTGATGCTCTAAATGATGAAGAAAGGAAACCGATGGAAAGGTAGGTGAATGAGGGGGCAGATGGATGGACAGATGGATGGGTAAATGGATAGATGAATGGATCAATAGGTGGCTGGATAGACGGATGGATGGATAGATGGACAAATGAGTTGATGGATGGACGGGCAAATGAATGGATGGATGGGTCGATCGATGAGTGGTTGGGTGGGTGAACAGATGGCTAGGAGAAGGATGCGTATGATGAAGATGAGAAGCAGCTGTCATGTACCGAGTGCTTCCTGTGTGCCCTGCCTGCATTTCACACAATCAGTCTCATTTAATTCCCATTACAACCTTGTGAGGGAGGCATTTATGTCCCCATGTTACAGACGAAAATAACCGAGCCTCAGAGATGTGAAATGACTTACTAAGGCCTCACAGCTGAGAAGTTGAGGCCAGATTGGTACCCAGGTTAGCTTAGCCTTAAGGGCCGCCTTGCTCTTGACGGGGTCACCACCACACAAGCGGGCACCCTCTGGGGACAGGCAGCCCATCTGGGCATCTCTGAAGCTCCCTCCAGCTGGCCTCTGGGGGGGGAAGTCTCTGTGAAGACCTGTTGGCTCCAGTCTGATGTTTACAGCGTCGTTTGGCCCCAAAGGAGTGAGGTAGTGAGAGCAGCCCACCCGCAGCCAGGTTGTCACCCAGCGCCCTGCCTACAGGAAAGGGGGTGTGGGTGGGGGGGCAACAGGCGTGGTTCGCGGCAGACAAAGGGAGCCTGTTCCATCCGGCCCCGCCACCCCAGGGCCTGTGCTTCAGGCAGCCCCACAGCCTCGGAGCCCCGAGCCCCAGTGCCCAGTGGGTACAACAGACATCCTACTGCCCAGCTTGCTCCCTGGGACGTTGGGAACGTACTGTGAGCCGATGAACGTGAAGCGTGTGGTACGCAGTCGGTGCTCAGCTTCCACTGACGATGATTCCAACCAGTTCTGCCGTGTCCTTGCCGGGACCTCTGGCCCAGTCACTTCTCCCTGAGCCTGTTTCCTTCTCTTTAAAACAGGGGTGTGGATGCCTACTTTGCAGCTTTATTAAGAAGATTCTATTCGTTGAACAAAGCTTTATTTCCCCAGGTAACTCTAGGTGCTGGGAATGCAGCAGTGGATAGAACAGACAAACGTTCTTGCCTTTGGGGCGAGATAACATAACAAATAAGTAAATTACATACCATATCATGTGGGGTTTAGTGGTATAGAGAAAAGGAAAAGGAAAAGGGGTGGATGGAGCTGGGAGGGGTACAGTTTTAAGTAAACATCCAGAAAGGCATATCCCTGAGAAGAGACACGTGAACAGAGACCTGAGGCTGGTGAAAAAGTGAGCCATGCGGAGATGTGGGGGAAGAGCATTCTGGTGAAGGAAGCAGCAAGTGCAAAGGCCTGGGGTGGGCAGGACCTGGTGTGTTCTAGGAATAGCAAGGAGGTGTGAGAGGAGGGGATAGGAAATAAGATCCGAGAGGTAGTGGAGGTCTTGAGGCTGTGGCTGAGATGGGAGACGTGGGAGGGTTTTGAACAGAGGGTTTCACAGGCTGCCAAGTCTGTGATGTGTGAGGAAAGGGCCATTTCTCCCCAGCAGAAGAGCCCCTCTCCGGGGCCTTTCAGAGGCTCAGCCCTGCCCTCCCGGCTCTCACCCCATCCTCTCACCCCCGGTGACCCCTGTGGAGGCCGCAGGAAGCTGGAGGCTGCCCCTGACCAGGGCTCAGGCGAGGGCTGGCGTTAAGAGCCCGCGAGCCCCGGGAACCAGGTGGAGACAGCGCCTACATCAGCCCCTCACCTGAGACCCCAAGCCTGCAAGGAGGAGACTGCAGATGGGCAGGAGGGCAGGTGCCTGGAAGTGGCTGCCAAGCTCCACGCCTAACCCACGTAACCCAGTGTCCCCTTCAGGAACTCTATCTTTTCCATTTGGAAATGGTTTGTGGTCCAGGTTTTTCCCGAGACAGAAACCCCTAAGGATGTGCCTGTCACAGCCAGGCATAAACCGAAACGGTTTCTAAAGCAAAACGACAGAAATCCTTTCTCAGTCTCCCTCTGCCCTCCTCAGATGATGCTGGGGGTAGGGGTGTGCCCAACCTTCAGAGCCCCTGAGACTGGCAAGGCTGAAAGGGGCCCCAGCCAGGCTGGGGGGCCCGGGTGGGGGGCAGTGCCTGCTTCGGCCAGCGTGAGCTATGTGCTGACACAAAGCCCTGAATTCCGCATCTTGCTTCCCTCAGTGCTCCCATTTTGTGCCTAAGCCCTGGCTCGACTGAAGGCCCAGGAGGGATCCCAGGACAATGGTGCCCCGGCTCTGGGCACTGACCTCGTGGCCATGCATGGGCAGGCTCAATCTCTGCACGCCCCACATCCCGCTACACACACACACACACACACACACACACACAGACACACACACACACAGACACACACACACAGACACACACACACACAGAGACACACAGACACACACACACACACACGAGACAAGTTGACCAGAGTCCCCGCCCAGACGTCTGAAGTCTGCTGCGCAAGGACAGAAGGGTCCTGGCTACTTGCACACCTCTTGTAATAACGGCACTCACTACCCCTCGCGGCAGCCGTGTCCGGCTTTGAGCTGCTAGGGTCGCAGGAAAGCTTGCTCGCTCTTCTGCAGAAAGAACTCAGCAGAAAGAGGCTGAGCTTTGGCCTCCAAGAGACCCTGATTCCACACACACTGCCTGGCCCCACCACCAACCCTTTGTCCTTACTGTTCTCTCTGCCCCCAATGCCCTCCCCGCTCCCGTTCATACTGTAATGCTGGACCTTTAGGCACCCGAGGACTGGGGGGAACTCGGACCCTGAAACTTCATTCCTCGGGGAAGCGAGCAGTGCGGCTGTTCTGAGCATTGAGTCTGGAGTCAGCTACTTCGTGGCTGTGTGACGTTGGACTTCACATCTCTGTGCCTCGGTTTCCCTCAGCGTAAGATGGCCAAGATGCTCCAAGTGGGAGAATGGAGATGTGGGTGGAGAGGCTGCCTGGAGAATTCAGTGTATGGGACCCAGGGATGAGCTGAAACACCCTGAGGTCTCGGGGCGTCCCCAAGAGGCAGGGGTTTTGGGTCTCCATGTTCAGCTGAGCCGCCTGCGTTGGGAATTCGAGGAGAGGGCTGCTTTCTCCCCACAGTCCACCTGCTCCCTTCCAGAGCCCCTTATTGTGGACGGCTCCTGCATCTTCCCGGCCTCCGGATTGGGAGGGGCTCCCCCGCCCAGACCCTCTCGTCACTCTCCCTGCCTCGTCTTCTGAGAGCCAGTTTCCGGTGCTGGAGATGCTGGCTTTCCAGGCGCTTCTGGAGTAGCCAGAGGCATCAGGAGCCTCGGCCCAGATGCCGGGGAGGGACTGAGACCCGCAGCTGGGGAGGAGGGCTCCCTGGCGGCCTCGGAAATGGCGAGGCCAGGAGTGAATGTGTGAGGCCTCTTAGGCACCCCCAGTGACAACACCCCCGCCCGGCCCCCAGCCCCAGGGCTCAGACATCCCCTTCTTGGTCTGACCCCCTGCAGGGGCGTAGGGACACTGGAGCTTGTGCAGATAGGTGTGCAAGGCCCAGATCAAGGAAGGGTGAGCTTGGGGCTCTGAGGCACATGGCCACAGGCCTAGGACTGGAGTTGTGCAGTCTCGGCAGGAGTGTGGTCGGTGGGCCCAGCACCATCGTGGTGCCGTCCCTCTGGGGGCTTCTGGCCCATTCCTGTGCCTCGGCCCCCTCCTCAGAATCTTGGCCTTAAATGCATCAAATAACACCCAGGATTCCAAAGGAGCCAGTTGTCACAGTGGCTAAAAAGCACATATGTGATATGGTACGATGTGTGCTTTTTCGTGAACGCATCGATGATAATGTTGAGTGGCAGATTTAATCCCAACCATAATTTGGGGCCAGAGATGAATGTAAATGACATTTGCAGAGGTCTGTAACACCAAGAGTGGGATATGAACGCATCTGTGACTTTTCTTGGTGATGAAGTCCTAGGCGCTGCTGCTGCTACCAGCGTTTGCTGCCTCAATTTACAGTTGAAGGGAATGGTAAATTTCAGCTGTGCCTGGCAAAAATAGTGATACTCTTCCCATTCAAACACACGGGCCCCGAGTTCCATCCCTGACATTTCGCCTGCTCCCGCCCTCCCTGCCGGGAAGAGCAGCACCACCAGTAATGCCGCAGTCAGTGATGGGCGGCGACAATTGATGACCACTGGTCTTTATGGGGGCTTTGCACTGTGCCAGACACTGGGTGAGTGCTTTCCTGCATCTTATCCTCACCACAGCCCTGCAGGGCAGGCACTAGTATAGTCCCCATTGTGCAGAGGAAGAAACTGAGGCACAGAGAAGTTAAGTGACTCGCCCAAGGTCACACAGCTTGTAAGTGATGGTGTCAGGATTTTATCCCAAGCCTGTCTGACCCCGGGACCTGTGGTCGTTACTGAATCTGCTGTGTTCAGAGGGCCATTCCCTGGGGCTGGGCTGGGCTCCGTGGATATGCAGCTGATTCTGTGTTTGTCCTCCCCATCCCTAGGCAGGCTAATGGACTTCAGACGGAGGCGATACGATTGTCCCCGTGCTGTGGATGGGCCGGCCTGCTGGGAGGGATTCCTCCAGCTCTGAACAGAGACCTGCACTGAACCTACTGCCAAGATGCCAGTAGGGGTGGCGCCCCGGGCCAAGGGAACAGGGGGGCAAAGGTGTGTCAGGACCCTATAGACCACCGGGGGACCGTGCACGTCCCTCAGACCAGCAGGTCCTCCTGGCCCCTGGCACTAGGCGAGGCTGTCCCCGAGGAGCTCCTGTGAGATTCAGGTCATCACAGAGTGCTTATTAATCCCACAGACAGGATGGGGTCGGGCAGCTCCTCAGGGAGTCTGGAGCAGAAGAAGCCGGTCATGGGAAGGAGTGAGGGGGCGGGTTCAGGACAGCTTTCTGGACCAGCCTCCTGGGCAGCTGAGAGCCCCAGCGTGGGGAGTCTCCCTCTCCCCTCAGCTCTGGGCTATTTTTTAACTGAATTAATGTGGCGGGGAGGCGCACGGAACCCTTGAAGGTGGTGTAAAGGCACAACGAACTCACAGAGAGCAGTTCGCCTCCCTCCTGTCCCCTAACCTCCCAATTCTCTTCTTGGGAGCCAGTTTCTGGTGTCTTTCCAGAAGATTCTATCCAACACCCTAGGGGGTGTGTGTGTGTGTGTACATATCCTGCTTAAATAAAATCCCAATGATGGCATTCAATCCCCTCTCTTCCGCATTGTGCTTTTTCACTATATCTTAAAGAATTTGCCTCGTTAGATCCATTTAACAAATATTTATTGAGCAGCTACTAAGTGCTGTCTTGTGGCCGACAGACCAGACCTCTGTCCTCATGGAGCCCAGTCGTCACTCCCCACAGCTGTGTGCCCGCCGCACCGGTGCCATGGTGTCCTCACCTCTCCAGGGAGCAGTGCAGAGTGCTGCTACTACAAGCGGGAACTTCTGAGGTACGTCTCGGTACCCGTGTGCAAGCGCGTCGGTGGGATGAATTCCCAGCATCAAGGGATGTGTCTTCTTAACTTGGCCAGCTGTGGCCAGATCGTGGTTGAAACGTCAGGGCCTGGGCTGAGGCAGGGAGGTGACCCAGGCTGGAGGTGATGCCGATTCCGGCGGAGAGGGAGATACGGAAGCTGGAAGTGGGACGTGTTGGGGGAGGGAAGAAGCCCCCTCTGGCCTCAAGGAGCCCCCGGTGTGAGGGGTAGGCGGGCTTGGAGGCTGTGGGTGCCCAGAGTAGGTGTGGGACCCGGCCTGGGAGGGCGGGGCGCCAGGGAGGCCGCAGGAGCCCCCACTGTGCTGGGCGTGTCCGGCCACTGTCCCCGGGAGAGCTGCGTCCTCTGTCCCCTCGTCCAGTGAATCCCCCAAGGGCCTCCCAAGCACCAGGCACCGTACTCGGGCAGCACTGTACCCATTCTACAGCAGAGGAAACGGAGGCTTGGACGGGGAAGGCAGGAGCCGAGGCCCCAGAAACCCAGTCTCCTCCTTCCCCCCACTCCGCCCCCCATCCCTGAGAAGAGCCCAGGCTGTGGGTGCTCCTTAAATAGGAGCTTCCACCCAGACTGATCCCTGGAGCTGGACCTCAGGACACCAGGGAGCTTTGTCCACCCCGTCGCTTTATTACATTTACAAGATCACCTGAGTTAAAAAATGCTGACGTGATCAATGCTTTCTGCACAAAGTTAAAAAACAAATCAAAACCAGCCCTGAAGCCCACCTGTCCTAAGTGTGCAAACTACTCTCGCTACTCGGAGTGGAGGTTGAGCCCCTGCTGAGGTGTCCAGCGGGGAGAGCACAGGGGCAGGGACCCACCAGGTGGGCCTGAACCCAGAGCACTCAGGAAGCAGGTGTAGACATTTGCTTCCACACAGAAGTGAATGAGGGGAAAAGTCTCCAAACCTCCAGGTTTTTGGCTTTGCTGATGCAAATATATCTGTAGTTTTTCTTAACATAAATAGGATCGTGTAATAGGCCCTATTCTGCCTCTTGATTCTTTGCGAGGGGCTGCGAGGAAGGGGAGACAGGGTGTCTTGGCCAATTCACTCCCCGTTGTCAGGCCTTACAGATCTATATCGGAGTCAGGCCCAATTCAGAGAAGAGACTGAGGTAGACGGCTCCAGCCCTGCCCCCTTGTAGGATGGAGAGGGGAGGGGCTGGTCCTGGGAACAGAGGCCCCATCCGTGGCGATCTCGATGGGCAGGCCACGGAAGAGGCGGGCAGTGCCCACCTGGGGTGGAGGGGCTGGTGATTGGCTGGATTATCCCAGCGGGGAGGCCTCCCTGGGGAAGGCTATTTTTAACTCTGAGAGCTGAAGCGACTTCCCTCTCTCCCTCTATTGCCCTTTATTCCTGTCATCCTGGGGCCTGCAGGCCATCCCCGTCCCTCTGGAGGAAGGGAGAAGGTGAACGGGAAGGGCAGCAGGTGGCCTTACCTGCACCAAGTCCTTTACCCCCACGGTTCTGCCAAGGAAGAGGAAAGAGAGGTTGGGGAAGTTTGCGGGGCTTTGTGGAGGCCTTGCTGGTCTTCTTACATCCACCAGCAACCCCTCGAGGGCATGGAGAGGAGTCTTAGAACCTACCTCAAAAATCTCTCAAGTTACAAAAGGGATTATTGCCGTTGCAAAACTCGAAGTTCAGGGGTGGATCTAAAGGGCCCCATAGGCCATGTCTGGAGTCTGTTTCTTGCACCCTCACCTCTGCTTTCCTCTGGGTGGGGGTCCTCTCAGGTGGGCTCAGCCCACGTTGGGGCAAAGGTGTCCCCAGCAGCCCCTGGGCATAGAGTTCCTTTCCCAGCTGATCCAGCCAAAGTCTTAGGGCTGGTTCTCCTTGGCTGGCTTCGATCACATGTCCACACCCCCAACCAATCACAGTAAAGCTCACAGCCAGGCCTGGGTCACCTGCCTTCTGGGCCGGCTGTGGTCCCAGCCATCCCTCCAGCAAGCAGATGGTAGAGGGCATGGGTAGGTGTGGGTAAGGTTCTCAGGAGAGGGGCTTAAACAGTGGGAGAATGTGGACCACTGATGCCTCCAAAGTGGCCCAGCCAGGACAGCACCCGCCCAACGCACAGAAGGTATTGGATCGAGCGGCCTTCACCCCGGTGCTGCCCCCTGGCCTCCAGACAGCTGCAGCTCCAGGGGCGCGGGGAGGAGGCCGCGTGCAGAGCCTGTGCAGGAGGGAAGCGTCAGCGGGCCAGCTCCAGGCTGAGATCGATGCCTGCTTCCTGACGGGGTGGGCGGGACTCAGTGTCCTGTTTCCAGGGCTGCCCTCCATTCCTGAAGTTCTGCTCTCCTCAGATCGATGCCGTAGGGTCAGCCCGGGGCCTGCAGGTGCCTGGGGACGGGGGAGCGCAGGGCCGGGAGCTCGCAGGCTGTCACTTTCTTGACCTCTCCCTGCCATCATGTCTCCACAGCACCCCTGACAAAGGGCCTCGGCCTGCACACCTGTCATGTCTTCCCCAGGCAATCCCTTCCCACTGTTCTGGGGGCCCTGGGCTGTGAGCATGCTGGGCGGACGTTGCCCCTGCCCTCGTACAGCTGACAGACCTTGGAGGAGACAGACAGTAAATGAGATGCCGCAGCAAGTGGCCAGCTGGGAAGAAAGTGAAACGGGGGATGGGAGACTGTGTGCAGGCCTCTCCAAGAGGGGCCCTGAGCTGCCCCCGAAGGAAGAACAGTCTGGGGAGAGATCCCAGCAGCAGAACCAAGCTGGTGGTGTCTGAGGCCTGGCTGGCTGGCCGGTGTGTTGGGAACAGGGGGGCTGAGGAGGGGGCACACTGGGACTTTGGTTCTCAGTCGTGCCCTGGGAGGCCATGAGCCCATTTTATGTTGCGAGGGTCTCCTGCTGAGGAAGGAGAAACCCGGGCAGGCTCCTGGGAGGAGGCAGCCCTCGGGGCTTTGGAGCTGGGAGGGGTCTTGGGGGCATCGAGGCAGCAGCCTGACGGGCGGGGTGCCCAGTTTTCACATCTCAGTCAATGGTTAATTTATGCTGGTGTCATCATATTAAGATATAAGTATTACAGGAGCCGACAGCTCCGAGCGTGTGGCCACTCAGACCAGTGAACCCCAGCCTGCGGGGGCCCCCTACCCACCCCACCCCTGCTCCTCATGGCTTTGTGGCCTTGGGAGCAGCCTCCCCTCTCTGGGCCTCACGTTCCTCAAATGAAGGAGTGGTTCCAAATGGACCAGGGGCCCTTTGCCTCCTGGCCTGTGGCTCTGAGAATGCCCAGCTCAGCAAACGTTTTCTTGAACAGCTACTGTGTGCTCCGCCCAGGGCTGGGAGGGCCTGGGCCCCACCCTGGAGAGGAGGAGAGAATTTCAGGGTACGGGAAAGCTGGGCACATTCACAGGGTGCTGGGAAGGGCCGTCTGTAGCCAGAACTCCTGCTGTGTGCAGGGCACCTACCTCCTCTGTCTCGCTGGCTTCTCATGCAGTCCTGGGAGGGGGGATATTTTACAGAGGAGGAAGTGGGACCTCACAGGGAACATGTCCAAGGTCCCTCTACCGGCCCTGCTTGGCCTTCCTCCACACCACAGGGAGGTGTGATGCCCCCCACTGCTCTGGGCAGTGCCCTGGGAGGGCTGAGAGCCCTCTGCCCACAGACTGGAAGCCCTGGGCCCCTCTGTGCTCCAGTTCCTGCACTGGGATGAGGGAGAGTCCCCCGCCCCCCCCCCCCCGGGAAGCTGGTTCCCCTTGTTGTCCAGCCAAGGACTGTGTGTCCAGGGAACATAGCGCCTGCTGGTGGGGTGCGTTCAGGGTTAGGAATTGAGTCCCCGCCCAGCTGGTGGGTCAGGAGGGAGGGATGCAGAGCCTGAAGGCCAGCAGCCGAAGGAGTTAGGCTCACACCTCTGCGGGACCTTCTTGCTGGGTGACCTTGGGGAAGATACTCGCTGTCTCTGTGAAATGGGTCTGATAGTGGCTCTGGGGGAGGCTTGGGGCCCAGGGGGATGACCAGCTTGCCTCACGCTGGCCCTCTTGGTGAGCAGCTGGGTGAGGGCTCTGTGTGTGTGGGGGGTGTTCTGGGGCTGAGGATGCCCTGGGTACACCCCCTTGTCCCAAACGCTGCCAGAATCCTAGACCCAGTGTTGCCCCAAGGTACTCCCGTCCATTCCCCAGCTGAGACCATTTGCTGGAACCATCTCCCAGCTGAGGGGCATCCCGGATCCCCTGGGGACCCTGGGTGGGGTCTCACAGGGTGGGTGTCTTGGGGCCCCTTCCTCCTACGGTGGAACCGTGTCCTCTGTCTTCTGGGGAACGGGGCAGGGGAGGGTGGGGAGCTGAGCCACTGCCCTCCTCGGTCACTGTGAGGGAGAGGGAGGAAAAGTTTCCTGAGAGCTTTTTGGTCCCCTGGGAGCTGGTCTCTGAGGAGGAGAAAACCAGGACACCGTGTACCAGTCGGGCAGGACAGGTTGGGGGCATGGGGCTGGAATCTACTGGGATGCCCCTTCTCTCCGCCGCAGCCCCTCGCAGCCGTCAAGGCAAGGGGCAGGGGCTCTCATACTGGGGACAGATATGCTCCTGAACTTGTGAAATAGGGCCACTGTGGTGGTGACAATGAAGTGTCTTCGCGAGCGAGCGCCTGGCCAGCGTTCGGCATCTACCCAGCCGTGAGCCTGCCGAGGGCGTTAGGTGTGCTCTGTCCTCAGTTCTCACTGCAGCTGCAGGACGAAGGCGAGGAAAGTGAGGCACGGAGAGGCGAGGCGATCTGCCTCCACAGCTGGACAGAGGACCTGGTGTGGCTCCAGCCCTGGACAGCCTGGGGTGAGTTTTCCGGGTGGCCTCAGCCAGGCCGAACCCACCAGCTGCCTGGGGCCGGGAGCCTGGGGCCGGTGGGGACTGCAGGCCGCTCTGTCTGAGCCGTCAGCGATCTGGGCGGTGGCCAGAAAGCCATCCTCCTTGGTTAGAACCCTGCATCCAGTCTCCCTGCTGTGCAGACACATAATTATATTTCACATTAAAGGGGAAGCTGGAGGCTGAGGGGGCCAGGGAGCCCTTTGAGGCTTGCGCTCTGAGCACAAACCTGCCTCCTTGGCCGAAATCCGTGGCCCCAGAGCTGAGCAAGGGGTCAGACTGGTGATAAAATGGGGTCTCCCTAGGCCAAGGCCCAGCTGGGCAGGTCTGTCTGCCGGGATGAAAGGCCTGGGCCCTGCCCAAGGCTGAGAGATCTGAGGCCCAGACAATAGGCCCCAGGAGGCTTGGAGGGCAGGGCTTGTGGGGACAGGCTGGGAAGAGGCAGAGGCAGGGGTGGCAAGAGAAGAGGGTCACATGGGGGTCAGGTCTGCAGAGAAAGAGGGCAGGGGGAGGAGCAGAAAGAGAAAGCAAGAGAGGAAAAAGCCAAGCAGAGCACAAGATGAGGAGAGAGATGCTATTGAAGAGGGGGAAACGCTTGTGTCCGAGTGTGCATGCCTGGGGTGCAACGGGAAAGGAGTCCATGGGAATGTACAACCTGGGACCTGTGTGCACATGTGCCCTCCTGCAGCTATCCCCCTTGCACGTGCATGTATGAGTGTGTATTGCACCTGCAACCATCATGCACGTCACGGCATGCATTTTGCATGTGTGGATCCAGACGCCTGAGCTTGTGTACTCGGCTGTGTGCACACGTGTGTGTGCAAGATTTCCTTTCCTGTGTGTGCGCTCGCCATGCACCTGTGTGGGTCTCTGGGAGGACATGCCTCCCTGTGTGTGTGTGTGTGTGTGTGTGTGTGTGTGTGTAGTGTGTGCACGCGCGCGCGCGCTCCAGTGCGCAAGTGGCTGGCCGTGTGTCTGTGTGTGGAGGGGGGCCGGGGCCGGGGACGCCGGGCCAGGCCTGGGCTGGGTGGGCGGGGGCAGCGGCGGCGCGGCGCGGGGCGGGCGTTCTCTCGGCGGAGAGTTAGAGTTGTTGCCGAGCTGGGTTCTGGTGACAGCCGGGCGCGGAGCTGGGTGCGCGCCGAGCCTCAGCTTCCCGCCGCCTCCTCGCCCTCCATTCCTCTCTCCCCGCCTTCTCCGGGCCTTGCCGCTGCCACCGCCTTCCCGGGAACGGCAGCCGAGGGCGAGGGCGACGGGCCGGAGGGGCCGGAGGGGCCGGAGCGGGCGTGGAGACGCGGGGCGCCTGGGCGTGGGGGAGCGCGCCCGGCCCAGCCCGGGATCAGATAACAGCCGGCGGGGGAGGGGGTGGGTCGGCCGCACGCGCCGCGGGACGGAGGGACGGACGCCAGCCGCGCCGACCGGAGCGTGCGCCCCGCGACCGGGGGCGCCGTCCAGGCGCGCACCCCCGACCCGCGACCGGACCGGGGCGATTGGCGCCCCGCACCGACGCGCCCCTCAGCATGGAGCGCCCCCGGGGGCTGCCCTGAGGCGGCGGCGGCGATGCAGGCAGCGCGGCGGCTGCCGGGGCCAGAAACGGCCGCCCGGAGCTCGGAGGACGCGGAGCGCGCCGCGCCCGGGGCACTGACCGAGGTAAGCACCGGGGGGCCCGGCTCCAGCTCCTCGCGGGCCCCCTTCCCGGCCGAGCGGGCACGAGGAGGTGCAGCAATTGGGAAGGTGGGGCGGCTGGGTCTGTTCGTCCTCTCGTTTTCTGCTTTTTTTTTTTTTTTCCCCCTCCCTGGTGAGCGTTAGGAGGAAATGCTGACTGCGAGCTTTTCTCCTCTGCCATGTCTCCAAACCACCGCCGCCAGGGAACTTTGCTCCTTGCTAACCTTCGTCCTGGGGGCGCTCCGGGAAACTTTGAGGCGCCCTCGGCCCCCCTCTGGACGCCTCGCACGAGGGGGCTCGGGAGGGAGCGTGGGGAGGCGCTTCCGCAGGCGGCGTCAGTCTTACGAGTGACCTTCCCCGGAGACCCCCCGACCGGGGCGGGGGTGCCGAGCGGGGCGCGGACTGCGGGCGGCCCGGAGAATGCCCCCAGGCCCAAGGGCTGCGGGTCCTTGGAGTCGTCGGTCTTTCCCACCTCCTGCGCTCTATTGGAGTAAAGATATTCTGGAAACGGTGTGGTCCTCTGGCGAGTGAGCCAGCCGAGGAGTCCAGCCGCACCTTTTTTCGCTTGTAGAAGTCGGCCTTGATCGCTCAGGGGTGGTCGCTTGGCTGAGAGGCCCCGCGGGTTTCAGGGCCGGGGTCCCCTCACAGTGCTGACGTCTGCTCTGGATGTCCTGGGGCGCGGGGAGGGGCGCGGGGCGGGGGAACCAGCGGCAACTGGGTGGGGAGTTCCTGCGGGGCTTCAGATGGGATTTGAGGCCCCAGTGGGTGTCTGTGCTGCCTGTTCCGATGGAGTGTGCACATGTCACGTGAACATTTTAAAACCTGTGTTCAGAACCGGAGGTCACAGGCAAGTGTCTCTTTGGAGGTGGTCTTTGGTTCTGGGAGGTTCTCCTGCCTCCGCGCGGCCTGGATCTGCTGGGACCGGGGCCACCCTGCTCCCCGTTTCCCCAGCAGCTCTTCATCCGGGAGCCCTGCACCTCCTGGGACCTTTGCTCCTTTCTCCTGTGCTCCCCGTGCCCAGGACGGACCCTGGAATAAAGTGCTGGGGACCTCCAGCCCCCCATATCCGCGTCGCGGAGCCCGGGTCCGCAGGCTCCGTCTCCGGGGAGCGCAGAGGCGCCCACACGCCGCTGAAATCAGCAGCCGCCTCCTCGAAGGTGCGAACCCAGAAGGCGGTAGCCTCCAGCCTCCCCCTCGCCCGCTCCCGAGGTGCAGAGGACGGCCAGGCCCCGGCTGCCGCCCCGTTCGGACCTCAGCCTCCGCTTGTGCTTCTCCGCAGCCCCTCGTCGCAGGTCTCCGCCCTGGACCGCCACCACGTGGCTGGAGAGCGCCAGGGAGGGGAGAACCCGAGGAGCGGTGGGGGCGTGTGGTCTTTTTGCGGCCAGCCCCTCCCCCCGTTGTGAGAAGAGCACCCTCCCCGCTCGCTGGGACCCCCAAAGAAACGCCTCGGCATGATCCGCCCCTCAGCTTTCTGGCGGCCCCTCCCCTCCAGCTAGGGGGCCGGGTGTCGGCAGCTCCAGGAGGGGGCCTCGGAACGGCTCCAGTCATGTGGGCCCCAGACCCCTGAGGGAGAGCAGGGTGCAAGGGGGCAGGGGCTTGCTTGGGCACCCTTGGGGACAAGAAGGGGACTCCAGTGTGCTGGACAACAGGGGAGGTCCCTCCTCTCTACGGGTGTACCGCTGAGCGCATATATTGGGCAGTCTATAGATGTTGGGTGTTGGCACACACCTGGCAGACCTGAATTTCCAGTCCCGGACTCTCTCCTTGTGCCCCCCTCTCCAGGTGAGGGCACAGCAGAGCCCCCTCCCAGCCCTGAAGGGGATGGACCTTCCCTCGGGCAAAGGGGCAGAGCCTAAGTTTGTTGGTCTATCCCTGGACCCCCTCCCATGCCCAACTGCCATGTCAGAACCCCATCAGGCTTCAGGTTGCTTAGGAGGAGACCCCTCCTCGAGGTATGTGCCTGGTGGACGGATGTTCAGTGAACTGTGCTGTGCTGTGAGGAAAAGGTGCCCAGAGAGGGGCAGGATCTTGCCCAAAGCCACACAGCAAGTCAGGGGTTTGAGAAGACACCTCCACCTAGCTCTCGCCAGGCCAGAGGGCTGCCCTGACAGGTTTCCTGCTACAGGGCCATGGTGTCCCTCCTCTCAAGTCTGCCCAGAGCAGGACAAGGTAACCCTGGTGGCCCTGAGGCAGTGCAATAATAGTGACAGCAGTGGTAACAGTAACAACACTAACAGTGACAGCAGCGCCCTGCAGTTATGCCGCACTGGGACCAGCTCTGCCTGTGGGCAGTTTCCTCTGGCCTGGCGAGGCCTCTGGTGCCCTGGGCCACGGCTGGCAGCACCAAGCCCGGCACCAGGAGGCCTTGGCACAGCGTCTAGGGTGGAAGCAACTGCACTGTCACTCCCAGCAACCTCAGTGGCCCTTGTCTGGCTCCAGGCCGGAGGCTGCTGGAGCCCCCTCGGGGCCCACCTGATGTCTCAAGCTCGCTGCTCCCAGCTCGGGCCGGGCCGTCCCTCCGACAGGTGCAACTGGCGCCTGTTGCTGGGTCCCTGCCGGGGCTTTTGCTGTCAGTGATGCCTGGGCACACCTGCCCCTGCCCTGGGGCTGCGGCTGGAGCCCTGTCTCGGGCTGGCATGGAGGAGAGGCTGGGAGAGAGGCAGCTCGTGAGCAGCAAGAGGGATAGAGGCTGGCTGGCCACTGGGAAGGTGTGTGGGGTGTGGGCTCGGTCCACGGGATGGCTGCTCCAGGGGAGTTGGCAGTGTGGCGGGGAGACAGCCAGGGGAAGGCCAGAGATGCAAGAAGGCCAGCCTGAAACTGGGCCGCAGGCAGGGCAGGAGGCCCGGAGGCTTCAGAGGAGCCGTGGGGCTGGGGCTGGGGGTGGGGCTGGGCAGGCAGGAGGGTTTTCCAGAGGATCTGGGGCCGAGGGCAGAACTGGAGCCCTCGCTGGGCACTGGCTGAGGGCCCAGCACTCTGCCAGCTGATTTAATTTCCTAATGGTCTGCTAGTGCAGAGGATGGCAGTAGCTCCGCGAGGCCCAGGGAGGCTCTGGGAGAGACGGGAACGCGGCTCGGACCCGGAGCCCACCTTCCTGCATCCCACAGACAGCCTGCGCAGAGTGCATCCGCCTGCCAGGCTGTCTGTGGGGGCTGCCGCCCCACCAGGGCTGGTCCCCTACAGGCCCTGGTGCCTGCCTGCCATCGCAGCTTCCAGGTTGCTGTGTCCTCGGGACCTGGTTAAGGCCTGGCATGTAGTAGGTGCTCAGTAAATAACTGGTGGGTCTGTGTCTGGGCTGTTTTCTCTGCTGCTGAGGCCTCACTGGGGGCTGTGGTGGGCTGTGAGCTCCTGGGGTGGAGGCCCTGGTGCCCCGCTGCTCAGCTGTGGCCCCAGAGCAGTGTCTGGCATACAGAAGGTGCTTAATAAGTGGGTGTTGAGTAAATGGAGACCTGGCCCTTGACCTAGCGCCTTCTCGCATTCTTTCGGGGGAGACTTTAGGGCAGACAGCTAGGGTGAGCGAGGCCGGGGGTCTGACTGTGGCCCAGTCACTTCTTCTCTTGGGTCTCAGTTTATCATCTGTGAAGTGGGATCAGAGCGCCAGGTGGGGAGGCTTCTGAGAGCACCCAGGATGGGAGAGTGGAAATGTGAGCCTCTGTGTGTGCCTTTGGGGGAGTCTCAACAGAAATGGGGTGCGGCAAGGAGGGGCTCCATGAAGGAGGGCATGTGAGCCTCTGCGATGCCAGAGCCTTGATATCTGCCATTCAGTCCAGCCTTCCCTTGGACAGGGGGGAAACTGAGGCCCAGAGAGGGTAGGCGAGGGTTCTATGGGAGAAGAGGGCCTCCCCCTCCTAGTGTGTCAGCTCTACCCCCTCCCCAACCCACTTCCTCCTCTCACCCCACCGATGTTCTGCATCTCGAGGCTTCCTGCCCAGCTGCTGAAGTGGCAGCTGCAAAGGCCGCGTGAGGCTGTGGGCGCCCTGGGGACCCTGGTCCAGCCCCTGCTTAGCCTTCAGCCCTGCAGCGCCGGCCATGTTTCCCTTGGCGTGGCCTCTAGGGTCTTGGGGTCTGGGCCCTCCTCACCCTGGTCCGCCGAGCCCGCAGTTTGGCCCTGTTGCCGCCTTCACTCCCCACTTCCGCCCAGGCCACCGGCCTCCCTCCCGCGGTGCCTCCGATGCGCCAGGCCTCCTCCGTCGGGCCTCTGCCCCGTCTGCCCCCAGCTGCCCTCTCCAGAGCTCCGCAGGGCCCTCCCCCATCGCTCTCAGCTCTTGCCCGAACGCCGCCTACTCCCCACGCCTCTCCTGGCTCCCTGGGCAACACGGCAGCCTCCCTTTCCCCACTTCCTTCTCCTGCTTTTCTCTCCGTGGAACTTAACGCCGTCTGCCACGTTATGTTTTCTCTTGTTTGTTGTCGGTCTCCCTTGGGTGCAGGGCAGGCTGTGTCTCCTGAGCTCCCCTCTGGGGCGGAGCCGGGCCCCCTCCAGCTCGCCTGGGGCTGTGGCCCCCACGTTGTGAGGGACGCCCCCGCTGTGGGAGGGGGCAGCCTGCGGCCCAAGAGGGACAGCCCCAGCCAGAGGTGGCAGCAAGGCGGGGGACAGCGGTGGGGACCCTCTGCCCCCGAAGCCTCCTCACAGCTGCTTGCTGGCTTCCCCAGGAGAGCTGGGCCGGTGCGGGGGGTGGGGTTGGCATGTGGAGGTACCGAGCTCTGTGTGTGTGTGCACGCACGCGCGTGTGTGTGTGTGTGCGTGTGCGTGAACGGCCGAGGTCACGGAGGGGCTGTGTGTCCCCCACCCTGCCCACCTCCCTCTCCTTCCAGCTGCAGCCCAAGCCCCCTGAGCTGGCGGCTCCAGCCCTGCAATTCTCCGGCACTTAAGGCAAAAATAAATCGCTGCCAGCAGCTGGCGTTCTGGGAGGTAGCAGCCGCGCCACCCCCCTGCCCCCGACCCTGTGCCTGTGGGCTCTTGGTTCCAGGCCAAGCCGGGCCAGGGGGGGCCGAGGAGGACTGGGGGCCCCGCGGGGAGCTGGCTCCACCCGGCCCCTTCGCAGGGTGAGAGGTTGGCCAGGCCCAGAGAGCGCGGGGCCTGGCTGGGTCGTGCGGAGAGCAGAGGTAGATAGACGCCGGCGACTCCCGAGGGGGCCGGGATCCGGGGCAGGTGAGGGGGCTCAAAGGTGGGGCTTCTCAGGGGCCTGGCCCGTGGCCTTGTGGAAGCAGGGTGTGGGCAGGGCCCTGGACCCCCTTGCACAGCGCCCTCGGGACCAGCCCCTGGACATGTCTTTTCTTGCTGGCCTTTCCCTTCCCTTCTCAGAGAGCCCTAGAGGTCTCTGCCTGGTGAATCTTAGTGACACTGGCCCTGAGGAGGTCAGAATTCAGCATTATTCATGCTTTTGACTATTGAGTCTGGAGCAGGTACCTTTGCTTTACCCTGTGCCTGGGGCTGGGGGCTGGGAACTGATGTCTGGATTGGGGGAGGGTAAAGAAACCAGTGAACAGACACTTAAGGAAGCATAGACTTTGTCATATTCTCTTGCTAATTATCACAGTTTTTAATGACAGGAGTGTTACAGGCTCACGGTAAAGCATCACACGATTGTAAGGACAGAAAATGAATTTCTTTTTCTCAAACCTTGTCTCCCGCTCACCCCCGCCCCAAAGCTTTATGCTTTTGAGGGGACTGTCATTAGAGAACCTTTTAGATTGTCTGAGTGCTTAACAAACATGTGGATGCGGTTGTGCACACCTGCTAGCAGCTGCAGTGCCCTCTCTGTCTCTCTCCCCCTCCCTGTTTCCGTGTTTTCTCATCTTCCCGTCCCTGCCGTCCCTGCTGGTGCCCCAGGCCCCATACTCAGGGGCTTCGTCCTCTCTCCTTGGATTGACTTGAGGGCTGAGTCAGAGTCTTGGGACCACAGCATCTTAGCTGTGGAGTCTAGGAAAGCACTCAGCCACCCAAGTTCCTGGGCGATGGGCTCTGAGTCATGGAGTTGTGGCCTCTTTGGGACAGAGAACCTGGAATTGCAGAATTGGCGTGTCTTAGTCCCGGGAGAGCTGCTGGATCTTTGCTGGGGTACCTCCTTCCTCAGACCCCTCGGGAAGCAGTTGGAGAATCCAGATCTCCTGGCTCTGTCCCCAGAAATTCTGGTTCCGAGGGCCTGGGGTGGGGCCTGGGGTGGGGCCCGGGGTGGAGCCTGGGAACCTGCACTTTTCAGTCTCCCCAGCAGTGTAGCCACCGCGGGGAGCTCACCCTGCTGCAGCCCAGCCCTTGACCCTGGGCTGGCCCCGTCCCCTCTGGCCTCAGGGACCGCCCGGCCCAGCATGGACACATATGAGGCTGAGGCCAGCGCTGTGCTTGAGCCCCGCAGGGAAGGCACTGGCCAGGCTGCTCGTCCGAGGTCCTCGGCAGGGGCAGGCCTCTGCTGGGGACTCGGTGCCCCCCGACCCACCTCTGAGCTTCCTGTCGGGTGCCAGCACCGCCACACCTGTCACCTGGTTTGAGAGGCATCGGAAGGACCGTCCCCTCAGGCTCCACTGAGGGCCCCTGTGGAAAGGGTCTGAGAGGCTAAGTTTGAGAGGGTGTTAGTCACCCCTGTGCTGGTCCCGAGCCTCGGTCTCCGCATGTGTGAAGTGGACGTGAACATCATGCCCCGCCTGGGCATCTGTTTTCTCATCCCTTTTCCACTTCAGCTCTGCGGTCAGGGCGGCCAGGGCAGCCTCCGCTCTCCCTGCCCCCGGCCCCTCTGCCACACAGGCCGGAGGCTAACCCGCGCCCATCACCTCGGCCTGCTGTGCCTCAAGCTGTCGGGAGCACCTGCCCGGCTGGGGCAGCCAAGTTCCCCCCACCCCCACCCCGGGCCCCGGGAGCCTTCAGGACCACTGGAGGGGGTGCCCCCAAAAGTCCCCGGACAGCCACGGAACGGCCCAGCCCCTCCCTTGGGGCTTCACAGCAGAGGAGACCCGAGCCACCCTCTTCCTTTCCTCTGCCGGCCCTGCCAGCTAGAGCCTTGCGGCACCTGTGGGGTCTGGCCCCAATCCTACAGCAGATGCCCCAGCCCTGAGGCTCCAGAGCCAGGTGACCTGGCTCTGGGTCCTGTCCTGACCCAGCTGCCCTCCTGGTGGGCCTCAGGGGTCCCCCACTCACCCTGCCACGGATCAAGCACTGGTGGGTGGGGATTGACGGGGAGCAGCCCCCCCTGGGAGCTGTGACCCGAGCCTCTGGTCTCAGTCTCCTCCTCTGGGAACTGGGAACCCGAGGGGAGGTGGTTGAACAAACCCACACCCCCGACACGTCTGCACTGCCCTGCCAGGGGCAGCCGTCCTATGGGATGGTCCATCAGCCAGGTCCAGAGGAGGAAACAGAAGCGGGATGATTGGGAGCCGGTGGGGTCTGTACTACTTTCTTTCATACCAAGTCACCACAAACTGGGGGGCTTAAAACAAAACAGATTGTTGTCTCTCAGTTCTGGGGGCCAGAGTCCGAAATCAAGGTGTCGGCAGGGTTGCTTCCTCCGAGAATCCTCCCCGGGCCTCTCTCCCGGCCCCCGTGGCTGCTGTGACCCTTGGGGTTCCTTGGCATCCGTCCAGTCTGCACCTCTGTCTTCACGTGGCCTTCTCTCCCTGTGTCTTCTCTCCTCTCATGAGGACACTTGTCATTGGATTCAGGGCATCCTTATCCAGGATGGTCTCATCTCCACATCCTTAGTTATACCTGCAAAGACCCTTTATCTAAATAAACTCACATTCAGAGGTACTGGGTGGACATATATTTTGGGCGAGCCATCACTCAACCCATTACACATGGTCAACCTGGATATGCTGCCCTGTGTCTTGACTTTTTTAAGAAAAAAAAATTTTGTAGCAACATATCTTGGAGACACAAGCATATACGGTATGCTTGGTCTGTGCTACTTACCAGCTGTGTGTCCTTGAGCAGATTGCTTGACTGTTCTGTGTCTCAGTTTGCTCATCTGCAAAATGGAGGCATTAACGGTTCTTCCCCCCATGAGGCTGCTGGGAGCGATCAAAGGAAATGCACAGGAGAGGTGTAGTAGATGACCCCTTTGATTAGTACATCAATGAGCAGAACGGTTTTAAGGTCTGCCCAGTATTCCCTTCACTGGGCTGGATTTCTGTTTCGTGAGCCTGCTTCGTTCTGGGGCACCTCCAGCCCTTGGCTGTTATCGCATGTAACGCTGCTATGATCACCTGGGTACTGAGGTCCTCGTGCCAGCTCTGTCCAAGCAAAAAGTCCAGAAGCGGCCCTGCTGGGTCGGAGGACTCGTGCCTTTGTAGCTTTTTTTTTTTTTTTTTAAATGGTACCTCCTTATTACTTTAAATTTTATTTATTTATTTATTTATTTATGGTTGTGTTGGGTCTTCGTTTCTGTGCGAGGGCTCTCTCCAGTTGCGGCAAGCGGGGGCCACTCTTCATCACGGTGCGCGGGCCTCTCATTATCGCGGCCTCTCTTGTTGCGGGGCACAGGCTCCAGACGCGCAGGCTCAGTAGTTGTGGCTCACGGGCCTAGTTGCTCCGCGGCATGTGGGATCTTCCCAGACCAGGGCTCGAACCCGTGTCCCCTGCATTGGGAGGCAGACTCTCAACCACTGCGCCACCAGGGAAGCCTACCTTTGTAGCTTTTAGAGCTGCCACCGCTGTGCCCTCCGGGGGTGGTCCCCGTCCCTTGGAGAGTTGAGCGTGCCTGGATCCCACCGTGGCCTCCACTGCCTCTGTTTTAGAGCCAGTGGAGTGTTTCTTCCTGCTGAAACACCTTTCTGTCATTCCCTTCCCGGCAGCTGCCAGCTCCTGCAGAACGGTTATTTCCCTGACCTTTGCCCTCCCCCAGGTTGAGGTCTTTGGGAGTTGGGTGGTGCTCCTGCCATATGCGGGGCCCTTTCTCATCCTGTTGGGCCCTCATGGCTAGCCCCAGGGATGGGGAGCAGCTGCCCTATTTCCAGATGCCAACACTGAACCTCAGAGAGATCGCATGGCCCCAGCCCATCGCCAGCAGTCCGTCTGCGCCTGGAGCCCGAGAGGCCTCCTCGGGTGTTGTGGTTTCCCTGCAAGCTTCCCTAGTGGCGCAGTGGTTAAGAATCTTCCTGTCAAGGTAGGGGACACTGGTTCGACCCCTGGTCCGGGAAGATCCCACATGCCGCAGAGCAACTAAGCCCGTGCGCCACAACTACTCAGCCTGCGCTCTAGAGGCCGCGAGCCACAGCTACTGAGCCCACGTGCCACAACTACTGAAGCCCGTGCGCCTAGAGCCGGTGCTCTGCAACAGGAGAAGCCACCGCAATGAGAAGCCCGCGCACCGCAACGAAGAGTAGCCACCCCGCTCGCCGCAACTAGAGAAAACCTGTGGGCAGGAACGAAGACCCAGTGCAGCCAAAAATAAATAAATAAATAAATTTATTAAAAAAGCAAAAAGAAACCCAGCCTTCTCCTCACTGGAGGGAGAGGGCTGGGTTTCACTCCTGCTGGCCCCCCTGCCCTGGCCCCATCCCTGGGCCGCCAGGCAGAGTCCCTCTGGAGATGGCTGGTGTGCTGACAAACCACTGTGATACCCTGGCCTGAGGCCACGTGCCCCGGGGGCCTGGGTGTCCTCGGCCCCCTCCCTTGGCTCCTGGCAACCGTCAGGATATTTTGGGGGCTTCAGCAAAATGCCCGCCTTGGTGGTGAATTCAGCAGCCCGTGGTGTCGCTGGGTGCCTTTATTTCTCAGGAAGTGCCATGATGTTTCACTGAGACTTGGCACCCAAAACAATAATGAAAACGACTGTTTACTCGGTGTCTTCTGGTGCCAGGCGCTGCGCTCAGTGCTTTCCCGAACATCATCTCATTTAATTCTCAAAACGTACTGGCTGGGAGCGTAGCAGGGATTGAGAGATGATGGGGTCCTGAGGGAGGCAGGCGGCCAGACCGAGGAGCCCCACGGCTGGGCCCCCGGTGCCTCCAAAGGCACGGAGGCCTTTAAGAAGGGCTCTCCCTTGAGGGCAGGCCGAGACCTGGGCTGAGGATCTGGGAGGTGCGGTGTTGGGCATGAGCCAGGTTAGCGTGCATTTAAATGGGGCGCCCCCCGTGCCCCCCTGCTGTGTGACTCCAGGGAACCAGCTTCACCTCTCTGAGCCTCACTTCCCTACTCTGAGAAATGGGGCCAAGTCTGTCCCGTTCAAACTGTGATTGTGTGTGCCCGGTGTTAGAACGGTTTCAGAAGTCTAGATGATGGAGGAGGGTTCTCAGAGTCCCGTCCACTTTACAGGTGGAGAGACTGAGGCCCCAAGGGGGGAGGGACTGAATGACCTGCCACCCTCCATCCCCTGTGACCTCAGCCACAGGACGCGGGGCTGGTCCAGTCTCCGTCGTTTTTACCCTCACAGGACTAGGATAGAAAGACCATTATCTGAGTGCCCACTCTGTACTGGGAGGCTCATGCAAGGGAAAGATTTAGGCCAAGGCCCTGCTAAAGTTCTCAGCGTGTGGGTCATGCCCCCTCTGTCCATTTCTTAGGCAGTGGTGGGGCTCACATCTGTCCGGGAGCCACCCCTCCCCCCCCGTAGCTGCGTTGTGGGCACGCTGGGCTTTCCACAGACCTGCATGCGAACCTTTGCTGCTTGGGGAGACAGCAGGGCGGCCGATTCACTCACCACTCGACTTTGGACGCGGGGGAAGTGCATCCACATGGCCTGAGCGAAGTCTCTGCAGAAGTGGGGATGCCGGGGCTTGTGGAGCAGAGAAGGTGCCCCAGGGGAGAGGCTCTGGCCTGGCCCCGCAGGAGGCCTCCCAGGGTGAGTGTCCAGCCAGTGGACCTTAGAGAGCCCTTCAGAACCACCCCTGGTGCCCTGGTCCCCCACCACCTGCCTCCTGAGCCCACCCTATCCCTCCTGGACATGCAGGAAACCAGACTTAAAGGATGTGAGCTCCTGAGTCCAGTTGCAGCCTGCACTGCCCTGGGGCCTCATGGACCCCTCTCTTGCTTCCAAGCTTGGGGCTCTGGCCCCAGACCTCCTCCCTTTCCACCCAGAACCTGCCCTCTTGGTCCCGGGGCCCTGCCTCCTGAGACTCTCCAGGGTCCTGGAGTCTCAGCCGACAGTGTGGCCTCCTCATTACTGAGAAAGTCAAAGGAGAACCTTGCAGCTCCCACCTCCCGCCACCTGCATCCCCTCACCATGCCTCCATCCCTTTCCTGTGGATGGATTGTTGTCCCCCACGGCCACTTGGCCCCTCTGCCTTCACCTACCCAAGGCCATTGCTGTGGTGTCTCCCTCTCCCTGCTAGCCCCTTCCCTGCACCCTGCACCTGTTCCTTCCAAAGGAGATCACGGAGGGCCTGCCATGGGCTGGCACTTCCTCCAAGCACCAGGACACACCAGGCGACAAAACAAAGCCCTGCCGGCATCCGTTTGCAGTAAAAACTCTCAGTAAACTAGGAATAGAGGGAAACTTTCTCAACTTGATAAAGGCACCTACAAAAATCCTGGAGCTGACATCATACTTAATGATGAGAAACTTGGCTTTCCCACTAGGATCAGGAACAAGGCAAAGAAGTCCTCTCTCACCAGTGCTTTTCAACATCGTACTGGAAATCCTGGCTAATGAGATAAGACAAGAAAAGGAAATAAAAGGTGTACATATTGGGGAGGAAGACACAAAACTGTCTCTATTCACGAATGACATGATCATCTATGTAGAAAATATGAAAAAATCGACAAGAAAACTCCAGGAACTAATAAGCAGTTATAGCAAGGTTGCAGGATACAAGATTAATGTACAAAAGTCAATCACTTTCCTATATACCAGCAGTAAACAAGTGAAAAGTGAAATCTAAAATTAAAATCACAATACCATTTCTATTAGCACCCCCCCCAAATAAACCACCGACGTATAAATCCAACAAAACCCTGATGAATGAAATCAAAGAAAAACTAAATAAATGGAGAGATAGTCCATGTACATGGATAGGAAGACTCAATATTGTTAGACATCAGTTATTCCCAACTTGATCTATAGATTCAATGCATTCCCAATCAAAATCCCAGAAAGTTATTTTATGGATATTGACAAACTAATTCTAAAGTTTATATGGAGAGGCAAAGGACCCGAAACAGCCAACACAGTACTGAAGGAGAAGAACAAATACACTAACTGACTTAAAGACTTACTATAGGGACTTCCCTGGTGGTGCAGTGGTTAAGAATCCACCTGCCAATACAAAGGACACGGGTTTGAGCCCTGGTCCAGGAAGATCCCACATGCCGTGGAGCAAATAAGCCCATGCACCACAACTACTGAGCCTGCATGCCACAACTACTGAGCCCACATGCCACAACTGCTGAAGCCCATGCGCCTAGAGCCTGTGCTCCGCAACAAGAGAAGCCACCGCAATGAGAAGCCCGCGCACTGCAATGAAGAGTAGCCCCCGCTCGCCGCAACTAGAGAAAGCCCGCGCACAGCAACGAAGACCCAACACAGCCAAAAATAAATAAATTTTAAAAATAATAAATAAATTTATTTCTAAAAAAAGACTTACGATAAAACTACAGAAATCAAGACGGTGTGGGGTTGGCAACAGAACAGACAGATCAATGGAGCAAAGTAGAGAGCCCAGAAATAGACACGCACAAATATAGTCAACAGATTGCTGACAAAGGAGCAAAGGCAACACAGTGGAGCAAGGATAGTCTTTCAACAAATGGTGCTGGAAGAACTGGACGTCCACACGCAAAGAAGTTAATCTAGACACAGACCACACACCCTTCACAGGAATTAACTCAAAATGGATCATAAATGTAAATGTAAAACACAAAGCTATGAAATTCCTAGAAGATAGAGTAGGAGAAAACCTCGATGACCTTGGGTATGGTTATGCCTTTTTAGATACAATATCAAAGGCATGATCCATGAGAGAAATAAGTGACAAGCTGGACTTCATTAAAATTAAAAACTTCTGCTCTGGGAAAGACAATGTTGAGAGAATTAGAAGACAAGCTACAGACAGGGAGAAAATATTTGCAAAAGACACATCTGATCAAGGGCTCTTATCCAAAATAAAGAACTCTTGAAACTCAACAATAGAGAACAAATGACAAACAGACAATAGGAAAAAACGGGCCAAAGATGTGAACAGACACCTCAGCAAAGAAGATATACAGATGGCAAGTAAACATATGAAAAGATGCTCTAGGGACTTCCCTGGTGGGCCAGTGGTAAAGAATCCGCCTTCCAGTGCAGGGAACGTGGGTTTGATCCCTGGTCAGGGAACTAAGATCCCACATGCCACAACTACTGAGCTGCTTGTGCACATCAACGAGAGAGCCCGCGTGCCGCAAACTACAGAGCCTACGTGCTCTGGAGCCCGCGTGCCACAACTAGAGAGAGAAAAACCTGCATGCCACAACTAGAGAGAAGCCCACGTGCCACAAAGAGAGATCCCGCGTGCCCCAACGAAGATCCCGTGTGCCTCAACTAAGACCCAGTGTGGCCAAATAAATAAATATTAAAAAAAAAAAGAAAAGATGCTCCACATCATTTGTCAGCAGGGAAATGTAAGTTAAAACAACAGTAAGATACCACTGCATTCCTTTAGAATGGCTGATGAGGACGTGGAGCCGCAGGAACTCTCATCACAGCTGATGGGAATGCAAAATGGTGCAGTCGCTTTGGAAGACAGTTTGGCAGTTTCTTACAAGACTAAACATACTTTACCGTATGACCCAGCAACCCTAACTCTAACCCTTGGTATTTACCCAAGGAAGCTGAAAACTTATATCCACACCAAACGCTGCACGCAGATGTTTATAGCGGCTTTATTAATTATTGCCAAAACTTGGAAGCAACCAAGATGTCCTTCAGTAGGTGATAGATAAATAAACCGTGGTCCGTCCTGACAATGCAGTGTCTTTCAGCACTAAAAAGAAATGAGCTGTCAAGCCATGGAAACACATGGAAGAACCCTAAATGCATATGACTAAGTGAAAGAAGCCAGTCCTAAAGGGCTACCTGCTGTGTGATTCCAGCTATATGATATTCTGGAAAAGGCAGAACTGTGGAAACAGCAGGCAGATCAGTGGTTGCCAGGGGTGGAGAACGGGAGATGGACAGGCGGAGCCCGGGATATTTAGGGCAGTGAGCTGTTCTGTGTGGCACCGCCGTGGTGGATACAAGTCTTTGTACATTTGTCCAAACCCACAGAAAGTGCAGCACCACGAGTGAGCCCTGAGATAAACTGTGGGCTTCGGGTGGTGTTGACCTGTCGACGCAGGTTCACTGATGGCAGCAAAGGTCCCGCTGTATTGACGGATGTTGCCAATGCGGAGGCTGTGCACGTGCGGGGTCGGGGTACGTGGGAACTCTGTGCCCTCCCCTCAGTTTTGTTGTAAACCTAAAACTGCTCTAAAAACCACTCTTGAGAAAAAAAGAGAATCCCTGCCCTCACATGTCCATGGGCAACTGAGCATAGACTCCTGAATTAGTGAGCAGGGAACATGTGAGAGGGTCGGGCCGTCTGAGCAGAGACCCTCACGGGATTGGGGAGGAGCTGGGAGGGGGCCTGGGGGAGAGGCCTGGGTGGACGCGGCTCACTGGGCTCGAGGAGCAGCAGCACGAGGGCAGCAGCGTGAGCCCGGAGGAGCTGGCCGGGGTCTGGCAGGCTGCACTTGGGCTCATGTCTCTTTCACGTGTCTCCTCATAAAAGTGGATCGCAGTGAACCAAGGTGATCTGTGTCGAGGGGCTGAGCCCCCCGGGCCCCGGGTCCCTGGGCGTGCCGTGGGCGTCGCGCCACCCACTCGGGGTCCCGCAGGCCTGGCACACAGTAGGTGCTCAGTGTGTGCTCAGTGGAGGGGCACAGATGTGGACGTGTGTGTGCCCAGCAGGCATGGGCTCTCCGGGGAAGGGTGGGTCTGCCTGCTGCTGGGAGGACAGAAAGGCCGGCAGCGGACAGGAGCCCCTCCCTCTGCACCCCACAAAGGCTGCAGCTGCTCCGGGTGGGAGGCGGGGGCCCAGCTGATCCCCCCCCCCCCCAGTCAGCCTGTCAGCGCCGAGGAGCCTGCAGGAGCTCCCATCAGGGCTGTGCCGGTGGCTGGATTCGGAGGGAGTCCCAGCCACCTGGCTCCCCGTGGTCTGGGGGCTGGTGCTGCAGGAGTGGAGGGTCTCGTGGACCCCCACCCTCCTTTCTGTGCCCCTCCTTACAGCACAGCATGCTCGGGGGTGGAGCCCAAGCACGTGGGTTCAGAGGGTGGGCCTGGGGCCAGCCGGGTAGGCGGGGTCAGGCCGTCTGAACGGCAGACTGTGTAGAGAGGTGTGGACGGTGCGGGGTGCTTGGCTGTGTGCGCTGCGGCCGTGCAGGACCCTGACTGTGTGGCGGGCGCGTGTCTGAGTGTGTAAGCGGGCATGAGGAGCGCGTGTGCTGTGACCAGTGAGGCGGGTATGACCGATGGCACAGGTGGGCAGGGCCGTGCCGCCGTGCGTGGGCAGCGCGGGTGGGTTTGGCCCCCACCGCCCCGTGCTCTGTGTTTTGACCCTCGGTAACTTTTAGGTCCCCGTGTCTTCCGTTGTCTCCTGTCCCATCGCTCTGCTCCCAGCGTCTCCCCGGCTCGTGGGATCTATGGCTCCCCTGTCGCGCCCCCCTGGCTGGAGGGAGAGTGTGGGCTCCGGGGTCTCAGGAAAGGACGTTCCTGGAAGCTCGTGCTGCTTCGGACTTCGGTGGGTGTTGACACATTGCTTTCCTGTGGTGACCCCGGAAGGCGCCAGTACTCTCTACCCCCGTTTACAGAGGAAGGCATGAGGCTCAGAAAGGTTAAGGGATTTTCTGGGGCCCAAGGTGCTCCTCTGAGCCTCAGTCTAGGAGTCTGGCTGTGGCTGATGGGGCAGCCGTCAGAAGCCCAGCTTCAGGGCCCCATGCGGTCTGCCCCTGCGTCGCTGGCTACTCTCAGGGCTGGCCCTGCTCACCCCCGCCCCTGTGCCGCCCTTCCTTGTGGGCACAGAGTCTCTGCAACTCCCTGCCTTTGTGCAAGGCCTGGGGTGCCTTTTCTTCCTTGCTTATGGGGCCATCACTGTCTGATGGCCATCAATCTGGTGCTGGGACCTTTAATGCCCCTCTGGGGGTCTCAGACCCCTGTCTGGGTTGACCTGCCAGTAGGAGGTGGAGGCCTGAGTGGCGGGAGACTGGTGGACCTTGGGCCGTTAGGGGCCCTTCAGCCCTCCCTTCCATAGCTGATGGCTGAGTGCCCACTTGGCCAGGTGCCAGGCTTGTCCCTACCACCCATTATACAGATGAGGCTGCAGAGGCCGGGAGTGCAGCCCCCATGCACCTACTACTCCACCTTCCAGCTGCCACGCCGAGCACTGAGGGCCCTGCGTTTGGGCCAGGACGTGGCTTCCCAAAGCTCGGGGCCGGGGGTGCCACCGAGGGTCAAGGGGACCATCCCCACAGAGTCAAGGGAGCCGTCCCCACTGCAGCATTGCCGGTCACTAGTGCTGGCCTCTCCTGCCACCCCACAGGTGGAACAGAGAAGGGGGTGGGGTCTGGGCTGCAGCCCACATGGTCTCCAATGTTCAGAGGCCGTCTTCCTGTGCCTCGGTTTCCTCCGATGTCAAAGCAGGACTCTCATGAGGCTTAAATGAGAGCATCCAGGTAAAGTCCCCGGGTTCCAGGTAGGCGTGTGGTAGGTGCCCAGAGAGCTTGCGCACTCCTTACCGACATCTGCCCTTGCTCGTGCCCGGCCCTGTGCTGGGTGACAGTCAGATCTAGAAGCTCAGGACTCCAGGCTGGGGGTGAGGAGATAAGTCGTGTAGTTGCTCTTTGGGCCCCCGCGGCCAGGCCCGGGCCGAGGTGTCGCTCAGAGGTGCCAGCTGCCCTGGCCTTGGAGTCGGGTGGGGTGAGGGGCTATTTGGCTCTCAAGTGCTCGCTGAGGCCGGAGCACACCTGGACAGGCCCTTGGGGAAGGCAGGGACACCAGGGCTCAGAGGGGGGCTGCCAGGTGCGTGAGACACACAACCAAGGAGTCAGAGTTGGAATTTGAACTCAGAACTGGCACCCCGCGAAGCCCGTGCAGCTCTGTGGTTCAGCGGGTAGGCTGCTTCGTGCTTTGCCAACGACGTGAAAGCCAACGGCATGACCACTTGCTGAGGGGTTCTTGTGTGAAGGCCTTGTGCTGGGTACCACGTCTGGAATGCCCCCCCCCCCCAGAGGGCCTGTTAGTGCCTGTCTCACAGATGAGGGCTCTCGGGAGCCGAGAGGTGGCCGCACCGCCCTCCGGAGCTCTAGCTGGCTCGGTTCCCAGGGTCTCAGGAGGAGCCAGGGTCGCGGGATGCCCAGGGGGTGGAGGTCGGCAGCGGGTTTCCAGTGTCCCCTGCTCGAATGCTGATGTGGCCGGGCGAGGGGCCCCTGCTCTGTGACGGTGATGACCAGAGGTCAGCACTAGGATTCGAGGGCCCTTCACACTCGTCCCTGTGCTGGTAGCTGGGTCCTTGGAGGTACCAGGACCAGGCAAGCTGCCCTCCACTGGTGTCTGGAAGGAGGGCTGGGCGTTGAGGCAGGGCCGCCTCACAACGTGAAGGGGCCCCACGTGGCTTCTGCTTCAGGTAGCCGCGGGGACAGACTGCTCTGAGCCATTCTCATCCCCCTGGGGCTGTTCCCTGCACGCGTCCGGGGGTCACGCAGGGCGTGGATTGGGGCGCGTTATCAGTCAGGGTCACACATCTGGCTTCCGTTCCCGGCTGTGTGACCCTGGGCAAGTCACTTCACCTCTCTGAGCCTCAGTTTCCTCTTCTGTAAAACAGGAATCATAATGATGCCCCCCTCAGAGGGCTGCTCTGGGACTCAGTTAGGGAGGTCAAATGCTGTGCAGTACAGGCCCAGGCTTTGGGGCGGCTTGGCTGGGTGTGGTCCCCAGCTCTGCATCCTACAGGCTGTGTGGCCTTGGCTAAGTCACTTCAGCTCTCCAAACCTCAGTTTCCTCATCTGTCAGATGGGGACAACAGCAGACTCTTCCTTACAGGGCTTTCTCAGGACACAGGGAGGCAGGTAGGGCAAAGCCCCTGTAGGTGTGAGCGCAGGTCCGGCGGCCCAGGCTCTTGAGCAAGGGTGTGAGCACCTCGCACTTCTGCCTGATGCAGCCCGTGTCGGGGTTTCAGCTCCTGGCCGCTCGCGGGGCGCGGAGCACCGGCGGTTTCATCCCCATGCACGCTGTCTGATGAGATATAAATAGCGTGCAATGTTTGCGAGCGAGATAGGGAAGCGTCTGGCCGGGCCCTCCCTCCCCACCCAGCAGAGGCAGTGAGGCTGGCGAGCTGGCCTCGGGGATGGGAAGGGGATAGGAGCTCGTGAATCAATCATCACATGATCTGGGCTAATGCACTGGCCACGAGGCAGCGCATGCAGTTAGTGCGTTCATTGTCCAGAGAGGGTGACTGTGGGCGGCTCGGCCCAGCGTCCCCTGGTTTGCAAAGCGCCTGGTGTCTAGGGTGCCCTCTTCCGGGGCTCGGTGAGTCTGCAGAGTGGGGCCCGCCCAGTCCCTGACTGCTGCCATCCCGGTGGGCTCCCCGGGACTCTGAAGGGACCCCCCACACCAGGGACTGTCCGCCCGCTGCTTCCTGGGACCTGTGTCCTGGCTGTGGCGGCCCTCGCTGGGTCGGGACAGGTGGGTGGGTTGCGGTGGGAGCCGTGAGCGGAGCCTGGGGCTGAGCCTCACCCTCACAACCCTCCAGCTCCTTCTCCTCTTTGTGTTCAGTGGTTTGATTTTTTTTTTTTTTTCTTTTGAAGCAAGGCTGCCCCAGCTTAGCCAGTTACCAAGGTGACCAGACCATCTCCACCACCCCACGGCCACGGCCAGGGTTGGGTGAGGGACTTCGGTGCGTGCACATGCACGTAGCCTGAACATGTGTGCATGCCTGTGCCATACCTTGTGCACACGTGTGCGCACACACAGCTCCCACATACGCATACACATGTGCAAGAGCAGGCGCACGGAGACTCACCCCATGTGTCCAGCCTCGGCGTGACGTAGGCACAGATGCATTCCCGTGAGGACACAGCCCACGTGCCTTTGCGTGTGTTCCCGCGGGGGAGCAGGGACGCGCAGACGTGCGCTGCCCGGTGTGAGCAGCGGGCCGCCGGCTTCGTACCTCGTGCCCTGGTCCCTGTGTGAGTGCCGCCTGCGGCTGCACAGCTGTGGGATGAAACGCAGCATCCAGACTCCAGGCCGCTGCAGCCCCGCCTCCCATGGCACTCCCTTCCCGCTGCTGCCCTTCCCTGGTCACCTCTCTGGGTCCACCTCCCAAGTAAACTACCTGCCCCCAAATACTAGACGCAGAACCTGTTTCTGGGGAAACAAAGTGAGACCAGGTGTGTACGTACCACGATGCTCCTGGAATAACACGTACCCACACCCCAGGCCGTGTGTCCATGCAGGATGTGTGCACCCACGAGCATGTTTGTGTGCTGGACCCGACCCTGTGCCCTGTGCGTAGACTAACAGCTGTACTAGGCAGGCAGTAGAATTGGGCCCCTTTTACAGATGTGGAAACTGAGGCAGGCGTTAGTCATGTAAACACGTGCCTTAGAGGTGGAGGAGGGCAAGGTGGAGCTGGCGGAGATCAGGACCAGGTGTGGGGGGGTCCCACAGGCCCCCAGCCGCTGGTGGTGCTGGCGTGAAGGTGAAGGTGGGAGCAGCCTCACCATTCCCCCGGCTTCTGGCCACGCACCCCGGCCACTGGGTGCACACAACCTCTCCAGGACTCCCTGCCTGAGGACGGCGCAGCCCCAGGCACTGACTGGCCTGTGGCCTTGGGGCACTGCATTCTCTCTCTGACTCTGTTGCTTCCTCTTTGGGCAGTGTCTCATAGGATTGTTGAGAGGCGCACACAGTTGGTGCTAAATAAAAGCTCCAGGTGTGAGGAAGCTTTTCCTGGGGCTCTCAGTGGCCACCCTTCCTGCTCTTGGGGCAGAGACCTGCTGCTCACACCCCCTGCACCAGGAACCACGCCCCCCTGCCCCCGCCCCGCCGCAAATCTACCTCCTCTTCCTGGGCGCAGGCTCAGAGAGGGCTGGTGGCTCAAGCCAAGGTCACACAGCACATCAGGGCCTAATAGGATCCAGACACCAGGCCCTGCCCCACCAGTCTTGGGCTCTCAGCGGCCCCTGCCTTCCCACAGCACCAGTTGGCCATGAGGGGGAGGCAGCCAGACTGAAGGCTTCCTGTAGGAGGCGGTCCTGAGCCCCTTGGAGAGACTGTGGTTTCTCCTGGAGACACCAGGGCCAGACATGTGTGGTCAGTTCCCGGGTCTCTGTTCCCATGGCCCTGAATCTGGGTTCAGATGATTCCCACCCAGCTCTGGGTGGACCAGCTGTGTGGCCCTGGGCATGGCGCTCACCCTCTCTGAGCCCCGGTCTGTTGCGACTGTCCGAAGGAACCGCAGTGTGAGCTGAGGTAGCACGTGTCACAGTGTTCACGTGTACAGTTCAAGTTGTGGGGTTGGAAAAGCGTGTGTGGCATTGAGGCCACAAGCGTGGGAGGCCGCGGTGGGTCAGAAGGTCGGGCGCCCTCCAGCTTGGTGCTTTCCCACGCTGAGCCTCGGTCTCGTGCAAGGCAGGAGGCGGAAGCGTTTCCTCTGAAAGCCATTTCTGGGATGTGGATTGTAATTGCCGCTGGCAGATGAGAAAGAGGCGGCTCGGCTGCCCCCATCGGCCTGATGGCCGTGTGTCCCAGGCAGGGCGGTGCTCCCTCTGAGCGCTCCCTCCCGCGTCACCTTCTCTCCCTTCTGGCACCCTCGGCTCCAGCCCCACTGCCCCCCCTTGAGTCCCTTGAACACATGGAGCAGTGTTCCAGCCTCAGGGCCTTTGTCCTTGCTGTTCCCACTTCTGGGAACACTGTTCCCACATTCTGTCCTCCTGAGGCCTCGAGTCAAATGTCACCTCCTCGGAAAGGTCTTCCTATGCCCACGCTGCCTCTGGAGTGACGCGGGTTCTTTTCTCCCCAGCGTGTTTTTTGTCTGCCTTGTCCCACTTGGATCTCGGCCCTGAGCACCGTGTGTGCACATAGCGGAGGCCCAGCAGGTGTCTGCAGAGCGAGTGAGTGCCGAGTGCGGGTCCGGTAAGCAGGTGGAGGCCCAGGCCTTGGCAGTGCCCCCGGGGCCGAGCTGTCAAGGGGACCCTGGGTGGAGTGGTGGGTTGTCCGGAAGCCCACCCTGTTTTCCCGGACTCCTGATCTCCGAGCACAGCCTCCAGCCCATGCCAGGGTGAACCCCAGCGCTCAGAGGTCTGTCAGGCCCTCCCAACGAATCTTCTGTTCCCAAAATAAAGCCAGACTTACACAGTGAGGAGGGGAAGAGGAGGGAAGCTGAGAAAACAGCTGTCCCTGTGCTCCCCCAGCAAGCGGCCGGGGGTCAGGCCGTGTTCTGCCTGCCTTTGCCTGGAAGGCCTCATGCTGGGCCCAGCCTGCTGTGAAGCTAGGCAGCCGCTGGCTGGGAGGGCCCCTTAGGAAGGAGGTGGCTGGACGCAGAGGGACAGAGGCAGGACCCCTGGATGCTGGGCTTGGAACCGTGGCTCATAGCCTGGTGACTGTGGACACAGTGCTCTTTTCCGTGACTTACTTCCTCCTTGGTCAGAGACGCTTGGGCCTTCTCACCTGGAACATTCTCAGATGCAATGCCAGGCACTCGGCAGAAGCTAGGCGTTTGGTGCCAGGGGTCCAAGAAAGATGTTGTGGGGACCTGGCAAGGAGCGGGAGGAGCTCCAGGGAAATCTTGGAAGGCTTCGTAGAGGAGGCATGCTTTGAGCTTGAAAGATGGAAGGCAGAGCGGGGCCTTCCATGGTGAGGGGCCAGCTCACGCTGAGGCTCTAGGTGTGGACATTCCTGAGACGTCACCCACTGAGGATCACGGGATCACACGATCATTCCTACTGTGTCCTTTTTTCTTGTTGATTTATAAGAACCCTTTATATATTAAGTACATCAATCCTTTTTATAACAAACATCTATCATTTACCTTTTATTTTGCTTATAATGGGTTTTGATAAGCAATGTCATAAATATTTTTATGTTGGCAAATTTTCCAGCCTTTTCTTTCATGGTCTTTCTTGTCCCAGGCTGTTTCTTGCCACTATCTCAGGTCCATGCTCTCCTCTGCACACTTAGAAAATGTCTGAGGCTTGAATTAAGTTGAAGCTTGAAAAATTACAGCTGTAAGAAAAATAGACACCATGGTGCCTTTGCTCACTGGGTCCCTCCCATCCTCTCCATCTGGTCTCTCCTTCCTGCTTGGAGGTAAGGTCCAGTCCAGGCCCTCCAGGGACCTGTGGCCCCTCTTCAGAGTGAGTCAGGGGCTCAGAGATGTGATGAGGGGAGGGCGTGGGGGACCAGGACATTTCCAGCTCCTTGTACTAACTTGATGAAACCCCATGATGAACCCATAGACAGATAACATTATTAATCCCATCTCACAGGTGAGAAAACTGGACTCAGAGGGGTTATATGACTTGCCCAGGGTCACCCAGGAAGGGACAGAGACAAGATTTGAACGCAAGCCGTATTGCCCCAGAATTTATACTTTCTCTGGCACCCCAGTGCCCTTGGGGTCAAGTCCAAGCTCATTAAAATGACTCACAGGGCCTCTCCGAGCCTCCGTTTCTGCAGGCGTCAGTGCAATGCCTGTGCCCACAGGCACTCAGCACACCTCCGCCCTCACTGGTATTAGGGTGACAAGGGGTGCCCCTGCCTGTCTCTCTATACCCGCCTCAGACCCAAATCCTTAGGATCCTGAGTGCTGGGACCGGAAGGGCCAGCCCCCTCGTTTGCAGGTAGCAACAGGGAGGCTCGGAGTTGGGCGGGGCTTGCCCAGGGCCCAGTGTGGGAAGAGCAGAGCCGATGTGCACCCTGACCCGTGGGACCCGGAGTGCCCTGCGCCGCGCTGTGGTCGGTCTCAGCCGGGCTCTCTCCAGGGAGGCCCTGCCCCCGACTGGGTCACACACCTCCCCTGGGCTCCAAGGGCTCTGACCGCGGCCCTGATCCTGCCTGTTGTGTCTGCTGCGTAACTCGCTGTCTTCCTGCTCGGTGGGGGCGCCCCTTGCAGGCGGGCACTACTGGTCCATCGCCAAGTCCCTGGTGCCCTCAGGAAAGCTTGCCTGCCAGAGAGAGGCCCAGAGAGGGACAGGGGCCTACCCTAGGTCACACAGTGAGTTTGAGCAGAGCTGGGAACCCCAAGAAAACCCCAAGACCCTCCAGGTCCCACTTGCTCCTGGGACCCAAGGAAGCCCAGGGATGGGGCACTGTGTGTAATGGCCACTCTAGCAAAGGGCACCAGGGGTCTATGTCCTCTGCTGCTTCCAGGGGCCTGGGGCCAAGGACACCCTGTCTCTCTCCTGCCCCTACCCCCCAGGGAAGGATGTTCTCAAGATAAAAATACCCTCGGAAACATTCCCTGGTGCCTGGCATGACCTGTCATCTGCCGTGGGGGCCAGAACTTCCTGCCCTGGCTTCACCTCGGGGCTCAGAGGGTGGACACCTGTCCCTCCCGGCCGCTTGGTGCAGCCTATCCTTGTGGTCAGTGCGTGCAGCCTGTCTCCAGGCCATGGAATCTGAGGGGCCTGAGGGGCCGTGGTCACCGTGGTTGCTGTGGCCAGCGTTTACTGGGCACCCCTGCCGGCGATGACACCCGTGGCACAGAGGCGCGGGACAGCCAGGCCCCTGCACCCGCAGAGCTCAGGCTCTCCTGCTTCGCTGCCTGTTGGACGCGTCCTGAGAGCATCACACCAGGCCGCACGGCGGGTGGGGGGGGTCCGGGATGCCCCAGCTTCCCGTCGTGTCGGGCATCCGGATGGTTGTCAGAGCAGGAAGACCCCTCAGAGAACACTGGGAGGGCTGGTGCTTACCGCGTGTCTGCTGCGCACCGGACGCTGGGGCAGGGCCTCGGTCTACCTTCTTCACGGCCTCTCCAAGCAGGTGGGATCTACCCATTTTGCAGATGAGAAGCCTGAGGCCCAGGGAAGTTCCCACTGGGAGCTGGGGAGCGATCAGGCCTCGAATGCAGGGCTGGGAGCTCACTGGACCCTGGGCCCCGCCGCTCCAAGGGAGGCTGTGATGGTGGTGACAGAGCCACGTGGTGCCGGGCCTGTGCTCAGCGCACACCTCCCCCCCAAGTTGAATTTCACGGGCACATCCGTGGGGAGGCCGGGCAGGAAAGGGAAGTGCCTCGCCCCTGGCTGACAGGACGGCCCTGGGGGAGGAGCAGGGGCCCCCCTCCCTTGCTGGGAGGCTGAGGGACGGTCTCACTGTCACATCCGGTCACCCCTGTCACCTGCAGACCTTGCCCCTGCTCCGGCCTCCCCTGTCCAGGACTGTGACCGCCACCCAGGAAAGCGTTTGGTGAACTCCAGAGGGTTGGGGTCACGTCTCGTGGGCCATGGCCACTGCAGGGGCAGGGGGAGCGCTGGACGGGGTGTCGGATCCTGGGCTCTTGTCTCCAAGCTGCCACTCACTCCGTGGCTTTGTGACCTTGGGCAAGGCCCTTCTCTGATCTGAGCCTCCGTTTCCTCCTGTGTAGGATGGAGCTGGTTTTGCTTCCCTCACAGGAGAAAGCCCCTTCCCGGAAGCAGGGAGCCAGAGGCTGAGAGGGCTTGGGGCAGGCGGGCTGAGTGACCACGGGAAGTGGGGAGGGCAGGTGCTCTACCTGCTTACCGCCCCCTTCCCTCCCCACGGCCCTGTGACACCTCCTCTGCTCAGAGTTCCAGCTCTCGGTGACCCGGCGCGAGTCACCTCACCTCCCTCAGCCTCAGTTTCCCTGTCTGTCCCTCAGGGTGGGCTGCAAAGGTTGGAATGACTGAAGCCGAGAGCCCAGCACACAGGGCCGGGCACAGTGGGCGTCCACTCCAGGGGAAGGATGAGAGTCAGTGACCCGGGAACAGGTCCTCGCCGTCGGGAGTCCAGCTGCGTGGTGGGGGTCTGGGATGGAGTCTCCATTGGCTTTAGAAGGAAACAGCTGAGAGGGGCTACGGCAGGGCCGCTGGCTGCTGCTCTAGGAACAGTGAGGGTGGGGAAGCAGGGGCCGAGGACTGGGCGTCTTGAGGTGGGAGCCTGGAGTGAAGCGGGACCAGCTAGGCCACCGCTACCAGAGCGAGCAGAAGCCCTGAGCCGGGGAGGGACGCACCCACGGTCACACAGCCCGTGCGGGGCGGAGCTGCGACTGGAGCCCAGGTCTGTGCGCTTCTAAACCCACGGCTGGCACTGCCCCAGGAGGCTTGTGCTGTGGGCTGACTCACAGCAGTTCCCTTAGTCCCAGCCGGGAAATCCAGTGCCACTGTGGACCCCCGCCGGCGTCGGCTGCGAGAGGGCGGCCTGCATGGGGGCCGTGGCCGGGGGGGCAGGGGTGGCGGGGCATCTTGGGCTGGCTCACCTCCAAGGCTCCCGAGCCCCTTCCCGCTGCTCTCTGCCCCGACCTCGCGGCGCACTGCCGTGGAAGGCGGGGGCCGTCCGCCCACAGCGGGGCCCGTGGGGGGCGTGGGGAAGGCTCTGCAGGTGGCCAGGCGCGCAGGCTGGGCCCCGAGGTCCTCCGTGACCTGAGGAGAGTCCCCGCGTTGCCCACGCCTCTGCAACGGGAACAGCAGGGGGTCCAACTTCTTGGGGCTGTCGTGAGGCTTACCTGAGTTGACGTCCGTGAAGCAACTACCAAGTGTCTGGCATGCAGAGGGCACTCAGTAGCTACCAGCGGTCGTTTTCTCTGGGGGCCCGCCTTGTTCCGCCCTTCTCTGGGTCCGAGGGGTTGTTGTGGACAGGCTCACGGGCTGTGAAGCTTTGGGGCATTGGGATGGGCTGGAGGCCCCCTCTACCTCCCCTGGGGTCCTGGGCAAAGCAAGCAGAAATGGGGGTTTGTGTGGAGGTTTGTGACCGATGAGCTCCCCCAAGGAGAATGGTAATTGTGCTGTGTTAACTTCAGGGCCTTCCAGCCGTTGAGTCCTCTCCAGCTGCTGCCTGGGAAATGGCAGCTGCTGCTCGTGCAGCCTTGAAGACAGTCACTTGCCTGGTGAGCACCGTCACTTAGGAGACAGGATTCCAGAGGTAAGATTAAGGTCGCGGATATGCACCTGTCCAGGCAGTCATCCGTCCAGCCGGACGCTCATCTGTGCCCCCTCCCACCCACTCATCTCTGTGTCCACCTACCCACCCACCCATCCACCCGCCCGTTTGACCTCTCACTCACCCATTATCCATCCATTAGTTCCACACATCCCCCCATCCATCTAACTATCCACCCACCCACCCACCCACCCAACCCAGCCAGCCATCTTTCCATCCATTCATCCCCCCAGCCATGCAGCCACCCACCTACCCATCCATCTATTCATCTGTCCATCCACCCACCCATCCATCCGTCCACTCAGTCTATCCATCCATCCATCCATCCACTCATCCGTCCATTCACTCACCCGTCCGTCCATCCATCCATCCGTCCATCCGTCCGTCCGTCCGTCCATCCATCCATCCATCCATCCACTCAATCCGTCCATCCATCCATCCATCCATCCATTCATCCATCCATCCATCCATCCACTCAATCCATCCATCCATTCACTCATCCATCCATCTATTCATCCATTCACTAATCCACTCGCCCAACTCATCTAACCATTTTTCACCCACCTAAACGAACCATCCCTCTACTCACCCTCTATCCATCCATCCCCGTCCGTCAGCCCTGTTTATCCATCCACACGCTTGACCACCCACCTGTACATGTAACTGTCTCCCCATTCATTGATTCTTCCACCTCCTCATCCATCCCTCTGTTCAGCAGCTTAATCCCTCGTCTTTGTCTGAACAGTGAGCATTTCCTGGGTGCCCCCACTGTGCCAGGCCTGCACCGGCCTCTCTGGACCTCTGAGGTTGGCCAGAGATGGGGCCCAGGCAAGGCCAACTCTCACACAAGGTGGAAAGTAGCTTCTGGTCCTAACAGGAGAAGCCCAGGGCCAGAGAATGTAAAAGGGCTTCATGAAAGCAGGGGGCTTCTGCTGATTCCTGACTGATGGGAGGATTTCCAGCATTCCCATTAGCTGTGACTTGGAGGTTGGCCCGCACGGGGCAAGGCTCACCACGGGAAAACCCTCAGCAGCCTCTTGCTGTGTAGATAGGAGTGGCCTGCACAGGACGTGTCTGTGGGCGAGGAGTGGGCGGGCAGCTTTGATCATTCCGGAGATAAAATACACAGGACCTGGGAAGGGAGTGGACTTGCTTGTGGCTGGGGTAACTGGGGAAGTGGTTGGACTGCCCAGTGACCCCCTAGGGGTGGAGGAGGAGGGGGAGGGAGAAAGAAGGAGACTCGGTGGGGAGGAGTGGAGGGAAGGGGGAGGAAGCTTTGGAGAAGAGGAGAAGCATGCCGGCCACGTGGTGCTGTGGGACACAGCCGGGGAGCTCGGGTTCAGGAGTCTGCGCTGTGGAGGCGCCCCCGAGGCCTGTGAGGAGGGCCCAGGAGCTCAGGGGCCTTGGGAGGCCGAGAAGAGCAGGTGCCCCGAATATGCCTGTCGTGGTAGGGAGCTGCTCCTGGGGCATTAACTCCCTGGCATGCCGGTGCATGGGCAGAGCAAGCTTTCGGGTGGGAAGACTGGTGTTGGTGGTTGGAAACCGGGCAGGTGGGCCTCGAAGTGGTGAGGGCCCGGGGCCAGCCAAGCACCGGCCATTCCCATCCCCAGCACAATGTGACACGTCTCTCCTCAGGCCTCCCAGGGGCCTCGCAGGGGCCTGGCCCAGAAGGCCTGCACAGTGTTGACCCCAAACGTTTGCAGGCCGTGGGTGACCGAGGCCGGCTGAATGTTTGGGGGAGGGGGAGGGAATGTGTCTGGGAAAGGTGGGCGGGCACAGGAGATGGCCGTTGTCTCCCCAGAGTGTGAGAACGGACGTGTCGGCCCCCTAACCCTCCACCTCGTGTCCAGGCCAGCTCTTGGCTCTCCCCAGCCGGCCTCAGCCTCCTCACTGGACCCTGAGGGGCCAGCCTGTTCTCCCCTCCCCACCGGGAGTGCCCCCCCGCCTCTGTGCCACAGTCCTTGGAGCCTGCCGCCCCGGAGCTGCCCGGTCTCGCTGCAGAGCACCTCCAGGCCTGGCCTGTGCCCCTCACTTCCTGTGCGACTGAGCAAGGGCGCCCTTCTCGGAGCCTCCGTCTTCCCGCCTGCAGATGAAGGATTGGATTTTGCAAGCTCTCGTGCTAAGTCTGCTGGGTAGTGGCTGGATAAGATGCCGAGGCCACCACAGGGTGCAGTGAGGAAACGCCCTGTGAGGGATCAGTACGTCTGCCTTGGGCACGGGCTGGGGAGGAGTTGTAGGCGGCTGCACGCTGGCTTTCCCTGAAACAAGTGATTTTTAAGGATTCTTCCGAGAGACCATGGACTTGGAAGGACTTGACCATGAGTAGTGAGTGCCCTGTCCCTGGATGTTCCAAGCAGGGCCTGAATGGCCACAGATCAGGGGTGCTGGTGAGGGTCTTACCTCTGCTTTCATGTGCTCAGATTGGGGTTATTTGTGTCTTATCACCACGTGGCATTGCAGGGACCCTGAGGACTGAGGCTTGGAATACAGTGTCATGTCCACAGTCTGGCCTTGGGGCCTAGGGGAATGGGGGGTTGAGTTCTCTCCTACCCCCCAGACTAGGAGCTCACTCCTGAAAGGCTGTGTGACCCTGGGTAAGTGACTCAAGCTTTCTGAGCTTCAGTTTCCTCATCCAGAAAGTCATAATAAGGGATTGCGTGAGCTACTTGAGCTCTCAGTGCCTGGCAGGTGCTAAGCACTTGATAAACACTGGTTACTCTGCTCATTCATCCCTATGAAGGGGTCCTGCCACCCGGGAGGCCCCCCGAGGGAGGGGGACATTGAGCTCCTCCTCGGTGCCCCCTCCATTGATCCGACTAGCCAGTGCTTTCTTGGCCTTGCCCTGGTCTCCTCCGGACGTTGCTGAAACCTGAGGCCCAGAGCCTTGGGGGACCTGGCATGGGGTGTCCTGCTCCATCCGGGGGCACTTCGCGATGACTCTTGGCCCGCAGGTCATGTGTTAGCTGCCTCCCTAAAAGCTCCCAGCCCAGACCCTGCTGGTGCGCCAAGCCTGCCAGGTGCCGGGAGGCTGTGTGCACAAGCGCTGTGGTCGGCGGGGCAGGGACGCGGGCTCTGGAGACGCCGGGCTCGGGACAGCTCCTCCTCCCCTCGGAGTCTCTGGGTCCAGCCTGCTGGGCCTGCCTCACTCCCAGTCTCCAGTGCTGAAGTCGCCTAGGCTGGCTCAGGTAGGGGACCCTAGTGCCTCGCTCCCCTTTCCCTCCCAGTAACGCCTGGGACCCCCACTGGCCAACCTGGGCGTCCGACCAACGTAGTCTTAATTATTGTCTTTACCATCTATCTCATCCTGGCCCACAAGGTGTTTTGTGACCTGGGACAAGTCTCAGCCTCAGTTTTCCCATCTATAAAATGGGGAGCCGGCCTCCTTGCTTGCTAAAGCCTCTTCCAGCAAAGCAGATCTAATTTCCTCTCTATCTGATCTAACTGTATACGCCCGTTGAGCAGGAGCCACATGGGACCGCACGTCGCTGGTTGAGAATCTTGTCCGTCATTTCTTTTTCTCTCTTTCTTTTTTTTGGTCACGCTACACGGCTTGCGGGATCTTAGTTCCCCGACCAGGGATCACACCCGGGCCCCCTGCAGTGGAAGCGCAGAGCCCTAACCACTGGACCGCCAGGGAAGTCCCCACATTTCTTCAACTGAGCCCTTAAAGACCACAGAGCCCTGTAGCCTTCTTGCCTCGGGTGTGTGGAGGGTCCCTGGACGCTTGGCGGGTTTGTGGCGCCGGGGCTGCTACCGTGGCTCCTCTTCTCGGCCTTCCTCTGTGGTGGTGTGTCCACCAAGCGCCCGCGAGGTACCCCCCCCCACCCTTGGCATCTCATGCACGCATACGTATGCACACACGCGTGCACACGGAGCCGCCCGCTGTGTCTCTGCTCCTTGGCTTCAGGGGACTTCGCCCAGGTGACTTTGCTCCGAGTACCAGTTTCCAGCTCTGAGAAGTGGGGGAGTGGCTGCGAATGTGATCTGTTGATTTCCGCTGTGGCTTTAGGAGGAAGACCAGTAGAAGAGGGGTTCCCAGGACCGTGCAGCACAGTCTGGGTGCGGCCCCGGCGCCCAGCCCAGGCAGAGGTGCCAGTGGTCACTGTGGCACGCCCACCTGTCTGCGAGCTGCCCAGCTGCTGGGAGCAGTGTGCCAGGCTGGGCTCCTCTGGCCTTTGAGTCTTGCGATTCTGTCCCCCGCAGGCCTCGAGCTGCTCAGAGCCCCACCTGGAGCAGCCATGACCCGCTGGATGTCCCTCAAGGCCTCCCGGCCACACAGACCTGCCCCGGCGATCCGGTGGCCTGCTGCTGGCATCTGCGTGCCCCTGGAAGGCCCAGGAGTCTAGGGCTGAGCTGTCCTCCTGGCACAGTCTACGGGGTTCCCACCCCCACCGGCTCCTGGACCAGGCAGGGGCCGTGTCCACCACTACGGCCTGAGGCCTCAGCGCCTCAGACCCAGGGGGAGGCTGTTGGCTGGAGCAGCCGTGGGGGAAGGATGGCAGCCTGAGCGGAGGCCGCCGCAGAGCCTGGGGTCCCCGCGGTGGGAGACCTTGTGTTAGACAGCAGTGGCCCTGAGCCCAGCTCTCCTGCCTCGTGGTTGTGTGGCTTTGCGGAAGCCGCTTGACCTCTCCAAGCCGCCATCCAGAGGGTCGAAGTAGCCATGGTAGCTGCCTCCTGGGCTTCTGAGAGGGTGACACAGGAGCGTTTGCTGCCATGTCTGGCCTGCTGTCCCTGTGGGTGGGTAAGCTGGTCCAGGCAGCAGGGAGCGCCCTGTGCCTGCCAGACCCGGGGACCCAGTGACACACCCTGGGAGGGGTCTGCAGCCTGGCTGGCCGTGAGTGTTTGGAATGGAGGTCAGAGGTCACCCCGTCCCACAGACCAGGGCGGGTCCCAGTGCCTCCGCCTCCTCTCTCCTGGCCGGGCCGCCCTGGACCTTCTCTGGGGCCTCGGCGTCGCATCACACGTGAGCACTCTGACCTCGTCGTGCCACTGGTGGGGGTCGGGGGGCGTGGGGTCCATCCGTAGGGGGCGCAGGCCCACCTCTTCAGCGCCCTGCCACGCCATTCCTGCGGGACACCCGACGCGGACGGCCAGACGGCCTCAGTGCCCACGGGGCCAAGTGGTGTCGGGGTCTCCGGTCTGCAGATGCCTCAGCCGGGCACTGACAGGCCAGCCCAGAGCCAGCGGGGCACCGGGGGAGGGGTGGCCACCGGCCTGCGCGTCTGGGGCCTGGGTGCCTGCCCCCAGCCGTGAGACCGGGCAGCGGTGTCGTGGAGCGTGCCCTGGGACCGCCCCGTGTGTGAGTGTGTGTGCCAGCCCGGTGCTCTGGCGAGTGGGCTGAGGACAGGGGTCTTCCGAGTGCTCCCCACCTGCTCTTGTTTAGCGCTGAGGAAGGCGGGGTGGCGGAGGCCCCCGGGCTGAGGTCCGTAGTCAGTGAGCCCCCTGGGTGCTGGCTCGTGGGCCGCCTCCTAGCCACGTCTGGTGATGGGGTGGCCACGAGCATAGCACATGGGCAGCGAGAGTGGGCACCTGCGGGGAGAGCGTGAGCCTCAGGAGGATGGGTGGGGCCCGGCTTGAGGTGTCTGTCATGCCCAGGTCTAGGCCCTGGGGGTGAGACAGCAGCGAACAAACAGCAAGCCCCCTGCGCTCAGGGACTCACGGTCTCGTGCTGGGACGGTGGGTGCAGCCCCAGCGAGCCATTGCTGTTGTTATTACTACCGCTACGAGGTCAGAGGTCGGTGCAGTGGGATTACCGTGGGGTCCTGGGTGGGGTGCACAGTTTTCCCAGACGCAGGGAGGCCCTGAGACACCCTTGTGGCATAGAAGCCAGGGCCTGGGGGGAGGGTGTCCAGGTGGGCCTGGGGGCGAGCAAGGGCGAGACTGGAGGGATCTGAGGGGCCCCAGCGGAGGATGGACTGACTCCTGGTGGCCGCCGTGGGCACTGGCACCGGGGTGGGAGTGGGGAGGCTGGCGAGGTGGCCATCATGCTGCTCTCGGCGGGTGATGCCAGGGGCCCAGGCCGGGAGGTAGAAGAAGGGCCTGGATCCTGAATATCTTTGCAAGCAGAGCCCTTGGTGGGAGAAAGGGAAACTGAGGAAGAACCCAGGCTTCTCGTCTGGAGCAGCCGGGAGAGTGGAGGTGGCCGAGGAGCTGGCTGGGGTGGAAGGGAGGGCCAGGAGCTGCTTGTGGGTGAGGCCGGGTCGGGGCGGAGGCGCAGGCGGGGTGGCCGCTGCCGGCCTCACTGCCAGCCCGCTGTCCCCTCTGTTGCAGGAGCTGTCCCGCCTGGAGCCGGCCCGGGGGCGAGCTGGGGTCCCACCGCCCCCGCCCCCGGGATGACCGCATCTGGCCGTGCCAACCCCTACAGCATCGTGTCGTCCGAGGAGGACGGGCTGCACCTGGTCACCATGTCGGGCGCCAACGGCTTCGGCAATGGCAAGGTGCACACTCGGCGCAGGTGCCGGAACCGCTTCGTCAAGAAGAACGGCCAGTGCAACATCGAGTTCGCCAACATGGACGAGAAGTCGCAGCGCTACCTGGCCGACATGTTCACCACCTGCGTGGACATCCGCTGGCGCTACATGCTGCTCATCTTCTCGCTGGCCTTCCTTGCCTCCTGGCTGCTGTTCGGCGTCATCTTCTGGGTCATCGCCGTGGCCCACGGGGACCTGGAGCCGGCCGAGGGCCGCGGCCGCACGCCCTGCGTGCTGCAGGTGCACGGCTTCATGGCGGCCTTCCTCTTCTCCATTGAGACGCAGACCACCATTGGCTACGGGCTGCGCTGCGTGACCGAGGAGTGCCCGGTGGCCGTGTTCATGGTGGTGGCACAGTCCATCGTGGGCTGCATCATCGACTCCTTCATGATCGGCGCCATCATGGCCAAGATGGCGCGGCCCAAGAAGCGCGCGCAGACGTTGCTGTTCAGCCACAACGCGGTAGTGGCGCTGCGCGACGGCAAGCTCTGCCTCATGTGGCGCGTGGGCAACCTGCGCAAGAGCCACATCGTGGAGGCCCACGTGCGGGCCCAGCTCATCAAGCCCCGGGTCACGGAGGAGGGCGAGTACATCCCGCTGGACCAGATCGACATCGACGTCGGCTTCGACAAGGGCCTGGACCGCATCTTCCTGGTGTCGCCCATCACCATCCTGCACGAGATCGACGAGGCCAGCCCGCTGTTCGGCATCAGCCGGCAGGACCTGGAGACGGACGACTTTGAGATTGTGGTCATCCTGGAGGGCATGGTGGAGGCTACGGCCATGACCACACAGGCCCGCAGCTCCTACCTGGCCAACGAGATCCTGTGGGGCCACCGCTTCGAGCCTGTCCTCTTCGAGGAGAAGAACCAGTACAAGATCGACTACTCGCACTTCCACAAGACATATGAGGTGCCGTCCACGCCCCGCTGCAGCGCCAAGGACCTGGTGGAGAACAAGTTCCTGCTGCCCAGCGCCAACTCCTTCTGCTACGAGAACGAGCTGGCCTTCCTGAGCCGCGACGAGGAGGACGAGGCGGACGGAGAGCAGGACGGCCACGGCCCCCAGGCCAGGCGCGACTTTGACAGACCCCAGGCCGGCACCGCCCTCGATCAGCGGCCCTACAGACGGGAGTCCGAGATCTGAGCCGCCAGCGGCCAAGGTGCAGCATCCGCCCCGCCGGGGAAAGGCCCCGAGTCCCGCGAGGGCCCCGGGCCAGAGCGGCATGGGCTTGGGCCCTGATTGCAGACTCAGTAGCGTTTTAGATGTTTTACATTTCTTCACAGCGGCCTGGGAATGTTGGTGGGAGAGCGGGTGGCCTGAGTGGCCTCTGAGGCCAGAGCAGGCCTGGGGGCGGGGAGGTGGCCTCCAGGGGAGTGGGGGGAGGTGGTCGGGCCACAGGAGCTGGGGGCTTCTGCCTCAGGGGGGAGCCACAGCCTCTCCAGAAACGGCTCACCAGCTGCCCGGCCTCTGTGGGCGAAGGCCCGCAGGCTGCAGTGCACCTCGCTGGTTTTTAACTTGGGGAGAAACACCGGGTTTTGGCTTTCTCAACCTTAGTTTAAGACTGTTTACAAAAAAAAATTAACATGTGATTGAAAAAAAGTTTTATAATTTGAGGGGGGTGGGAAAGGACAACTAGAATTCCATTAGTCTGCCAGGATGCAAGTAGCTGGGTGGGGTTTCCAGAAGGTTCCCGAGGCTGGGCTGGCCTCTCTTCCATGAAGGCCGGGCACGTGGCCTGAGGGCAAGCACGGAGGTCAACCCCGCCTCCCCACCCCGTTGTGCTCTGTGCTCACGGGGTGAACTGGATTTCCTTTGTGATGGCAAAACCAAGACCTTGTTAATGATCATAACAAAAGCTTTTCAGTGTCACTGGGGTGGGAGTCAGGGCCGGGAAGAATCCAGTCTGAGCTTTTTAAGTTTGACTCTGTACCTCCTTTGAGGTGCATCTCAGGGCCGGGATGGGACCTGCCTGCGGTGGAAGGTCTGCTCCTACCCCCCAGCCCCACCCACCCTCCACGACCCCAGCCCGCCAGATTCTCCCTCCTTTTCTGCCCCGTGGCCTCCACCCCCTTCCCCGGAGGGCCAGCTGGGGAACGTAGGGGTGGATAGCTCCACGGGAAGGGGGGCCAGCTTCCCCGACTCCAAGAAAGTGTTTCAGCCCGTCCCCGCGGGGCCCCAGCATGAGTCGTGCCTTAGAGACCCTGGGGGGTCTGGCTCCAGTTGTCACTGTTTTTTATTGGACTCACCCATCCTCCCTGCTGGCCCCGGCTCCACCATGGCCCTCTGTCTGCGGAGGCCAGGCCGAGCCGGCACCCATCCCGCCAAGGTGGGCAGCAGAGGTGAGCCTGGGTGGGGCCCAGCCAGGCTGTGCCCTGGTGCCGAACGCACAGGAACGTCCTAGGAGAGCCGTGGGCTGGTCAGCACCCACATCTGGGCACCTCGGTCAGGGAGCGGCTCGGGCCCCCTGATTTGTCACTGGCTCTTGCCTCTGCCAGCCCAAGAGCTGCCCAACGCAGGCTCGTTCCTGGCGAAGGAAACAGCTGTCAGGGCGGAGCCTGGGCCCCTCCCAGGACTGCTGAGAGCGCTGTCCTCACAAATGACCAAGCCGGTCAGTCATTAGAGAGCCCCAGCCTGCCTATCCAGGCCGCCGCGGGCCAGCTCACCACCCGGAGATGCCAGGGCTCCGGCCCAAGTTAGGAGACAGAGGCCGAGTGCAGATGGGCGAGGGGCAAGGAGGGGCCGGGGGCTGCAGTGGGGCCTTCTGCCTCTCCCCTCCTCCAGCCCCTGCAACAGCGGGAGGCCTGGCCCTGAAGTCAGGGGCCGTGCAGGGTCCGGGCCCCGGCTGTGTATTCCCACCCAGAAAGCCCTGCCCGGGCCTCAGACGCCACCCTAACTTCCGGTCAGGAAGAGTCGGAAGGGTCAGCCCGAGGCAGGCAGAGGCCTCGTTCCTCTCAGGATCTGCTGGACAGGCCTCTGCCCTTCCTGGCCTGAGCCCCTGCCTCCTCAGCCTTAGTCCTGGGCGGTGATGTGGAGTCCCTGTGGTTGCCAGGTGGGTGGCAGCTGGCCCTGGTCGCTCGGGGCTGGCACATGGTCCTGTTGGGCCAGCCCTCCACTCACCCCACCAGGGCAGAGCCCCGGGGGCCCTGGGTCCCCCAAGGCCCTAGCTGTCTCGGGTGGCCCGGGGCGCCTCCTCTCGGGCCTGTCCCCCTCCCAGGCCCACGCTGGACGGCTCAGGCCGCAGACCCTGCAGGAGGGCCTCCCCGAGCTGCCTTTCATCTCTCACCAAAGGCAGATGCTGCGTTTTCAAACTCCGCTGCCCTCTTTTTGCCTCCTCTGTGTTTATTTATTTATTTATTTATTTATTTATTTATTGCTTGTGCTGAAGACCAAAATAGCCTCCCTCTTCAGTGCCCTTGAAGTGGGAGGGCGGATGGGGGGAGCCGTGTGTGCGGAGGCAGGCTCACGTGGTCCCTGGGGTGCGTGTGCCCGTGTGTGGGGCGTGGAACGTGCGAACCCGGTGAGTGTGCGCTGTGCCGTGTGTTGTGTGTGCGCCGAGCACGCGTGTCTGCTACATGTGGCCTGTGTGCTGAGCGGGTGGGTGTACAAACCTGCTCCTGAGCCCGCCGCCCCCGGCAGTGGTATTTCCGGGAAGTTCCTCGACAGCCTGGACCCAGTGGTGCAGAGGCTGGAGCTGGCTGAGGCGCCCTCCGCCCTGAGACGCTGAGCTGCTTACGTGGGGCGGGGCCTGGGGACAAAATACGTGTGTGAGCACCGAGGCGTGAATTCCCGTGTGGAATCATCTCATCCGTGTGCCGGTAAAACGTGTCCAATTATGGCTTTTCCTGTAAGTGCCCGAGTGTACATGGGAGTGCTGTGCAGATGTGTGCCCGCGACGAGCTCCGTACGTGTGTGAACCTGGGCTGATGGTGTCTATACGTGATGTATACATGTGTGTAAACGCACACAGGCTCACACAGTTATGTGTGTATCTACCCAGAGGTCTGTTTGTGTGCTCGTTGTATACGCAGGCGTTGGTTTAAATGTTCACCAGGCTGTGGGGCTGGGCACACAGTACTCAGGACGGACACCGGCCGTGGTCCCACCAGCCCTCTGCCCCGATTCTGTCCACGTGGGCAGGCGTGGAGCACGTGTGACAGGGTGAGGCTTCTGTGTACCCGGGCACAAGGTGACAGCTACACGTGTATGTGAGGACTTGGCCTCCAAAGGTGAGCGTTTGCACGCAGTTGCATGTAGGAGGCCCGTGTGCATTTGTCCACGAACGCACGTCCGTGTGTGTGCCGGGCTCCGTCAGCAGGGCTGTGCCTGCCTGCTGGGGGGGCGTGTGTGCGTTCGCGGACCCGCCCGGGTCCCGGAGGTCGTGTGTCGAGACGGGCGAGTGTCTCAGAGCACGGCGCCCCCTGCCCCCCCGTACCTGCTGGTGCTGTGCCACCCTAGGGTCCTGGCGGGGGCAGGGGGCCTGGCGGGAAGGAGGCCCCTGCACAGGTCAAATCGATGTCAAATCTATTTTAAATGGTGAAACTGGAGAATTTTCATGTTATTTTCAATACACAGCAGTATCTAAAGACGTAGGCCACAAGACTAGACCGCATTAAACCATTTTGATCTCTCGGAGTGCCACCGTGTGCAGACGTGTGTTTGAAAGGCCCCGCCTGGCGCGGCGGGTGCTGGTGCTCGTGCGGCCTTCACCCCCCCGGCCGTGTCCTGGGCTGGGGGGGCTCCCCAGAGGCCGGCGGGGGAGGGGAGAGAGGACAGAACTGGCCTCCTCGAGGACCCCCGCGTTCTTTTCAGGCCGTCGCACACGCCCTCACCCTCCCGCCCCCCGCCACCACCGTCCTCTCCACGCGGCCCGAGTGTGCCAGACCGCCCGCCTTGCCTGGACTCGCGCCCCTGCCTTGCCCTCCCCGGGCCCGTGCTCCCCTTTCCTTTCTTCTGCAAGGGTTTGATGAAGGCAGGGCAGGCGCGGTCTGGGCCCCCAGCTCGAGGCAGCCCTGCTTCTCACCGGCGGACAGGAAGCCGGGTGGCGTGCGGGCGCTGGGGTGGTTGAGGCTGGGGCGATGGGGCCGGAGGGCAGGCAGGTGCCGCCGTCGCGGAGAGCAGCGTGCACGTGCACAGCCCGTTCCGGGCAAAGGAGAGCGTCGTCGCCTCGAGGGCTCCGGTGGCTTCTGGAAGTAGCCCCCAGGGAGAGAGTCCTTCCCTTTGCCCAAACATTCCCTGAGTGGAGACCTCCTCTGTGTCAGTGAAGGACCGGGGCCCTCATGCCGTGGGGTCCAGATGACATTCCAGACCACAGGATAAGAAGCCGGGTGATGGGAGGGGCTGGGGTGGTTGCGAGGACTTCCTGGCAGATGTCCCATGAGTCGGACCTGGAGATGGTTGGCTTTATGTGGGGTGGGGGCTTTCCTCCCCTGGCCCTGAAGCTTTCCCTGCGACCCCAATACCGGAGTCTAAGCCAGTTGTGGCCTCCCCCGCTCCCCTGAGAGCTATTTCCACAGCACTGACAGGTCCGGCCTCTGGGCAGGAGGACCTGGCCCCAGCCGGAGCTCAGGAGTCCCTTGGGGCCCGTCCTGGCTGGGACCCCGGGTCAGACGCCAGGCCACGCGCTTGCTCAGTGATCTGGAGTAGTGGCTTCCTTTCTCCTCTGGCCTCAGTCTCTCCATCAGTGGAAAAGGGTGTTCCTAACAACGGCCAGCTCCCAGACTTCTTGAAAAGAATGGAGGAGAGAAGCCCTTCGTGCAGCGAGTGCTTTGGACCCGTGCCCTCCTGTTTGAACACAGGTCTTCGGGTAGGGGTGACGCAGCCAGGACCCCCTCTGTGTGTGGCCGTCACCACTGGCTGCCTCTGCTCTCTCCTGCCTCCCTGAGGATGAGAGAATCCGCCTGAAAACTGGTACACGTGGGGTGGGCGGGGAATCAGGATCAGGGCCCGGGCTTCCTGTTCCGGAGGAAGTCGGTTCAGGGTCAGTGAGGGACTTGCCCAAGAGCAATGGGAGGGTAGTTATCTGAGCTGGGGTCAGAGCTAGGCCTCAAGCCCCCAGCCCCCGCTGCGGGCTTCACGGACTTCACGTCTGCTCCTTTGACCCAGATGCCTCCGCCCTCCCGGGCCGGAGGGATAACCTGGCCAGAGGGTCTGCCCCGGTTTATCCCCAGGTCCACCTCCTGCGACTTGGGAGGACGTCGGAAGTGGGCTTCTCTTCAGTGTCAAGGGGCCAAGGTCAGAGCGGTGGGGCCTCGAAGGACACCCCCATCCCCCCACAGCCCACCCTCCACCCAGGACCAGAGGGGTCTCAAAACGAGAATTAGGCCTTTTGGCCCCGCTGCCTGAAACCCTCCCTGTCTTCCTTCCACACTGGAACTAGAGTCCCCGCTGTTTCTCCAGCCCTGGAATCTGCCCATCCTGCCCCCTCCCCTGCTCCAGGCACCCTGCCTCGCTTCAGCTCCTTGAGAGCACGTTTTGCCCCTACCCCAGGACCTTTGCAAGGGCTGGTCCCTCTGCCTGGATCCCTCTTCCCCCAGACCCGCCTCCCACCCTTCCCGGCCCCCGTGCTGAGGCTCCCCAAGGGCAGGGATGGCCGTGTCTCTCGTCCACTCCTGGGTGCCCAGTGCCAAGAGCCGGGCTAGGATGTGCTCCCTGTGTATTCGTCTAACGGATGGTGGGTGGATGGCAGGCCCTGTGGGCTTCACCACCCAGAGGAGTGTCTTCAGGCCTCACCACCCTGCAGCCCCCCTTCACCTTCCCACTGACCCAGCTGGGCCAGAGCCCGGCCACCAGCCACGCTGAGGAGCGAGCAGCTCGGCCTGGGGCAGGAAGGGTGGAGAGCTTGCTGCTACAGGGGATTTGAGCCCACCGAGGGCTCTGGGCCCTACTTTCTTCCCTCTCAGTGCTGCCGAGAAAGCACAGAAGTGGGCCGTCCTTACCCAAGCCTGGACTGGGGTCTCGACGGCCTTCTGCCTCCTAAATGCTCATGACCGGCCATCTCTGGGCCTCAGTTTCCCTACGTGAGAAATGGGAGCTCCACCCATTCCTTCAACAAGTGTTTACGAATTGCCACTGTGTGCCAGGCAGGCATTGGCGCTCTGGGAGGAAGCAGGGCAGGCCCAGCCCCTGACGTCAGTCTAGGGGCTCAGGGGACAGGCGTTCAACATGTGAGTCCCCAGAAGTAGAGCCTGCAACAGGGATTCGTGTGCACGTGATTCACTGGGGGGTTGGGGGCGGGAAGCAGCAGAAGCAGGAGAGGAGCTGAAGGGCCCGGGTGGGTCCAGCTGACGGCCAGCTGGCCTGAGCCTGGGCTCGGGAATGTGAGCTGTCCCACTTGCCGGCGGGGGCTGGGCTTTTGTACCCTCAGCAGCCAGCCTCTGGCTACTGCCACCCTGCCGGGCGGGGAGGTCCAGCCTCTCAGCCATTTCGGGCCAAGGTGGCTCCTGTTGGCCCAGAATGGTTCTCCAGGGAGGGGGCAGCTGAGAGCCATTAGCAAATGACACAGCACCTGGGCGCCCGGCTCATCCCGGTAAAGGGGTTCAGGTGGCGCACAAGCCACGCCTGCTGCAGCAGTAGCGATGCAGTGCGGTCCCTGAGTGAGGGACACGAAAGGGTGCCATGGGTAAAGCAAGGGGAGGCCTTGTTGCAGGGACCAAGGCGGGGGGGTCCTCCAAGGAAGTGACATTTCCTCTGAGATCTGAAGGGTGGGTAGAGGTTTGCCAGGTATGTGGGGAGGAGCTTCCCAGAGAGAGAGAGAGAGACCAGCACTAGCAAAGGCCCTGGAGTAGGAGAGCTCAGGAAGAAGCAAAAGGAGCCGCTTGGCTGGGGCAGGGAAGGCCACCCAGGGCCCGTGGACCCCACGCAGGGCCCGGCCTCCTTCCCCAGCACCCAGCACCCCTCAGGCCTCCCTGGCAGCCTTGCTGCATTGCCCTCCTCCTCCTGGAAAGCCAGCCTCTCCGGAGCGGGAGCTTTGGTTCTATCTTGTTCACGACGGAGCCCCAGCACCCAGAACAGCCGGTGCCTGGCACCCCGTAGGGGCTCAGCTTTGGCTGCTCCCACAAGATGTGAAAGAACCGCAGGAAGTAAGATGTCCGTATTTGTTCTTGGCCTGTCCTGCGAGGGGCCGGGGGCCTTGCCGCAGGGCTGGCCGGGGTGGGAGGGTCCAGGAGGCCTCCTCCGTGTTGGCCAGGCTGTGAGGTGCCCGGGAGCCACTGCCTGCAGACTTTAACATTTTTCTATGCTGTGGTCTTCTTCTCAGAATAACATTTTGAAATGCACAAAATGAAATACCTCTGGTTGCAGAGGAAACCCATCCTCGTGCAAAGCAGTTACCAAAATACAAACGAAAAAATTTGTGGGATATTAATAACCACATTTCCTCACTAACCGCTGATGCCAGCTTCCTGGTGGTGAGCACAGCCTCACTGTCGGGGGTCCCAGAAAGTCACTGACGAAGAAACCCCCCCCCCCTCATTCTGCAGTCAGCAGAATCGCCTCCATCCATAAATGAAGAGGACGGCAAATTTCCATTTGAGGTGAGCAACACGGAGATGGACATGTTTCTCGTCCCAGTACATATGCCCTCGGGTTTTCCCCTGAGCCCTGGTGGGCGTGCGGGCCCGGGTTCAGGCCCTGCAGGCCCAGTGGTTTGGAGACAGGCTTGCTGCTGTCAGGCAGGACAGGGGAACTTTGCCGGCAGAGGCCCGAGAATAAATACCGTAGGCTTTGTGGCCGTGAGGTCTCTGGAAGCGGCGTGGCTCTGTTGTAGCATGAAAGCAAACCCGTTAGTTATTAGTTACTGTGTTCAAATAAAACCTCATTTATGGACACTGACATCCGAATTTCATATATTTTTCACATGGCGCAAACTATGACTCTTCCTTTGATTCTGCCCCCACCCCACAATCATTAAAAAAATGCAAAAACCATTCTTAGCTAAAGGGCCATACAGAAACAGGCTGTGGGCTACATCAGAACCTCCCAGAGGGCTTCTTTAAACTCACAGCACCATGAGTTCTGATTCATCTGGCCGGTGGCAGTCCCCAAATGTGCATTTCTAACAAGTTCCCAGGTGATGTTAAGCAGTTACGGGGGCCTCACCTTGAGAACTGCTGTTTTTCTGCCTGGGGGAAGGAGCCCCAGAGGTTTGTGTGTTGACCCCCTGCTCTGGCTCTCTCACACGGTTATAACCCATTCCGGGTGTGAGTTTAGGTGGCCGGCGTTCCCTACAGAGGTGTCGAGCCGAGGTAGCCCCTCTCTGATGTAGGAGAGGAAAAAGATTGTTTTCCCGTCTATCCTCCTAGGTCCTTCAGCTGGTACCCTGCAAAGTGGACTGACAAAAGACAGATGAACAAGGGAAAAACAAGCAGAAGTTTATCAACATATCCATAGCACATACACATGGGAGAACTCAGTGATGAGTGGCTGACAAGGATGGTTAGAACTTAGAATGTCAACAACGCTTTACGCGTGAGGAAACTGACGCGTGAGGAAACTGAGGCTCACGGAGAGGAAGGAGCGGGCCGGCCTCTCAGTGCTCAAGCCAGACCTCTGCACCTCGTTTCTGATGCACCCTTTCTCTCCCTCACCTCCCACTCTAGTGCAATACCCTGACCTTTAAATTTTTAAAATTTGTTTTCAGCCCCAATACGTTTCTCCATCCCGCTGCCACCACCCGTTCCAGGCCACTGTCCTCACTGACTTGGATGATTGCAGTTATCTCCTCTCTGGTCCCCTGGGCCCCCTCGCCCTTCTCTACCTGCACAAAACTTTAGAGTCCCCTGGGCTTTGGGTCTGGGTGACCTGGGCTCCCTGACCCTGATGGGTCCACTGGGGTGCTGCATGAAGGCTCCTCCAGCAGGCAGAGAGTTTGGCTGCACCAAAAGGAGCACACCAGTTGCCTGGGTCCTGGCACCAACCTCTCTGAGTGACCTGCCGGCCCCAGGCCCTCCTTGAAACCTCAGTTTCCGACACATGAGGAATGAGGCTCTCTGAGGCCCTGGGTCAGGCCTGCATGCTGAAGGGCTCTTCCTTTCCCTTCCCGGATCGATGCTGCTTCAGTGCTGAGGCCTGGGGCTGTTCTTATTCCCTAGTGAGGCCCAGTGCAGAAAGTGAGCTGGAGCTTGGAGACCACAGCTCTGGGCCAGGGCAGGGCCCGAGGTTGTGTACTGTACAACCCCAGGATGCCATTCACAACCTACTCAGCCGTGCACAGCAATGGCAACTGCTGAGGCCTCTTGCCTCTCCTTGCTGCCTGCGGGCTCCGTGGGGAGGGATCTGCAGCATGTATGGCAAGTATGGTTTGGGATGCCCGGGGCCCAGATGGGAGCTGCTCCTGCAGACACCAGCAACGTTTTTTTTGCGAACCTACTGGCCAGCTGGAAAGTGTTTGAAAGGGTGGTGCGGCCTCCTTCCATCACACACACATAACCACATACAGACCCACACATACACGTGCACACACACCTAAAATGTACACAAACACATACACGCCCTAAACACACACACAACAGTGTACGTCGTATTACACAGTAGTGCAAAAGAGCAGCCCCTGATGCGTGCACCAACGTGAAGGGGCCTCACAGTCACAAATGGAGACGTGCTCGAGTTCTAGGATAGACATGACTCTGTGGGGATAGAAGTCAGGCTAGGGGTTGCCTGTGGGAGCAGGTGGGCCAGTAACTGAGTGTTGGGGGTAGAACTGGGCGGATTTGGGCTCAGAGAACAGGCAGCACCTGGATCTGGAGGGACGGCCCGACGAGGAGAGAGGTTTTGGGTCCACGTGTCCTGCCCAGCAAAGAACAGGTTTTTATCAATGTATGCATTGCACAGACGGGACAGCTCAGTGAGGAAAAAAGATAGACAGACAGACAGACAGAAAAAGCAGACACAGAGGCAGATAGGTAAAGTGACAGAACAAAAAACATACAGCCTGATAGATGGACCAAGAGATAGCATCAGAAGGACGGACACATAAACAGATATATTAACAAAAGGACAGACAGAAAGACAGATGGACAACACATAGAGAAAGACGGGCAGGAATATGGATCGAGAGATACAGGTGGACTAACAGACAAGTGAGGCAGACAGACAGACAGTAAAACAGACGGACAGGTAGACATGTACACACACATCTGTACATAGAGTCATACACACACACACACGTAGAGACAGAGAGAGACACACAGCCAGTGGAACAGAGGGGCAGACAGCATTTTTTTCCTCTTTTTTTTTTTTCTGCCTTTGAATAGAGTTCCTCTACTGGGGCCTCTGGGGACGAGGCCCTGTGTGGGGCACGGGGCCCGAGAAAGCCACTCCCACAAGAGGTGCCATTATAAGCTGACTGTTAACTGGGAGCCTTGGATTCTGGGTGAAACGTTTTGATGACTTCGAATGATGTGAAGGGCAAAACAGGGTAGATCTGACATCTCGTATGGCATCAGAATGCTTTCTGCTCTTTGAATATTTGACTAAGGATATACATCAAGAATTGTCATATTTTTATTTTATTTGTGCTTGTTTTGTGTTTAAGAGGAAACATCCAGAAAAATTCTACCCTGAAGCCTTTTTCCTGGAATATATCTACTGGAACCAGCAGAGGGCAGGAAATCATTAGTCACTAGATGGTGTTGCTTGGTCTGTGGACAGTAAAGTCAAGGTTTTCTTGAGCACTTGGTTAATTAACTCCAGGAGCTGCGCACAGCCATCTACCCTTAATGAACGTGCCGAGTCGCCAGTATTTATAGCGCTCAGCGTTTGTGCTCTTTCTCAGCAATGAGATATCAGAGGACACAGCTGTTCTTCAGAGCAGGGTGGAAAATCAACAAATATCCACTCAGTATTAACTTTATGGATGGTCCAATGGGGTTATATTGGATAGAATAAAGAACAACCCAGAATGAATATCCTACTGAGATTACCAACTTTAAGCTTATTCTTTTTCCTTTATATTGCATTACTTACTAAATTCTGCATTCACAGAAATAAGTTGGCTGTTCAGAAAGAACGACTTTTGGAAGATAAGGAATCAAAGTGTATCTGAGCTCGTTACAATTGACGGCCCCCCAGCAATGTGGTCTCTTCATCCAATTGCTGGCAACAATTAGACAGGTACTCATCAGTATTTACAGGTGACCCCTCACCCCTCCACCGCCAACCCCCCTCCCCCCCCCCCCCCGCCTGCCGTCATCTCTAATGTAATTTGCAATTATAAATGCATCCTTAAGTTTTTACGACTTTGGAATAAGTAGGGATAGGCTGATCTTATCATACGAATAAGATCAAGCATGTTTCTCTTTGAACACAGAAATTACGAAACAGAAGTATTCCCGTTAAAATTAGCTTAGAGTCAATAAAGTCTGCTGGAATACTGATGAATGTGAAGAGTTAAGAAACAAACAGGAGGACTCAAGCTAGAACAACGAGCAGACAATACGGTGCTTCAGGTAAAGGAAGGCACTCCGTGCCCTCTTAATGAACCTCACCCTGTCCCAAAGCTAGCCACACTTGCATTCTCTATTGGGCTTTGCCAGTTTCTGGACCTCCAAGCAATGCAAACACACATTAGGTACTTTTTTATATCTAGCTTTTCCACTCAAGGTTATGTCTGTGAAACTCATCCATATTATTTCGTGCAGCAATCATTCATTTCATCATTGCTATGCACTATTGTTTGAATATATCAAAATATATGTGTCTGTTCGATTACTGGCATAAAATTTTTAATTGTCTAATTTTTCTAGCTTTTGCGTACTTGCACGTCTTTTCTTGGACATAAGCCATAATCTCTGTCGGGCTGTGTCAGAGGGGGTACGTATGTATGCTCAGCTGTATAAATACTGCCAAGCAGTTTTCCAAAGTTGCTGTACTAATTTACACTCCCATCAGCGATGCTTATCTTGCCAGTTTTAAAATATTTTATTTAGTCTGTTTAATTTTAGTCATTCTGATGTGTGTGCTGTGTATGACATATTCATTTGAATTTCCTGAACAGTAATGTTGTAGGATTGGCTGTCCGAGGCTTCTAAGCCATTTGGTATCATCTTTTCTGAACGGCTTGTTGAAACTTTTGATTATTTTTAATTGGGCTCTCTTTAAAAAGAAAATTGATTTGTAGCAGTTCTTTAGACGTTCTGGGTATGAATCCTCTATGGGATAAATGCATTGCAAATGCATCGTTCCCGTTTGTGTCTATTGTTTTTACCTAAAGTTCTTAATCTTAACAAAGTCCAATTTAGCAATCTTTTACTTTATGGTTATTGCATTTTTTGGGGTCCCATTGGAGAACGCTTTTCTGACACCAAATTCACAGATGCTGTAACAGAAAGAAGACGCACTCCTATGTTTTCTTCGAGAACCTCTGTAATCCCACCTTTCGCCTGGGCAGGACCTTCTCCAAGGTCTGCGTCCCGGCTCTGCCAGGTGACGGCCCTTCCCCAAGGGCATGGGCTCTGCGAGCCCGAGCCCTGTCCTTTGTTTCTGCGGCCTCGCGGGCGGCGCCAGCTCCCCGAGTGTGGTCTTTCTTGTCTCGGGTCCCCGCTGCGTGCTTCTCCAGCTCCCTACGTGCCCTGGTCTCTGTTAGACTAACTGGTACGGTTTCTGTTTTCCCAACTGGACAATGACGAAACGATTACTAACCTGGAAAATGTAAACTAAAGCTACTTGCACTTCTCGTTACCTGTCTGATGGGTAACAACTGAGAAGGTCAGCAATATCCAGGGGTGGTCAAACCATGGGTAAATATATATACTTCTACGCTATTTTGAGTACATATGAGTGCTAATTTTTGAGGAGCCATTTGGCGGTACATAGTAATATTACAATGTGTATGGATTTGACCCGTGAATTTTCCTTCATGCCACCCCTGCCTCTAGAGAAAGACGCTCACCTGAGTAGGAAGACTCTTACTGGCATGATCACCTACACGTGGTTTGGATGTAAATCGTCATAACAGGACAGTTGTCATACTGGCACCTCCGATGTACAACATGAGGTCGATCTATGCGGCCCGAACAGGGCAGATAGGGTATGAAAGTGTTGATCTGTACAGAGAAGCATCTGGTATAGTTGTATAAAATTATGGCCCACAAATGATCTTGTCCTGCTGAGGGTTCCAGGCACTAAACTCTCAGTTCAGTAGATGAGTGGTGCCCTAGGTCATCTGATGTTTGTAGGGGACCGGGGCTCTCGTGGGGGTGCTGCTGGACCAGGGGACCACCCAGCTGTGAGGCCCCTGAAGCACGGCCGCTGGCCAAGCCCGTAAATTCAACACTGCTCAGAATCTTTACTTGGTTGTTCTGGTCGTCCTAATCATGCCGTGAGCAAGTATGTCCCCGGGCAGTCTGAGGGCTGGGGCACAGGATAAGGAGGCTGCTGAAGGCCCAGCAGGCCGTGCACAGCGGCCTGCGTGGATAGCTGGCAACACGGAGAGGTTTGCCTCCCAGCGTGGTTGCCCCGCTGCCGCTTCTGTGATTATGTCATTTTACAGAGCGAAGGGATTTTGCGGATGTCACTAAAGTTCCTGATCAATGACCTTTGGAGGGATAAGACCCCAGTGGGCCTAATCTCATCACACGAGCCCTTGCGAACTGACTGCTGTCTCTGGCTACAGGCACAAGGGCAAGTCCGGGGCGTCCGGAGCTCAGCTGAGAGGGAGCTGAGCTGTTAGGTGTAAGTGATTAAAGCCACAAGCCACAAATGGAAGCGCTAAAGCTTTAATCACTTACTGTGATGAACGACGCAAGCATCTACAGCTGTTCCATTTTCCCCGAGGAAGTGGTGCGCCTGTTGAGGGCTAGGTAGAGCAGAGCCGCGTGGGGGTCGTCTTACTGCAGGGGGGAGCTCAGCAAAAGGCTCTGTCGGTTCTACGGACCCAAGGCTGAGGGTGGGTGTGAGGGGGTGGGCTCGGAGTGGAAACGTCCTGGGTACCAAGTCAGAGTGGGGAAAGTGCTTTCAAGGTTTCCCCTCCTCCCCGAAGGAGGCCTCATAGAGGCGCCTGGAGAAGACCCCTGTCCGAGGCTTCAGATAAAGGGACCTGGGAATGGAGGTGCTGGGGCTAGAAATGTACATTTGTGAGGAGCACTGCCAGCCAGGGGGCCTGAGCTCCTTGACTGTGGAGGGGAGCAAAATCTGTCATCCCAGAATGTGCCTCTCTGGCATGAGGATTCATTTAGGCTGATTATTTTAAGAAACAGAAGACTCAGGAAGTGTTTTTTTTTTTTTTTTTTTTTTTTACCTCCCTCTTAGCTGCCTGTAGAATTTAGATAAAGGGTCTGTTCCTGGAACAGAGCTGTCACCAGAGAAATCTGCAAAGAACGTGGGTTATGTGTGGTGGGGAAACTCAGCAGAGCCTGGAGACCAGAGTCCAGTCTGCGTCCCACTTTCTCTGCAGGGCCCAGGAAACGGCGATTTACCAAACATCTGCATGTCTGCCACCGGGTGAACTGTCTGCGTTCCCTTTGAAGCCCCAAATCCCTACCCAACATCCTCTATGGTCTTAAGCTGAAGATGGTATTTAAGGTGAAGGTTTGGCCATTGGCGAGTTACTCAGTTTCCCTGGGTCTCTTCCATGTATACATGTTATTAAAGTTTGTTTGATTTTCTCTTGTTAGTCTGCCTCATGTCAATTTAATTCTTATACCAACCAGAAGAATCTAGAAGCGTAAAGGAAAATCTTCCTCTCGGACGGCTGAGTATTTCATTATATTTCTATATATATGTATATATACATATCTCACGTTTTCTTTATCCACTCATCCATCGATGGACACAGGTTGTTTCCATATCTTGGCTTTTGCGAGTAACGCGGCCATGAACATGGGGCACAGATATCTCTTTGAGATACTGATTTCATTTCCTTTGGATACATACCCAGAAGTGGGATTGCTGGGTCATATGGTAGGTCTATTTCTAATTTTTTAAGGTACCTTCCTACTGTTTTCCACAGTGGCTTCACCAATTTACACTTCCACCAACAGTGCACAGGAGTTCCCTTTTCTCCCAAGTGAGCGTTTTCAATCTGGGGAGATCATCAGTGATGCCTCCACAGAACCTCCCTGCTGGTTCCTTCTGGGTCTGAGTACCAGACTTCCCAGCATCGCTGCCTTGGAAGAGACCCGTGGGCGAGAGGGAGCTTGTTCCGCAGAGAGAAGCAAAGGCTGTGGGGATGGGGTGCAGGACCCGTGTGGGGAGGGGCACGGAGGCAGCATCAGCTCCTTCAGCTGCAGCTCCTCGAAGGGCCCTGGAGGGTGCAGACACGGCCTGGTGCTGTCTTGAGAGCCGCATCTGAAGAGTCTGCCTTGAGGGGTTTACTCCATGCGGGTGGCTGGGGTCTCAGTGAAGTCTTGGGGACACTGGCGTCCATTGCAGGCCACTGGGAGAGCAGCCCTATGTCCCCCCTGCCCTGGGCCTATCTCCTCCATGCTGGTGGACACCCACCCTGGTCCCAGATGCACACCTACTCTGAAAACACCTGCTTCACATGCTTTCAAACTGGAAAACATCTGATTTGGACTTTCCTGGGTAAGTCAAAGTTCCTCTTTCATTTTTACCTACATTAGCCATTATTTCAACGAAGCATGTCCCTGTGGCTGGGGGACTGAGGTCTCTAAGAATAAAGGACCATAGTTTAAAGTTTTTTCCTCTTCTTCCCGTGCCCCCACCATGTGATCATGAACTTCTAGAAATAAGTTGGCAACTCATGTTGTGTGTCTTTTGCTGCATCCAGAGAGATGGTTGTATCCATGCTCTAGCACGTGAGTAGATATGCATGTGTAGAACATTGCTTCCGGCTGTCACCTGCTAATAATTAACATCTAGTAAATGCTAGCTTTTTATTAAGTGGCTACAATGCACATGAGTCGATCTTTAGGATAATGAACGTGACAGGTGTTGTATGTTCTTTATCAAGACACTTTGCAACGCCTTTTAACATAAATGTGTTAAATTCTATAATTAATCTACCTAGACCTCGTTAGCGGGCTGACATTTTCAGTCAATAAAGGGCAGTGAGATGTGTCAGATCCCTTACTCGGACCCCACTTAGGAGCAGCTCCATTAATTCAACGGTTCTTTATTGAGCACCTACTGTGTGGCAGCTTCTGTGTTTGGCTCTGGCCCTGGTTAGCTCCTGTTTAATAGATGCTTAGATCTGTGGCTGGAGGACAAAGGACAAGTGGTCTTGGGGATGTTGAGCCCATGAATGAGTTCTTTTGTCTCCTACACTACCTTCCTGTGTTCACTGCTCTCAGGAAGCACATCTAGGTTTGGGGGGAGATGGGCGTTCCCCATGGAAACCTGGCCCCTACTTGAGGTCACCGTTGCCTGACATCAGAACCCCTGGCCCGTCCCCAGACTTGGTCCGCAATTGTCACGTAACTTGTCCTGCACGTGCAGAACCAGGCACCTCTTCACATCTATTCTACAGTCTTTGTGTTCTTCTCATCTCAGTAGCACCGTTACGTGAGCATCTTCTCTTTGTGTGCAAAGGTTCCAGAGCGTTCCTTTATTTGTGCCATGCTGCTGGCTATTCCATTTTTTAAGCTATGATAAATAACATTAACCTTCTAAAAAATACATTCGGGTGGTATTCGGGATGAAGATATCATCTTAATAGGTATCAAATTGCTTCACCTGATTTTGCTTATCTTTTCCAAATAAAGGGTCCGTCGTGTGGGCTCCTCTCCTTGTGGAAGAGCACACGCCCGGTCCAGGCAGGGAGGCGGGATGTCCTGCCCTCAGGGAGCCTGCAGTGTTGGAGGCGTCGGCTCTCTCTCTGACTCAGACACAAGGCCCCAGTGGCATCTGTCCCTCTCGGTTGTGAACCTCAGGAGATGGTCACCTGGCGTACAGGTGTGCAGCCTCCCTGAGATCAGACGCTTTGTCTGATGAGACAAACGAGGGCAAGGAACAGCAGGCCCTCGCCTACGTGCACGTGACCAGGTGATGCCCGTGTGCAGCCGGCCCAGACATCCAGGAAGCCCTAAGGAGCCACACCACATCCCGAGGGTCACAGTAAGGCCGCCGCTTTGCTCACAATGCGCTCACCAGGCACTTGTTCACTGTGCTCTGTTATAAAAAGTTCAGCTGCAGCACGGCTTGAAGCACAGAGAATGGAAGGCAGGAGGCATCTGCTGTTGTAGGAGAGGCATGCTGGCAGCGGTGACCAGAGGAAGAGACCGGGAAACTGTGAGCAGAGGATCTGAGAAATCAAAAAGCCCAGCAGACAGGCCAGGTGGTGTCAGGGCTGCTTCCTTGGGTCCGAGAGCCGTTCTGGCACTGTTGTTCAGTGAGCTGTGGCTGCATCTTGCAGACATGCGTGCCATGGCCCCGGTGGGCAAGGGATTTCCCAGGCTCCGTGCCAGGTGCTTGGCAGCCGTGACTCAAGCTGGTGTCCTTCTCACTGTCCGAGGAACAAGGGCATCGGTGGTCTCTGCAAACTGCACCCCGGGTCTCCAGGTCTCCGGGGGCTTCGGCAGAGAGGAGGCCTCCAATGCAGCGCTTTCACGGGGCCCCCTCCTCGGCAACCTTTGTGCACTTTGGAAATGGGCCTGACGTTAGCTAATTCAGCCTCATCAACGTTAATAAGATCAAATTGGGTTCTATCATATTACATTAGTTGGCAGCAAATCAAAGTAGATATTTTTGAAAATCTGAGTTGACAGAGAAGGCTGCCCCCACAAGTAAGTTTTCCAGAAAATAAAGCCACGACTTACGGAGCAGCAAATCACAGCCCAGCGACTTGGCCTGTAGCCGAGAACCTCCTATAAACTCCCCTCCACGGCTCGGGTCACACTTCCTGCTGCCAGGTGGCGATCAACCCCAGGGCTGGCCTCCGTCCATGGCACGTATGCGGCCTGAGCGCAACCAGATGGGTCACTGGCATGGAAGCTGGAATGGAGAACTAACAATCTCTGAGCCCAGATGTAATTTCTAAGGGGATCCAGCCCGCAGAGCAGAGCTACCTGGGTGTGTGGCTCTGACACAAAGAGACATCCGTGGTGCTGAAATGACCCCCTTGGCCTCCCGCTACCCCACCTCCTCCTGTCATAAACCGATGACTAGAAATTCCAGTTCTAGGTGAGTGAGGGGTTATTAACCCCGGGAGGTGGAGGGCAGCAAACTGCCCCAGGTCCGACTTCTCCCCGCTCTGGCCCATCCCTGGCAACATCAAGTCATCTTTGGCCCCAACCTTCTGCTTCAGGACCAGAGGGAAGGAAACCACTTGAAAAAGCCAATCTCACAGAATCAGCATTTCTTTCCGAGACTCCAAGTCATGTCTGAGAAAGGAAAGATCACCTACAAGGCAAAGAGGAGCTCTCAGCTAGTGCTTCTCACCAGCCCTGGCTGGTGCTCCAGGGCTCCAGGTCCAGGCGGGAGGACTCATGGGGTTGGGGAGTGTAACCGAGCAGGATCCTATGGGGCCTTCCTGGGACGGACCCCTCCCCATGTCCTCTGCTGTATCTCCTCCCTGAAGTACCTAGATGATAGCATCTGAGGCACATTCCTGAGTTGTTTTACAGATGCTGAAACCCCCACCAAATGGAAGAAGTTAACTACTGATGACCATGAGCATGTAGCCCCCAGACCTACTGGAGTCTGAGAATCGATAATGTTCACCCCTGTGAGCCCGCCCTGCGACCTCATCATCAACCAATCAGAACTGTGCACAAGCTGATCCCATACCCTGTGACTCCCCTCCCTCACTTGGCCTTTAAAAATGCCTCCCTGGGACTTCTCTGGTGGCGCAGTGGTTAAGAATACGCCTGCTAATGCAGGGGACACAGGTTCGAGTCCTGAGCCGGGAAGATCGCACATGACACGGAGCAACTAAGTCCGTGCGCCACAACTGCTGAGCCTGCGCTCTGGAGCCCACGAGCCACAACTACTGAAGCCCGTGCACCTAGAGCCGGTGCTCCGCAATGAGAGAAGCCACCGCAATGAGAAGCTCACGCAACAAAACGAAGAGTAGCCCCCGCTCACGGTAACTAGAGAAAGCCCGTGCGCAGCAATGAAGACCCAACGCAGCCAATAAATAAATAAATAAATTTATAAAAACATAAAAATAAAAATAAAAAAATTTTAAAAAGTAAAAATGCCTCCCTGAAACCCACTGGGGAGTTCCGGCGTTTTGAGCATTGGCTGCCTTGGCCTCCTGATCTGCTGCCTTACAATAAACACTGCAGGTTCCTTCACCACGACCTGGTGTCACTAGATTGGCTTTATTCCTGCACGGGTGAGCAGACACAAGTTTGGTTTGGTAACAGGAAGACAGCTGCCCCCAAAGGTCTGGGGCGTCTTCTGGTCGTTTCCACCACTGGCTGATATTTTCTCAGCCCGTCACCCATCCAGGGTGCCAACCTGTTCACTAGAACGTGTGGGGTCGCTGGGCACTTTGGGACTGCGAGGGGGTGGTGTGGGAAGGGCACTCCCAGGCCTGTGTTCCTTAGAAAAGGTGTCTGCATGGTTATGGACCCCAGTCCTGGGTGCTCTGGGGCTGGGCTGGTTCTGGGTGTGGTCAGAGGTCTGGGTCAGTGCTCAGCGCTCTGGTCAGTGCTGGGTCTGGGGTCAGTGGTCCCCTTCAATCCCCCTCCCAGGCACTCCTCTGTCCGATCACAGAGACTGGGGGTTTTCTGTCTCCCCAGTGACTGGCCCAGGGCTTGATCCCTGATGCCTGCTCAGCTCCACACACCTGGAGGACCAGGGCCTGGGCAGAGCCTGTGTCCCTGGGTGGTCAACGAGAATTCCTTGATCTACTGATGCAGTAAGGAACTTCCCTTATCCTGGTGTGGAGGCTGAGGAGACACTTGCTGGGGGAGAAGGTCAGGCAAGCAGGGGAGGGTTGGAGTCCAGCAGCTGGAAACGTCTGAGTCCTTGACACTTGGAGGGGCCCAGAGATGGCATCCCTCCCGGTAAGACCTGCATCCTCTCCTTCCAGCCCACTTTACCCCGCTTGGACCCACCTCTCAGAGGTCTTCATGGGAGGGTCCCCTTGGAGGTGGCCTTTGATGTATCACATGACCAGAGTGTCCCCTGGAGACACACTTGCTGGGTGAGGGGTCCCCCACCCCAACCCCAAACCAGGAGATGCGTGTGGTTCTTGGGACCGCCCTCCTCCAGGAGGGCATACTCAGTCAGGAACGAGGTCCTCTGTGGTCCAAAATGGCCCACGTGCAAGGGAGGTGCTTGGTGGGGGCTGCCGTCCACCAGTTCCCTGCTTTTCCATCCCTGCCTCTCCCAACAGGGGCCCTTATAGGAAAAGCGTCTCGGATTCTTCTCTTTCAATTTCACTCTTCTCTCCCTCATTTTGGAAGGTTCCGAAGCACATTCTCTTATTTCCTTGTAAAGCTGTTGTGTCAGAGTTTGAGACACCACCAGGAGACTTCTGGGCCCAGTGTTGCTGTGGCTTCATCAAAAGGGGCTGGGTGGAAAATAGAACCACTGCAGGCCCTGCAGATGTCCCCACTGGGAATGAATCCCATCAGGGCACCAGGGCTCACAGGCTTCAGGGAACCCCTGCCCTCAGGACTGGCCTCCTTTCTTCCAACCAGCTGCTGGTCAGAGGCCCAGGCACCCCCAACCTGGCTCCACCCCCCAGGGCCTGGATTCTTGGACAGCCTAGGGGTAATTCAAGACCCTCACGCTCCTTTATCTGGGGGCGAGAATGTCTTAAAAGCTGCATTTGGCTGATTTCGGAGGTCTGATTGTTTCTAGCCCATGGGGGTGGAAAGATGGGGTGTGATGTTCCTACCTCTGCAGGACCTTCCCAGCATGAAGATCTGTGCATTTCCCCAGCCAGTAAACTCTCGACACCATCCTCCCAGGAAGCCCAGATCCAGGATTACGAGGGCAGAGGCTCTCCCCTTGCTTCCCACTCCCACAGTGAGGAGCCTGGCTCCCACCATCTGCCATTTATCTATGCATTGTTCCTTTCTAGGTTACATATGCAGAGGTTTCAGAATTGTTAGCTACTACACCCTGGAAAGAACTTCGTAAAATAAAGCCCACTGCTTATGTCCAGTCCATTTTGCCTTTAGTCTACAGCTTCCATTCATTTCCACAGGTAACTTAGGTCAGCACCTTTGCCCCCACCCTTGACAGTTTTTTCCATACATTTCTAATACAGTTAGATTCTGTCACATCGTGTATCCCATCCTGCAACACTCCTACACCCCAAATACTAAATTTGAATAGATTATGATTGACCCCTTGAGCTATACAAATCTATGGATTTGGACAAATGCTTAGCAACAAGTATCCGTCCTAAAGTGTCACATGGAACACTTCAAACCCCCCAACACATGGTCTGCTTATCATCTATGTAGCTTTGCCTTTCCTAGAGTGTCTTAAATGGGGTCATACTCCGTGCAGCTTCTTCAGACTGGATTCTTTCACTTAGCAATATGCACTTAATTAAGATTCATCCATGTCTTTCCGTGGGTTGATGGCTCATTTCTTTCTATTGCTGCGTCGTGTTCCATTGCATGTGCCTGGGAGGAAAACCAATTTTCCCTCTACCTTTCTAGGTTCTTGGTTGAGGTCCTCCATGTAATAAAAGATTAATAGGAGAAAAACAAACAGAATTTTAATAACACTCATACCTCTTGTATATATAGGAGATACCCAGGAAAACTGAGTAACTCCTTGAAATGGACCAAGCCATCACCTTAAATACCATCTTCAGCTAAAAACAAACAAAACAAGACTTTGGGGGAAGGGGAGAAGCCGGTTATGACAGGTTGTCATGCAATGCACAGTAAACAAGGGTATGGTTACTATGCAGATTTAACTCAGGACTTCTCCATTGATGAGGGTTTCTTGAGATTTAATCATCCTTCTATTCTATTCTATTTAATCATCCTTCTATATAATCATCTTTCTACAGAGAGGGACACACCCTTGAAATGGAGATTTCCCTTATAAATGTAAATGTCCCTCAAAAAGGGCAAACTCTACTCAGTTTTCTGAAATTCTTCAGGGTCATTTTATTATAAAAAACCAATCAGATCAAAATAATACCTATGCCTAAGAGCATTTTGGGGTGGCATATTCTGTTCCCCATGACATGGATGTACCCCCAGTTTGCTTATGCATTTATCTATTGAAGGACATCCTGATTTCTTCCAGTTTTTAGCCATTATGAGTAGAGCTGTTATGCATAATTCCATCCTTGTTTGTGTTTAGATATAGTTTTTCAAAGCAGTTGCCTAAATACTGGAAGCACGATTGTTGGATCCCAAGGTAAGACTTGTTTAGTTTTGGAAAAAACTGCCAAACAGTCTTACAAATTAGCTGAACATGCATTCCACCAGTAAGCAGGGAGAGTTCCTGTTGTTCCTCACCCTGCAGTAACTGGTATTGTCATTTTCTTGGGGTTCAGCAGTTCTAATAGATGTACAGTTATATCTCATTGTATTAATTCGTAATTCCCTAATGGTGTATGATATTGAGCATTTTTAAAATACTATCTGTATATCTTCTTTGTCCAGGTGTCTGTTCATATCTTTACCTATTTTTAGTGGGGTTGTTTGTGTTAGAGGTCTTTGTATATTTGAGACAAATCCTTTATTAGATATGTGTTTTCAAATATTTTTCTCCCAGCTTCTGGCTTGTCTTTTGATTTTCTCAATAAGGTCTTTCACAGAGTAGAAATCTTTAAGTTTATAAAGCCCATGCTATTACTTTCCCTTTTTTTGTCGATTTCCTTTTCGTGTTGTGTGTTAAAACTCAAAGCTCATGATCTACCTAACCAAACACAAGTTCATGTAGATTTTCTCCTATGTTTTCTTCTATAATTTTGAAGTTGTGCCTTTTAAATGTGTCTAAGAATAATTTTGAATGAGTTGGCATAAGTTGTGAAGTTCGTGTCTACCTCCATTTCATGTCATACGGTTTCCAGTTAACGGTTCCTTAACTATTTTTGGAGAAGTTATGGGACACAGTCTCCATTTCAGTGAACGCCCGAAGTTGAATGGGTTCCGCGGCTCTGCCTGCAGGGAGCGCTGTGTCCCGTGAACTGTGAGGGACGCACGGCCTGCAGTTCCTGCACTGACCACACGGTGGCGCTGAGCTGGCCTCTCTGACCCAGAGCGCATGCGTGTTCCCCCTCCCTGCCTGCCACTGAGAGCAGTTGTGTCTAGTCAGGCACCGCCGAGGCTTCGGCTGGGACGCCCGGCTCAGCGTCTCTGCTGACAGGAACTCAGTCTCCTTAGGACTCGCTGGGCTTTCGGTTTCAGGACGACGCAGGGCTGTGTCCACGCTGACGGAAGCTGGGTTTCCTGAGGACCCAGGCGACGCCGGGAGGAAAGGGTGAGAAGAAGTGGGGAGAAGCTTCCTGTGGGCGGCGGACGGCTGAGGGGGTCCGTCTTCCTGCGACCCAGGAAGGGCTTGGTGTGGAAAGCTGGGTTTTTAGTCACTTCGGTGTGCTGTGTAGCCAGCATGGGGTATGGGGTGTCCAGTTTTCCCAGCACCATTTATTGTGGGGCCTGTCCTTCCCCTCGGTGTGTCCGTGGCCCCCTTGTCGTAACTTAACGGACCCCCCCCCCCCCCACCCCGTGTGGGTTGGATTCTGGGCTCTCTGTCCCGTCCCTCTGGACCGTGTGCCTGTTTTTGTGCCAGTTCTGCCCTGTTTGGGGACTGTAGCTTCTCAGCAGAGTGTGAGGTCAGGGAGCGAGATGCCTCCAGCCCGGTCTCCTTCCTCAGGGTCGCTCTGGCCCTTCGGGGTCCTCTGTGGTTCCACACAAATGTTAGGAGGATTTGCTCTGTTTCTGTGAAAAATACCCTTGGAATTTCGGTAGGAGTTACGCTCACTGTGTACATTGCTTTGGGAAGCATGGACATTTTAACAGTATGAATTCTTGCGTTCCATGAGCGCGGGATATTTTCCCGTTGATTTGTGTCTTCAGTTTCTTCACCAATGCCTTAAAGTTTTCAGTGTGCGGGTCTTTCACGTCCTTCGTTAAATTTATTCTAGGTATTTTGTTCTTTCTGATGGAATTGTAAATAGCTTTTGTTTGTTTTCTCCCTCTTTCTGATGGTTCATGATTAGTGTTTAGAAATGCAGTTGATTTTCTGTGTATTGATTTTGTAACTTTACTGAGTTCATTTATTATTTCTAATAGCTTTTTGGTAGAATGAGGTAGAAAACTGGAACTCGAAAATCCCACTGTTTCTATCATATTTAGGTCATCCGCAACACCAAAGACGCAGTGTCTCCTACTAGAATCTTCCCACAGTGCCTGTCAATCCCGTGTGGACTCCTATAAGGGCAGTTAGGTTCCTGACTTTGTGGGAAGTGGATCTGGGTTAAGGCTTGGCCTCTATAAGAAAGTGTGATATTTTCTCTGCCTTCCTGGTGTGGTCTTGACGTGGTGTTTTGGAAAGTTATTGACTTTGCAGTAACTCCAAACCTACAGAAACTTGTAATAGCAGAACAAGGTACTGTGTATCTGCACACTCAGATTACCCAGCCTTCCTTGCTTTACTGCTTTAGCCACTGAACACAGAATACTCCAGTGCATTTTACCCAAAACGGGGGCGCTCTTCCAGGGAACCAACACGTAACCTCCAAATGAGGAAATTATGATGGTTTCCGCATTGCGGTCCAGTCCATAGGCCCACTTCAACTTTCACCAGCTGCTCCAGCTCTAGGGCAATGTCTTTTCCCATTCTGATCCAGGTTTCTTTTTCTGGAACAATTACTGGTACTTTCCCTCATTTTCACAACCTTGGTGGATTTAAAGCACACAAGATGAGTATGATCTGGGTGGCTTTTCTGCATTGTAACATGTATCAGTACTTCATTTATTTTGTGTGTGTGTGATTAAATGTACCGGTCATTTACCATTTAAACTATTTTAAGTACACCATTCTGTGGCATTAACCACGCTCACATTGTTGTACAAATATCCTCACCATCCACATTCAGATCTTTTCAGTTTTCACCGGTGAAACTCTGTAGCCATTAAACACGAATTCCCCTCAGCCCCTGGCAACCACATTCTACTTTCTCTCTCTGAATTTGACTTTTCTGGGTACCTCATATAAGTGGAATCATATCATTTTTGTCCTTTTGTGACGGAGTTATTTCACTTATCTTAGTGACTTCAAGGTTCATATATGTTGTAGCACGTGTCAGAAGTTCCTTAATTTTTAAGGCCGAATGACATTCTTTTGTGTGTATACCACATTTAGTTTATCCACTCATCCATCAATGGACACTTGGATTGCTTCCACCTTTTGCTATTGTGATTAATGCTGCTGTGAGTATAGGTGTACCCGTATCTCTTCCAATCCCTGCTTTTAGTCTTTTGGGTATATACCCTGATGTGGAATTGATGGATCATATGTTAATTCTGTGTTTACCTTTTTGAGGAGCTGCCACACTATCTTCCACAGGGGCTGCACCATTTCACTTTATTCCTTTCACGGCAGAATAACATGGCGGTTTATGGATCAACCCCATTATGTTTATCCATTTACCCACTGGTGGACGTTTGCATTGTTCCTTCCTTTTGGCTCTTGTGAACAGTGCGGCTATCAATATATATGTACACCTGTTTTCAGTTCTTTGGGGTCTCTATCTAGAAGTGGAGGTGTTGCACTATATGGTAATTGTACATTCATATTGTAAACATAGGTTGCACCCTTTTCCATTGCCACAAGCCATGTTTAAAGGTTCCAATTTCTCTGCATTGTTGGCAACATTTGTTATTTTTAATTCTCTTGATTATAACCATTTTAGAGTGTGCGAAGGAGTTATTGCGTTGCGGTTTTAATTTGCATTTCCCTCCTGTCTTGTCATCGGCTTGTTGACCATTTTCATGTCTTGTGCAAAGAAGGGTCTATTTAAGTCCTTTGTCCATATTTAAAATTGGGTTGTTTGTTTTCATTGATGAGTTATGAGAGTTCTTGATATACACTGGATAAATAAAGACTCATCAGATATATAATGTGGAAATATTTTCTTCCATTATGTGGGCTGTCTTTTTACTTTCTGTATTGCATCTGGTCATTGTCAAGCCACTGAGAGAGGCTTGACAGACAGGGCTGTGAGGGACAATTATGTTTGACTTGGCCAACATGTCAAATCGACTTGGCCGACACGTCACATTTCCTTCAAGCCTCCAGATCTGTGAGATAATAAATTTCTATTGCATATAGCTGCTCAGTGTGTGATATTTCATATGGCAGCCCTAGAAAATAATAAAGATTTTGGTATCAGGAAGAGGAAGGCCCTTAACACTTACCTACACATGTGGAAATATTTTTAGATTTGGGTAATGAAAAGAGGCTGGTGTTGGTGTGCTTAATAGGAAAAGCTCAGATAGACTGGAAGACCTGTTGGTAGAAAATGTAGATTGATGGAAATTATGGTGAGGGATCAGAAATGAAAGAGGAAAGCTGAGAGAAAGCTTCTGTAATCTTAGAAATATATATACAAGCATAAACAAATGAATGTTGGTGATATCTCAGATGGAAATGGAGAACATGCCACTGAAAACATGTGGAAAGGTGAATCTTGTAATGAAGTGGCAGAAAACTTTTCTGAATAGTATTAGGTTGCGTGTACAAATTAGAACTTGAGGGTGATGATTTTGGATGTTTAGCTGTAGAGATTTCTAAGCAAAGTATTGAAGGAGGTATGGCCTGATTTCTTCTTCTTTTTTTTTTTTTTAATAAATTTATTTATTTATTTATTTATTTATTTATTTATTTATTTATTTATTTATTTATTTATTTTTGGCTGCATTGGGTCTTTGTTGCTGTGCACGGGCTTCCTCTAGTTGTGGTGAGCAGGACCTACTCTTTGTTGTGGTGCACGGGCTTCCCATTGCGGTGGCTTCTGTTGTTGCAGAGCACAGGCTCTAGGCACGTGGGCTGCAGTAGTTGTGGCTCGCGGGCTCTAGAGTGCAGGCTCTAGTTGTGGCACACGGGCTTAGTTGCTCCGCGGCATTTGGGATCTTCCCGGACCAGGGCTCGAACCCGTGTCCCCTGCATTGGCAGGTGGATTCTTAACCACTGTGCCACCAGGGAAGTCCCTGATTTCTTCTTGATGCTTGCAGTTATGAGAAGAGAAAGTAAACTGAAGAGAAAATTGTTAAGAAAAGCAGAAAGAAATCCTGAAGTTTTGGAAACATCTCAGTCTATCCAGATAACCTGCTTTTGAAATAGAGCCAAGGGTGTGCCTGGAAAAACTTTTGCTAAAGGGTTGATGCATGTGATTCATACAGTCAACCATCTCAGCAGAACCAGGAATAGCTATGTGGTCATACAGGAAAGGCCTGTGGAGGATCCTCTTGTCTGAAGACCTGAATCTCATGAATTGCATAGAAGGCCAAGAAGGGTTTTGAGAGTCTGACAGTAGCAGACACAATGCTGCTCTGGACTGAAATAACCAAATCGGATGAAGTAGAGAAAGATTGATTTGAGGACAGGGACAGACGGAGTGGCTCGCTTGGTTGCTACTGCCACCAGGTGTTCAGAGGGCACAGGCTGAGGTACCAGGGTCACAGACAGGTGGGCCCAGAGGACAGAGCATGCAGATGAAAGGGAGCAAAATTTGCCACCCCAGTGTGTCTCATTATCTTGAGGATTAAATTAAGGTCATTCTTTTTAAGAACAGAAGAGTCAGGAAGAAATTTTGACCTCCCCCTTAGCTACCTATAGAATTTAGATAGAGGACCTGTTACCAAAATAGAGCTGTCAGCAGAAATATGTGCAGAAAACATGGGCTAGGTGTGGTGGTGTGGGGGCCAGGAGACTCAGCAGGGCCTATAGATCAGAGTCTACTCTGTGTCCCATTGTCTCCACTGGCCCAGCAAATATTTATTTATCAAACATCTGCTTTTCCATTTTCATGTGAATTGCCTTCTTCCCCTTTGAAGTCCCAAACCACTAACCCCAACCTCCTCTTTTGTCTTTAGCTTAAGATGATATTTAAGGTGAGTTACTCAGGTTTCCTGGGTCTCTCCCATGTATACATATTATTAAGTGTTTATTGGAATTTTTCCTTTTAATCTGTCTCATGTCAATTTAATTTTTAGACCAGCCAGAAGGACCTGGAAACGTAGAGGGAAATTTCTTCCTCCTTGATAGAGCCAGTACATTTTTTTTCTTATCTTAAAATCCAATAGAATTTGCTCTGTTTCTTTCTGACTTGCTTGACACCTTGTTTACATCATTTTGCTTTTTTACTTTGGGAATGGGAAACTCTATCCTATGCCTGCCCCACCAGTGTAATTTGAAAGCAAAGAACTTGGGTTAAAGAACAACAAATTGTAAATCTTATAAAAATAGGAAGTGAGACTTTATTCAATACTACTGCAACACGAGGCAGACTGGACTAAACTCCAAATACAACAGGGACAAGTGGGGATTTATACCAACTGGCAGAGTGATGAGATGGAAACTCACTTACAGGAGGTAACAGAGGTCAGAGGATCTTCTTAAACCGGCCTAAGAGGTTCTTGCTAAATGCAGTCAAGGTCTTGTATCTCAAAGGTGGAAGATCAGGAATTTGATCACATGTCAAGGGTGGAGAAATTCTCAGTAAATTGACTTAGCAGGAGTCTCACTAAAGGCAGGCCAAGGTTGAGGTCTCCTCAAGAAGAGAGCTCAGAGGAGCCTCACTAAAGTTCGATCAAGGATGGAGTCTTTGTCCATCCACCTTTCTGGCTCAAGATAAGAAGAGGCATTCTTCTTTCCTCTGTACAATAGAAGTCCATTTCTTGTTCAGTGGTCTTTTGATTGTTAAGGGCCTCCTGCACTGTGTGTTGAGAGTTTATAGTAGAGGATATTGTTTGTATGGTGTGAGCCTTTAAACCTGCAATAAGGGGGATTATCAAGAGAGTAAAATAAAAGCAAAGATTAATGGTTGAGGCAGACTGAAATGACAATTTCTGAGTCCAGAGTGCAGCTAATCAAGAAAATTTCTAGACATTTGGCACAAAATATCTTTAGATGGTGGAGTGACAACATCAGTGCCAGTCTGATGGATTTCTTGGATGGATTTACTGAATGTTCCAGGTGGTGGCATAGACATCAGAGAGATTTTGATAAGATTGTCTACAGTCATGGTATTTCCTGGAGCAGAGACTAAAAGGTGCAGAAATTAGGTGAACTTCCTGAGGGGCCTACACAGCAGCAGCTCCAGGCACCAAGATTATTTGCATACCATCTTCTGAAGTTTCTTTGAAGTTTTTGTCAAGTTGTCCTGCATCAGCTCACACGGCTTCATTAGGTACCAGGTCGGGGGGCAGTGGGAAGATCAGCTATAGACAACTTAGAGTCACAGTGAGGATCTGGGTAGTCACGTTTTGGTTCTTCATGATGTGAATTCTGGAGGGTGGGATAAAATTCGGAACATTACTTTGGAGAGACGTAGCCAGATAGTGAAGGAAGCTACAAGAGGTGAGAATTTGTTAAGGACCAACTAAATATGAGAAATGGCAGGATCAAGACAAATTTACAGGTAGATAAATACCTTCTAAGAAAATTATCTGGGCTAGAATCTGATAACCCAAAAGGATTGGCTGTAGTTTTCTACTGAAACATAAAATTTCTCCATATAGTCACCCTACTTGTGATCAAACCTTAACAAAGTAAGGTTATCCTTTTTTACAAAATTCATCTGTTCTAATTAGATTTGCCTGATATTCACACATGTTCAGCAAGAATGATTACTGACCACATGAACATTTTAGTTTGTTTTGGTTGAATTTTTCATAAGGAATCTCAGGTTGTAGTCTTAAAAGCCTCTTGAGGTTTGGAAGACATGCCAAGAACTTACCACCAGACCTCATATGCAGTAGCTATAGATTTGGGTGAATTCCTCTCTTCGCTCATTATTATCTCTTCTATAAAATATTCTAAGGTTCCTGGTCCTATCAAGAAGTGCCTTTCCTTACTTTCCTGTAAGGCTGGGTACCACATGAGCCAGGATGCAGGCCAGTTACCCTGAGATGTCTTTGTAACCATTGGCAATAAAAATCAACCTTAGTGTCTTGAACTCTCAGGACACATCTGATTTTATACACATCACTCTAAAATATGACAGTCCAGTCAAAGCCTTGGTTACATGGCCAATATTTCCAAGTATGTTCTGTTATAAGGAGGGTAGATTCTGAATAAACCCATGCAAAAAATCAAATTCTGGCAAAAGTGGAGCATTACGAACTTGGAAGACATTTTAACAGTTTCTTATGGAGTTAAACATACACCTACCATGTGATTGAGGAGTGGGCTACAAAGTACTTACCCAACTGATTTAAAATTTTATGTTTGGACTTTTCTGGTGGCACAGTGGTTAAGAATCTGCCTGTCAATGCAAGGGACACGGGTTTGAGCCCTGGGCCGGGAGGATCCCACGTGCTGCGAAGCAACTAAGCCTGTGCGCCACAGCTACTGAGCCTGCGCTCTAGAGCCTGCGTGCCACAACTGCTGAGCCCGCGTGTCACAACTGCTGAAGCCTGCGTGCCTAGAGCCCGTGCTCCGCAACAAGAGAAGCCACTGCAATGAGAAGCCCACGCACCGCAACGAGGAGTAGCCCTCACTCGCCTCAACTAGAGAAAGCCTGCACACAGCAACGAAGACCCATCGTAGCCAATAAATAAATAAATAAATAAAATGAAATTTTATGTTCACACAAATGCCTTCATGGGAATGCTTATATCAGCTTTATTTATTTGAACCATTTTCTAGTCTCTGAATTTTGCTCCTATGGTGATCTGTTTATGGAAAATTTCCAAAATAATTAGTGAATACTCATATCTATTGTGTAATTTCAATTACATAAACTCATTTTCTGAGGCACCTTCAACCTAAACATCTCTGTCACCTCCTCAGCCCCAGCACAGCCAACCTCTCCCTCGGGGTTTCTGACATACTCAGGAGGAGGTTTATCGCACTATGTGTCTTGCACAGTAATAGCACATGACTGTGACCTCAGATCTCAGACTGCTCAGCTCCATGTAGGCTGTGGATGTGTCCACACTCATGGTGATTGCCCTGGAACTTCTGGCCATACCTTGTTTCACCATCTTTGGGGTCAATATGTGCCATTCACTAAAGCCCTTGTCCAGAGGCCTTTTGAACCAAGCGCATAAAGCAGCTGGTGAAGGTGTGTCTGAAAGCCTTGCAGGAGACATTCACTGATGCCTTGGGCTTCTTTGCCTTAGTGCCAGACTGCAGCAGCTGGATGTGGGAGTGGACACCTGTGGAGAGGGGTCAGGAGTGGATGAAATCCACTTGACTTGTCCTGATTCCCTCCCCAGCCCAGGGACTGGGAAGTTCCTTACATGTAGCCATTGCCACCAGGAAGAGGATCCTCCCGGTCCAGTCTGTGGCGAGGACTATGAGACTTCCGTAGAGGACGCTGTATGGTTGTTGGATGATGCTCTTAGGGCAAGACATACCCATATTTAACCTAGGATATCTCAACTTATTTGCCCATTGACGAGGCAGAATATTTCATATTCAGTGCCTGTCTAGCCAGGAAAAGATGGACATCCCATGGACCACGCTCAGTGGGATGCCAAAGGCCCAAGTCCTAATCCTTGTCTGAGAATATGTGTCCCCCATCACATCCTTGACCTCTGTGCAGACAGAGTTCTTCAAACTGAGAAAGAAGCCCCACACAACATGCCCCTCTTTTTGAGCCCACCTTTGAATGACAGGGAAACAACCTGAACATGTTCTGAGCTTTGATAACTAAATGTTACTCCTAGGGTCAGACTGTCTCCCCAAACTCTGCAACCATTGGATTAAAAAAATCCTGTTTTCCACTTCTAAGAATTAGGATATCTAGAAGGCCTACACATTTACCTGTTAAACACAGTTCTCATTGCCTCATTGAGTTGGGTATGTGTTCCCAATAGAATCCAATATTAATCACACAGGAGTAAGCAGTCCTTAACAACTCTTAATTAAGGTTTGTTTTAGCTGAAAAGAGAAGACTCAGTGCCTGAGAGGAAACCACTCCCCAGTTCCTTCTGCATCTTCTCCTGGGGCTGCAATCCTGTGCTGGGTGGGTCCTGAGCACCCCCAGTACCACCCTGCAGGGAAGGGTCCTGCCTGGTCTCACATTGTATCTACCTCAGTATCTCTAGTCCAGTATTCAATGGCTGTGCCCTGCCTTCAGAATCCTTTTACAGTGACACCATATTCTTTCTACATCATCTCTTGAAATAGTGAATCGGCCTTACTAAACCCACATACTTTACAGGGAGACCCCAAGCAAGGATTTTATGAAACCACAAGGGAGCCCTTTCCCTGGAGGTGCCAGATGCATTGATGCAGTTGACAGTCATGTGAGTCCAGAGTCTATCAGGGGCTTTGGGGGTTCCTCTCATTTCTTTTGGGCTCCTCTGGTTTAATATTCTGTCAGAGAACACCTGCACATAGAAGCCATGGATCTCAATGCACACATAACATCTAATATTCCAATAATACAGACACACACACACACACACACACACACACACACACAGTGGCTAATTATCATAGTAATGTACTTGAAATTTCTTCTTTTCTATACCTAGCACATGGGCAGTGCCCTCCGTGCCCTGACATACACTGACCCTAGGCTTGAGTGTGTGACTTGCTTTGACAAACAAAAGCAAACACAGTAAAGTGGAGACTGGAGTGTGCAAGCACGTTGGGTTTGCCTGTTCTTGAAGAATCTGGACACTGCAGTTGCCCCATGGGAAGGGTACAGGCTTGCCCCACATTGTCAGAAGTGGGGCACAGTCACAACATTTCTCACTCATAGTGCCTGCACCTGAGGGACCCCAGAGACCCCACCTGCAGGAAGGAAGACCTGAGAAGTCTGAGGAGGAAGAGGAGGATGAGGCAGCATTGTTGTCAACTGACTCAGGTGACGCTGTTCTACTGGGTCACCAGGTGGGTGGGGCAGTAGCAGGAAGATGAGCTGGGTCAGCTCCATGAGGGATGCCCTGGCCTTTGCAGGGCACCTCGTCACCAGAAGTTTCTCCGTCCTCGGGCTCAATCCTGCTGGTCATCTTTCCTCTTGACCGCCTGCCCTGTGGACCTAGGACCCCAGCATCTGAGAGGTAGATAGACCCACTGCTTAATCACCCACAACTGCGCCAACTGTGGGAAACCTGCGTCGTCTTCTACGTCTGGTGGAACCCGGATTGTGATTACACCTGGATCCACCAAAAACTCCTGGAGGAGGAGGGAAACTTTGTCATAGAACACTAAGGAAAGAGAGAAAAACAGCCTGAGGCTGATGAGTGAGGATCCTGAGTTTGGTCTGTAAGCTGCAGGTGTCAGAGGCTTCGACCTGATCTCCTTTTCTGGACTTTGTCTCACTGTGGTCTCTGGGCATCCCTCAGTTCTCCTCCTTGGAGAGTCTGCGTCTTGTAGCACTTGTTACAGCTTTCATCCACTAGTGTTATCCTGGAGCCTCATTACTGTGGTAGCCGTCTGGGGGAGAGGGGTCTTATATATTCTTATGATTAAATCTCAGTGAGGCAGTTATCCCGTGTCTCTAATCTGTGATTCTCACAGGGTTTCCACAGTAGTGTCAGGGTGGGACTTGTTCCCTTCTGATTACCCACCTGATTCACAAAAAATTATGACCAGGGAGCTTGACATTATTAGTTGCACAAAAATGTTTCCTAATTTTAGGGAGAAAGAAAATAGAGATATGTGACTCATGAATACTTAAAAAACTTAAAAGAAAGGCATTTCATAAATATAAACAGTATCAGAAATTCTCTTTCAAAAAGAAAATGAAACATTATGCATCTGTTATTTTTTTAACTTGTCAAAGTATGTTTTCTGCTAAAATATACGTAAAAACCTGTGTGTGTATGTGTGTGTGTGTTAAAATGTAGCCAGATTTGTTTTCATCAGGTATGGTGAGACACACAGACGTGGAAGTGATTGTCAGTTTACACTCACAGACCCCTAGAAACAGGGGGCACACACCACACAGGGGCCACTCAGGGAGGCACTGGGGTTGGTCAGGAGACAGAAGAGGGGGCAGGACATGCACCAGAGACCTGATTGGGGTTTTGGGATGGATGAGGCAGGGTAGGTATGCTGAGTAAAATTAGCACTGGATAACTTGAATAATTTTGTCAGGCTCTTGGGCATGTGTGGTCCCTGGTTGTCAGAGACCTGGCCCTGGGGTGACCCAGGTCAGGAGGAATATGGAAAGGTGTGTGAGAGCTTGTAAGAGAGATAGAAAATAGAGATGTGCTCTGGATTGGTGGCTTGTACATCAGAGGTACACCTACAGGAAGGTGTCTGATATCTGCAGGAATTTGCAGCCCAGGAAGGGGCAGTCTGTGCAAGATCAAGGCCCCCCATATCAGAACATTGAGAATACAGAAATAGGAAAATATAGTTGCTTCAATTGTCCCTGTGGTGCTCTGGCTTCAAATTAAGGGAACTTTGGGTGAGTGACTTTCAGAGAATATGGCAGAAGTCACTCTAAATGGAATAAAACATTTTACTGTGAGAATAGGAAGAACAAACACAAGTAAAAGTATGAAGATTCCTTGTAAACTGGCTCGTCACCAAGTCCCCACTTGTATGGCATTAGCCAGGAAAACAGATTTGAAGTTTTGGGGCTCTCTAAAAATACCTGGGCGGAGTTGTGAAGAGTATTAGAATATGCTCAGGTCAAGGAGACGGGTCCAGAAGTTACGCCCTTTGAGAGTATGAACTGTAAGTAAGTTTATGCAAAGACAGTAGTATTTGTGTATAGCCAAGGCTGTAGTAGGAGCGGGTGGTCCTACTCCATAGGGGTCAAGGTGTTGACTGAAAGGAGGCCGGTGCTTCCTGGAGACAACATTTATGTACATTATTTTCTTTCCTTTTTAAACTTCTGCTCCCTGCATTCATTCATTCATTCATTTATTTATTTATATTTTTGGCTGCATTGGGTCTTCGTTGCAGCGAGCGGGGGCTACTCTTTGCTGCGGTGCGCAGGCTTCTCATTGCGGTGGCTTCTCTTGTTGCAGAGCACGGGCTCTAGGTGCGCAGGCTTCAGTAGTTGTGGCTCGTGGGCTCTAGAGTGCAGCCTCATCCGTTATTTTCTTTAAATTAAGACTTTACTTTTTTGAGAGCAGTTTTAGGTTTACAGCATAATGGGGGGGGGCAGTACAGAGCTATCCCATATACGTACTGACCCCCCACATGCACAGCCTCCGCCATCATCAGTACCCTCAGATGGCACATTTGTTACAGCTGATAAACTGTCATGACACATGGCAATTACCCAAAGTCCATAGCTTACCTTAGGGTTCACCCTTGTACATTTCACGGGACTTTACAAATGTATGACGTGTGTCCAGTATTAAGGAATCATGAGGAGTATTTCTCTGCCCTAAAAGTCCTCTGACTTCACCTGTTCATCCATCTTCCTCTTCCCGAACTCCACACAATCACTGATCTTTTTACTGTCTCCATAGTTTTGTGTTTTCCAGAATATCACAAAGTTAAAAGCATACAATATGAAGCCTTTTCGGATTGGCTTCTTTTACTTAGTAATATGCATGCCTCTTCCATGTCTTTTCATTCTTTTATTGCCAGATAATATTCTATTGTTTGGATGCACCACAGTTTATTTATCTGTTCACTTACTGTAGGACATCTTGGTTGCTTCCAAGTTTTGTCAACCATGAATAAAGCTGATATAAACATTTGTGTGCAGGTTGTCACGTGGACCTATGTTTTCTATGTCTTTGGGTAAATACCAAGGTGTATGATTGCTGGGTCATATGGTAAGAGCATGTTTCCTTTCATAGAAACTGCTGAAATGTCTCCCAAAGTGGATGCACCGTCTTGCGTTACAACAAGCGGTGAATGAGTTCCTTTCCTTCTACAGCCGTGCTGGCATGTGGCGGGTAATTGCGATGTGTCATGACAGTTTATCAGCCTTGCCGGCATGTAGCGTGGTCCATGTTCCAGATTTTGGCTGTTTGAATAACTGTGTATAGTCATCACATCATGGTTTTACTTTGTATTTCCCTGATCACATGTGAAGCAGAGCTTCTTCTCATATGCTCATTTGCTACCTGTTTATCTCCGTTGGTGAAGTTTCTATTCAGGTCTTTGGCCCCTTTTTTTTAAAAAAATAAATTTATTTATTTTTTAAATTTTTGGCTGTGTTGGGTCTTTGTTGCTGTGCGCGGGCTTTCTCTGGTTGCGGTGAGGGGGGCTACTCTTCGATGCAGTGCGCAGGCTTCTCATTGCAGTGGCTTCTCTTGTTGCAGAGCACAGGCTCTGGGCGTATGGGCTTCAGTAGTTGTGGCACACGGGCTCAGTAGTTGTGGCACGCGAGCTCTAGAGCGCAGGCTTAGTAGTTGTGGCGCAGGGGCTTAGTTGCTCCGCGGCACCAGGGCTTGAACCCGTGTCCCCTGCATTGGCAGGTGGATTCTTAACCACTGCGCCACCAGGGAAGTCCCTTTGGCCCATTTTTTAATCAGGTTTTCTGTTTTCATGTTGTTGAGTTTCAAGTGTTCTTTGTATAATTGGGTAACAGTATTTTACCAGATGAATCTGTTACAAATAATTTATCCTAGGCTGTGGCTTGTATTCTCATTGTCTTGACATTGTCTTCCACAGAGCAGAAGTTTTAAAATTTAATAGAATCCAGCTTATCAAAGATTTATTTTATGGATCCTAAAAAGTCATCATTCATTCTACCCCAAATCATCTAGTTTTTCTCCTGTGTTATCTCCTGGAGGTTTCAGAGTTTTGAATTTTACATTCAACTCTGTGAACCATTTTCAGTAAAGTTCTGTGAAGACTATAAGGTCTTTGCCAAGACCTATGCACTTTTTTGCATGTGGATATCCAGTTGTTCCATTTGCTAAAAAGCCCCATTAATTTTCGGAATGGCACAGATAGGAGTAATCTCTTCCAGACTTTGCTTTAATCTTGGGAAAACGGGGGTGTACATTTCGGCAGAGAGCAAGGATTATACCAGGATTGTGGTCTAAGCAGAGGGTGAGCCCAGACACATAATAGAAATACCAATATCAAAAGAAGAAAGGCAGTAAAAGTTATGTGTTCATCATTTGTGTTTTAAGAGGGACCATCCACAGGCTTTACTGGGGCTCAGGATTTAGCATCCAGGATGAAGTCATCACCAATGGGAAGGTCTTGAGTTGGACGGGTATCATCTGGGATGTGGACTGGAGAACCTCCAAGTGAGTTCCTGCTGCAGTGGATGTGGGTCTCAGCATTTGCCATGTTGTCTGAAGTAATGTCTCTGTGGCAGAGTGGGCTTCCAATTATAATTTAATGAAAACAACTAGACCATTACTAATTAGATCAGCCATCATCAGGATGATGTGAGCTGTGCCTGACCAGTCTCTGTTATTGTTGTTGTTTGCGGGCATATAGGGTCCTGTATCAAATGAGCCACCTGCCCTGTAGGACAGGTTATGGTTAGGGCTTCCAGGAGAGTATGTGCCCTAGATCTGCTGTCCAACCCTTTTGGTATGGGGGAAAGATAGTAAAATATATTAAAAAATAAATCAAGCCATGGGGAAAGGGAGAGAAACATTCAGGGGATTATGTGCCAGACTGGAATTTGGAAAGGAATTATTTGAGAAGAGCATTATGTTTCTAATAGCAAACATCTGTCTAGGACCTATCAGGGACATGATGGTTCTACTGAATGATATTCCAAGACCCTACATTGTGTGTATTGAAAATGAAATGTGTAGTTTAGTTACTATTAGTAAAGTCTATAACTCCAAAGGAAATAAGTAGTGCTCTAGTAAGGCATTGTAGGTCTTAGCATACATGGAAATATGTGTCATTTTGATTTACGTTTTAGGTATCTTTGAGGCAAGAGATTCCCAGATACTTTTACACCAAAGGGGACAGTTTTTGGACAGTGGCCCAGTAGTTTATTCTAAATGAGAAGATGGGGTTATTTGTTGTCCAGGGTATCCACTGCTAAGGCCACTGCCCCTGCCCTGTCCCTGGGACTTGACCTCGTGCTCCTGAGTCCAGAGCACTCCTTGGTGTCCCGATTACACCCTGCAGCCCAGCCCCTCCTGTCTCCCTGCAGGGAGGTTTGTGTCTGGGCTCACACTGATCTCTGTTTATTGTGTCTCTTACACAGTAATGCATGGTCCTGTCCACGGCTCTCAGGCTGTCCATTTGCAGATACAGCATGTTCCTGGCATTGTCTCTGGAGATCACAAGTCAGCCCTTCACAGAGTCTGCGTAGCTAGTGCTACCAGTACCAGTATTCATGGATGAGACCCACTCCAGCCCCTTCCCTGGAGGCTGGCACACCCAGCTCATCCAGTAGCTACTGAAGGTGACGCCAGAGGCTGCACAGGAGAGTGTCAGAGACCCCTCAGGCTACACCAAGCCTCCCCCAGACTCCACCAGCTGGACCTCTGCAAACACAGAGACATCCTGGTCAGGAGACTGTCACACGTCCACTGATTCCCTCACTCATATCCCCTCACATCCTCAGTATCTCTTGTTCTCCATCAGTTACCTTGTAAAACAGCAACAAAGGCAAAGCAGCTCAGCCCGGACTCCATGGTGAGTTGTCTGTATTCAGTCCTTGCACAGCTGATGCCGAGGCAGGACCGTAACAGTGAGGTGTGGGGGTCCTCTGAAGGACGACTTGGGCTCGAAGATGCCCCAGCTGGTCCCTCCTTGGACTGAAGGACACTTGATGTCCCATCCGATCTTACTTCTCTCTCTATCACTCAGGGTCAGAGCTGCATCAGCACTGACATCACTCAGCATCACAAACATACTTTCCTAAAAACAAATTCCATGCAAATGGAATCCATTTTCGATGACCGCTTTTTAGGTGACCTGAAATAACTGAAAAAATACCTTAGCATAGTTATTGATAATATGAACCTGCTTCTTTAGGCAAATATAAAATATAAAATAACAACGGCAATGGTCAGTTTTATGTGTCAGCTAGCCTGGGCTCCCTCTCCAGTTATTCTGGAGATCAATCCCTAATCCAGGTGTTACCCCGAAGCTATTTTGTAGATGCTGTTAAATTCTATCATCATTTTACTCTAATCTAGCAATATTATCCTAGATAACCTGGTTGGGCTTGATTCAATCACAACAGACCTGAAGAAGATGCAGTTCCACAGTGGACAGCAGCTTCATCTACTACTCGAGATTTCCAGCCTGGCCTTCCTGACGTCTGGCCCCATGAAGGTTGTATGTCTCCAACCGGCCACACAGCCTCCATCCTCCAGAGCTCGCAGCACAGCGGGGTGTCCATCAGGCTCTGCTGGAAGCCACAGGTCAGGGTGGTGACCCCACAATAGTTTGATCAGGACAAGTTCAAACTCCACATCCCGTTGTGTCTAAACAAACATCACTCCCTTGAGTACTTATGTCCACTTACCTTCCCCAGTGAGTGCACGTGCAGAGGACAGCAGGCACATCCTGGTCCACAGCAAGTCTAAAAGTCCCATCACACCTTCCCAGGTGCCTGCAGGAGCCACAGCCTGGGCCACACCTGAGCTCCAGGTAAAGGGTCTGCCCCTGGGGTTTAGACCACAGAAGGGGCATGACCCCTTTTCAGAGAGTGGAAGGAGAAAGGGTTTGGGGACAAAAAGATGAAGGAGAAAGAAAGCTGATTCACAGAAGAGACAGCCTGATCAGTGGTCACTGTACAGCGTTGAGTCTGGTGAGAGGAGGGTTAGATTTAAAATCCATCAGCTTCTCTCAGGGACTGGCCCAGCCTTAGGCTCCATCTGGCTGGGACCGGGACAGCAAAGACTGTCCTTGTGTAGGATTTCTGTTGAGGTTTGCTCTTCCAGTATGATGGGAAACCAGCAACCAGCTCCCTCAGGCTCCCTCACATCCCTGCTCCTGGTGACCATCAGCAGTCATTACTGGCTCTGTAGGTGGGACTCTGCATTGGTGCACGTGAGACTGTATGCTCGTGTTAGAGCAGAAGTTTCTAATCAGAAATCTGTAGTTGACAAACAATTACAAATGTAGAGAGGGTCTACGAGAAATGGTGAGACGCAGAGGGAACCACAGGCTCTGGCAGGAAACCTCTACCTTCATCCGCACCTGCTCGTGTGGCTGGTCTCTGTGCTCAGTGGGTCCTGAGCATCCCCTGGTGGCCTCAGTCCTGCCTCATGGTCCTCAGTGAAACCTGCAGCCCAGCCCCTCCTGTCTCCCTGCAGGGAAGTTTCTGTCTGGGCTCACCCTGACCTCCCCTCCCTGTGTCCCTCAAACAGTCCACAGCCATGCCCTGGGTGGTCGCAGAGCTCAGCTGCAGGGAGAACTGGCTCCTGGACGTGTCTCTGGAGATGGGGAGTTAACTCCTAGGGGCTGGGGCTGGGGCTGAGTCGTCATTCTAGCATATTCCTGATGACCAGTGCAGCCCCTACCCCAAGGGCTGATGGATCCCAGCTCCAGCAATAACCACTGGTTGGGATGAGGAATCCAGAGACAGCACAGGTGAGGGAGAGGGTCTGCAAGGTGTAGTCCTGGGCCCAACTCCTGTACCTGCACCTGGGACAGGACACCTGGGCACAAGGAGAATCAGTCGCCGTCAGTCACCTGTGGCCACAACCATCCCCGCAGACCCGTGTCTGACACCTGCGACCCTCACTTTGGGGAGGTGTCACCAGGCGGAGGAGAAGAACCCACAGCCTCCTCTTCCTCCGGACCACAGCTCTGCCTTCCCCAGAGACCTCAGCCCTGTCTGCGGAGGGAGCTGTGAGCTCCCGCAGCCCAGGGGTGGACTTTACCCTCGAGCTTGAAGAGGAATTTTCATATTGGAAGCCTTGTCCTTAGAAGTGGGGAGGGACTGAAGAACTCCTTTTCTGTTATTTCTTATTATTGCTAACCAACATATAATCATTCTCCCCACTTTCTAAGGACTCAGATTGTTTTCTATCCATAATGGCCCTTTTCTCCTTTTTTTTCAGTTAGTTTTTGCAGGTGTTAAGTGGAAGAAATAGTCCTACTCTATTTTCTGATGTTTGAGAGCTGGCACCTTAAAGTTCACTCCTCTCTTCTTCCTCTGCCCACTGCTGGGAAATTTGGTAAGAAGCACAGCTTCTCCCTCCTTCGATGCAGGTGGGAGATCAAAACCACATGAGCCCCGCCCGTGAGCACAACACTTACCCTCCCACACCCAGGAACCACATTAAAAACCCTAATCCGTCTCCATTGCTGGTGCTATCAAACCATTTCTGATGTGCTTGAGAGGTCTGCCCTGCTCTCAACAGACACCTCAATAATGGAGGTGATACATTTTTCAAATTCCTTTCACGTGTGCCTGTGGCATCATCAGACTGAGCTTCTATATCGAGCTTTGGTCGGGGATAGGTGTCACTGTGCATTGCCTTGATGTCCACTATTAGTACTGCTGGTGCTGTGAGTGTGGTGTCGGGTGAGTAACCGCCACCACCAGGGCCTTCCTCCTCTCGCTTTGGGTGTGTGATGCCGGTGTTGCCTGATACCCATCATGCGCTTTAAGGCGCTGCTTGCTGGCTCGTTGTGCTCTGAGCTGTGCCGTGCACTGCCGCGTTGCTGACTGCAGCAGAGCCTCTTGTATGGACTCAGCCAACTTCCTTCAGAAGTTTTGATAATTAATTGGTATTTATGGACAGGAGTAAACAGTCGTAAGGGACTCTGCCTTCTGTGCATGGGAGTGTTTTCCTCGTATGGCAGCACATCTTCCTAATTCAGAGGTTTCAGGGTTAAGCATAGAATCATGAGGCAGAGATGGGCTGGGGGAGACTGCTCTAAGGAGAGGAAGCCCCAGACCCCGGCAGGGAACAGCCCTGAACCTCCATCTGCGCCTGCTCCCACGATCAGCCTTGTGTTGGCAGCGCTGACCTCCCTCTGAGGCCCTGAGATCTCCTGGGAGACCCTGGCTGTTACCCGCAGCCCCCACACCTGCCCCTGCGAGGCTTGTGTCTGGCTCACCACGCACTCGGACTGCAGTGTCTCGGGCACAGCCGTACCTGCCTGCACTCCTGGCCTTGGAACTGCACAGCTGTGAGAACACTTGCTTCTCGGTTGTGTCCTTGGAGATGCTGACTCAGGACTGGAGGTCATGCTGTCCTGAGTGTGCCCCTGAGCCCAGGCCACAGCAGCCGCTCCAGCCCCTTCCCTGGGTGAATGTGGATCCACCACAGGGAATATTCTGAACCTGGGAACATGTAGATGACACAGGTGAGGCTGAGCCTCTCCATGGAGACCACCTCTCCCTCATGCCTTTGTACGATGTGGTTCTCAGCCTGGGTACCTGAGAAGAGAGAAAACTCCTGAGTCACCCAGGCACATGGCCTCATCCCATCATCCCATTTCTGAAGGAAAAGTCTGATTCTCTTCAAGTGGTTTAAGATACGCAGTTAAGTCAGACTTCTCATCATGATGTGTAGGCGGACAGAAGGGCTTGTGGCCTCCGGATTCTGAGGGGGGAATTAGTGCAAGTCTGTAGTACTGTACCTATGAAACTGGGCCTTAAGAAGGCATTTCATGCTGAAGAAAGCACCTTAATGGAAGACATAGGATGAAAAAACAAGTTAGAGTGCATTGTCAGCTAACAGGCACCGAAGGAGATTGTGAGATGTAATTTTACAGTAGAATGAAAACAGGCCCAGATAGAAGATGGGAGAAGAAGAAAGAAATGAGAAGCAAAAACGTAAAAGCCATATGTGTAAGCATAATTAAATGGTGAGTAGAGGGAAAAGAGTACATCATCTTGTACAGGGTATAAATTAAAAGTGTAGAATTAGCATTCAGAAGGTCAGTGGGAACTCGTTTGAGAGAGCAGAATGGTGAGGACTCAGAGTGAAGCCCTGGGGCTGCACGGGGGGTAAGGGGAGCATCATTAGATTTTATGAGTCAGGTATCCTCATCCTATGCTCTGCGAAAGCCCTACTGTGGGAGTGAAAGAGCGTCTAACTCTCGCCCTATCAGGGGGGAAGATTGGCCGATGTGTTAGGTCCATCAGGGAGGAGCAGGCCCAGTTGGGATGGGGAGGAATACAGAACAGCAGGCAGACGGCAAGGAGTAAATGTCCTACCTTGTAAGTTCATCCCCGATCACATTCGGTTTAAATGGCAGGACTGTGTTTGTAAATTAAAAGGGAAATATTCATAGTCTGGAGGACAATGAAATTTTTCTTCTGATCATGACCTGGTACTAGATTTTTTTCCTCCTCTCAAAACAAGTACAAAATTTCACAAGAGTGAAATATTTGTTCTCTCACATTGGGCACCAACAGAGAGAAGGGATCAGCACATGCATAGGAGGAACCTACCATGTCCAGGAAAGAACCACGGAAAAGGACAGAGGGAACGCCCCTGGGGCTCTCACGTGGTCAGGAGTGGTGTCTCTTCTCACCCACTGGGGCAAGGAAAATAAAATCTGATGATTAAGGGAGCATTAGATGGTGCACTCTGAAAGGTTTCACAGAGCACTGAGGAACAATGACTCCTACTCTAGATGCTGACCCAGTAAGCCCTCAATTCCATGGTAGCACTCATGGACATAGCCCTCCGCTCTCCCACCTCAGCCCTGGCTGAGTTCATATCCAGACCCATCCACTGCCACGCCCTGGGACTGTTACCTAATCCCATTAGGAGACCCACCCAGCAACCTCTTTTTCTCTGTCACTGTCTCCTTTGTAGGAGGTGGCCACAGCAGATGGTGTAGACCTGGCTCCTCTGGGATCCTGCTTTTAACTCATTGGTAGATGTCCCTGAGCAAGGCCCCAAGGCTGGCAGAGGGCCAGGTCACCCTGGGGGCAGCTGTCTTGCTGCTTGGACTCTGGGCAGTACTGGCTCCAGTCCAGTGCTCTCAAGGCCGCCCTTCATGGCGCTACATCTCTTCGGAGTTGGTGATACCCAGGAAGGAGTTGCACCGAGGCAAGGGTGTTCAGACGCCAGGCTGGCTCTCCTACAGCCTGCATTTTGGGGGCCAGAGGCACGTTATCCACATGCGGCGCAAGAAGTTATTTTGGCCCGGACACCTGCTGCTGATGACTCAGGATGACCAAGGAGCCTTGCAGATGGACTACCCCTTCGTCCCTTCAGATTGTTACTACCTTGGCTACCTGGAGGAGATTCCTTTTTCCATGGTCACCGTGGACACGTGCTATGGGGGTCTTGAAGGTATTATGAAGTTGGATGACCTTGCATATGAAATCAAACCCCTCAAGGATTCGGAAAGGTTTGAACATGTGGTTTCTCAGATAGTGGCAGATGCCAGTGCAACAGGACCTGCATATGGACCGGGACACAAGGAGGTTAGACACCCACTGTTCCCTGAAGCAGATGTCAGTGTAGCCCCCAGGAGTGGTGCTAGGGTGTTTGCAGCACATAAGGGAATTATGAAAGGATTTGTTCAATATTCTAATTCAATGTATCATGTATACAACAATGTGTCTAAGTGTGTAGAAACCCTGGTACACATGTGTAGTATAGTGGACTCCTTTCAACAAGGTCTTGCTGTAAGGTTCTATCTAGTTGCAGTGGTACTATTTAATGAAAGAGATCCAACTGTCATGAATGACTATAGAGTACCAGGTGGTGCATATGCTCGTTATCATGCAAACAATTTCAGACTAGTTACAGAAACCACTTCATCCTTGATAGTAATTCGTGATGGACCACGACCAGGTCAATTTGAGCCAGAGACCTATACTATGTGTACAACTGATCGTAGTCTACTCTTCGTTGGTTATCTAGGCAGACATTATTTAATATTAGCTATTGTATCAACCCAACTCATTGGGAGAAGCTTTGGTCTGTGGTATGATGGTGATAACTGCTATTGCATGAGAAGGAGCACCTGCCTTATGGCAAAATACCCAGCCTTGACAGATGCCTTCAGTGACTGTTCCATTGGGCATTGGTGGAACATAGTAGGACTACGGGGCAGTTGTATATTTAACACAACGGTGAGCTATTTTAATGAAAGCCTGATAAAGATGCGTTGTGGAAACTATATAGTGGAGGATTGGGAGCAATGTGACTGTGGCTCCTTTAAGCAGTGTTACAGCAACAAATGCTGTGAGTATGACTGCATGTTGGAGGAAGGGGCTACTTGTAATGAAGGACTATGCTGTACAAACTGTACCTACTCTGAACCTGGGACACTCTGCAGACCAATCCAGAATCCATGTGATCTTCCAGAGTACTGTTTTGGAACAACCAGTCAATGCCCAGAAGATTTTTATATGCAGGATGGAACGCCCTGTACTGAAGAAGGCTACTGCTATCATGGAAACTGCACTGACCGCACAATGCACTGCAGAGAAATCTTTGGAAGACATGCTATTAACGCTCATGACGTCTGCTATACAATAAATAGAAAAGCCAATCGATTTGGACACTGTACAAGAAATGATAGGGTGTTGAACTATGCTGCTTGTGGAGAAGAAGACATAAAATGTGGAAGGCTGCAGTGTAGCAATGTCACTCATGTTCCCCGGTTGCAGGAACATGTTTCATTCCATCAGTCAAAGATCTCAGGGGTCTGGTGTTGGGGAGTAGGCAGTCACTATTCCCCAGAAACAACTGATGTTGGTCATGTGAGAAGTGGTACCCCCTGCGCTCCTGAGAGGTTCTGTCTCAATAGCGCCTGCAATGCTCGTATAGATGCAATAACTTATGACTGTCCCCCTAAGAAATGCAATCATAGAGGAATTTGCAACAATAGAAGGAATTGCCATTGCCATGTAGGCTGGGAGCCTCCACTGTGCTTAAAGAGAGGTCCTGGAGGGAGCATGGACAGCGGACCCAGTTCAAGAAGAATTCGCTCAGTAAAAACAAGCCAAGCATCGATCCTATATTTGAAACTGGTCTTTGGTCGCATTTATACCTTCATAGCTGCACTCCTCTTTGGTGTGGCCACCAATGTTAAAAATGTCAAGACCTCCAGAGTTAAGGAAGTGATAGTAGGTGATAAATAAATTATAAACCAGCCTCCTGACCCCTGTACAACCATTGGTAATATAGAAGTAATATCAATATATATGATGAAATCAGTAATAAGATGGCGAAGCTGAATATCATGTTCTAGAAGTCTGCAGGAGATGACAGGGGATTTTCGTACATCAGGGGCAGTCAAGAGGCATCGATGTTCTCACATCAGGTCTCTTTGATAGGTCACTGATCAGGGCTGTGAAATAAATCTTGAAAAACCACTTGTTGGTGCCCTCTAATATTTTGTAAACTCTAAGAGAGCAAATTGAGCTTGAGACTTTGGCCTGGAGAGAGACCTGAGTCAGCAGCTGGGTCTTGACCTGAGTTCACTGGTCCCAGTAATAACAAAAATTTTCATGGGCTTCTTTAGGGGCAGATTCATAACATTTCTCCAAATTAGTGCTCTTGAACACTGGGGTTTTCTGCTTCCTCTATTTAATCTCTTCTTCTCTAAACCCAAAGTGGGTTCAGGGTAATAGAGGGCCCCTCCCAACCAGCACTGTCTGTCTCCTTCTGGGGTGGCTGTGGTCTGTGGGGTGAGAGTGATGTGGGCTCAGTTCCCACCTAGCATAAACTAGGACACTCTGGAGAGCATATTTCCCAAGGTGGGACACGGAGATCAGGAGGCTGAATGTAGCATTCACTGAAATTCCGTCAGAAAGTTAGGTAGAAATGCCTATCAGTGACTCTGGCATTCAGAGGGAGTCCTGTGAATGTTAATCCCTCCCTTCCTTCTTGCATCTACATTTCAGTGCACTTTCAGTGAATGTAAGCTGAGTAATTCCTGATGAATAACAGACACTAGTCTTTATTTTATTTTATTTTTTATTTAACACCTTTGTTGGGGTATAATTGCTTCACAATGTTGTGTTAGTTTCTGCTGTATAACAAAGTGAATCAGCTGTATGTATACATATATCCCCATATCCCCTCCCTCTTGTGTCTCCCTCCCACCCTCCCTATCCCACCCCTCTAAGTGGTCACAAAGCACCGAGCTGATCTCCCTGTGCTATGTGGCTGCTTCCCACTAGCTAGCTATTTTACATTTGGTAGTGTATATATGTCCATGCCACTCTCTCACTTCATCCCAGCTTACCCTTCCCCCTCCCCGTGTCCTCAAGTCCATTCTCTACGTCTGCGTCTTTATTCCTGTCCTGCCCCTAGGTTCTTCAGAACCATTTTTTTTTTTAGATTCCATATATATGCAGACACCAGTCTTTACCCCTGTGGGGAAGGAAAACCAGTCTCCTTCTGTATCTAAATAATGTTCAACGAACTAAATATTATTTTATAATATGATGTAAAATTAATACAGTAAAATGTATAAGTAAAAAGAAGCATTTTTATTATAAATTAACACAAAATTATATTGACTTTTCCCCATGTAATACAGGTACATGACATAGAATTAAAAAGCCAAAAATCTCCCACCAGCCGAAGGACTTACACTTCCCACATAGTCCACAGAAAACCACTTTTGGTCATAACATTTGTTTCCAGGGTTTTCCTAAATGCACTCAGTTATAGCTGTGCTGCTTCTACAAACACTTTTGAAACCCTACCCTCTCATCTTCAAGTGCATCTTGATGGCCTGTCTTTGAAACTCCTTCCAATTTCCAACGTTCCGTCTGCACTGAAGTCCTCCATTGTTCTGCCGCTGCCAGTGCATTCCATTCTTTTATCGGTGAACATTAAAGAGAAATTTAAATGAGAGATCAGATGAATTCAGTACCCACCCACTTCCACACCCTTGATGTTAATTGTGTTGTTGATGCAGCACCACCCTCCTCCTGCCTTTTGCTCCTGCAGCCTTCGGAGCAGACCTCCCCACTGGCTTGTGTGTGTGTGTGTGTGTGTGGGGTCTCCCTACCGGGGATCATCTGCCCTCTCCCTGGGGCTCTTTTGCATTTCAAGCTCAGTGTTGGATGAACACCAAGTCCTGATCTCCTTTGAACTCTTTCCGTTGTCCTCTTTTCTTCTCTTTCTGACTTTTGGTCCTCACATCATGTCTCATGGCTTGGCTAACAGATTCAGACTGAAGTCCAGAGATGTGTCTGAAAATTTATGGAGGTTCTGAGTAATGTGACTTTCCTCCAGAGAGGAGTGACCCCACCAACACCCGTAGATCACCTTGCTCCAGTTAGGGACTGAGCTACTTCAGGCTGGGTTCCAGGGTGTTTGAGGGCTGCTCTGTTGATGGTTTTCTCTCATTCACAGCCCAGCCTTCTAGGGGCTCCAGTGAGAGTCTTGGCCTTTTCTCCTCAGGAGGCAGTAAAGTCCAACGTCTGACCTAAACTCTAACCAGACTATAGAGCATTTGGCTTGGGCTGGCTTTTTACTTCCCTTTGAACCTCCTTTTATTTAAACTTTATTTATTTAAAATTAATTTTTATTGAGATAGAATTGACATATAACATCATATAAATGTTGGTGTACAAAGTGGTGATTGCATACATTTATACATTGTAACATGATTACCACCATAGCTTTAGCTAACACCTCTATCACCTCACATAATTATAATTTCTATTTTGTGGTGATAACACGATTTAGTCTCTTAGAAACTTTTAAGTTTACAATACAGTGTTGTTGACTATAATCACTGTTCTTGCCTTAGATCTCCAGGACTTGTGTACCTACAAGTTGCAAATTGTACCCTAAAAAAAAAAAAAAATTGTACCTTAAAACCTGTCTCCCCAATTCCCCCACCCCCTAGCCTCTCTTAGTCATAATTCTACTCTCTGTTTTTACATTTCATCTTTCTTTTACATTTCACATAGAAGTGGTATCATACAGGACTTCCATGGTGGTGCAGTGGTTAAGAATCCGCCTGCCAATGCAGGGGACACGGGTTCGAGGCCTGGTCCGGGAAGATCCCACATGCTGCGGAGCAACTAAGCCCATGCGCCATAACTACTGAGCCTGCGCTCTAGAGCCCGTGAACCACAGCTACTGAGCCCACGTGCCGCAACTACAGAAGCCAGTGTGCCTGGAGCCTGTGCTCCGCAACAAGAGAAGCCACCGCAATGAGAAGCCCGCGCACCGCAACGAAGAGTAGCCCCCGCTCGCTGCAACTAGAGAGAAAGCCTGCATGCAGCAACAAAGACCCAACACAGCCAAAAAAAAAAAAAAAAAGAAAAGGAAGTGGTATCATACAGTATTTGTCTTTCTCTCCACATCCTCACCTACACTTGTCATCACTTGTCTTCTTGATGGTGGCCATTCTAACGGGTGTGAGGTGATGGCTCCTTATGATTTTGAGTTACAGTAGTTCTCTGATGATTAGTGTCATGCAGCATTTTTATGCACCTGTTGGCCTTAGGGGTGTCTTCTTTGGAGACATGTCCATTCTGTTCCTCTGCCCTTTTTATAATTAATTGGTTTTGTGATTGAGTGCATGAGTCCCTTATATAATTTTGATATTAACTCCTTATCTGATATATGGTGTACAGATAATTTCTCACATTCCATAAGTTGCCTTTTCATATTCCTGATTGTTTCTTTGGCTGTGCAGAAGCTTTTTAGTTTGATGTAGTCTCCCTTGATCCTTCTGCTTTCATTGCTTATGCTTCTGGTGTCATAGCTAAAAAATCATTGGCAAGACCACTGTCAGAAGCTTCTTCCTTAGGTTGTCTTTTAGGAGTTTCATGGTGTCAGGGCTTATGTTCAAGTCTTTAATCCGTTTGAGTTAATTTTTGTAAATGATGTAAGTAGGGGTCCAATTTCCTTTTTCTACATGTGGTTATCTAGTTATCTCAACACCATATGTTTTTTAAAAAATATTTTATTTATTTATTTATTTTTATTTTTGGCTGCATTGGGTCTTCGTTGCTGCATGGGGCTTTCTATAGTCGCGGCGAGCGGGGGCTACTCTCCATTGCGGTGCACAGGCTTCTCATTGCAGTGGTTTCTCTTCTTGCGGAGCACGGGCTCTAGGCACGCGGGCTTCCATAGTTGTGGCTGGTGGGCTCTAGAGCACAGCTCAGTAGTTGTGGCGCACAGGCTTAGTTGCTCCGTGGCACGTGGGATCTTCCTCGACCAGGGCTCTGACCCTGTGTCCCCTGCATTGGCAGGCAGATCCTTAACCACTGTGCCACCAGGGAAGCCCCTCTCAACACCATATGTTGAAGAGACTATTCCTTCCCCATGGATTGTTCTTGGCTCCCTTGACAAATGTTAGTTGACCGTATACCTGAGGGTGTGCTACTGGGCTCTCTTTTCTGACCCATTGGTCTATGTGTCAACTTGTATGCCATTACCATACTGTTTTAATTACTATAGCTTGGTAGTATATATTGAAATCAGTAATGCAGTGCCTCTGGCTTTATTTTTCTTTCTCATGATTGCAATGGCTATTTGTGGTCTTTTGTGGTACTGTACAAATTTGAGGGTTGTTTGTTCAATTTCTGTTTAAAAAAGGGATTGCATTGCATTTCTAAATTGCTTTGGGTAGTATGGACATCTTCATAATATTAACTTTTCCAATCCATGAGCACAAAATAACTTTTCATTTATTTGGGTCTTCAATTTCTTTCATCAATGTCTAATAGTATTTCAATGCACAGATCTTTCATGTACTTGGTTAACTTTATTCCTAGGTATTTTATTCTTTCTGATGAAATTGTAAAAGCATTATTTTCTTTTTTAATAAATAAATTTAATTAATTAATTTATTATTATTTTTGGCTGTGTTGGGTCTTTGTTGCTGCGCACGGGCTTTCTCTAGTTGTAGTGAGCAGGGGTTACTCTTCGTTGCGGTGCACGGGCTTCTCATTGTGGTGGCTTCTCTTGTTGCAGAGCACGGGCTCTAGGCACACGGACTTAGTTGCTCTGCGGGATGTGGGATCTTCCCAGACCAGGGCTAGAACCCATGTCCCCTGCATTGGCAGGAGGATTCTTAACCACTGAGCTACCAGGGAAGCCCCAAAAGCATTGTTTTCTTAATTTTTAGTTCTAAAAGTTTGTTGTAAATGTATAAAAGTACAATTGACTTTTGTATATTAATTTTGTATTCTGCAAGTTCCCTGAAATTGTTTATTAGTTTTCACAACTTTTTGATGGGGCCTTCAGGGTTTTCTATAAATAATATCATGGCTTCTGCAAACAGAGACAGTCTTTCTTTTTCCTTTCTGATTTGGATATATTTTGTTTATTTTCTTGCCTAATTGCTCTGACTGAAACATCTGGTGCCCTGTCAAATAAAAGTGGTGAGACTGGGAATCCTTGTCTTGTTCCTCATCTTAGGAGAAACACTTTTAGCTTTTAGCTGTGGAGTATGATATTAGCTTTGAGTTTATCAAATGTGCCTTGGTTATGTTGTGAAATATTCTCTCTGTACCCATTTTAAAAAATATTTATTTATTTATTTTTATTTTTTGGCCATGCTGTGCAGCTTGTGGGATCTCAGTTCCCCAACCCCAGGCCCTGGCAGTGAAAGCCCGGAATCCTAACCACTAGGCCACCAGGGAACTCCCTCTCTGTTCCCATTTTTAAAAGAGAGTTTACCCTGAGTGGATGTTGAGTTTTGTCAAATGCTGTTTCTGCATCTATTGAGATGATCATATGGAATCACCGTCCCTGGAATAAATCCCACGTGATCATGGTGGATGGTCCATGCAATGACTTGGTGAATTCAGTTAGCTGAGAATTCATGCATCCATATTCATCAGCTTTGTTGGTCTGTACTCTTTTTTTCTCAAGTAGTGTCCTTTGTGGTTTTGGTGTCAGAATAATGCTGCCCTCATAAAATTAGTAGAAATCATTCCCTCTTCTAGTTTTTAGAAGAGTTTGTGAAAAATTGGTATTAATTCTTTTTTAACTGTCAGGTAGAATTCATTAGTGAAGCCATCTGGTCATAAAATTTTATTTGTTTTAAGGTTTTTGATCACTGATTCAATCTCTTCACTCATTATTGGTCTTTTCAGATTTTCTATTCCTTCATGAACCAATCTGGGTTGGGCCGAAAGTCAAGGAGTTTGTCAATTACTTTTTCTAGGGTATCCGCTCTGTTGGTGAGTTATTGTTGATAGTAACCTCTCATGATCTTTTGTATATCTGTGATATCAGTTGTAGTGTCTCCCCTTTTATGTCTACTTTATTTATTTTGAGTCCTCACTCTTGGTGGGTCTACCTAAAGGTTTGTCTATCTTCATTACCTTTTCCAAAAATACAGCGTTTAATTTCATTGTCTTTTTATCTCGATTTCATTTATTTCCACTCAAATCTTTGTTACTTCCTTCCTTTTACTAATTTTGGGCTTAGTTTGCTCTTCTCTTTCTAGGCCTTGATGTGTAAAATTAGTTTGTTTCTTGAAGATCTTTCTTGTTTCTTAAAGTAGGTATTTATTGTTATAAACTTTCCTCTTAGAACTGCTTTTGCTGTGTCCCACAAGTTTTGGTATACTGAATTCCCATTTTTATTTGTCTGTAGATATTTTATAATCTCTCTTTTGCTGTCTTCTTTGACCCACTGGTGTTGTTCAATAGCATGTGTTTTAATCTCGAATATTTATGAATTTTCTACTTTTCTCTTTCTAGTTGATTTCTAGTTTTGTACATTGTGGTCAGAAAAAAATGCTTGATGTCATTTCAGTCTTCTTAAGTTTATTAGGACTTGTTTTGTAGTCTAACATATGGTTATTCATCTTGGAGAATGTTCTTTGTGTGCCTGAGAAGAAAGCACATCCTGCGGTTTTGGGGTGCAGTGTTCTGTAAGGGTCTGTTACGTCCATCTGGTTTCACGTGTAGTTTAAGAGCATTGCTTTTTAAATTGATTTTCTGTCTAGATGATCTGTCCATTCTTGAAGGTGGGGTATTGAAGTTCCCTACTGTTATTGTGTTGCTGCCAATTTCTCTTTTGAGGTCTGTTAATATTTGCTTAATATCCTATGTTGGGTGCCTAAGTATTTACAAATGTTATATCATCTTTTTGGGTTGAGCCTTTTTTCATTATAGGCTGAACAGTCTCTTATTATAGTTTTAGGCGTAAAGCTTTTTTTTGGCCTGAAATAAACATGGCTACCCCTGCTTTCTTTTGGTTTCCATTTGCACAAAAGGAAATGCAAATGGAAATTCCTTCACTTTCAGTTTGTTTGTGTCTTTAGAGCTGAAGTGAGACTTTTATTGGCAGTGTATAGCCAGGTCTTGTTTTTAATCCATTCTGCCACTCAGTATCTTTGCATGAGAATTTAGCCCAAGTAAATTTAAAGTAATTATTGACAGGTAAAAACTTATATGGCCATTTCATTCACTGCTTTCTGGCTCTTTTGTACTGCCTTTGTTTCTTTCTTTCTTTTTTTATCTATCTATCTGTCTATCTATCTATCTATCCATCTATGTATCTATCTATCTATTGGCTGCACCACCTGGCTTGCGGGATCTTAGTTCCCCAAGCAGGGATTGAACCTGCGCCCTCGGCAGTGAAAATGCCAAGTCCTAACCACTGGACTGCCAGGGAATTCCCGTGTTTCTATCTTCCTTATTCTCTTCTGTTGTGATTTGATGATTTTTCTGTAGTGATATGCTTTGAGTTCTTTCTCTTTCTCTTCTGTGTATCGATTATAAGTTTTTGCTTCATGGTTCCTATCAGGCTTGTATAAAATAACTTACAACACTCTATTTTAAACTGACAACTTCCTAAATTCGAATGCATACTAGAGCTCTCCTTTTTTATTCTCTCTCCTACATTTTATGTTTTTTATATCAGAATTTACATCTTTCATCATGTATATTCACTAGTAGTTTATGCAATTATAGTTAATCTTATCACTTTTGTCTACAGCCTCCACGCTAGATTTATAGGTGATTTAGCCACCAGCATTATAACATTAGAGTATTCTGAATTTATACATTTTCCTTTGCTGGTGAGATTTATATTTTTATGTTTTTCTGTTACTAATTAGCACCTTTTGTTTTGGCTTGAAGCATTTTCTTTAAGAATTTTTGTAAAACTTCTCTGGTGCTGATGAGCTCTTTTATATTTTGCTTGTCTCCAAAGCTCTTACTTCTGTTTCTAAGCTGAAGGACTACTTTTCTGGGTGGAGTATTCTTGGTTGGCAGGGTTTTTTTCTTTCATCACTTTGACTATATCATGCCACTCCTTTCAGGCCTTCAAACTTTCTGCTGAGTAATCTGCTGATTGTCTTATGGGGGTTCCCATGTACATAACATCTTGCTCTTCTCTTGTTGCTTTTAAATTTTGACAATTTAATTATAATTTGCTTCAGTGTGGGTCTCTTTGGATTCATCTTATTTGGAACTATCTGGGCTTCCTGGATCTAGATATCCCTTTTTTCTCCAGGTTAGGTAAGTTTTCAGCCAATTAAAAAAAAAAACTTTCTGCCCTCTTCTCCCTCTGTTCCCCTCTGGAACCTGTATAATGTGATTATTGCTCCACCTGATGATGGCTGTATGTCCCTCTAGCTAGCTTCACTCTTTCATATATTTTGCACCTCTAATTGAGTATAATCCACTGCCCTGACTTTGAGTTCACTGATTTTTTCTTATGCTTCATCTAGTCTGTTGTTGAACCTCTTTACTGAATTTTTCAGTACAGTTATTGCGTTCTATAGCTCTGTAGTTTTTGTTTGGTACTTTCTTATATTTTCTATCTCTTTGTTGAAATTCTCACTTTGTTCACACATTGTTCTCCTGACCTCAGTGAGCATCTTTATGACCATCATTTGGAACACTATCAGGTAAATCACTGATCTCCATTTTTTTAAGGTCTGTGTCTGGACTTTTATCCTGATCTTTCTTTTCTTTGGTACACAATCCTCTGTTTCTTCATTTTCCTTGACTCTCTGTGTTAGTCTGTGCAGTAGGTAAAACCCACCTTCCTGTCTTGAAGGAGTGGCCTTGTGGAGGAGACAGAGCTTATTGTTCAACCTGCCCTAGTTCATGGTAAACTCTCAAACCTGTGTGATTGTCCAAGCTGTCATCTGTGTTCTCGGAGGCTCCTAGTAGTTGACAGTGTGCTAAGACTTGTCATTATCCCAGAGTGATGGATCTCAGTCATCACTTAAAAGCAGACTTCTTGGCAGATGTATCTCTCTTCGTGGTATGGAGGCATCTTTACAACACAATTTTCTCCTATGCTTATAAATTTCTTTGCAAAAGGGGAAATGTATACTTTATTTTTAGTCAGGGTGAGTTCCCTGCATCAGTCTGTCCTCAAGCAGCTTCAGCTCAAAGTAAGCATCGTGCCAGAGCAGCATATTGTGGGATGGCATCCTCTGAATTCCTTTATTTCCCCCACATCAAACTTCCCAGGACGTTTCACACAGTAAAGTTTTAGTTGGTGTCTGTGGAGAGAAGAATCAGGTTAGTTGCTGAGAGTCAGAGGTCAGCAAAGGGAGGTAAGTATTTCGATTTGAATGAGAATAAATAAGAAGAAAAGAACAACTCTAAATACATTTTCCACATCCTCTTAAACCAAGCTCCTAGCCCTGGGAGTAGGTCCATACAATAAAATGTTTGACATTTATTTATCTCATGGAGACTTTTCATCTCTTTTCAAACATGTAAAGTAGACACGATTCGTCTTGTCTGATTCACATAGAAACAGTATTTATTGCCAGTTGTGACTGTTAATCTTATGTGTCAAATTGATTGGGCTGAAGGAGGCCCTGATAGATGGTAAAAGACTATTTTTTGGTGTGGTGTGAGCATGTTTCCAGGAGAAAGTAGCATTGAATTAGCTGACTGAGTAATGATGATCAAAAACACCCGTGTGTGTGGTCACTGTCAATTGATGTAGGCCTCGAAGAACAAAACAGGAGAGAAACGGAAAATCCTTTCTCTCTCCTGCTCCCAGACATTAGTACTCCTGGTTCTTGGACCTCCATATTCAGACTAGGACTTACACATTTGGCTCCCCTCGTTCTCTCCTGGAACTGAAACAGTTTTCCAGCTTGCAAATGGCAGATTTTAGGGCTCCAGCCTCCATAATTGCATGAACCAATGCCTGTCTGTCTATCTGTCTGTCTATCTATCTATCTATCTATCTATCTATCATCACCATTATCTATCATATGTATGTATGTGTGTATAAGCTGTGTATGTATATATGTATTAATATGTATGTATGTATGTGTGTATCTATATGTATGTATGTAAGATCTATTATCTATCTGTATGTATGTATCTATCATCTATGTATGTATGTATGTATCATCTGTATATCTGTATCTGTGTATTTATGTATGCATGTATGCATCTACCTATCTATCTACATTGGTTCTGTTTCTCTGGAGAACCCTGACTAATACATCAACAACTGCACAAGCTTGTCCTTACTGGGTAGGTAATGTATCTAGGGGACCGTGATTTTGGAGTATGACAGAAGCTAAACAATTAAGTTCTAATTGGAGTGCTTCCAGTGTTTACATAGTGATATTGAACTTTTTTTCTGTTACCATAGAGATATTTAGGATCACTTTTTCCAAGTCGTAATCTCCCAAACTTGGAAATAAGGTTCTAAATCCTGAGGAGAGCTTGAAGTGGTGATACAGAGGTTGGTTTCTATGGAGTTGTCTTGTCTGAGACTTTTATGTGGCACCACTTTATTCAGGAAGAAGCCCAAGCTTATAATTGGCTGGCATTTAAGGTGGAGTATCTGGTGACAGAAGGAGCCCAGTATCCGATTCTACATTGTCCTGACATTTAGGGAATTCTTTATACCCCTTGTCTCCACATAAGATGAAAAGACTGGTGTAAGATCAAAGTGGAAACTGAAATTCCCCAGGTCCGGGGCAATTCAGCCCTTTGTCACTGGCCATACTGGCATCCGCACACCTCCACTCCTATGTGCTCCCGCCAGTTTGTAAGGGCAGAGCAAGTTGTGAAGCTCTGATCTGGAAGGACTGAAGTCCAGCTTTGGTAGCTCTCTTTCCCTCTCATACGCTTTCTGTCTCTCTTCATCTCTGTCTCTCTGTCTCTCTGTCTCTCTGTCTCTCTGTCTCTCTCTCTCTGTCTCTCTCTCTCTCTCTCTATATATATATACATATATGAATGCCACAGCCACTTTGACCTTCACCCCATATCTTAAATTCTCTTAAAGAAAATGATGGGGGCTTCCCTGGTGGTGCAGTGGTTGAGAATCTGCCTGCCAATGCAGGGGACACGGGTTCGAGCCCTGGTCTGGGATGATCCCACATGCCGCGGAGCAACTAGGCCCGTGAGTCACAGCTACTGAGCCTGCGCGTCTGGAGCCTGTGCTCCGCAACAAGAGAGGCCGCGATAGTGAGAGGCCCGCGCACCGCGATGAAGAGTGGCCCCCGCTCGCCACAACTAGAGAAAGCCCTCGCACAGAAACGAAGACCCAACACAGCCAAAAATAAATAAATAAATAAACAAACAAACAAATAAAAAAAATTAATTAAAAAAAAAAGAAAATGATGACTCTTTTTTTTTCTTGGTATTGGGTCTGGAGTTCAGGCTTAATTATTGTTACCTGTATAGTTGGATAAATAATACTTAAAAATAATTATCTCCAAACTAGATTGTGACATAAATGGAGGGGAAATGGCATTAGTATTAAGTGTCTACCATGGGCATTTACATGTATTGACTCATTCAGTCCACCCCCAAAACTTTGTAAGTTATGTGTCACTGTTTCCATTTTATAACTGAAGGAACTGAACTTCAGAGGGGTTAATTAACTCACCAAAGGAAAAACGATAAATATGGTGCTGAGAATCCAAACCAAGATTAACATCTAGGCTTCTGTGGCTCTAGAACTCATGTATTTTCTACCAAAATGTTAAAAAAAAAAGAAAAAGGGAGGGAAGGGAGAGGGAGAGGGGGAAAGAGAGAGAAAGAAAGAAAGACGGAAAAAGAGGGAGAGAGAGAGAAGGAAAGAGAAAAAATATGGGTCCCCTGATAAGCTAATCAATTATGAAATTTTTAATTTCTTGTAGACTGCAGAATTAGCATGTGTTTTCAGCATAATTAAAGGTGAAGGCTGAAACATTTTTGTTTAGCAGTAGGCCAAAAAAGACATAAGAGCTGCAAAACCTACATTTTGAAATCCTTTTTTTTTTCAGTATCCCCCATTTGGACCTGACAAGTATAATAAAAAATATGGTTTAGATGACAGTTTGTTTGGAACCATATTGAAAAACATTTTATGTGAAAGAAATAAAAGCAGGCCTCTCGGGAATTCCCTGGTGGTCCAGTGTTTAGGACTCCAGGCTTCCTCTGTGGGGGGGCCGCAGGTTTGATCCCTGGTGGGAGAACTAAGATCCTGCATACCGTGTGGCAGCATGGCAAAAAAAAAAACAACAAAAACAAAGCCTCTGTCTTTTTAAAAATTTATTTATTTATTTATTTATTTATTTATTTATTTATTTATGTATGTATGTATGTATGTATGTATGTATGTATGTATGCTGTGCTGGGTCCTAGTTGTGGCACGCGGGATCTTTAATTGCAGCATGAGAACTCTCAGTTGTGGCATGGGGGATCTAGTTCCCTGACCAGGGATTGAACCCGGCCCCCCTGCATTGGGATCACGGAGTCAGTCACTGCACCACCAGGGAAGCCCTTCGTTCATTCTGATTGCTGTGTGACCCTGTGTGGCCAGAACCCCACGCAGCCTCCTTCCCTTTTCCATTCTCCCACCGGCCATCTTTGTGAGTGTTTCCATGTCTTTACTGTTCTGGGTGAGGTTGCTGCAAACACCCCAGTGAACATACCCTGATGCTCACCACACTCTTGGGTTTATATTCGATAGGATTGACCAGGAGTTCCTGCTAGTTTCCTGAAGAGTTGCACCATTCTGCACTCCCACCAGCAAAATGTAAAGTATCTTGTGGATCTAGAGGCCCACATGTGGTATGTTTTCTGGTGTTTTTGTCTTGCTGTTGTTGAACAGTGCAGAGTATTTTCTCGTGTCATCTTTTTTTGTTTGTTTGTTTTTTTTTGGGCTGCGTTACGCTGCTTGTGAGACCTTAGTTGCGAGATCTTAGGGATCAATCCTGGAAGTCCATGGCAGTGAAAGCGCCAAGTCCTAACCACTGGACCGCCAGGGAATTCCCTTTCTCATGTCGTTTTTTTTGATGTGGACTATTTTTTAAAGTCTTTACTGAATTTGTTACAGTATTGCTTCTGCTTTATGTTTTGGTTGTTTGGCCGGGAGGCATGTGGGATGTTAGCTACCTGCACACCCTGCACAGGAAGGTGAAGTCCTAACCACTGGACCACCAGGGAAGTCCCTCTCACCTCATCTTTTTTTTTCTTTTTTTTTAAACATCTTTATTGGGGTATAATTGCTTTACAATGGTGTGTTAGTTTCTGCTTTATAACAAAGTGAATCAGCTATACGTATACATATATCCCCATATCCCCTCCCTCTTGCGTCTCCCTCCCACCCTCCCTATCCCACCCCTCTAGGTGGTCACAAATCACCGAGCTGATCTCCCTGTGCTATGCGGCTGCTTCCCACTAGCTAGCTGTTTTACATTTGGTAGTGTATATATGTCCATGCCACTCTCTCACTTCATCCCAGCTTACCCTTCCCCCTCCCCATGTCCATTCTCTACGTCTGCATCTTTATTCCTGTCCTGCCCCTAGGTTCTTCAGAACCTTTTTTTTTTTTAGATTCCATATATTTGTGTTAGCATATGGTATTTGTTTTTCTCTTTCTGACTTACTTCACTCTGTATAACAGACTCTAGGTCCATCCACCTCACTACAAATAACTCCGTGGCCTTGCTGTCCTCTCTTAGGGACCGTGGCATCGTCTCTGTAGAAAGAGGTGGGTCAGCTTGAAGCCCGGTTCCCTCTTCTGCACGTTTCTTCTTTCTCTCCCAGTGATGGTGCCGGCCGAGCTGTGCCAGAGCAACCAAGGCAAAAGGGTCATGCACAGAATGACTGAGAACTTTGACCAGGTGCCGTGGGCTCCTCAGAGACAGTGACCCAGGACTGAGGTCCCAGAGCCTCCTTCTGAGTGTTGTGGCCCCGGTGCCCCTCTCACGGGAGTTGTTGTCAGGCTTGATGGTTGAAGCAGCCATGGTATCGAGATTTCACTGGTAGAAACTATTCCTTTTCTTCCCTGGGAGAAGCAGGTCTCCTTCTACTTTGTTGGGGGACCCCCTTTTTAATAAACAAAAATGATGAGCTGTAAGTACATATTAAGGATTAGGTTATATACATGTAAAGAATAATCATAAAGATCAAGAAACAGAACATGATGAGTGGACACCCAGGAGTGCCCTTCCCTCGTCCCAGCCTCCTCCCCACCATGAGGTAGCTGTTCTCCTGATTTTGTGTCAGTGACTTGTCCTCATAGTTTACGCCCGGGCACGCATCCCTAAATAAGGCAGCCCAGCTTTGCCTAGTTCCAAAGTCTGTAAGTGGGTGTACCATGCTTGCTGCTTTATTGCTCTTGATGGCTCAGCATTGTGTCCGTGAGATTCTTTCATCTTGTGAATATAGTCTTTTTTAAAAAATAATTTTTATAGTTTTACTAACTTTAAACAAAATGTACTCCATTGCTGTGGAATATTCCTTCATAGGAGCGTGCATGGTTCATTTCTGCATCCGCCTGTGTTGGCCTTCAGGTTCTTTCAGGTTTGGCTCCTGTGGCTGCAGAGTCCATGTCCGTGTGTCCCGGTGCAGGGCTGGTGGGTTTGTGTTCAACTGGGAGGAGCACTGTGGGTCTGTGTGCACGGACTTTGCTATCTGAGGCCCGATTGTTTCAGAAGTGGTTGCACCCCCCGCTGCGTACCAGGCTTTCCATTGCTCCACATCCTGCTGATATTTGATACTGTGTCTTTCATGTCTGCCATTCTGGTAGGTGTATGCACAGTATTTTTCTTATGGCTTTAATCCCTCTGTTGTTAGTGAAGTTGTTCATCTTGTGGTATTCATGGACTATTTCCTGTTGTTTTTAAAAAAGTTTTAAAAATTGTGGTCAAATACACATAACATAAACTTTACTATCTTAACCATTTTTAAGTGCACATTTCAGGGTCAAGAAGTAATTCCCACTGTTGTGCAAACTTGACCGCCATCTTCCTCCAGAACTTTTTCATCTTGCAAAATTGAAACAGTCCCCATTAAACGCTCACTCCCCATTGTCCCTCCCTCAGCCCCTGGCACTCAACATCCTACTTTCTGTCTCTATGCTTCCGACTGCTCTAGGGGCCTTGTATGAGTGGATCAAGCACTGTTTGTTTTTTTGTGTCTAGCTTACATCACTGAGCATAATGCCCTCAAGGTTCATCCCTGCTGCAGCCTGTGTCAGAATTGCCTTCCTTTTTAGGCTGAATAACATTCCCTTGTATTGATGGACCGTGTTTTTCTTCTCCATTCATCCATTAGTGGACACATGTAATATCTACATTCATTTCTACTGTCATAATATTTGTGGAATAATGTCAGAAAGTCCTATGAATCAAAAGTCATTTGCCATTAACTTTTTTCTTAAACTTTTTATTGTGAAAAACATCAAAGCTAAGAAAAAGGGAAGAATACATGTCAGCTTCACTGTGTTCAGGAATTAATGCTTTACGGATTCACTTTATTCCCTGTGTGTGTGCTGTGCGTGTGCATGTGCCTGTTTGCATACATGTGCATAGGTATGTGCACTTGCACGCGTTAGTGTGTGCATGGGCATATGCATGCATGTGTGTTCACATGCTAGTGTGTGAATGTATTTGTGCTGTGCACGTGCGTATGTTTGTGTGCTGTGCTTGCCTGTGTGCACACCTGTGTGTTTGCTGGAACCACTTGCAAGTTGGCTGCAGACTGAATTGTGCCCCAGATCTGTCTGCACGCACCTGCTCTAACAATCCTGCGTAGCCACGTAAAGGTCACAGATCTCAGGGATTTAAATGGATGGAGCAGGATGTCCTGACACAGAGTCTGTCCTCCAATGACTGTCACTGTCTCAGTAACATCCTTCACACCTCCTTTAAGCCCCATTCAGGGTCCAGCTTAGGCCCCCATTACATTCAGTCACCTGCCCCAGGTCCCCTGTAAGCTACAATGTCACAATGGGAGAGCCCGGCCAGGGCCTGGGGTGTCCCTCCTGTTGGCCCGGCCTCCAGGCCCTGCACTTGGCTCCTGTGTTCCCATCTCTCAGCCAGGCCCCGACTTGGATGGGGCTGCCACCTCTTTCCTCACAGGGGCCCATCGCCCAGTCAAGGGGGTGCATTCTCCCAAACTCAGCATCAGGAGCGGGGGGGTGACTGCCCCCACTGGGTCTCCTTCATGTGAGACCCTGTGCTTTTGAAAGAGCAGGCGCCCTGCCCTCGGGGGTGGGGGGCTGGGAGGTGGCATGGGGCCCACGATGGGCAGGCAGGTCCCCGGGTGGGGCGAGCCAGCGTGCAAGGAGTTCCGCGGTGGGTTCTCCTCTCCAACGGCTTGTGTGCCCCAACCTCTCCCCGTGCCTCCCCTGGAAGACAGCGCGGCGCCCTGCTGAGTGTCAGCCCCAGGGCATGAGGTCACCTGACCGGGAGCCATAGGAGCCGTCAGCCATCGCCCCCTCTACACACACGCGCACAAGCACACGCACGCACACACGCACGCACACGCACACGCTGCAGGGAAGCAGGACCTGAGTGCAGGGCTCTCAGCGGCCCTGAGCGCGCAGCCCGGAATCGGCCAGCGGAATGGACAGACCGGATCTCCCGGCCCGGACCATGCAGGACTGTCCTGCCTGGGCTTCCAGTGTGGCCGCCTCCTTCTGGAAGCCTGGGAGGCTGGAATCAGGCCACTTCTTGTCTGTCCTGGCAGCAGACTGGGCTGCACTCTAAGAAGTCCGTGGCTCGCCCGTGGATCCTGACCATCAGCTGGCCAGAGAAATTGGGAACATTTCTGTTTTGCCTGTTGAAATGTTTAATGACAAAGATTTTGTTCAGTTTCCTGATGTGGGTGTCCAAAGATGAGAGACCCATGTGTGTGACCTGTACCTCCTATGAGATCAGCCCTAAGCTAGTTTAAACATGATCAAGTTCTGTCTACATGGTAGATTTAGACCTCTCCATGTCCTGTCTACTGATTATATTTAGAGCTGACCATGTGCTGTCTATAATAAGAACATTTAGACCTGACCATGTTCTGTGTACGCTAGGACTATGGGGACCTGGGTAGAGACCCGGCCTGGCCTCAGTACTGGGAAGCTCCGTGCCTGCATCTGAAGGTCAGTGCTTAGATGTCTGGGGTCTGGAGCTGAGGTGGGCTTGTCTACGTAACAGCCTCTCTTCTGAGTGTGGTGACCTGGTCCTCCCAAGGGTCAGTGCTATGGTCGGGGCCTTAGTCTTAATCCCTGCAAGGTTCACCTTCCCTGGGGCTCGTGGAGAATCCTCAGGAGGGCTACCTGGCAATAATTCCAATTTACCAGCACGTGCATGGTGCGTAGGGAGGCAGGGTTAGCTGGTGAATTGATTGCAGGGCACGCAGATCGGGCAAAAGGCCGATGGGTGACAGCTGAGGCTGCTGCTGAGCTCTCCTTCCAGTCTACCGTCCCTACTCAGCAGAGTCCAGAGCTGCCCCTCGGCTTTCAGCCCTGCTGTCCTGTGAGTTTTCTCAACATGTAAGTGAGACGAGAAAGGACTGAGCCTGCCAGCACCAGGGTCGTGTGTTCAACTCTAGCATGAAAGCTTTAAAAACAGTTAAAATCACACAGAACCAAAGTGAGAAGAGGAGGACTTCTCTGGGACAAGTGTGGGGAGAGGAGACCCACCTTACACTTCTTTTGCCATCCCAGGAGGTCCCAGGAACCCAGCTTGTTTCCACATTAGGGGAGCAACCAGCAGAGCCATGGTGTCCTGACCAAGGAGACGTGTGACCCCAGGTGCAGGGTCTGGGGAGGTGAGGTCATCCTGGTGAGTGTGGACCTGTGACCCCAGGTGGGGGGGGTCTGGGGAGGTGGGGTCACCTGTTGAGTGAGAACGTGTGACTTTAGGTGCAGGGTCTGGGGAGGTGGGTCACCCTGGTGAGTGTGGATGTGTGACCCCAGGTATAGGGTGCGGGGACTGTGTGGGTCTCACCACACCTGCATGGGTCAGGATCACATGTACGGGGAGACCGCATATGCGCTCTTTGCCTGCAGTGTGTCCTGTCCCCTTTGAGATTTCCAACCTCTGCATTAAGGGTGTTGCCCTGATTAACCTGTGGTTCCTTTTCTTCTCTTAATCTTGTCACAATCATATGAGGTCAGACATGCTTGAGTGGGTTACTGCTCTGTGTTCTGGTGAGTGACAACACTTGGTGGTATCATATTAATATCATACCATATCATATGTCTAATATATGGGGGTTACCACTGCCTGGGTCCCCCTGGACAGAGGTCAGGTGAGCACAGACTAGCCCCCCCCCTAAGAATGGTCTCCCACGTGCTCCGTGAGGGTACCATGATGGCCCGTCAGGTGGGGGACTATGTTTGGGCCTCCGACAATTGTGATGAAAGGGAGTCGAAATGGAATCTCAATTAACAAGACATCATTTTAAGAATTTATTTTAAGTGAAATAAAACACTCGTCACATACCCTTTACCGTCATCACCATTTTAAGCTCACGTTTCTGAGGCATCAGATATACTCACCTTCTCGTGGAGCCATCACCACCATCCCTAGAGCTTTTCATCTTGTAAAACCAAACTTCCACAACCATGAAAGTCTCACTCCCCATTCCCTCCCACTGCCCCTGGCACCGATACCCACTTCAGTCACTGAGTTGTCGACTCCAGGGCCCCCATGGGGGTGGAATCCTGCAGTGTTTGCTGACGGGTCATTTTGGAAGAGCTGACTTCCAGTCTGAAGCTCTGCCTGTTTGCCTCTGAAGAATCTGCATTTAAGGAGAGGGTGTATGAGGAAGGGGGTGTATGAGGGACAAAGGTGTCCGGGGTGCAGGTGAGCCAGGACCTGACCAGCTGCCTGTTGGGTCCTCTGGTCCCATCTCTTGGTCTGTGCCTCATCTGCATCCTCACTGTCCCCGCTGGCACCCCTGGGGTGTTGTTGTCTGAGTGGGATTCCCCTGGTGCCCCTGCTCTCCTCCCCTCCTCCTGCTGGTTGGGGAGGGAACTGCTTGCTGTGTGCTCTCTACTCCTGAGGCAGGAAGGACCCTGTAGCATGGACCTGCAGAGTGTGGGGTGTGGTCCCAAGAGCATGGGGCCCACATAGGACCCAACATCGGGGCGTGACAAGCGCTAGGGCTGCCTCATCACTGACAAGCAATGTTGCCCAGATCCTGCTCGGGAGGGTGTGGTGGGTGGTCTGGGACCCTAGAGGCCCCATTCCTATCCTGGAGCTTGGAGAGTGCATCCCCATGGGCTCCAGATTCACCCCATATCTCAGCCATATCCCTCTGTCCTGTCTTTGAACTCAGGAAAACGAGCTCTCTTGTCCACAACATAGGCCTGGTCCTGTTGGTATTAGGATTCTTTAAGTTAGGCGTCCTAGGATAGCAGCTCTTTTTAGGCCTAAGAAGGAACAGCTCAGGAGTGTACACCAATTTCAGATGAAACTAATATTCAATGACTATCTCTAACTACTCGGTTGTTGACTTCTATTAGTCATTATTCTCCTGGTTTTAGCTCTGATGTGGGGATTACAGAGGAGTCAACATTTAAATCTTCATAATCTGTGTATTTGTAGCTTCAGTATCATTACTGACCCATAGTTTTTTATGGTTTGGGAAGAGTTATTGATTTCATGTATCATGTAAAGGATTCACAATGATGATAGGGCAATTAAGATTACAATAGTGGCTGGTAAATTGTTCAAATTTTCTCTACCTGTGCATCTATTGTATGTATATGAGGTAGTTTAGTTGTCAATATTAGTGAAATAATATAGAGGACTAGAGAACTTATTTTAAAAATAACTATTAATGTGTGATGATGAAAATGTAAAAGTTCTTCCATAATCGGTGATGTTGCATCTTGAGAGCCTAGAAGAAATTGATACGCCTTTTGATAGACAGGAATTTAGCCTATGATTTAACTGTGACAAAGTTACATCACTTTTAAATTTTATCTCATTTATTGAGAAAGACATAATTGTTATGGTGTTGGCTTGAAACTGGTTGAAAAGGACTTGAGTCCTTCCTTATTTTACATTTACATAGGTAGGATCTTGAAACATAGGATATGGTGAAGGACATTCGTGTAACCATTCTAGGTTAGGAGTAGCAGTTTCCACTGTTAAGACTTCTTGTTTAGACGCAAATGCTTTTCAAAGTATGAAGATTATTAGCATTACTGCTGCTACTGAGTTGAATGAGCCTGAAGACAAAATATTTCATGTTGTGTGTGCCTCAGGGTGCTCAGACTAACGTAGTGACATCCCTGAGAGGCCGAGAAAGTGCTGCAGGAAGTCATATTTACTACTACAGATATACTTGTGAAGTGAGTTTTTGCTCATGCTGAGTTAACTGTATAACCTGAGAATAGTGGGAATCAGTGTAGGAAGCCTCCTATAATAGTGAAGACAGCTCCCATGGACATTAGGTCATGGAAGTGTGCTACTACATAGTATGTATCCTGGAGGACAATGTCCGGGGATGAGTTGGCTAAGATGATTCCTGTCAAACCACCTACTATAAAAAGAAAAACTAAAGCCTGAAACTCATAATATAGTGGGAGGTCACATAATATTACCTCCGTGAACAGATGTTAACTAGGGACTTCCCTGGTGATGCAGTGGTTAAGAATTCGCCTGCCGGGCCAAGGCTGAGGCAGCTGCTGGGGTTGCTCATGGAGCCAGAGAAGGAAAGGACCAGGAGGACCCCCAAGAAGGGTAGGAAGAGGAGGCGAGTCCCGAATAAGCTGGTCGGGGCGTCTGAGGTGATGAGAGACCGTTGGGATCTTGAGGAGAGGCAGCAGCCCGAGGCCAAGAAAGCCCGCTTATCTACCATTTTATTTGCTGGAAACCGTGAAATAACTCATGGTCAGCTATGTGAATTGCTGAAGCCTGCAGTTCTGGGCAAATTCCGTGTTCCTAAACCTAGCGGGTGCCAGCTTTTTCACCAAAACCACCTGAACAACGTGGTGGTTTTTATACTGCAGGGAATGAGTCAGCTACACTTTTACAGGTTCTATTTGGAGTTTGGGTTTCTCCGAAAGGCATTCAGACACAAGTTCTGCTTGCCTCCCCCATCATCTGATTTCCTAGCTGATATCATTGGGCTGCAAAAGAAACAAATAATTGGGGATCTGCCTAAAGAAATGGAAGGGTCTTTACCTTCTTCCAGCTCAAAAGTCAGCATCAACCTGCAGAATGACCCCATCGTTCAAAAGTATGGCTCTAAGAAAGTAAGCTTGACCAGATGCCTTCTCACAAAGGAGGAAATGAAAACATATCCCTTTCCATTACAAGGTTTTCCTGACTGCGAAAACTTTGTGCCTACAAAATGTTGTGGTTCTATAACCGACAACAGTCCTCTCTTTGGGCTTGACTGTGAAGTGTGCCTGACATCCAAGGGGCGAGAACTAACACGCATCTCATTGGTTGCTGAAGGAGGCGCTGTGTTATGGATGAACTTGTTAAACCTGACAACAAGATTGTGGACTACCTCACCAGTTTCTCAGGAATCACAAAGAAGATTCTTAACCCAGTGACAACCACACTCAAAGATGTACAGAGACAGTTAAAAGCACTGCTTCCTCCCGACGCTGTGTTAGTGGGCCACTCCTTAGACTTAGATCTCAGAGCACTGAAAATGATACATCCGTATGTTATTGATACATCATTGCTTTATGTCAGAGAGCAGGGCAGAAGATTTAAGCTCAAGTTCTTAGCCAAAGTTATTTTGGGGAAGGGTATACAGTGTCCAGATTGGTTTGGTCATGATGCCACAGAAGATGCTAGAACAGCCCTTGAATTGGCTCGGTATTTCCTCAAATATGGCCCAAAGAAGATTGCAGAACTAAATCTGGAGGCACTAGCTAGTCACCAAGAACTAGAAGCAGCAGGCCTAGAGACGAAAAATACAGCAGAAGTAGTTCAGCAGCTAAACACAAATGTTTTAGAATGCTGGGACTCAATGGGCCAGAAGCTCCTTGACTCGGGAGGCAGATGCTACTGAACTTTCTTCTTCCAAAAACTGTCAAACTATTAAGTGCCTTTCAAATAAAGAGGTTCTTGAGCAGGCTAGAGTGGAAATCCCCCTGTTTACCTTCAGCATCGTGCAGTTCTCTTTTGAACCCTTTCCACCCAACCTCACTGAGGAGATGAGCAAAAGAATGAGGATCAAGTGGATGGAGATGTCAACTGTCTATGCTGGGCCATTTAGCAAAAATTGAAACCTTAGAGCTCTGAAGAGGCTGTTTAAGAGTTTTGGTCCAGTCCGGTCAGTGACTCTTATTCTTGAAACCCATCAGCCACATCTCTGTATACAATACGAAATCCTGGAAGGTGCCCAGCTGGCCATAGAGTCTTTGGATGGCATCCTGGTAGAAGGTACCTGCATCAAGAAGGTACCTGCATCCTGGTAGAAGGTACCTGCATCAAGGTGCAGAGGCCTGTGACAGAGCTCACCCTTGATTGTGACATCCTTGTGAATGAGCTGGAACAAGATTCTGAGAACCAAGCTACTATATACCTGTCTGGAGTGAGTGAAACCTTCAAGGAACACCTGTTGCAACAGTCCAGCCTCTTCCTGGGCCTGGAAGCTGTGATCTTGCCTAAAGATCTTAAAAATGGAAAGCAGAAAAAATACTGTTTCTTGAGATTCAAAACTTTTGGCAGTGCCCAGAGGGCCCTTGGCATTCTCACAGGCAAGAACTGGAAGCTGAAAGGCAGGCATGCCCTAACCCCCAGGCACCTCCATTCATGGCTCAGGGGCTTACCTCCTGAATCAAGGCCCCCAGGGCTTTGTGTCATACCTCCCCCCTCGGAGCAGGAGACCTTGCAGATGGTGAAGGTGGACCACCCAAAGATAGCAGCCTGGCGCTGGGGCAGGAAGATAGGAAAGCTCTACCACAGCCTGTGCCCAGGCACCCTCTGCCTCATCCTGCTGCCAGGAACTGAGAGCACTCATGGATCGCTCTCTGGCCTAGGACTGATGGGAATAAAAGATGAAGAGGAAAGCAACAGCCCAAACAAGTGTTTGTGAGTCTGCCCACCATTTTCCATGTGCCATTTCTTAATCCCTCGTGGGCAATAGCAGAGAATTTGGTCAGGCTGCAGGCACTCCAGAGGCTGCCAGACCTCTATATAGTAGACAGTCTGTGGAAACATTGTACCAGCTTAAGGAGTCTAGTCCATTTATATGAAATGTACAAATTTTCAATAAATGTCTAAAATTCAGACATTCCTCATCTTAAGACAAGGTGAGGGGAGGAAAAAAAAAAAAGAATTCGCCTGCCAATACAGGGGATACGGGTTCGAGCCCTCGTCTGGGAAGATCCCACATGCCACGGAGCAAAAAGCCCGTGCGCCACAACTACTGAGCCTGCCCTCTAGAGCCCGTGCGCCACAACTACTGAGCCTGCCCTCTAGAGCCCGCGAGCCACAACTACTGAAGCCCACGCACCTAGAGGCCGTGTTCTGCAGCAAGAGAAGCCACCTCAATGAGCAGCCCGCACACCACGACGAAGGTAGCTCCTGCTCACCACAACCAGAGAAAGCTGGCGCGCAGCAATGAAGACCCAACGCAACCAAAAAAAAAAAAAAATTAAAAAAGAGTCGCTAATCAGCTAGATACTTTTACTCCTGTAGGGATAGAAGTAATTACGGTAGCTGAAGCAAAGTATGCTCCTGAGTCGACAGCTATCCCTATGGTAAACCTATGATGGGCCCACAAGAGAACTCCTAAAAAGCCAGTGGACATGACTCAAACTATTCCCAAATAGCTGAAAGGCAGTTTTTGTCCTAAATAGTATGTAATGATATGTGAGATTATAACAAACCCTGGTAGGCCATGAATACAGACTTCAGGGTGACCAAAGAATCAAAACAGGTGTTGGTATAGGATTCGGTCTCCTCCTGCAGGGTCAAAGAAAGTAGTGTTTAGATTTCTATCTCTTAACAGTATGGCAATTCTGGCTGCTCGGGCTGAGATTGGTAATTATAGTAATATGGCTATAGTTGGGGAAGATTAAACAAATAATGGTGTTTGGTATTGGGATATGACTGCTGGTTTTGGATTAAAGACTATAGTAATACAAGAAATAGCACGAAGAACTGAAGAGACACCTGCTAAATGTAAGGAGAAAACGGTTAGGTCGACAGAGGCTCCTGCATGGGCCAGATTGCAGGCTAGAGCTGAATATACGGTTCCACTTGTACCAGAACCAGCTTCTACTATTGGTGATATGAGTAGGAGTAAGAATGATGGGGGAAGTAGTCAAAAGTTTATATGATTTATTTGGGGAAATGTTACCTCAGGTGCCCCAGTTATTAGTGGCCCAAGTCAGTTTTCAAACCCTGCAATCATAGTGGGTACAACTATAAAGAAAATTATTACAAGTGCAGGGACTGTTATGACTACCTTACAGATTTGGGCATCTCCAAGTAGCGCTCCAGGTCAGCATAGCTCAGCCAGGATTAATATACTCAAGGTGCTGCCTGCTACTCCAGCTCAAGCACCGAACAGTAAATATAAAATGCCGATATCTTTGTGATTTGTTGAAAATAATCAGCAGTGTATGAACAGAGGTAAAGTGACTGAGCTAGCATTTGACTGTAAACCTCAAGACAGAGATTGAGACCTCTGCTCTTGTCCCGTCCAGCTGCGGATCTAGATGGGGCCAATGCAGGTTTCATGACAGCCCCTGAACGCATTTTGTAACAGTTTCTCCCTGTGTGTTGCTTTTGTAGTTTATGTTTATAATGGGGTGCAGCTGCTTTTCAGTGCTGTCTTTCTTGCTGCTGCACATCCACTCGATTCACTTACAGAGAGACATCCATAAATTCTTTTTCAGATTCTTACTGGTCGTATATATTCTTTGCCGGTGACTAGAGTGTGCTGAGTCCAGTTCTTTGAGCTACAGAGTAGGTCTTGTCGATTGCTTATTTGGTCTTTGGAACAGTATCTGTGTTAATTTCAACCCTCTGGTTTATGCCTCACCCCACCCCACCTTTCCCCTTTAGCAGCCATAAGTTTGTTTTCTAAATGTGTGACTCTGTTTGTTTTGTAACTTAGTTCATGTGTAGCCATTTTTAGATTCCACCTGTAAGTGATATCTTATGCTAAGTGTCTTTTTGTGTCTGACTTATGTCACTTAGAATGATCGTACCTGAGTCCACCTGAGTTGCTGCAACTGGCCTTATTTCATTGATTTCATGGCTGAGTAATATTCCATTGTACATATCTTCTTTATCCATTTTTTCCTTCCAAGGACTTTTATATTGTTTCCAAGTCGAGGCTCCTGCAAAAGGGCTGCATTAATAGTTGAAGTGCCTGTGTCCTATGGATTTATGGTTATCCCGAGATATACACCCAGGAGTGGAAGTGCCGTATGCTCTGTAGCTCTGTCTTTTTTAATTAATGTTTTTTGCCTGCGTTGGGTCTTTGTTATTGCTCGTGGGCTTTCTCTAGTTGCAGCAAGTTGGGGCTACTCTTTGTTGAAGTGCATGGGCTTCTCATTGCAGTGGCTTCTCTTCTTGCAGAGCACGGGCCCTAGGTGTCGGGCTTCAGTAGTTGTGGCTCATGGGCTCTAGAGCACAGGCTCAGTAGTTGTGGCGCATGGGCTTAGCTGCTCCACGGCATGTGTTATCTTTCCGGACCAGGGCTCGAACCCGTGTCCTCTGCATTGGCAGTTGGATTCTTAACCACTGCGCCACCAGGGAAGTCACTATAGCTCTATTTTTTAGAATTTTTAGGAAACATCATACCCTTCTCCAGTGTGGCTGTTAGCAATTGACATTCCCACCATCAGCGTAGCAGGGTTCCATTTTCTCCACATCATCTCCTCCATTTCTTGTTTTTACACTTTGTGAGGATGGCCATTCTGACTGGGGCAAAGTGATACATCTTTGTAGTGTTGATTTGTATTTCCCGCATGTTTGGTTGGCACAAGGGCGTATGGATTTCACCTGTACGCCCTTTTTGGCAAACTGAATTGTAGGCAATGTTGAGCAGCTTTCATGTGCTTTAACGGCGAGTCCAATCTACCTCTTGCAATCCGGTTCCTGCAATTTTGCCTTGTTTCCAAGTCCTTTTCAATTACTTACCCCAAGACATTTTCCCACCATAGTTGTCATTCACAACCCTGCAGGCGTTGTGGATTGCAGTCCCCCTGAACACCTGTCTTCAACTTGTTTCTGGAACTGGCCACAGAGTGGCAGGATTGCTTTAAGCCCCATTCTGGTTGTTACAGGGGCAGCCTGAGCCTTTGGGAAATTCCTCTTCCTGATTGGAAATTAGAGTGGCATGTGCTGTCCAAGCACGTAGAGCTTGTTTCTCATTCTTTCCCCGCTTCCCCTTCATCCTCTGGACAAATTCCAAGCCGTGCACGACCGGCTGTTGAGTGTGCTGACTTCCCCAGGTGGGGAGATTCTAAGGAAAGAGGCTGGAGCGGGGACCCCTCCCCCAGGACATGTGGAGATAAGGTGACTTTTCCAAACTCTTCCCGCCCATCCGGGCCCCCATCCTCTGGGGTTCTGTCCGGACACTGCGAGGTTTCCAGCGGTGCGGGGCTCTGGCGCCGCCCTGCAGGGAGCAGCCCTGCTACCCGCGCCTACAGCGCCGCCTGCTGGTCTCTCCGTCCTCCCATCAGGCACAGTCTTCACCTTCCCCGCTGCCTCGGATGGTCCCTCTCCACAGTCCTGTGATCAGCCCCTCCTCCCCACCGCCATCACCCCCAGCTCCACAGCCCTCGTCCAGCCTCGGGGATGACCCAGGACTGGGCTCCCCGGCTGCCCACCCTTGGTCTGTGGCCTCAGTCCACCTGTGCAGACAGGTGAGGATCCCCTCCAGATGCTCCCAGCGCTTCACCCCTACATCCTCCGCGGGGTCGGCCCATGTCCTGTCAGGATGTTCCACCCTCACCAAGCCCCCAAGTACATGCCAAGGGCAGGCATCAGGCCTGCTGCATGCACTGCTGTGCGTCCTGCTGTATACACAGGCATGACCCTGCCCCAGGGGGCAGGAAAGGCAGCTCTACCTCGGGACGTGGGGAGAGGGGCTGACCACAGGATGGACGTCAGCTCTCGGCTCACCAGGCAAGGGCAGCCGGGTTCTCATTCCTTGGACCCTTTCTCACCTAGCCGGACCATGACCCGGCTTTGTTCCCACCCACATTGTCCCTCCATTGGCCTCGCTCTTGGGAGCAGAGCAGGACAGTGTGGTCAGCGGTCACAGGCTGGGACACACACACACTGGCTGACCCGCGTGCACCCATGCTGACCACACGGAATGGGCACTGCACCAGGGCCTGTGCAGTGTGGGTTCACCTGCCCACAGAGAGGCCGGGCCACTGTCCTGGCTCCAGAGGTCACCTTGAGTCTGACGGGAGTGTCCGTGCTCCGTGGGCCTCGCTCCAGGCTGGCCTGTGCTCACGGCGTGATACACGGTGGGGCTTCCTGAGTTGCCCCCGGGGGCTGGAGGCCAAGGTCAGGCACATGGTGGTCCCCACATTGACGTGACAGACCCCAATAAACCCTGCACTTCAGGACTCAGGTGGGCTTCCCTGGGCTGCCACAGCCGAGGAGGCTGGACCCTGCTCATCCCCTCTGTCCTCGCTGATTTTAACTTGCATCCTTCACCATAATAAACCCTGGGTATAACAGCTTCAGGGAATTCTGGGAGCCTCCAAGAAAAAAGAAGCCGGGGAGGGGGTCTCTGGGTCCCCGACTCTGCAGGTGGGGTCAGAAGTCGGTGGGGAGGATCTTGGGGCCCTGGAATCTGAAGGGCCCCTCTACCAGGGGAGGGGTAGGAGACCCTGGGTGGTAGTTAAGCTGAGTCCAAGGCCCTCCTGCGTAGGAGGCATCCTAGCCCCGGGGATCCTGAAGAGGCCGGCTCCCTCCTCCCCTCCGCCTCCAGGCCTGGTCCCTGCTCTTGAGAAATTCCCTAGGGTGGAGTCCTGGTGCTGGAGGTGCCCCGATGCTGTGGCCTCCTGAGCCTCCAGGGAGGATAACGGGAGTGGGGGAAGACTTGTTCACAGAAAGGGAGCTTCTGCCAGAACAAAGCCTGGGTCTGCTGCCCCCAACCCCAGGTGCACTGGGGCAGGAATGTGAGAGCGAGACTCCGTCCCCTCCCGAGACACCCAGGACACATGGGCGCTGGTCACTGGACTCCCACACAATATTAAAATCTCCCACGCAGGCCTGTTGGGTGAGAGACACTATTTAAAGACTATTAATGGGGCCAGGGGGGCCCAGGGGGTGAAGCTGGGTGTGGGAAGAGTTGGAAAATCACCCAAGGACACGCTCTCCCTGCAGCAACCCCCCAGGTGAGCTGAGGTGGAGGTGGACCCATCAAGTGAGAGCCCACATTCGGGGTCTTTGGGGGACAAATAGCCAAGCACCCCCAGTCCTTGCCTTCACCTGCTGCAGTTAGGGCCTGCCCTGTCTGCTTCATGGCCAAATTCTCACCCCTCCCAGAAGCCCTCTTGGGGGTTAATGCGATGGGGGTGTCCATGGCAGGACCAGAGGGTCTGTGGTGGGCTGGAGGCCACATGGCAGGCAGGAGGGCTCCCACCCATCCTGCCGGTCCCCACCTCCTGGTCACAGGCCCACACAGAGTCCACCAGGCTGTTGATGTGGTAGAAGGTGCAGAGGTCCGGGGACCGGTCCAGCCCATGCAGGTGTCTGACCACCGAGCGGTCAGTGTGGAGTGTTCACAGGGAGCCCTGGCCGTGCTCACACTCTCCCGGGAAGGACACGTCAGTGTGGTCCCTGGAATGACTGGGAGGTCAGCCAGAAGCGCTCCCCACCCAACCTCACTGTTACCACGAGAAACAAGAGGCAACTCTGCAGAAAGACAGAACATCACCAGCCTGATGCTGTCCTGAGGAAGGTCGTCTGGCATCTGGGAACTGGGTACTACAGTGGGTTGAATGGGTGGGGGTCCCCCCAAGAGTTATGTCCATGTCATGCCCCCCAGAATCTGAGAATGGAACATTATTTGGAAGTAGGGTCTTTGCAGGTATAATTAGTTATGGATCTGAAGATGAGATCATCCTGGATCAGGGTGGCCCTAAATCAGTGACAGTGTCCTTCTAAGAGACGAGGAGAGACACAGACACACAGGAGACACTATGTGAAGACGGAGGTAGAGATGGGAGGGATGCGGCCACAAGCCCAGGTATGCCTGGAGCCCCCAGAAGCTGGAAGAGGCAGGCAGGACCCTCCCCTGGAGCCTCCGGAGGGACCGCGGCCCTGGGACACCTTGACCTCAGACGTCTGGTCTCCAGGACTGAGAGAGGACAGGTTTCTGTTGCTCTGAGCCTCGGTTTGTGGTCGTTTGTCACAGCTGCCCCGGGAAGCTAATGCAGCTGGTGAGCAGCTCCCTGCCCTGATCTAAACCCTCCTGCCTCCCGTTAGGGGCAGCCCCCTGCGCCTGTGCTGTTTGCACAAACCATGTGGTTCATGCTGAGCCCTGGCTCCCCTTCTGGGCACTGGCATTTTGGAGGGTGAGGGCAGACAACACCACGTGACCAGCCCCCAACCAGGTGCCAAGTCTCTAATGAGCCTCCCTGGGGGGACGGGGGTGGGGGTAACTGTCATGGTTCTGCCCTTCGTCGCTGGGGGAAGAGACACCCTAGAGACCCTCGAGGGAAGGAGAGGGCATGAAGGGTCATGAGGTGACCGGAGCAGGGGCCCTCCCTCCCGTGCATCCCTACTGCGTGCTGTGACCCATCTCAGCTGTGAGCACACAAGCCACAAGCATGTGCTGGGTCCTGTGAGCCTCCCAGCCAGTCCCTGAAGGTGAGGGTGGCCCTGCAGACCCCAGTCCTTTCCTCCACGTCTAGTAGGTGGAAGACCCACTTCTCCTTGCCATTCCAGAAGCGGTTCTGGGGCTGTTCTGGGAGGGCTTCTGGGGTTATGCGGGCTGAGCCCCTGTTGCTAAGTCCCCACTTCCCCACAAGAACGTCCAGAGTAAGCTGTTTGCCCTGTTGCCTGAATAGCCCCCCACCAGTTTTCTCAGGAAAGAATCAGGGGGTTCTGTAGCAGCGTCTGCAGGCAGCTCTGCAACTGGGTCCACGTTCACATCTTCTGTGTAAACACCGAGAACCTTCCCTGACACGTGCCCCAGCTGACCACCTCCGCATGCTGATCACAGGCCCCAGTGCGGGCGTCAGACTGACCGCCCGTCTCAGCCTCCTCCTCTTGTTGTCAGAGCCGCTCCAGGCCCTGCTCAGAACCCGTGGACCCACCTTTCACAGGGCTGTCCTCCACTCCCCAACTTCAGCAGGAGTTCACCTAAGTATTTAAGTTAAGGTGTCCAGAGATAAGAAAGGAAGCTACAAACAAGCAAACAGATGGAACCAGCTGGGACCAAGATGGCAACGAATGTGACCTCCAACAGACCCTGAGTCTCATCACAGGTTGAATTTACTATATCAGCATATTAAGTGGCACACCTACCAGTGGCCATGACTGGACATGAAGGACCAAAGATGGGTGAAAGGAGGTGGTACCCCACTCGCTTGGGAAAAGCCCTGCCCCTTCCCCGGAAGGCCTCTTCATCCCCATCATTAGCTGCACTCCTCCTCCCTTTGTCTTTACTCTTTAAAATTAAACCACTCTCTCCAGGTGGGCGAGAAGTTGATCTGTGAACTTCATTCCCGCTTCTCCATTCTTTGGTCACTGAACAGAGCCTGTGCTGTGGTGGTCTCAGCTTTGGTTTTGTTATTTGCCTACTTGAACCCACATGGAAAAAGGAAACGTTCCCCGCTGAGGCAGAGCGCCTCGCCAGGCGAGGGCCTGAGCAGGGTCCATGTGACTTCACTTAGTAACAGGCTGTAAGGGGATGGTGGTCTCTGCCCGGGGGTGGGGGGAGGGGACACCTAGAGCCACAGCACCGGCTCCGTGGACGGCATGGCCCCTCGTGGGCCTGGACCGTGTGCTCTCGTCCCCCCACGCCTGACACCCCCTGACAGTCATGACGCGGTGACACTGGCTGCTGGGCGTCCAGTCAGGAGGGACCAGAGGCAGCACCCGGGGCCAGATCAGACGTGCCTTTTCACGGGCAGGGGACATAGGAGATATTAGGACTTTGTGTGTAGAAAACAAACAAAGCGGCTAGAAGGTGATCTGAGCTGTGGACGTGAAACCCACGTGCAAGGTGAGAGCTCCCACTGGACACTGGCTCGGAAGCTTCCGCACAGGGGATGACCACACCAGTGCTTCCCGCCCGACCCCTCCAGGCCTCCCTGGCGGGCACGGCTGGGCCTGCGCTCCTCAGGCTCCCCGACCCCGAGCCTGAAGGTCTGATGCTGGCAGGGCCTGGGGACGCGAGTGGTCACCCCACCAACGCTGCTCGGCTCCTTCTCCCCAGTGACCAGGGGAGGGAAGCCCCGTGGAGGCTGAGGCCTGGCACAGGCAAAGCTCACACACCCCCTCCTCGGGACCCCCGGCCCCGCCCTGCTTCCTCAGCTCACCGTCTGCCCCTCCCGGTGCCCACGTCACACCGACCCACATTCCTGGTGTGGACGTCCACGTACACAAGCTGCTCCGTGTTCTCTTCCCACATGGGACACCCCCATCCCTGCTTCTCCCTAATGACGGCCTGGACCTCGAATGTTCTGGGCAGGAAGAGGGCCGAGGAGGAGGCCGGCGTATCCCGTCTGCCTCCTGGGGGCCGAGACACAGGGCTCGGGGGCTGCTGGTCCTTGAGGTTTGGATGTTTCCAGGTGTGGGATGAAACTGCCACTGCCCACTGGAGCTGCTCCTTCCGAGATTCAGGAAACCGGGGGACCCACCAAACGGAGCCCATCCCCAGGCTTTGCTGCAAGTCTGCTCGGATTTGCTCTCCTGATCCTGAAAACAGACCTGCGGGAAACAGGACCTGCGATTCCCATACTGATGGTGTTCCGTAGAATTTCCACTAGACCCCTTTCTACCCTGTTCTGAGAAAATTACTAGTCAATCCATGCTACCCTCACCCCACGAGCAGACCAGGAAGCTGAGGCTCCGAGAGGCCAAGTAATCCAGCCGGAAGCAAGCTGTGGGACCACGGAGTGGGGTCTGCACCCGCCGCCCGCCCAGGGGGACTTCCCACTCCCCACAGCTTCCACACCTGTTCCCTTCGCCCCCCTCCCGGGACCAGCTCACAAAGCCTCCTCTTGAGGGGATTCACTTACCTTCTTCTAACAGGATCCGTCTCACTATCCTGTTCTGGGATCACCCGGAAAGCTTGTCACTCTGAAGCAGGTTCAGCCTCACGTCACCACGGCAGCTTTCCTGGATCACACTCACCACCTGCACGTCCCCCCAGCTCAGACCCAGAAAAGCCCCCTTGGCCCCGAGCCCCATGGCTCTGCCTGGGCTCCCACCCACTCCTGCCTGGTCCGTCCCTCTCATGTCCCCTGCAGGGTCACCAGGAGCTCCCACCTGCCCCAGGCAGGCTGTCTGCTCTGTCCTGGGGAGACCTCCATGGTGTAAGGCAGAAGACACAGGGGGTACCGTGGGGCCTCCCTCATGCAGCACAGTGGCCAGCACCCACCTACTGACCTCATCACTCTGGATGGACAGGGGTTCATGGGGCCTGCAACATCTTCTGCTTCTTATTTCATCCCAACACCACCCACAGGGAAGTTGCTAAGCAACTCTGTGCCGGCTGCACAGAGAGGACGCTCATACACACGCCCCCCTCCCAGCACCCGGGGCTCTCGTGGGCAGGCCCCTCCCAGGATATGGAGCTCACCTGGGCAGGTACCCAGCAGCCCACGGGGCTCTCGTAGTCAGGCCCCTCCCAGGATATGGAGCTCACCTGGGCAGGTACCCAGCAGCCCACAGGACTCTCGTAGTCAGGCCCCTCCCAGGATATGGAGCTCACCTGGACAGGTACCCAGCAGCCCACAGGACTCTCGTGGTCAGGCCCCTCCCAGGATGTGGAGCTCACCTGAGCAGGTACCCAGCAGCCCACGGGGCTCTCGTAGTCAGGCCCCTCCCAGGACATGGAGCTCACTTGAGCCGGTACCCAGCAGCCCATGGCGCTCTCGTGGTCAGGCCCCTCCCAGGATATGGCACTCACCTGGGCAGGCACCCGGCAGCCCCCGGGGCTCTCGTAGTCAGGCCCCTCCCAGGATATGGAGCTCACCTGGGCAGGTACCCAGCAGCCCACGGGGCTCTCGTAGTCAGGCCCCTCCCAGGATATGGAGCTCACCTGAGCAGGTACCCAGCAGCCCATGGGGCTCTCGTAGTCAGGCCCCTCCCAGGATATGGAGCTCACCTGAGCAGGTACCCAGCAGCCCACGGGGCTCTCGTGGTCAGGCCCCTCCCAGGATATGGAGTTCACCTGAGCAGGTACCCAGCAGCCCACGGGGCTCTCGTAGTCAGGCCCCTCCCAGAATATGGAGCTCACCTGGGCAGGTACCCAGCAGCCCATGGCGCTCTCGTGGGCAGGCCCCTCCCAGGATATGGAGCTCACCTGGGCAGGTACCCAGCAGCCCACGGGGCTCTCGTGGGCAGGCCCCTCCCAGGATATGGAGCTCACCTGGGCAGGTACCCAGCAACCCATGGGACTCTCGTAGTCAGGCCCCTCCCAGGATATGGAGCTCACCTGGGCAGGTACCCAGCAGCCCACAGGACTCTCGTGGTCAGGCCCCTCCCAGGATATGGAGCTCACCTGAGCAGGTTCCCAGCAGCCCACGGGGCTCTCGTGGGCAGGCCCCTCCCTGGATATGGAGCTCCCATGGACAGGTACCCCGGCAGGGCTGGGCACACAGGAACCGTGCACATAGCCCTCATTGCAGAGCACCCCCAGCACCCCTGTCACTCAGAGCTGACACAGAGCACCTCAGAGCAGAGCTTGAACTAACAAACAGCAGCTCCAACAGGTCTGTGACCCTGGGCTTCACTCTGTGCGGCCTCCCTCCACCTGGTCTTCCAGGGGTTTCCACTGCAGCCCGGCACCAGGCCTCTGTCTCCACCCACCACCCCTCCTCTCCCTGACTCCTGGGTTCCTCTCATTAGCAGAGGGTCTTCTTGAAATTGTCTCCCACTCATGGACCAGATAAAATGATTAGAAAACAAGCCAGGGCTGCTGCCCCTTGTCTATCCTGACTCTCGGGACCCTACACCTGTTCCTTGGATCTGGCCGGTGCAGCAAGGCCCATTTTCTGCAACTCTGAGCCCCTGAGGGGCGAGGATTGGCTGACCTGGGCAGCCTGACCCGGCCGGCCAGCCCTTCCCAGGTGTGCCTGGGTTGAGGTCAATATAACCACCCCTCCAGGCAGCAAAAGCCCCTGCAGCTGTGCCTGACGCCATATTCTCTGCCCCATCAGCAGTCTCGGGGTTGGGCTGGTGGGAGGGAGTAGGGCCCACGGCTCTATGGGTGGCCCGGTGTGAGTGGGGCTCTGCTGGACTTTCTGCAGGAGTTGCCGGGCTGCCACCTGCTAAAGAAGAGGATGTGTCACCCATACTTGCTGCTGGAATTTCTCCCCGGGCAGAGGTGAGGAAGGAAAAAAGCAGTGGGGGCTGGGACAGGAGGGGTACCTCAGGCAGGGAAATGGAAAGCTTCCAGAAGAGTGCCTGGGGCCAGGACCATCCTGGCTGGCCTGCAGGCACCAAGTCGGCCTGCGTGTTGTCACTGGTGTGATTCCAAGCCCCTTCCTCTAGGCTTTCAAGTCCTTGCACACATTCAGGTGTTTTACCTGGGAAGGGTGGGAAAAGTTCAGCAGCAGCTGGCCTGGGGCTCAGCTCACGTTTACTCAGAAACGCTTCCTCACGGTCCCCCAGCTTTGCAATGAGGACGCTCCTGGCGGGGGGTCTGCTGGCTGCATGGGAGACAGTTCCCCAGCTGTGACCAACTTCAGAATTGTTTACCACTGGAGCAAGTGTCCTGATAGGGTTTTCATCGGTGTAACTAGTGGGTTCTTAATTAGCAACGTGAACGGTGACATCAGAGGTCCTGAATCAGGATGGAAATACTTATTTTACGCATGTACAGGCGTAAAAACCTGGGGAGGCCGTGTGCAGCCGGCACCCTTAGGGATGGGCTTCCGACTGACCCCTCAACGTTCTGGTGTCCAGCCACTGCTTTAGGATTTCTGGGGCCCAATGCTGACTCTCAGGGCTCTGCGATCCAGCCTTTGTTGGCCTTTAATGAGACCCGCACTTCCAGGATCCTACAGAGCAGGGTCTGTGTGACTGTTCTGTGGCTTCTGTAACAAATGACCACAAGCTGGGTGGTTTACAACAACAGGAATTCATCCTCCCCCAGTCCTGGAGACCAGACATCTGAGATCAGGGTGTTGCAGGACGGAAGTCTCTCCAAAGGCTCCAGGATAGGGTTCTTCCTGCCTTTTCCAGCTTCTGGGGGCTCCAGGCGTCCCCAGGCTTGAGGCTGCATCCCTCCCGTCTCTGCCTCTGTCTTCACGTGGCTTCTCCTCTATGTCTGTGTTTCTCCTCTGTTGTCTCTCATAAGGACTCTCTCAATCGGATTGAGGGCCACCCTAACCCCAGATGACCTCACCTTGAGATCCTTAACTACATATACAAAGACCCTTTTCCCAGATATGGTCCTGTTCACGTGTTCTCGGGGGGCACATCTTTTGGGGCCAGCATTCAACCCATTACCTGTGTATAAAATAACCCTCATTTTAGGAGATTACCAAGGTCCCGTATAGACTGGCACAGACAGCAGCCCTGTGGGTGAGGGTCTGGGGAGAATGAGGGCCCTGGAATCACCTGGAAGGGATGAAGTCCTGGCTTCATTAGGTGAACTCTTCCACCACAGGGTCCGTGGAAACGGCCACTCCACTCTGTCCGTGGAAAGGGACCCAGTGCCGAGTCCAGAAGTGGTTACCTTGCAAAGCTGGCTCTTTTGGGATTTCGTCATCAATAGCATCATGTAACCAGTAACTACGGGCTTGGAGGAGTCACTCTCTGGCACATGATGACAGCACTAGTCACTTTAGGCTCATCAAGCCTAGAATAGGAATGTTTGAAGGAGAAGAGTTTGGGAGATTGTGAAGCTTGGTTGTCAAGGAAACCGAGCAGGTTTGTCAAGGTTGTCAAGGAAACGTCTCCCTTAAACTGAAGGCAGGGCTGGGAGAGCTGAACTCCAGGGATCTTGTAAAGGGGCTGCTCTGAAGCACCATCACCTGAGAGGTGGTCTCAGCGTGAGCTGGGGTTTGAGAATAGTGTGATGAGATTAAGCCTGACTTTCTGTGACAGCTGGGGAGGGGTTTGTAAAGCACCTTGGCTTTTAAGGCAGAAGTTTGTTGCTGGACAAAGTGTCTCCCAAAACTGGGCTGAAGCTCAAGCTGTCTCTTTCCCCTTCTTGTGACAGTCCAGGGCAGGTGGGTGTCAGGTCCCAGGCTCTGTCCCCCTTGTTTCTCCTCCCTGCTTCCAGGTGAGGGCTCCAACCAGCAGGGTGGGGTGACCAGGTGGGCATCGTGCCCTCCGTCCTAGGATGCAGGCTGGCCAAGCCCTCACCACCTCCACCCCTTCCCCTTGGTAACACGAGACACTACACCCTAGCTGTAAGGAGTGGGAAGGCTGGGAGGTGCAGGGTAGCTGTGAACAGGAAAAAGGGAAATGGGTCCTGATGGGTAGCTGCGCGGCCCTGCTGTGAGGGTCGCCCGGACGCTAGCGCACAGACTCTGGGTCCTGTGAAGGTTCGATGCTTTGTGGTTCTGGAAATCCTATAGGAGATGGTCCACAGTAGGTGAAGCTAATGCTCTCAGTGGAGGTGGTGAAGCTAAAGATCTGCAGTTCAGACCGAAGGTGCCGATGTACATACAGGACAAGACCATCTCGTGTGAATGGACTTCAGGCACGTTTAACATGAATGCAGTCATGTTAATGCCTAGCACCTTCTATCTTGTGCCTCTCCTCAGGGACCCCCTCCTCAGTTCCTGAGGATCCTGTAACTCCCGTACAGGGGGATGGAGAGTGGGCTCTGTCCAGTCTGAGCCCTGAGTTACCCTGCGTGTGAGTCTGCTCAGGACCGCCGTAACAAATACCACAGACTGGGCCGCTTGAATAACAGACCGATCTCCCAGTCCTGGATGCTGTCTGAGATCAAGGTGTGTGCAGGCTGGCTTCTCCTGAGGCCTCTCTACTTGGTACTTAGACAGCCATCTTCTCCCCAGGTCCTCATGTGGTCTCCCCCTGTGCCTATCTGTGTCCTAATCTCTTCTTGTAGGACACCAATCCTATTGGATTAAGATCCACCCTAGTGACCTCATTTTTACCTTGATCGCCTCTTTAAAAATCCCATCTCCAAATACAGCCACATCCTGGGGTCCTGGGGGTTAGGGATTCAGCATGTGAATTTGGGGGGATGTGACTGAGCCATCCCATCCTCCTTAGGAACCAAGTGTGCCTCGGTCCTTCCTTCCCTCAAGTCACACAAGGTGATGTAGTGGCTGAGGGAGAGGCCACTCGTGCAGAGTCTGTGTCCCAGCTGGGGAGCCCTTCTCTGCTCTCTCTGATCAGGCCGTGGCCGTGCCAGTCCCCTCCTGAGGTGAGCGGTTCTGGGGTTTCCTGCCGTGTCGCCTGGCCTGCGGAGGTGCTCCTTGTCAGGGAACCCAGGAGCCAGCAGCCTCGTGGGGATGCCGGAGACTCTCAGGGCCTTGGCAGATGTCTCTCCCAGCAGATACCCTAGCGGAAGTGGGGAAACATTTGGGGGATTACAGGCGGAGGAGAGTCACAGTCTCGTTTATGCTTCAGAAAGACCACGTTGGGGTGGGATGTGAGGTGCACCGTGCGGGCAGGGAGTTTTGTCAGGGCCTGGTGGAGGAACCAGGCACAAGATCGGGCTTGGGCCAGGGCTGTGGGCGTAGAGGGGAATTAGTGTGGGAACTGGCCACAGACTGTTGTCGAAATCTCGGCTTCCCTGTGCAAAGAGGCTGAACAGAAATACGGAGACAGGGATTTTGGAGGAAGAGAGAGATGGCTTTATTCTTCTGCCAGACAACAGGGAAGACACAGCCGGCTAGCGCCTCAAGAACTGGGCCTGTCCTCCTTGAGAATCAGAGAAGATTTTATACGTGGGGCTCTCGCAGTCCGGGGTATAGGATGAGGATCGAAGTAGTGAAGGTCTTGCATTCCTCCTTTCCTTTGCATTATTTCAAAACAGTCATAGTTGGCATCAGGCCGCGCGGTAATTGGGGTCCAGCAGTCTGGTAATTGCGTCCGTTTGCCTCTGGTTTATAGGCCGGTGACCTTGTTTCTGAAATGCAAAGACTATAGGGGGTGATTTGTTATGAGGGGCATATAGAATGTAAGTGCTGGACATAATAAGGTTAGGGAGTGAGAGGCAGGGGATGTAACTCACACAGAGTTAGGGGTAATGGGTGCCAGAGGTAAATTACGTAGTGTCAGGGGGTAAGATTAGCTTTGTAAAGTACACATCTAGTTATTACAAATTAGTGACAAAGTAAAACAAGGAGTGATGAACTCTTTCAGGCCAGGTTATGTTTCTTCTCTAGCCTATTCACTGTTCCCTTTGTTTTCCTTGTTCTCAGGGGAGGGAAAACTTCATTTCTATTTTTGCTGCAACAAGACTCTGGAGGAGCAGATGACAGTCAGTGGGGCACAAGGAGAGTGGGAGCCTGGGAGACCCCAGTGTTACCGAACGAAACTTGGGGCCGTTTGCCCGAGTGCAGTAAAGCCAGTCTACTGACACCGGGTGTGGTGAAGGGAAGTGCAGCTTTAATTGTAAGAGTGCCAATACAAGGAGGCCAGGTGGCCTGTGCTCTAAAACCCCAAACTCCCTGAAGGATTTCAGCAAAGGAATTTTAAAGGCCAAGTGAAGGAGGGGGGTCGCAGGGTATGCGATCAGCTGGTGCACAATTCTCTGGTTGATGGTGAGGTAACAGGCGGTTAACATTATAAATTCTTAGGCACCAGAAGTTCCGGGGCTACCTGTTCAAGATCATCAGGTAGTTAATTTCTTCCGTTTGGTGGTGGTTTCAGCATCTGTAAAACAACTCAGGAAGCGTGCATCAGATATTGTTATCCAGGTACTTCAGAGGGGAGCTACAGCAGAGGATGTCAGGGAGGGGTCTGTCCTGGGAAGGCCCCGTAGGGTCCTGCTCAGTTACACCCGGTGCCTGGGCTCGGCAACCTGGGAAGGTGGGGCTGCTCCTGGGTGTGGGGAGCTGCAGGATCCCAGTCCTCTGAGGGGCCTGTTAGCCCCCAAGGTGAGGTGGGGGTGCAGTGACTGGACAGAGGCGTCTGGCCTGCGAGAGGGGTCGAGGCTGGAAATGTCATGGGAATCGTCACAGGGAGGGAGAGGAAAGGCCAATGGGGGCAGGTAGGTCACAGCAGACTATGTGCAGGTGACTGCGGTCCTGTTGGAAGCAACTCAGAGCCAGAAAGGAGTGGCCGTCAGGGGCTCAGCTCCATTCTCTTGTTCCTTTGTAAAACCGCTGTGTCAGAGTTTGAGACACTGCCAGGAGATGTCTGGGCCCAGTGCTGCCATGGCTTCATCAAAGGGGTCCACGGGGAGCACAGAACCACTGTAGACCCCGCCCATGTCCGCACTGGGAATGAATCCCATCGGGGCTCCTGGGCTCACAGACTTGAGGGAACCTCTGTCCTCAGGACTGGTCCTCCTCCTTCCTCTCACCTGTTGGTCAGAGGCCCAGGAACCCCCAACCTGGCTCCACCCCCAGGGCCTGGATTCTGGGACAGCTTAGGGGTAAGCAAGACCCTCATGCTCCTTTATCTGCCTGGGGGCGAGACTGTCTTAAACGCTGCAATTGACTGATGATAGAGGGCTGAGTGTTTCCAGCAGGTATGGGTGGAAAGATGGGGCATGAAGTTCCTGTGTCTGCAGGGTCTTCCCAGCGTGAAGATCTGTGTGTTTCCCCGGCCAGTCAACATCCGCCCAGGAAGCCCAGATCCAGCATTACGAGGGCAGAGGCTCTCCCCTTGCTTATCTGTAACTTCCCACTCCCACAGCAAGGAGCCTGACTCCCACCATCTGCCGTTTATGTATGCATTGCTCCTTTCCAGGTTACACGTGCAGAGGTTTCAGAATTGTTAGCTACTACACCCTGGAAAGAACTTCGTAAAATAAAGCCCACTGTTTATATAGGGTCCATTTTGCCTTTAATCTACAGATTCCATTCATTTCCAAAGGTAACTTAGGTCAGCACCTTTGATCCCATCCCCTACGGTGAGTTGTTTCCATATATTTCTAATACAGTTAGACTCTGTCACATTACGTATTCCATCCTGCAACACTCCTACATCCTAAATAGCTAAATTTGAATAGATTATGATTGGCCCCTTGGGCTACACACATCTGTGGGCTTAGACAAATGCACAGTGACAGGTATCCATCCTAGAGTGTCACATGGAACGCTTCAAACCCCCACCCCATGATCTGCTTATCATCTGTGTAGCTTTGCCTTTCCCAGAGTGTCACCAATGGGGTCATACTGTGTGCAGCCTCCTCAGCCTGGATGCTTTCACGTAGCAGTACATACTGAGGATTTATCCATGTCCTTCCATGGGCTGATGGTGCATTCCTTCCTGCTGAGTAGTAGTCCACTGCACGTGTATGGGCGGAAAAGCAGTTTCCCCTCTACTTTCCTAGGTTCTTGGTTGAGGCCCCCCTGCCCCTGAAATAAAAGACAGATTACCAGGAGAAAAGCAGAAGTTTAATTACATGTATACCTTCTGAATACAGGGGGGATAGCAAGGAAAACTGAGTCACTCCCTGAAATGACCAAAACCATCCCCTTAAATACCATCTTCAGCTAAAACAGAAGAAAGATGCTGGAGAAGAGGGGAAGGCCAGTTCTGGCAGGTTATCCTACAAAGCACAGTAAACAAGGGTATGAGTGTTTGCACATTTAAGTCAGGACTTCTCCAGTGAAAAGAGTTACTTAAGATTTAATTATCCTTCTATTTTTGGTGCAAAGAGGGACATACCCTTATAAATGGAGACTTCTCTATTGTAAATGTCCTTCATAAAACGGCAATCTCAGTTTTCTGAGATTTTTTTTTTTGAATAAATTTATTATTTTATTTTTGGCTGCATTGGGTCTTCGTTGCTGCATGCAGGCTTTTCTCTGGTTGTGGCGAGCAGGGGCTACTCTTCATTGTGGTGCGCAGGCTTCTCATTGTGGTGGCCTTTCTTGTCATGGAGCACAGGCTCTAGGTGTGCAGGCTTCAGTAGTTGTGGCACACGGGCTCAGTAGTTGTGGCTCGCGGGCTCTAGAGCACAGGCTCAGTAGTTGTGGCGCACGGGCTTAGTTGCTCCGCGGCATGTGGGATCTTCCCGGACCAGGGCTCGAACCCGTGTTCCCTGCATTGGCAGGCGGACTCTTAACCACTGAGCCGCCAGGGAGGCCCTTTTTTTTTTTTTTTTTAAAGCAGAACAATAATCCTTATGCCAGAGAGACATATTTTTCCAGGCTTAGTTGCTCTGTGGCATGCGGGATCTTCCAGGACCTGCATTGGCAGGTGGATTCTTAACCACTGTGCCACGGGGGAAGCCCCATTTAAACCATTTTTAAGTATACAGTTCTATGGCATTAACTACATTCACATTGTTGTAAAAATATCCTCACCATCCATCTCCAGAACTTTATTTTCCCCGTGTGAAACCGTAGCCATTAAACACTAACTCACCTCAACCCCTGGCAACCTTATTCTACTTTGTCTTTGAATTTGACTTATCTGGATACTTCATACTAGTGGAATCATAGAACGTTTGTCCTTTTTGTGTCTGGCTTGTTTCACTTAGCATAATGACATCAAGGTTCATCCACATTGTAGCATGTGTGAGAATTACCTTAGTTTTAAAGGTTGAATCATATCCCATTGTGTATATACTACACTGTACTTATCCATTCATCTGTTGAAGGATGTGTTGTGTTGCTTCCACCTTTTGGCTATTGTGAATAATGTTGCTATGAATACGGGGTACAAACATCTGTTCCAGTCCTTGCTTTCTAATATTTTGGGTGTACACCCTGGAACGGAATCAAGGGATCATACATTTTCCATGTTTTTGAGGAGCCACCATAGAGTTTTCCATACCGACTGTATAATTTTACTTTATTCCTTTATATGACAGAATAATGCAGCTTATGGATCTACCTTATTTTGCTTATCCATTTACCTGCTGATGGACATTTAAATCTTTTCTACCTTGAGCTATTGTGAACAGTGCTGCTATGAATAATTGGTGTTCAAGTTTTTGTTTGAACACCTGTTTTCCATTTTTTGGGTATATATCTAGGAGTGGAGTTGTTGAACCACATGGTAATTATATTTTATATTTTTGAGTAAATGCTAAAGTTTTGTACACATAGACTGCACCATTGTACATCTCCACAAGTAACTTTTAAGGGTTTCAATTTCTCTACATTGTTGCCAACATTTGTTATTTTTATTTATGTATTTTGAAATTTATTTTAAAATTTATTTTTATTCTAGTGTGTGTGAAGGGGCATCACACTGTGGCTTTAATTTGCATTTTCATCATGACTACTGATGTTTGACATCTTTTCATGTCCTTGTTGACCATTTGTATGTCTTGCCTGGAGAGCAGTCCATGCAAGCCATTTGTCTGTTTCAAAAATTTTATTGTTTGTCTTTTTGTTGATGAGTTGTAAAAACCCTGGGTATATTCTAGGTAAAGAGTCTTATCAGATATATAATGTGCCAATATTGTCTTCCATTCTGTGGGCTGTCTTTTTACGTTCTGGATAACCTCTTTTGATGCACAAAGGTTTGTAATTTTGAGGAAATCCAATTTATCTATTTTTTTCTTTCATTTCTTAATGCTTTACTGTCAAATCTAAGAAACCATTGCTAAATTCATGGTCAGGAAGATTTAATTCCTTGGTTTATTTGAGAGTTCATACAGTCATCATTTGGTACCCACTAGGCCAGGCTTTAGGCCTGGGGTTGAGTCAGTGTGAGGGTTCAGGGGTTACGGTTTAGGGTTATGGGTCACTGTTGGAGAGTCATGGTTGGAGAGTTATGGTAGAGGGTTGTGGTTTAAGGGTCAGGGGCGAGGGTCTGGGGCTAGGGTTGTTAGGGGGTTAAGGTTAGAGGTTAGGGTTCTTAGGGTAAAGGTTAGAGTTAGGTTTAAGCACAGTTGACCTTCATTGCCTTCCCCTCTCCTTCTCTCTGAAGCCTCCAGAATGGATAGGACTTGCCCAGGGTCAAACAGGAGTCAGGGAGCTGAGGTCAGTAGCTGTTTTTCTGGTCTCCCTTCCCCCAGTCCTGGGCTCTGAGAGAAGAATGAAATGTCTGTTCTTGTCTCGGACTGTTTCTCATCCAACTCAACCTCTGTCAAGGATTAGGGAGGGTGTCAGAAGTCATGCATGGTTTCCTTCTGCCCTCCCACCTGGGAAGGGTGATGCCGGCCCTACTCTGCCTGGGCAGCCCCAGGTTCCAGCACAGCCCAGACAGCAGGGCACTCAGTGGACACGTGTGGATTTATACAGGACTGGGTGCAGTGACCTGCCAGCCCCCAGATGCTGCCTTCTTAAGGGCTGGTGGGGCCCTCCTGACACTGGAGGCATCCTTTGTCCCATCTGAGTGGGCATGAATAGACGATCAAGTCTCGGGCAGGACAGCCCTTGACCTCTGACAATCCAGGCAGGCATCTGTGGTCCTCTAGCTCAGTCCAGCCTGGGCATCGTCAGGCCCTCATGTACAGTTACGGAGCTGACCAGGATGCTGGGCAATTCAAGAACTACCTGGTCAGTGTAGACATTCCTTTGAGAAGTTTCAACCACCAACATGCATGTGGTTGAGAAAAAGGCCTCCTGCTCACAGCCTCATAGGCTGCCAAGAGAAGTAATAATCCTCTAAACATCGGAGTGTGTCCCTGACACAACAACCATACAGCAGACCATGGCCCTGCAATCCTTTGTCCTTTCAGTCGTTAGAAACTTTTGACATTCATATTCATTAAGAATCAAAGATATGGAGGCAACTGGACCTCCCAATGGAAGGTTCACAGTGACACTGCATTGTCTTGGAGAGCCATATGCATCCATGTGGCCTCTGGAAAGCCTGCCAATTATGGGTTCCATGGCTTGGAATAATTCTTGAGCCTCCCATTACTTCATTGCACAAGAGGTTTCCTTACCACCCTAGTATTTGGTTTCTTCCTCTTAGTAAAGGAGAGAGAAGAAACTGGAAAAGGAGCAGTATTGTTTTTCAGGGATGGGCAATTAATATGGCCAGGGAGATGGCATAACTCAAGGGCTCCCACCTCTCAGGGGCAGGAATGAGGTCTGTGTGTCTTCTGAGGGCACATGGGCTGTTCTGGGCCAGCCTCTGAGATGTGAGGATGCCCAAGGAAAGAGACTTGACTTTACCACCACCAACGATCCTGACTTTTCAGTAAGTGAAAGAACTTCTTGCAGTCTTGGGAGGACAGTAAGAGCACTGGATGTGTAGCTGCAGCCCCTGACCCTGAGTGAACCCCTTTCTTCCTTTTGTGTCAGATTCTGTGCTGTGCAGTGAGCAGTCATTGACTTAGAATCTGTTGCTTTCTGCCAGCCAGCATCTGTTCTGAGACCCAAGTGCCTCAGTTTTCCTTTGGGAATTACATCTCACCTGCTTCCAGTCCAAACGGTTGCAGAAGGATGAGCCCATGTTGCACCCAGCTCGAAGATGGGTTTACAGCCCACATCTAGCCAGTCCCACTTTCCATCTTCTGGTGATGGGTCAAGGATGAGAATGCAACCCAAGCCAGATCAAAGGCATTTAAAACCATGACTTTCTTGGAATCCAAGAAAAGGAGAAACTCTTTCTCAGAAAATGGATGGTGAGTGGTTGTCAGCCTAGAATTGCTGTTGGCCCAAGGGCAGTGAGAGAGCCTGTGCCTGTGAATGGGGTCCCCCAAAGGCACTGAGCAGGACAAAGTTTTGGAGAGAAGCAAGGTCACACTGAGACAGTGTGAGCCACTGGACCTGCCAGGTCCAAACCCATTCTTCAACTTGCCACTTGCAAGTATTAATTTATTTCTACCCTTACAATAAATACTAATTTATTTTACTTCAGTAAGCCTGTCCAGTCGCTGGGAAAAGAAAAAGTCCTGGTTGATACATCTCAATCAATAATCCCTGATCCTTCCTCAGGTGTCCTCACTGGGTAGGCGTGGCTGGGGGAGATGAAGACACTGGGTGGGGTCAGATACTAGGGGAGCTGCCAAACAGCTCTGTCCCTGTTCCTTCCCTGTCCCGGGAGAGGGAAACCCTGGAACAGTGATAGGATAACCAGTATGGGGAAGAGGTTCCTCAGTGATTAATTGGTCTTTTTGTATTTTCCTTAATTTAGGGTTCATTTTGGTAATGTGTTTTTTACAAAGAAATCCGCCTTTTCCTCTAGATTTCCAGTTTGTTACAGTAGGTTTCTCTTATTTGACTTTTAATCTTTTCTGTCTAATTTTCTACAGAATCATGACAAATAATGAGCAAATATTGATACTTTATTATTAAGTGAAGTCCCTATTCACGTTCCCTTTGTTATACTTTTCCTTGTTCCAGGATCTCAAAGGACATGGGGTCATCATGTCTGTTTAGTCTCTTCTGGGCTTTGACAGTTGCTCAGACTCTCCTTGTTTCCATGACCTTGACAGTGTGGAGGAGGACTGGTCAGGTATTTTATAGACTGCCAGGCACTGGGATTTGCTTGGTGGTTTTGTCGTGGTTAGACTTGGCTTTGAAAAAGCAGACCACAGAGGTGAAGTGCTTCCTCTTCACTATATATCAAGAGGACAGGCTCTTAAGGAAACTTCTCACTTATATTCTTAACTTTGGTCACCTAGCTGAAGTAGTGTTTATCAAGTTTTCCCACAGTGAGGTTAATTTTTTCCCATGTCCATCCTGTGTATCTTATTTAGGAGGAAGTCATAATGCAGAACCCACACTTGAGGAGAGAGGGGTTAGCTTCACATCCTTGATGGACAGCTGAGTGGCTATATACATTGCTTAGAAGCTTTCTGCATAGGAGATTTCTATTTAACACCATTCATCAAAAACTATGTAATTTATTTTTACCAGTTTGGACACGTGAATAATTACTGTAAACTTTTGGTTATAATCCAGCACTACATTATTAGACTGCTTACTTAATTCTTGCTTTGGCTATTGAGCACTTTTTCTATTTGTTCCTGTTTTCATTTTACATAATTTTTCTTTTGTGTGTTTTAAAAATTTTTGGTACTTCTTTACTTTCTGATATTTTAAGATTATCCTGCTTCATATATTTACTGTCTCAGTCCTAGCATCAGCCCTTTCTTCAAAGAGCCCTTGTTCCTTTTATTAGAGAATGGTATTAAAAACTTACACGTGGGAGCTAAATATGCTCAGCTGACAGTGCATGGAAATATGTGCATGTATCCCAGCCTATGAATATACACATAACTATAAAGATTTCCATGTGGAACTATGTGTATCTCTATTAGGCTAAAGATAGTTTATACTGATGTCTCTAAGCGGATCTGTTATGACATGGATATTGTAACCTTCTCCCTTTGTTTGACTGTAACATCCCACTCCAGTGGTAAGAAACCTGGCTTCCACCATTTGTCATTTATTAAATTCAGTGCTTGTTCCATTCGATTACTGATATAGTAGTTTCGGTACCGTTAGCTACTACCCCTCATGGAAAGAACATAGAGTCCACTGTGTATGTATGGCACATTTTGTCTTTGGCCTACAGATTCTGTACATTTCCAAAGTTAACTTAGGTCAGCCCATTTGTCCCACTACCAACAGTGAGTTTTTTCATACATTTCTGAATCAGTTAGATTCTTTGTTACATTCTGTATTCCAGTCTTTGACACTCCCATATCCTAAGTAGCTAAGTTTGAATAGATTGTAAATTACTTGTTGGGTTGTAAAAATCTGTGGGTGTAGACAAATGCATAGTGACAGGTATTCACCACTAAAGTATCATATGGACTATTTCAACCACATATTCCATAAACTGTTTACCATTGTCAGTTTTGCCTTTTCTAGAATGTCATATAAATGAGGTCATACAGTGTGTAGCACTTCAGACTGGATTCTTTCACTTAGCAATGTAAGTGTTAGATGCATCTATTTTTAAATTTTTTTTGCACGGGTTGATGGTCCATTCCTTTATATCTCTGAATACTATTGCATTGCATGTATATGAGAGGAAAAATAGTTTTCCCTCTACATTTCTATGTTCTTTATTGAGATCTCCCTTGTAATGAAAAAGAGACGAACTGGAGAAAACAATCAGAAGTTTAATATATACCATGCGTACCTCCTGTATACTTGAAAGATATCCAGGAAAACTGAGTCACTCCCTGAAATGGCCCAAGCCATTACCTTAAATGCTATCTTCTGCTGAGAACAAAAGAAAGATGTTAGGGAATGGAGGAAGCCATTTAAGGGATGTTATTAGTCAAAGCCCAGTAAACAATGGTATGGTTGTTACACAGATTTACATCCAGGCCTGTTTCATTGACAAGCTTTTTTTTTTTTTAAACATTTATTTATTTGGCTGTGCCGGGTCTCAGTTGCGGCCTGTGAAATCTTTAGTTGCGGCATGCGGGCTCTTAATTGCAGCATGCGGGATCTAGTTCCCTGACCAGGGATTGAAGCCTGGTCCCCTGCATTGGGAGCATGGAGTCTTAACCACTGGACCAGCAGGGAAGTCCCAACAAGCTTTTCTTGATATTTAGTCATCATTCAATTCCTCGTCCAGAGAGGGACATACTCTTACAAATGGAGATATCCTTAATAAATGTAAATTTACCTCCTAAAAGGGCATTTTCTACTTGGTTTTGAAAGATTCTCCTGGGTCTGCTGTTTCTTAAATTAATCAGTCCAAAATAATCCTTTTGTCAAATGGGCATATTTTGGGGTGGTGTATTCTTCTCCCCTTGACATGTATGTGCCCTAATTTGCTTATGAATTCATCTACAGAAGGACATCCTGATATCTTTAAGTTTTTAGCCATTATGAATAGAGCTGCTGTGCATTACTTGATGCTAGTTTTGGTTTGAACACAGTTTTTCAAAGCAGTTGTCTAAATACAAGAGGTACACTTCTTGGATCCTAAGGTGAGACTTTTTAGATTTGGAAAAAACTGCCAAACTGTCTTCCAAAGTTGGTTGTACGTGCATTCCACCAGCATCTTGAGTATATTCTTGTGTGCTTATTTACTGCCTGTTTATCTTCTTGGGCCAGGTGTGTGTTTCAATCTTTACCAAATTTTAATGGCACTGTTGGCATAATTTGAGTACAAATCTTTTATCAGATATGTGTTTTGGAAATAGTTTCTTGCAGTTTGTGGTTTGTCTTCCGGTTTTCTGAATAAGGTCACCAGACCCAAAGTCATGTAGATTATCTCTTTTTTTTCTAGGACTTTTATAGTTTGGTAATTTAAATTTGTCTATGGGCAATTTTGAGTGAATTTTGGTTTAAGTTGTAAAGTTTGTGTCTACATTCATTTCATTATATATGGTTTGTAATTAATTGCTCCTTAACCATCTTTTGAGAAGATACAGTGAGATACTTGGCTCCATTTCAGTTTGGATTTCCAAACTTAGTATATACAGCAGAACTGCCTTCCGGATGAGGCCTCTGGGTTTGTGAGTGCGGCGCTCCCGGCTCTTCGCTGACGTCCCACAGGGGGCGCCGAACCCACCTGTCTGACCCTGGGGGCACAGGTGCACCCTGCCCACAGACTTTGCTCTGTGACAAGCAGACAGGAGCTTTGTCTCCTGTCAGGGCTGAGGCTTCTGGACCATGAGGCATTGTCTACACTGACAGCAGCTGGGTTTTCTCATGAGCCAATGGTGAGGAGACTCCACAAGAGGAAAAAATGAGCAAGTGTGGAGAATCTTCCTGTGCAGCTGACTGCTGGGTGGGTGGGGCGCATCTTCAGGGGCCTCAGGAGAGAAAGGGTTTAATGTGGAATACTGTGCACTTTAGTTAGTTTTATGTGCAGTGTAGATGGTGACCAGTGTCGTTCTTCGGAGTCTGGTGTCTAGTTTTCCTGGCACTGTTTGTTGATGGCTTTGGGTAGAATAAACATTTTAATAATAGTAATTTTTCTGATGCATGAGCATGGAATATTGTTTTCTATTGTGTGTTCAGTTTCTTTATCAATGCTTTATAGTTTTCTGAGTATAGGTCTTTCATGTCCTTTGTTAAATTTATTGCTACATAGTTTGTTCTTTTCGATGGAATTGTAAATGGGATTGTTTTCTTAATTTTTCTTGCTGGTGGTTCATTATTAGTGTATAGAAACTAAACTGATTTGTGTATATTGATTCCATATTTTGCAACTTTACTGAATTTATTTTTTAACATATTTTTTGAAGTAATGTGAAAAATTGCAATACTAAAATCTCAGTGTCTACTGCACCCCAGGTAATCCACAGGACCCAAGACATGGTAGCTACTAATATACTCTTCCCACGGTGCCTCTTAATACCATGCGGACTCCTACAAGGGAAATAAGTGTCACAACTTTGGTTGAACTTGGTCTGGGTGAGTCTTGGCCTCTATAACAAAATTTGATGTCTGTCTTATCTGATTTTCTGGCATGATACTGATATGGTTGTCTAGAAAAGTAATTTACTTTCCAGTAATTTAAAATGTACAGAAAAGTTGCAATAATGGCAAAAAGTACTCACATTTGCCACTTCACACAAAATGCTCAGTGTGTTTCGCCCAAGGAACCAGCACATAACCCCTAAATGAGGAAATCCTGATGTCCACATTATAATTTAATACTCAGCCCCACTTCAACTTTCACCTGCTGTCCCAACTGTATGAAAATGTCTTTTTCCATCCTGATCCAGTTTTCTTTTTCTGGAACCATTACTGAGTTTCCCCCTCATTTGGACAACCTTGATGGATTTGAAGCAGACAAGATGAGTATGGGATCTAGGTGGCCTTTTCTGTATGGCTTTTTTCACTAAGAATGTTTTTAATGTTCATTTTTGTAACAAATATCAGCGCTACACTTTTTTTTCTTTGTCATTAAAAATGCAAAACATGACTTTAGCATTTAATTCACTTTACGTATACAGGTTTGTGGTATTAACTACCTTCATATAGTTGCACAAACAAGTTAACTAACATGTGTACCTCCTGTGTGCATGGCAGATACCCAGGAAATTGAGTAACACCCTGAAACAGCCCAAGACATCACCTTAAATACCGTCTTTATCTAAAAGGAAAAAAAAGGAAGGCTATAGTTGTTTCTGTCTGCATTCATTTGATTGTATATGGTTTCCAATTGATGTTGTATAACTAGTTGTGGAGAAGTCACGGGATAGGTGGCTTCATTTCAGTTTGAATTTCCAAATTTAGTGGATTCTGCAGGCTGGATACAAGGTATACAAACTTCATATTGGATCAGGACATCCCATGGTGTAACTGATATTCATGGTTTGTTCAACAATTAAAGTTCTGTATGATATGAGTTCATCCCGGAGTAATCCAGGTTAGTTTCTGTTATACATTTGTCCCAGGATGAAAGGACAAGAGAAATAAGGCCTGATTTATAAAAGTGCCTTCAAACTAATTGATACTGAAGTATAGTTGACCTACAATGTGGTGTTAATTTCTACTGTACAGCAAAGTGATTCATATATACATACATACATATATACATATTTTTCATATTCTTTTCCATTATGGTCTATTACAGGGTATTGAATACAGTTCCCTGTGCTGTACAGTAAAACCTTGTTTATCCATCCTATATATAATAATTTGCATCTACTAATCCCAAACTCCCAATCCATCCCTCTCCCCTGTCTTCCCCTTGACAACCACAAGTCTGTTTTCTATATTTGAGAGTCTGTTTTTGTTCTGTAGATAGGTTCATTTGGGTCTCATTTTATAATCCACATATAAGTGATATCATATGGTATTTGTCGTTCTCTGTCTGACTTACTTCACTTTGTATGATAATCTCTAGGTCCATCCATGTAGCTGCAGATGGCATTATTTCATTCTGTTTTATGGCTGAGTAATATTCCATTGTATATATGTGTCACATCTTCTATATCCGTTCATCTGCTGAGGGACACTCAGGTTGCTTCCATGTCTTGGCTGTTGTGAATAGTGCTGCTGTGAATGCTGGGGTGCGTGTATCTTTTCAAATTATAGTTTTGTCTGGATGTGTGCCCAGGAGTGGGATTGCTGGTTCATACGGTAATTCTAGTTTTAGTGTTTGAGGAACCTCCATACTGTTTTCCATAGTGGCTGCATCAATTCACATTCCCACCAGTAGTGTAGGAGGGTTCCCTTTTCTCCACACCCCCTCGAGCATTTATTTCTAGACACTTTAATGATGGCCATTCTGACCACTATGAGGTGATAACTCACTGTAGTTTTGATTTGCATTCTCTAATAATTAGCGATGTGGAGCATCTTTTCATGTGTCTATTGGCCATCTGTATGTCTTTGCAGAAATGTCTATTTAGACCTTCTGCCTGTTTTTTGATTTTTTTTCTTTTTTGAGTTGTATGAGCTGTTTGTATATTTTAGAATTAGGCCCTTGTTGGTTGCATCATTTGCGCGTATTTTCTCCCAAACAGTTAGCACAGGTTCTGGAACGACTGGATACCCACATGCAGAAGAATAAACTTGGACCCTTACCTCCCCTCACCCCGTATACAAAAATCAACGCAAAATGGACCAAAGGCCTAGATGCAAGAACCAAAATTATAAAACTCGTAGAAGAAAACGTGAGAGTAAATCTTCATGACCTTGGATTTAGTCATGATTTCTTAGATCTGCTACCAAAAGCACAAGCAACAAAAGACAAAATAGATGAATTGGACTTCCTCAAAATGAAAAACAGTTGTGTATAAAAGGAGCAAGTAATAAGATAATCCACCATCCAAAATGGCACAAGATGTTTGCAAACCATGTATGTGATAAAGGACTGTAGCCCACCAGCCAAGCCCCCGGTGGTCCAGTGGAGTGTCTGTGCGGCCCCTCCCGTCCTCGGTGATCAGGGGATCTCAGGCCCCACAGCACCCGAGGGGTGGACACTGGTCATCTTCTGCACCCTCAAGGAGTGAGCGCTGGATGGTCTTGAGCCCAGATGCACTCCCATTACTGCCCTCAAAGGCTGACGGCTTCAGCATGCCTCCAGAAGGACACAGAGTATTTGCAAGTCTTTGAGAACCAAGAGAACCATCTTCACTTTTCTGAAAAGGGCATCTTATTATTTCACAGCATGACCATTTTCAACCTGGCTCTCAGGGGTGCCCTCCCACCTTCTTTATTTCTCTGAGAGTGGCCATGGTGGTTTGGCTGTCCCCAATCCCCACACCAGGTGACAAGGCCGGTGGGGCCAGCTCCTGGTGGTCCTTAGCTTCATTGGAGACTAACCCAGACTCTCAGCATCCTGCTTCTCCCCATCACCAATCCTCATCTCCTCCCCTCTCTCTTTTCCTCTTGCTTTTCAGTCTCAGATTTACCTGATGGTCACCACTCACAGTTCCCGCAAAGCCCAGAGATTTCTCCTTGAAGGAAAGGTTCTGGAAGATCAGAGGGATAAATAAATAATGCAGCTGATTCCCGCCTTTTGCTGACGCCCAAGAGGGTGAGGAGAGTGAATGTTTTCTCATTAGAATTTTAAATCCTCCAAGTAATAGATCATTTTGGGGGGGGGCATCCGATATCTTCCTGCTCATTCTAATAATGTCATTCCTGTATTTTAATGTGGTAAATAATTTAAATCATAAATATGCTGAGGGGGAGATCCATTTAAAAAATGTTAGAGGTAACTCCAAGAGATTTACAACAAACAAGGACACAGAACCCTGTGTCCAGACACTGGCTGAGAGATTCCTACCCTGAGCCGCAGTCCCCTGGAGGGCGGAGTGGCCATGACTCTCCTCCCGCAGGTGAGCCTACACAGGCACATCCCACGTGGGACCACTGCATCGCAGAACCTTAGAGTGGCCAATGGCAGGCAGCTGGCTAGAGATGCGGACAAGAGAAAACTGCCCAGCAGCCTGGGACAACCCCGGGGTGAGGCCTTAGGAAGGGCCAGTGTCAGAGCGTCAGAGATAACTTGAAGAGAGTTCAGGCTGTTAGGGACATCATCAGAGATGTGCTTAGGGACATATTCAGGGCCTTAGTTATGGACAGGATCAGGGCATTATTTAGTGACAGCTTAGACTATAAGGGACAGCGTCAGGGCCTAAGTTAGGGACAGTGTCAGTGCTTCAGTTAGAGATAACGTGAGAGCCTTAGTTAGACACAGTTCAGGCTGTTACTTAGGGATATCTTCAGGGCCTTCGAGCCAGCATCATGGCCATAATTAGAACCAGTGTCAGGGCGTTAGTCAGGGCCAAAACTAGGGTGTTAGTTAGGGAAAGAGTCAGGTCATTAGTTACAGACAGTGTCAGGGTTTTAGGTAGGGACAGCGGCAAGTCCTTAGTTAAGAAGAGTGTTGGGGCCTCACGTAGGGGCAACGTCAGGATGTCAGTTAGGGAGAGTCAGGACATTAGAATGTCAGGTTCTGAGATAGAGACAGCATCAGGGCCTTAGTTAGGGACAGCGTCAGAGACTTACCTAGGGGCATATTCAGGGCCTTAGTTATGGACAGGATCAGGGTGATACAGAGGAATACCTAAGGGTATTAGGGACATCTTCAGGGCCTCAATTAGGGATAGAATCAGGGTGTTAGTTAGGGAAAGAGTCAGGCCATTATTATAGATAGTGTCAGTGCCTTAGGTAGAGAGCATCAGGGCTTTAGTTAAGGACAGCGTCAGAGACTTACTTAGGCACATATTCAGGACCTTAGTAATGGACAGGATCAGGACCACAGTGAGGGACATCTAAGTCTATTAGGGACATCGTCAGGGCCTTAGATAGGTTCAGCATCAGGGCCGTAGTTAGGACCAGGGTCAGGGTGTTATTTAGGGGCAAAATTAGGATGTTAGTTAAGGAAAAAGTCAGGAAATCAGTTACAGACAGTGTCAGCTTCTCAGGTAGAGACTTCAGGGTCTTAGTGAGAGCATCAGCATCTCAGGTAGGAACTGCATCTGGCCATTACTTAAAGACAGTGTCAAGGCCTTAATTAGGGAGAGTGTCAGGGCCTCAGAGAAAACTTGAGGACCTTAGTAAGAGACACTTCAGGCTGTTCATTAGGGACATCATCAGGGCGTTAGTTATGGACAGGGTCAGGGTATTAGTGAAAGACAGCTCAGGCAATTAGGCACACCGTCAGGGCCTTGGTTAGGGGCAGCGTCAGGGAGTAGTTGGGGAAAGAGTGAGGCCGTTAGGTAAAGACAGACTCAGGGACTTAGTTAGAGACAGTGTCAAGTTCTTTGTTAGGGACACTGTCATGGCCTCAGTTAAAGATAACTTGAGGGTCTTAGTTAGAGATAGTGTCAGGGACTTAGTTATGGACATCTTTAGGGCCTCAGAGGTAATTTGAGGGCCTTAGTAAGAGACATTTTGGGTCATTAGTGACATTGTCTGGACCTTAGTGCCGTCTTCAGTACATCATTTATGGGCCGCATCAGGGCATTAATGAGGGACAGCTCATGTTATTAGGGACCGTGTCAGGGCCTTAGTTAGGGACTGTGTCAGGGCCTTTGTTAGGGAAAGAATGAGGCCATTAGTTAAAGACAGACTCAGAGCCTTAGATAGAGACAGCCTCAATCCTTAGTGAGGGAGAGTGTCAGGGCCTCAGTTAAAGATAAGTTGAGGGCCTTTGTTAAGGACAGCCTTCAGGCCTCAGTTAGGGACAGCGTCAGGGCTTACTTAGGGATAGTTTCAGGACCTTGGTAAGAGATGGGTCCGGAAATTAACTCAGGATAGTGTCAGGACATTAGATATTGACGGCAGCAGGGCCTTAGTTAGGGACAGTGTCAAGGCCTTAGTTAGTACTTGCATCTGGGCCTCTGTTAGGTACAGTGTCAGGGCCTGAGTTAGGAATAGTGTTAGGGCCTTAGTTAGGGACAGTGTCACGGCCTTGGGACTAAATTCAGGGCCTGAGGTAGTCACAGCATAAGGGCTTTAGTTAGCATAAGAGGCAGGACATTTGCTAGGGACAGGGTTAGGGTAAAGTTTAGGGATCGTGTCAGGAAATGACCTAGGGATAGTGTCAAGAGCTTAGTTACAGTATCAGGGCCTTATTTAGGACCAGTGTCAGGGCTTCAGGTAGGGACAGCGTCAGTGCCTGACTCTGGGAGAGCGACAGGGCCTGAGTGAGGCCTAGCGTCAGGCCCATAGCTGGGGACACTGTCAGGGCATGATGTAGGAGCAGCATCAGGGCCTTTGTTGCATCAGCATTAGGGTCTTAGTTACAGACATGATCAGGGCCTGAGTTAGTCACAGCGTCAAGGCCTCAGTTAGGCATAGCTTCAGGGTCTGAGTTAGGCACAGCCTCAGGTCTTCACTTAGGGACAGCAACAGGGCTTTCTTAGGGACAGTGTCAGGACCTTGGTTAGAAATGGGTCAGGATATTAGCTCAGGATAGTGTCCGGATTTTAGTTATTGCCGGCAGCAGGGCCTATATTAGGGAAAGATTCCGGGCCTTAGTTAGAGACAGTGTCAGGGCCTTAGTTAGGACTAGTCTGGGCCTTAGTTAGGGAGAGCATTAGGGCTTCAGTGAGGATAAGGGGCAGGACATTAGCTCGGGACAGAGTCAGGTTCCAGGCCAGTGGTAGTGTCAGGATATGAGCTAGGGATAGTGTGAAGACCTTAATTATTGAGAGCATCAGGGCCTTAGTTAGGACCAGCGTCAGGGCCTTCATCAAGACCAGTGTCAAGGTTTTATGTAGGGACAGCGTCAGAGCCTAACTAAGGTAAGGCAACAGGGCCTAAGTGAGGCCTATCTTTAGGGCCTGAGTGAGTGACAGTGTCAGGGCATGACCTAAGAGCAGCATAAGGGTCTCTGTAGGATCAGCCTTAGGGTCTTCGTTAAAGACATTATCAGGGCCTCTGTTAGGGACAGCCTCAGGGTCTCACTTAGGGACAGCGCCAGGGGCTTAGTTTGGGACAGTTTCAGGACCTTGGTAAGATCAGGGTCAGGATATTAGCTCAGGATAATGTCAGGACTTAAATATTGATGGCAGCAGGGCCTTAGATAGAGACAGTGTCAGGGCCTGAGTTAGGATTTGCATCAGAGCCTTTGTTAGGTACAGTGTCAGGGACTGAGTTAGGAGTAGTGTAAGGGCCTTAGTTAGGCTTGAGACTCCAGGACCTTCCCTGAGTTCCAAAGGGCAGATTCGAATAGTTGCTAATCAGGGAAGGGAGGGGATGCAGAGACAAGGGAGGAAGAGCCAAGAAACAGCAGTGCAGCCTTGGGGCAGGATCCTGGTTTTGCTTCAAGGGATACACTTAAGAGTATCTTTGGGCGCTTTACCAACCTAAAACCCCCACAAAATAGAAGATTTTCGTGTTCTTCATTCCAGAGAAGCTCATCAAGAGACCATCTGAGGCCAGATTAAAGTGAGTTAAGGCCCTGTGCACACACTAATCCTTAGGATCAACTGTGTCCTTAAACCATTTCTGTAAAACTCCTCACCAGATCCTCCTGCATTGGGACGCACGGTTTTTGAGGGCACGAGTTTTCTGTGTCCCCCTTTGGCTGCCAAAGCAGTAAAGCTATTCTTTTCTACTTCCTCCAAACCTCTCTCTCTGAGATTCGATTTGGCACTGGTGCACAGAGGTCGAGTTTTCGACATCAAATTTAGTACCCAGTGTGGGACTGACTTGGGGATGGCCCCTGTGGGTCCCCTGACTTGATTGGACACTGAGATTTTCTCCACGCCAGCCTCTTTCGAGAGAGTGTAGGGTTGGAGAATTCCTTTAGAGGCCAGACCACGTGGGACCCTTGCCTGGAAAGGCCGAGCCCCAGTCATCCCAGCAGTTGGAACTCTGGGGCAGGAGTAGATGGTGGAAGAGGGACCACCCTAGCAGCTGCCGAGGCCATCTTTGCCTGAGGACGTTCCTCTCTTCCTCCTGCCTGGACTGCCCCGAATGTCCTACTCCAAGGGATTGTTTTGGGGAACCAGAAAAATAGCATTTGGGATGTTGCAGCACCTCAGCCAGCATGTGGTAACTCCCCTGGCAGGCACTCTGAGGTCCTTTTAGCCCTGTACATTTGGGGGAACCTTGGTTCCCATTTGGGTGACTTTTCATTCCAGGAAATCTCATTTGGAAGGTGCACCACTTGGACAGAGGTCACAGGCTAAGTTGAGACTTGGAAGCTGATTTGAGTCTTGTGCTGTTTGGTTTTTGGTTTCTGTTTGGTTTCTGGTTCCTTTGGTTTGAGGCTTCCATTGGTGGTTAGGATTTTGTTTTGTTCTTAGCCCGCATTTGAGTGTTCTATGGTTCAGACATAAGAAGTGCTTCTTCTTCAGTTCCATCTGATAGCCAATGGGCAAACTCCTGGCAGACTGGTCAACCTATAGTTGTAAACCTAAGACTAAGAAAAGAATGAAATTCTGTTGTAATTTTGTCTGGCCAGTGTATGGATACATTCTTGAAAAATGTGGAAAGGTGGTCTTTGAATGGTAGCCTAAATGACTATACTATCCTTCAGCTAGTTATTTTGTCACAGGAAGAGAAAGACAGAAGAAGTTCTGTATGTCCAAGCATTTATGAAGCTACGTAATAAAGAAAGTGAGCAGCTAGGTAACAGGCTGATGGTACAAAGAGAAAAGAAAGTCACTTTGCACTAGAGCTGGTTGTGTCTGAATGTGGAAAAAAATAAGGGGCAACATAAGGTGGATACAGAAGTGATGAACATTTGTGAAAAGGGAACACTGAGGAAAGAGTTGTGCATGACCGGGATTTTCTAAGATGGATTTTGTTGGAAGTGGGTTAGGGCAAGCCTGGATTTGGTTTCTCCCTCCAGAGTTTTCTTGGAATGCTGTTTTTGATTGTGGACAGCTTGTGAGTTTCTTTGCCTGTGTCTGTGATCTGTATTTTTGTTTGAAATCTCTTTACTTTGGTTCAGTGAATGAGTGTTGTTTGGCCAATTCTAACAGTTCTTTTGATCTCCAGCTAACTTGGAGATGCTTTAGAAGGCCCTTGAGCCATCTCAGAGAGAAATGTTTGATTAGTATGTTAAATTACATGGAATTCCTAAAAATCTAGTATGTCCTGGTAAAATTTTATCAGTCATAATTCTAGTTATTTTTAAATGTTGTATGTCACAGCAATAATGGTTTCTTTTGTCATTTACATTGTGATCAAATGTTTAACCATGACCTTTTAAGTCTTTATGTGATTTATAGATAGTTACTGTTGTGCTCTAACACTTTGCAAAACTGCTCCATCTTCAAGAAGATCTATGTGAAGGACCTTTTGGCAAGCACAGGTCTCTGATAAATTTCATATCATAATGCCAAACTGGGTAAGAAATGAAAAATCTTAATGGAGAATCGGATGGCTTCATAAAAAGTTAACAAAAGGATTGGTTACTGAGTGAACTGGTGAATATGGTTATAATGTTTTTGTTTTTTTGTTACTGGCTTTGATCTGTGTTTCCCAGACACAGGGAAGTCCTTCATCTGAAGCTACTTAGGACTTGGAGCAATTGGGTAAATGACACCTCTGTACTGAAGTGTGTGTTTATGAAAGTTACTGTGTTGGCTTCATTTTGCCCTGATGTTTAAGAGGAAAGGAAAATTACCTAGTGAAGTTATCAGAGTGTAATTACTCATGATGTATCACTGTTTGCTTTAGGTCTACTGCTAAAAGCACATGTACAATGCTTGTGTGACAATTGGGTATGAATAATAAAATGTATGGCCTATATAAAGCGTTTTCTCATTAACATACCTCTGAGCATGTTCACGATACCTGATCAGTATTCCCCCAATGTGGATTAACTAGGCAAATATAAAGGAGGCCTAGCGCTGAGGGCCATGATCTACACCTGGGCCAAACAGCTGAATCATTCTGGCACTGACGGATTGACATTTTGATCATCAATGCTTTCTATTGAAAGACTTGTAATCAAAAGGGAAAAAAACTCTTCACGTATTGAGGTGTGAGGAAGTCACTCTGGCTTCTACATGGTTTAACTTAAATTTTACTGACCAAAGTGGCCTGTGTTTTGGCCTTTTGGATATGAATTGTACATCTGCTTTGGCATTGAGGAGGGGAATGCATTTGACAGTCAAAAAGTAACTATGGTTCAGACATCCAAGATAAACCTAAGTGACCATTGTAGATGTGATTTAGATGCATTCCTGTATTTTTTTTTTGTTTTTAAGTTTTTTTTTTTTTGGATGTGGACCATTTTTTAAGTCTATTGAATTTGTTACAATATTGTTTCTGTTTCATGTTTTGGTTTTTAGGCCACGAGGCATGTGGGATCTTAGCTTCCTGCCCAGGGATCAAACCGGCACCCCCTGCGTTGGAAGGCGAAGTCTTAACCACTGAACCACCAGGTAAGTCCCCGTGTTCCTGTATTGTTGAAATTGAATTTCTGAGCTATATCAGACTCAGGATGCCACTAGCCATTCTCAAAACAATGTCTGTTGGTAGCTGCAACCGTACGTTTTCAAGGACTCCTCTCTTAACGATTAAATTTCAAACAATGATGTTAGATCAGATACTAATAGAAAGATGAGACATATGTGTAGTGGTCAATAGCTCCTGTTATGGGTACATCAATACTACATCAGAAGTTAAAACCTACTTAGGTAGAATTAGACAACTGGCTGCGAAGCCTCTCTGAAGTGCCAGTTCCAGACCAGGTTTCAGACTTATTCTCCTGAATTCCTAAGGGAATGAGATCTATTTTTACTATTAAAATTTCAGTTGTTACCCCTCCTATTTTAACTGGATTGGTTGCACCAAAATGGGGGACCAAGGGACTGAGATCTTAATCATACGAGTCTCAGGTACAGGACTTGGAACTCAAATATTTCTAACTTGGTATCCATTCCCCTAGATTTAGGCAGGACTGCGCCCCATTTCAGCGAGAAGTAGCCAGAGCGGTCATCACCCTGTTCCTTGAAGGATGTGGGGAAAGATAAAAGTGAAGTGGGGATTAAAACCGAGTTCCCTTAAAACCGAGTTCCTGTGCCAAGTTTATGATTAATGTCTCAATCTGAAATGATTATTCCTTTTCTTGTCAAAAATCTGTTCTCCTCAAGATTGAGGAGTATCCAGAAGAGGAGGAGTGAAACTGAGAGGGACTCTGTGGTCTCCTGGGCACAGAAGCCTTTCCGTGTGCCTCCTAACTTGTTTGTAGGGAATAGACTAGAGACTCCAGGACCTTCCCTGAGTTCCAAAGGGCAAATTCGAACAGTTGCTAATCAGGGAAGTGAGGGGATGCAGAGACAGGGAGGAAGAGTCAAGAAACAATAGTGCAGCCTTGTGGCAGGATCCTGGCTCTGCCTCAAGGGATACACATAACAATATCTTTGAGCTCCTTAAAGAACTAAAACCCCCAACAAGTGGAAGATGTTAGCATTCTTCATTCCAGAGGAGCTCATCAAGAAACTATCTGAGACCAGTTTAAAGGAGTGCAGGCCCTGCATACACACTGATCCTTGTGAGCAACCACACCCTTGAACCATCACTCTAAAACACCAAATCCTCCCGCATTGGGACACACAGCTGTTGAGGGCATGAGCCTGCTGTGTCCTCCATTGGCTGGCAGAGTGATAAAACTAATCTTTTCTATTTTTCCAAAACACTGTTCTCAAGATTTGATTCAGAACCGGTGCAGAGAGGCTGATTATTCAGTATCAGTTAGGTCCAGAGTCAGGCAGTTAGTTAGAAACAGTGTCAGGTCTATAGTTATGGAAAGCCTCAGGGAATTAGGGAGGGAGAGACCAATATATAACAGACAGCATCAGATCCTGAGCTGGGGAGAGTGTCAGGGCATGACGTAGGACCAGCATCAGGACTGTAGTTAGGATCAGCATCACGGTCTTAGTTAAAGTTATTGCCAGGACCTGAGTTAGGCAAAGTGTCAGGGCCTGAGTTAGGCGAAGTGTCAGGACCTGAGTTAGGCAAAGTGTCAGGGCCTGAGTTAGGGACAGAGTCAGGACCTGAGTTAGGGACAATGTCAGGGACTGAGTGAGGCCTAGCGTCAGGATCTTAGCTAGGATAAGCATCAGGGCCTTAGTTAAAGACATTATCAGGGCCTGAGTTAGGTACAGCAACAGGGCTTCAAAGGGACAGCCTCAGGGCCACACTTTGGGACGGCATCAGGACTTTAGTCGGGACAGTGTCAGGACCATGGTAAGAGATGGATCAAGATACTAGCTTAGGATAGTGTCAGCACATTGGTTATTGACGGCAGCAAGGCTGATGTTAGGGACAGCTTCAGGGCCTTAGTTAGGGACAGCGTCAGAACCTGAGTTAGACCAAACATCAGGGCCTAAGGTAAGACTAGGGTCAGGGCCTTTGTTAGGGACAATGTCAGGGCCAGGGTTAGGCCTAGCATGAGGGCCTGAGTTAGGCTGGGCGTCAGGGCCTTAGTTAGGGACAGCTTCAGGGCCTCACTTAGGGACAGTGTCAGGGCTTACTTAGGGACAGTGTCAGTACATTGGTAAGAGATAGGTCAGGATATTAGCTCAGGATAGAGTCAGGACTTTAGTTATCGACAGCAGCAGGGCCTTAGTTAGGGACAGTGTCAGGAGCTTAGTTAGGACTAGCATCAGAGCCTTTGCTAGGTACAGTGTGAGGGACTGAGTTAGGAGTAGTGTCAGGGCCTTAGTTAGGGACAGTGTGAGGGTCTGAGTTAGGACAAGCATCCAGGCTGTAGTTAGGGACAGTGTCAGGGCCTTGGGACTAATTTCAGGGCCTTAGTTAGGGAGAGCATCAGGACTTTAGTTAGCATAAGAGGCAAGACATTAGCTAGGGACAGGGTTAGGTTAAGGTCTAGGAATAGTGTCAGGAAATGAGCTAGGGATAGTGTCAAGACCTTACTTACAGAGAGTATCAGGGCCTTACTTAGGGCTAGTGTCAGGGCTTCAGGTAGGGACAGCGTCAGAGCCTGACTTAGGGAGAGCGATGGAGCCTGAGTAAGACCTAGCATCAGGGCCTTAGCTAGGGACAGTGTCAGGGCATGACTTACGAAGAGCATCAGGGTCTCAAAGACATTTTGAGGGTCTGAGTTAGGTACAGCGTCTGGGCCTGAGTTAGGAACAGACTCAGGGCTTCACTTAGGGACAGAATCAGGGCTTACATAGGGACAGTGTCAGGACCTTGGTTAGGACCAGCATCAGAGTCTATGTCAGGAATCGTGTCAGAGCCTCAGTTAGGAGTAGTGTCAGGGCCTTAGTTAGGGACAGTGTCAGGGCCTTGGGTAGGACTAGCATCAGAGCCTTTGTTAGGAACAGTGTTAGGGTCTTAGGATTAGTGTCAGGTCCTTCTGTTAGGTACAGTGTCAGGTCCTGAGTTAGGAATAGGGGTAGGGCCATAGTTAGGGACAGTATCAGGCACTGACTTAGGACGAGCATCTAGACCTTAGTTAGAGACAGTATCACGTCCTTGGGACTAAATTCAGGGCCTGAATTAGGCACAGCATAAAGGCTTTAGTTAGCATAAGAGGTAGGAGGTTAGCTAGGGACAGGGTCAGGTTAACATGTAGGGATAGTGTCAGGGAATAACCTAGGGATAGTGTCAAGACTTCAGTTACTGAGAGGATCAGGGCCGGAGTGAGGCCTAGCGTCAGGGCATTAGCTAGGGACATTTTCAGGGCATGACTTAGCAGCATCAGGGCCTTTGTAGGATCAGCATTAGGGTCTTAGTTAAAGACGTGACCAGGACCTGAGTTAGGAGTAGTTTCAGGGCCTTAGTTAAGGACAGTGTCAGGGCCTTAGTTAGGACTAGCATCAGAACCTTTGTTAGCTATTGTGTCAGGGACTGAGTTAGGGACAGGTTCGTGGCCTTTGTTAGGACTACGTTTAGGGTTAGGGTTAGAGTTAGGGTTTTAGGGTTGGGGCTAGGGTTAGGGTTAAGGGTTAGGGTTTAGGGTTTAGGGTTTAGGGTTTAAGGTTAAGGGGAGGGTGAGGGTTAGTGTTAGAGGGTTAGGGTTACATTTCCAGAGCACTCGAACAGCATCAAGACCACATTTCTAGACAGTCCAAAGTGCCATGCAAGTGTTCGTCATGGCCCCCGTCTGAGCTGCCATGAGAAAACACTCTGCTTAGGATTCTTCGAGGACCTCGTACCTGAAGTCACTCTGCTCGAGGAGAAAGTCAGCATCCTACCATGCTGTGTCGCTAATGGGACACTCAGCGTGAGCAGTTGTCTCGAGGTAAGGCCCTGAATTGCCATGCAGAAGAGGAGGCGTGCAGCAGTTTCCATGAGGCCGTAGCCGATGCTCTGCATTATTTTAACGCCAGTACGCTTTGCAGGACATCTAGGAGCCTCGCGTGGGCACCTTATTCCCTGCAAGAACACTGAGTAGCCCCAGGCCCCCATGGGCCCGCTAAGCAACATCCAGGCCCGTAGCCATTCGGAACCACTCTGTGTATGCCGAGTGTAGGGCAACACACTGCACTCTTTCTTGGGACAGCTTGATTTCCTCAACACTCCCACAGGTCCACGAACACCGTTCTAGCAGGTCCAACATTCCGTGCAAGTCTGACTCATTGCCCTAGTCTGAGCTGCACTGAGAATAACCCTCGGCTTCGCATTCCATCTGGGACCCCCTGCCTGAAGTCACCCTGCCTCCAGGAGAATGTCGGTTTGCATTCCGACTGCAACTTACGCCCAGTTCCTCATGTAACACTGAAGGCTTTTGAAGCGCCACGGGCCCGGAGGCTTAGCTGGGTCGTTCCTTGGTTGAGGCAGTTTGCTATTTGCAGAACACCCTGCTTCGAGGAGTTGATTCAGGGAAGGAACCACTGGGTAACCTGTGTCTGTTTGGACTTGTTAGAAAGCACAGGGATGTATGCTGCGTGTGCCCGTGGAAATGGGGGCCTGATGGAACTAGCCTTGCTTTCCCATTTTGAAAGCTCCATTCATGCTGCCTTGAAGCTACTTGAAATTGACTGCTGTTGACAGGCCACTAGCCACTGTAGGCATGGCTCTGGGAAGAAAATGAGCTTTCTCCAGGTAAGCCGGGTGCTTCGATGGCCGGGGTGGATCTCATCCTGCTACGCTCTAGAGCTAAAGGGAAACTCAATGTGAGTACTGGCCTCGAGGTAAGTCCCTGAGTAGCTGTGCAGAAAGGGAGGCATGCAGCTCTTTCCATGATGTCTTAGTCGCTGTTCTGCTTTATGTTATTTTACTTATTGTATTTTTTACTGTTTTTTGAAGATTTATTTATTGATTGATTGATTGCTATGTTGGGTCTTCGTTTCTGTGCTAGGGCTCTCTCCAGTTGCCGTAAGTGGGGGCCACTCTTGATCGCGGTGCGTAGGCCTCTCACTATCGCGGCCTCTCTTGTCGTGGAGCACAGGCTCCAGAGGCGCAGGCTCAGTAGTTGTGGCTCACGGGCCCAGTTGCTCCGCGGCATGTGGGATCCTCCCAGACCAGGGCTCGAACCCGTGTCCCCTGCATTGGCAGGCAGATTCTCAACCACTGCGCCACCAGGGAAGCCCCTGTTCTGCTTTATTTTAAAGGAAGTACCCTTTTCAGGACTCGTAGGCTCCTTGGGTGTGCATCATTTTCCCTCCAAGATCAGTGAGTACCTCCAGACCCCTGTGGGCCTGCTGAGCAACATCGAGGCCCAAAGGTCGGTCCCTCGGAGGCCCTCTGTGTATGCCGAGTGATGGGCAACACACTGCTCATTCCTTAAGGAGAGCTACATTTCCAGAGCACTGGAACAACCTCAGGACCACATTTCTAGCCAGTGCGACGTGCCATGGAAGTGTTCTTCATGGCCCCCTCTGAGCTGCCATGAGAAAACACTCTGCTTAGGATTCTTCGAGGACCTCGTACCTGGAGTCATTCTGCTCGAGGAGAAAGTCAGCATCCTACCATGCTGTGTCGCCAATGGGACACTCAGCGTGAGCAGTTGTCTTGAGGTAAGGCCCTGAATTGCCATGCAGAAGCGGAGGCGTGCAGCAGTTTCCAGGAGGCCATAGCCGTTTCTCTGCATTATTTTAACGTCAGTACGCTTTGCAGGACATCTAGGAGCCTCGCGTGGGCACCCTATTTCCTGCAAGAACACTGAGTACCCTCAGGCCTCCGTGGGCCTGCCAAGCCACATTCAGGCCCGTAGCCCTTCGGAGCCACTCTGTGTATGCCGAGTGTAGGGCAACAGACTGCACTCTTTCTTGGGACAGCTTGATTTCCTCAACACTCCCACAGGTCGACGAACACCGTTCTAGCAGGTCCAACATTCCATGCAAGTCTGACTCCTTGCCCTAGTCTGAGCTGCACTGAGAATAACCCTCGGCTTTGCATTCCATCTGGGACCCCCTGTCTGAAGTCACCCTGCCTCTAGGAGACTGTCGGCTTGTGTTCCGACTGCAACTAAAGCCCAGTTCCTCGTGTAACACTGCAGGCTTTTGAAGAGCCAAGGGCCCGGAGGCCTAGCTGGGGCGTTCCTTGGTTGAGGCAGTTCGCTATTTGCAGAACACCCTACTTTGAGGAGTTGATTCAGGGAAGGAACCACTGGGTAACCTGTGTCTGTTTGGACTTGTTAGAAAGCACAGGGATGTATGCTGCATGTGCCCGTGGAAATGGGGGCCAGATGGAACTAGCCTTGCTTTCCCATTTTGAAAGCTCCGTTCATGCTGCCTTGAAGCTACTTGAAATTGACTGCTGTTGACAGGCCACTAGCCACTCTAGGCATGGCTCCTGGAAGAAAATGAGTTTTCTCCAGGTAAGCTGGGTGCTTCGATGGCCGGGGTGGAGCTCATCCTGCCACGCTCTAGTGGTAAAGGGAATCTCAACGTGAGTACTGGCCTCGAGGTAAGTCCCTGAGTAGCTGCGCAGAAAGGGAGGCATGCAGCTCTTTCCATGAGGTCTTAGTCGCTGTTCTGCTTTATTTTATTTTATTTTTTTTTTATTTTTTACTGTTTTTTGAAGATTTATTTACTGATTGATTGATTGCTATGTTGGGTCTTCGTTTCTGTGCTAGGGCTCTCTCCAGTTGCGGTAACTGGGGGCCACTCTTGATCGCGGTGCGTAGGCCTCTCACTATCGCGGCCTCTCTTGTCGTGCAGCACAGGCTCCAGAGGTGCAGGCTCAGTAGTTGTGGCTCACGGGCCCAGTTGCTCCGCGGCATGTGGGATCATCCGAGACCAGGGCTCGAACCCATGTGCCCTGCATTGGCAGGCAGATTCTCAACCACTGCGCCACCAGGGAAGCCCCTGTTCTGCTTTATTTTAAAGGAAGTACCCTTTTCAGGACTCGTAGGCCCCTCGGGTGTGCATCATTTTCCCTCCAAGATCAGTGAGTACCTCCAGACCCCTGTGGGCCTGCTGAGCAACATCGAGGCCCAAAGGTCAGTCCCTCGGAAGCCCTCTGTGTATGCCGAGTGTTGGGCAACACACTGCTCGTTCCTTAAGGAGAGCTACATTTCCAGAGCACTGGAACAGCCTCAGGACCACATTTCTAGCCAGTGCGACGTGCCATGGAAGTTTTCGTCATGGCCCTCGTCCGAGCTTCCATGAGAAAACACACTGCTTAGGATTCTTCGAGGACCTCGTACCTGAAGTCACTCTGCTCGAGGAGAAAGTCAGCATCCTACCGTGCTGTGTCGGTAACGGGATACTCAGCGTGAGCAGTTGTCTCGAGGTAAGGCACTGAATTGCCATGCAGAAGCGGAGGCGTGCAGCAGTTTCCAGGAGGCCATAGCCGTTGCTTTGCATTATTTTAACGTCAGTACGCTTTGCAGGATATCAAGGAGACTCGCTTGGGCACCCTATTCCCTGCAAGAACACTGAGTACCCTCAGGCCCCCGTGGGCCTGCCAAGCCACATCCAGGCCCGTAGCCCTTCGGAGCCACTCTGTGTATGCCGAGTGTAGGGATAGGGTTAGGGTTAGGGATAGGGTTAGGGTTAGGGTTAGGGTTTTAGGGTTAGGGGTAGGGTTAGGGTTACGGATAGGGTTAGGGTTAGGGATAGGGTTGTTAGGGTTAGGGTTGTTAGGGTTAGGGTTAGGGTTGTTAGGGTTGTTAGGGTTGTTAGGGTTAGGGTTGTTAGGGTTAGGGTTAGGATTAGGGTTAGGGTTAGGGCTCGGTTTAGGGTACGGGTTAGGATTAGGGTACGTGTTAGTGTTAGGGTAGGGGTTAGGGTTAGGGTACGCGTTAGGGTTAGGGTAGTTATTAAACCTATCCCACTCTCTAGATACCACTTAGCACGTAAAGGAATATTATTTGGGGGTCCAGCCATGGAGAAGAGTTTAGACACTAGGATAAGATAAGGAACACACCCATTATAAAGAAATCACATTAGGATTCTCTTTTTAAGCTGTTCCTTAAAACACTAGTGCTTAGGAAATCTATTGGAGGCAGAAGCAGTCAAGGGTAGACTAGGGATAGGGTTAGGCTTAGGGTTAGGCTTAGGGTACGGCTCAGGGTACGGGTTCGGGGAGGGGTGCGGGTACGGCGTACGGTATGGGTTAGGGTTAGGGTTAGGGTTAGTGTTACGGTTAGGGCTCGGTTTAGGGTACGGGTTAGGATTAGGGTACGCGTTAGGGTTAGGGTAGGGGTTAGGGTTAGGGTACGCGTTAGGGTTAGGGTAGTCATTAAACCTATTCCACTCTCTAGATACCCCTTAGCACGTAAAGGAATATTATTTGGGGGTCCAGCCATGGAGAAGAGTTTAGACACTAGGATAAGATAAGGAACACACCCATTATAAAGAAATCACATTAGGATTCTCTTTTTAAGCTGTTCCTTAAAACACTAGTGCTTAGGAAATCTATTGGAGGCAGAAGGAGTCAAGGGTAGCCTAGGGTTAGGGTTAGGCTTAGGGTTAGGATTAGGGTACGGCTTAGGGTACGGGTTCGGGGAGGGGTTCGGGTACAGCGTAGGGTATGGGTTAGGGTTAGGGTTAGGGTTAGTATTAGGGTAAGGGCTCGTTTTAGGGTACGGGTTAGGATTAGCGTACGTGTTAGGGTTAGGGTAGGGGTTAGGGTTAGGGTACGCGTTAGGGTTAGCGTAGTTATTAAACCTATCCCACTCTCTAGATACCCCTTAGCACATAAAGGAATATTATTTGGGGGTCCAGCCATGGAGAAGAGTTTAGACACTAGGATAAGATAAGGAACACACCCATTATTAAGAAATCACATTAGGATTCACTTTTTAAGCTGTTCCTTAAAACACTAGTGCTTAGGAAGTCTATTGGAGGCAGAAGCAGTCAAGGGTAGCCTAGGGTAAGGGTTAGGCTTAGGGTTAGGCTTAGGGTACGGCTTAGGGTACGGTTTCGGGGAGGGGTTCGGGTACGGCGTAGGGTATGTGTTAGGGTTAGGGTTAGGGTTAGTGTTAGGGTTAGGGCTCTGTTTAGGGTACGGCTTAGGATTAGGGTACGCGTTAGGGTACGCGTTAGGTTTAGGGTAGTTATTAAACCTATCCCACTCTCTAGATACCCCTTAGCACGTAAAGGAATATTATTTTGGGGTCCAGCCATGGAGAAGAGTTTAGACACTAGGATAAGATAAGGAACACACCCATTATAAAGAAATCACACAAGGATTCTCTTTTTAAGCTGTTCCTTAAAACACTAGTTCTTAGGAAATCTATTGGAGGCAGAAGCAGTCAAGGGAAGCCTAGGGTTAGGGTCAGGCTTAGGGTTAGGCTTAGGGGACGGCTTAGGGTACGGGTTTGGTGTAGGGGTTCGGGTACGTCGTAGGGTATGGGTTAGGGTTAGGGTTAGTGTTAGGGTTAGGGCTCGGTTTAGGGTACGGGTTAGGATTAGGGTACGTGTTAGGGTTAGGGTAGGGGTTAGGGTTAGGGTACGCGTTAGGGTTAGCGTAGTTATTAAACCTATCCCAGTCTCTAGATACCCCTTAGCACGTAAAGGAATATTATTTGGGGGTCCAGGCATGGAGAAGAATTTAGACACTAGGATAAGATAAGGAACACACCCATTATTAAGAAATCACATTAGGATTCTCTTTTTAAGCTGTTCCTTAAAACACTAGTGCTTAGGAAGTCTATTGGAGGCAGAAGCAGTCAAGGGTAGCCTAGGGTTAGGGTTAGGCTTAGGGTTAGGGTTAGGGTACGGCTTAGGGTACGGGTTCGGGGAGGGGTTCGGGTATGGCGTAGGGTATGGGTTAGGCTTAGGGTTAGGGTTAGTGTTAGGGTTAGGGCTCGGTTTAGGGTACGGCTTAGGATTAGGGTACGTATTAGGGTATGGGTTAGGGTTAGGGTACGCATTAGGGTTAGGGTAGTTATTAAACCTATCCCACTCTCTAGATACCCCTTAGCACGTAAAGGAATATTATTAGGGGGTCCAGCCATGGAGAAGAGTTTAGACACTAGGATAAGATAAGGAACACACCCATTATAAAGAAATCACATTAGGATTCTCTTTTTCAGCTGTTCCTTCAAACACTAGTGCTTAGGAAATCTATTGGAGGCAGAAGCAGTCAAGGGTAGCCTAGGGTTAGGGTTAGGCTTAGGGTTAGGGTTACTGTACGGCTTAGGTTACGGATTCGGGGAGGGGTTCGGGTATGGCGTAGGGTCTGGGTTAGGGGTAGGGTTAGGGTTAGTTTTAGGGTTAAGGCTCGGTTTAGGGTACGGGTTAGGATTAGGGTACGTGTTAGGGTTAGGGTAGGGGTTAGGGTTAGAGAACGCGTTAGGGTTAGGGTAGTTATTAAACCTATCCCACTATCTAGATACCCCTTAGCACGTAAAGGAATATTATTAGGGGGTCCAGCCATGGAGAAGAGTTTACACACAAGGATAAGATAAGGAACACACCCATTATAAAGAAATCACATTAGGATTCTCTTTTTAAGCCGTTCCTTAAAACACTAGTGCTTAGAAAATCTATTGGAGGCAGAAGCAGTCAAGGGTAGCGTAGGGTTAGGTTTAGGCTTAGGGTTAGGCTTAGGGTACGGCTTAGGGTACGGGTTCGGGGAGGGGTTCGGGTACGGCGTAGGGTATGGGTTAGGGTTAGGGTTAGGGTTAGTGTTAGGGTTAAGGCTCGGTTTAGGGTACGGGTTAGGATTAGGGTACGTGTTAGGGTTAGGGTAGGGGTTAGGGTTAGGGTACGCATTAGGGTTAGGGTAGTTATTAAACCTATCCCACTCTCTAGATACCCCTTAGCACGTAAAGGAATATTATTTGGGGGTCCAGCCATGGAGAAGAGTTTAGACACTAGGATAAGATAAGGAACACACCCATTATAAAGAAATCACATTAGGATTCTCTTTTTCAGCTGTTCCTTAAAACACTAGTGCTTAGGAAATCTATTGGAGGCAGAAGCAGTCAAGGGTAGCCTAGGGTTAGGGTTAGGCTTAGGGTTAGGGTTAGGGTACGGCTTAGGGTACGGGTTCGGGGAGGGGTTCGGGTACGGCGTAGGGTATGGGTTAGGGTTAGGGCTCGGTTTAGGGTACGGGTTAGGATTAGGGTACGTGTTAGGGTCAGGGTAGGGGTTAGGGTTAGGGTACGCGTTAGGGTTAGGGTAGTTAGTAAACCTTTCCAACTCTCTAGATACCCCTTAGCACGTAAAGGAATATTATTTGGGGGTCCAGCCATGGAGAAGTGTTTAGACACTAGGATAAGATAAGGAACACACCCATTATAAAGAAATCAAATTAGGATTCTCTTTTTAAGCTGTTCCTTAAAACACTAGTGCTTAGGAAATCTATTGGAGGCAGAAGCAGTCAAGGGTAGCCTAGGGTTAGGGTTAGGCTTAGGGTTAGGGTTAGGGTACGGCTTAGGGTACGGGTTCGGGGAGGGGTTCGGGTACGGCGTAGGGTATGGGTTAGGGTTAGGGCTCGGTTTAGGGTACGGGTTAGGATTAGGGTACGTGTTAGGGTTAGGGTAGGGGTTAGGGTTAGGGTACGCGTTAGGGTTAGGGTAGTTAGTAAACCTATCCCACTCTCTAGAAACCCCTTAGCACGTAAAGGAATATTATTTGGGGGTCCAGCCATGGAGAAGAGTTTAGACACTAGGATAAGATAAGGAACACACCCATTATAAAGAAATCACATTAGGATTCTCTTTTTCAGCTGTTCCTTAAAACACTAGTGCTTAGGAAATCTATTGGAGGCAGAAGCAGTCAAGGGTAGCCTAGGGTTAGGGTTAGGCTTAGGGTTAGGCTTAGGGTACGGCTTAGGGTACGGGTTCGGGGAGGGGTTCGGGTACGGCGTAGGGTATGGGTTAGGGTTAGGGTTAGGGTTAGTGTTAGGGTTAGGGCTCGGTTTAGGGTACGGGTTAGGATTAGGATACGAGTTAGGGTTAGGGTAGGGGTTAGGGTTAGGGTACGCGTTAGGGTTAGGGTAGTTAGTAAACCTATCCCACTCTCTAGAAACCCCTTAGCACGTAAAGGAATATTATTTGGGGGTCCAGCCATGGAGAAGAGTTTAGACACTAGGATAAGATAAGGAACACACCCATTATAAAGAAATCACATTAGGATTCTCTTTTTAAGCTGTTCCTTAAAACACTAGTGCTTAGGAAATCTATTGGAGGCAGAAGCAGTCAAGGATAGCCTAGGGTTAGGGTTAGGCTTAGGGTACGGCTTAGGGTACGGGTTTGGGGAGGGGTTTGTGTACGGCGTAGGGTGTGGGTTAGGGTTAGGGTTAGGGTTAGTGTTAGGGTTAGGGCTCGGTTTAGGGTACGGGTTAGGATTAGGGTACGTGTTAGGTTTAGGGTAGGGGTTAGGGTTAGGGTACGCGTTAGGGTTAGGGCCGTTATTAAACCTATCCCACTCTCTAGATACCCCTTAGCACGTAAAGGAATATTATTTGGGGGTCCAGCCATGGAGAAGAGTTTAGACACTAGGATAAGGTAAGGAACACACCCATTATAAAGAAATCACATTAGGATTCTCTTTTTCAGCTGTTCCTTAAAACACTAGTGCTTAGGAAATCTATTGGAGGCAGAAGCAGTCAAGGGTAGCCTAGGGTTAGGGTTAGGCTTAGGGTTAGGGTTAGGGTACGGCTTAGGGTACGGGTTCGGGTACGGCGTAGGGTATGGGTTAGGGTTAGTGTTAGGGTTAGGGCTCGGTTTAGGGTACGGGTTAGGATTAGGGTACGTGTTAAGGTTAGGGTAGGGGTTAGGGTTAGAGTACGCATTAGGGATAGGGTAGTTATTAAACCTATCCCACTCTCTAGATACCCCTTAGCACGTAAAGGAATATTATTAGGGGGTCCAGCCATTGAGAAGAGTTTAGACACTAGGATAAGATAAGGAACACACCCATTATAAAGAAATCACATTAGGATTCTATTTTTAAGCTGTTCCTTCAAACACTAGTGCTTAGGAAATCTATTGGAGGCAGAAGCAGTCAAGGGTAGCCTAGGGTTAGGGTTAGGCTTAGGGTTAGGGTTACTGTACGGCTTAGGTTACGGATTCGGGGAGGGGTTCGGGTATGGCGTAGGGTCTGGGTTAGGGGTAGGGTTAGGGTTAGTTTTAGGGTTAAGGCTCGGTTTAGGGTACGGGTTAGGATTAGGGTACGTGTTAGGGTTAGGGTAGGGGTTAGGGTTAGAGAACGCGTTAGGGTTAGGGTAGTTATTAAACCTATCCCACTATCTAGATACCCCTTAGCACGTAAAGGAATATTATTAGGGGGTCCAGCCATGGAGAAGAGTTTACACACAAGGATAAGATAAGGAACACACCCATTATAAAGAAATCACATTAGGATTCTCTTTTTAAGCCGTTCCTTAAAACACTAGTGCTTAGAAAATCTATTGGAGGCAGAAGCAGTCAAGGGTAGCGTAGGGTTAGGTTTAGGCTTAGGGATAGGCTTAGGGTACGGCTTAGGGTACGGGTTCGGGGAGGGGTTCGGGTACGGTGTAGGGTATGGGTTAGGGTTAGGGTTAGTGTTAGGGTTAGGGCTCGGTTTAGGGTATGGGTTAGGATTAGGGTACGTGTTAGGGTTAGGGTAGGGGTTAGGGTTAGGGTACGCATTAGGGTTAGGGTAGTTATTAAACCTATCCCACTCTCTAGATACCCCTTAGCACGTAAAGGAATATTATTTGGGGGTCCAGCCATGGAGAAGAGTTTAGACACTAGGATAAGATAAGGAACACACCCATTATAAAGAAATCACATTAGGATTCTCTTTTTCAGCTGTTCCTTAAAACACTAGTGCTTAGGAAATCTATTGGAGGCAGAAGCAGTCAAGGGTAGCCTAGGGTTAGGGTTAGGCTTAGGGTTAGGGTTAGGGTACGGCTTAGGGTACGGGTTCGGGGAGGGGTTCGGGTACGGCGTAGGGTATGGGTTAGGGTTAGGGCTCGGTTTAGGGTACGGGTTAGGATTAGGGTACGTGTTAGGGTTAGGGTAGGGGTTAGGGTTAGGGTACGCGTTAGGGTTAGGGTAGTTAGTAAACCTATCCAACTCTCTAGATACCCCTTAGCACGTAAAGGAATATTATTTGGGGGTCCAGCCATGGAGAAGAGTTTAGACACTAGGATAAGATAAGGAACACACCCATTATAAAGAAATCAAATTAGGATTCTCTTTTTAAGCTGTTCCTTAAAACACTAGTGCTTAGGAAATCTATTGGAGGCAGAAGCAGTCAAGGGTAGCCTAGGGTTAGGGTTAGGCTTAGGGTTAGGCTTAGGGTACGGCTTAGGGTGCGGGTTCGGGGAGGGGTTCGGGTACGGCGTAGGGTATGGGTTAGGGTTAGGGTTAGGGTTAGTGTTAGGGTTAGGGCTCGGTTTAGGGTATGGGTTAGGATTAGGGTACGTGTTAGGGTTAGGGTAGGGGTTAGGGTTAGGGTACGCGTTAGGGTTAGGGTAGTTATTAAACCTATCCCACTCTCTAGAAACCCCTTAGCACGTAAAGGAATATTATTTGGGGGTCCAGCCATGGAGAAGAGTTTAGACACTAGGATAAGATAAGGAACACACCCATTATAAAGAAATCACATTAGGATTCTCTTTTTAAGCTGTTCCTTAAAACACTAGTGCTTAGGAAATCTATTGGAGGCAGAAGCAGTCAAGGGTAGCCTAGGGTTAGGGTTAGGCTTAGGGTTAGGCTTAGGGTACGGCTTAGGGTACGGGTTCGGGGAGGGGTTCGGGTACGGCGTAGGGTAAGGGTGAGTGTTAGGTTTAGGGTTAGTGTTAGGGTTAGGGCTCGGTTTAGGGTACGGGTAAGGATTAGGGTACGTGTTAGGGTTAGGGTAGGGGTTAGGGTTAGGGTACGCGTTAGGTTTAGGGTAGTTATTAAACCTATCCTACTCTCTAGATCCCCTTAGCACGTAAAGGAATATTATTTGGGGGTCCAGCAATAGAGAAGAGTTTAGACACTAGGATAAGATAAGGAACACACCCATTATAAAGAAATCACATTAGGATTCTCTTTTTCAGCTGTTACTTAAAACACTAGTGCTTAGGAAATCTATTGGAGGCAGAAGCAGTCAAGGGTAGCCTAGGCTTAGGGTTAGGCTTAGGGTTAGGCTTAGGGTACGGCTTAGGGTACGGGTTAGGGGAGGGGTTCAGGTACGGCGTAGGGTATGGGTTAGGGTTAGGGTTAGGGTTAGTGTTAGTTTTAGGGCTCGGTTTAGGGTATGGGTTAGGATTAGGGTATGTGTTAGGGTTAGGGTAGGGGTTAGGGTTAGGGTATGCGTTAGGGTTAGGGTAGTTATTAAACCTATCCCACTCTCTAGATACCCCTTAGCACGTAAAGGAATATTATTTGGGGGTCCAGCCATGGAGAAGAATTTAGACACTAGGATAAGATAAGGAACACACCCATTATAAAGAAATCACATTAGGATTCTCTTTTTAAGCTGTTCCTTCAAACACTAGTGCTTAGGAAATCTATTGGAGGCAGAAGCAGTCAAGGGTAGCATAGGGTTAGGGATAGGCTTAGGGTTAGGGTTAGGGTACGGCTTAGGGTACGGGTTCGGGGAGGGGTGCGTGTACGGCATAGGGTATAGGTTAGGGTTAGGGTTAGGGTTAGTGTTAGGGTTAGGGCTCGGTTTAGGGTACGGGTTAGGATTAGGGTACGTGTTAGGGTTAGGGTAGGGGTAAGGGTTAGGGTACGCGTTAGGGTTAGGGTAGTTATTAAACCTATCCCACTCTCTAGATACCCCTTAGCACGGAAAGGAATATTATTTGGGGGTCCAGCCATGGAGAAGAGTTTAGACACTCGGAGAAGATAAGGAACACACCCATTATAAAGAAATCACATTAGGATTCTCTTTTTAAGCTGTTCCTTAAAACACTAGTGCTTAGGAAATCTATTGGAGGCAGAAGCAGTCAAGGGTAGCCTAGGGTTAGGGTTAGGCTTAGGGTTAGGGTTAGGGTACGGTTTAGGGTACGGGTTCGGGTACGGCGTAGCGTATGGGTTAGGGTTAGGGTTAGGGTTAGTGTTAGGGTTAGGGCTCGGTTTAGGGTACGGGTTAGGATTAGGGTACGTGTTAGGTTTAGGGTAGGGGTTAGGGTTAGGGTACGCGTTAGGGTTAAGGCCGTTATTAAACCTATCCCACTCTCTAGATACCCCTTAGCACGTAAAGGAATATTATTTGGGGGTCCAGCCATGGAGAAGAGTTTAGACACTAGGATAAGATAAGGAACAGACCCATTATAAAGAAATCACATTAGGATTCTCTTTTTCAGCTGTTCCTTAAAACACTAGTGCTTAGGAAATCTATTGGAGGCAGAAGCAGTCAAGGGTAGCCTAGGGTTAGGGTTAGGCTTAGGGTTAGGGTTAGGGTACGGCTTAGGGTACGGGTTCGGGTACGGCGTAGGGTATGGGTTAGGGTTAGTGTTAGGGTTAGGGCTCGGTTTAGGGTACGGGTTAGGATTAGGGTACGTGTTAAGGTTAGGGGGGGTTAGGGTTAGAGTACGCATTAGGGTTAGGGTAGTTATTAAACCTATCCCACTCTCTAGATACCCCTTAGCACGTAAAGGAATATTATTAGGGGGTCCAGCCATGGAGAAGAGTTTAGACACTAGGATAAGATAAGGAACACACCCATTATAAAGAAATCACATTAGGATTCTATTTTTAAGCTGTTCCTTCAAACACTAGTGCTTAGGAAATCTATTGGAGGCAGAAGCAGTCAAGGGTAGCCTAGGGTTAGGGTTAGGCTTAGGGTTAGGGTTACTGTACGGCTTAGGTTACGGATTCGGGGAGGGGTTCGGGTATGGCGTAGGGTCTGGGTTAGGGGTAGGGTTAGGGTTAGTTTCAGGGTTAAGGCTCGGTTTAGGGTACGGGTTAGGATTAGGGTACGTGTTAGGGTTAGGGTAGGGGTTAGGGTTAGAGAACGCGTTAGGGTTAGGGTAGTTATTAAACCTATCCCACTATCTAGATACCCCTTAGCACGTAAAGGAATATTATTAGGGGGTCCAGCCATGGAGAAGAGTTTACACACAAGGATAAGATAAGGAACACACCCATTATAAAGAAATCACATTAGGATTCTCTTTTTAAGCCGTTCCTTAAAACACTAGTGCTTAGAAAATCTATTGGAGGCAGAAGCAGTCAAGGGTAGCGTAGGGTTAGGTTTAGGCTTAGGGTTAGGCTTAGGGTACGGCTTAGGGTACGGGTTCGGGGAGGGGTTCGGGTACGGCGTAGGGTATGGGTTAGGGTTAGGGTTAGGGTTAGTGTTAGGGTTAGGGCTCGGTTTAGGGTACGGGTTAGGATTAGGGTACGTGTTAGGGTTAGGGTAGGGGTTAGGGTTAGGGTACGCATTAGGGTTAGGGTAGTTATTAAACCTATCCCACTCTCTAGATACCCCTTAGCACGTAAAGGAATATTATTTGGGGGTCCAGCCATGGAGAAGAGTTTAGACACTAGGATAAGATAAGGAACACACCCATTATAAAGAAATCACATTAGGATTCTCTTTTTCAGCTGTTCCTTAAAACACTAGTGCTTAGGAAATCTATTGGAGGCAGAAGCAGTCAAGGGTAGCCTAGGGTTAGGGTTAGGCTTAGGGTTAGGGTTAGGGTACGGTTTAGGGTACGGGTTCGGGTACGGCGTAGCGTATGGGTTAGGGTTAGGGTTAGGGTTAGTGTTAGGGTTAGGGCTCGGTTTAGGGTACGGGTTAGGATTAGGGTACGTGTTAGGTTTAGGGTAGGGGTTAGGGTTAGGGTACGCGTTAGGGTTAGGGCCGTTATTAAACCTATCCCACTCTCTAGATACCCCTTAGCACGTAAAGGAATATTATTTGGGGGTCCAGCCATGGAGAAGAGTTTAGACACTAGGATAAGATAAGGAACACACCCATTATAAAGAAATCACATTAGGATTCTCTTTTTCAGCTGTTCCTTAAAACACTAGTGCTTAGGAAATCTATTGGAGGCAGAAGCAGTCAAGGGTAGCCTAGGGTTAGGGTTAGGCTTAGGGTTAGGGTTAGGGTACGGCTTAGGGTACGGGTTCGGGTACGGCGTAGGGTATGGGTTAGGGTTAGTGTTAGGGTTAGGGCTCGGTTTAGGGTACGGGTTAGGATTAGGGTACGTGTTAAGGTTAGGGGGGGTTAGGGTTAGAGTACGCATTAGGGTTAGGGTAGTTATTAAACCTATCCCACTCTCTAGATACCCCTTAGCACGTAAAGGAATATTATTAGGGGGTCCAGCCATGGAGAAGAGTTTAGACACTAGGATAAGATAAGGAACACACCCATTATAAAGAAATCACATTAGGATTCTATTTTTAAGCTGTTCCTTCAAACACTAGTGCTTAGGAAATCTATTGGAGGCAGAAGCAGTCAAGGGTAGCCTAGGTTTAGGGTTAGGCTTAGGGTTAGGGTTACTGTACGGCTTAGGTTACGGATTCGGGGAGGGGTTCGGGTATGGCGTAGGGTCTGGGTTAGGGGTAGGGTTAGGGTTAGTTTTAGGGTTAAGGCTCGGTTTAGGGTACGGGTTAGGATTAGGGTACGTGTTAGGGTTAGGGTAGGGGTTAGGGTTAGAGAACGCGTTAGGGTTAGGGTAGTTACTAAACCTATCCCACTATCTAGATACCCCTTAGCACGTAAAGGAATATTATTAGGGGGTCCAGCCATGGAGAAGAGTTTACACACAAGGATAAGATAAGGAACACACCCATTATAAAGAAATCACATTAGGATTCTCTTTTTAAGCCGTTCCTTAAAACACTAGTGCTTAGAAAATCTATTGGAGGCAGAAGCAGTCAAGGGTAGCGTAGGGTTAGGTTTAGGCTTAGGGTTAGGCTTAGGGTACGGCTTAGGGTACGGGTTCGGGGAGGGGTTCGGGTACGGCGTAGGGTATGGGTTAGGGTTAGGGTTAGGGTTAGTGTTAGGGTTAGGGCTCGGTTTAGGGTACGGGTTAGGAATAGGGTACGTGTTAGGGTTAGGGTAGGGGTTAGGGTTAGGGTACGCATTAGGGTTAGGGTAGTTATTAAACCTATCCCACTCTCTAGATACCCCTTAGCACGTAAAGGAATATTATTTGGGGGTCCAGCCATGGAGAAGAGTTTAGACACTAGGATAAGATAAGGAACACACCCATTATAAAGTAATCACATTAGGATTCTCTTTTTCAGCTGTTCCTTAAAACACTAGTGCTTAGGAAATCTATTGGAGGCAGAAGAAGTCAAGGGTAGCCTAGGGTTAGGGTTAGGCTTAGGGTTAGGGTTAGGGTACGGCTTAGGGTACGGGTTCGGGGAGGGGTTCGGGTACGGCGTAGGGTATGGGTTAGGGTTAGGGCTCGGTTTAGGGCACGGGTTAGGATTAGGGTACGTGTTAGGGTTAGGGTAGGGGTTAGGGTTAGGGTACGCGTTAGGGTTAGGGTAGTTAGTAAACCTATCCAACTCTCTAGATACCCCTTAGCACGTAAAGGAATATTATTTGGGGGTCCAGCCATGGAGAAGAGTTTAGACACTAGGATAAGATAAGGAACACACCCATTATAAAGAAATCAAATTAGGATTCTCTTTTTAAGCTGTTCCTTAAAACACTAGTGCTTAGGAAATCTATTGTAGGCAGAAGTAGTCAAGGGTAGCCTAGGGTTAGGGTTAGGCTTAGGGTTAGGCTTAGGGTACGGCTTAGGGTACGGGTTCGGGGAGGGGTTCGGGTACGGCGTAGGGTATGGGTTAGGGTTAGGGTTAAGGTTAGTGTTAGGGTTAGGGCTCGGTTTAGGGTATGGGTTAGGATTAGGGTACGTGTTAGGGTTAGGGTAGGGGTTAGGGTTAGGGTACGCGTTAGGGTTAGGGTAGTTAGTAAACCTATCCCACTCTCTAGAAACCCCTTAGCACGTAAAGGAATATTATTTGGGGGTCCAGCCATGGAGAAGAGTTTAGACACTAGGATAAGATAAGGAACACACCCATTATAAAGAAATCACATTAGGATTCTCTTTTTAAGCTGTTCCTTAAAACACTAGTGCTTAGGAAATCTATTGGAGGCAGAAGCAGTCAAGGGTAGCCTAGGGTTAGGGTTAGGCTTAGGGTTAGGCTTAGGGTACGGCTTAGGGTACGGGTTCGGGGAGGGGTTCGGGTACGGCGTAGGGTATGGGTGAGTGTTAGGTTTAGGGTTAGTGTTAGGGTTAGGGCTCGGTTTAGGGTACGGGTAAGGATTAGGGTACGTGTTAGGGTTAGGGTAGGGGTTAGGGTTAGGGTACGCGTTAGGTTTAGGGTAGTTATTAAACCTATCCCACTCTCTAGATCCCCTTAGCACGTAAAGGAATATTATTTGGGGGTCCAGCAATAGAGAAGAGTTTAGACACTAGGATAAGATAAGGAACACACCCATTATAAAGAAATCACATTAGGATTCTCTTTTTCAGCTGTTCCTTAAAACACTAGTGCTTAGGAAATCTATTGGAGGCAGAAGCAGTCAAGGGTAGCCTAGGCTTAGGGTTAGGCTTAGGGTTAGGCTTAGGGTACGGCTTAGGGTACGGGTTAGGGGAGGGGTTCAGGTACGGCGTAGGGTATGGGTTAGGGTTAGGGTTAGGGTTAGTGTTAGTTTTAGGGCTCGGTTTAGGGTATGGGTTAGGATTAGGGTATGTGTTAGGGTTAGGGTAGGGGTTAGGGTTAGGGTATGCGTTAGGGTTAGGGTAGTTATTAAACCTATCCCACTCTCTAGATACCCCTTAGCACGTAAAGGAATATTATTTGGGGGTCCAGCCATGGAGAAGAATTTAGACACTAGGATAAGATAAGGAACACACCCATTATAAAGAAATCACATTAGGATTCTCTTTTTAAGCTGTTTCTTAAAACACTAGTGCTTAGGAAATCTATTGGAGGCAGAAGCAGTCAAGGGTAGCATAGGGTTAGGGATAGGCTTAGGGTTAGGGTTAGGGTACGGCTTAGGGTACGGGTTCGGGGAGGGGTGCGTGTACGGCATAGGGTATAGGTTAGGGTTAGGGTTAGTGTTAGGGTTAGGGCTCGGTTTAGGGTACGGGTTAGGATTAGGGTACGTGTTAGGGTTAGGGTAGGGGTAAGGGTTAGGGTACGCGTTAGGGTTAGGGTAGTTATTAAACCTATCCCACTCTCTAGATACCCCTTAGCACGGAAAGGAATATTATTTGGGGGTCCAGCCATGGAGAAGAGTTTAGACACTCGGAGAAGATAAGGAACACACCCATTATAAAGAAATCACATTAGGATTCTCTTTTTAAGCTGTTCCTTAAAACACTAGTGCTTAGGAAATCTATTGGAGGCAGAAGCAGTCAAGGGTAGCCTAGGGTTAGGGTTAGGCTTAGGGTTAGGGTTAGGGTACGGTTTAGGGTACGGGTTCGGGTACGGCGTAGCGTATGGGTTAGGGTTAGGGTTAGGGTTAGTGTTAGGGTTAGGGCTCGGTTTAGGGTACGGGTTAGGATTAGGGTACGTGTTAGGGTTAGGGTAGGGGTTAGGGTTAGGGTACGCGTTAGGGTTAGGGTAGTTATTAAACCTATCCCACTCTCTAGATACCCCTTAGCACGTAAAGGAATATTATTTGGGGGTCCAGCCATGGAGAAGAGTTTAGACACTAGGATAAGATAAGGAACACACCCATTATAAAGAAGTCACATTAGGATTCTCTTTTTCAGCTGTTCCTGAAAACACTAGTGCTTAGGAAATCTATTGGAGGCAGAAGCAGTCAAGGGTAGCCTAGGGTTAGGGTTAGGCTTAGGGTTAGGGTTAGGGTACGGCTTAGGGTACGGGTTCGGGGAGGGGTTCGGGTACGGCGTAGGGTATGGGTTAGGGTTAGGGTTAGGGGTAGTGTTAGGGTTAGGGCTCGGTTTAGGGTATGGGTTAGGATTAGGGTACGTGTTAGGGTTAGGGTAGGGGTAAGGGTTAGGGTACGCGTTAGGGTTAGGGTAGTTATTAAACCTATCCCACTCTCTAGATACCCCTTAGCACGTAAAGGAATATTATTTGGGGGTCCAGCCATGGAGAAGAGTTTAGACACTCGGATAAGATAAGGAACACACCCATTATAAAGAAATCACATTAGGATTCTCTTTTTAAGCTGTTCCTTAAAACACTAGTGCTTAGGAAATCTATTGGAGGCAGAAGCACTCAAGGGTAGCCTAGGGTTAGGGTTAGGCTTAGGGTACGGCTTAGGGTACGGGTTCGGGGAGGGGTTCGGGTACGGCGTAGGGTATGGGTTAGGGTTAGGGTTAGGGTTAGTGTTAGGGTTAGGGCTCGGTTTAGGGTACGGGTTAGGATTAGGGTACGTGTTAGGTTTAGGGTAGGGGTTAGGGTTAGGGTACGCGTTAGGGTTAGGGCAGTTATTAAACCTATCCCACTCTCTAGATACCCCTTAGCACGTAAAGGAATATTATTTGGGGGTCCAGCCATGGAGAAGAGTTTAGACACTAGGATAAGATAAGGAACACACCCATTATAAAGAAATCACATTAGGATTCTCTTTTTCAGCTGTTCCTTAAAACACTACTGCTTAGGAAATCTATTGGAGGCAGAAGCAGTCAAGGGTAGCCTAGGGTTAGGGTTAGGCTTAGGGTTAGGCTTAGGGTACGGCTTAGGGTACGGGTTCGGGGAGGGGTTCGGGTACAGCGTAGGGTATGGGTTAGGGTTAGGGTTAGGGTTAGGGCTCGGTTTAGGGTACGGGTTAGGATTAGGGTACGTGTTAGGGTTAGGGTAGGGGTAAGGGTTAGGGTACGCGTTAGGGTTAGGGTAGTTAGTAAACCGATCCCACTCTCTAGATACCCCTTAGCCCGTAAAGGAATATTATTTGGGGGTCCAGCCATGGAGAAGAGTTTAGACACTCGGATAAGATAAGGAACACACCCATTATAAAGAAATCACATTAGGATTCTCTTTTTAAGCTGTTCCTTAAAACACTAGTGCCTAGGAAATCTATTGGAGGCAGAAGCAGTCAAGGGTAGCCTAGGGTTAGGGTTAGGCTTACGGTACGGCTTAGGGTACGGGTTCGGGGAGGGGTTCGGGTACGGCGTAGGGTATGGGTTAGGGTTAGGGTTAGGGTTAGTGTTAGGGTTAGGGCTCGGTTTAGGGTACGGTTTAGGATTAGGGTACGTGTTAGGTTAGGGTAGGGGTTAGGGTTAGGGTACGTGTTAGGGTTAGGGTAGTTAGTAAACCTATCCCACTCTCTAGATACCCCTTAGCACGTAAAGGAATATTATTTGGGGGTCCAGCCATGGAGAAGAGTTTAGACACTCGGATAAGATAAGGAACACACCCATTATAAAGAAATCACATTAGGATTCTGTTCTTCAGCTGTTCCTTAAAACACTAGTGCTTAGGAAATCTATTGGAGGCAGAAGCAGTCAAGGGTAGCCTAGGGTTAGGGTTAGGCTTAGGGTTAGGGTTAGGGTACGGCTTAGGGTACGGGTTCGGGTACGGCGTAGGGTATGGGTTAGGGTTAGGGTTAGGGTTAGTGTTAGGGTTAGGGCTTGGTTTAGGGTACGGGTTAGGATTAGGGTACGTGTTAAGGTTAGGGTAGGGGTTAGGGTTAGAGTACGCATTAGGGTTAGGGTAGTTATTAAACCTATCCCACTCTCTAGATACCCCTTAGCACGTAAAGGAATATTATTAGGGGGTCCAGCCATGGAGAAGAGTTTAGACACTAGGATAAGATAAGGAACACACCCATTATAAAGAAATCACATTAGGATTCTATTTTTAAGCTGTTCCTTCAAACACTAGTGCTTAGGAAATCTATTGGAGGCAGAAGCAGTCAAGGGTAGCCTAGGGTTAGGGTTAGGCTTAGGGTTAGGGTTACTGTACGGCTTAGGTTACGGATTCGGGGAGGGGTTCGGGTATGGCGTAGGGTCTGGGTTAGGGGTAGGGTTAGGGTTAGTTTTAGGGTTAAGGCTCGGTTTAGGGTACGGGTTAGGATTAGGGTACGTGTTAGGGTTAGGGTAGGGGTTAGGGTTAGAGAACGCGTTAGGGTTAGGGTAGTTATTAAACCTATCCCACTATCTAGATACCCCTTAGCACGTAAAGGAATATTATTAGGGGGTCCAGCCATGGAGAAGAGTTTACACACAAGGATAAGATAAGGAACACACCCATTATAAAGAAATCACATTAGGATTCTCTTTTTAAGCCGTTCCTTAAAACACTAGTGCTTAGAAAATCTATTGGAGGCAGAAGCAGTCAAGGGTAGCGTAGGGTTAGGTTTAGGCTTAGGGTTAGGCTTAGGGTACGGCTTAGGGTACGGGTTCGGGGAGGGGTTCGGGTACGGCGTAGGGTATGGGTTAGGGTTAGGGTTAGGGTTAGTGTTAGGGTTAGGGCTCGGTTTAGGGTACGGGTTAGGATTAGGGTACGTGTTAGGGTTAGGGTAGGGGTTAGGGTTAGGGTACGCATTAGGGTTAGGGTAGTTATTAAACCTATCCCACTCTCTAGATACCCCTTAGCACGTAAAGGAATATTATTTGGGGGTCCAGCCATGGAGAAGAGTTTAGACACTAGGATAAGATAAGGAACACACCCATTATAAAGAAATCACATTAGGATTCTCTTTTTCAGCTGTTCCTTAAAACACTAGTGCTTAGGAAATCTATTGGAGGCAGAAGCAGTCAAGGGTAGCCTAGGGTTAGGGTTAGGCTTAGGGTTAGGGTTAGGGTACGGTTTAGGGTACGGGTTCGGGTACGGCGTAGCGTATGGGTTAGGGTTAGGGTTAGGGTTAGTGTTAGGGTTAGGGCTCGGTTTAGGGTACGGGTTAGGATTAGGGTACGTGTTAGGTTTAGGGTAGGGGTTAGGGTTAGGGTACGCGTTAGGGTTAGGGCCGTTATTAAACCTATCCCACTCTCTAGATACCCCTTAGCACGTAAAGGAATATTATTTGGGGGTCCAGCCATGGAGAAGAGTTTAGACACTAGGATAAGATAAGGAACACACCCATTATAAAGAAATCACATTAGGATTCTCTTTTTCAGCTGTTCCTTAAAACACTAGTGCTTAGGAAATCTATTGGAGGCAGAAGCAGTCAAGGGTAGCCTAGGGTTAGGGTTAGGCTTAGGGTTAGGGTTAGGGTACGGCTTAGGGTACGGGTTCGGGTACGGCGTAGGGTATGGGTTAGGGTTAGTGTTAGGGTTAGGGCTCGGTTTAGGGTACGGGTTAGGATTAGGGTACGTGTTAAGGTTAGGGGGGGTTAGGGTTAGAGTACGCATTAGGGTTAGGGTAGTTATTAAACCTATCCCACTCTCTAGATACCCCTTAGCACGTAAAGGAATATTATTAGGGGGTCCAGCCATGGAGAAGAGTTTAGACACTAGGATAAGATAAGGAACACACCCATTATAAAGAAATCACATTAGGATTCTATTTTTAAGCTGTTCCTTCAAACACTAGTGCTTAGGAAATCTATTGGAGGCAGAAGCAGTCAAGGGTAGCCTAGGGTTAGGGTTAGGCTTAGGGTTAGGGTTACTGTACGGCTTAGGTTACGGATTCGGGGAGGGGTTCGGGTATGGCGTAGGGTCTGGGTTAGGGGTAGGGTTAGGGTTAGTTTTAGGGTTAAGGCTCGGTTTAGGGTACGGGTTAGGATTAGGGTACGTGTTAGGGTTAGGGTAGGGGTTAGGGTTAGAGAACGCGTTAGGGTTAGGGTAGTTACTAAACCTATCCCACTATCTAGATACCCCTTAGCACGTAAAGGAATATTATTAGGGGGTCCAGCCATGGAGAAGAGTTTACACACAAGGATAAGATAAGGAACACACCCATTATAAAGAAATCACATTAGGATTCTCTTTTTAAGCCGTTCCTTAAAACACTAGTGCTTAGAAAATCTATTGGAGGCAGAAGCAGTCAAGGGTAGCGTAGGGTTAGGTTTAGGCTTAGGGTTAGGCTTAGGGTACGGCTTAGGGTACGGGTTCGGGGAGGGGTTCGGGTACGGCGTAGGGTATGGGTTAGGGTTAGGGTTAGGGTTAGTGTTAGGGTTAGGGCTCGGTTTAGGGTACGGGTTAGGAATAGGGTACGTGTTAGGGTTAGGGTAGGGGTTAGGGTTAGGGTACGCATTAGGGTTAGGGTAGTTATTAAACCTATCCCACTCTCTAGATACCCCTTAGCACGTAAAGGAATATTATTTGGGGGTCCAGCCATGGAGAAGAGTTTAGACACTAGGATAAGATAAGGAACACACCCATTATAAAGAAATCACATTAGGATTCTCTTTTTCAGCTGTTCCTTAAAACACTAGTGCTTAGGAAATCTATTGGAGGCAGAAGCAGTCAAGGGTAGCCTAGGGTTAGGGTTAGGCTTAGGGTTAGGGTTAGGGTACGGCTTAGGGTACGGGTTCGGGGAGGGGTTCGGGTACGGCGTAGGGTATGGGTTAGGGTTAGGGCTCGGTTTAGGGTACGGGTTAGGATTAGGGTACGTGTTAGGGTTAGGGTAGGGGTTAGGGTTAGGGTACGCGTTAGGGTTAGGGTAGTTAGTAAACCTATCCAACTCTCTAGATACCCCTTAGCACGTAAAGGAATATTATTTGGGGGTCCAGCCATGGAGAAGAGTTTAGACACTAGGATAAGATAAGGAACACACCCATTATAAAGAAATCAAATTAGGATTCTCTTTTTAAGCTGTTCCTTAAAACATTAGTGCTTAGGAAATCTATTGGAGGCAGAAGCAGTCAAGGGTAGCCTAGGGTTAGGGTTAGGCTTAGGGTTAGGCTTAGGGTACGGCTTAGGGTACGGGTTCGGGGAGGGGTTCGGGTACGGCGTAGGGTATGGGTTAGGGTTAGGGTTAGTGTTAGGGTTAGGGCTCGGTTTAGGGTATGGGTTAGGATTAGGGTACGTGTTAGGGTTAGGGTAGGGGTTAGGGTTAGGGTACGCGTTAGGGTTAGGGTAGTTAGTAAACCTATCCCACTCTCTAGAAACCCCTTAGCACGTAAAGGAATATTATTTGGGGGTCCAGCCATGGAGAAGAGTTTAGACACTAGGATAAGATAAGGAACACACCCATTATAAAGAAATCACATTAGGATTCTCTTTTTAAGCTGTTCCTTAAAACACTAGTGCTTAGGAAATCTATTGGAGGCAGAAGCAGTCAAGGGTAGCCTAGGGTTAGGGTTAGGCTTAGGGTTAGGCTTAGGGTACGGCTTAGGGTACGGGTTCGGGGAGGGGTTCGGGTACGGCGTAGGGTATGGGTGAGTGTTAGGTTTAGGGTTAGTGTTAGGGTTAGGGCTCGGTTTAGGGTACGGGTAAGGATTAGGGTACGTGTTAGGGTTAGGGTAGGGGTTAGGGTTAGGGTACGCGTTAGGTTTAGGGTAGTTATTAAACCTATCCCACTCTCTAGATCCCCTTAGCACGTAAAGGAATATTATTTGGGGGTCCAACAATAGAGAAGAGTTTAGACACTAGGATAAGATAAGGAACACACCCATTATAAAGAAATCACATTAGGATTCTCTTTTTCAGCTGTTACTTAAAACACTAGTGCTTAGGAAATCTATTGGAGGCAGAAGCAGTCAAGGGTAGCCTAGGCTTAGGGTTAGGCTTAGGGTTAGGCTTAGGGTACGGCTTAGGGTACGGGTTAGGGGAGGGGTTCAGGTACGGCGTAGGGTATGGGTTAGGGTTAGGGTTAGGGTTAGTGTTAGTTTTAGGGCTCGGTTTAGGGTATGGGTTAGGATTAGGGTATGTGTTAGGGTTAGGGTAGGGGTTAGGGTTAGGGTATGCGTTAGGGTTAGGATAGTTATTAAACCTATCCCACTCTCTAGATACCCCTTAGCACGTAAAGGAATATTATTTGGGGGTCCAGCCATGGAGAAGAATTTAGACACTAGGATAAGATAAGGAACACACCCATTATAAAGAAATCACATTAGGATTCTCTTTTTAAGCTGTTCCTTCAAACAGTAGTGCTTAGGAAATCTATTGGAGGCAGAAGCAGTCAAGGGTAGCATAGGGTTAGGGATAGGCTTAGGGTTAGGGTTAGGGTACGGCTTAGGGTACGGGTTCGGGGAGGGGTGCGTGTACGGCATAGGGTATAGGTTAGGGTTAGGGTTAGGGTTAGTGTTAGGGTTAGGGCTCGGTTTAGGGTACGGGTTAGGATTAGGGTACGTGTTAGGGTTAGGGTAGGGGTAAGGGTTAGGGTACGCGTTAGGGTTAGGGTAGTTATTAAACCTATCCCACTCTCTAGATACCCCTTAGCACGGAAAGGAATATTATTTGGGGGTCCAGCCATGGAGAAGAGTTTAGACACTCGGAGAAGATAAGGAACACACCCATTATAAAGAAATCACATTAGGATTCTCTTTTTAAGCTGTTCCTTAAAACACTAGTGCTTAGGAAAACTATTGGAGGCAGAAGCAGTCAAGGGTAGCCTAGGGTTAGGGTTAGGCTTAGGGTTAGGGTTAGGGTACGGTTTAGGGTACGGGTTCGGGTACGGCGTAGCGTATGGGTTAGGGTTAGGGTTAGGGTTAGTGTTAGGGTTAGGGCTCGGTTTAGGGTACGGGTTAGGATTAGGGTACGTGTTAGGGTTAGGGTAGGGGTTAGGGTTAGGGTACGCGTTAGGGTTAGGGTAGTTATTAAACCTATCCCACTCTCTAGATACCCCTTAGCACGTAAAGGAATATTATTTGGGGGTCCAGCCATGGAGAAGAGTTTAGACACTAGGATAAGATAAGGAACACACCCATTATAAAGAAGTCACATTAGGATTCTCTTTTTCAGCTGTTCCTGAAAACACTAGTGCTTAGGAAATCTATTGGAGGCAGAAGCAGTCAAGGGTAGCCTAGGGTTAGGGTTAGGCTTAGGGTTAGGGTTAGGGTACGGCTTAGGGTACGGGTTCGGGGAGGGGTTCGGGTACGGCGTAGGGTATGGGTTAGGGTTAGGGTTAGGGTTAGTGTTAGGGTTAGGGCTCGGTTTAGGGTATGGGTTAGGATTAGGGTACGTGTTAGGGTTAGGGTAGGGGTAAGGGTTAGGGTACGCGTTAGGGTTAGGGTAGTTATTAAACCTATCCCACTCTCTAGATACCCCTTAGCACGTAAAGGAATATTATTTGGGGGTCCAGCCATGGAGAAGAGTTTAGACACTCGGATAAGATAAGGAACACACCCATTATAAAGAAATCACATTAGGATTCTCTTTTTAAGCTGTTCCTTAAAACACTAGTGCTTAGGAAATCTATTGGAGGCAGAAGCAGTCAAGGGTAGCCTAGGGTTAGGGTTAGGCTTAGGGTACGGCTTAGGGTACGGGTTCGGGGAGGGGTTCGGGTACGGCGTAGGGTATGGGTTAGGGTTAGGGTTAGGGTTAGTGTTAGGGTTAGGGCTCGGTTTAGGGTACGGGTTAGGATTAGGGTACGTGTTAGGTTTAGGGTAGGGGTTAGGGTTAGGGTACGCGTTAGGGTTAGGGCAGTTATTAAACCTATCCCACTCTCTAGATACCCCTTAGCACGTAAAGGAATATTATTTGGGGGTCCAGCCATGGAGAAGAGTTTAGACACTAGGATAAGATAAGGAACACACCCATTATAAAGAAATCACATTAGGATTCTCTTTTTCAGCTGTTCCTTAAAACACTACTGCTTAGGAAATCTATTGGAGGCAGAAGCAGTCAAGGGTAGCCTAGGGTTAGGGTTAGGCTTAGGGTTAGGCTTAGGGTACGGCTTAGGGTACGGGTTCGGGGAGGGGTTCGGGTACAGCGTAGGGTATGGGTTAGGGTTAGGGTTAGGGTTAGGGCTCGGTTTAGGGTACGGGTTAGGATTAGGGTACGTGTTAGGGTTAGGGTAGGGGTAAGGTTTAGGGTACGCGTTAGGGTTAGGGTAGTTAGTAAACCGATCCCACTCTCTAGATACCCCTTAGCCCGTAAAGGAATATTATTTGGGGGTCCAGCCATGGAGAAGAGTTTAGACACTCGGATAAGATAAGGAACACACCCATTATAAAGAAATCACATTAGGATTCTCTTTTTAAGCTGTTCCTTAAAACACTAGTGCCTAGGAAATCTATTGGAGGCAGAAGCAGTCAAGGGTAGCCTAGGGTTAGGGTTAGGCTTAGGGTTAGGGTTAGGGTACGGCTTAGGGTACGGGTTCGGGGAGGGGTTCGGGTACGGCGTAGGGTATGGGTTAGGGTTAGGGTTAGGGTTAGTGTTAGGGTTAGGGCTCGGTTTAGGGTACGGTTTAGGATTAGGGTACGTGTTAGGTTAGGGTAGGGGTTAGGGTTAGGGTACGTGTTAGGGTTAGGGTAGTTAGTAAACCTATCCCACTCTCTAGATACCCCTTAGCACGTAAAGGAATATTATTTGGGGGTCCAGCCATGGAGAAGAGTTTAGACACTCGGATAAGATAAGGAACACACCCATTATAAAGAAATCACATTAGGATTCTGTTCTTCAGCTGTTCCTTAAAACACTAGTGCTTAGGAAATCTATTGGAGGCAGAAGCAGTCAAGGGTAGCCTAGGGTTAGGGTTAGGCTTAGGGTTAGGGTTAGGGTACGGCTTAGGGTACGGGTTCGGGTACGGCGTAGGGTATGGGTTAGGGTTAGGGTTAGGGTTAGTGTTAGGGTTAGGGCTTGGTTTAGGGTACGGGTTAGGATTAGGGTACGTGTTAAGGTTAGGGTAGGGGTTAGGGTTAGAGTACGCATTAGGGTTAGGGTAGTTATTAAACCTATCCCACTCTCTAGATACCCCTTAGCACGTAAAGGAATATTATTAGGGGGTTCAGCCATGGAGAAGAGTTTACACACAAGGATAAGATAAGGAACACACCCATTATAAAGAAATCACATTAGGATTCTATTTTTAAGCTGTTCCTTCAAACACTAGTGCTTAGGAAATCTATTGGAGGCAGAAGCAGTCAAGGGCAGCCTAGGGTTAGGGTTAGGCTTAGGGTTAGGGTTACTGTACGGCTTAGGTTACGGATTCGGGGAGGGGTTCGGGTACGGCGTAGGGTATGGGTTAGGGGTAGGGTTAGGGTTAGTTTTAGGGTTAGGGCTCGGTTTAGGGTACGGGTTAGGATTAGGGTACGTGTTAGGGTTAGGTTAGGGGTTAGGGTTAGAGAACGCGTTAGGGTTAGGGTAGTTATTAAACCTATCCCACTATCTAGATACCCCTTAGCACGTAAAGGAATATTATTAGGGGGTCCAGCCATGGAGAAGAGTTTACACACAAGGATAAGATAAGGAACACACCCATTATAAAGAAATCACATTAGGATTCTCTTTTTAAGCCGTTCCTTAAAACACTAGTGCTTAGAAAATCTATTGGAGGCAGAAGCAGTCAAGGGTAGCGTAGGGTTAGGTTTAGGCTTAGGGTTAGGCTTAGGGTACGGCTTAGGGTACGGGTTCGGGGAGGGGTTCGGGTACGGCGTAGGGTATGGGTTAGGGTTAGGGTTAGGGTTAGTGTTAGGGTTAGGGCTCGGTTTAGGGTACGGGTTAGGATTAGGGTACGTGTTAGGGTTAGGGTAGGGGTTAGGGTTAGGGTACGCATTAGGGTTAGGGTAGTTATTAAACCTATCCCACTCTCTAGATACCCCTTAGCACGTAAAGGAATATTATTTGGGGGTCCAGCCATGGAGAAGAGTTTAGACACTAGGATAAGATAAGGAACACACCCATTATAAAGAAATCACATTAGGATTCTCTTTTTCAGCTGTTCCTTAAAACACTAGTGCTTAGGAAATCTATTGGAGGCAGAAGCAGTCAAGGGTAGCCTAGGGTTACGGTTAGGCTTAGGGATAGGGTTAGGGTACGGCTTAGGGTACGGGTTCGGGGAGGGGTTCGGGTAGGGCGTATGGTATGGGTTAGGGTTAGGGCTCGGTTTAGGGTACGGGTTAGGATTAGGTTACGTGTTAGGGTTAGGGTAGGGGTTAGGGTTAGGGTACGCGTTAGGGTTAGGGTAGTTAGTAAACCTATCCCACTCTCTAGAAACCCCTTAGCATGTAAAGGAATATTATTTGGGGGTCCAGCCATGGAGAAGAGTTTAGACACTAGGATAAGATAAGGAACACACCCATTATAAAGAAATCACATTAGGATTCTCTTATTAAGCTGTTCCTTAAAACACTAGTGCTTAGGAAATCTATTGGAGGCAGAAGCAGTCAAGGGTAGCCTAGGGTTAGGGTTAGGCTTAGGGTTAGGCTTAGGGTACGGCTTAGGGTACGGGTTCGGGGAGGGGTTCGGGTACGGCGTAGGGTATGGGTTAGGGTTAGGGTTAGGGTTAGTGTTAGGGTTAGGGCTCGGTTTAGGGTACGGGTTAGGATTACGATACGAGTTAGGGTTAGGGTAGGGGTTAGGGTTAGGGTACGCGTTAGGGTTAGGGTAGTTAGTAAACCTATCCCACTCTCTAGAAACCCCTTAGCAGGTAAAGGAATATTATTTGGGGGTCCAGCCATGGAGAAGAGTTTAGACACTAGGATAAGATAAGGAACACACCCATTATAAAGAAATCACATTAGGATTCTCTTTTTAAGCTGTTCCTTAAAACACTAGTGCTTAGGAAATCTATTGGAGGCAGAAGCAGTCAAGGGTAGCCTAGGGTTAGGGTTAGGCTTAGGGTTAGGCTTAGGGTACGGCTTAGGGTACGGGTTCGGGGAGGGGTTCGGGTACGGCGTAGGGTATGGGTGAGTGTTAGGTTTAGGGTTAGTGTTAGGGTTAGGGCTCGGTTTAGGGTACGGGTAAGGATTAGGGTACGTGTTAGGGTTACGGTAGGGGTTAGGGTTAGGGTACGCGTTAGGTTTAGGGTAGTTATTAAACCTATCCCACTCTCTAGATCCCCTTAGCACGTAAAGGAATATTATTTGGGGGTCCAGCCATAGAGAAGAGTTTAGACACTAGGATAAGATAAGGAACACACCCATTATAAAGAAATCACATTAGGATTCTCTTTTTCAGCTGTTCCTTAAAACACTAGTGCTTAGGAAATCTATTGGAGGCAGAAGCAGTCAAGGGTAGCCTAGGGTTAGGGTTAGGCTGAGGGTTAGGGTTAGGGTACGGCTTAGGGTACGGGTTCGGGGAGGGGTTCGGGTACGGCGTATGGTATGGGTTAGGGTTAGGGTTAGTGTTAGGGTTAGGGCTCGGTTTAGGGTATGGGTTAGGATTAGGGTACGTGTTAGGGTTAGGGTAGGGGTAAGGGTTAGGGTACGCGTTAGGGTTAGGGTAGTTATTAAACCTATCCCACTCTCTAGATACCCCTTAGCACGTAAAGGAATATTATTTGGGGGTCCAGCCATGGAGAAGAGTTTAGACACTCGGATAAGATAAGGAACACACCCATTATAAAGAAATCACATTAGGATTCTCTTTTTCAGCTGTTCCTTAAAACACTAGTGCTTAGGAAATCTATTGGAGGCAGAAGCAGTCAAGGGTAGCCTAGGGTTAGGGTTAGGCTTAGGGTTAGGGTTAGGGTACGGCTTAGGGTACGGGTTCGGGTACAGCGTAGGGTATGGGTTAGGGTTAGGGTTAGGGTTAGTGTTATGGTTAGGGCTCGGTTTAGGGTACGGGTTAGGATTAGAGTACGTGTTAAGGTTAGGGTAGGGGTTAGGGTTAGAGTACGCATTAGGGTTAGGGTAGTTATTAAACCTATCCCACTCTCTAGATACCCCTTAGCACGTAAAGGAATATTATTAGGGGGTCCAGCCATGGAGAAGAGTTTAGACACTAGGATAAGATAAGGAACACACCCATTATAAAGAAATCACATTAGGATTCTATTTTTAAGCTGTTCCTTCAAACACTAGTGCTTAGGAAATCTATTGGAGGCAGAAGCAGTCAAGGGTAGCCTAGGGTTAGGGTTAGGCTTAGGGTTAGGGTTACTGTACGGCTTAGGTTACGGATTCGGGGAGGGGTTCGGGTACGGCGTAGGGTATGGGTTAGAGGTAGGGTTAGGGTTAGTTTCAGGGTTAGGGCTCGGTTTAGGGTACGGGTTAGGATTAGGGTACGTGTTAGGGTTAGGTTAGGGGTTAGGGTTAGAGAACGCGTTAGGGTTAGGGTAGTTATTAAACCTATCCCACTATCTAGATACCCCTTAGCACGTAAAGGAATATTATTAGGGGGTCCAGCCATGGAGAAGAGTTTACACACAAGGATAAGATAAGGAACACACCCATTATAAAGAAATCACATTAGGATTCTCTTTTTAAGCCGTTCCTTAAAACACTAGTGCTTAGAAAATCTATTGGAGGCAGAAGCAGTCAAGGGTAGCGTAGGGTTAGGTTTAGGCTTAGGGTTAGGCTTAGGGTACGGCTTAGGGTACAGGTTCGGGGAGGGGTTCGGGTACGGCGTAGGGTATGGGTTAGGGTTAGGGTTAGGGTTAGTGTTAGGGTTAGGGCTCGGTTTAGGGTACGGGTTAGGATTAGGGTACGTGTTAGGGTTAGGGTAGGGGTTAGGGTTAGGGTACGCATTAGGGTTAGGGTAGTTATTAAACCTATCCCACTCTCTAGATACCCCTTAGCACGTAAAGGAATATTATTTGGGGGTCCAGCCATGGAGAAGAGTTTAGACACTAGGATAAGATAAGGAACACACCCATTATAAAGAAATCACATTAGGATTCTCTTTTTCAGCTGTTCCTTAAAACACTAGTGCTTAGGAAATCTATTGGAGGCAGAAGCAGTCAAGGGTAGCCTAGGGTTAGGGTTAGGCTTAGGGTTAGGGTTAGGGTACGGCTTAGGGTACGGGTTCGGGTACGGCGTAGGGTATGGGTTAGGGTTAGGGTTAGTGTTAGGGTTAGGGCTCGGTTTAGGGTACGGGTTAGGATTAGGGTACGTGTTAAGGTTAGGGTAGGGGTTAGGGTTAGAGTACGCATTAGGGTTAGGGTAGTTATTAAACCTATCCCACTCTCTAGATACCCCTTAGCACGTAAAGGAATATTATTAGGTGGTCCAGCCATGGAGAAGAGTTTAGACACTAGGATAAGATAAGGAACACACCCATTATAAAGAAATCACATTAGGATTCTATTTTTAAGCTGTTCCTTCAAACACTAGTGCTTAGGAAATCTATTGGAGGCAGAAGCAGTCAAGGGTAGCCTAGGGTTAGGGTTAGGCTTAGGGTTAGGGTTATTGTACGGCTTAGGTTACGGATTCGGGGAGGGGTTCGGGTATGGCGTAGGGTATGGGTTAGGGGTAGGGTTAGGGTTAGTTTTAGGGTTAGGGCTCGGTTTAGGGTACGGGTTAGGATTAGGGTACGTGTTAGGGTTAGGGTAGGGGTTAGGGTTAGAGAACGCGTTAGGGTTAGGGTAGTTATTAAACCTATCCCACTATCTAGATACCCCTTAGCACGTAAAGGAATATTATTAGGGGGTCCAGCCATGGAGAAGAGTTTACACACAAGGATAAGATAAGGAACACACCCATTATAAAGAAATCACATTAGGATTCTCTTTTTAAGCCGTTCCTTAAAACACTAGTGCTTAGAAAATCTATTGGAGGCAGAAGCAGTCAAGGGTAGCGTAGGGTTAGGTTTAGGCTTAGGGTTAGGCTTAGGGTACGGCTTAGGGTACGGGTTCGGGGAGGGGTTCGGGTACGGCGTAGGGTATGGGTTAGGGTTAGGGTTAGGGTTAGTGTTAGGGTTAGGGCTCGGTTTAGGGTACGGGTTAGGATTAGGGTACGTGTTAGGGTTAGGGTAGGGGTTAGGGTTAGGGTACTCATTAGGGTTAGGGTAGTTATTAAACCTATCCCACTCTCTAGATACCCCTTAGCACGTAAAGGAATATTATTTGGGGGTCCAGCCATGGAGAAGAGTTTAGACACTAGGATAAGATAAGGAACACACCCATTATAAAGAAATCACATTAGGATTCTCTTTTTCAGCTGTTCCTTAAAACACTAGTGCTTAGGAAATCTATTGGAGGCAGAAGCAGTCAAGGGTAGCCTAGGGTTAGGGTTAGGCTTAGGGTACGGCTTAGGGTACGGGTTCGGGGAGGGGTTCGGGTACGGCGTAGGGTATGGGTTAGGGTTAGGGCTCGGTTTAGGGTACGGGTTAGGATTAGGGTACGTGTTAGGGTTAGGGTAGGGGTTAGGGTTAGGGTACGCGTTAGGGTTAGGGTAGTTAATAAACCTATCCCACTCTCTAGATACCCCTTAGCACGTAAAGGAATATTATTTGGGGGTCCAGCCATGGAGAAGAGTTTAGACACTAGGATAAGATAAGGAACACACCCATTATAAAGAAATCAAATTAGGATTCTCTTTTTAAGCTGTTCCTTAAAACACTAGTGCTTAGGAAATCTATTGGAGGCAGAAGCAGTCAAGGGTAGCCTAGGGTTAGGGTTAGGCTTAGGGTTAGGCTTAGGGTACGGCTTAGGGTACGGGTTCGGGGAGGGGTTCGGGTACGGCGTAGGGTATGGGTTAGGGGTAGGTTTAGGGTTAGTGTTAGGGTTAGGGCTCGGTTTAGGGTACGGGTTAGGATTAGGATACGAGTTAGGGTTAGGGTAGGGGTTAGGGTTAGGGTACGCGTTACGGTTAGGGTAGTTAGTAAACCTATCCCACTCTCTAGAAACCCCTTAGCACGTAAAGGAATAGTATTTGGGGGTCCAGCCATGGAGAAGAGTTTAGACACTAGGATAAGATAAGGAACACACCCATTATAAAGAAATCACATTAGGATTCTCTTTTTAAGCTGTTCCTTAAAACACTAGTGCTTAGGAAATCTATTGGAGGCAGAAGCAGTCAAGGGTAGCCTAGGGTTAGGGTTAGGCTTAGGGTTAGGCTTAGGGTACGGCTTAGGGTACGGGTTCGGGGAGGGGTTCGGGTACGGCGTAGGGTATGGGTGAGTGTTAGGTTTAGGGTTAGTGTTAGGGTTAGGGCTCGGTTTAGGGTACGGGTAAGGATTAGGGTACGTGTTAGGGTTAGGGTAGGGGTTAGGGTTAGGGTACGCATTAGGTTTAGGGTAGTTATTAAACCTATCCCACTCTCTAGATCCCCTTAGCACGTAAAGGAATATTATTTGGGGGTCCAGCCATAGAGAAGAGTTTAGACACTAGGATAAGATAAGGAACACACCCATTATAAAGAAGTCACATTAGGATTCTCTTTTTCAGCTGTTCCTTAAAACACTAGTGCTTAGGAAATCTATTGGAGGCAGAAGCAGTCAAGGGTAGCCTAGGGTTAGGGTTAGGCTTAGGGTTAGGGTTAGGGTATGGCTTAGGGTACGGGTTCGGGGAGGGGTTCGGGTACGGCGTATGGTATGGGTTAGGGTTAGGGTTAGGGTTAGTGTTAGGGTTAGGGCTCGGTTTAGGGTATGGGTTAGGATTAGGGTACGTGTTAGGGTTAGGGTAGGGGTAAGGGTTAGGGTACGCGTTAGGGTTAGGGTAGTTATTAAACCTATCCCACTCTCTAGATACCCCTTAGCACGTAAAGGAATATTATTTGAGGGTCCAGCCATGGAGAAGAGTTTAGACACTCGGATAAGATAAGGAACACACCCATTATAAAGAAATCACATTAGGATTCTCTTTTTCAGCTGTTCCTTAAAACACTAGTGCTTAGGAAATCTATTGGAGGCAGAAGCAGTCAAGGGTGGCCTAGGGTTAGGGTTAGGCTTAGGGTTAGGGTTAGGGTACGGCTTAGGGTACGGGTTCGGGGAGGGGTTCGGGTACGGCGTAGGGTATGGGTTAGGGTTAGGGCTCGGTTTAGGGTATGGGTTAGGATTAGGGTACGTGTTAAAGTTAGGGTAGGGGTTAGGGTTAGGGTACGCGTTAGGGTTAGGGTAGTTAGTAAACCTATCCCACTCTCTAGAAACCCCTTAGCACGTAAAGGAATATTATTTGGGGGTCCAGCCATGGAGAAGAGTTTAGACACTAGGATAAGATAAGGAACACACCCATTATAAAGAAATCATATTAGGATTCTCTTTTTAAGCTGTTCCTTAAAACACTAGTGCTTAGGAAATCTATTGGAGGCAGAAGCAGTCAAGGGTAGCCTAGGGTTAGGGTTAGGCTTAGGGTTAGGCTTAGGGTACGGCTTAGGGTACGGGTTCGGGGAGGGGTTCGGGTACGGCGTAGGGTATGGGTTAGGGTTAGGGTTAGGGTTAGTGTTAGGGTTAGGGCTCGGTTTAGGGTACGGGTTAGGATTAGGATACGAGTTAGGGTTAGGGTAGGGGTTAGGGTTAGGGAACGCGTTAGGGTTAGGGTAGTTAGTAAACCTATCCCACTCTCTAGAAACCCCTTAGCACGTAAAGGAATATTATTTGGGGGTCCAGCCATGGAGAAGAGTTTAGACACTCGGATAAGATAAGGAACACACCCATTATAAAGAAATCACATTAGGATTCTCTTTTTAAGCTGTTCCTTAAAACACTAGTGCTTAGGAAATCTATTGGAGGCAGAAGCAGTCAAGGGTAGCCTAGGGTTAGGGTTAGGCTTAGGGTACGGCTTAGGGTACGGGTTCGGGGAGGGGTTTGTGTACGGCGTAGGGTATGGGTTAGGGTTAGGGTTAGGGTTAGTGTTAGGGTTAGGGCTCGGTTTAGGGTACGGGTTAGGATTAGGGTACGTGTTAGGTTTAGGGTAGGGGTTAGGGTTAGGGTACGCGTTAGGGTTAGGGCCGTTATTAAACCTATCCCACTCTCTAGATACCCCTTAGCACGTAAAGGAATATTATTTGGGGGTCCAGCCATGGAGAAGAGTTTAGACACTAGGATAAGATAAGGAACACACCCATTATAAAGAAATCACATTAGGATTCTCTTTTTCAGCTGTTCCTTAAAACACTAGTGCTTAGGAAATCTATTGGAGGCAGAAGCAGTCAAGGGTAGCCTAGGGTTAGGGTTAGGCTTAGGGTTAGGCTTAGGGTACGGCTTAGGGTACGGGTTAGGGGAGGGGTTCAGGTACGGCGTAGGGTATGGGTTAGGGTTAGGGTTAGTGTTAGTTTTAGGGCTCGGTTTAGGGTATGGGTTAGGATTAGGGTATGTGTTAGGGTTAGGGTAGGGGTTAGGGTTAGGGTATGCGTTAGGGTTAGGGTAGTTATTAAACCTATCCCACTCTCTAGATACCCCTTAGCACGTAAAGGAATATTATTTGGGGGTCCAGCCATGGAGAAGAATTTAGACACTAGGATAAGATAAGGAACACACCCATTATAAAGAAATCACATTAGGATTCTCTTTTTAAGCTGTTTCTTAAAACACTAGTGCTTAGGAAATCTATTGGAGGCAGAAGCAGTCAAGGGTAGCATAGGGTTAGGGATAGGCTTAGGGTTAGGTTTAGGGTACGGCTTAGGGTACGGGTTCGGGGAGGGGTGCGTGTACGGCATAGGGTATGGGTTAGGGTTAGGGTTAGGGTTAGTGTTAGGGTTAGGGCTCGGTTTAGGGTACGGGTTAGGATTAGGGTACATGTTAGGGTTAGGGTAGGGGTAAGGGTTAGGGTACGCGTTAGGGTTAGGGTAGTTATTAAACCTATCCCACTCTCTAGATACCCCTTAGCACGTAAAGGAATATTATTTGGGGGTCCAGCCATAGAGAAGAGTTTAGACACTCGGATAAGATAAGGAACACACCCATTATAAAGAAATCACATCAGGATTCTCTTTTTAAGCTGTTCCTTAAAACACTAGTGCTTAGGAAATCTATTGGAGGCAGAAGCAGTCAAGGGTAGCCTAGGGTTAGGGTTAGGCTTAGGGTTAGGGTTAGGGTACGGTTTAGGGTACGGGTTTGGGTACGGCGTAGCGTATGGGTTAGGGTTAGGGTTAGGGTTAGTGTTAGGGTTAGGGCTCGGTTTAGGGTACGGGTTAGGATTAGGGTACGTGTTAGGGTTAGGGTAGGGGTTAGGGTTAGGGTACGCGTTAGGGTTAGGGTAGTTATTAAACCTATCCCACTCTCTAGATACCCCTTATCACGTAAAGGAATATTATTTGGGGTTCCAGCCATGGAGAAGAGTTTAGACACTAGGATAAGATAAGGAACACACCCATTATAAAGAAGTCACATTAGGATTCTCTTTTTCAGCTGTTCCTTAAAACACTAGTGCTTAGGAAATCTATTGGAGGCAGAAGCAGTCAAGGGTAGCCTAGGGTTAGGGTTAGGATTAGGGTTAGGCTTAGGGTACGGCTTAGGGTACGGGTTCGGGGAGGGGTTCGCGTACGGAGTAGGGTATGGGTTAGGGTTAGGGTTAGGGTTAGTGTTAGGGTTAGGGCTCGGTTTAGGGTATGGGTTAGGATTAGGGTACGTGTTAGGGTTAGGGTAGGGGTAAGGGTTAGGGTACGCGTTAGGGTTAGGGTAGTTATTAAACCTATCCCACTCTCTAGATACCCCTTAGCACGTAAAGGAATATTATTTGGGGGTCCAGCCATGGAGAAGAGTTTAGACACTCGGATAAGATAAGGAACACACCCATTATAAAGAAATCACATTAGGATTCTCTTTTTAAGCTGTTCCTTAAAACACTAGTGCTTAGGAAATCTATTGGAGGCAGAAGCAGTCAAGGGTAGCCTAGGGTTAGTGTTAGGCTTAGGGTACGGCTTAGGGTACGGGTTCGGGGAGGGGTTCGGGTACGGCGTAGGGTATGGGTTAGGGTTAGGGTTAGGGTTAGTGTTAGGGTTAGGGCTCCCTTTAGGGTACGGGTTAGGATTAGGGTACGTGTTAGGTTTAGGGTAGGGGTTAGGGTTAGGGTACGCGTTAGGGTTAGGGCAGTTATTAAACCTATCCCACTCTCTAGATACCCCTTAGCACGTAAAGGAATATTATTTGGGGGTCCAGCCATGGAGAAGAGTTTAGACACTAGGATAAGATAAGGAACACACCCATTATAAAGAAATCACATTAGGATTCTCTGTTTAAGCTGTCCCTTAAAACACTAGTGCTTAGGAAATCTATTGGAGGCAGAAGCAGTCAAGGGTAGCCTAGGGTTAGGGTTAGGCTTAGGGTTAGGCTTAGGGTACGGCTTAGGGTACGGGTTCGGGTACGGCGTAGCGTATGGGTTAGGGTTAGGGTTAGTGTTAGGGTTAGGGCTCGGTTTAGGGTACGGGTTAGGATTAGGGTACGTGTTAGGGTTAGGGTAGGGGTTAGGGTTAGGGTACGCGTTAGGGTTAGGGTAGTTATTAAACCTATCCCACTCTCTAGATACCCCTTAGCACGTAAAGGAATATTATTTGGGGGTCCAGCCATGGAGAAGAGTTTAGACACTAGGATAAGATAAGGAACACACCCATTATAAAGAAGTCACATTAGGATTCTCTTTTTCAGCTGTTCCTTAAAACACTAGTGCTTAGGAAATCTATTGGAGGCAGAAGCAGTCAAGGGTAGCCTAGGGTTAGGGTTAGGCTTAGGGTTAGGGTTAGGGTACGGCTTAGGGTACGGGTTCGGGGAGGGGTTCGGGTACGGCGTAGGGTATGGGTTAGGGTTAGGGTTAGGGTTAGTGTTAGGGTTAGGGCTCGGTTTAGGGTATGGGTTAGGATTAGGGTACGTGTTAGGGTTAGGGTAGGGGTAAGGGTTAGGGTACGCGTTAGGGTTAGGGTAGTTATTAAACCTATCCCACTCTCTAGATACCCCTTAGCATGTAAAGGAATATTATTTGGGGGTCCAGCCATGGAGAAGAGTTTAGACACTCGGATAAGATAAGGAACACACCCATTATAAAGAAATCACATTAGGATTCTCTTTTTAAGCTGTTCCTTAAAACACTAGTGCTTAGGAAATCTATTGGAGGCAGAAGCACTCAAGGGTAGCCTAGGGTTAGGGTTAGGCTTAGGGTACGGCTTAGGGTACGGGTTCGGGGAGGGGTTCGGGTACGGCGTAGGGTATGGTTTAGGGTTAGGGTTAGGGTTAGTGTTAGGATTAGGGCTCGGTTTAGGGTACGGGTTAGGATTAGGGTACGTGTTAGGTTTAGGGTAGGGGTTAGGGTTAGGGTACGCGTTAGGGTTAGGGCAGTTATTAAACCTATCCCACTCTCTAGATACCCCTTAGCACGTAAAGGAATATTATTTGGGGGTCCAGCCATGGAGAAGAGTTTAGACACTCGGATAAGATAAGGAACACACCCATTATAAAGAAATCACATTAGGATTCTCTTTTTCAGCTGTTCCTTAAAACACTACTGCTTAGGAAATCTATTGGAGGCAGAAGCAGTCAAGGGTAGCCTAGGGTTAGGGTACGGCTTAGGGTACGGCTTAGGGTACGGCTTAGGGTACGGGTTCGGGGACGGTTCGGGTACGGCGTAGGTTATGGGTTAGGGTTAGGGTTAGGGTTTGGGCTCGGTTTAGGGTACGGGTTAGGATTAGGGTACGTGTTAGGGTTAGGGTAGGGGTAAGGGTTAGGGTACGCGTTAGGGTTAGGGTAGTTAGTAAACCGATCCCACTCTCTAGATACCCCTTAGCCCGTAAAGGAATATTATTTGGGGGTCCAGCCATGGAGAAGAGTTTAGACACTCGGATAAGATAAGGAACACACCCATTATAAAGAAATCACATTAGGATTCTCTTTTTAAGCTGTTCCTTAAAACACTAGTGCCTAGGAAATCTATTGGAGGCAGAAGCAGTCAAGGGTAGCCTAGGGTTAGGGTTAGGCTTACGGTACGGCTTAGGGTACGGGTTCGGGGAGGGGTTCGGGTACGGCGTAGGGTATGGGTTAGGGTTAGGGTTAGGGTTAGTGTTAGGGTTAGGGCTCGGTTTAGGGTACGGTTTAGGATTAGGGTACGTGTTAGGTTAGGGTAGGGGTTAGGGTTAGGGTACGTGTTAGGGTTAGGGTAGTTAGTAAACCTATCACACTCTCTAGATACCCCTTAGCACGTAAAGGAATATTATTTGGGGGTCCAGCCATGGAGAAGAGTTTAGACACTCGGATAAGATAAGGAACACACCCATTATAAAGAAATCACATTAGGATTCTCTTTTTCAGCTGTTCCTTAAAACACTAGTGCTTAGGAAATCTATTGGAGGCAGAAGCAGTCAAGGGTAGCCTAGGGTTAGGGTTAGGCTTAGGGTACGGCTTAGGGTACGGGTTCGGGGAGGGGTTCGGGTACGGCGTAGGGTATGGGTTAGGGTTAGGGTTAGGGTTAGTGTTAGGGTTAGGGCTCGGTTTAGGGTACGGGTTAGGATTAGGGTACGTGTTAGGGTTAGGTTAGGGGTTAGGGTTAGAGAACGCGTTAGGGTTAGGGTAGTTATTAAACCTATCCCACTATCTAGATACCCCTTAGCACGTAAAGGAATATTATTAGGGGGTCCAGCCATGGAGAAGAGTTTACACACAAGGATAAGATAAGGAACACACCCATTATAAAGAAATCACATTAGGATTCTCTTTTTAAGCCGTTCCTTAAAACACTAGTGCTTAGAAAATCTATTGGAGGCAGAAGCAGTCAAGGGTAGCGTAGGGTTAGGTTTAGGCTTAGGGTTAGGCTTAGGGTACGGCTTAGGGTACGGGTTCGGGGAGGGGTTCGGGTACGGCGTAGGGTATGGGTTAGGGTTAGGGTTAGGGTTAGTGTTAGGGTTAGGGCTCGGTTTAGGGTACGGGTTAGGATTAGGGTACGTGTTAGGGTTAGGGTAGGGGTTAGGGTTAGGGTACGCATTAGGGTTAGGGTAGTTATTAAACCTATCCCACTCTCTAGATACCCCTTAGCACGTAAAGGAATATTATTTGGGGGTCCAGCCATGGAGAAGAGTTTAGACACTAGGATAAGATAAGGAACACACCCATTATAAAGAAATCACATTAGGATTCTCTTTTTCAGCTGTTCCTTAAAACACTAGTGCTTAGGAAATCTATTGGAGGCAGAAGCAGTCAAGGGTAGCCTAGGGTTACGGTTAGGCTTAGGGATAGGGTTAGGGTACGGCTTAGGGTACGGGTTCGGGGAGGGGTTCGGGTACGGCGTATGGTATGGGTTAGGGTTAGGGCTCGGTTTAGGGTACGGGTTAGGATTAGGTTACGTGTTAGGGTTAGGGTAGGGGTTAGGGTTAGGGTACGCGTTAGGGTTAGGGTAGTTAGTAAACCTATCCCACTCTCTAGAAACCCCTTAGCACGTAAAGGAATATTATTTGGGGGTCCAGCCATGGAGAAGAGTTTAGACACTAGGATAAGATAAGGAACACACCCATTATAAAGAAATCACATTAGGATTCTCTTATTAAGCTGTTCCTTAAAACACTAGTGCTTAGGAAATCTATTGGAGGCAGAAGCAGTCAAGGGTAGCCTAGGGTTAGGGTTAGGCTTAGGGTTAGGCTTAGGGTACGGCTTAGGGTACGGGTTCGGGGAGGGGTTCGGGTACGGCGTAGGGTATGGGTTAGGGTTAGGGTTAGGGTTAGTGTTAGGGTTAGGGCTCGGTTTAGGGTACGGGTTAGGATTAGGATACGAGTTAGGGTTAGGGTAGGGGTTAGGGTTAGGGTAAGCGTTAGGGTTAGGGTAGTTAGTAAACCTATCCCACTCTCTAGAAACCCCTTAGCAGGTAAAGGAATATTATTTGGGGGTCCAGCCATGGAGAAGAGTTTAGACACTAGGATAAGATAAGGAACACACCCATTATAAAGAAATCACATTAGGATTCTCTTTTTAAGCTGTTCCTTAAAACACTAGTGCTTAGGAAATCTATTGGAGGCAGAAGCAGTCAAGGGTAGCCTAGGGTTAGGGTTAGGCTTAGGGTTAGGCTTAGGGTACGGCTTAGGGTACGGGTTCGGGGAGGGGTTCGGGTACGGCGTAGGGTATGGGTGAGTGTTAGGTTTAGGGTTAGTGTTAGGGTTAGGGCTCGGTTTAGAGTACGGGTAAGGATTAGGGTACGTGTTAGGGTTACGGTAGGGGTTAGGGTTAGGGTACGCGTTAGGTTTAGGGTAGTTATTAAACCTATCCCACTCTCTAGATCCCCTTAGCACGTAAAGGAATATTATTTGGGGGTCCAGCCATAGAGAAGAGTTTAGACACTAGGATAAGATAAGGAACACACCCATTATAAAGAAATCACATTAGGATTCTCTTTTTCAGCTGTTCCTTAAAACACTAGTGCTTAGGAAATCTATTGGAGGCAGAAGCAGTCAAGGGTAGCCTAGGGTTAGGGTTAGGCTGAGGGTTAGGGTTAGGGTACGGCTTAGGGTACGGGTTCGGGGAGGGGTTCGGGTACGGCGTATGGTATGGGTTAGGGTTAGGGTTAGTGTTAGGGTTAGGGCTCGGTTTAGGGTATGGGTTAGGATTAGGGTACGTGTTAGGGTTAGGGTAGGGGTAAGGGTTAGGGTACGCGTTAGGGTTAGGGTAGTTATTAAACCTATCCCACTCTCTAGATACCCCTTAGCACGTAAAGGAATATTATTTGGGGGTCCAGCCATGGAGAAGAGTTTAGACACTCGGATAAGATAAGGAACACACCCATTATAAAGAAATCACATTAGGATTCTCTTTTTCAGCTGTTCCTTAAAACACTAGTGCTTAGGAAATCTATTGGAGGCAGAAGCAGTCAAGGGTAGCCTAGGGTTAGGGTTAGGCTTAGGGTTAGGGTTAGGGTACGGCTTAGGGTACGGGTTCGGGTACGGCGTAGGGTATGGGTTAGGGTTAGGGTTAGGGTTAGTGTTATGGTTAGGGCTCGGTTTAGGGTACGGGTTAGGATTAGGGTACGTGTTAAGGTTAGGGTAGGGGTTAGGGTTAGAGTACGCATTAGGGTTAGGGTAGTTATTAAACCTATCCCACTCTCTAGATACCCCTTAGCACGTAAAGGAATATTATTAGGGGGTCCAGCCATGGAGAAGAGTTTAGACACTAGGATAAGATAAGGAACACACCCATTATAAAGAAATCACATTAGGATTCTATTTTTAAGCTGTTCCTTCAAACACTAGTGCTTAGGAAATCTATTGGAGGCAGAAGCAGTCAAGGGTAGCCTAGGGTTAGGGTTAGGCTTAGGGTTAGGGTTACTGTACGGCTTAGGTTACGGATTCGGGGAGGGGTTCGGGTACGGCGTAGGGTATGGGTTAGGGGTAGGGTTAGGGTTAGTTTTAGGGTTAGGGCTCGGTTTAGGGTACGGGTTAGGATTAGGGTACGTGTTAGGGTTAGGTTAGGGGTTAGGGTTAGAGAACGCGTTAGGGTTAGGGTAGTTATTAAACCTATCCCACTATCTAGATACCCCTTAGCACGTAAAGGAATATTATTAGGGGGTCCAGCCATGGAGAAGAGTTTACACACAAGGATAAGATAAGGAACACACCCATTATAAAGAAATCACATTAGGATTCTCTTTTTAAGCCGTTCCTTAAAACACTAGTGCTTAGAAAATCTATTGGAGGCAGAAGCAGTCAAGGGTAGCGTAGGGTTAGGTTTAGGCTTAGGGTTAGGCTTAGGGTACGGCTTAGGGTACGGGTTCGGGGAGGGGTTCGGGTACGGCGTAGGGCATGGGTTAGGGTTAGGGTTAGGGTTAGTGTTAGGGTTAGGCCTCGGTTTAGGGTACGGGTTAGGATTAGGGTACGTGTTAGGGTTAGGGTAGGGGTTAGGGTTAGGGTACGCATTAGGGTTAGGGTAGTTATTAAACCTATCCCACTCTCTAGATACCCCTTAGCACGTAAAGGAATATTATTTGGGGGTCCAGCCATGGAGAAGAGTTTAGACACTAGGATAAGATAAGGAACACACCCATTATAAAGAAATCACATTAGGATTCTCTTTTTCAGCTGTTCCTTAAAACACTAGTGCTTAGGAAATCTATTGGAGGCAGAAGCAGTCAAGGGTAGCCTAGGGTTAGGGTTAGGCTTAGGGTTAGGGTTAGGGCACGGCTTAGGGTAAGGGTTCGGGGAGGGGTTCGGGTACGGCGTAGGGTATGGGTTAGCGTTAGGGCTCGGTTTAGGGTACGGGTTAGGATTAGGGTACGTGTTAGGGTTAGGGTAGGGTTTAGGTTTAGGGTACGCGTTAGGGTTAGGGTAGTTAGTAAACCTATCCCACTCTCTAGAAACCCCTTAGCACGTAAAGGAATATTATTTGGGGGTCCAGCCATGGAGAAGAGTTTAGACACTAGGATAAGATAAGGAACACACCCATTATAAAGAAATCACATTAGGATTATCTTTTTAAGCTGTTCCTTAAAACACTAGTGCTTAGGTAATCTATTGGAGGCAGAAGCAGTCAAGGGTAGCCTAGGGTTAGGGTTAGGCTTAGGGTTAGGCTTAGGGTACGGCTTAGGGTACGGGTTCGGGGAGGGGTTCGGGTATGGCGTAGGGTATGGGTTAGGGTTAGGGTTAGGGTTAGTGTTAGGGTTAGGGCTCGGTTTAGGGTACGGGTTAGGATTAGGATACGAGTTAGGGTTAGGGTAGGTGTTAGGGTTAGGGTACGCGTTAGGGTTAGGGTAGTTAGTAAACCTATCCCACTCTCTAGAAACCCCTTAGCACGTAAAGGAATATTATTTGGGGGTCCAGCCATGGAGAAGAGTTTAGACACTAGGATAAGATAAGGAACACACCCATTATAAAGAAATCACATTAGGATTCTCTTTTTAAGCTGTTCCTTAAAACACCAGTGCTTAGGAAATCTATTGGAGTCAGAAGCAGTCAAGGGTAGCCTAGGGTTAGGGTTAGGCTTAGGGTTAGGCTTAGGGTTCGGCTTAGGGTACGGGTTTGGGGAGGGGTTCGGGTACGGCGTAGGGTATGGGTGAGTGTTAGGTTTAGGGTTAGTGTTAGGGTTAGGGCTCGGTTTAGGGTACGGGTAAGGATTAGGGTACGTGTTAGGGTTAGGGTAGGGGTTAGGGTTAGGGTACGCGTTAGGTTTAGGGTAGTTATTAAACCTATCCCACTCTCTAGATCCCCTTAGCACGTAAAGGAATATTATTTGGGGGTCCAGCCATAGAGAAGAGTTTAGACACTCGGATAAGATAAGGAACACACCCATTATAAAGAAATCACATTAGGATTCTCTTTTTAAGCTGTTCCTTAAAACACTAGTGCTTAGGAAATCTATTGGAGGCAGAAGCAGTCAAGGGTAGCCTAGGGTTAGGGTTAGGCTTAGGGTACGGCTTAGGGTACGGGTTCGGGGAGGGGTTTGTGTACGGCGTAGGGTATGGGTTAGGGTTAGGGTTAGGGTTAGTGTTAGGGTTAGGGCTCGGTTTAGGGTACGGGTTAGGATTAGTGTACGTGTTAGGTTTAGGGTAGGGGTTAGGGTTAGGGTACGCGTTAGGGTTAGGGCCGTTATTAAACCTATCCCACTCTCTAGATACCCCTTAGCACGTAAAGGAATATTATTTGGGGGTCCAGCCATGGAGAAGAGTTTAGACACTAGGATAAGATAAGGAACACACCCATTATAAAGAAATCACATTAGGATTCTCTTTTTCAGCTGTTCCTTAAAACACTAGTGCTTAGGAAATCTATTGGAGGCAGAAGCAGTCAAGGGTAGCCTAGGGTTAGGGTTAGGCTTAGGGTTAGGGTTAGGGTACGGCTTAGGGTACGGGTTCGGGTACGGCGTAAGGTATGGGTTAGGGTTAGGGTTAGGGTTAGTGTTAGGGTTAGGGCTCGGTTTAGGGTACGGGTTAGGATTAGGGTACGTGTTAAGGTTAGGGTAGGGGTTAGGGTTAGAGTACGCATTAGGGTTAGGGTAGTTATTAAACCTATCCCACTCTCTAGATACCCCTTAGCACGTAAAGGAATATTATTAGGGGGTCCAGCCATGGAGAAGAGTTTAGACACTAGGATAAGATAAGGAACACACCCATTATAAAGAAATCACATTAGGATTCTATTTTTAAGCTGTTCCTTCAAACACTAGTGCTTAGGAAATCTATTGGAGGCAGAAGCAGTCAAGGGTAGCCTAGGGTTAGGGTTAGGCTTAGGGTTAGGGTTACTGTACGGCTTAGGTTACGGATTCGGGGAGGGGTTCGGGTATGGCGTAGGGTATGGGTTAGGGGTAGGGTTAGGGTTAGTTTTAGGGTTAGGGCTCGGTTTAGGGTACGGGTTAGGATTAGGGTACGTGTTAGGGTTAGGGTAGGGGTTAGGGTTAGAGAACGCGTTAGGGTTAGGGTAGTTATTAAACCTATCCCACTATCTAGATACCCCTTAGCACGTAAAGGAATATTATTAGGGGGTCCAGCCATGGAGAAGAGTTTACACACAAGGATAAGATAAGGAACACACCCATTATAAAGAAATCACATTAGGATTCTCTTTTTAAGCCGTTCCTTAAAACACTAGTGCTTAGAAAATCTATTGGAGGCAGAAGAAGTCAAGGGTAGCGTAGGGTTAGGTTTAGGCTTAGGGTTAGGCTTAGGGTACGGCTTAGGGTACGGGTTCGGGGAGGGGTTCGGGTACGGCGTAGGGTATGGGTTAGGGTTAGGGTTAGGGTTAGTGTTAGGGTTAGGGCTCGGTTTAGGGTACGGGTTAGGATTAGGGTACGTGTTAGGGTTAGGGTAGGGGTTAGGGTTAGGGTACGCATTAGGGTTAGGGTAGTTATTAAACCTATCCCACTCTCTAGATACCCCTTAGCACGTAAAGGAATATTATTTGGGGGTCCAGCCATGGAGAAGAGTTTAGACACTAGGATAAGATAAGGAACACACCCATTATAAAGAAATCACATTAGGATTCTCTTTTTCAGCTGTTCCTTAAAACACTAGTGCTTAGGAAATCTATTGGAGGCAGAAGCAGTCAAGGGTAGCCTAGGGTTAGGGTTAGGCTTAGGGTACGGCTTAGGGTACGGGTTCGGGGAGGGGTTCGGGTACGGCGTAGGGTATGGGTTAGGGTTAGGGCTCAGTTTAGGGTACGGGTTAGGATTAGGGTACGTGTTAGGGTTAGGGTAGGGGTTAGGGTTAGGGTACGCGTTAGGGTTAGGGTAGTTAATAAACCTATCCCACTCTCTAGATACCCCTTAGCACGTAAAGGAATATTATTTGGGGGTCCAGCCATGGAGAAGAGTTTAGACACTAGGATAAGATAAGGAACACACCCATTATAAAGAAATCAAATTAGGATTCTCTTTTTAAGCTGTTCCTTAAAACACTAGTGCTTAGGAAATCTATTGGAGGCAGAAGCAGTCAAGGGTAGCCTAGGGTTAGGGTTAGGCTTAGGGTTAGGCTTAGGGTACGGCTTAGGGTACGGGTTCGGGGAGGGGTTCGGGTACGGCGTAGGGTATGGGTTAGGGGTAGGTTTAGGGTTAGTGTTAGGGTTAGGGCTCGGTTTAGGGTACGGGTTAGGATTAGGATACGAGTTAGGGTTAGGGTAGGGGTTAGGGTTAGGGTACGCGTTAGGGTTAGGGTAGTTAGTAAACCTATCCCACTCTCTAGAAACCCCTTAGCACGTAAAGGAATAGTATTTGGGGGTCCAGCCATGGAGAAGAGTTTAGACACTAGGATAAGATAAGGAACACACCCATTATAAAGAAATCACATTAGGATTCTCTTTTTAAGCTGTTCCTTAAAACACTAGTGCTTAGGAAATCTATTGGAGGCAGAAGCAGTCAAGGGTAGCCTAGGGTTAGGATTAGGCTTAGGGTTAGGCTTAGGGTACGGCTTAGGGTACGGGTTCGGGGAGGGGTTCGGGTACGGCGTAGGGTATGGGTGAGTGTTAGGTTTAGGGTTAGTGTTAGGGTTAGGGCTCGGTTTAGGGTACGGGTAAGGATTAGGGTACGTGTTAGGGTTAGGGTAGGGGTTAGGGTTAGGGTACGCATTAGGTTTAGGGTAGTTATTAAACCTATCCCACTCTCTAGATCCCCTTAGCACGTAAAGGAATATTATTTGGGGGTCCAGCCATACAGAAGAGTTTAGACACTAGGATAAGATAAGGAACACTCCCATTATAAAGAAATCACATTAGGATTCTCTTTTTCAGCTGTTCCTTAAAACACTAGTGCTTAGGAAATCTATTGGAGGCAGAAGCAGTCAAGGGTAGCCTAGGGTTATGGTTAGGCTTAGGGTTAGGGTTAGGGTATGGCTTAGGGTACGGGTTCGGGGAGGGGTTCGGGTACGGCGTATGGTATGGGTTAGGGTTAGGGTTAGGGTTAGTGTTAGGGTTAGGGCTCGGTTTAGGGTATGGGTTAGGATTAGGGTATGTGTTAGGGTTAGGGTAGGGGTAAGGGTTAGGGTACGCGTTAGGGTTAGGGTAGTTATTAAACCTATCCCACTCTCTAGATACCCCTTAGCACGTAAAGGAATATTATTTGAGGGTCCAGCCATGGAGAAGAGTTTAGACACTCGGATAAGATAAGGAACACACCCATTATAAAGAAATCACATTAGGATTCTCTTTTTAAGCTGTTCCTTAAAACACTAGTGCTTAGGAAATCTATTGGAGGCAGAAGCAGTCAAGGGTAGCCTAGGGTTAGGGTTAGGCTTAGGGTTAGGGTTAGGGTACGGCTTAGGGTACGGGTTCGGGGAGGGGTTCGGGTACGGCGTAGGGTATGGGTTAGGGTTAGGGCTCGGTTTCGGGTATGGGTTAGGATTAGGGTACGTGTTAGGGTTAGGGTAGGGGTTAGGGTTAGGGTACGCGTTAGGGTTAGGGTAGTTAGTAAACCTATCCCACTCTCTAGAAACCCCTTAGCACGTAAAGGAATAGTATTTGGGGGTCCAGCCATGGAGAAGAGTTTAGACACTAGGATAAGATAAGGAACACACCCATTATAAAGAAATCACATTAGGATTCTCTTTTTAAGCTGTTCCTTAAAACACTAGTGCTTAGGAAATCTATTGGAGGCAGAAGCAGTCAAGGGTAGCCTAGGGTTAGGATTAGGCTTAGGGTTAGGCTTAGGGTACGGCTTAGGGTACGGGTTCGGGGAGGGGTTCGGGTACGGCGTAGGGTATGGGTGAGTGTTAGGTTTAGGGTTAGTGTTAGGGTTAGGGCTCGGTTTAGGGTACGGGTAAGGATTAGGGTACGTGTTAGGGTTAGGGTAGGGGTTAGGGTTAGGGTACGCATTAGGTTTAGGGTAGTTATTAAACCTATCCCACTCTCTAGATCCCCTTAGCACGTAAAGGAATATTATTTGGGGGTCCAGCCATACAGAAGAGTTTAGACACTAGGATAAGATAAGGAACACACCCATTATAAAGAAATCACATTAGGATTCTCTTTTTCAGCTGTTCCTTAAAACACTAGTGCTTAGGAAATCTATTGGAGGCAGAAGCAGTCAAGGGTAGCCTAGGGTTATGGTTAGGCTTAGGGTTAGGGTTAGGGTATGGCTTAGGGTACGGGTTCGGGGAGGGGTTCGGGTACGGCGTATGGTATGGGTTAGGGTTAGGGTTAGGGTTAGTGTTAGGGTTAGGGCTCGGTTTAGGGTATGGGTTAGGATTAGGGTATGTGTTAGGGTTAGGGTAGGGGTAAGGGTTAGGGTACGCGTTAGGGTTAGGGTAGTTATTAAACCTATCCCACTCTCTAGATACCCCTTAGCACGTAAAGGAATATTATTTGAGGGTCCAGCCATGGAGAAGAGTTTAGACACTCGGATAAGATAAGGAACACACCCATTATAAAGAAATCACATTAGGATTCTCTTTTTAAGCTGTTCCTTAAAACACTAGTGCTTAGGAAATCTATTGGAGGCAGAAGCAGTCAAGGGTAGCCTAGGGTTAGGGTTAGGCTTAGGGTTAGGGTTAGGGTACGGCTTAGGGTACGGGTTAGGGGAGGGGTTCGGGTACGGCGTAGGGTATGGGTTAGGGTTAGGGCTCGGTTTCGGGTATGGGTTAGGATTAGGGTACGTGTTAGGGTTAGGGTAGGGGTTAGGGTTAGGGTACGCGTTAGGGTTAGGGTAGTTAGTAAACCTATCCCACTCTCTAGAAACCCCTTAGCACGTAAAGGAATATTATTTGGGGGTCCAGCCATGGAGAAGAGTTTAGACACTAGGATAAGATAAGGAACACACCCATTATAAAGAAATCATATTAGGATTCTCTTTTTAAGCTGTTCCTTAAAACACTAGTGCTTAGGAAATCTATTGGAGGCAGAAGCAGTCAAGGGTAGCCTAGGGTTAGGGTTAGGCTTAGGGTTAGGCTTAGGGTACGGCTTAGGGTACGGGTTCGGGGAGGGGTTCGGGTACGGCGTAGGGTATGGGTTAGGGTTAGGGTTAGGGTTAGTGTTAGGGTTAGGGCTCGGTTTAGGGTACGGGTTAGGATTAGGATACGAGTTAGGGTTAGGGTAGGGGTTAGGGTTAGGGTACGCGTTAGGGTTAGGGTAGTTAGTAAACCTATCCCACTCTCTAGAAACCCCTTAGCACGTAAAGGAATATTATTTGGGGGTCCAGCCATGGAGAAGAGTTTAGACACTAGGATAAGATAAGGAACACACCCATTATAAAGAAATGACATTAGGATTCTCTTTTTCAGCTGTTCCTTAAAACACTAGTGCTTAGGAAATCTATTGGAGGCAGAAGCAGTCAAGGGTAGCCTAGGGTTAGGGTTAGGCTTAGGGTTAGGCTTAGGGTACAGCTTAGGGTACGGGTTCGGGGAGGGGTTCTGGTACGGCGTAGGGTATGGGTGAGTGTTAGGTTTAGGGTTAGTGTTAGGGTTAGGGCTCGGTTTAGGGTTCGGGTAAGGATTAGGGTACGTGTTAGGGTTAGGGTAGGGGTTAGGGTTAGGGTACGCGTTAGGTTTAGGGTAGTTATTAAACCTATCCCACTCTCTAGATCCCCTTAGCACGTAAAGGAATATTATTTGGGGGTCCAGCCATAGAGAAGAGTTTAGACACTAGGATAAGATAAGGAACACACCCATTATAAAGAAATCACATTAGGATTCTCTTTTTCAGCTGTTCCTTAAAACACTAGTGCTTAGGAAATCTATTGGAGGCAGAAGCAGTCAAGGGTAGCCTAGGGTTAGGGTTAGGCTTAGGGTTAGGGTTAGGGTACGGCTTAGGGTACGGGTTCGGGGAGGGGTTCGGGTACGGCGTATGGTATGGGTTAGGGTTAGGGTTAGGGTTAGTGTTAGGGTTAGGGCTCGGTTTAGGGTATGGGTTAGGATTAGGGTACGTGTTAGGGTTAGGGTAGGGGTAAGGGTTAGGGTACGCGTTAGGGTTAGGGTAGTTATTAAACCTATCCCACTCTCTAGATACCCCTTAGCACGTAAAGGAATATGATTTGAGGGTCCAGCCATGGAGAAGAGTTTAGACACTCGGATAAGATAAGGAACACACCCATTATAAAGAAATCACATTAGGATTCTCTTTTTAAGCTGTTCCTTAAAACACTAGTGCTTAGGAAATCTATTGGAGGCAGAAGCAGTCAAGGGTAGCCTAGGGTTAGGGTTAGGCTTAGGGTACGGCTTAGGGTACGGGTTCGGGGAGGGGTTTGTGTACGGCGTAGGGTATGGGTTAGGGTTAGGGTTAGGGTTAGTGTTAGGGTTAGGGCTCGGTTTAGGGTACGGGTTAGGATTAGGGTACGTGTTAGGTTTAGGGTAGGGGTTAGGGTTAGGGTACGCGTTAGGGTTAGGGCCGTTATTAAACCTATCCCACTCTCTAGATACCCCTTAGCACGTAAAGGAATATTATTTGGGGGTCCAGCCATGGAGAAGAGTTTAGACACTAGGATAAGATAAGGAACACACCCATTATAAAGAAATCACATTAGGATTCTCTTTTTCAGCTATTCCTTAAAACACTACTGCTTAGGAAATCTATTGGAGGCAGAAGCAGTCAAGGGTAGCCTAGGGTTAGGGTTAGGCTTAGGGTTAGGCTTAGGGTACGGCTTAGGGTACGGGTTAGGTGAGGGGTTCAGGTACGGCGTAGGGTATGGGTTAGGGTTAGGGTTAGTGTTAGTTTTAGGGCTCGGTTTAGGGTATGGGTTAGGATTAGGGTATGTGTTAGGGTTAGGGTAGGGGTTAGGGTTAGGGTATGCGTTAGGGTTAGGGTAGTTATTAAACCTATCCCACTCTCTAGATACCCCTTAGCACGTAAAGGAATATTATTTGGGGGTCCAGCCATGGAGAAGAGTTTAGACACTAGGATAAGATAAGGAACACACCCATTATAAAGAAATCACATTAGGATTCTCTTTTTCAGCTGTTCCTTAAAACACTAGTGCTTAGGAAATCTATTGGAGGCAGAAGCAGTCAAGGGTAGCCTAGGGTTAGGGTTAGGCTTAGGGTACGGCTTAGGGTACGGGTTCGGGGAGGGGTTCGGGTACGGCGTAGGGTATGGGTTAGGGTTAGGGCTCGGTTTAGGGTACGGGTTAGGATTAGGGTACGTGTTAGGGTTAGAGTAGGGGTTAGGGTTAGGGTACGCGTTAGGGTTAGGGTAGTTAATAAACCTATCCCACTCTCTAGATACCCCTTAGCACGTAAAGGAATATTATTTGGGGGTCCAGCCATGGAGAAGAGTTTAGACACTAGGATAAGATAAGGAACACACCCATTATAAAGAAATCAAATTAGGATTCTCTTTTTAAGCTGTTCCTTAAAACACTAGTGCTTAGGAAATCTATTGGAGGCAGAAGCAGTCAAGGGTAGCCTAGGGTTAGGGTTAGGCTTAGGGTTAGGCTTAGGGTACGGCTTAGGGTACGGGTTCGGGGAGGGGTTCGGGTACGGCGTAGGGTATGGGTTAGGGGTAGGTTTAGGGTTAGTGTTAGGGTTAGGGCTCGGTTTAGGGTACGGGTAAGGATTAGGGTACGTGTTAGGGTTAGGGTAGGGGTTAGGGTTAGGGTACGCATTAGGTTTAGGGTAGTTATTAAACCTATCCCACTCTCTAGATCCCCTTAGCACGTAAAGGAATATTATTTGGGGGTCCAGCCATAGAGAAGAGTTTAGACACTAGGATAAGATAAGGAACACACCCATTATAAAGAAATCACATTAGGATTCTCTTTTTCAGCTGTTCCTTAAAACACTAATGCTTAGGAAATCTATTGGAGGCAGAAGCAGTCAAGGGTAGCCTAGGGTTAGGGTTAGGCTTAGGGTTAGGGTTAGGGTATGGCTTAGGGTACGGGTTCGGGGAGGGGTTCGGGTACGGCGTATGGTATGGGTTAGGGTTAGGGTTAGGGTTAGTGTTAGGGTTAGGGCTCGGTTTAGGGTATGGGTTAGGATTAGGGTACGTGTTAGGGTTAGGGTAGGGGTAAGGGTTAGGGTACGCGTTAGGGTTAGGGTAGTTATTAAACCTATCCCACTCTCTAGATACCCCTTAGCACGTAAAGGAATATTATTTGAGGGTCCAGCCATGGAGAAGAGTTTAGACACTCGGATAAGATAAGGAACACACCCATTATAAAGAAATCACATTAGGATTCTCTTTTTCAGCTGTTCCTTAAAACACTAGTGCTTAGGAAATCTATTGGAGGCAGAAGCAGTCAAGGGTAGCCTAGGGTTAGGGTTAGGCTTAGGGTTAGGGTTAGGGTACGGCTTAGGGTACGGGTTCGGGGAGGGGTTCGGGTACGGCGTAGGGTATGGGTTAGGGTTAGGGCTCGGTTTCGGGTATGGGTTAGGATTAGGGTACGTGTTAGGGTTAGGGTAGGGGTTAGGGTTAGGGTACGCGTTAGGGTTAGGGTAGTTAGTAAACCTATCCCACTCTCTAGAAACCCCTTAGCACGTAAAGGAATATTATTTGGGGGTCCAGCCATGGAGAAGAGTTTAGACACTAGGATAAGATAAGGAACACACCCATTATAAAGAAATCATATTAGGATTCTCTTTTTAAGCTGTTCCTTAAAACACTAGTGCTTAGGAAATCTATTGGAGGCAGAAGCAGTCAAGGGTAGCCTAGGGTTAGGGTTAGGCTTAGGGTTAGGCTTAGGGTACGGCTTAGGGTACGGGTTCGGGGAGGGGTTCGGGTACGGCGTAGGGTATGGGTTAGGGTTAGGGTTAGGGTTAGTGTTAGGGTTAGGGCTCGGTTTAGGGTACGGGTTAGGATTAGGATACGAGTTAGGGTTAGGGTAGGGGTTAGGGTTAGGGTACGCGTTAGGGTTAGGGTAGTTAGTAAACCTATCCCACTCTCTAGAAACCCCTTAGCACGTAAAGGAATATTATTTGGGGGTCCAGCCATGGAGAAGAGTTTAGACACTAGGATAAGATATGGAACACACCCATTATAAAGAAATCACATTAGGATTCTCTTTTTAAGCTGTTCCTTAAAACACTAGTGCTTAGGAAATCTATGGGAGGCAGAAGCAGTCAAGGGTAGCCTAGGGTTAGGGTTAGGCTTAGGGTTAGTCTTAATGTACGGCTTAGGGTACGGGTTCGGGGAGGGGTTCTGGTACGGCGTAGGGTATGGGTGAGTGTTAGGTTTAGGGTTAGTGTTAGGGTTAGGGCTCGGTTTAGGGTACGGGTAAGGATTAGGGTACGTGTTAGGGTTAGGGTAGGGGTTAGGGTTAGGGTACGCGTTAGGTTTAGGGTAGTTATTAAACCTATCCCACTCTCTAGATCCCCTTAGCACGTAAAGGAATATTATTTGGGGGTCCAGCCATAGAGAAGAGTTTAGACACTAGGATAAGATAAGGAACACACCCATTATAAAGAAATCACATTAGGATTCTCTTTTTCAGCTGTTCCTTAAAACACTAGTGCTTAGGAAATCTATTGGAGGCAGAAGCAGTCAAGGGTAGCCTAGGGTTAGGGTTAGGCTTAGGGTTAGGGTTAGGGTACGGCTTAGGGTACGGGTTCGGGGAGGGGTTCGGGTACGGCGTATGGTATGGGTTAGGGTTAGGGTTAGGGTTAGTGTTAGGGTTAGGGCTCGGTTTAGGGTATGGGTTAGGATTAGGGTACGTGTTAGGGTTAGGGTAGGGGTAAGGGTTAGGGTACGCGTTAGGGTTAGGGTAGTTATTAAACCTATCCCACTCTCTAGATACCCCTTAGCACGTAAAGGAATATGATTTGAGGGTCCAGCCATGGAGAAGAGTTTAGACACTCGGATAAGATAAGGAACACACCCATTATAAAGAAATCACATTAGGATTCTCTTTTTAAGCTGTTCCTTAAAACACTAGTGCTTAGGAAATCTATTGGAGGCAGAAGCAGTCAAGGGTAGCCTAGGGTTAGGGTTAGGCTTAGGGTACGGCTTAGGGTACGGGTTCGGGGAGGGGTTTGTGTACGGCGTAGGGTATGGGTTAGGGTTAGGGTTAGGGTTAGTGTTAGGGTTAGGGCTCGGTTTAGGGTACGGGTTAGGATTAGGGTACGTGTTAGGTTTAGGGTAGGGGTTAGGGTTAGGGTACGCGTTAGGGTTAGGGCCGTTATTAAACCTATCCCACTCTCTAGATACCCCTTAGCACGTAAAGGAATATTATTTGGGGGTCCAGCCATGGAGAAGAGTTTAGACACTAGGATAAGATAAGGAACACACCCATTATAAAGAAATCACATTAGGATTCTCTTTTTCAGCTGTTCCTTAAAACACTACTGCTTAGGAAATCTATTGGAGGCAGAAGCAGTCAAGGGTAGCCTAGGGTTAGGGTTAGGCTTAGGGTTAGGCTTAGGGTACGGCTTAGGGTACGGGTTAGGGGAGGGGTTCAGGTACGGCGTAGGGTATGGGTTAGGGTTAGGGTTAGTGTTAGTTTTAGGGCTCGGTTTAGGGTATGGGTTAGGATTAGGGTATGTGTTAGGGTTAGGGTAGGGGTTAGGGTTAGGGTATGCGTTAGGGTTAGGGTAGTTATTAAACCTATCCCACTCTCTAGATACCCCTTAGCACGTAAAGGAATATTATTTGGGGGTCCAGCCATGGAGAAGAGTTTAGACACTAGGATAAGATAAGGAACACACCCATTATAAAGAAATCACATTAGGATTCTCTTTTTCAGCTGTTCCTTAAAACACTAGTGCTTAGGAAATCTATTGGAGGCAGAAGCAGTCAAGGGTAGCCTAGGGTTAGGGTTAGGCTTAGGGTACGGCTTAGGGTACGGGTTCGGGGAGGGGTTCGGGTACGGCGTAGGGTATGGGTTAGGGTTAGGGCTCGGTTTAGGGTACGGGTTAGGATTAGGGTACGTGTTAGGGTTAGGGTAGGGGTTAGGGTTAGGGTACGCGTTAGGGTTAGGGTAGTTAATAAACCTATCCCACTCTCTAGATACCCCTTAGCACGTAAAGGAATATTATTTGGGGGTCCAGCCATGGAGAAGAGTTTAGACACTAGGATAAGATAAGGAACACACCCATTATAAAGAAATCACATTAGGATTCTCTTTTTCAGCTGTTCCTTAAAACACTAGTGCTTAGGAAATCTATTGGAGGCAGAAGCAGTCAAGGGTAGCCTAGGGTTAGGGTTAGGCTTAGGGTACGGCTTAGGGTACGGGTTCGGGGAGGGGTTCGGGTACGGCGTAGGGTATGGGTTAGGGTTAGGGCTCGGTTTAGGGTACGGGTTAGGATTAGGGTACGTGTTAGGGTTAGAGTAGGGGTTAGGGTTAGGGTACGCGTTAGGGTTAGGGTAGTTAATAAACCTATCCCACTCTCTAGATACCCCTTAGCACGTAAAGGAATATTATTTGGGGGTCCAGCCATGGAGAAGAGTTTAGACACTAGGATAAGATAAGGAACACACCCATTATAAAGAAATCAAATTAGGATTCTCTTTTTAAGCTGTTCCTTAAAACACTAGTGCTTAGGAAATCTATTGGAGGCAGAAGCAGTCAAGGGTAGCCTAGGGTTAGGGTTAGGCTTAGGGTTAGGCTTAGGGTACGGCTTAGGGTACGGGTTCGGGGAGGGGTTCGGGTACGGCGTAGGGTATGGGTTAGGGGTAGGTTTAGGGTTAGTGTTAGGGTTAGGGCTCGGTTTAGGGTACGGGTAAGGATTAGGGTACGTGTTAGGGTTAGGGTAGGGGTTAGGGTTAGGGTACGCATTAGGTTTAGGGTAGTTATTAAACCTATCCCACTCTCTAGATCCCCTTAGCACGTAAAGGAATATTATTTGGGGGTCCAGCCATAGAGAAGAGTTTAGACACTAGGATAAGATAAGGAACACACCCATTATAAAGAAATCACATTAGGATTCTCTTTTTCAGCTGTTCCTTAAAACACTAATGCTTAGGAAATCTATTGGAGGCAGAAGCAGTCAAGGGTAGCCTAGGGTTAGGGTTAGGCTTAGGGTTAGGGTTAGGGTATGGCTTAGGGTACGGGTTCGGGGAGGGGTTCGGGTACGGCGTATGGTATGGGTTAGGGTTAGGGTTAGGGTTAGTGTTAGGGTTAGGGCTCGATTTAGGGTATGGGTTAGGATTAGGGTACGTGTTAGGGTTAGGGTAGGGGTAAGGGTTAGGGTACGCGTTAGGGTTAGGGTAGTTATTAAACCTATCCCACTCTCTAGATACCCCTTAGCACGTAAAGGAATATTATTTGAGGGTCCAGCCATGGAGAAGAGTTTAGACACTCGGATAAGATAAGGAACACACCCATTATAAAGAAATCACATTAGGATTCTCTTTTTCAGCTGTTCCTTAAAACACTAGTGCTTAGGAAATCTATTGGAGGCAGAAGCAGTCAAGGGTAGCCTAGGGTTAGGGTTAGGCTTAGGGTTAGGGTTAGGGTACGGCTTAGGGTACGGGTTCGGGGAGGGGTTCGGGTACGGCGTAGGGTATGGGTTAGGGTTAGGGCTCGGTTTCGGGTATGGGTTAGGATTAGGGTACGTGTTAGGGTTAGGGTAGGGGTTAGGGTTAGGGTACGCGTTAGGGTTAGGGTAGTTAGTAAACCTATCCCACTCTCTAGAAACCCCTTAGCACGTAAAGGAATATTATTTGGGGGTCCAGCCATGGAGAAGAGTTTAGACACTAGGATAAGATAAGGAACACACCCATTATAAAGAAATCATATTAGGATTCTCTTTTTAAGCTGTTCCTTAAAACACTAGTGCTTAGGAAATCTATTGGAGGCAGAAGCAGTCAAGGGTAGCCTAGGGTTAGGGTTAGGCTTAGGGTTAGGCTTAGGGTACGGCTTAGGGTACGGGTTCGGGGAGGGGTTCGGGTACGGCGTAGGGTATGGGTTAGGGTTAGGGTTAGGGTTAGTGTTAGGGTTAGGGCTCGGTTTAGGGTACGGGTTAGGATTAGGATACGAGTTAGGGTTAGGGTAGGGGTTAGGGTTAGGGTACGCGTTAGGGTTAGGGTAGTTAGTAAACCTATCCCACTCTCTAGAAACCCCTTAGCACGTAAAGGAATATTATTTGGGGGTCCAGCCATGGAGAAGAGTTTAGACACTAGGATAAGATATGGAACACACCCATTATAAAGAAATCACATTAGGATTCTCTTTTTAAGCTGTTCCTTAAAACACTAGTGCTTAGGAAATCTATGGGAGGCAGAAGCAGTCAAGGGTAGCCTAGGGTTAGGGTTAGGCTTAGGGTTAGTCTTAATGTACGGCTTAGGGTACGGGTTCGGGGAGGGGTTCTGGTACGGCGTAGGGTATGGGTGAGTGTTAGGTTTAGGGTTAGTGTTAGGGTTAGGGCTCGGTTTAGGGTACGGGTAAGGATTAGGGTACGTGTTAGGGTTAGGGTAGGGGTTAGGGTTAGGGTACGCGTTAGGTTTAGGGTAGTTATTAAACCTATCCCACTCTCTAGATCCCCTTAGCACGTAAAGGAATATTATTTGGGGGTCCAGCCATAGAGAAGAGTTTAGACACTAGGATAAGATAAGGAACACACCCATTATAAAGAAATCACATTAGGATTCTCTTTTTCAGCTGTTCCTTAAAACACTAGTGCTTAGGAAATCTATTGGAGGCAGAAGCAGTCAAGGGTAGCCTAGGGTTAGGGTTAGGCTTAGGGTTAGGGTTAGGGTACGGCTTAGGGTACGGGTTCGGGGAGGGGTTCGGGTACGGCGTATGGTATGGGTTAGGGTTAGGGTTAGGGTTAGTGTTAGGGTTAGGGCTCGGTTTAGGGTATGGGTTAGGATTAGGGTACGTGTTAGGGTTAGGGTAGGGGTAAGGGTTAGGGTACGCGTTAGGGTTAGGGTAGTTATTAAACCTATCCCACTCTCTAGATACCCCTTAGCACGTAAAGGAATATGATTTGAGGGTCCAGCCATGGAGAAGAGTTTAGACACTCGGATAAGATAAGGAACACACCCATTATAAAGAAATCACATTAGGATTCTCTTTTTAAGCTGTTCCTTAAAACACTAGTGCTTAGGAAATCTATTGGAGGCAGAAGCAGTCAAGGGTAGCCTAGGGTTAGGGTTAGGCTTAGGGTACGGCTTAGGGTACGGGTTCGGGGAGGGGTTTGTGTACGGCGTAGGGTATGGGTTAGGGTTAGGGTTAGGGTTAGTGTTAGGGTTAGGGCTCGGTTTAGGGTACGGGTTAGGATTAGGGTACGTGTTAGGTTTAGGGTAGGGGTTAGGGTTAGGGTACGCGTTAGGGTTAGGGCCGTTATTAAACCTATCCCACTCTCTAGATACCCCTTAGCACGTAAAGGAATATTATTTGGGGGTCCAGCCATGGAGAAGAGTTTAGACACTAGGATAAGATAAGGAACACACCCATTATAAAGAAATCACATTAGGATTCTCTTTTTCAGCTGTTCCTTAAAACACTACTGCTTAGGAAATCTATTGGAGGCAGAAGCAGTCAAGGGTAGCCTAGGGTTAGGGTTAGGCTTAGGGTTAGGCTTAGGGTACGGCTTAGGGTACGGGTTAGGGGAGGGGTTCAGGTACGGCGTAGGGTATGGGTTAGGGTTAGGGTTAGTGTTAGTTTTAGGGCTCGGTTTAGGGTATGGGTTAGGATTAGGGTATGTGTTAGGGTTAGGGTAGGGGTTAGGGTTAGGGTATGCGTTAGGGTTAGGGTAGTTATTAAACCTATCCCACTCTCTAGATACCCCTTAGCACGTAAAGGAATATTATTTGGGGGTCCAGCCATGGAGAAGAGTTTAGACACTAGGATAAGATAAGGAACACACCCATTATAAAGAAATCACATTAGGATTCTCTTTTTCAGCTGTTCCTTAAAACACTAGTGCTTAGGAAATCTATTGGAGGCAGAAGCAGTCAAGGGTAGCCTAGGGTTAGGGTTAGGCTTAGGGTACGGCTTAGGGTACGGGTTCGGGGAGGGGTTCGGGTACGGCGTAGGGTATGGGTTAGGGTTAGGGCTCGGTTTAGGGTACGGGTTAGGATTAGGGTACGTGTTAGGGTTAGGGTAGGGGTTAGGGTTAGGGTACGCGTTAGGGTTAGGGTAGTTAATAAACCTATCCCACTCTCTAGATACCCCTTAGCACGTAAAGGAATATTATTTGGGGGTCCAGCCATGGAGAAGAGTTTAGACACTAGGATAAGATAAGGAACACACCCATTATAAAGAAATCAAATTAGGATTCTCTTTTTAAGCTGTTCCTTAAAACACTAGTGCTTAGGAAATCTATTGGAGGCAGAAGCAGTCAAGGGTAGCCTAGGGTTAGGGTTAGGCTTAGGGTTAGGCTTAGGGTACGGCTTAGGGTACGGGTTCGGGGAGGGGTTCGGGTACGGCGTAGGGTATGGGTTAGGGGTAGGTTTAGGGTTAGTGTTAGGGTTAGGGCTCGGTTTAGGGTACGGGTTAGGATTAGGATACGAGTTAGGGTTAGGGTAGGGGTTAGGGTTAGGGTACGCGTTAGGGTTAGGGTAGTTAGTAAACCTATCCCACTCTCTAGAAACCCCTTAGCACGTAAAGGAATAGTATTTGGGGGTCCAGCCATGGAGAAGAGTTTAGACACTAGGATAAGATAAGGAACACACCCATTATAAAGAAATCACATTAGGATTCTCTTTTTCAGCTGTTCCTTAAAACACTAGTGCTTAGGAAATCTATTGGAGGCAGAAGCAGTCAAGGGTAGCCTAGGGTTAGGGTTAGGCTTAGGGTTAGGCTTAGGGTACGGCTTAGGGTACGGGTTCGGGGAGGGGTTCGGGTACGGCGTAGGGTATGGGTGAGTGTTAGGTTTAGGGTTAGTGTTAGGGTTAGGGCTCGGTTTAGGGTACGGGTAAGGATTAGGGTACGTGTTAGGGTTAGGGTAGGGGTTAGGGTTAGGGTACGCATTAGGTTTAGGGTAGTTATTAAACCTATCCCACTCTCTAGATCCCCTTAGCACGTAAAGGAATATTATTTGGGGGTCCAGCCATAGAGAAGAGTTTAGACACTAGGATAAGATAAGGAACACACCCATTATAAAGAAATCACATTAGGATTCTCTTTTTCAGCTGTTCCTTAAAACACTAATGCTTAGGAAATCTATTGGAGGCAGAAGCAGTCAAGGGTAGCCTAGGGTTAGGGTTAGGCTTAGGGTTAGGGTTAGGGTATGGCTTAGGGTACGGGTTCGGGGAGGGGTTCGGGTACGGCGTATGGTATGGGTTAGGGTTAGGGTTAGGGTTAGTGTTAGGGTTAGGGCTCGGTTTAGGGTATGGGTTAGGATTAGGGTACGTGTTAGGGTTAGGGTAGGGGTAAGGGTTAGGGTACGCGTTAGGGTTAGGGTAGTTATTAAACCTATCCCACTCTCTAGATACCCCTTAGCACGTAAAGGAATATTATTTGAGGGTCCAGCCATGGAGAAGAGTTTAGACACTCGGATAAGATAAGGAACACACCCATTATAAAGAAATCACATTAGGATTCTCTTTTTCAGCTGTTCCTTAAAACACTAGTGCTTAGGAAATCTATTGGAGGCAGAAGCAGTCAAGGGTAGCCTAGGGTTAGGGTTAGGCTTAGGGTTAGGGTTAGGGTACGGCTTAGGGTACGGGTTCGGGGAGGGGTTCGGGTACGGCGTAGGGTATGGGTTAGGGTTAGGGCTCGGTTTAGGGTATGGGTTAGGATTAGGGTACGTGTTAGGGTTAGGGTAGGGGTTAGGGTTAGGGTACGCGTTAGGGTTAGGGTAGTTAGTAAACCTATCCCACTCTCTAGAAACCCCTTAGCACGTAAAGGAATATTATTTGGGGGTCCAGCCATGGAGAAGAGTTTAGACACTAGGATAAGATAAGGAACACACCCATTATAAAGAAATCATATTAGGATTCTCTTTTTAAGCTGTTCCTTAAAACACTAGTGCTTAGGAAATCTATTGGAGGCAGAAGCAGTCAAGGGTAGCCTAGGGTTAGGGTTAGGCTTAGGGTTAGGCTTAGGGTACGGCTTAGGGTACGGGTTCGGGGAGGGGTTCGGGTACGGCGTAGGGTATGGGTTAGGGTTAGGGTTAGGGTTAGTGTTAGGGTTAGGGCTCGGTTTAGGGTACGGGTTAGGATTAGGATACGAGTTAGGGTTAGGGTAGGGGTTAGGGTTAGGGTACGCGTTAGGGTTAGGGTAGTTAGTAAACCTATCCCACTCTCTAGAAACCCCTTAGCACGTAAAGGAATATTATTTGGGGGTCCAGCCATGGAGAAGAGTTTAGACACTAGGATAAGATAAGGAACACACCCATTATAAAGAAATCACATTAGGATTCTCTTTTTAAGCTGTTCCTTAAAACACTAGTGCTTAGGAAATCTATGGGAGGCAGAAGCAGTCAAGGGTAGCCTAGGGTTAGGGTTAGGCTTAGGGTTAGTCTTAATGTACGGCTTAGGGTACGGGTTCGGGGAGGGGTTCTGGTACGGCGTAGGGTATGGGTGAGTGTTAGGTTTAGGGTTAGTGTTAGGGTTAGGGCTCGGTTTAGGGTACGGGTAAGGATTAGGGTACGTGTTAGGGTTAGGGTAGGGGTTAGGGTTAGGGTACGCGTTAGGTTTAGGGTAGTTATTAAACCTATCCCACTCTCTAGATCCCCTTAGCACGTAAAGGAATATTATTTGGGGGTCCAGCCATAGAGAAGAGTTTAGACACTAGGATAAGATAAGGAACACACCCATTATAAAGAAATCACATTAGGATTCTCTTTTTCAGCTGTTCCTTAAAACACTAGTGCTTAGGAAATCTATTGGAGGCAGAAGCAGTCAAGGGTAGCCTAGGGTTAGGGTTAGGCTTAGGGTTAGGGTTAGGGTACGGCTTAGGGTACGGGTTCGGGGAGGGGTTCGGGTACGGCGTATGGTATGGGTTAGGGTTAGGGTTAGGGTTAGTGTTAGGGTTAGGGCTCGGTTTAGGGTATGGGTTAGGATTAGGGTACGTGTTAGGGTTAGGGTAGGGGTAAGGGTTAGGGTACGCGTTAGGGTTAGGGTAGTTATTAAACCTATCCCACTCTCTAGATACCCCTTAGCACGTAAAGGAATATTATTTGAGGGTCCAGCCATGGAGAAGAGTTTAGACACTCGGATAAGATAAGGAACACACCCATTATAAAGAAATCACATTAGGATTCTCTTTTTAAGCTGTTCCTTAAAACACTAGTGCTTAGGAAATCTATTGGAGGCAGAAGCAGTCAAGGGTAGCCTAGGGTTAGGGTTAGGCTTAGGGTACGGCTTAGGGTACGGATTCGGGGAGGGGTTTGTGTACGGCGTAGGGTATGGGTTAGGGTTAGGGTTAGGGTTAGTGTTAGGGTTAGGGCTCGGTTTAGGGTACGGGTTAGGATTAGGGTACGTGTTAGGTTTAGGGTAGGGGTTAGGGTTAGGGTACGCGTTAGGGTTAGGGCCGTTATTAAACCTATCCCACTCTCTAGATACCCCTTAGCACGTAAAGGAATATTATTTGGGGTTCCAGCCATGGAGAAGAGTTTAGACACTAGGATAAGATAAGGAACACACCCATTATAAAGAAATCACATTAGGATTCTCTTTTTCAGCTGTTCCTTAAAACACTACTGCTTAGGAAATCTATTGGAGGCAGAAGCAGTCAAGGGTAGCCTAGGGTTAGGGTTAGGCTTAGGGTTAGGCTTAGGGTACGGCTTAGGGTACGGGTTAGGGGAGGGGTTCAGGTACGGCGTAGGGTATGGGTTAGGGTTAGGGTTAGTGTTAGTTTTAGGGCTCGGTTTAGGGTATGGGTTAGGATTAGGGTATGTGTTAGGGTTAGGGTAGGGGTTAGGGTTAGGGTATGCGTTAGGGTTAGGGTAGTTATTAAACCTATCCCACTCTCTAGATACCCCTTAGCACGTAAAGGAATATTATTTGGGGGTCCAGCCATGGAGAAGAATTTAGACACTAGGATAAGATAAGGAACACACCCATTATAAAGAAATCACATTAGGATTCTCTTTTTAAGCTGTTTCTTAAAACACTAGTGCTTAGGAAATCTATTGGAGGCAGAAGCAGTCAAGGGTAGCATAGGGTTAGGGATAGGCTTAGGGTTAGGGTTAGGGTACGGCTTAGGGTACGGGTTCGGGGAGGGGTGCGTGTACGGCATAGGGTATGGGTTAGGGTTAGGGTTAGGGTTAGTGTTAGGGTTAGGGCTCGGTTTAGGGTACGGGTTAGGATTAGGGTACATGTTTGGGTTAGGGTAGGGGTAAGGGTTAGGGTACGCGTTAGGGTTAGGGTAGTTATTAAACCTATCCCACTCTCTAGATACCCCTTAGCACGTAAAGGAATATTATTTGGGGGTCCAGCCATAGACAAGAGTTTAGACACTCGGATAAGATAAGGAACACACCCATTATAAAGAAATCACATCAGGATTCTCTTTTTAAGCTGTTCCTTAAAACACTAGTGCTTAGGAAATCTATTGGAGGCAGAAGCAGTCAAGGGTAGCCTAGGGTTAGGGTTAGGCTTAGGGTTAGGGTTAGGGTACGGTTTAGGGTACGGGTTTGGGTACGGCGTAGCGTATGGGTTAGGGTTAGGGTTAGGGTTAGTGTTAGGGTTAGGGCTCGGTTTAGGGTACGGGTTAGGATTAGGGTACGTGTTAGGGTTAGGGTAGGGGTTAGGGTTAGGGTACGCGTTAGGGTTAGGGTAGTTAGTAAACCTATCCCACTCTCTAGAAACCCCTTAGCACGTAAAGGAATATTATTTGGGGGTCCAGCCATGGAGAAGAGTTTAGACACTAGGATAAGATAAGGAACACACCCATTATAAAGAAATCATATTAGGATTCTCTTTTTAAGCTGTTCCTTAAAACACTAGTGCTTAGGAAATCTATTGGAGGCAGAAGCAGTCAAGGGTAGCCTAGGGTTAGGGTTAGGCTTAGGGTTAGGCTTAGGGTACGGCTTAGGGTACGGGTTCGGGGAGGGGTTCGGGTACGGAGTAGGGTATGGGTTAGGGTTAGGGTTAGGGTTAGTGTTAGGGTTAGGGCTCGGTTTAGGGTATGGGTTTGGATTAGGGTACGTGTTAGGGTTAGGGTAGGGGTAAGGGTTAGGGTACGCGTTAGGGTTAGGGTAGTTATTAAACCTATCCCACTCTCTAGATACCCCTTAGCACGTAAAGGAATATTATTTGGGGGTCCAGCCATGGAGAAGAGTTTAGACACTCGGATAAGATAAGGAACACACCCATTATAAAGAAATCACATTAGGATTCTCTTTTTTAGCTGTTCCTTAAAACACTAGTGCTTAGAAAATCTATTGGAGGCAGAAGCAGTCAAGGGTAGCCTAGGGTTAGTGTTAGGCTTAGGGTACGGCTTAGGGTACGGGTTCGGGGAGGGGTTCGGGTACGGCGTAGGGTATGGGTTAGGGTTAGGGTTAGGGTTAGTGTTAGGGTTAGGGCTCGGTTTAGGGTACGGGTTAGGATTAGGGTACGTGTTAGGTTTAGGGTAGGGGTTAGGGTTAGGGTACGCGTTAGGGTTAGGGCAGTTATTAAACCTATCCCACTCTCTAGATACCCCTTAGCACGTAAAGGAATATTATTTGGGGGTCCAGCCATGGAGAAGAGTTTAGACACTAGGATAAGATAAGGAACACACCCATTATAAAGAAATCACATTAGGATTCTCTGTTTAAGCTGTCCCTTAAAACACTAGTGCTTAGGAAATCTATTGGAGGCAGAAGCAGTCAAGGGTAGCCTAGGGTTAGGGTTAGGCTTAGGGTTAGGCTTAGGGTACGGCTTAGGGTACGGGTTCGGGGAGGGGTTCGGGTACGGCGTAGGGTATGGGTGAGTGTTAGGTTTAGGGTTAGTGTTAGGGTTAGGGCTCGGTTTAGGGTACGGGTAAGGATTAGGGTACGTGTTAGGGTTAGGGTAGGGGTTAGGGTTAGGGTACGCGTTAGGTTTAGGGTAGTTATTAAACCTATCCCACTCTCTAGATCCCCTTAGCACGTAAAGGAATATTATTTGGGGGTCCAGCCATAGAGAAGAGTTTAGACACTAGGATAAGATAAGGAAAACACCCATTATAAAGAAATCACATTAGGATTCTCTTTTTCAGCTGTTCCTTAAAACACTAGTGCTTAGGAAATCTATTGGAGGCAGAAGCAGTCAAGGGTAGCCTAGGGTTAGGGTTAGGCTTAGGGTTAGGGTTACGGTATGGCTTAGGGTACGGGTTCGGGGAGGGGTTCGGGTACGGCGTATGGTATGGGTTAGGGTTAGGGTTAGGGTTAGTGTTAGGGTTAGGGCTCGGTTTAGGGTATGGGTTAGGATTAGGGTACGTGTTAGGGTTAGGGTAGGGGTAAGGGTTAGGGTACGCGTTAGGGTTAGGGTAGTTATTAAACCTATCCCACTCTCTAGATACCCCTTAGCACGTAAAGGAATATTATTTGAGGGTCCAGCCATGGAGAAGAGTTTAGACACTCGGATAAGATAAGGAACACACCCATTATAAAGAAATCACATTAGGATTCTCTTTTTCAGCTGTTCCTTAAAACACTAGTGCTTAGGAAATCTATTGGAGGCAGAAGCAGTCAAGGGTAGCCTAGGGTTAGGGTTAGGCTTAGGGTTAGGGTTAGGGTACGGCTTAGGGTACGGGTTCGGGGAGGGGTTCGGGTACGGCGTAGGGTATGGGTTAGGGTTAGGGCTCGGTTTAGGGTATGGGTTAGGATTAGGGTACGTGTTAGGGTTAGGGTAGGGGTTAGGGTTAGGGTACGCGTTAGGGTTAGGGTAGTTAGTAAACCTATCCCACTCTCTAGAAACCCCTTAGCACGTAAAGGAATATTATTTGGGGGTCCAGCCATGGAGAAGAGTTTAGACACTAGGATAAGATAAGGAACACACCCATTATAAAGAAATCATATTAGGATTCTCTTTTTAAGCTGTTCCTTAAAACACTAGTGCTTAGGAAATCTATTGGAGGCAGAAGCAGTCAAGGGTAGCCTAGGGTTAGGGTTAGGCTTAGGGTTAGGCTTAGGGTACGGCTTAGGGTACGGGTTCGGGGAGGGGTTCGGGTACGGCGTAGGGTATGGGTTAGGGTTAGGGTTAGGGTTAGTGTTAGGGTTAGGGCTCGGTTTAGGGTACGGGTTAGGATTAGGATACGAGTTAGGGTTAGGGTAGGGGTTAGGGTTAGGGTACGCGTTAGGGTTAGGGTAGTTAGTAAACCTATCCCACTCTCTAGAAACCCCTTAGCACGTAAAGGAATATTATTTGGGGGTCCAGCCATGGAGAAGAGTTTAGACACTAGGATAAGATAAGGAAGACACCCATTATAAAGAAATCACATTAGGATTCTCTTTTTAAGCTGTTCCTTAAAACACTAGTGCTTAGGAAATCTATTGGAGGCAGAAGCAGTCAAGGGTAGCCTAGGGTTAGGGTTAGGCTTAGGGTTAGGCTTAGGGTACGGCTTAGGGTACGGGTTCGGGGAGGGGTTCTAGTACGGCGTAGGGTATGGGTGAGTGTTAGGTTTAGGGTTAGTGTTAGGGTTAGGGCTCGGTTTAGGGTACGGGTAAGGATTAGGGTACGAGTTAGGGTTAGGGTAGGGGTTAGGGTTAGGGTACGCGTTAGGTTTAGGGTAGTTATTAAACCTATCCCACTCTCTAGATCCCCTTAGCACGTAAAGGAATATTATTTGGGGGTCCAGCCATAGAGAAGAGTTTAGACACTAGGATAAGATAAGGAACACACCCATTATAAAGAAATCACATTAGGATTCTCTTTTTCAGCTGTTCCTTAAAACACTAGTGCTTAGGAAATCTATTGGAGGCAGAAGCAGTCAAGGGTAGCCTAGGGTTAGGGTTAGGCTTAGGGTTAGGGTTAGGGTACGGCTTAGGGTACGGGTTCGGGGAGGGGTTCGGGTACGGCGTATGGTATGGGTTAGGGTTAGGGTTAGGGTTAGTGTTAGGGTTAGGGCTCGGTTTAGGGTATGGGTTAGGATTAGGGTACGTGTTAGGGTTAGGGTAGGGGTAAGGGTTAGGGTACGCGTTAGGGTTAGGGTAGTTATTAAACCTATCCCACTCTCTAGATACCCCTTAGCACGTAAAGGAATATTATTTGAGGGTCCAGCCATGGAGAAGAGTTTAGACACTCGGATAAGATAAGGAACACACCCATTATAAAGAAATCACATTAGGATTCTCTTTTTAAGCTGTTCCTTAAAACACTAGTGCTTAGGAAATCTATTGGAGGCAGAAGCAGTCAAGGGTAGCCTAGGGTTAGGGTTAGGCTTAGGGTACGGCTTAGGGTACGGGTTCGGGGAGGGGTTTGTGTACGGCGTAGGGTATGGGTTAGGGTTAGGGTTAGGGTTAGTGTTAGGGTTAGGGCTCGGTTTAGGGTACGGGTTAGGATTAGGGTACGTGTTAGGTTTAGGGTAGGGGTTAGGGTTAGGGTACGCGTTAGGGTTAGGGCCGTTATTAAACCTATCCCACTCTCTAGATACCCCTTAGCACGTAAAGGAATATTATTTGGGGGTCCAGCCATGGAGAAGAGTTTAGACACTAGGATAAGATAAGGAACACACCCATTATAAAGAAATCACATTAGGATTCTCTTTTTCAGCTGTTCCTTAAAACACTACTGCTTAGGAAATCTATTGGAGGCAGAAGCAGTCAAGGGTAGCCTAGGGTTAGGGTTAGGCTTAGGGTTAGGCTTAGGGTACGGCTTAGGGTACGGGTTAGGGGAGGGGTTCAGGTACGGCGTAGGGTATGGGTTAGGGTTAGGGTTAGTGTTAGTTTTAGGGCTCGGTTTAGGGTATGGGTTAGGATTAGGGTATGTGTTAGGGTTAGGGTAGGGGTTAGGGTTAGGGTATGCGTTAGGGTTAGGGTAGTTATTAAACCTATCCCACTCTCTAGATACCCCTTAGCACGTAAAGGAATATTATTTGGGGGTCCAGCCATGGAGAAGAGTTTAGACACTAGGATAAGATAAGGAACACACCCATTATAAAGAAATCACATTAGGATTCTCTTTTTCAGCTGTTCCTTAAAACACTAGTGCTTAGGAAATCTATTGGAGGCAGAAGCAGTCAAGGGTAGCCTAGGGTTAGGGTTAGGCTTAGGGTACGGCTTAGGGTACGGGTTCGGGGAGGGGTTCGGGTACGGCGTAGGGTATGGGTTAGGGTTAGGGCTCGGTTTAGGGTACGGGTTAGGATTAGGGTACGTGTTAGGGTTAGGGTAGGGGTTAGGGTTAGGGTACGCGTTAGGGTTAGGGTAGTTAATAAACCTATCCCACTCTCTAGATACCCCTTAGCACGTAAAGGAATATTATTTGGGGGTCCAGCCATGGAGAAGAGTTTAGACACTAGGATAAGATAAGGAACACACCCATTATAAAGAAATCAAATTAGGATTCTCTTTTTAAGCTGTTCCTTAAAACACTAGTGCTTAGGAAATCTATTGGAGGCAGAAGCAGTCAAGGGTAGCCTAGGGTTAGGGTTAGGCTTAGGGTTAGGCTTAGGGTACGGCTTAGGGTACGGGTTCGGGGAGGGGTTCGGGTACGGCGTAGGGTATGGGTTAGGGGTAGGTTTAGGGTTAGTGTTAGGGTTAGGGCTAGGTTTAGGGTACGGGTTAGGATTAGGATACGAGTTAGGGTTAGGGTAGGGGTTAGGGTTAGGGTACGCGTTAGGGTTAGGGTAGTTAGTAAACCTATCCCACTCTCTAGAAACCCCTTAGCACGTAAAGGAATAGTATTTGGGGGTCCAGCCATGGAGAAGAGTTTAGACACTAGGATAAGATAAGGAACACACCCATTATAAAGAAATCACATTAGGATTCTCTGTTTAAGCTGTCCCTTAAAACACTAGTGCTTAGGAAATCTATTGGAGGCAGAAGCAGTCAAGGGTAGCCTAGGGTTAGGGTTAGGCTTAGGGTTAGGCTTAGGGTACGGCTTAGGGTACGGGTTCGGGGAGGGGTTCGGGTACGGCGTAGGGTATGGGTGAGTGTTAGGTTTAGGGTTAGTGTTAGGGTTAGGGCTCGGTTTAGGGTACGGGTAAGGATTAGGGTACGTGTTAGGGTTAGGGTAGGGGTTAGGGTTAGGGTACGCGTTAGGTTTAGGGTAGTTATTAAACCTATCCCACTCTCTAGATCCCCTTAGCACGTAAAGGAATATTATTTGGGGGTCCAGCCATAGAGAAGAGTTTAGACACTAGGATAAGATAAGGAAAACACCCATTATAAAGAAATCACATTAGGATTCTCTTTTTCAGCTGTTCCTTAAAACACTAGTGCTTAGGAAATCTATTGGAGGCAGAAGCAGTCAAGGGTAGCCTAGGGTTAGGGTTAGGCTTAGGGTTAGGGTTAGGGTATGGCTTAGGGTACGGGTTCGGGGAGGGGTTCGGGTACGGCGTATGGTATGGGTTAGGGTTAGGGTTAGGGTTAGTGTTAGGGTTAGGGCTCGGTTTATGGTATGGGTTAGGATTAGGGTACGTGTTAGGGTTAGGGTAGGGGTAAGTGTTAGGGTACGCGTTAGGGTTAGGGTAGTTATTAAACCTATCCCACTCTCTAGATACCCCTTAGCACGTAAAGGAATATTATTTGAGGGTCCAGCCATGGAGAAGAGTTTAGACACTAGGATAAGATAAGGAACACACCCATTATAAAGAAATCACATTAGGATTCTCTTTTTCAGCTGTTCCTTAAAACACTAGTGCTTAGGAAATCTATTGGAGGCAGAAGCAGTCAAGGGTAGCCTAGGGTTAGGGTTAGGCTTAGGGTTAGGGTTAGGGTACGGCTTAGGGTACGGGTTCGGGGAGGGGTTCGGGTACGGCGTAGGGTATGGGTTAGGGTTAGGGCTCGGTTTAGGGTATGGGTTAGGATTAGGGTACGTGTTAGGGTTAGGGTAGGGGTTAGGGTTAGGGTACGCGTTAGGGTTAGGGTAGTTAGTAAACCTATCCCACTCTCTAGAAACCCCTTAGCACGTAAAGGAATATTATTTGGGGGTCCAGCCATGGAGAAGAGTTTAGACACTAGGATAAGATAAGGAACACACCCATTATAAAGAAATCATATTAGGATTCTCTTTTTAAGCTGTTCCTTAAAACACTAGTGCTTAGGAAATCTATTGGAGGCAGAAGCAGTCAAGGGTAGCCTAGGGTTAGGGTTAGGCTTAGGGTTAGGCTTAGGGTACGGCTTAGGGTACGGGTTCGGGGAGGGGTTCGGGTACGGCGTAGGGTATGGGTTAGGGTTAGGGTTAGGGTTAGTGTTAGGGTTAGGGCTCGGTTTAGGGTACGGGTTAGGATTAGGATACGAGTTAGGGTTAGGGTAGGGGTTAGGGTTAGGGTACGCGTTAGGGTTAGGGTAGTTAGTAAACCTATCCCACTCTCTAGAAACCCCTTAGCACGTAAAGGAATATTATTTGGGGGTCCAGCCATGGAGAAGAGTTTAGACACTAGGATAAGATAAGGAACACACCCATTATAAAGAAATCACATTAGGATTCTCTTTTTCAGCTGTTCCTTAAAACACTAGTGCTTAGGAAATCTATTGGAGGCAGAAGCAGTCAAGGGTAGCCTAGGGTTAGGGTTAGGCTTAGGGTTAGGCTTAATGTACGGCTTAGGGTACGGGTTCGGGGAGGGGTTCTGGTACGGCGTAGGGTATGGGTGAGTGTTAGGTTTAGGGTTAGTGTTAGGGTTAGGGCTCGGTTTAGGGTACGGGTAAGGATTAGGGTACGTGTTAGGGTTAGGGTAGGGGTTAGGGTTAGGGTACGTGTTAGGTTTAGGGTAGTTATTAAACCTATCCCACTCTCTAGATCCCCTTAGCACGTAAAGGAATATTATTTGGGGGTCCAGCCATAGAGAAGAGTTTAGACACTAGGATAAGATAAGGAACACACCCATTATAAAGAAATCACATTAGGATTCTCTTTTTCAGCTGTTCCTTAAAACACTAGTGCTTAGGAAATCTATTGGAGGCAGAAGCAGTCAAGGGTAGCCTAGGGTTAGGGTTAGGCTTAGGGTTAGGGTTAGGGTACGGCTTAGGGTACGGGTTCGGGGAGGGGTTCGGGTACGGCGTATGGTATGGGTTAGGGTTAGGGTTAGGGTTAGTGTTAGGGTTAGGGCTCGGTTTAGGGTATGGGTTAGGATTAGGGTACGTGTTAGGGTTAGGGTAGGGGTAAGGGTTAGGGTACGCGTTAGGGTTAGGGTAGTTATTAAACCTATCCCACTCTCTAGATACCCCTTAGCACGTAAAGGAATATTATTTGAGGGTCCAGCCATGGAGAAGAGTTTAGACACTCGGATAAGATAAGGAACACACCCATTATAAAGAAATCACATTAGGATTCTCTTTTTAAGCTGTTCCTTAAAACACTAGTGCTTAGGAAATCTATTGGAGGCAGAAGCAGTCAAGGGTAGCCTAGGGTTAGGGTTAGGCTTAGGGTTCGGCTTAGGGTACGGGTTCGGGGAGGGGTTTGTGTACGGCGTAGGGTATGGGTTAGGGTTAGGGTTAGGGTTAGTGTTAGGGTTAGGGCTCGGTTTAGGGTACGGGTTAGGATTAGGGTACGTGTTAGGTTTAGGGTAGGGGTTAGGGTTAGGGTACGCGTTAGGGTTAGGGCCGTTATTAAACCTATCCCACTCTCTAGATACCCCTTAGCACGTAAAGGAATATTATTTGGGGGTCCAGCCATGGAGAAGAGTTTAGACACTAGGATAAGATAAGGAACACACCCATTATAAAGAAATCACATTAGGATTCTCTTTTTCAGCTGTTCCTTAAAACACTACTGCTTAGGAAATCTATTGGAGGCAGAAGCAGTCAAGGGTAGCCTAGGGTTAGGGTTAGGCTTAGGGTTAGGCTTAGGGTACGGCTTAGGGTACGGGTTAGGGGAGGGGTTCAGGTACGGCGTAGGGTATGGGTTAGGGTTAGGGTTAGTGTTAGTTTTAGGGCTCGGTTTAGGGTATGGGTTAGGATTAGGGTATGTGTTAGGGTTAGGGTAGGGGTTAGGGTTAGGGTATGCGTTAGGGTTAGGGTAGTTATTAAACCTATCCCACTCTCTAGATACCCCTTAGCACGTAAAGGAATATTATTTGGGGGTCCAGCCATGGAGAAGAATTTAGACACTAGGATAAGATAAGGAACACACCCATTATAAAGAAATCACATTAGGATTCTCTTTTTAAGCTGTTTCTTAAAACACTAGTGCTTAGGAAGTCTATTGGAGGCAGAAGCAGTCAAGGGTAGCATAGGGTTAGGGATAGGCTTAGGGTTAGGGTTAGGGTACGGCTTAGGGTACGGGTTCGGGGAGGGGTGCGTGTACGGCATAGGGTATGGGTTAGGGTTAGGGTTAGGGTTAGTGTTAGGGTTAGGGCTCGGTTTAGGGTACGGGTTAGGATTAGGGTACATGTTTGGGTTAGGGTAGGGGTAAGGGTTAGGGTACGCGTTAGGGTTAGGGTAGTTATTAAACCTATCCCACTCTCTAGATACCCCTTAGCACGTAAAGGAATATTATTTGGGGGTCCAGCCATAGACAAGAGTTTAGACACTCGGATAAGATAAGGAACACACCCATTATAAAGAAATCACATCAGGATTCTCTTTTTAAGCTGTTCCTTAAAACACTAGTGCTTAGGAAATCTATTGGAGGCAGAAGCAGTCAAGGGTAGCCTAGGGTTAGGGTTAGGCTTAGGGTTAGGGTTAGGGTACGGTTTAGGGTACGGGTTTGGGTACGGCGTAGCGTATGGGTTAGGGTTAGGGTTAGGGTTAGTGTTAGGGTTAGGGCTCGGTTTAGGGTACGGGTTAGGATTAGGGTACGTGTTAGGGTTAGGGTAGGGGTTAGGGTTAGGGTACGCGTTAGGGTTAGGGTAGTTATTAAACCTATCCCACTCTCTAGATACCCCTTAGCACGTAAAGGAATATTATTTGGGGTTCCAGCCATGGAGAAGAGTTTAGACACTAGGATAAGATAAGGAACACACCCATTATAAAGAAGTCACATTAGGATTCTCTTTTTCAGCTGTTCCTTAAAACACTAGTGCTTAGGAAATCTATTGGAGGCAGAAGCAGTCAAGGGTAGCCTAGGGTTAGGGTTAGGCTTAGGGTTAGGCTTAGGGTACGGCTTAGGGTACGGGTTCGGGGAGGGGTTCGGGTACGGAGTAGGGTATGGGTTAGGGTTAGGGTTAGGGTTAGTGTTAGGGTTAGGGCTCGGTTTAGGGTATGGGTTAGGATTAGGGTACGTGTTAGGGTTAGGGTAGGGGTAAGGGTTAGGGTACGCGTTAGGGTTAGGGTAGTTATTAAACCTATCCCACTCTCTAGATACCCCTTAGCACGTAAAGGAATATTATTTGGGGGTCCAGCCATGGAGAAGAGTTTAGACACTCGGATAAGATAAGGAACACACCCATTATAAAGAAATCACATTAGGATTCTCTTTTTTAGCTGTTCCTTAAAACACTAGTGCTTAGGAAATCTATTGGAGGCAGAAGCAGTCAAGGGTAGCCTAGGGTTAGTGTTAGGCTTAGGGTACGGCTTAGGGTACGGGTTCGGGGAGGGGTTCGGGTACGGCGTAGGGTATGGGTTAGGGTTAGGGTTAGGGTTAGTGTTAGGGTTAGGGCTCGGTTTAGGGTACGGGTTAGGATTAGGGTACGTGTTAGGTTTAGGGTAGGGGTTAGGGTTAGGGTACGCGTTAGGGTTAGGGCAGTTATTAAACCTATCCCACTCTCTAGATACCCCTTAGCACGTAAAGGAATATTATTTGGGGGTCCAGCCATGGAGAAGAGTTTAGACACTAGGATAATATAAGGAACACACCCATTATAAAGAAATCACATTAGGATTCTCTTTTTCAGCTGTTCCTTAAAACACTAGTGCTTAGGAAATCTATTGGAGGCAGAAGCAGTCAAGGGTAGCCTAGGGTTAGGGTTAGGCTTAGGGTTAGGGTTAGGGTATGGCTTAGGGTACGGGTTCGGGGAGGGGTTCGGGTACGGCGTATGGTATGGGTTAGGGTTAGGGTTAGGGTTAGTGTTAGGGTTAGGGCTCGGTTTAGGGTATGGGTTAGGATTAGGGTACGTGTTAGGGTTAGGGTAGGGGTAAGGGTTAGGGTACGCGTTAGGGTTAGGGTAGTTATTAAACCTATCCCACTCTCTAGATACCCCTTAGCACGTAAAGGAATATTATTTGAGGGTCCAGCCATGGAGAAGAGTTTAGACACTCGGATAAGATAAGGAACACACCCATTATAAAGAAATCACATTAGGATTCTCTTTTTCAGCTGTTCCTTAAAACACTAGTGCTTAGGAAATCTATTGGAGGCAGAAGCAGTCAAGGGTAGCCTAGGGTTAGGGTTAGGCTTAGGGTTAGGGTTAGGGTACGGCTTAGGGTACGGGTTCGGGGAGGGGTTCGGGTACGGCGTAGGGTATGGGTTAGGGTTAGGGCTCGGTTTAGGGTATGGGTTAGGATTAGGGTACGTGTTAGGGTTAGGGTAGGGGTTAGGGTTAGGGTACGCGTTAGGGTTAGGGTAGTTAGTAAACCTATCCCACTCTCTAGAAACCCCTTAGCACGTAAAGGAATATTATTTGGGGGTCCAGCCATGGAGAAGAGTTTAGACACTAGGATAAGATAAGGAACACACCCATTATAAAGAAATCATATTAGGATTCTCTTTTTAAGCTGTTCCTTAAAACACTAGTGCTTAGGAAATCTATTGGAGGCAGAAGCAGTCAAGGGTAGCCTAGGGTTAGGGTTAGGCTTAGGGTTAGGCTTAGGGTACGGCTTAGGGTACGGGTTCGGGGAGGGGTTCGGGTACGGAGTAGGGTATGGGTTAGGGTTAGGGTTAGGGTTAGTGTTAGGGTTAGGGCTCGGTTTAGGGTATGGGTTAGGATTAGGGTACGTGTTAGGGTTAGGGTAGGGGTAAGGGTTAGGGTACGCGTTAGGGTTAGGGTAGTTATTAAACCTATCCCACTCTCTAGATACCCCTTAGCACGTAAAGGAATATTATTTGGGGGTCCAGCCATGGAGAAGAGTTTAGACACTCGGATAAGATAAGGAACACACCCATTATAAAGAAATCACATTAGGATTCTCTTTTTTAGCTGTTCCTTAAAACACTAGTGCTTAGAAAATCTATTGGAGGCATAAGCAGTCAAGGGTAGCCTAGGGTTAGTGTTAGGCTTAGGGTACGGCTTAGGGTACGGGTTCGGGGAGGGGTTCGGGTACGGCGTAGGGTATGGGTTAGGGTTAGGGTTAGGGTTAGTGTTAGGGTTAGGGCTCGGTTTAGGGTACGGGTTAGGATTAGGGTACGTGTTAGGTTTAGGGTAGGGGTTAGGGTTAGGGTACGCGTTAGGGTTAGGGCAGTTATTAAACCTATCCCACTCTCTAGATACCCCTTAGCACGTAAAGGAATATTATTTGGGGGTCCAGCCATGGAGAAGAGTTTAGACACTAGGATAAGATAAGGAACACACCCATTATAAAGAAATCACATTAGGATTCTCTTTTTCAGCTGTTCCTTAAAACACTAGTGCTTAGGAAATCTATTGGAGGCAGAAGCAGTCAAGGGTAGCCTAGGGTTAGGGTTAGGCTTAGGGTTAGGCTTAGGGTACGGCTTAGGGTACGGGTTCGGGGAGGGGTTCGGGTACGGCGTAGGGTATGGGTGAGTGTTAGGTTTAGGGTTAGTGTTAGGGTTAGGGCTCGGTTTAGGGTACGGGTAAGGATTAGGGTACGTGTTAGGGTTAGGGTAGGGGTTAGGGTTAGGGTACGCGTTAGGTTTAGGGTAGTTATTAAACCTATCCCACTCTCTAGATCCCCTTAGCACGTAAAGGAATATTATTTGGGGGTCCAGCCATAGAGAAGAGTTTAGACACTAGGATAAGATAAGGAAAACACCCATTATAAAGAAATCACATTAGGATTCTCTTTTTCAGCTGTTCCTTAAAACACTAGTGCTTAGGAAATCTATTGGAGGCAGAAGCAGTCAAGGGTAGCCTAGGGTTAGGGTTAGGCTTAGGGTTAGGGTTAGGGTATGGCTTAGGGTACGGGTTCGGGGAGGGGTTCGGGTACGGCGTATGGTATGGGTTAGGGTTAGGGTTAGGGTTAGTGTTAGGGTTAGGGCTCGGTTTAGGGTATGGGTTAGGATTAGGGTACGTGTTAGGGTTAGGGTAGGGGTAAGGGTTAGGGTACGCGTTAGGGTTAGGGTAGTTATTAAACCTATCCCACTCTCTAGATACCCCTTAGCACGTAAAGGAATATTATTTGAGGGTCCAGCCATGGAGAAGAGTTTAGACACTCGGATAAGATAAGGAACACACCCATTATAAAGAAATCACATTAGGATTCTCTTTTTCAGCTGTTCCTTAAAACACTAGTGCTTAGGAAATCTATTGGAGGCAGAAGCAGTCAAGGGTAGCCTAGGGTTAGGGTTAGGCTTAGGGTTAGGGTTAGGGTACGGCTTAGGGTACGGGTTCGGGGAGGGGTTCGGGTACGGCGTAGGGTATGGGTTAGGGTTAGGGCTCGGTTTAGGGTATGGGTTAGGATTAGGGTACGTGTTAGGGTTAGGGTAGGGGTTAGGGTTAGGGTACGCGTTAGGGTTAGGGTAGTTAGTAAACCTATCCCACTCTCTAGAAACCCCTTAGCACGTAAAGGAATATTATTTGGGGGTCCAGCCATGGAGAAGAGTTTAGACACTAGGATAAGATAAGGAACACACCCATTATAAAGAAATCATATTAGGATTCTCTTTTTAAGCTGTTCCTTAAAACACTAGTGCTTAGGAAATCTATTGGAGGCAGAAGCAGTCAAGGGTAGCCTAGGGTTAGGGTTAGGCTTAGGGTTAGGCTTAGGGTACGGCTTAGGGTACGGGTTCGGGGAGGGGTTCGGGTACGGCGTAGGGTATGGGTTAGGGTTAGGGTTAGGGTTAGTGTTAGGGTTAGGGCTCGGTTTAGGGTACGGGTTAGGATTAGGATACGAGTTAGGGTTAGGGTAGGGGTTAGGGTTAGGGTACGCGTTAGGGTTAGGGTAGTTAGTAAACCTATCCCACTCTCTAGAAACCCCTTAGCACGTAAAGGAATATTATTTGGGGGTCCAGCCATGGAGAAGAGTTTAGACACTAGGATAAGATAAGGAACACACCCATTATAAAGAAATCACATTAGGATTCTCTTTTTAAGCTGTTCCTTAAAACACTAGTGCTTAGGAAATCTATTGGAGGCAGAAGCAGTCAAGGGTAGCCTAGGGTTAGGGTTAGGCTTAGGGTTAGGCTTAGGGTACGGCTTAGGGTACGGGTTCGGGGAGGGGTTCTGGTACGGCGTAGGGTATGGGTGAGTGTTAGGTTTAGGGTTAGTGTTAGGGTTAGGGCTCGGTTTAGGGTACGGGTAAGGATTAGGGTACGAGTTAGGGTTAGGGTAGGGGTTAGGGTTAGGGTACGCGTTAGGTTTAGGGTAGTTATTAAACCTATCCCACTCTCTAGATCCCCTTAGCACGTAAAGGAATATTATTTGGGGGTCCAGCCATAGAGAAGAGTTTAGACACTAGGATAAGATAAGGAACACACCCATTATAAAGAAATCACATTAGGATTCTCTTTTTCAGCTGTTCCTTAAAACACTAGTGCTTAGGAAATCTATTGGAGGCAGAAGCAGTCAAGGGTAGCCTAGGGTTAGGGTTAGGCTTAGGGTTAGGGTTAGGGTACGGCTTAGGGTACGGGTTCGGGGAGGGGTTCGGGTACGGCGTATGGTATGGGTTAGGGTTAGGGTTAGTGTTAGGGTTAGGGCTCGGTTTAGGGTATGGGTTAGGATTAGGGTACGTGTTAGGGTTAGGGTAGGGGTAAGGGTTAGGGTACGCGTTAGGGTTAGGGTAGTTATTAAACCTATCCCACTCTCTAGATACCCCTTAGCACGTAAAGGAATATTATTTGAGGGTCCAGCCATGGAGAAGAGTTTAGACACTCGGATAAGATAAGGAACACACCCATTATAAAGAAATCACATTAGGATTCTCTTTTTAAGCTGTTCCTTAAAACACTAGTGCTTAGGAAATCTATTGGAGGCAGAAGCAGTCAAGGGTAGCCTAGGGTTAGGGTTAGGCTTAGGGTACGGCTTAGGGTACGGGTTCGGGGAGGGGTTTGTGTACGGCGTAGGGTATGGGTTAGGGTTAGGGTTAGGGTTAGTGTTAGGGTTAGGGCTCGGTTTAGGGTACGGGTTAGGATTAGGGTACGTGTTAGGTTTAGGGTAGGGGTTAGGGTTAGGGTACGCGTTAGGGTTAGGGCCGTTATTAAACCTATCCCACTCTCTAGATACCCCTTAGCACGTAAAGGAATATTATTTGGGGGTCCAGCCATGGAGAAGAGTTTAGACACTAGGATAAGATAAGGAACACACCCATTATAAAGAAATCACATTAGGATTCTCTTTTTCAGCTGTTCCTTAAAACACTACTGCTTAGGAAATCTATTGGAGGCAGAAGCAGTCAAGGGTAGCCTAGGGTTAGGGTTAGGCTTAGGGTTAGGCTTAGGGTACGGCTTAGGGTACGGGTTAGGGGAGGGGTTCAGGTACGGCGTAGGGTATGGGTTAGGGTTAGGGTTAGTGTTAGTTTTAGGGCTCGGTTTAGGGTATGGGTTAGGATTAGGGTATGTGTTAGGGTTAGGGTAGGGGTTAGGGTTACGGTATGCGTTAGGGTTAGGGTAGTTATTAAACCTATCCCACTCTCTAGATACCCCTTAGCACGTAAAGGAATATTATTTGGGGGTCCAGCCATGGAGAAGAGTTTAGACACTAGGATAAGATAAGGAACACACCCATTATAAAGAAATCACATTAGGATTCTCTTTTTCAGCTGTTCCTTAAAACACTAGTGCTTAGGAAATCTATTGGAGGCAGAAGCAGTCAAGGGTAGCCTAGGGTTAGGGTTAGGCTTAGGGTACGGCTTAGGGTACGGGTTCGGGGAGGGGTTCGGGTACGGCGTAGGGTATGGGTTAGGGTTAGGGCTCGGTTTAGGGTACGGGTTAGGATTAGGGTACGTGTTAGGGTTAGGGTAGGGGTTAGGGTTAGGGTACGCGTTAGGGTTAGGGTAGTTAATAAACCTATCCCACTCTCTAGATACCCCTTAGCACGTAAAGGAATATTATTTGGGGGTCCAGCCATGGAGAAGAGTTTAGACACTAGGATAAGATAAGGAACACACCCATTATAAAGAAATCAAATTAGGATTCTCTTTTTAAGCTGTTCCTTAAAACACTAGTGCTTAGGAAATCTATTGGAGGCAGAAGCAGTCAAGGGTAGCCTAGGGTTAGGGTTAGGCTTAGGGTTAGGCTTAGGGTACGGCTTAGGGTACGGGTTCGGGGAGGGGTTCGGGTACGGCGTAGGGTATGGGTTAGGGGTAGGTTTAGGGTTAGTGTTAGGGTTAGGGCTCGGTTTAGGGTACGGGTTAGGATTAGGATAAGAGTTAGGGTTAGGGTAGGGGTTAGGGTTAGGGTACGCGTTAGGGTTAGGGTAGTTAGTAAACCTATCCCACTCTCTAGAAACCCCTTAGCACGTAAAGGAATAGTATTTGGGGGTCCAGCCATGGAGAAGAGTTTAGACACTAGGATAAGATAAGGAACACACCCATTATAAAGAAATCACATTAGGATTCTCTGTTTAAGCTGTCCCTTAAAACACTAGTGCTTAGGAAATCTATTGGAGGCAGAAGCAGTCAAGGGTAGCCTAGGGTTAGGGTTAGGCTTAGGGTTAGGCTTAGGGTACGGCTTAGGGTACGGGTTCGGGGAGGGGTTCGGGTACGGCGTAGGGTATGGGTGAGTGTTAGGTTTAGGGTTAGTGTTAGGGTTAGGGCTCGGTTTAGGGTACGGGTAAGGATTAGGGTACGTGTTAGGGTTAGGGTAGGGGTTAGGGTTAGGGTACGCGTTAGGTTTAGGGTAGTTATTAAACCTATCCCACTCTCTAGATCCCCTTAGCACGTAAAGGAATATTATTTGGGGGTCCAGCCATAGAGAAGAGTTTAGACACTAGGATAAGATAAGGAAAACACCCATTATAAAGAAATCACATTAGGATTCTCTTTTTCAGCTGTTCCTTAAAACACTAGTGCTTAGGAAATCTATTGGAGGCAGAAGCAGTCAAGGGTAGCCTAGGGTTAGGGTTAGGCTTAGGGTTAGGGTTAGGGTATGGCTTAGGGTACGGGTTCGGGGAGGGGTTCGGGTACGGCGTATGGTATGGGTTAGGGTTAGGGTTAGGGTTAGTGTTAGGGTTAGGGCTCGGTTTAGGGTATGGGTTAGGATTAGGGTACGTGTTAGGGTTAGGGTAGGGGTAAGGGTTAGGGTACGCGTTAGGGTTAGGGTAGTTATTAAACCTATCCCACTCTCTAGATACCCCTTAGCACGTAAAGGAATATTATTTGAGGGTCCAGCCATGGAGAAGAGTTTAGACACTCGGATAAGATAAGGAACACACCCATTATAAAGAAATCACATTAGGATTCTCTTTTTCAGCTGTTCCTTAAAACACTAGTGCTTAGGAAATCTATTGGAGGCAGAAGCAGTCAAGGGTAGCCTAGGGTTAGGGTTAGGCTTAGGGTTAGGGTTAGGGTACGGCTTAGGGTACGGGTTCGGGGAGGGGTTCGGGTACGGCGTAGGGTATGGGTTAGGGTTAGGGCTCGGTTTAGGGTATGGGTTAGGATTAGGGTACGTGTTAGGGTTAGGGTAGGGGTTAGGGTTAGGGTACGCGTTAGGGTTAGGGTAGTTAGTAAACCTATCCCACTCTCTAGAAACCCCTTAGCACGTAAAGGAATATTATTTGGGGGTCCAGCCATGGAGAAGAGTTTAGACACTAGGATAAGATAAGGAACACACCCATTATAAAGAAATCATATTAGGATTCTCTTTTTAAGCTGTTCCTTAAAACACTAGTGCTTAGGAAATCTATTGGAGGCAGAAGCAGTCAAGGGTAGCCTAGGGTTAGGGTTAGGCTTAGGGTTAGGCTTAGGGTACGGCTTAGGGTACGGGTTCGGGGAGGGGTTCGGGTACGGCGTAGGGTATGGGTTAGGGTTAGGGTTAGGGTTAGTGTTAGGGTTAGGGCTCGGTTTAGGGTACGGGTTAGGATTAGGATACGAGTTAGGGTTAGGGTAGGGGTTAGGGTTAGGGTACGCGTTAGGGTTAGGGTAGTTAGTAAACCTATCCCACTCTCTAGAAACCCCTTAGCACGTAAAGGAATATTATTTGGGGGTCCAGCCATGGAGAAGAGTTTAGACACTAGGATAAGATAAGGAACACACCCATTATAAAGAAATCACATTAGGATTCTCTTTTTAAGCTGTTCCTTAAAACACTAGTGCTTAGGAAATCTATTGGAGGCAGAAGCAGTCAAGGGTAGCCTAGGGTTAGGGTTAGGCTTAGGGTTAGGCTTAATGTACGGCTTAGGGTACGGGTTCGGGGAGGGGTTCTGGTACGGCGTAGGGTATGGGTGAGTGTTAGGTTTAGGGTTAGTGTTAGGGTTAGGGCTCGGTTTAGGGTACGGGTAAGGATTAGGGTACGTGTTAGGGTTAGGGTAGGGGTTAGGGTTAGGGTACGTGTTAGGTTTAGGGTAGTTATTAAACCTATCCCACTCTCTAGATCCCCTTAGCACGTAAAGGAATATTATTTGGGGGTCCAGCCATAGAGAAGAGTTTAGACACTAGGATAAGATAAGGAACACACCCATTATAAAGAAATCACATTAGGATTCTCTTTTTCAGCTGTTCCTTAAAACACTAGTGCTTAGGAAATCTATTGGAGGCAGAAGCAGTCAAGGGTAGCCTAGGGTTAGGGTTAGGCTTAGGGTTAGGGTTAGGGTACGGCTTAGGGTACGGGTTCGGGGAGGGGTTCGGGTACGGCGTATGGTATGGGTTAGGGTTAGGGTTAGGGTTAGTGTTAGGGTTAGGGCTCGGTTTAGGGTATGGGTTAGGATTAGGGTACGTGTTAGGGTTAGGGTAGGGGTAAGGGTTAGGGTACGCGTTAGGGTTAGGGTAGTTATTAAACCTATCCCACTCTCTAGATACCCCTTAGCACGTAAAGGAATATTATTTGAGGGTCCAGCCATGGAGAAGAGTTTAGACACTCGGATAAGATAAGGAACACACCCATTATAAAGAAATCACATTAGGATTCTCTTTTTAAGCTGTTCCTTAAAACACTAGTGCTTAGGAAATCTATTGGAGGCAGAAGCAGTCAAGGGTAGCCTAGGGTTAGGGTTAGGCTTAGGGTACGGCTTAGGGTACGGGTTCGGGGAGGGGTTTGTGTACGGCGTAGGGTATGGGTTAGGGTTAGGGTTAGGGTTAGTGTTAGGGTTAGGGCTCGGTTTAGGGTACGGGTTAGGATTAGGGTACGTGTTAGGTTTAGGGTAGGGGTTAGGGTTAGGGTACGCGTTAGGGTTAGGGCCGTTATTAAACCTATCCCACTCTCTAGATACCCCTTAGCACGTAAAGGAATATTATTTGGGGGTCCAGCCATGGAGAAGAGTTTAGACACTAGGATAAGATAAGGAACACACCCATTATAAAGAAATCACATTAGGATTCTCTTTTTCAGCTGTTCCTTAAAACACTACTGCTTAGGAAATCTATTGGAGGCAGAAGCAGTCAAGGGTAGCCTAGGGTTAGGGTTAGGCTTAGGGTTAGGCTTAGGGTACGGCTTAGGGTACGGGTTAGGGGAGGGGTTCAGGTACGGCGTAGGGTATGGGTTAGGGTTAGGGTTAGTGTTAGTTTTAGGGCTCGGTTTAGGGTATGGGTTAGGATTAGGGTATGTGTTAGGGTTAGGGTAGGGGTTAGGGTTAGGGTATGCGTTAGGGTTAGGGTAGTTATTAAACCTATCCCACTCTCTAGATACCCCTTAGCACGTAAAGGAATATTATTTGGGGGTCCAGCCATGGAGAAGAATTTAGACACTAGGATAAGATAAGGAACACACCCATTATAAAGAAATCACATTAGGATTCTCTTTTTAAGCTGTTTCTTAAAACACTAGTGCTTAGGAAATCTATTGGAGGCAGAAGCAGTCAAGGGTAGCATAGGGTTAGGGATAGGCTTAGGGTTAGGGTTAGGGTACGGCTTAGGGTACGGGTTCGGGGAGGGGTGCGTGTACGGCATAGGGTATGGGTTAGGGTTAGGGTTAGGGTTAGTGTTAGGGTTAGGGCTCGGTTTAGGGTACGGGTTAGGATTAGGGTACATGTTTGGGTTAGGGTAGGGGTAAGGGTTAGGGTACGCGTTAGGGTTAGGGTAGTTATTAAACCTATCCCACTCTCTAGATACCCCTTAGCACGTAAAGGAATATTATTTGGGGGTCCAGCCATAGACAAGAGTTTAGACACTCGGATAAGATAAGGAACACACCCATTATAAAGAAATCACATCAGGATTCTCTTTTTAAGCTGTTCCTTAAAACACTAGTGCTTAGGAAATCTATTGGAGGCAGAAGCAGTCAAGGGTAGCCTAGGGTTAGGGTTAGGCTTAGGGTTAGGGTTAGGGTACGGTTTAGGGTACGGGTTTGGGTACGGCGTAGCGTATGGGTTAGGGTTAGGGTTAGGGTTAGTGTTAGGGTTAGGGCTCGGTTTAGGGTACGGGTTAGGATTAGGGTACGTGTTAGGGTTAGGGTAGGGGTTAGGGTTAGGGTACGCGTTAGGGTTAGGGTAGTTATTAAACCTATCCCACTCTTTAGATACCCCTTAGCACGTAAAGGAATATTATTTGGGGTTCCAGCCATGGAGAAGAGTTTAGACACTAGGATAAGATAAGGAACACACCCATTATAAAGAAGTCACATTAGGATTCTCTTTTTCAGCTGTTCCTTAAAACACTAGTGCTTAGGAAATCTATTGGAGGCAGAAGCAGTCAAGGGTAGCCTAGGGTTAGGGTTAGGCTTAGGGTTAGGCTTAGGGTACGGCTTAGGGTACGGGTTCGGGGAGGGGTTCGGGTACGGAGTAGGGTATTGGTTAGGGTTAGGGTTAGGGTTAGTGTTAGGGTTAGGGCTCGGTTTAGGGTATGGGTTAGGATTAGGGTACGTGTTAGGGTTAGGGTAGGGGTAAGGGTTAGGGTACGCGTTAGGGTTAGGGTAGTTATTAAACCTATCCCACTCTCTAGATACCCCTTAGCACGTAAAGGAATATTATTTGGGGGTCCAGCCATGGAGAAGAGTTTAGACACTCGGATAAGATAAGGAACACACCCATTATAAAGAAATCACATTAGGATTCTCTTTTTTAGCTGTTCCTTAAAACACTAGTGCTTAGGAAATCTATTGGAGGCAGAAGCAGTCAAGGGTAGCCTAGGGTTAGTGTTAGGCTTAGGGTACGGCTTAGGGTACGGGTTCGGGGAGGGGTTCGGGTACGGCGTAGGGTATGGGTTAGGGTTAGGGTTAGGGTTAGTGTTAGGGTTAGGGCTCGGTTTAGGGTACGGGTTAGGATTAGGGTACGTGTTAGGTTTAGGGTAGGGGTTAGGGTTAGGGTACGCTTTAGGGTTAGGGCAGTTATTAAACCTATCCCACTCTCTAGATACCCCTTAGCACGTAAAGGAATATTATTTGGGGGTCCAGCCATGGAGAAGAGTTTAGACACTAGGATAAGATAAGGAACACACCCATTATAAAGAAATCACATTAGGATTCTCTTTTTCAGCTGTTCCTTAAAACACTAGTGCTTAGGAAATCTATTGGAGGCAGAAGCAGTCAAGGGTAGCCTAGGGTTAGGGTTAGGCTTAGGGTTAGGGTTAGGGTATGGCTTAGGGTACGGGTTCGGGGAGGGGTTCGGGTACGGCGTATGGTATGGGTTAGGGTTAGGGTTAGGGTTAGTGTTAGGGTTAGGGCTCGGTTTAGGGTATGGGTTAGGATTAGGGTACGTGTTAGGGTTAGGGTAGGGGTAAGGGTTAGGGTACGCGTTAGGGTTAGGGTAGTTATTAAACCTATCCCACTCTCTAGATACCCCTTAGCACGTAAAGGAATATTATTTGAGGGTCCAGCCATGGAGAAGAGTTTAGACACTCGGATAAGATAAGGAACACACCCATTATAAAGAAATCACATTAGGATTCTCTTTTTCAGCTGTTCCTTAAAACACTAGTGCTTAGGAAATCTATTGGAGGCAGAAGCAGTCAAGGGTAGCCTAGGGTTAGGGTTAGGCTTAGGGTTAGGGTTAGGGTACGGCTTAGGGTACGGGTTCGGGGAGGGGTTCGGGTACGGCGTAGGGTATGGGTTAGGGTTAGGGCTCGGTTTAGGGTATGGGTTAGGATTAGGGTACGTGTTAGGGTTAGGGTAGGGGTTAGGGTTAGGGTACGCGTTAGGGTTAGGGTAGTTAGTAAACCTATCCCACTCTCTAGAAACCCCTTAGCACGTAAAGGAATATTATTTGGGGGTCCAGCCATGGAGAAGAGTTTAGACACTAGGATAAGATAAGGAACACACCCATTATAAAGAAATCATATTAGGATTCTCTTTTTAAGCTGTTCCTTAAAACACTAGTGCTTAGGAAATCTATTGGAGGCAGAAGCAGTCAAGGGTAGCCTAGGGTTAGGGTTAGGCTTAGGGTTAGGCTTAGGGTACGGCTTAGGGTACGGGTTCGGGGAGGGGTTCGGGTACGGCGTAGGGTATGGGTTAGGGTTAGGGTTAGGGTTAGTGTTAGGGTTAGGGCTCGGTTTAGGGTACGGGTTAGGATTAGGATACGAGTTAGGGTTAGGGTAGGGGTTAGGGTTAGGGTACGCGTTAGGGTTAGGGTAGTTAGTAAACCTATCCCACTCTCTAGAAACCCCTTAGCACGTAAAGGAATATTATTTGGGGGTCCAGCCATGGAGAAGAGTTTAGACACTAGGATAAGATAAGGAACACACCCATTATAAAGAAATCACATTAGGATTCTCTTTTTAAGCTGTTCCTTAAAACACTAGTGCTTAGGAAATCTATTGGAGGCAGAAGCAGTCAAGGGTAGCCTAGGGTTAGGGTTAGGCTTAGGGTTAGGCTTAGGGTACGGGTTCGGGGAGGGGTTCTGGTACGGCGTAGGGTATGGGTGAGTGTTAGGTTTAGGGTTAGTGTTAGGGTTAGGGCTCGGTTTAGGGTACGGGTAAGGATTAGGGTACGTGTTAGGGTTAGGGTAGGGGTTAGGGTTAGGGTACGCGTTAGGTTTAGGGTAGTTATTAAACCTATCCCACTCTCTAGATCCCCTTAGCACGTAAAGGAATATTATTTGGGGGTCCAGCCATAGAGAAGAGTTTAGACACTAGGATAAGATAAGGAACACACCCATTATAAAGAAATCACATTAGGATTCTCTTTTTCAGCTGTTCCTTAAAACACTAGTGCTTAGGAAATCTATTGGAGGCAGAAGCAGTCAAGGGTAGCCTAGGGTTAGGGTTAGGCTTAGGGTTAGGGTTAGGGTACGGCTTAGGGTACGGGTTCGGGGAGGGGTTCGGGTACGGCGTATGGTATGGGTTAGGGTTAGGGTTAGGGTTAGTGTTAGGGTTAGGGCTCGGTTTAGGGTATGGGTTAGGATTAGGGTACGTGTTAGGGTTAGGGTAGGGGTAAGGGTTAGGGTACGCGTTAGGGTTAGGGTAGTTATTAAACCTATCCCACTCTCTAGATACCCCTTAGCACGTAAAGGAATATTATTTGAGGGTCCAGCCATGGAGAAGAGTTTAGACACTCGGATAAGATAAGGAACACACCCATTATAAAGAAATCACATTAGGATTCTCTTTTTAAGCTGTTCCTTAAAACACTAGTGCTTAGGAAATCTATTGGAGGCAGAAGCAGTCAAGGGTAGCCTAGGGTTAGGGTTAGGCTTAGGGTACGGCTTAGGGTACGGGTTCGGGGAGGGGTTTGTGTACGGCGTAGGGTATGGGTTAGGGTTAGGGTTAGGGTTAGTGTTAGGGTTAGGGCTCGGTTTAGGGTACGGGTTAGGATTAGGGTACGTGTTAGGTTTAGGGTAGGGGTTAGGGTTAGGGTACGCGTTAGGGTTAGGGCCGTTATTAAACCTATCCCACTCTCTAGATACCCCTTAGCACGTAAAGGAATATTATTTGGGGGTCCAGCCATGGAGAAGAGTTTAGACACTAGGATAAGATAAGGAACACACCCATTATAAAGAAATCACATTAGGATTCTCTTTTTCAGCTGTTCCTTAAAACACTACTGCTTAGGAAATCTATTGGAGGCAGAAGCAGTCAAGGGTAGCCTAGGGTTAGGGTTAGGCTTAGGGTTAGGCTTAGGGTACGGCTTAGGGTACGGGTTAGGGGAGGGGTTCAGGTACGGCGTAGGGTATGGGTTAGGGTTAGGGTTAGTGTTAGTTTTAGGGCTCGGTTTAGGGTATGGGTTAGGATTAGGGTATGTGTTAGGGTTAGGGTAGGGGTTAGGGTTAGGGTATGCGTTAGGGTTAGGGTAGTTATTAAACCTATCCCACTCTCTAGATACCCCTTAGCACGTAAAGGAATATTATTTGGGGGTCCAGCCATGGAGAAGAATTTAGACACTAGGATAAGATAAGGAACACACCCATTATAAAGAAATCACATTAGGATTCTCTTTTTAAGCTGTTTCTTAAAACACTAGTGCTTAGGAAATCTATTGGAGGCAGAAGCAGTCAAGGGTAGCATAGGGTTAGGGATAGGCTTAGGGTTAGGGTTAGGGTACGGCTTAGGGTACGGGTTCGGGGAGGGGTGCGTGTACGGCATAGGGTATGGGTTAGGGTTAGGGTTAGGGTTAGTGTTAGGGTTAGGGCTCGGTTTAGGGTACGGGTTAGGATTAGGGTACATGTTTGGGTTAGGGTAGGGGTAAGGGTTAGGGTACGCGTTAGGGTTAGGGTAGTTATTAAACCTATCCCACTCTCTAGATACCCCTTAGCACGTAAAGGAATATTATTTGGGGGTCCAGCCATAGACAAGAGTTTAGACACTCGGATAAGATAAGGAACACACCCATTATAAAGAAATCACATCAGGATTCTCTTTTTAAGCTGTTCCTTAAAACACTAGTGCTTAGGAAATCTATTGGAGGCAGAAGCAGTCAAGGGTAGCCTAGGGTTAGGGTTAGGCTTAGGGTTAGGGTTAGGGTACGGTTTAGGGTACGGGTTTGGGTACGGCGTAGCGTATGGGTTAGGGATAGGGTTAGGGTTAGTGTTAGGGTTAGGGCTCGGTTTAGGGTACGGGTTAGGATTAGGGTACGTGTTAGGGTTAGGGTAGGGGTTAGGGTTAGGGTACGCGTTAGGGTTAGGGTAGTTATTAAACCTATCCCACTCTCTAGATACCCCTTAGCACGTAAAGGAATATTATTTGGGGTTCCAGCCATGGAGAAGAGTTTAGACACTAGGATAAGATAAGGAACACACCCATTATAAAGAAGTCACATTAGGATTCTCTTTTTCAGCTGTTCCTTAAAACACTAGTGCTTAGGAAATCTATTGGAGGCAGAAGCAGTCAAGGGTAGCCTAGGGTTAGGGTTAGGCTTAGGGTTAGGCTTAGGGTACGGCTTAGGGTACGGGTTCGGGGAGGGGTTTGGGTACGGAGTAGGGTATGGGTTAGGGTTAGGGTTAGGGTTAGTGTTAGGGTTAGGGCTCGGTTTAGGGTATGGGTTAGGATTAGGGTACGTGTTAGGGTTAGGGTAGGGGTAAGGGTTAGGGTACGCGTTAGGGTTAGGGTAGTTATTAAACCTATCCCACTCTCTAGATACCCCTTAGCACGTAAAGGAATATTATTTGGGGGTCCAGCCATGGAGAAGAGTTTAGACACTCGGATAAGATAAGGAACACACCCATTATAAAGAAATCACATTAGGATTCTCTTTTTTAGCTGTTCCTTAAAACACTAGTGCTTAGGAAATCTATTGGAGGCAGAAGCAGTCAAGGGTAGCCTAGGGTTAGTGTTAGGCTTAGGGTACGGCTTAGGGTACGGGTTCGGGGAGGGGTTCGGGTACGGCGTAGGGTATGGGTTAGGGTTAGGGTTAGGGTTAGTGTTAGGGTTAGGGCTCGGTTTAGGGTACGGGTTAGGATTAGGGTACGTGTTAGGTTTAGGGTAGGGGTTAGGGTTAGGGTACGCGTTAGGGTTAGGGCAGTTATTAAACCTATCCCACTCTCTAGATACCCCTTAGCAGGTAAAGGAATATTATTTCGGGGTCCAGCCATGGAGAAGAGTTTAGACACTAGGATAAGATAAGGAACACACCCATTATAAAGAAATCACATTAGGATTCTCTGTTTAAGCTGTCCCTTAAAACACTAGTGCTTAGGAAATCTTTTGGAGGCAGAAGCAGTCAAGGGTAGCCTAGGGTTAGGGTTAGGCTTAGGGTTAGGCTTAGGGTACGGCTTAGGGTACGGGTTCGGGGAGGGGTTCGGGTACGGCGTAGGGTATGGGTGAGTGTTAGGTTTAGGGTTAGTGTTAGGGTTAGGGCTCGGTTTAGGGTACGGGTAAGGATTAGGGTACGTGTTAGGGTTAGGGTAGGGGTTAGGGTTAGGGTACGCGTTAGGTTTAGGGTAGTTATTAAACCTATCCCACTCTCTAGATCCCCTTAGCACGTAAAGGAATATTATTTGGGGGTCCAGCCATAGAGAAGAGTTTAGACACTAGGATAAGATAAGGAAAACACCCATTATAAAGAAATCACATTAGGATTCTCTTTTTCAGCTGTTCCTTAAAACACTAGTGCTTAGGAAATCTATTGGAGGCAGAAGCAGTCAAGGGTAGCCTAGGGTTAGGGTTAGCCTTAGGGTTAGGGTTAGGGTATGGCTTAGGGTACGGGTTCGGGGAGGGGTTCGGGTACGGCGTATGGTATGGGTTAGGGTTAGGGTTAGGGTTAGTGTTAGGGTTAGGGCTCGGTTTAGGGTATGGGTTAGGATTAGGGTACGTGTTAGGGTTAGGGTAGGGGTAAGGGTTAGGGTACGCGTTAGGGTTAGGGTAGTTATTAAACCTATCCCACTCTCTAGATACCCCTTAGCACGTAAAGGAATATTATTTGAGGGTCCAGCCATGGAGAAGAGTTTAGACACTAGGATAAGATAAGGAACACACCCATTATAAAGAAATCACATTAGGATTCTCTTTTTCAGCTGTTCCTTAAAACACTAGTGCTCAGGAAATCTATTGGAGGCAGAAGCAGTCAAGGGTAGCCTAGGGTTAGGGTTAGGCTTAGGGTTAGGGTTAGGGTACGGCTTAGGGTACGGGTTCGGGGAGGGGTTCGGGTACGGCGTAGGGTATGGGTTAGGGTTAGGGCTCGGTTTAGGGTATGGGTTAGGATTAGGGTACGTGTTAGGGTTAGGGTAGGGGTTAGGGTTAGGGTACGCGTTAGGGTTAGGGTAGTTAGTAAACCTATCCCACTCTCTAGAAACCCCTTAGCACGTAAAGGAATATTATTTGGGGGTCCAGCCATGGAGAAGAGTTTAGACACTAGGATAAGATAAGGAACACACCCATTATAAAGAAATCATATTAGGATTCTCTTTTTAAGCTGTTCCTTAAAACACTAGTGCTTAGGAAATCTATTGGAGGCAGAAGCAGTCAAGGGTAGCCTAGGGTTAGGGTTAGGCTTAGGGTTAGGCTTAGGGTACGGCTTAGGGTACGGGTTCGGGGAGGGGTTCGGGTACGGCGTAGGGTATGGGTTAGGGTTAGGGTTAGGGTTAGTGTTAGGGTTAGGGCTCGGTTTAGGGTACGGGTTAGGATTAGGATACGAGTTAGGGTTAGGGTAGGGGTTAGGGTTAGGGTACGCGTTAGGGTTAGGGTAGTTAGTAAACCTATCCCACTCTCTAGAAACCCCTTAGCACGTAAAGGAATATTATTTGGGGGTCCAGCCATGGAGAAGAGTTTAGACACTAGGATAAGATAAGGAACACACCCATTATAAAGAAATCACATTAGGATTCTCTTTTTAAGCTGTTCCTTAAAACACTAGTGCTTAGGAAATCTATTGGAGGCAGAAGCAGTCAAGGGTAGCCTAGGGTTAGGGTTAGGCTTAGGGTTAGGCTTAGGGTACGTGTTCGCGGAGGGGTTCTGGTACGGCGTAGGGTATGGGTGAGTGTTAGGTTTAGGGTTAGTGTTAGGGTTAGGGCTCGGTTTAGGGTACGGGTAAGGATTAGGGTACGTGTTAGGGTTAGGGTAGGGGTTAGGGTTAGGGTACGCGTTAGGTTTAGGGTAGTTATTAAACCTATCCCACTCTCTAGATCCCCTTAGCACGTAAAGGAATATTATTTGGGGGTCCAGCCATAGAGAAGAGTTTAGACACTAGGATAAGATAAGGAACACACCCATTATAAAGAAATCACATTAGGATTCTCTTTTTCAGCTGTTCCTTAAAACACTAGTTCTTAGGAAATCTATTGGAGGCAGAAGCAGTCAAGGGTAGCCTAGGGTTAGGGTTAGGCTTAGGGTTAGGGTTAGGGTACGGCTTAGGGTACGGGTTCGGGGAGGGGTTCGGGTACGGCGTATGGTATGGGTTAGGGTTAGGGTTAGGGTTAGTGTTAGGGTTAGGGCTCGGTTTAGGGTATGGGTTAGGATTAGGGTACGTGTTAGGGTTAGGGTAGGGGTAAGGGTTAGGGTACGCGTTAGGGTTAGGGTAGTTATTAAACCTATCCCACTCTCTAGATACCCCTTAGCACGTAAAGGAATATTATTTGAGGGTCCAGCCATGGAGAAGAGTTTAGACACTCGGATAAGATAAGGAACACACCCATTATAAAGAAATCACATTAGGATTCTCTTTTTAAGCTGTTCCTTAAAACACTAGTGCTTAGGAAATCTATTGGAGGCAGAAGCAGTCAAGGGTAGCCTAGGGTTAGGGTTAGTCTTAGGGTACGGCTTAGGGTACGGGTTCGGGGAGGGGTTTGTGTACGGCGTAGGGTATGGGTTAGGGTTAGGGTTAGGGTTAGTGTTAGGGTTAGGGCTCGGTTTAGGGTACGGGTTAGGATTAGGGTACGTGTTAGGTTTAGGGTAGGGGTTAGGGTTAGGGTACGCGTTAGGGTTAGGGCCGTTATTAAACCTATCCCACTCTCTAGATACCCCTTAGCACGTAAAGGAATATTATTTGGGGGTCCAGCCATGGAGAAGAGTTTAGACACTAGGATAAGATAAGGAACACACCCATTATAAAGAAATCACATTAGGATTCTCTTTTTCAGCTGTTCCTTAAAACACTAGTGCTTAGGAAATCTATTGGAGGCAGAAGCAGTCAAGGGTAGCCTAGGGTTAGGGTTAGGCTTAGGGTTAGGCTTAGGGTACGGCTTAGGGTACGGGTTAGGGGAGGGGTTCAGGTACGGCGTAGGGTATGGGTTAGGGTTAGGGTTAGTGTTAGTTTTAGGGCTCGGTTTAGGGTATGGGTTAGGATTAGGGTATGTGTTAGGGTTAGGGTAGGGGTTAGGGTTAGGGTATGCGTTAGGGTTAGGGTAGTTATTAAACCTATCCCACTCTCTAGATACCCCTTAGCACGTAAAGGAATATTATTTGGGGGTCCAGCCATGGAGAAGAATTTAGACACTAGGATAAGATAAGGAACACACCCATTATAAAGAAATCACATTAGGATTCTCTTTTTAAGCTGTTTCTTAAAACACTAGTGCTTAGGAAATCTATTGGAGGCAGAAGCAGTCAAGGGTAGCATAGGGTTAGGGATAGGCTTAGGGTTAGGGTTAGGGTACGGCTTAGGGTACGGGTTCGGGGAGGGGTGCGTGTACGGCATAGGGTATGGGTTAGGGTTAGGGTTAGGGTTAGTGTTAGGGTTAGGGCTCGGTTTAGGGTACGGGTTAGGATTAGGGTACATGTTAGGGTTAGGGTAGGGGTAAGGGTTAGGGTACGCGTTAGGGTTAGGGTAGTTATTAAACCTATCCCACTCTCTAGATACCCCTTAGCACGGAAAGGAATATTATTTGGGGGTCCAGCCATAGAGAAGAGTTTAGACACTCGGAGAAGATAAGGAACACACCCATTATAAAGAAATCACATCAGGATTCTCTTTTTAAGCTGTTCCTTAAAACACTAGTGCTTAGGAAATCTATTGGAGGCAGAAGCAGTCAAGGGTAGCCTAGGGTTAGGGTTAGGCTTAGGGTTAGGGTTAGGGTACGGTTTAGGGTACGGGTTCGGGTACGGCGAAGCGTATGGGTTAGGGTTAGGGTTAGGGTTAGTGTTAGGGTTAGGGCTCGGTTTAGGGTACGGGTTAGGATTAGGGTACGTGTTAGGGTTAGGGTAGGGGTTAGGGTTAGGGTACGCGTTCGGGTTAGGGTAGTTATTAAACCTATCCCACTCTCTAGATACCCCTTAGCACGGAAAGGAATATTATTTGGGGGTCCAGCCATAGAGAAGAGTTTAGACACTCGGAGAAGATAAGGAACACACCCATTATAAAGAAGTCACATTAGGATTCTCTGTTTCAGCTGTTCCTTAAAACACTAGTGCTTAGGAAATCTATTGGAGGCAGAAGCAGTCAAGGGTAGCCTAGGGTTAGGGTTAGGCTTAGGGTTAGGGTTAGGGTACGGCTTAGGGTACGGGTTCGGGGAGGGGTTCGGGTACGGCGTAGGGTATGGGTTAGGGTTAGGGTTAGGGTTAGTGTTAGGGTTAGGGCTCGGTTTAGGGTATGGGTTAGGATTAGGGTACGTGTTAGGGTTAGGGTAGGGGTAAGGGTTAGGGTACGCGTTAGGGTTAGGGTAGTTATTAAACCTATCCCACTCTCTAGATACCCCTTAGCACGTAAAGGAATATTATTTGGGGGTCCAGCCATGGAGAAGAGTTTAGACACTCGGATAAGATAAGGAACACACCCATTATAAAGAAATCACATTAGGATTCTCTTTTTAAGCTGTTCCTTAAAACACTAGTGCTTAGGAAATCTATTGGAGGCAGAAGCACTCAAGGGTAGCCTAGGGTTAGGGTTAGGCTTAGGGTACGGCTTAGGGTACGGGTTCGGGGAGGGGTTCGGGTACGGCGTACGGTATGGGTTAGGGTTAGGGTTAGGGTTAGTGTTAGGGTTAGGGCTCGGTTTAGGGTACGGGTTAGGATTAGGGTACGTGTTAGGTTTAGGGTAGGGGTTAGGGTTAGGGGACGCGTTAGGTTTAGGGCAGTTATTAAACCTATCCCACTCTCTAGATACCCCTTAGCACGTAAAGGAATATTATTTGGGGGTCCAGCCATGGAGAAGAGTTTAGACACTAGGATAAGATAAGGAACACACCCATTATAAAGAAATCACATTAGGATTCTCTTTTTCAGCTGTTCCTTAAAACACTACTGCTTAGGAAATCTCTTGGAGGCAGAAGCAGTCAAGGGTAGCCTAGGGTTAGGGTTAGGCTTAGGGTTAGGCTTAGGGTACGGCTTAGGGTACGGGTTCGGGGAGGGGTGCGGGTACGGCGTAGGGTATGGGTTAGGGTTAGGGTTAGGGTTAGTGTTAGGGTTAGGGCTCGGTTTAGGGTACGGGTTAGGATTAGGGTACGTGTTAGGGTTAGGGTAGGGTTTAGGGTTAGGGTACGCGTTAGGGTTAGGGTAGTTAGTAAACCTATCCCACTCTCTAGATACCCCTTAGCACGTAAAGGAATATTATTTGGTGGTCCAGCCATGGAGAAGAGTTTAGACACTAGGATAAGATAAGGAACACACCCATTATAAAGAAATCACATTAGGATTCTCTGTTTAAGCTGTCCCTTAAAACACTAGTGCTTAGGAAATCTATTGGAGGCAGAAGCAGTCAAGGGTAGCCTAGGGTTAGGGTTAGGCTTAGGGTTAGGCTTAGGGTACGGCTTAGGGTACGGGTTCAGGGAGGGGTTCGGGTACGGCGTAGGGTATGGGTGAGTGTTAGGTTTAGGGTTAGTGTTAGGGTTAGGGCTCGGTTTAGGGTACGGGTTAGGATTAGGGTAGGTGTTAGGGTTAGGGTAGGGGCTAGGGTTAGGGTACGCGTTCGGGTTAGGGTAGTTAGTAAACCTATCCCACTCTCTAGATACCCCTTAGCACGTAAAGGAATATTATTTGGGGGTCCAGCCATGGAGAAGAGTTTAGACACTAGGATAAGATAAGGAACACACCCATTATAAAGAAATCACATTAGGATTCTCTTTTTAAGCTGTTCCTTCAAACACTAGTGCTTAGGAAATCTATTGGAGGCAGAAGCAGTCAAGGGCAGCCTAGGGTTAGGGTTAGGCTTAGGGTTAGGCTTAGGGTACGGCTTAGGGTTCGGGTTCGGGGAGGGGTTCGGGTACGGCGTAGGGTATGGGTTAGTGTTAGGGTTAGGGTTAGTGTTAGGGTTAGGGCTCGGTTTAGGGTACGGGTTAGGATTAGGGTACGTGTTAGGGTTAGGGTAGGGGTTAGGGTTAGGGTACGCGTTAGGGTTAGGGTAGTTATTAAACCTATCCCACTCTCTAGATACCCCTTAGCACGTAAAGGAATATTATTTGGGGGTCCAGCCATGGAGAAGAGTTTAGACACTAGGATAAGATAAGGAACACACCCATTGTAAAGAAATCACATTAGGATTCTCTTTTTAAGCTGTCCCTTAAAACACTAGTGCTTAGGAAATCTGTTGGAGGAAGAAGCAGTCAAGGGTAGCCTAGGGTTAGGGTTAGGCTTAGGGTTAGGCTTAGGGTACGGCTTAGGGTACGGGTTCGGGGAGGGGTTCGGGTACGGCATAGGGTATGGGTTAGGGTTAGGGTTAGGGCTAGTGTTAGGGTTAGGGTTCGGTTTAGGGTACGGGTTAGGATTAGGGTACGTGTTAGGGTTAGGGTAGGGGTTAGGGTTAGGGTACGCGTTAGGGTTAGGGTAGTTAGTAAACCTATCCCACTCTCTAGATACCCCTTAGCACGTAAAGGAATATTATTTGGTGGTCCAGCCATGGAGAAGAGTTTAGACACTAGGATAAGATAAGGAACACACCCATTATAAAGAAATCACATTAGGATTCTCTGTTTAAGCTGTCCCTTAAAACACTAGTGCTTAGGAAATCTATTGGAGGCAGAAGCAGTCAAGGGTAGCCTAGGGTTAGGGTTAGGCTTAGGGTTAGGCTTAGGGTACGGCTTAGGGTACGGGTTCAGGGAGGGGTGCGGGTACGGCGTAGGGTATGGGTGAGTGTTAGGTTTAGGGTTAGTGTTAGGGTTAGGGCTCGGTTTAGGGTACGGGTTAGGATTAGGGTAGGTGTTAGGGTTAGGGTAGGGGCTAGGGTTAGGGTACGCGTTCGGGTTAGGGTAGTTAGTAAACCTATCCCACTCTCTAGATACCCCTTAGCACGTAAAGAATATTATTTGGGGGTCCAGCCATGGAGAAGAGTTTAGACACTAGGATAAGATAAGGAACACACCCATTATAAAGAAATCACATTAGGATTCTCTTTTTAAGCTGTTCCTTCAAACACTAGTGCTTAGGAAATCTATTGGAGGCAGAAGCAGTCAAGGGCAGCCTAGGGTTAGGGTTAGGCTTAGGGTTAGGCTTAGGGTACGGCTTAGGGTTCGGGTTCGGGGAGGGGTTCGGGTACGGCGTAGGGTATGGGTTAGTGTTAGGGTTAGGGTTAGTGTTAGGGTTAGGGCTCGGTTTAGGGTACGGGTTAGGATTAGGGTACGTGTTAGGGTTAGGGTAGGGGTTAGGGTTAGGGTACGCGTTAGGGTTAGGGTAGTTATTAAACCTATCCCACTCTCTAGATACCCCTTAGCACGTAAAGGAATATTATTTGGGGGTCCAGCCATGGAGAAGAGTTTAGACACTAGGATAAGATAAGGAACACACCCATTGTAAAGAAATCACATTAGGATTCTCTTTTTAAGCTGTCCCTTAAAACACTAGTGCTTAGGAAATCTGTTGGAGGAAGAAGCAGTCAAGTGTAGCCTAGGGTTAGGGTTAGGCTTAGGGTTAGGCTTAGGGTACGGCTTAGGGTACGGGTTCGGGGAGGGGTTCGGGTACGGCATAGGGTATGGGTTAGGGTTAGGGTTAGGGCTAGTGTTAGGGTTAGGGTTCGGTTTAGGGTACGGGTTAGGATTAGGGTACGTGTTAGGGTTAGGGTAGGGGTTAGGGTTAGGGTACGCGTTAGGGTTAGGGTAGTTAGTAAACCTATCCCACTCTCTAGATACCCCTTAGCACGTAAAGGAATATTATTTGGGGGTCCAGCCATGGAGAAGAGTTTAGACACTAGGATAAGATAAGGAACACACCCATTATAAAGAAATCACATTAGGATTCTCTTTTTCAGCTGTTCCTTAAAACACAAGTGCTTAGGAAATCTATTGGAGGCAGAAGCAGTCAAGGGTAGCCTAGGGTTAGGGTTAGGCTTAGGGTTAGGCTTAGGGTACGGCTTAGGGTACGGGTTCGGGGAGGGGTTCGGGTACGGCGTAGGGTATGGGTTAGGGTTAGGGTTAGTGTTAGGGTTAGGGCTCGGTTTAGGGTACGGGTTAGGATTAGGATACGAGTTAGGGTTAGGGTAGGGGTTAGGGTTAGGGTACGCGTTAGGGTTAGGGTAGTTATTAAACCTATCCCACTCTCTACATACCCCTTAGAACGTAAAGGAATATTATTTGGGGGTCCAGCCATGGAGAAGAGTTTAGACACTAGGATAAGATAAGGAACACACCCATTATAAAGAAATCACATTAGGATTCTCTTTTTAAGCTGTTCCTTAAAACACTAGTGCTTAGGAAATCTATTGGAGGCAGAAGCAGTCAAGGGTAGCCTAGGGTTAGGGTTAGGCTTAGGGTTAGGGTTAGGGTACGGCTGAGGGTACGGGTTCGGGGAGGGCTTCGGGTACGGCGTAGGGTATGGGTTAGGGTTAGGGTTAGGGTTAGTTTTAGCTTTAGAGCTCGGTTTAGGGTATGGGTTAGGATTAGGGTACGTGTTAGGGTTAGGGTAGGGGTTAGTGTTAGGGTACACGTTAGGTTAGGGTAGTTATTAAACCTATCCCACTCTCTAGATACCCCTTAGCACGTAAAGGAATATTATTTGGGGGTCCAGCCATGGAGAAGAGTTTAGACACTCGGATAAGATAAGGAACACACCCATTATAAAGAAATCACATTAGGATTCTCTTTTTAAGCTGTTCCTTAAAACACTAGTGCTTAGGAAATCTATTGGAGGCAGAAGCAGTCAAGGGTAGCCTAGGGTTAGGGTTAGGCTTAGGGTTAGGCTTAGGGTACGGCTTAGGGTACGGGTTCGGGGAGGGGTTCGGGTACAGCGTAGGGTATGGGTTAGGGTTAGGGTTAGTGTTATTTTTAGGGCTCGGTTTAGGGTATGGGTTAGGATTAGGGTATGTGTTAGGGTTAGGGTAGGGGTTAGAGTTAGGGTATGCGTTAGGGTTAGGGTAGTTATTAAACCTATCCCACTCTCTAGATACCCCTTAGCACGTAAAGGAATATTATTTGGGGGTCCAGCCATGGAGAAGAATTTAGACACTAGGATAAGATAAGGAACACATCCATTATAAAGAAATCACATTAGGATTCTCTTTTTAAGCTGTTTCTTAAAACACTAGTGCTTAGGACATCTATTGGAGGCAGAAGCAGTCAAGGGTAGCATAGGGTTAGGGTTCGACTTAGGGTTAGGGTTAGGGTACGGCTTAGGGTACGGGTTCGGGGAGGGGTGCGGGTACGGCGTAGGGTATGGGTTAGTGTTAGGGTTAGTGTTAGGGTTAGGGCTCGGTTTAGGGTACGGGTTAGGATTAGGGTACGTGTTAGGGTTAGGGTAGGGGTAAGGGTTAGGGTACGCGTTAGGGTTAGGGTAGTTAGTAAACCTATCCCACTCTCTAGATACCCCTTAGCACGTAAAGGAATATTATTTGGGGGTCCAGCCATGGAGAAGAGTTTAGACACTAGGATAAGATAAGGAACACACCCATTATAAAGAAATCACATTAGGATTCTCTTTTTAAGCTGTTCCTTAAAACACTAGTGCTTAGGAAATCTATTGGAGGCAGAAGCAGTCAAGGGTAGCCTAGGGTTAGGGTTAGGCTTAGGGTTAGGCTTAGGGTACGGCTTAGGGTACGGGTTCGGGGAGGGGTTCGGGTACGGCGTAGGGTATGGGTTAGGGTTAGGTTTAGGGTTAGTGTTAGGGTTAGGGCTCGGTTTAGGGTACGGGTTAGGATTAGGATACGAGTTAGGGTTAGGGTAGGGGTTAGGGTTAGGGTACGCGTTAGGGTTAGGGTAGTTAGTAAACCTATCCCACTCTCTAGAAACCCCTTAGCACGTAAAGGAATATTATTTGGGGGTCCAGCCATGGAGAAGAGTTTAGACACTAGGATAAGATAAGGAACACACCCATTATAAAGAAATCACATTAGGATTCTCTTTTTAAGCTGTTCCTTCAAACACTAGTGCTTAGGAAATCTATTGGAGGCAGAAGCAGTCAAGGGCAGCCTAGGGTTAGGGTTAGGCTTAGGGTTAGGCTTAGGGTACGGCTTAGGGTTCGGGTTCGGGGAGGGGTTCGGGTACGGCGTAGGGTATGGGTTAGTGTTAGGGTTAGGGTTAGTGTTAGGGTTAGGGCTCGGTTTAGGGTACGGGTTAGGATTAGGGTACGTGTTAGGGTTAGGGTAGGGGTTAGGGTTAGGGTACGCGTTAGGGTTAGGTTAGTTATTAAACCTATCCCACTCTCTAGATACCCCTTAGCACGTAAAGGAATATTATTTGGGGGTCCAGCCATGGAGAAGAGTTTAGACACTAGGATAAGATAAGGAACACACCCATTGTAAAGAAATCACATTAGGATTCTCTTTTTAAGCTGTCCCTTAAAACACTAGTGCTTAGGAAATCTATTGGAGGCAGAAGCAGTCAAGGGTAGCCTAGGGTTAGGGTTAGGCTTAGGGTTAGGCTTAGGGTACGGCTTAGGGTACGGGTTCGGGGAGGGGTTCGGGTACGGCATAGGGTATGGGTTAGGGTTAGGGTTAGGGCTAGTGTTAGGGTTAGGGCTCGGTTTAGGGTACGGGTTAGGATTAGGGTACGTGTTAGGGTTAGGGTAGGGGTTAGGGTTAGGGTACGCGTTAGGGTTAGGGTAGTTAGTAAACCTATCCCACTCTCTAGATACCCCTTAGCACGTAAAGGAATATTATTTGGGGGTCCAGCCATGGAGAAGAGTTTAGACACTAGGATAAGATAAGGAACACACCCATTATAAAGAAATCACATTAGGATTCTCTTTTTCAGCTGTTCCTTAAAACACAAGTGCTTAGGAAATCTATTGGAGGCAGAAGCAGTCAAGGGTAGCCTAGGGTTAGGGTTAGTCTTAGGGTACGGCTTAGGGTACGGGTTCGGGGAGGGGTTTGTGTACGGCGTAGGGTATGGGTTAGGGTTAGGGTTAGGGTTAGTGTTAGGGTTAGGGCTCGGTTTAGGGTACGGGTTAGGATTAGGGTACGTGTTAGGTTTAGGGTAGGGGTTAGGGTTAGGGTACGCGTTAGGGTTAGGGCCGTTATTAAACCTATCCCACTCTCTAGATACCCCTTAGCACGTAAAGGAATATTATTTGGGGGTCCAGCCATGGAGAAGAGTTTAGACACTAGGATAAGATAAGGAACACACCCATTATAAAGAAATCACATTAGGATTCTCTTTTTCAGCTGTTCCTTAAAACACTACTGCTTAGGAAATCTATTGGAGGCAGAAGCAGTCAAGGGTAGCCTAGGGTTAGGGTTAGGCTTAGGGTTAGGCTTAGGGTACGGCTTAGGGTACGGGTTAGGGGAGGGGTTCAGGTACGGCGTAGGGTATGGGTTAGGGTTAGGGTTAGTGTTAGTTTTAGGGCTCGGTTTAGGGTATGGGTTAGGATTAGGGTATGTGTTAGGGTTAGGGTAGGGGTGAGGGTTAGGGTATGCGTTAGGGTTAGGGTAGTTATTAAACCTATCCCACTCTCTAGATACCCCTTAGCACGTAAAGGAATATTATTTGGGGGTCCAGCCATGGAGAAGAATTTAGACACTAGGATAAGATAAGGAACACACCCATTATAAAGAAATCACATTAGGATTCTCTTTTTAAGCTGTTTCTTAAAACACTAGTGCTTAGGAAATCTATTGGAGGCAGAAGCAGTCAAGGGTAGCATAGGGTTAGGGATAGGCTTAGGGTTAGGGTTAGGGTACGGCTTAGGGTACGGGTTCGGGGAGGGGTGCGTGTACGGCATAGGGTATGGGTTAGGGTTAGGGTTAGGGTTAGTGTTAGGGTTAGGGCTCGGTTTAGGGTACGGGTTAGGATTAGGGTACATGTTAGGGTTAGGGTAGGGGTAAGGGTTAGGGTACGCGTTAGGGTTAGGGTAGTTATTAAACCTATCCCACTCTCTAGATACCCCTTAGCACGGAAAGGAATATTATTTGGGGGTCCAGCCATAGAGAAGAGTTTAGACACTCGGAGAAGATAAGGAACACACCCATTATAAAGAAATCACATCAGGATTCTCTTTTTAAGCTGTTCCTTAAAACACTAGTGCTTAGGAAATCTATTGGAGGCAGAAGCAGTCAAGGGTAGCCTAGGGTTAGGGTTAGGCTTAGGGTTAGGGTTAGGGTACGGTTTAGGGTACGGGTTCGGGTACGGCGTAGCGTATGGGTTAGGGTTAGGGTTAGGGTTAGTGTTAGGGTTAGGGCTCGGTTTAGGGTATGGGTTAGGATTAGGGTACGTGTTAGGGTTAGGGTAGGGGTTAGGGTTAGGGTACGCGTTAGGGTTAGGGTAGTTATTAAACCTATCCCACTCTCTAGATACCCCTTAGCACGTAAAGGAATATTATTTGGGGGTCCAGCCATGGAGAAGAGTTTAGACACTAGGATAAGATAAGGAACACACCCATTATAAAGAAGTCACATTAGGATTCTCTTTTTCAGCTGTTCCTTAAAACACTAGTGCTTAGGAAATCTATTGGAGGCAGAAGCAGTCAAGGGTAGCCTAGGGTTAGGGTTAGGCTTAGGGTTAGGGTTAGGGTACGGCTTAGGGTACGGGTTCGGGGAGGGGTTCGGGTACGGCGTAGGGTATGGGTTAGGGTTAGGGTTAGGGTTAGTGTTAGGGTTAGGGCTCGGTTTAGGGTATGGGTTAGGATTAGGGTACGTGTTAGGGTTAGGGTAGGGGTAAGGGTTAGGGTACGCGTTAGGGTTAGGGTAGTTATTAAACCTATCCCACTCTCTAGATACCCCTTAGCACGTAAAGGAATATTATTTGGGGGTCCAGCCATGGAGAAGAGTTTAGACACTCGGATAAGATAAGGAACACACCCATTATAAAGAAATCACATTAGGATTCTCTTTTTAAGCTGTTCCTTAAAACACTAGTGCTTAGGAAATCTATTGGAGGCAGAAGCACTCAAGGGTAGCCTAGGGTTAGGGTTAGGCTTAGGGTACGGCTTAGGGTACGGGTTCGGGGAGGGGTTCGGGTACGGCGTAGGGTATGGGTTAGGGTTAGGGTTAGGGTTAGTGTTAGGGTTAGGGCTCGGTTTAGGGTACGGGTTAGGATTAGGGTACGTGATAGGTTTAGGGAAGGGGTTAGGGTTAGGGGACGCGTTAGGTTTAGGGCAGTTATTAAACCTATCCCACTCTCTAGATACCCCTTAGCACGTAAAGGAATATTATTTGGGGGTCCAGCCATGGAGAAGAGTTTAGACACTAGGATAAGATAAGGAACACACCCATTATAAAGAAATCACATTAGGATTCTCTTTTTCAGCTGTTCCTTAAAACACTACTGCTTAGGAAATCTATTGGAGGCAGAAGCAGTCAAGGGTAGCCTAGGGTTAGGGTTAGGCTTAGGGTTAGGCTTAGGGTACGGCTTAGGGTACGGGTTCGGGGAGGTGTGCAGGTACGGCGTAGGGTATGGGTTAGGGTTAGGGTTAGGGTTAGTGTTAGGGTTAGGGCTCGGTTTAGGGTACGGGTTAGGATTAGGGTAGGTGTTAGGGTTAGGGTAGGGGCTAGGGTTAGGGTACGCGTTAGGGTTAGGGTAGTTAGTAAACCTATCCCACTCTCTAGAAACCCCTTAGCACGTAAAGGAATATTATTTGGGGGTCCAGCCATGGAGAAGAGTTTAGACACTAGGATAAGATAAGGAACACACCCATTATAAAGAAATCACATTAGGATTCTCTTTTTAAGCTGTTCCTTAAAACACTAGTGCTTAGGAAATCTATGGGAGGCAGAAGCAGTCAAGGGTAGCCTAGGGTTAGGGTTAGGCTTAGGGTTAGTCTTAATGTACGGCTTAGGGTACGGGTTCGGGGAGGGGTTCTGGTACGGCGTAGGGTATGGGTGAGTGTTAGGTTTAGGGTTAGTGTTAGGGTTAGGGCTCGGTTTAGGGTACGGGTAAGGATTAGGGTACGTGTTAGGGTTAGGGTAGGGGTTAGGGTTAGGGTACGCGTTAGGTTTAGGGTAGTTATTAAACCTATCCCACTCTCTAGATCCCCTTAGCACGTAAAGGAATATTATTTGGGGGTCCAGCCATAGAGAAGAGTTTAGACACTAGGATAAGATAAGGAACACACCCATTATAAAGAAATCACATTAGGATTCTCTTTTTCAGCTGTTCCTTAAAACACTAGTGCTTAGGAAATCTATTGGAGGCAGAAGCAGTCAAGGGTAGCCAAGGGTTAGGGTTAGGCTTAGGGTTAGGGTTAGGGTACGGCTTAGGGTACGGGTTCGGGGAGGGGTTCGGGTACGGCGTATGGTATGGGTTAGGGTTAGGGTTAGGGTTAGTGTTAGGGTTAGGGCTCGGTTTAGGGTATGGGTTAGGATTAGGGTACGTGTTAGGGTTAGGGTAGGGGTAAGGGTTAGGGTACGCGTTAGGGTTAGGGTAGTTATTAAACCTATCCCACTCTCTAGATACCCCTTAGCACGTAAAGGAATATTATTTGAGGGTCCAGCCATGGAGAAGAGTTTAGACACTCGGATAAGATAAGGAACACACCCATTATAAAGAAATCACATTAGGATTCTCTTTTTCAGCTGTTCCTTAAAACACTAGTGCTTAGGAAATCTATTGGAGGCAGAAGCAGTCAAGGGTAGCCTAGGGTTAGGGTTAGGCTTAGGGTTAGGCTTAGGGTACGGCTTAGGGTACGGGTTCGGGGAAGGGTTCGGGTACGGCATAGGGTATGGGTTAGGGTTAGGGTTAGGGCTAGTGTTAGGGTTAGGGCTCGGTTTAGGGTACGGGTTAGGATTAGGGTACGTGTTAGGGTTAGGGTAGGGGTTAGGGTTAGGGTACGCGTTAGGGTTAGGGTAGTTAGTAAACCTATCCCACTCTCTAGATACCCCTTAGCACGTAAAGGAATATTATTTGGGGGTCCAGCCATGGAGAAGAGTTTAGACACTAGGATAAGATAAGGAACACACCCATTATAAAGAAATCACATTAGGATTCTCTTTTTCAGCTGTTCCTTAAAACACAAGTGCTTAGGAAATCTATTGGAGGCAGAAGCAGTCAAGGGTAGCCTAGGGTTAGGGTTAGGCTTAGGGTTAGGCTTAGGGTACGGCTTAGGGTACGGGTTCGGGGAGCGCTTCGGGTACGGCGTAGGGTATGGGTTAGGGTTAGGGTTAGGGTTAGTTTTAGCTTTAGAGCTCGGTTTAGGGTATGGGTTAGGATTAGGGTACGTGTTAGGGTTAGGGTAGGGGTTAGTGTTAGGGTACGCGTTAGGGTTAGGGTAGTTATTAAACCTATCCCACTCTCTAGATACCCCTTAGCACGTAAAGGAATATTATTTGGGGGTCCAGCCATGGAGAAGAGTTTAGACACTCGGATAAGATAAGGAACACACCCATTATAAAGAAATCACATTAGGATTCTCTTTTTAAGCTGTTCCTTAAAACACTAGTGCTTAGGAAATCTATTGGAGGCAGAAGCAGTCAAGGGTAGCCTAGGGTTAGGGTTAGGCTTAGGGTTAGGCTTAGGGTACGGCTTAGGGTACGGGTTCGGGGAGGGGTTCGGGTACAGCGTAGGGTATGGGTTAGGGTTAGGGTTAGTGTTAGTTTTAGGGCTCGGTTTAGGCTATGGGTTAGGATTAGGGTATGTGTTAGGGTTAGGGTAGGGGTTAGAGTTAGGGTATGCGTTAGGGTTAGGGTAGTTATTAAACCTATCCCACTCTCTAGATACCCCTTAGCACGTAAAGGTATATTATTTGGGGGTCCAGCCATGGAGAAGAATTTAGACACTAGGATAAGATAAGGAACACATCCATTATAAAGAAATCACATTAGGATTCTCTTTTTAAGCTGTTTCTTAAAACACTAGTGCTTAGGACATCTATTGGAGGCAGAAGCAGTCAAGGGTAGCATAGGGTTAGGGTTCGGCTTAGGGTTAGGGTTAGGGTACGGCTTAGGGTACGGGTTCGGGGAGGGGTGCGGGTACGGCGTAGGGTATGGGTTAGTGTTAGGGTTAGTGTTAGGGTTAGGGCTCGGTTTAGGGTACGGGTTAGGATTAGGGTACGTGTTAGGGTTAGGGTAGGGGTAAGGGTTAGGGTACGCGTTAGGGTTAGGGTAGTTAGTAAACCTATCCCACTCACTAGATACCCCTTAGCACGTAAAGGAAATATTATTTGGGGGTCCAGCCATGGAGAAGAGTTTAGACACTAGGATAAGATAAGGAACACACCCATTATAAAGAAATCACATTAGGATTCTCTTTTTAAGCTGTTCCTTAAAACACTAGTGCTTAGGAAATCTATTGGAGGCAGAAGCAGTCAAGGGTAGCCTAGGGTTAGGGTTAGGCTTAGGGTTAGGCTTAGGGTACGGCTTAGGGTACGGGTTCGGGGAGGGGTTCGGGTACGGCGTAGGGTATGGGTTAGGGTTAGGTTTAGGGTTAGTGTTAGGGTTAGGGCTCGGTTTAGGGTACGGGTTAGGATTAGGATACGAGTTAGGGTTAGGTTAGGGGTTAGGGTTAGGGTACGCGTTAGGGTTAGGGTAGTTAGTAAACCTATCCCACTCTCTAGAAACCCCTTAGCACGTAAAGGAATATTATTTGGGGGTCCAGCCATGGAGAAGAGTTTAGACACTAGGATAAGATAAGGAACACACCCATTATAAAGAAATCACATTAGGATTCTCTTTTTAAGCTGTTCCTTCAAACACTAGTGCTTAGGAAATCTATTGGAGGCAGAAGCAGTCAAGGGCAGCCTAGGGTTAGGGTTAGGCTTAGGGTTAGGCTTAGGGTACGGCTTAGGGTTCGGGTTCGGGGAGGGGTTCGGGTACGGCGTAGGGTATGGGTTAGTGTTAGGGTTAGGGTTAGTGTTAGGGTTAGGGCTCGGTTTAGGGTACGGGTTAGGATTAGGGTACGTGTTAGGGTTAGGGTAGGGGTTAGGGTTAGGGTACGCGTTAGGGTTAGGGTAGTTATTAAACCTATCCCACTCTCTAGATACCCCTTAGCACGTAAAGGAATATTATTTGGGGGTCCAGCCATGGAGAAGAGTTTAGACACTAGGATAAGATAAGGAACACACCCATTGTAAAGAAATCACATTAGGATTCTCTTTTTAAGCTGTCCCTTAAAACACTAGTGCTTAGGAAATCTATTGGAGGCAGAAGCAGTCAAGGGTAGCCTAGGGTTAGGGTTAGGCTTAGGGTTAGGGTTAGGGTACGGTTTAGGGTACGGGTTTGGGTACGGCGTAGCGTATGGGTTAGGGTTAGGGTTAGGGTTAGTGTTAGGGTTAGGGCTCGGTTTAGGGTACGGGTTAGGATTAGGGTACGTGTTAGGGTTAGGGTAGGGGTTAGGGTTAGGGTACGCGTTAGGGTTAGGGCCGTTATTAAACCTATCCCACTCTCTAGATACCCCTTAGCACGTAAAGGAATATTATTTGGGGGTCCAGCCATGGAGAAGAGTTTAGACACTAGGATAAGATAAGGAACACACCCATTATAAAGAAATCACATTAGGATTCTCTTTTTCAGCTGTTCCTTAAAACACTACTGCTTAGGAAATCTATTGGAGGCAGAAGCAGTCAAGGGTAGCCTAGGGTTAGGGTTAGGCTTAGGGTTAGGCTTAGGGTACGGCTTAGGGTACGGGTTAGGGGAGGGGTTCAGGTACGGCGTAGGGTATGGGTTAGGGTTAGGGTTAGTGTTAGTTTTAGGGCTCGGTTTAGGGTATGGGTTAGGATTAGGGTATGTGTTAGGGTTAGGGTAGGGGTGAGGGTTAGGGTATGCGTTAGGGTTAGGGTAGTTATTAAACCTATCCCACTCTCTAGATACCCCTTAGCACGTAAAGGAATATTATTTGGGGGTCCAGCCATGGAGAAGAATTTAGACACTAGGATAAGATAAGGAACACACCCATTATAAAGAAATCACATTAGGATTCTCTTTTTAAGCTGTTTCTTAAAACACTAGTGCTTAGGAAATCTATTGGAGGCAGAAGCAGTCAAGGGTAGCATAGGGTTAGGGATAGGCTTAGGGTTAGGGTTAGGGTACGGCTTAGGGTACGGGTTCGGGGAGGGGTGCGTGTACGGCATAGGGTATGGGTTAGGGTTAGGGTTAGGGTTAGTGTTAGGGTTAGGGCTCGGTTTAGGGTACGGGTTAGGATTAGGGTACATGTTAGGGTTAGGGTAGGGGTAAGGGTTAGGGTACGCGTTAGGGTTAGGGTAGTTATTAAACCTATCCCACTCTCTAGATACCCCTTAGCACGGAAAGGAATATTATTTGGGGGTCCAGCCATAGAGAAGAGTTTAGACACTCGGAGAAGATAAGGAACACACCCATTATAAAGAAATCACATCAGGATTCTCTTTTTAAGCTGTTCCTTAAAACACTAGTGCTTAGGAAATCTATTGGAGGCAGAAGCAGTCAAGGGTAGCCTAGGGTTAGGGTTAGGCTTAGGGTTAGGGTTAGGGTACGGTTTAGGGTACGGGTTCGGGTACGGCGTAGCGTATGGGTTAGGGTTAGGGTTAGGGTTAGTGTTAGGGTTAGGGCTCGGTTTAGGGTATGGGTTAGGATTAGGGTACGTGTTAGGGTTAGGGTAGGGGTTAGGGTTAGGGTACGCGTTAGGGTTAGGGTAGTTATTAAACCTATCCCACTCTCTAGATACCCCTTAGCACGTAAAGGAATATTATTTGGGGGTCCAGCCATGGAGAAGAGTTTAGACACTAGGATAAGATAAGGAACACACCCATTATAAAGAAGTCACATTAGGATTCTCTTTTTCAGCTGTTCCTTAAAACACTAGTGCTTAGGAAATCTATTGGAGGCAGAAGCAGTCAAGGGTAGCCTAGGGTTAGGGTTAGGCTTAGGGTTAGGGTTAGGGTACGGCTTAGGGTACGGGTTCGGGGAGGGGTTCGGGTACGGCGTAGGGTATGGGTTAGGGTTAGGGTTAGGGTTAGTGTTAGGGTTAGGGCTCGGTTTAGGGTATGGGTTAGGATTAGGGTACGTGTTAGGGTTAGGGTAGGGGTAAGGGTTAGGGTACGCGTTAGGGTTAGGGTAGTTATTAAACCTATCCCACTCTCTAGATACCCCTTAGCACGTAAAGGAATATTATTTGGGGGTCCAGCCATGGAGAAGAGTTTAGACACTCGGATAAGATAAGGAACACACCCATTATAAAGAAATCACATTAGGATTCTCTTTTTAAGCTGTTCCTTAAAACACTAGTGCTTAGGAAATCTATTGGAGGCAGAAGCACTCAAGGGTAGCCTAGGGTTAGGGTTAGGCTTAGGGTACGGCTTAGGGTACGGGTTCGGGGAGGGGTTCGGGTACGGCGTAGGGTATGGGTTAGGGTTAGGGTTAGGGTTAGTGTTAGGGTTAGGGCTCGGTTTAGGGTACGGGTTAGGATTAGGGTACGTGATAGGTTTAGGGAAGGGGTTAGGGTTAGGGGACGCGTTAGGTTTAGGGCAGTTATTAAACCTATCCCACTCTCTAGATACCCCTTAGCACGTAAAGGAATATTATTTGGGGGTCCAGCCATGGAGAAGAGTTTAGACACTAGGATAAGATAAGGAACACACCCATTATAAAGAAATCACATTAGGATTCTCTTTTTCAGCTGTTCCTTAAAACACTACTGCTTAGGAAATCTATTGGAGGCAGAAGCAGTCAAGGGTAGCCTAGGGTTAGGGTTAGGCTTAGGGTTAGGCTTAGGGTACGGCTTAGGGTACGGGTTCGGGGAGGTGTGCAGGTACGGCGTAGGGTATGGGTTAGGGTTAGGGTTAGGGTTAGTGTTAGGGTTAGGGCTCGGTTTAGGGTACGGGTTAGGATTAGGGTAGGTGTTAGGGTTAGGGTAGGGGCTAGGGTTAGGGTACGCGTTAGGGTTAGGGTAGTTAGTAAACCTATCCCACTCTCTAGAAACCCCTTAGCACGTAAAGGAATATTATTTGGGGGTCCAGCCATGGAGAAGAGTTTAGACACTAGGATAAGATAAGGAACACACCCATTATAAAGAAATCACATTAGGATTCTCTTTTTAAGCTGTTCCTTAAAACACTAGTGCTTAGGAAATCTATGGGAGGCAGAAGCAGTCAAGGGTAGCCTAGGGTTAGGGTTAGGCTTAGGGTTAGTCTTAATGTACGGCTTAGGGTACGGGTTCGGGGAGGGGTTCTGGTACGGCGTAGGGTATGGGTGAGTGTTAGGTTTAGGGTTAGTGTTAGGGTTAGGGCTCGGTTTAGGGTACGGGTAAGGATTAGGGTACGTGTTAGGGTTAGGGTAGGGGTTAGGGTTAGGGTACGCGTTAGGTTTAGGGTAGTTATTAAACCTATCCCACTCTCTAGATCCCCTTAGCACGTAAAGGAATATTATTTGGGGGTCCAGCCATAGAGAAGAGTTTAGACACTAGGATAAGATAAGGAACACACCCATTATAAAGAAATCACATTAGGATTCTCTTTTTCAGCTGTTCCTTAAAACACTAGTGCTTAGGAAATCTATTGGAGGCAGAAGCAGTCAAGGGTAGCCAAGGGTTAGGGTTAGGCTTAGGGTTAGGGTTAGGGTACGGCTTAGGGTACGGGTTCGGGGAGGGGTTCGGGTACGGCGTATGGTATGGGTTAGGGTTAGGGTTAGGGTTAGTGTTAGGGTTAGGGCTCGGTTTAGGGTATGGGTTAGGATTAGGGTACGTGTTAGGGTTAGGGTAGGGGTAAGGGTTAGGGTACGCGTTAGGGTTAGGGTAGTTATTAAACCTATCCCACTCTCTAGATACCCCTTAGCACGTAAAGGAATATTATTTGAGGGTCCAGCCATGGAGAAGAGTTTAGACACTCGGATAAGATAAGGAACACACCCATTATAAAGAAATCACATTAGGATTCTCTTTTTCAGCTGTTCCTTAAAACACTAGTGCTTAGGAAATCTATTGGAGGCAGAAGCAGTCAAGGGTAGCCTAGGGTTAGGGTTAGGCTTAGGGTTAGGCTTAGGGTACGGCTTAGGGTACGGGTTCGGGGAAGGGTTCGGGTACGGCATAGGGTATGGGTTAGGGTTAGGGTTAGGGCTAGTGTTAGGGTTAGGGCTCGGTTTAGGGTACGGGTTAGGATTAGGGTACGTGTTAGGGTTAGGGTAGGGGTTAGGGTTAGGGTACGCGTTAGGGTTAGGGTAGTTAGTAAACCTATCCCACTCTCTAGATACCCCTTAGCACGTAAAGGAATATTATTTGGGGGTCCAGCCATGGAGAAGAGTTTAGACACTAGGATAAGATAAGGAACACACCCATTATAAAGAAATCACATTAGGATTCTCTTTTTCAGCTGTTCCTTAAAACACAAGTGCTTAGGAAATCTATTGGAGGCAGAAGCAGTCAAGGGTAGCCTAGGGTTAGGGTTAGGCTTAGGGTTAGGCTTAGGGTACGGCTTAGGGTACGGGTTCGGGGAGCGCTTCGGGTACGGCGTAGGGTATGGGTTAGGGTTAGGGTTAGGGTTAGTTTTAGCTTTAGAGCTCGGTTTAGGGTATGGGTTAGGATTAGGGTACGTGTTAGGGTTAGGGTAGGGGTTAGTGTTAGGGTACGCGTTAGGGTTAGGGTAGTTATTAAACCTATCCCACTCTCTAGATACCCCTTAGCACGTAAAGGAATATTATTTGGGGGTCCAGCCATGGAGAAGAGTTTAGACACTCGGATAAGATAAGGAACACACCCATTATAAAGAAATCACATTAGGATTCTCTTTTTAAGCTGTTCCTTAAAACACTAGTGCTTAGGAAATCTATTGGAGGCAGAAGCAGTCAAGGGTAGCCTAGGGTTAGGGTTAGGCTTAGGGTTAGGCTTAGGGTACGGCTTAGGGTACGGGTTCGGGGAGGGGTTCGGGTACAGCGTAGGGTATGGGTTAGGGTTAGGGTTAGTGTTAGTTTTAGGGCTCGGTTTAGGCTATGGGTTAGGATTAGGGTATGTGTTAGGGTTAGGGTAGGGGTTAGAGTTAGGGTATGCGTTAGGGTTAGGGTAGTTATTAAACCTATCCCACTCTCTAGATACCCCTTAGCACGTAAAGGTATATTATTTGGGGGTCCAGCCATGGAGAAGAATTTAGACACTAGGATAAGATAAGGAACACATCCATTATAAAGAAATCACATTAGGATTCTCTTTTTAAGCTGTTTCTTAAAACACTAGTGCTTAGGACATCTATTGGAGGCAGAAGCAGTCAAGGGTAGCATAGGGTTAGGGTTCGGCTTAGGGTTAGGGTTAGGGTACGGCTTAGGGTACGGGTTCGGGGAGGGGTGCGGGTACGGCGTAGGGTATGGGTTAGTGTTAGGGTTAGTGTTAGGGTTAGGGCTCGGTTTAGGGTACGGGTTAGGATTAGGGTACGTGTTAGGGTTAGGGTAGGGGTAAGGGTTAGGGTACGCGTTAGGGTTAGGGTAGTTAGTAAACCTATCCCACTCACTAGATACCCCTTAGCACGTAAAGGAAATATTATTTGGGGGTCCAGCCATGGAGAAGAGTTTAGACACTAGGATAAGATAAGGAACACACCCATTATAAAGAAATCACATTAGGATTCTCTTTTTAAGCTGTTCCTTAAAACACTAGTGCTTAGGAAATCTATTGGAGGCAGAAGCAGTCAAGGGTAGCCTAGGGTTAGGGTTAGGCTTAGGGTTAGGCTTAGGGTACGGCTTAGGGTACGGGTTCGGGGAGGGGTTCGGGTACGGCGTAGGGTATGGGTTAGGGTTAGGTTTAGGGTTAGTGTTAGGGTTAGGGCTCGGTTTAGGGTACGGGTTAGGATTAGGATACGAGTTAGGGTTAGGTTAGGGGTTAGGGTTAGGGTACGCGTTAGGGTTAGGGTAGTTAGTAAACCTATCCCACTCTCTAGAAACCCCTTAGCACGTAAAGGAATATTATTTGGGGGTCCAGCCATGGAGAAGAGTTTAGACACTAGGATAAGATAAGGAACACACCCATTATAAAGAAATCACATTAGGATTCTCTTTT